>NC_067250.2:91901556-93151556 GCF_019359855.2 Lolium perenne | reverse complement strand
AGCACCACCTGGAGGGGAGCTGCTGGGATGATGGTCTGCACCGAGTGTTCCTTGACTTTCTGCACTGGGGAGAAGGGCACCAGGGGACATCCGCAGGGACACGCCGCCTGGCATGCCGCCAGTGACCAGCATTGGGTTGCTCTGTGGTGCGATGAGCCGTCCAAGGGGTATTGCTTCGAGTGTAGACACATCCTGATGCTCGGTCAGAACAAGGCGATCGAAGATAATTATGCACTGGTGCCCAGAAATAAGAAGGATGAGTGGGGAATGGTAGCCAGCAGTCCAAAGGTTGATTCGGCAGTGTTGCCCAGAAATGTAGATTGGGGAATGTTGGGCAGTAATGTGATGCATCCCACGGGAATGCTGGGCAGTAACGCGATGGATCCGTGGGGAATGTTGGGAAGTAACGCGATGGATCGCTGGGGAACGATGGGCAGTAATGCATTGGATCGCTGTGAAATGGTAGCCGGTGATGATCATGTTGTCAGAGGGATACCAAATCTTGGGGACACATGCTACATGAATGCAGCACTGCAGTGCCTCCTTGCGCTTGGTAAGCTAAGGACAATGTTTCTAAGACCGGATGCTCGGCTGGGAGACATTGGTCTGCACCTGAAGCAGTTGTTTGTAGCGACAAGCTGTGGGAACAATGCCACCCAAATGCCGGACCCAGAGATGATGCCGACATATATGTGGTCCCTTTATCCGGATCGTTTCCAGCGCAAAGTGATGGGCGACAGCCATGAGTTCCTTGCATCTTTGTGCGATGCTTTGCATAATGAGGTGGAGCAGCTAAACAATTTGCAAGGGGAAGCAATGTTCCCTACATTCAGCAATTCCATTTTCAGTTGCGAGCTGCTTGATATGGTTTCCTGCAAAGTTTGCTCACATGATGAAGTTTCACATTATTCATTACATGGTATTCAACTGGCAGCGCCATCAAAGGACCCTCTAGCCAGAAGCAAGCCTCTGCAAGTTGGTAAGTCTATGTTTCAAATAGCAGGAAAGGCCTTTAGGGTGGCAACATAAAATTGGGCAGGATATTTCAGCATTCTCAACATGGCAAATGTGTTTGCCATACTGTAATATTTCGAAATGTCATTCGATATAGCTAAGGGTGTTGAGTCCTTTACTTTCACACAATAAGTGTTACCCCAAATTGTTGGTTACCTTAAGCATATACGTATATTGTCGAAAACAACAGCTTAAAGTGTGGAGGGTAGGTTCTAAATATGCAAGGATGAGGATTTTTTTGGTTGCATGATCTTTGCAGTGAAGATAATGCTAAATCCCTGTATGCTTGAATCTGCAGATTCTACTGAAGGGAAGGATACTGTACACGGTCTTCTGCAGACTCATAAGAATGATATCCCAAGAGGGATCGTTGAAGTAAAAGCTCTCGATTTCATTCCTAAATTGTTTGATGACTTCGGTGGAGTGGAGGAATTGGTAGCAGATTCTCACAATCCAGAAGAGAAGGAGAAAGCTCAGAGCACTGAAACTGTTCATGATGTGGCAGAACATATGAACTCTCTTTCGTCAATTGAGGACTGCCTGAAACTGTTTTCGCATTGCCTGACAGATTGTAACAACTGTTCCAAGGTTGCTACTGAGCTGCCAGAAACCGATGCAAGTAAAAATGTTGAACCGATCATGGCAAGTACCAATGTAAATACAACTGTTGATGGAGACCAGACTGAAATGTCAGACATGAAAACATGCCCAAGTGAGCGATCTAGTGACTTTGGTAGCTTGTCGGCAGAATCTCCAAGTAGGCAACCGTATCTTTCAGATTCACATCATCAGGTTACACTCTCTGAGGACATAACTTCTGAAGAGGTCACTTCAGGGAAGAGCTGTGATGAAAAGGACTTGACCTGTTGCAGCACAACCAATGAAAAAGCTGAAAGTCATGAAGGTGTTCAAGAAGCTGCGCTTAGTTGCCTTACAACTGATGAACAGACTGACTTGCTGAGTGCTCAGAATATTCAGGATACCAGCACTCAAAAACACAGCAGTGGAAAGCAGGTAATATATGATCATAGTGCTCAACAAGTGGCGGAAAAACAAAATAAGCAGACAGCAATTCAAACACGATTGATTAGCAAGCTGCCACCTGTATTAACCATTCAACTTCAGAGACACTCACCTGGTCTTCCTAAATTGAGTGGGCATGTGAGCTTTAAGGAGATTCTTCATTTAGGACCATTCATGGACCCCAGGTACTGATTTTAGATATTTGTACACAGTAATATCTTTTATAGCAATTGATAAAAAAAATTTGTAGAGCAACACACAGTAATATCTGATACCTTTCTTGTATGCCAGTTCCGTTAAGTTCCTGATATTCAGAAATACATTAACTATTTTGCTTCATACTTTGCGTCTAATATATTTTAAGAATATAACTTTACTTAGCCAAAGCAAAAGCTATAAGAAGACCCCAGTCGGCATTGCAGGTCAAAGAACCATTGAGACTGTCCATTTTCCATTATGTTGTCTTTTTTTTATCACTGGAAGGCTAACATGATTTATGTAAAGAGATGTGAATAAACAAAGCAATGTAGTAATTATAAAACAAACATTTTCTCTTTATTCAGTAACTCAGTAATTATCAATGCAACAGACAGGCTTTCCAGGAAAAAGTGAGTAGGTACTCTAAAGCTGCAGCAGGCTAAACTGCATCAAGTGAGGCTAGTATATAACGTGCCTGCTGTGTTAATTCGTTCCTTTGAACACGACTTACCCATTTAGCTCTGTAGTCTTGCAGTCTCATCTATTTCATTAACTGATGAATAGCCATTGCTTATCCACGACTAAGTTATTTTCATGATGATTTGCCACTTTGTCTTATGCTATACTTGAACTTCTCCAATGGTTCAAATCATTTTATAAGTTTCTATCTATATTTTGATGTTGCATCAGGCTAAACTGAGTTAAGTGAGGCTAGCATATAAGAAAAACTTTATTTGCTATCTCTTTAAAAAGAGGAAACACGGTGACAATGTAAATAGACTAACTGTACCATGCGTTTAATTTGTGATTTGAGTATCAACTGAATTTTAGTGTTTAATCCCCTGTAAAAAAATGAGTCAGTGTTTGTTGACAGCCTGATCTGGACCAGAACCCTGTACCATTAATCGAAACTTAAGTTTTTTTTGTATATTATATCTTATTAGGATATGTTTCAGATGTACAGGCTATCTGCCAGAAACTCTCAATTCACCATGGCAGTGTATCACTGACCAGTGACCAAGACATGCTTATGTTTTAGAAACCATCTCATGTTATGGTACTGTGTAACATTTTTGGTCTGTTGGTGATTAGGTTCCTTGAAATGCTTAAACTAACGATTTTTTTGTTTGCTTAAAGTTGGGATTGTTAAGTATAATTCTGGTTTTATAATTTCAATGGTAGTACAAACCTAATATCTGTCAATGACCTGTTGAAGGTTAATATGAGCCTTCATTTCTTGCAATTTCCACTTGCACATAGTCACTTCAGATGTACCATTTTTTTTATGTGACCAGAGTTTTCTTATTAACAATATTCAGTTTATGTTTTTCAAGAAAGACATGCCATTGTTTCTACTCCGGCTAATCTTCAGTTTCTTGTTAATTTGAATCCTTGCATCTTGTTTGACTATTTAATTTACTGTAATCTTCAGTTCTGAGGACAAAGATAACCTGAGCTATCGTCTAGTTGGTGTCATTGAACACATTGGCGTCGGCGTGAGCGTAGGGCATTACATTGCTTATGTGAGGGCAAGTCGCAGGCAGCAGGGCAGTGGCCCTTCCTCATGGGTTTGTGCGAACGATTCCATGGTCCGACAAGCCTCTCTAGAAGAAGTTCTCAGGCGTGAGGCATACATTCTTTTCTATGAGAGGATAGATGACGGCGGCATTGTAGATGATGGGCAATGAAAAAGGATGCAGAGGTTTTAAGATTAGCAAGCATGGCCAAGTGTACATACTTACTGACATAGAAAGACATAGTCGTCGTTATGTCCAATTTTGTTGCTCCGGCCGAGTCTGCTGCAGGACTTTGCATTTTTTGCAGCATGTAGATTGGATGGTACTCTGCTGGAGATAAGTCTATGAGAAATGCTACGATATTATTTTGTGTGTGGAAAAAAGCACTAACATAGTTATTTTTGTTCGAACAATACTTAATGTGTGGGACACTGGAAAACATGGAACATATTTTTGTGATGTGCATCATCGTCCAATTGATATACATCTTCAGATAAGAGTTGATTGTTTTCACTTCTTAACCTCTGTTTCTGTATGGTCAGTTTGCAGCATGCTGTGAGATATGAATCCGTTCAAGATCCAAGAGATATGAATCCGTTCAAGATCCAATTAGCTGTGTAAAACATACTCCATCGATCCGTTCCAGGGAAGGATACCCTTTGCCTCGGACTCGGTTCATGTTATATACCCTGTTAACCAACAACCGGGAGGAATTACAGGGATTACAATCGTTAGTTGTCTTGAGAAATCGATCACGACGTACATAGTACGGTTGTGTGTGCAAAGCCAAATTTTGTATTTATGTATCCATTCTAAGATGCTGACTTTGATGGTTCATGAGTCGTAAGTTTTTTTTTTTTTTTTTTTTTTTTTTTTGAGAACTCGCCACCTTTTTTTTAATCACCCTTTATTGAATCCACTCAAAATGTTTGCACAAACACCATCAGAAGAGTTGGTGCTGCCGTGCTGGGCCTGCTGGTAATCAAGAAAGCCAAGAAGGGCCGCCGGGAGCCTCTGCCACTTTGGCCTGCCTCCATAAGTCCAAGCTGCAACACGTTGACAGGCAAAGAATCATTGAGGCCGTGGGTTTAGACTTCGCAGTTCGCACACGAATACGCCTTCTTACCAGCGGAAGGTACACGGGGAGGGATCATCTTGGCGGCCTCAAGTAAAGTCTACATCCTCTCAAATGCAAGGCCAACGGCCAATACGATCTCGGCGAAAATCACAAAACAGAGAAAACGGATACTCATGGACTGCCACTATGGGTATACTGTAACACCTCATGATTAAAGGCTACAAAAAAAAAAGAATACAGATATATGAATTACATTCATGTATAGAAAATTCGGGAAATTTTTGCTCTTTTAAATAAAACTTGTCACAGCTGAAGTTTTACTTGAATTGATGAAACTGAAGTAGATCATCAAGTCAAACGCTATAAACTTCAATGTGATCTTTACTAAAACCTTATTTTGGGTAGAGGTGATTTGATCTATGAGTTAGATTAAATGGAACTAGAATGATTACAATAACACCTTAAGCAAGGACCAAATACCAGATCTTGTAAAGGATCATAATAATATGGTATTCCTTGCAACAATATATGGATATCTATTAACTACAATTAAAAGAACAAGAAAGAATTGAGAAACTATTTTTGACCGAAATCTTCTCTTGATAGTGCATCTATCTATCCTATAACCCGGTCTCCCAGCAAACACCTTGAGAGCGGAAAAAGGAAAATCTATAAAAGCCAGACATTTGACTAGCACATCTCACTTGATCTTGATGACAACGAGCCAGAATGCTTTACTTGATCATTGTTGCTTCACGAAGACGCATAATTTGTTTCCCCATAAACCACTATGTGATAGCTTCATTAAGGAATATCTTGTCCATTATCATCAAATGGACGGCAAGATTCAGATATGATCTTATCGATATGCTCATTTTCAAGTTGTCCTTCTCAATCTTGATGACGATCACCACTAGATGTCATTCTCTCACGGGCTATATGAGATTTCGCTTTTGATGCATGCCCACGGAAAATACCTAACCCAGATAGACGACACAAATGCACATATATAATGGGTTAGTTCACAAAGCATAATTGACAAAGATTACCATACCACATGATCACTACGATATTTATGCCTCATGTGTTAACAAACTTGAATCTAATATTTGCTCTTAGTTTTGGTCAACCTTGTATCTCATCAAGCTTTATCATAATATCTTGAGGTACATAAAGAACTCTTTATTTTGATCGCATGCTCTAAATCTTGGTCAGCCATAGCCCAACTCATGAGCCTATCTTGACACCGGCTCAGAGTCATATCTTGAATTCTTCTCTTAAAATCAAACTCTTAAGATCTTGATCATCCATTGCTTAATTAATACATAAGATATGGCAAAATTGATTTACACATAAGAACTCCATCTGACATGGGTATACCATATCGGGTACCCAGTATTAACATCCCTGATGCAAAGTCGAGGAAGAAATAGGCGAAGGCCTATGAAGAAATCTACATGAAGCCGTAGCCCAAACATTATGTAAAATAGGAAAGTTAGGCCCATATCGGGTAAACCGACATACACGATGTAAACGATCTCAAGGTGAACTCTGAGGCCTAGCCCACTACATAAGGGCTAGGAGGATCCACCAAGGGGGGACAAATTCAATCACACGATACACCCGGCAACCCTAGATCTTGAGTAATACAATCTCGGCGATTTAGCCCTTGATCATACTTTTCGTTGATTGCCTAGTTTAGCTGACCGTTTGTTGATTCTCCAGTGTTCTCCTTCCTAGAAACCCAAGTTCATCATTATGGGCATTGACAAGGTTAACCCTTTATCACCATCTTCATTTCTTCTTCTTGATTATATCATATTTTTCTCTTTAAATCGATGATCTTGATGTCAATACTCAAGGTATATGTTTATCTTCATGGCATTCGCACTTGAATCCAACACATGAACTACAAGAATTATCTATGGAATATTTCTTCATATAAACTCAACGAAACTATTAGTCCATACTCCACAGCGATTGTTACTAATTACCAAAACCGCACATAGGGGCAATGTACCCTTACAATGGTCCGAGATTCACATACATGCAAGTTCACCTCCACGACGACCCACGTGCCTCCGTGTAACGATTTCATCAATTTGATATCAAGAGTAGGGTAAAATATTCACCTTTATTTAAGATCCCTAGGCCACCACGATGACCAGACTTACAACAAACACATTTCCAAACCCTAATGTATGCCAAGCTCGCCTAGGATCCCGCATCTTTAATTTTGTTATTGCTCTTCTCGTTAACTTTGGTTTCTTTTTATGCCTTTTCTTGTCCTTTGGGGTAATGTATTCTAGTGGTAGGGGAGGTCACCTTGAAGAAGGCGAGTGTGTCTACTAGGAACACCTTGAAGGTGTAGATCTTGCACACACACGCTCAAGATCTATATCTTCAAGGTGGACACGAGAGAGAATTCCCCTACCCCTGTACCGACACTTTCTCGGCGTGTCGAGGCTTTGTTGGCAAGCCAACCATAATCACCCCTTGGCGACGCTCGACTAGAGTCCACCCCCACGCCGTTTTGATGGCTCGAACAGTCGTTGGCAAGCTAGACGCAGGACGTTGCTTCCCCTATTCTATGTTGTGTGTGGCCTCTTACATAGCTACACTGCTCCTTGCACAGGGAGCTGACAAGATGGGACAAGACATGGCCATCTTATCCATGCTGGTAGCTTCTCTGCCCACTTAATAGCTCATTTTCCATGCACCTGGCTACCACTCCAGGATCCTCGCCACACAACTCTCCCACGTGTCGTGTGCAGTGCAACATGTAGCAAGGCCAATGTGGTAACCCCTTGTCTCGTATAAAAGGAAGTCCATGACCATGAAAAACCTCTCTGGACTTTTGGGAAGGAAAAGAAAAGCATAACCAGACCTTCTTCCTTCCCTATTACCCGGGAATGAGAGCTCGGCGTTTCCACCTATGCAGACCCTCCAGTTCATCCCTAAGCAATCCAGATAGCATGAAGTACGGTTGTTAGCTCACAAGAGCGTTCTATGTGTTTGTGTGAGGTGGTGGACTTTGGAGTGTTCATTTGTTCCCTAGCCAAACCAAAAAGGGGTACCTTACACACCTAGTATCTGCGAACGCACCCCGCGATGTGTTATGTCATATTGTGATGATAGTTGGTAACATCTATGATTTATATTATGTTTTTATTTGATTTCTAGTAGTTAAATGAGTTGTGAATATAAAAACGTCAGACTAAAACGTGTGCGCCAAAAGATCACTGGGACACTAGTTTTGTGTTATGCATGGTGGTACATAGGATGGTACTGGATAGTTCCAACCTGCACACACACACCAACTAAGGCAACTAATGGTCGTCGTCTGATCATGTAGCGCGGTGTTTGTCAGGGTCATGATGAATAGGGTATATAACGGCAGGGCCAAGCCTAGCAAGTACGGGCGGCCTATTTGGGTGGCGAAGATATCTATGAAGCCAGGCGACCTAATTCCTAGAAGATGGAGGCACAAGCTGACTAAGGAGGCCCAAGCCAGATTCCAGAAGATTCGAAAGATAGAAGACTTGTAGTACAAGATACAACATACTTGCTGACATAGGCTAGGACTCCATAGTTGATTAGATCTTTACCTTCATTTAACCCTAGGTCCCGACGCCTTTATTAGACGGCATGGGGATATCATTTTGGGAACGAGACATATATCATTGTAACCTATACTTTGTGTTGGTATAGTGAATTTTTGCGGGACGTAGTGATCCTCTATCCAGAGGACATGAACCTGGGTAAACCACCGAGATACACCGTCCTGAGCATCCCATCATCTAGTTCCACTACAAACCCTAAGTCATTAGTACCCCCTCATTGCACTATCGTTGACAAGGCAATGACAATATTAAGCCTATCTGCCACACCACAAACATAACTTCAGATCGTATGTTCGCGCAAAAAAAAGAGCATTGGACGTACACTATCATTGACACAAAAATAAGTTCCATCATATCACAACTGGGACCTTTAGATGTGTGCATGAGCGTTTAAAACCGTCATGGCACGCCTACGATATTGTAGTGTTAGCATAGCTCTCAAAACTTAAGGCCTCCAACTTTTTTCCCTAGGGCTCGCACCTCAAGGTCCAGCCCTCAAAATTATGGGCAGAAATTTTCACCACCATTCTCAGCTATTGTCCTATGATTTGATACTTCATGGTCATGCGCCATCCCTCCACAACCATCCCGCCACCAGTTGTCTTCCCTCCATCCACCCTGATACATCTCCGACGTATCGATAATTTCTTATGTTCCATGCCACATTATTGATGATATCTACATGTTTTATGCACACTTTATATCGTTTTTATGCGTTTTCCGGAACTAACCTATTGACGAGATGCCGAAGTGTCAGTTCCTGTTTTCTGCTGTTTTTGGTTTCAGAAATCCTAGTAAGGAAATATTCTCGGAATCGGACGAAATCAACGCCCAACATCTTAGGATTGCACGAAGCTTCCAGAACACCCGAGAGTCGCCAGAGGGGTCCACAGGCCCACCAGACACTAGGCTGGCGCGGCCCAGGCCCTGGCCGCGCCGCCTTATTGTGTCACCGCCTCTTCAGCCTTCTGACGCCGCCTCTTCGCCTATAAGAAGCCCCTCGACCTAAATCTTCGATACGGAAAAGCCACGGCACGAGAAACCATCCAGAGCCGCCGCCATCGCGAAGCCAAGATCTGGGGGACATGAGTCTCTGTTCCGGCACGCCGCCGAGATGGGGAAGTGCCCCCGGAAGGCTTCTCCATCTCCACCGCTGCCATCTCCACCGCCATCTTCATCACCGCTGCTGTCTCCCATGAGGAGGGAGTAGTTCTCCATCGAGGCTCGGGGCTGTACCGGTAGCTATGTGGTTAATCTCTCTCCTATGTACTTCAATACAATGATCTCATGAGCTGCCTTACATGATTGAGATTCATATGAGTTTTGTATCACAATTCATCTATGTGCTACTCTAGTGATGTTATTGAAGTAGTCTATTCCTCCTCCATGATGTAATGTTGACAGTGTGTGCATCATGAAGTACTTGGTATATGCTATGATTGTGATCTCTTGTAGATTATGAAGTTAACTATTACTATGATGGTATTGATGTGATCTATTCCTCCTTTCATAGTGTGATGGTAACAGTGTGCATGCTATGTTAGTACTTGGTTTGGTTGTGTTGATCTATCTTGCACTCTAAGGTTATTTAAATATGAACATTGAATATTGTGGAGCTTGTTAACTCCGGCATTGAGGGTTCTTGTAGCCCTACGCAATTAGTGGTGTTCATCATCCAACAAGAGAGTGTAGAGTCTAGCATCTATCTATTTATTCTGTTATGTGATCAATGTTGAGAGTGTCCACTAGTGAAAGTATAATCCCTAGGCCTTGTTCCTAAATACTGCTATCGCTGCTTGTTTACTGTTCTACTGCATCTGTATTGTCCGCAATATTACCGCCATCAACCACACGCCAGTCCTGGGCAGCAAAGCACTTTTCTGGTGTCGTTACTACTGCTCATATATATTCATACCACATGTATTTCACTATCTCTTCGCCGAACTAGTGCACCTATTAGGTGTGTTGGGGACACAAGAGACTTCTTGCTTTGTGGTTGCAGGGTTGCTTGAGAGGGATATCTTTGACCTCTTCCTCCCTGAGATCGATAAACCTTGGGTGATCCACTTAAGGGAAACTTGCTGCTGTTCTACAAACCTCTGCTCTTGGAGGCCCAACACTGTCTACAAGAATAGAAGCTCCCGTAGACATCAAGCACTTTTCTGGCGCCGTTGCCGGGGAGGAAAGGTAAAAGGCACTCATACTCCGGTTCCAGGTAACTACGTACTTTTCTGGCGCCATTGTGTGTGTGCTCGAAGCTATTTCCTTTAGATCCTGCAATTGCATCTTTTTGTTTCTTGTTTACACTAGTAAGGCATAATGGACAACAATGAGCTTCTTATTCTATTCCCTGAGTTAAGAGATGGATGGTTTGATCCGAAAATTAAAAAACACATGGAACATATTAGTATGAATACTTTGAACACCGTTGTTGCTAATGATATGGAAAATTCTAACCTTGGGGAAGCTGGTTTTGATGAGCATGATCTTTTTAGTCCCCCAAGCATTGAGGAGAAAATTTTCTTTGATGATACTTTGCCTCCTATTTATGATGATTATAATGATAGTAGTCTTTTGGTACCACCTGTTATGGAGGATAAATTTGATTATGATTACAATATGCCTCCTATATTTGATGATGAGAATAATAATGATAGCTACTTTGTTGAATTTGCTCCCACTACAACTACTAAAATTGATTATGCTTATGTGGAGAGTAATAATTTTATGCATATAGCTCATGATAAGAATGTTTCATTTGATAGTTATATTGTTGAATTTGCTCATGATGCAACTGGATATTATTATGAGGGAGGAAAATATGGTTGTAGAAATTTTCATGTTACTAAAACACCTCTCTATGTGCTGAAATTTTTGAAGCTACACTTGTTTTATCTTTCTATGCTTGTTGCATTATGCTTCTTGAACTTGTTTATTTACAAGATTTCTTTTCATAGGAAGCATGTTAGACTTAAATGTGTTTTGAATTTGCCTCTTGATGCTCTCTTTTGCTTCAAATACTATTTCTTGCGAGTGCATCATTAAAACTGCTGAGCTCATCTTAATGGCTATAAAGAAAGAACTTCTTGGGAGATAACCCGTGTGTTTATTTTACTACAGTAATTTTGTTTTATATTTGTGTTTTGGAAGTTGTTACTACTGTAGCAACCTCTCCTTATATTATTTTATTGCATTGTTGTGCCAAGTAAAGTCTTTGATAGTAAGGTTCATACTAGATTTGGATTACTGCACAGAAACAGATTTCTTGCTGTCACGAATCTGGGCCTAATTCTCTGTAGGTAACTCAGAAAATTATGCCAATTTACGTGAGTGATCCTCAGATATGTACGCAACTTTCATTCAATTTGAGAATTTTCATTTGAGCAAGACTGGTGCCTCTTTAAAATTCGTCTTTACTGACTGTTCTGTTTTGACAGATTCTGCATTTTATTTCGCATTGCTTCTTTTGCTATGTCGGATGGATTTCTTTGTTCCATTAACTTCCAGAAGCTTTGGGCAATGTCCAGAAGTGTTAAGAATGATTGTGTCACCTCTGAACATGTGAATTTTTGATTATGCACTAACCCTCTAATGAGTTTGTTTCGAGTTTGGTGTGGAGGAAGTTTTCAAGGGTCAAGAGAGGAGGGTGATACAATATGATCAAGAAGAGTGAAAGCTCTAAGCTTGGGGATGCCCCGGTGGTTCATCCCTGCATATTTCAAGAAGACTCAAGCGTCTAAGCTTGGGGATGCCCAAGGCATCCCCTTCTTCATCGACAACATTATCTGGTTCCTTCTCTTGAAACTATATTTTTATTCGGCCACATCTTATGTACTTTATTTGGAGCGTCTGTTTGTTTTTGTTTTTGTTTGAATAAATGCTTGTGTGGGAGAGGGACACGCTCCGCTGGTTCATATGAACACATGTGTTCTTAGCTTTTAATTTTCATGGCGAAGGTTGAAACTGCTTCGTTAATTGTTGGAAACGGGAAATGCTACATGTAGTAATTCTAAAATATCTTGGATAATGTGATACTTGGCAATTTTTGTGCTCATGTTTAAGCTCTTGCATCATATACTTTGCACCTATTAATGAAGAAATACATAGAGCTTGCTAAAATTTGGTTTGCATAATTGGTCTCTCTAAGGTCTAGATAATTTCTAGTATTGAGTTTGAACAACAAGGAAGACGGTGTAGAGTCTTATAATGTTTACAATATGTCTTTTATGTGAGTTTTGCTGCACCGCTACATCCTTGTGTTTGTTTCAAATAAACCTTGCTAGCCTAAGCCTTGTATCGAGAGGGAATACTTCTCATGCATCCAAATCCTTGAGTCAACCACTATGCCATTTGTGTCCACCATACCTACCTAATACATGGTATTTCTCCACCAATCCAAAGTAAATTGCTTGAGTGCTACCTTTAAAATTTCTATCCTTTACCTTTGCAATATATAGCTCATGGGACAAATAGCTTAAAAACTATTGTGGTATTGAATATGTACTTATGCACTTTATCTCTTATTAAGTTGATTGTTGTGCGATAACCATGTGACACGCGTACAGCACGCGACCATTGGGAACCCCAATTGGAAGGTGTGATGCGTACAGCGGCAAGTTTTCCCTCAGTAAGAAACCAAGGTTTATGGAACCAGTAGGAGCCAAGAAGCACGTTGAAGGTTGATGGCGGCGAGATGTAGTGCGGCGCAACACCAGGGATTCCGGCACCAACGTGGAACCTGCACAACACAACCAAAGTACTTTGTCCCAACGAAACAGTGAGGTTGTCAATCTCACCGGCTTGCTGTAACAAAGGATTAGATGTATAGTGTGGATGATGATGTTTGCAGAGAACAGTAGAACGAGTATTGCAGTAGATTGTATTCGATGTAAAAGAATGGACCGGGGTCCACAGTTCACTAGTGGTGTCTCTCCCATAAGAATAAGCATGTTGGGTGAACAAATTACAGTTGGGCAATTGACAAATAGAGAGGGCATGACAATGCACATACATGATATGATGAGTATTGTGAGATTTAATTGGGCATTACGACAAAGTACATAGACCGCTATCCAGCATGCATCTATGCCTAAAAAGTCCACCTTCAGGTTATCATCCGGACCCCTTCCAGTATTAAGTTGAAAACAACAGACAATTGCATTAAGTATGGTGCGTAATGTAATCAATAACTACATCCTCGGACATAGCATCAATGTTTTATCCCTAGTGGCAACAGCACATCCACAACCTTAAAACTTTCTCACATCGTCCTGCATTTAATGGAGGCATGAACCCACTATCGAGCATAAATACTCCCTCTTGGAGTTAAGAGTAAAAACTTGGCCAGAGCCTCTACTAATAACGGAGAGCATGCAAGATCATAAACAACACATAGATTGATAATCAACATAACATAGTATTCTCTATCCATCGGATCCCAACAAACACAACATATAGCATTACAGATAGATGATCTTGATCATGTTAGGCAGCTCACAAGATCCGACAATGAAGCACATAAGGAGAAGAAAACCATCTAGCTACTGCTATGGAACCATAGTCCAGGGGTGAACTACTCACTCATCACTCCGGAGGTGACCATGGCGGTGTAGAGTCCTCCGGGAGATGATTCTCCTCTCCGGCAGGGTGCCGGAGGCGATCTCCTGAATCCCCCAAGATGGGATTGGCGGCGGCGGCATCTCTGGAAGGTTTTCCGTATCGTGGCTCTCGGTATTGGGGGTTTCGCGACGAAGACTATATGTAGGCGGAAGGGCAGGTCAGGGGGCGTCACGGGGGCCCCACACGCTAGGGCCACGCGGGCCCCCCTTGGGCCGCGCCGCCCTAGTGTGGCGGCGCCCCGTGGCCCCACTTCATCTTCCCTTCGGTCTTCTGGAAGCTTCGTGTGAAAATAGGCCCCTGGGCGTTGATTTCGTCCAATTCCTAGAATATTTCCTTATTAGGATTTCTGAAACCAAAAACAGCAGAAAACAGCAACTGGCTCTTCGGCATCTCGTTAATAGGTTAGTGCCGGAAAATGCATAAATATGACATAAAGTATGCATAAAACATGTAGATATCATCAATAATGTGGCATGGGACATAAGAAATTATCGATACGTCGGAGACGTATCAGCATCCCCAAGCTTAGTTTCTGCTCGTCCCGAGTAGGTAAACGATAACAAAGATAATTTCTGGAGTGACATGCCATCATAACCTTGATCATACTATTGTAAGCATATGTAATGAATGCAGCGATCAAAACAATGGTAAATGACATGAGTAAACAAATGAATCATATAGCAAAGACTTTTCATGAATAGTACTTCAAGACAAGCATCCATAAGTCTCGCATAAGAGTTAACTCATAAAGCAATAATTCATTGTAGAGGCATTGAAGCAACACAAAGGAAGATTAAGTTTCAGCGGTTGCTTTCAACTTGTAACATGTGTATCTCATGGATATTGTCAACATAGAGTAATATAACAAGTGCAATATGCAAGTATGTAGGAATCAATGCACAGTTCACACAAGTGTTTGCTTCTTGAGATGGAGAGAAATAGGTGAACTGACTCAACATAAAAGTAAAAGAAAGGCCCTTCGCAGAGGGAAGCATTGATTGCTATATATGTGCTAGAGCTTTGATTTTGAAAACAAAAACAATTTTGTCAACGGTAGTAATAAAGCATATGTGTTATGTAAATTATATCCTACAAGTTGCAAGCCTCATGCATAGTATACTAATAGTGCCCGCACCTTGTCCTAATTAGCTCGGATTACCTGGATTATCATCGCAATGCACATGTTTTAACCAAGTGGCACAAAGGGGTACCTCTATGCCGCCTGTACAAAGGTCTAAGGAGAAAGCTCGCATTGGATTTCTCGCTATTGATTATTCTCAACTTAGACATCCATACCGGGACAACATAGACAACAGATAATGGACTCCTCTTTTATGCATAAGCATGTTGATACGCGTACATCACGCGTCCGTTGGGAACCCCAAGAGGAAGGTGTGATGCGTACAGCGGCAAGTTTTCCCTCAGTAAGAAACCAAGGTTTATCGAACCAGTAGGAGCCAAGAAGCACGTTGAAGGTTGATGGCGGCGAGATGTAGTGCGGCGCAACACCAGGGATTCTGGCGCCAACGTGGAACCTGCACAACACAACCAAAGTACTTTGCCCCAACGAAACAGTGAGGTTGTCAATCTCACCGGCTTGTCAGTAACAAAGGATTAGATGTATAGTGTGGATGATGATTGTTTGCAGAGAACAGTAGAACAAGTATTGCGATGGGATTGTATTCGATGTAAAAGAATGGACCGGGGTCCATAGTTCACTAGAGGTGTCTCTCCCATAAGGTAAATAGCATGTTGGGTGAACAAATTACAGTTGGGCAATTGACAAATAGAGAGGGCATGACCATGCACATACATGATATGATGAGTATTGTGAGATTTAATTGGGCATTACGACAAAGTACATAGACCGGTATCCAGCATGCATCTATGCCTAAAAAGTCCACCTTCAGGTTATCATCCGAACCCCTTCCAGTATTAAGTTGCAAACAACAGACAATTGCATTAAGTATGGTGCGTAATGTAATCAATAACTACATCCTCGGACATAGCATCAATGTTTTATCCCTAGTGGCAACAGCACATCCATAACCTTAGAGGTTTCTGTCACTCCCCCAGATTCACGGAGGCATGAACCCACTATCGAGCATAAATACTCCCTCTTGGAGTTAAGAGTAAAAACTTGGCCAGAGCCTCTACTAATAACGGAGAGCATGCAAGATCATAAACAACACATAGATTGATAATCAACATAACATAGTATTCTCTATCCATCGGATCCCAACAAACACAACATATAGCATTACAGATAGATGATCTTGATCATGTTAGGCAGCTCACAAGATCCGACAATGAAGCACATAAGGAGAAGAAAACCATCTAGCTACTGCTATGGAACCATAGTCCAGGGGTGAACTACTCACTCATCACTCCGGAGGCGACCATGGCGGTGTAGAGTCCTCCGGGAGATGATTCCCCTCTCCGGCAGGGTGCCGGAGGCGATCTTCTGAATCCCCCGAGATGGGATTGGCGGCGGCGGCGTCTCTGGAAGGTTTTCCGTATCGTGGCTCTCGGTACTGGGGGTTTCGCGACGAAGACTATTTGTAGGCGGAAGGGCAGGTCAGGGGGCGTCACGAGGGGCCCAGACGCCAGGGCCGCGCGGCCAAGACCTGGGCCGCGCCGCCCTGTTGTCTGGCCACCTCGTGGCCCCACTTCGTCTCCTCTTCGGTCTTCTGGAAGCTTCGTGGTAAAATAGGCCCCTGGGCGTTGATTTCGTCCAATTCCGAGAATATTTCCTTACTAGGATTTCCGAAACCAAAAACAGCAGAAAACAACAACTGGCTCTTCGGCATCTTGTTAATAGGTTAGTGCCGGAAAATGCATAAATATGACATAAAGTATGCATAAAAACATGTAGATATCATCAATAATGTGGCATGGAACATAAGAAATTATCGATACGTCGGAGACGTATCAGCATCCCCAAGCTTAGTTTCTGCTCGTCCCGAGCAGGTAAACGATAACAAAGATAATTTCTGGAGTGACATGCCATCATAACCTTGATCATACTATTGTAAGCATATGTAGTGAATGCAGCGATCCAAACAATGTAAATGACATGAGTAAACAAATGAATCATATAGCAAAGACTTTTCATGAATAGTACTTCAAGACAAGCATCAATAAGTCTTGCATAAGAGTTAACTCATAAAGCAATAATTCATAGTAGCGGTATTGAAGCAACACAAAGGAAGATGAAGTTTCAGCGGTTGCTTTCAACTTATAACATGTATATCTCATGGATATTGTCAATGTAAAGTAATATAACAAGTGCAATATGCAAGTATGTAGGAATCAATGCACAGTTCACACAAGTGTTTGATTCTTGAGGTGGAGAGAGATAGGTGAACTGACTCAACATAAATGTAAAAGAAAGGTCCTTCAAAGAGGAAATCATCGATTGCTATATTTGTGCTAGAGCTTTGATTTTGAAAACAAAAACAATTTTGTCAACGGTAGTAATAAAGCATATGTGTTATGTAAATTATATCCTACAAGTTGCAAGCCTCATGCATAGTATACTAATAGTGCCCGCACCTTGTCCTAATTAGCTCGGATTACCTGGATTATCATCGCAATGCACATGTTTTAACCAAGTGGCACAAAGGGGTACCTCTATGCCGCCTGTACAAAGGTCTAAGGAGAAAGCTCGCATTGGATTTCTCGCTATTGATTATTCTCAACTTAGACATCCATACCGGGACAACATAGACAACAGATAATGGACTCCTCTTTTATGCATAAGCATGTTGATACGCGTACATCACGCGTCCGTTGGGAACCCCAAGAGGAAGGTGTGATGCGTACAGCGGCAAGTTTTCCCTCAGTAAGAAACCAAGGTTTATCGAACCAGTAGGAGCCAAGAAGCACGTTGAAGGTTGATGGCGGCGAGATGTAGTGCGGCGCAACACCAGGGATTCTGGCGCCAACGTGGAACCTGCACAACACAACCAAAGTACTTTGCCCCAACGAAACAGTGAGGTTGTCAATCTCACCGGCTTGCTGTAACAAAGGATTAGATGTATAGTGTGGATGATGATTGTTTGCAGAGAACAGTAGAACAAGTATTGCAGTAGATTGTATTCGATGTAAAAGAATGGACCGGGGTCCATAGTTCACTAGAGGTGTCTCTCCCATAAGGTAAATAGCATGTTGGGTGAACAAATTACAGTTGGGCAATTGACAAATAGAGAGGGCATGACCATGCACATACATGATATGATGAGTATTGTGAGATTTAATTGGGCATTACGACAAAGTACATAGACCGGTATCCAGCATGCATCTATGCCTAAAAAGTCCACCTTCAGGTTATCATCCGAACCCCTTCCAGTATTAAGTTGCAAACAACAGACAATTGCATTAAGTATGGTGCGTAATGTAATCAATAACTACATCCTCGGACATAGCATCAATGTTTTATCCCTAGTGGCAACAGCACATCCATAACCTTAGAGGTTTCTGTCACTCCCCCAGATTCACGGAGGCATGAACCCACTATCGAGCATAAATACTCCCTCTTGGAGTTAAGAGTAAAAACTTGGCCAGAGCCTCTACTAATAACGGAGAGCATGCAAGATCATAAACAACACATAGATTGATAATCAACATAACATAGTATTCTCTATCCATCGGATCCCAACAAACACAACATATAGCATTACAGATAGATGATCTTGATCATGTTAGGCAGCTCACAAGATCCGACAATGAAGCACATAAGGAGAAGAAAACCATCTAGCTACTGCTATGGAACCATAGTCCAGGGGTGAACTACTCACTCATCACTCCGGAGGCGACCATGGCGGTGTAGAGTCCTCCGGGAGATGATTCCCCTCTCCGGCAGGGTGCCGGAGGCGATCTTCTGAATCCCCCGAGATGGGATTGGCGGCGGCGGCGTCTCTGGAAGGTTTTCCGTATCGTGGCTCTCGGTACTGGGGGTTTCGCGACGAAGACTATTTGTAGGCGGAAGGGCAGGTCAGGGGGCGTCACGAGGGGCCCAGACGCCAGGGCCGCGCGGCCAAGACCTGGGCCGCGCCGCCCTGTTGTCTGGCCACCTCGTGGCCCCACTTCGTCTCCTCTTCGGTCTTCTGGAAGCTTCGTGGTAAAATAGGCCCCTGGGCGTTGATTTCGTCCAATTCCGAGAATATTTCCTTACTAGGATTTCCGAAACCAAAAACAGCAGAAAACAACAACTGGCTCTTCGGCATCTTGTTAATAGGTTAGTGCCGGAAAATGCATAAATATGACATAAAGTATGCATAAAAACATGTAGATATCATCAATAATGTGGCATGGAACATAAGAAATTATCGATACGTCGGAGACGTATCAGCATCCCCAAGCTTAGTTTTACGCTCGTCCCGAAGCGGTAAACGATAACAAAGATAATTTCTGGAGTGACATGCCATCATAACCTTGATCATACTATTGTAAGCATATGTAGTGAATGCAGCGATCCAAACAATGTAAATGACATGAGTAAACAAATGAATCATATAGCAAAGACTTTTCATGAATAGTACTTCAAGACAAGCATCAATAAGTCTTGCATAAGAGTTAACTCATAAAGCAATAATTCATAGTAGCGGTATTGAAGCAACACAAAGGAAGATGAAGTTTCAGCGGTTGCTTTCAACTTATAACATGTATATCTCATGGATATTGTCAATGTAAAGTAATATAACAAGTGCAATATGCAAGTATGTAGGAATCAATGCACAGTTCACACAAGTGTTTGATTTTTGAGGTGGAGAGAGATAGGTGAACTGACTCAACATAAATGTAAAAGAAAGGTCCTTCAAAGAGGAAATCATCGATTGCTATATTTGTGCTAGAGCTTTGATTTTGAAAACAAGAAACAATTTTGTCAACGGTAGTAATAAAGCATATGTGTTATGTAAATTATATCTTACAAGTTGCAAGCCTCATGCATAGTATACTAATAGTGCCCGCACCTTGTCCTAATTAGCTCGGATTACCTGGATTATCATCGCAATGCACATGTTTTAACCAAGTGGCACAAAGGGGTACCTCTATGCCGCATGTACAAAGGTCTAAGGAGAAAGCTCGCATCGGATTTCTCGCTATTGATTATTCTCAACTTAGACATCCATACCGGGACAACATAGACAACAGATAATGGACTCCTCTTATATGCATAAGCATGTAGCAACAATTAATTTTCTTATATGAGATTGAGGATATTTGTCCAAAACTGAAACTTCCACCATGGATCATGGCTTTAGTTAGCGGCCCAATGTTCTTCTCTAACATTATGCAATGCTCTAACCATTTTAGCGGTAAATCTCCCTTACTTCAGACAAGACGAACATGCATAGCAACTCACATGATATTCAACAAAGAGTAGTTGATGGCGTCCCCAGGAACATGGTTATCGCACAACAAGCAACTTAATAAGAGATAAAGTGCATAAGTACATATTCAATACCACAATAGTTTTTAGGCTATTTGTCCCATGAGCTATATATTGCAAGGGTAAAGGATAGAAATTTAAAGGTAGCACTCAAGCAATTTACTTTGGAATGGCGGAGAAATACCATGTAGTAGGTAGGTATGGTGGACACAAATGGCATAGTGGTTGGCTCAAGGATTTGGATGCATGAGAAGTATTCCCTCTCGATACAAGGTTTAGGCTAGCAAGGTTATTTGAAACAAACACAAGGATGAACCGGTGCAGCAAAACTCACATAAAAGACATATTGTAAACATTATAAGACTCTACACCGTCTTCCTTGTTGTTCAAACTCAATACTAGAAATTATCTAGACCTTAGAGAGACCAATTATGCAAACCAAATTTTAGCATGCTCTATGTATTTCTTCATTAATGGGTGCAAAGTATATGATGCAAGAGCTTAAACATGAGCACAACAATTGCCAAGTATCACATTATCCAAGACATTATAGCAATTACTACATGTATCATTTTCCAATTCCAACCATATAACAATTTAACGAAGAAGAAACTTCGCCATGAATACTATGAGTAAAGCCTAAGGACATATTTGTCCATATGCAACAGCGGAGCGTGTCTCTCTCCCACACAAAGAATGCTAGGATCCATTTTATTCAAACAAAACAAAAACAAAAACAAACCGACGCTCCAAGCAAAGTACATAAGATGTGATGGAATAAAAATATAGTTTCAGGGGAGGAACCTGATAATGTTGTCGATGAAGAAGGGGATGCCTTGGACATCCCCAAGCTTAGACGCTTGAGTCTTCTTGATATATGCAGGGGTGAACCACCGGGGCATCCCCAAGCTTAGAGCTTTCACTCTCCTTGATCATATTGTATCATCTCCCTCTCTTGATCCTTGAAAACTTCCTCCACACCAAACTCAAAACAACTCATTAGACGGTTAGTGCACAATAAAAATTAACATGTTCAGAGGTGACATATCATTCTTAATACTTCTGGACATTGCACAAAGCTACTGAAAGTCAATGGTATCGAAAAATCCATCAAGCATAGCAAAACAGGCAATGCGAAATAAAAGGCAGAATCTGTCAAAACAGAACAGTTCGTAAAGATGAATTTTATTGAGGCACCAGACTTGCTCAAATGAAAATGCTCAAATTGAATAAAAGTTGCGTACATATCTGAGGATCACTCACGTAAATTGGCATAATTTTCTGAGTTGCCTACAGAGAATTAGTCCCAGATTCGTGATAGCAAAGAAATCTGTTTCTGCGCAGTAATCCAAATCTAGTATGAACGTTAGTATCAACGACTTTACTTGGCACAACAATGCACAAAACTAAGATAAGGAGAGGTTGCTACAGTAGTAACAACTTCCAAGACTCAAATATAAAATAAAAGTACTGTAGTAAAAAACATGGGTTGTCTCCCATAAGCGCTTTTCTTTAACGCCTTTCAGCTAGGCGCAGAAAGTGTATATCAAGTATTATCGAAAGATGGAACATCTACAGCGGGGTGTGGAGTTTTCTCAACCATGCATAGTATATTGGATACATAAGTTTCAGTGGCTCCCTTTTCATTAGTCTTGGGCTTGCTACTCTCATCAAACAAATTTTCAGGAACAAGCCAAGCATAGTTATTTTCTAGTGCCTCATGCATTGCTAGGAGCTTACATGGTATTGGTGCTTTAATCTCCCCACCATTATTAACATTATTAGTATACTTAATTCTATCCATATCCATCTTTTCAAGTGTTCTTTTAAAATCGGTGATCATGCCAAGCCTATCATGCTTACTAAAAACTTTTCTAGCTTCTTTAGCTATATCCGCAAATTCTCGCACTAAGACCTTTAGAACAAAATCTCTCTTCTCTCCCCTCTCCATATCAGAAAGTGTAAGAAACATGTGTTGTATCATGGGGTTGAGACTAATAAATCTAGCTTCCATCATGCGTACCAAACAAACAGAGGCATCTTCATAAGTAGGGACAGCTTTTGCAAGGGGTATATCTTTAAGGTCTTCATGCATACTAACATGGGTGAAAAATTCTTCTATATTATCTCTTCCAATTATAGACCCTTGTCCCACCGGTATATCTTTTACAGTGAAATTAAAAGGAAACATGTTGAAATAAGTAAAGCAAATGCAAGTAACTAATTTTTTTTGTGTTTTTAATACAGCAAACAAGATAGCAAATAAAGTAAAACTAGCAACTAATTTTTTTTGTATTTTGATTTAGTGCAGCAAACAAAGTAGTAAATAAAATAAAGCAAGACAAAAACAAAGTAAAGAGATTGGGATTTGGAGACTCCCCTTGCAGCGTGTCTTGATCTCCCCGGCAACGGCGCCAGAAAAAGAGCTTGATACGCGTACATCACGCGTCCGTTGGGAACCCCAAGAGGAAGGTGTGATGCGTACAGCGGCAAGTTTTCCCTCAGTAAGAAACCAAGGTTTATCGAACCAGTAGGAGCCAAGAAGCACGTTGAAGGTTGATGGCGGTGAGATGTAGTGCGGCGCAACACCAGGGATTCCGGCGCCAACGTGGAACCTGCACAACACAACCAAAGTACTTTGCCCCAAAGAAACAGTGAGGTTGTCAATTTCACCGGCTTGCTGTAACAAAGGATTAGATGTATAGTGTGGATGATGATTGTTTGCAGAGAACAGTAGAACAAGTATTGCAGTATATTGTATTTGATGTAAAAGAATGGACCGGGGTCCACAGTTCACTAGAGGTGTCTCTCCCATAAGATAAATAGCATGTTGGGTGAACAAATTACAGTTGGGCAATTGACAAATAGAGAGGGCACGACCATGCACATACATGATATGATGAGTATTGTGAGATTTAATTGGGCATTACGACAAAGTACATAGACCGCTATCCAGCATGCATCTATGCCTAAAAAGTCCACCTTCAGGTTATCATCCGAACCCCTTCCAGTATTAAGTTGCAAACAACAGACAATTGCATTAAGTATGGTGCGTAATGTAATCAATAACTACATCCTCGGACATAGCATCAATGTTTTATCCCTAGTGGCAACAGCACATCCATAACCTTAGAGGTTTCTGTCACTCCCCCAGATTCACGGAGGCATGAACCCACTATCGAGCATAAATACTCCCTCTTGGAGTTAAGAGTAAAAACTTGGCCAGAGCCTCTACTAATAACGGAGAGCATGCAAGATCATAAACAACACATAGATTGATAATCAACATAACATAGTATTCTCTATCCATCGGATCCCATCAAACACAACATATAGCATTACAGATAGATGATCTTGATCATGTTAGGCAGCTCACAAGATCCGACAATGAAGCACATAAGGAGAAGACAACCATCTAGCTACTGCTATGGACCCATAGTCCAGGGGTGAACTACTCACTCATCAC
The DNA here is from genome assembly GCF_019359855.2 of Lolium perenne. Taxonomy (NCBI): domain Eukaryota; kingdom Viridiplantae; phylum Streptophyta; class Magnoliopsida; order Poales; family Poaceae; genus Lolium; species Lolium perenne. The sequence continues at coordinate 93,127,624 of NC_067250.2, read as the reverse complement.
TCCGGAGGCGACCATGGCGGTGTAGAGTCCTCCGGGAGATGATTCCCCTCTCCGGCAGGGTGCCGGAGGCGATCTCCTGAATCCCCCGAGATGGGATTGGCGGCGGCGGCGTCTCTGGAAGGTTTTCCGTATCGTAGCTCTCGGTACTGGGGGTTTCGCGACGAAGACTATTTGTAGGCGGAAGGGCAGGTCAGGGGGCGTCACGAGGGGCCCAGACGCCAGGGCCGCGCGGCCAAGACCTGGGCCGCGCCGCCCTGTTGTCTGGCCACCTCGTGGCCCCACTTCGTCTCCTCTTCGGTCGTCTGGAAGCTTCGTGGTAAAATAGGCCCCTGGGCGTTGATTTCGTCCAATTCCGAGAATATTTCCTTACTAGGATTTCTGAACCAAAAACAGCAGAAAACAGCAACTGGCTCTTCGGCATCTTGTTAATAGGTTAGTGCCGGAAAATGCATAAATATGACATAAAGTATGCATAAAACATGTAGATATCATCAATAATGTGGCATGGAACATAAGAAATTATCGATACGTCGGAGACGTATCACATGTAGCAACAATTAATTTTCTCATACGAGATTGAGGATATTTGTCCAAAACTGAAACTTCCACCATGGATCATGGCTTTAGTTAGCGGCCCAATGTTCTTCTCTAACATTATGCATGCTCTAACCATTTTAGTGGTAAATCTCCCTTACTTCAGACAAGACGAACATGCATAGCAACTCACATGATATTCAACAAAGAGTAGTTGATGGCGTCCCCAGGAACATGGTTATCGCACAACAAGCAACTTAATAAGAGATAAAGTGCATAAGTACATATTCAATACCACAATAGTTTTTAGGCTATTTGTCCCATGAGCTATATATTGTAAAGGTAGAGGATAGAAATTTAAAGGTAGCACTCAAGCAATTTACTTTGGAATGGTGGAGAAATACCATGTAGTAGGTAGGTATGGTGGACACAAATGGCATAGTGGTTGGCTCAAGGATTTGGATGCATGCGAAGTATTCCCTCTCGATACAAGGCTTAGGCTAGCAAGGTTTATTTGAAACAAACACAAGGATGAAGCGGTGCAGCAAAACTCACATAAAAGACATATTGTAAACATTATAAGACTCTACACCGTCTTCCTTGTTGTTCAAATTCAATACTAGAAATTATCTAGACCTTAGAGAGACCAATTATGCAAACCAAATTTTAGAAAGCTCTATGTATTTCTGCATTAATGGGTGCAAGGTATATGATACAAGAGCTTAAACATGAGCACAACAATTGCCAAGTATCACATTATCCAATACATTATAGCAATTACTACATGTATCATTTTCCAATTCCAACCATATAACAATTTAACGAAGAAGATTCTTTCGCCATGAATATTATGAGTAAAGCCTAAGGACATACTTGTCCATATGCAACAGCGGAGCGTGTCTCTCTCCCACACAAAGAATGCTAGGATCCATTTTATTCAAACAAAACAAAAACAAAAACAAACCGATGCTCCAAGCAAAGTGCATAAGATGTGATGGAATAAAAATATAGTTTCACTAGAGGAACCTGATAATGTTGTCGATGAAGAAGGGGATGCCTTGGGCATCCCCAAGCTTAGACGCTTGAGTCTTCTTGAAATATGCAGGGGTGAACCACCGGGGCATCCCCAAGCTTAGAGCTTTCACTCTCCTTGATCATATTGTATCATCTCCCTCTCTTGATCCTTGAAAACTTCCTCCACACCAAAGTCAAAACAACTCATTAGAGGGTTAGTGCACAATCAAAATTTACATGTTCAGAGGTGACACAATCATTCTTAACACTTCTGGACATTGCACAAAGCTACTGAAAGTCAATGGAATCGAAAAATCCATCAAGCATAGCAAAACAGGCAATGCGAAATAAAAGGCAGAATCTGTCAAAACAGGACAGTTCGTAAAGACGAATTTTATTGAGGCACCAGACTTGCTCAAATGAAAATGCTCAAATTGAATGAAAATTGCGTACATATCTGAGGATCACTCACGTAAATTGGCATAATTTTCTGAGTTACCTACAGAGAATTAGGCCCAGATTCGTGGCAGCAAAGAAATCTATTTCTGCGCAGTAATCCAAATCTAGTATGAACCTTACTATCAACGACTTTACTTGGCACAACAATGCACAAAACTAAGATAAGGAGAGGTTGCTATAGTAGTAACAACTTCCAAGACTCAAATATAAAATAAAGGTACTGTAGTAAAAAAAAACATGGGTTGTCTCCCATAAGCGCTTTTCTTTAACGCCTTTCAGCTAGGCGCAGAAAGTGTGTATCAAGTATTATCAAGAGATGGTGCACCAACAGCGGGGTGTGGAGTTTTCTCAACTATGCATTGTATCTTATCTATGTAAGTTTCAGAGGTTCCCTTTTCATTACCCTTAGGCTTGCTACTCTCATCAAACAAATCTTCAGGAACAATCCAATCAAAATTCTTTTCTAGTGCCTCGCACATTCCCAAGAGCTTGCAAGGTATTGATGTTTTAATATCCCCCTCATATTTAACTTTATTAGTGTACTTTTGTCTATCTTTTTCCATCTTTTCAAGGGTGCTAGCAAAGTTTGTATAAGAGCCAAGCATATTGTATTTAGTAAAGACTTTTCTAGCTTCTCTTGCTACATCACCAAATTCTTTAAGAAGGGTTTCTAGGACAAAATCTTTCTTTTCTCCTTCTTCCATATCACTTAGTGTAAGGAACATATGCTGCATTACGGGGTTGAGGTTAACAAATCTAGCTTCTAACATGTGTACTAAAGAAGCAGCAGCAATTTCATAAGTAGGTGCAAGTTCTACTAGGTGTCTATCTTCAAAATCTTCAACCGTACTAATATGAGTGAAAAAATCTTCTATATTATCTTTCCCGAGGATAGACCCTCGGCCTACCGGTACATCCTTAAGAATAAACTTAGGAGGAAACATGATGAAGTAAGTAAAGCAAATGCAAGTAACTAATTTTTTTGTGTTTTTGATATAGAGTGCAAACAAGACAGTAAATAAAGTAAAACTAGCAACTAATTTTTTTTGTATTTTGATTTAGTGCAGAAAACAAAGTAGTAAATAAAATAAAGCAAGACAAAAACAAAGTAAAGAGATTGGGATGTGGAGACTCCCCTTGCAGCGTGTCTTGATCTCCCCGGCAATGGCGCCAGAAATTTAGCTTGACACGCGTACATCACGCGACCGTTGGGAACCCCAAGTGGAAGGTGTGATGCGTACAACAGTAAGTTTCCCTCAGTTAGAAACCAAGGTTTATCGAACCAGTAGGAGTCAAGAAGCACGTTGAATGTTGATGGCGGCGAGATGTAGTGCGGCGCAACACCAGGGATTCCGGCGCCAACGTGGAACCTGCACAACACAACCAAAGTACTTTGCCCCAACGAAACAGTGAGGTTGTCAATCTCACCGGCTTGCTGTAACAAAGGATTAGATGTATAGTGTGGATGATGATTGTTTGCAGAAAACAGTAGAACAAGTATTGCAGTAGATTGTATTCGATTAAAAGAATGGACCGGGGTCCACAGTTCACTAGAGGTGTCTCTCCCATAAGATAAATAGCATGTTGGGTGAACAAATTACAGTTGGGCAATTGACAAATAGAGAGGGCATGACAATGCACATACATGATATGATGAGTATTGTGAGATTTAATTGGGCATTACGACAAAGTACATAGACCGCTATCCAGCATGCATCTATGCCTAAAAAGTCCACCTTCAGGTTATCATCCGAACCCCTTCCAGTATTAAGTTGAAAACAACAGACAATTGCATTAAGTATGGTGCGTAATGTAATCAATAACTACATCCTCGGACATAGCATCAATGTTTTATCCCTAGTGGCAACAACACATCCACAACCTTAGAACTTTACATCCTTTGTCCTGCATTTAATGGAGGCATGAACCCACTATCGAGCATAAATACTCCCTCTTGGAGTTAAGAGTAAAAACTTGGCCAGAGCCTCTACTAATAACGGAGAGCATGCAAGATCATAAACAACACATAGATAGATTGATAATCAACATAACATAGTATTCTCTATCCATCGGATCCCAACAAACACAACATATAGCATTACAGATAGATGATCTTGATCATGTTAGGCAGCTCACAAGATCCGACAATGAAGCATAATGAGGAGAAGACAACTATCTAGCTACTGCTATGGACCCATAGTCCAGGGGTGAACTACTCACTCATCACTCCGGAGGCGACCATGGCGGTGAAGAGTCCTCCGGGAGATGATTCCCCTCTCCGGCAGGGTGCCGGAGGCGATCTCCTGAATCCCCCGAGATGGGATTGGCGGCGGCGGCGTCTCTGGAAGGTTTTCCGTATCGTGGCTCTCGATACTGGGGATTTCGCGATGAAGACTATATGTAGGCGGAAGGGCAGGTCAGGGGGCGTCACGGGGGCCCCACACGCTAGGGCCGCGCGGGCCCCCCTTGGGCCGCGCCGCCCTAGTGTGGCGGCGCCCCGTGGCCCCACTTCGTCTTCCCTTCGGTCTTCTGGAAGCTTCGTGTGAAAATAGGCCCCTGGGCGTTGATTTCGTCCAATTCCGAGAATATTTCCTTACTAGGATTTCTGAAACCAAAAATAGCAGAAAACAGCAACTGGCTCTTCGGCATCTCGTTAATAGGTTAGTGCCGGAAAATGCATAAATATGACATAAAGTATGCATAAAACGTGTAGATATCATCAATAATGTGGCATGGAACATAAGTAATTATCGATACGTCGGAGACGTATCAGCATCCGCAAGCTTAGTTTCTGCTCGTCCCGAGCAGGTAAACGATAACAAAGATAATTTCTGGAGTGACATGCCATCATAACCTTGATCATACTATTGTAAGCATATGTAATGAATGCAGCAATCAAAACAATGGTAAATGACATGAGTAAACAAATGAATCATATAGCAAAGACTTTTCATGAATAGTACTTCAAGACAAGCATTAATAAGTCTCGCATAAGAGTTAACTCATAAAGCAATAATTCATAGTAGAGGCATTGAAGCAACACAAAGGAAGATTAAGTTTCAGCGGTTGCTTTCAACTTGTAACATGTGTATCTCATGGATATTGTCAACATAGAGTAATATAACAAGTGCAATATGCAAGTATGTAGGAATCAATGCACAGTTCACACAAGTGTTTGCTTCTTGAACTGACTCATGAAAAGTTGAGTCAGTTCACCTATTTTGCTCTTATGTTGAGTCAGTTCACCTATTTCTCTCCACCTCAAGAAGCAAACACTTGTGTGAACTGTGCATTGATTCCTACATACTTGCATATTGCACTTGTTATATTACTCTATGTTGACAATATCCATGAGATATTCATGTTACAAGTTGAAAGCAACCGCTGAACTTAATCTTCCTTTGTGTTGCTTCAATACCTTTACTTTGAATTATTGCTTTATGAGTTAACTCTTATGCAAGACTTATTGATGCTTGTCTTGAAAGTACTATTCATGAAAAGTCTTTGCTATATGATTCATTTGTTTACTCATGTCATTACCATTGTTTTGATCGCTGCATTCATTACATGTGCTTACAATAGTATGATCAAGATTATGATGGCATGTCACTCCAGAAATTATCTTTGTTATCGTTTACCGGCTCGGGACGAGCAGAAACTAAGCTTGGGGATGCTGATACGTCTCCGACGTATCGATAATTTCTTATGTTCCTTGCCACATTATTGATGATATCTACATGTTTTATGCACACTTTATATCGTTTTTATGCGTTTTCCGGAACTAACCTATTGACGAGATGCCGAAGTGCCAGTTCCTGTTTTCTGATGTTTTTGGTTTCAGAAATCCTAGTAAGGAAATATTCTCGGAATCGAACGAAATCAACGCCCAGCATCTTAGGATTGCACGAAGCTTCCAGAACACCCGAGAGTCGCCAGAGGGGGGCCACAGGCCCACCAGACACTAGGCTGGCGCGGCCCAGGCCCTGGCCGCGCCGCCTTATTGTGTCACCGCCTCTTCAGCCTTCTGACGCCGCCTCTTCGCCTATAAGAAGCCCCTCGACCTAAATCTTCGATACGGAAAAGCCACGGCACGAGAAACCATCCAGAGCCGCCGCCATCGCGAAGCCAAGATCTAGGGGACAGGAGTCTCTGTTCCGGCACGCCGCCGGGACGGGGAAGTGCCCCCGGAAGGCTTCTCCATCGACACCGCTGCCATCTCCACCGCCATCTTCATCACCGCTGCTGTCTCCCATGAGGAGGGAGTAGTTCTCCATCGAGGCTCGGGTTGTACCGGTAGCTATGTGGTTAATCTCTCTCCTATGTACTTCAATACAATGATCTCATGAGCTGCCTTACATGATTGAGATTCATATGAGTTTTGTATCACAATTCATCTATGTGCTACTCTAGTGATGTTATTAAAGTAGTCTATTCCTCCTCCATGATGTAATGTTGACAGTGTGTGCATCATGAAGTACTTGGTATATGCTATGATTGTGATCTCTTGTAGATTATGAAGTTAACTATTACTATGATGGTATTGATGTGATCTATTCCTCCTTTCATAGTGTGATGGTAACAGTGTGCATGCTATGTTAGTACTTGGTTTGGTTGTGTTGATCTATCTTGCACTCTAAGGTTATTTAAATATGAACATTGAATATTGTGGAGCTTGTTAACTTCGGCATTGAGGGTTCTTGTAGCCCTATGCAATTAGTGGTGTTCATCATCCAACAAGAAAGTGTAGAGTCTAGCATCTATCTATTTATTCTGTTATGTGATCAATGTTGAGAGTGTCCACTAGTGAAAGTATAATCCCTAGGCCTTGTTCCTAAATACTGCTATCGCTGCTTGTTTACTGTTCTACTGCATCTGTACTGTCCGCAATATTACCGCCATCAACCACACGCCAGTCCTGGGCAGCAAAGCACTTTTCTGGTGTCGTTACTACTGCTCATATATATTCATACCACATGTATTTCACTATCTCTTCGCCGAACTAGTGCACCTATTAGGTGTGTTGGGGACATAAGAGACTTCTTGCTTTGTGGTTGCAGGGTTGCTTGAGAGGGATATCTTTGACCTCTTCCTCCCTGAGATCGATAAACCTTGGGTGATCCACTTAAGGGAAACTTGCTGCTGTTCTACAAACCTCTGCTCTTGGAGGCCCAACACTGTCTACAAGAATAGAAGCTCCCGTAGACATCACACCCCGGCAGCGACTGTTGTCCCACTATGGCAACTCCGTCTATGACCACCACCCCTCTCACACTTACATCAATATAGCCACATCCCACCTCGCCGTGAGCTGAAACCAAAGAGAGGGATATGACTAACAAAAAAATGAAAGAAAAAAGGCCGACATGGATCCCAGGTGTCAACCTATTTGCAAAAACATGGCACCTATTATTTAAGTATGGGAAAACTCTAAGGACTGAAAAGTCCCACGTTCCTTGGATGGTCTTATAAAAGGTCCGCTTGAGGGCTACTTCTGGATCTTAGGGTAAACTTTGAACGCTGAAAGAGGTGAGTGAGAAAAAAAATTACTCCCTCCAATTCATATTACTTTCCATCAATATGGATGCATCTAGAACTAAAATGTATCTAGATACATCTATACAAAAAAAGTAAACTAATATGGACTAGAGGGAGTAATTACTATTCTCGCCGAAAAATAAATTTACTCATTAATGGTTAGCTCGTTTTTTTAGGGTTGTTGGCCCAAGTTGGACAGGTCTCAGAAACGAGACTAGGCCCAGCAGGCTTGGGCCCCTGAAGCCTGGATCCTCTGGCCCAAGATCTAGAGGAGTTAAATACTAGCGTTCGGCACGCGCGGCCGCAACACCGCCCAAACCCGCCCGGCGCCGCGCCACCGTCCCGACCACCGTAACCGCCTCCTCTCCTCCCTCCCTAGCTCCCTGCTCCGCCCGCTCTCGCCGTCGCCGCCGACGCCTCCCCGGCTGCTCGGCTCTTCCTCCGAGCCCCTCCCCCTCGCCGTCTCCTGGTAAGCCTCGTCTCCTCCCTTCCCCTCCCAAATCCCGCCCCGCCGCGCGCGTCCTAGGGTGCGCGCTTGCTTGCTTGCTTTTGCTTGATCGCCTGGTGTTGGTGAACTGCGGGTAGGCGGGGTTCCTCTCTCGGCGCCCCCGAATCGAACCCGCGCCGCCGCTCTCGTGCATGTTTCCCCGCCCGGAATTGTAGATTTCTCCTCGTCTTGTTTGCCGGTGCGGTTTTTCCCTTCGTGTTCTCGGTCGATTTTCCTCCCTTGGTCGCTAAGTTGGTGGTGCTTTCTTGCTTCGGTACCGGAATGTTCGATTTCGTCTTTTCCTGTCGGTGGAGTTTTCGATTGTTCGGGATTTTTTGCGTCGTTCCTTCCTGGCATTGGAGGAAGTCCATGGCGCGGCCAACTCTCGATCTGGCATTTGGTGGATTTTTTTCGGCCTAGACATCTCTAGTCATGGAAATGTCCTTGGCTCAATCTTTGGTGCTTACGGTTCTTGGTCTTGCTTCTGCTCTTTCTTCAGCGGGGTTAAGGATTCACCTGACTCATTCTTGCTGAATCGCCTGTTTCTCAGTTTCCAGGCGACAGGCGCGATGAGGAAGAGGGAGAGGGCGGCGGATGAGGAGGAAAAGGCGCCGAAATCGCCGCGCCCGACCGTGGGCGGGAAGTCGCTGGCGTCCATGGGCCTGCAGGGCGTGGTTGTTGCGCCACTATCAGATTCGAGCAGCAGCAGCAGCGACAGCGACGACGACAGCGGGCGGTGCCACCACCTGACCTTGGACAGCGATGCTGTGGAGATGGCTGTGCTCGATCTCAGCATCTCCGAGGTGCCTCCGACGTGCCATGAACCCAGGTGCGGGGTCACCTGGAAGGGAGCCGGCTACGACAAGGAAGGGATGACGCAGTGCTTGGAGTGCCACTATATTGGCTGCACTCGGGGGCTGGACAGGGAAGATCCGCGGGGGCACGCCCTCGCCCACGCCGCCAGCAGCAAGCATTACGTTGCTCAGTGGTACGATGTACCCAACCTGGGCTTCTGCTTCAAATGTGTGCGCGTTATGAGGCTCAGTGACAGCCCGGCGCTCAACCAAGAGGAGTGTTCGGAGGAGGACAGAAAGATTAAGGAACAGCGGGCAATGGTGGCCAGCAAAACACTGCCGGCCGGCAAGTCAAAGGACGACTGGGGAACTACGGCCAGCAGTCCAAGGGTTGATTGGCCAACGGCAGCCAGCACTCCAAGTCCAAGGGTTGATTGGCCAACGGCAGCCAGCACTCCAAGTCCAAGGGTTGATTGGCCAACGGTAGCCAGCACTCCAATGGTTGATTGGTCAACGGTAGCCAGCAGTTCAAAGGTTGACTTGGGAAATGTGGCCAGGAATATACTGGATCAGTGGGGAATGGGGGCTGGGAACGATATGGCTGAGTCTGCTATTGGGAATGGGTATATTATCAGAGGGATGCCGAATTATGGAAACACATGCTACATGAATGCATCGCTGCAGTGCCTCCTTGCGCTTGGTAAGCTCAGGACAATCATTCTAGGGCCGGATGCTTCCGATGCTCGGTTGGGAACCATGGGTCTGGAGCTGAAGTGGTTGTTTCAAGAGACAAGCAGTGTGAATAATGCCAGGCGCATGCTGGACCCACAGACGATATTGGGATGTATGCAGTCGCTTTATCAGGATCGGTTCGAGGTCGGAAAGATGGAAGACAGCCATGAGTTTCTTACATTATTTCACACTGGTTTGGATAATGAGGTGGAGGAGCTTAACCGTTCGCATGTCCTGGAAGGGGGTGGAGTGTTCCCTACATTTGGCCATTCCATTTTCAGCAGCCAGCTGATTCAGACCATTTCCTGTAAAAGTTGCTCATATAATTCAGTTTCGTTGCCGTCAGTCCATGGTCTCCAACTGGGGGTGCCTTCAAAGGCCTCTCCAGCCAGAAGCAAGCCTTTGCAAGTTGGTAAGTCTATGCGCTCCTGTACCTAACTTAAAAGAACAATGGTGAACAGGCCCGCATATACGCCAGGGTGTCTGAGGTCATAGAACTTTTGAGGAAAGAATGTGGATTGTGCGGTCTATTTTATTTGCTATTTTTTTAACACAAGCAAATGAGACTTTTTGGAATGGATCACCAGTAGTAGCTAAGCAGAGAAAATTGTTAAGGACATTTTTCCCATGGATAAAGAAGTAGAAGGAAATCCCTTGGGGTGGATATAACAAAATCGGCAAGATATTTCAGCTCTCTTGACATGGCAAAGGTGTTCGCTCTAGTGTAGTAGTTCAAATTACATGAGATGCACAGGGTGTCTGAGGTCATAGAACTTTTGAGGAAAGAATGTGGATTGTGTGGTCTATTTTATTTGCTATTTTTTTAACACAAGCAAATGAGACTTTTCGGAATGGATCAGCAGTAGTAGCTAAGCAGAGAAAATTGTTAAGGACATTTTGCCCATGGATAAAGAAGTAGCAGCAAATCCCTTGGGGTGGATAACAAAATCGGCAAGATATTTCAGCTGTTTTGACATGGCAAAGGTTTTCGCTGTAGCGTAGTAGTTCAAATTACATGGGATGCACAGGGTCTTGAGGTCATATGACTTTTGAGGAAAGAATGTGGATTGTGCGCTCTATTTTATTTGCTATTTTTTAACACAAGCAAATGAGACTTTTCGGAATGGATCACCAGTAGTAGCTAAGCAGAGAAAATTGTTAAGGACATTTTGCCCATGGATAAAGAAGTAGCAGGAAATCCCTTGGGGTGGATAACAAAATCGGCAAGATATTTCAGCTGTCTTGACATGGCAAAGGTGTTCGCTGTAGTGTAGTAGTTCAAATTACATGGGATGCACAGGGTCTTGAGTCGTTATCATCATATACAGTAAGTGTTACTCCAAAATGGTTGATCACTTAAGTGTGCTTGGATAGAAAAACAGCTTAGAGTTTGCAGGATAAAGATTCTAAAATATGCAAAAGGGCGAGGGTTTCTGGTTGAATGATCTTGCTAATGCTGATAATGCTAAACCCCTGTATGCCTGAATGTGCAGATTCTACTGAAGTAAAGGATGTTGTACAGAGTCATATGCAGACTCAGAAGAATGATGTCCCACAAGAGATCATTGAGGTGCCAGTAGATTTGGATTTCATTCCTAAATTGTTTGATGACTTTGAAGAAATGGAGGAATCAGAAGCAGATTCTCATAATCGAGAAAATAAGGAGAACGCCCGGGGTAGTGATATCGTTCATGATGAGGCGAAATATATTGACACTCTTGGGTCGATTGAGGACTGCCTGACACTGTTTTCCCATAGCCTGACGAATTGTGACAACTGTTCCAAGGTTGCTGAGTTGCTGGAAACCAATGCAAGTAAAAGCGTTGAACCGATCATGGCAAGTACCAGTGTAAACACATCTGTTCATGGAGACCAGACTCTTGCAGATTCACATCAAGAAGGCATACTCTCTGATGACACAACTACTGAAAAAATCACTTCAGGGACGAGCTGTGATGAAAAGGACTTAGCCTCTTGCAGCACAGCCAATGAAAAAGCTGAAAGTCGTGAAGGTGTTCAAAAAGCTGCGCCTATTTGCCTTACAACTGATCAACAGACTGACCTGCTGAGTGCTCTGCATATTCAAGATACCAGGACCCAGAAACAGGACAGTGGAAAGCATGTACTTGATGATCATAGTGCCCAAAGAGTGGAGGCAACCCAAAATGAGCAGACAGATGGTAATGGTAGAAGTATTCAAACACAATTGATTAGCAAGCTGCCACCTGTATTAACCATTCAACTGAAGAAATACGCACCTGATCTTTCTAAATTGAGAGGGCATGTGAGCTTTAAGGAGATTCTTCACTTAGGACCATTCATGGACCCCAGGTAATAACATCTAACAATTCTACACCGTAATATCTAATACCTTTCTGTTATGCCAGTTCTATAAGTTCCCAATCTTCAGAAATACAGTAACTATCTTGTTTCATAGTTTGCTGCTACTATCTTTAAGTATATTTTCCATTATGTTCTCATTGTGACTGTTGATTATTGTTTACTATGTGTATATTAGTTTTTGTTTATCTTGAATTCTTGATCAAACAAGCATCTCTTAGGGTGTGTGAATGAATGATTGTCACACACGGTGGTAAATTTCTGTCACAAGCAGCTAATTTTTCCTTAGGACATCTTCACTCTTGTCTCTCAGTAGCAGAGTAATTGTTCTGATTATCTGATGTCAGCGAACTAAACCAGTGTTATAATTATCACGTAAACATATGCTGTTCAGAAGCTCAGTAATTTTAGTGCCACAGATGGTTATACTAGGAATATACTTCACTAAATGACTGCAACAGCGTATCAGTCTAAACAGATTCCGAAAGTGAATATACATTATGAAACGCATTCCCCCACTGCAAGGCATATAAAACAGCCTTTGAACATGACTTGCCCATTAACTATTCCATTAACTGATGAATAACTGTTGCTTATCCTGGAGCAAGACAAGTTCCATGATCAAAGGTGTATTTTTCATTGCGTGTGTGCTCCACCTCTTGTAAATTCTAACAGACAACAGTTTTCCTATTTTCGTTGAACAAAAAAAAGGAAATATAGTTGCAATGTGAACGGTCCAACTGTACCGTGAATTTGTTTGCAAATTGTGTATCAACTGGATTTAAGGATTTACTCACAGCCTCATTTGGACCAGAACTCTGTGCCATTGATTGGGACTCTAGTTTTTCTGTGTATGATGTCATCATATTTGAATATATATCAGCTGTACAGGTCGTCTGGTGTAAACTCTATCCACTCTAGTTATCATATCATGAAACATTATTATGGTAACACCTTTTGTCTGTACGTATTTAGGTGCCTTGAAATGCCTAATCTGGCAACCTTTTTTTCTTATCTTTTCAAACGTTTCTATTTTTAAGTACTCCCTCCATCCCCAGATAGGTGGTGTATAAATTGAGTAAAAAAGTCATTTTTTTAAGTTTGACCAAGTATATATAGAAAAATATCAATAGATCCACCATAAGATATATTTTAATTGTATTTATTTGTAGTTATTGATATTTCATTCTATATATTTTGTCAAACTTGGAAAGTATAGACTTTTGGACCAAATTTATACGCCGCCTATTTGAGGACGGAGGGACTATAATTGTGTATTAGTATTTCAATATTAGATAGATATATATATCTTGCAGTGGGCAATTGAAATTACTCTGTCACTTAATTTCTTAGTATTTCGATTAGGACATAAATAACCAGTCACTGCAGATGTACCATATTGTTTAATATCTGATACAGTATTCAGTCTGTTGTTTTCAAGAAAGACATGCCATTGTTGCTACTCCAGGTAATCATCATTTTGTTGTTAACTTAAATCCTTATGTCTAGTTTTAAGTATTTTAATTTTCTCTTATCTTCAGTTCTGAGGACAAAGATAACTCAAGCTATCGTCTAGTTGGCGTCATTGTGCACCATGGCAACAGACGGAATGATGGGCACTACATTGCTTATGTGCGGGGCAGTGGCTCCTCCTGGTTTTGGGCAAGTGACACCAACATCCGAGAAGTCTCTCTAGAAGAAGTTCTCAGGTGTGAGGCGTACATTCTTTTCTATGAGAGGATGAATGACTGAGGCATACCTGGCATTCTGCCCACCAACTAATCAGAAGGGCAATGCCAAAAAAAAGCAGGAGTGTGAGATTAGCAAGTGTTGCTTAGATAGCCTAGTGTACCAAGTAACATAGAGTTTGTATCATCAAGTCCAGTTTTGTTGATTTGGCCAGAGTCATTGCAGGGTTTTGCATTTGTTGCAGCATGTAGGGTAGCCACTGGTCAGCAGGAGAGAAGCATTCTTTCTGTGATTCTGTCCGAATAGGGCATTTTTGTTAGAATAACATTGCATAGGTAGGACACTCACACTGAATATTTTCTTTAGGACAACATTGAATAGGTAGGGGGACAATGGATATCTTTTTGGATGGGCAGCATTCTCCAATTGGATACACCTCTGAAAATACAGTTGATTGTTGTGAACCTCTGTTTTGTGGATGGGCAACATGCTGCTGCCTTTACTGAACTGGTAGTCTGAAGCTGATTTCGTTCCTTTTCCAGTTTAGTAGTACTACCTTCTTTGATCAAAGGCCAGCCGAGAACTGGTTTCCTGTAGCTGCTTGTGTTCAAATGCTATCCTGCTCAGTGTTGAGCAGTTCTGTATGGTGGTAGGGAGCGTGTGTTCTGTGGGCCGGTTAGTTGCTTCTGGGCCGCAGATGCTACTGCCAGTCTGCCAATGTATGGTGTTTGGAATGCAAGCGAAGAAGACCGGGATGAATGGCGACTTGGAACTTTCCTCATCCCACAGTGTCGCTAACTCAAAAAAAAAAAAAAAAAAAAAGCGATAGTGTCGCTAGCGGCTTTTAAGTTTTAACCTTTTTTGACCGTCCTTTTGTTTCATCCCTCGATCAAGAACATATACTAGCTGGTGAGATAAACCTGTTGGATCTACCAAGATCTTGCGCACACCGACGCACGACACAGCTCGCAGCACCTGCCCGCCCCACGTCCACCTCTGAATCGCCATTCCAGCCAGATTCCTCCCAAACTGAACCGTATCATTCAAATCATGTCAATTCTCATCAAAATTCACAACTGCGTGAAAGACGAAGTTGCACAAACCACCGCTTATTGTTACCATAGTTACATAAAAAAACTCACTTTACCTATTCTTTCTTCACAAACCTTAAAATGTCTAATTTATTCCCAAATCTGAGATTAACATGCTTAACTGCACATTTAACGACCAAGCCCCACAAGGCAATGATGATGTGGTGTCCAGGTGTCACCAACTAGCCTTTCATTTAGACATCAACAACTAGTTCTCTTCCCCACCACTCTCGCTGCCCTTCACCTCCTCCTCTCGATTCCTCTAGATCTAGGGCGGGCCCTTCCCCTCTCCTCTCCTCTCCTCTTCGGCAATGGAGAACATCGAGAAGGGCGAGGGTCCCCTCCTCGTACAACAAATAGTCTAGGGTTTGGTCTAGTGCTAAGTTTTGGTGTTATGCTAGTAGTTTGGAGTGCTTCGCTAGCGCTTGGGGGCCGAGTCTGGCGACCTTTGGCGGTCGCTCTCTCTTCACGGCGCTCCTAAGGCTAGAAACGAAGATGGAGAGGGACTGCACCGTCCGTCTCTCCGTCAACAATAAGGTTGTAGTTAATAAGAACTTTCGGAGCAGCTGGGCGCGGTTGTGCATGTTGGTATCTAAGATCCTCATAGTCACCATGGCGGCAGGGAAGAGGAGCGAAGCAGCGGCGTGTGCTCCGGCTTCAGGCTGTACGGGAGAGGTGCAACGTCAGGACGATCACAACATTCAATAACCAAAGGGCGGCTTCAACGGACGCGGATGATTGTATCCCTCGTTCAACCTCCAAGCTCCGAGGCCCTTCAACGGAGTCACGGGGGCGATTCCCGTCCTCTGCATCCCAAGTGGTCTCATCCCCGGTGATGCTGAGGATAACCGGCGTTGGCTTCGGGTCAATGGAGATGGCAGTGCTAGACATGATTGATTTTTTTCATATTTTTTGCAGGGTGTGTGTGTGAAGTAAAAGTGAAGGACTTCTTTGTAAGCCTCTTTTTCTTTCAGGCGTTCTTCCATAATATGTCCCGACTCTCCTCGATAAGGGCTTTTACCCCGCTATATTAAGATATAGCAACAGACCGATACAAGACCGAGACCAGTGTTGGGGCAAACAACACATCACGCCCAAAATGAAACAAGAATAGAAAAGGAAGAAGATAAAAGTAAAGCCGACATCGGTGGCTCGATGAAAACGAAGATGACTCTCAACCAGTGCGCATTCGGAGGATCTCCACCACGCTCCTAGCACTCTGAAGCGCGTACCAAGCGACACCTCCAACAATTAAAAGCGGCGAAGGTTCGTAATGTTTTCCCCGGCACGGTACGGAAGGTGGGGAAGAGTTATCCCCGACGCCCTTCAGGAAGGACGTCAACACCCACATGCGCCATCGCGTCGGTGTCGAGACGGCATGGACTTCTCTCGGCACCCAAAAAACCACACTCCCGGATGACCCAATCTTGCGACCCACCAACACACGCCACCACGGTCTTGTAGTCACCGCCGTCGTTTCACCATGACCTATGTTGCGAGGCCGGTAAGACCGAGAAGACGGAACGTTGGCTAGGGGCAACCGCGCAATAGCATGCGGTAGGAAACGACCTCCACCACCGACGGCGTGAGCCGACCGGGTGAAGTAGCAAGGACACGCCAGGCCCTCCGGCCCGGCCGAGCCTGAATTGGGCCCGTAAAGTCCCGTCGCCGCTCTGCGGGTAGGCTCGCCACCGTTTCCGTTGGCTGTGGCACCAGTCCCCTATTCCTCCATCCACCGCCTTTAACGAAAGTACCGACGAAACCCTTTGGGGTCATTCCACTTTTTTTTTGTAAAAGTTGACCTTCCGATTTGAAAGTTGAGTCATTTTTAGCCAGATTAGGGTTAAAAATTGATGAAATTTTCGGGGAAAAAAAAACTGAAAAATCCCGGCTGGCATTGCCAGATCCCTCTCACGCCTCCCTTCCCCTTCCTCTGCTGCACAGCAGGGACTGCACCCGACCCCATGATAGCATACGTCCAGTCCACTCCCTCCCCGCTCCGCCTTTATTACTCCCACCACACCACCACTGCATAGCTTCCTTGCTCTCTGCTGCTGCCTTCCACTTCCACACCCGGGGCCGGCGACGAAGCACGCACAAAAGCACCGCAAAACCCCCCCGCGATCAATTCCCCGGCCACCACGCCTTCCGAGAAGAGCAGAGCTAGATCCGGCCACCCCGCTCCCTCCACACGCGCCACGCCGTCTATTAACGGCAGGGCGGCGCGCGACCTAGCTGCCGCTGCTGATTACGTCCCCTCCTCCTCATCTGGCCAGGCGGCGGCGACTGGGGGATCTTCTGACCGAGGGATGGACGGGAGGGTGCTACGGCGGAGCGTCACGCTGGCGGACCAGCTGGCCGCGGTGGGGCCGCCGGCCGCCGGCTCCTGCAACCTCCGCGACCTCCTCAAGCTGCGCGACGAGGACGACGGCCGCCGCGCCGCCGCCGCCGTCACCCTCGCCTCCGCCATGCAGGCCGACCGCCGGGCCTCCTCCTCCCCGCCGCCGTCGGCCGTGGCTGCGGCCGCGGCTGCGCGGACGCTGCTCGACATCATCCGCGACGACCAGCCGGCCCCGGCTCCAGGCTCCTACGGCTCCGCGGGCGCCGGCGACCCGTTCGTCCGCCGCGCCGTGTCCCTCCCGGCCCCGCAGCCCGCCTCCCCGCCCGCGGTTACCAGGGCCGTGGCCGCGGCACCGACGCCGCCTCCGGAAGCGTCCCCGCCGCCGGCGGATCAGGAGGAGGAGGAGCAGGGGGAGAGGGTGTCCCTCATGGCGCTCCTGGAGCAGACCGACAGGCAGTGGAGCGCCGTCGCGGCGGCGCCGAGCGAGCAGGACCCGGCGGCCGCCGCGTCCGAGCAGGACGCGTTCTGGCCGGAGGACGACGGGGACCTGCTGCCGGAGCACGCGGGCCGAGGCGTCGGCGCCGGCGCGGCGGGCGGCGGGTGCTGCTGCGTGTGCATGGCGCGGGCCAAGGGCGCCGCCTTCATCCCCTGCGGCCACACCTTCTGCCGGGGCTGCGCCCGCGAGCTGCTCGCCGGACGCGGCCGCTGCCCGCTCTGCAACGCCGCCATCGTCGACGTCCTCGACATCTTCTGACCGCGCCCCGCCGCCGCCGATCCCCGCCACACCATCTGACCGCGGCCCCAGCCCGCCCGCCGCCGGCGGACCTCTCCGGCGAAATCAGCAGCTCCTGCGGCTGACGGAGATGCTAGGAAGGATCCAGACATAGATAGATCTCTGCCCCGTTCTTGCCAAAACTGAAAAAAAGGATAGCGACATGTTCAGCTCGAAATCACTGTCGTAGATGTCTACCACAGACCAATTTCACTTCTGCGTTGCGCATTTCTGCATTTCCAACCTTCTCGTTTCAATCCCCAATCGTCGGGTTCTTGCTTGCTGCTGGTAACCAATCAATCAATCGAAGTGGGTGCCTGGGTGGTGGCCGGTTAAACAAGATTACTTGGGTTTGACTCGAGATTAATCTGTCAGTGACAGAATTACTTTCTGCTGTAGCCTGTAGAGTAGGAGTAGCTGTCCAGCTAGCAGGCACGCGCTGCTTGAAGATCTCGAGACGCCCTCCATCCCTCCATTGGGAATTCCAATTAATTAATTTGCTGCCTCACTCCAGTCCAGTGTGCAGCTCCTAGGCATGAACACATTCAATTCCGTGGAGCGCATTTCATATTCAGAAGATCCAGCTCAGTGATCGGCAGTGCCACGACCGACAGAAGTGTGGCTAATAAAATGTTACTCATTAATTAAAAAAATGTTTTAAGAACAAACGTGCTGAAGGGTTCGACCTACAGATTTGTCATCTTCATTAATTAAAAAAGTGTTTTAAGAACAAATTCTTAGGACAAGGCTAGGACTTCACCATTACTCTCTCCCAGTCTCCCAGATTACTACATCACTGAGCCTCATTTCCTTCTAGTATATTTATGAGAATAGGAGGAAATTATTTTAAATCCCCACTTCCGTTTACTTCTTCGAGTTTGAACAAAATAATTTCGAGATATCCCCTTCCATCTTCTCCCATCTTCACATTTTTGGCTAAACTAAAAATTCTAGATCATACTAGCGTATTTTTGGGGAGAGTATTTGAGAGGATGTAAGAGCATCTCCAACAGGCGCGCTATGTAGGCCGCGCTGCAAAATAAAAATGGCCGGTATACCGCGCGCGGGAGGGAATCAGGCGCGGCGCTGTAAAAATTTTAGGGCGCGCGGTGTTTTGCACAAATCGGAGCGGCATATGTGACGCGTCGGCTACAGCGCGCGGCAACGCTCCGCGCCCGCGCGAAAAGCCAACGGCTGGAAATTTCCCGCGCCCTCATTTCTGCACCTACCGCCAGCGCGAAATCCAGCCGCCGCCGGTCGACTCCGTCAACTCCCCCGCTGCTGCGCGCCGACGTGGCGTAGATCCACCTCGCCCGCACCCCCTCCTGGCAGCGGCGGCCGCTCCGCCGCACTGTGATGCTCGCGTCGCCGCCAACGACGGGCTGTAGCCGGCGCTCCTCCTCTGCGTCCCCCTTCCCGCCGCCGTCGCGTTCTCCTCCGCGCCGCCGTCGACATGTCGTCGTCGTCCTCGAGCTCGCTAGCAACATGGCGCGCCCATGGTGCTCGCCCATTTGCTCGCAAGGTATGCACCTCCGCCAACCGGCCTCTATTAGCATGTGATTTGTACGTGCCAATTAGCTACAATAGTTAGTTATAGTTAAGTAATTTCAAGCACATTGCAACGGAGGTCACCAAATATGATCGCTTCTTTGAGCAAAGGAGGAATGCCACCGGAGAACTTGGTCATAGCACATATCAAAAGGTGACCGCCGCCTTGCGTATGTTGGCATATGGTATACCGGCGGATCTTATTGATGATCATTTGGCCATGGGAGAGAGCACTTCTATCTTGTGTGTGAAGGGCTTTGTCGTTGCAATTGTCAATATCTTTGGCTCCACATATTTGAGAGCCCAAATGCTCAAGACACGGCAAGGCTTTTGGAGATCAACGCCAACCGGGGGTTTCCCGGTATGCTTGGTTCCATTGATTGTATGCATTGGAGTTGGAAGAATTGTCCAGCGGCATGGCATGGACAATTCAAATGCTACAAGAAGGATGCCACCATAGTACTTGAAGCGGTGGCCGACCAAGAGACTTGGATATGGCATGCTTTCTTTGGAATGCCCGAATCTTGCAATGACATCAATGTTCTTCAACGGTCACCACTAATTACAAGACTTGCAATGCGGGAAGGTCCATTGGTGGAGTTTGAAGCAAATGGCCACAAGTACAACTATGGCTACTTCCTCGCCGACGGCATATATCCAAGGTGGCAAACATTTGTGAAGCCGATTATTCAACCAAAAGGTAAGAAGCAAACTCAATTCCACAATGCACAAGCGGCGGCTAGGAAAGATGTAGAGAGAGCATTTGGGATTTTGCAAGCCCAATTTGCCATTGTTAGAGGACCGGCTAGATTTTGGGACCAAGAATGCCTTTGGTATATCATGACTGCGTGTGTCATCATGCATAACATGATTATAGATGATGATCGCGGAAAAGATGTGGATCATTCCCACTACGACTTGATGGGGGTTCCCGTGCAAGTGAGGAGGTCCGCACATAGGATTGCCCGGTTCATTGCCTCATACCATTCGGTGCAACGACACATATGATGAGCTTCAAAAATATCTCATGGAAGAATGGTGGAATTGGAATGGACAACAATAGTTGCATACTTGTTGTATTTGTTTGAAAACTATGTGTTGTATTGTCTCAAAACTATTGTATTGTTGTATGTTGGACGTGTTGTATTTGGTGTGAAGTATTGTTGTGAACAATGTATTGTATTTGGATGGTACATTTTATTTATGAATTTTTATATAATTGTTTGATCTTGTTGGATGCATAGTTGTGTGTGTTTGTTGTTTGCGCCGCGCCGCGCCCACGCGCTACAAAATGGCGCGTCCGGCGGAGGTGCTATTTTACCGCGCCAACGCGCGCTGTAAAATGGCGCACCCGACGGGGGGAAAATCGCTCCGGCGCGCGGCAACGGTTTACTGCGCGGCGGCAGCGTCATATACCGCGCCAACTTATAGCGCGCCTGTTGGAGATGCTCTAAGGGGATTGGGTGAACACCAAATCTCCTCCCATTCACATACCTATTAGGAAAAAAAATACAAGAGAAGTAAAGAAGGTCTAAAGAATTTCGGTGATTCTCCACATACTAGTGACACGCGTACAACACGCGACCGTTGGGAACCCCAAGTGGAAGGTGTGATGCGTACAGCAGTAAGTTTCCCTCAGTTAGAAACCAAGGTTTATCGAACCAGTAGGAGTCAAGAAGCATGTTGAAGGTTGATGGCGGCGAGATGTAGTGCGGCGCAACACCAGGGATTCCGGCGCCAACGTGGAACCTGCACAACACAACCAAGATACTTTGCCCCAACGAAACAGTGAGTGTTGTGGGTATACTTTATGGGTATATCAACGGCATGGCCTAGATCCGGCAAGCCCGGGTGGCCCATAGTTGGTGGTGAGGCATGTGGCCCATCGGGCGGCCCAGTTGCTGTAGATCATGAAGGATGAAGTCCAGCCCAGGAGCAAGAAGCCGGATCTCAACCGACCTACGAAGGAGGCCGGATCCGTGGAGGCACATAAAGCATCCGGATCCAGCACGGCCTAGAAGGAAGGCGGATCCTTGACGTACACGGCAAGATATTGTACCATAGTTAGGTAACTTGTATTCCGGCTAGGACTCTCCATGTAAACCCTAGATCTGTGCGCCTATATAAGCCGGATCCCGGGAGCCCTAGAGGCACGACCACAACTCATTGTAACAACGCGAAAGCGCCCGGATAAATCCAGACAAGCAGCAGTAGGCCCTGTCATCGTGCAGGTGTTCCGAAGCTAGGTAAATCGCGTACCACCGTCCCGAGAGCACTCCGCCCTATGGCCCCTACTTCTTCTCCCCCTCGTGATGATCCCTCCTCCGGGGTACCGTCGATTAGGCAACGACAGTTGGCGCCCACCGTGGGGCCTGTGGCGTCTGGAGGCCGGAACCGGGAGGGTTCCGCCATGGGAAGCTACGACGACACCATCGCTGTGGGGCGCGTCCTCTACGCCGGAAATCTGCCGATCGTCCCTCCGGATGAATGTTGGATTCCGGCTAGGACAAACCCCGTCAAGCTCTCCATCGTCCCAATTGGCGGCATACACATCTTCATCGGGGAAACCGTCGATTCCGACGGAAACCCACTGGTAAGTAACGCAGACGCGACCGCCGCAGAGCTGGACGCTGTCGCGAAGATCCGATCTGAGATGCAGGAGCTTCCCAAGGAAGATTCCGCCTCGGATCTGGAATTTTCAAAGCCCACCCAATCCGCCCCTGAGCAGGAAACAACGGTGGAAGACCAATGCAGATCCGCCTGGGTCTCCCAGGTGTTAGAAAAGCAGAGGTGCCACTTCGTACACTTCTTGGCCCATACCGCCGGAACCGCCCCTCAAGAAAACGGAGCTGGTCCTGAGCAGGTAGAGGCACCGGAAAACGACGCAGATCCGGATCAGGCTGAGCCTGTCGGAGAAAGCGAAAATCCGGTTGAAGAGTCAATTTTGGGCAATCTGAGCCCAATTTCCGGAGATACTCCCTCCATGGATACTGACGAGTTTAACCGTAAGCTAGGGGAGTACGGTTTCGGTGATCAGCCTGAAGTCGACTCCGCCCAGCCTAAGCAGGTTCTCGCAACCGTAGCAGCGCTGGGACAACCTGGATCAGAAGAGGCAACCAACCAATCTGACCCCCAGCCATCCCGCCAAGGATCTCCAATGTCACGGGAGCGACCCCGCAGGGATTCTTCCTCGGAGGCACTCCTGTCACCTGAAGAGATGGTTGCACGAGCAGTTCTTAACAAACCTATAACCTCGGGCGACTCCGCAGATCCAGAGGCTCTAGAGGCCACTAGAAAGGAAATGCTGGCCACAGCCAAGAAGCTCGCCAATACCGCAGCCGCATTAAGGGATGAAAGGGAAGAAGCTGCAGGTTTGATGGACCAATTCGACAGACAGGATCGCGAAATTGCTGCCACACTCGAGCATGTCAAGAGCATGGCGCAAGAGTGGGAAGTAAAGATGACCTATGCGCAGGCGGAGGCCGATCGAATTATTAGAGAAGCAATTCCGCCTCGCAGAATCAACTTCGGCACGCCCGCAGAGCAGCAGCCGCTGGAAACCCCAAAGGACAACATGCTAAAAGCTGCGGAACTATTGAAGAAGAAGGACGAAGAAGTTGATATCAACTACCTCCGCAAACTTGTCGCTTCAGCAATGCAGCAGCAAAGCAAGGCGGATACTTCGCGCAGGTTAGAATCCAATCCGGATAACTGTGTATCTACCGCGCAGAAGGACGCTCGCGCCGATCGGCATCCTGATGATGAATCACACACCGGATCCTCGGAGCGCAGAAGAAGAACCAGGGAACACCCAAATCCGATCCCTGTTCCGTCAAAGACGCCTTCGTCAGATCCAAGAAAGGGAAAGGATGCAATGTACTCTGGACGAGACAAATATCGCAACCCCTCTCCTCCGCCTAATGGTTACCCGCGACCCCCTCGCCGCCGTAGTCCAGCCGGAAACACCAGGCCCCCAGAGCATGGTGGGATTGTTATCCGCGACAACGTGCTGCCAAGAAACAGAAACAGGGAGCGCTCGCCGGAACCTCGCCGGAACCAGAACAACGTTCGTGAGCCCGAGCCCAGGAGGAGTCGGAATGAGGAGCGCGACCCAGAGCCTCGCCGGAGCCGCGACCCGGAGCCTCGCCGGAGCCGGAACGTCCAGGGCAGCCAGCGCCATGGCGAAGGCAGCCACAGAAGCCGGAGCCAGCACCGGGAAGGCCGAGGAGAATCGGACGGCGGAAGCAAGAAATCGGACCGACCACCTCGCAGGTCTCCCTCACCACCACCTAGCGGTGGCGGCGGAGGTGGAGGCGGAGGCGACGGCCGGAGATCTCGCTCTCGCTCACAATCTCCTCGCCACGGCCCGCGCGACGCACGGGAACGCCTTAACGAATACAGAACCGACTACATTGGCCCGAAGTGCTTTGGCAGGATGATTCGAGAGGAACCAAAGCCAAGGATGAACCTCAAGCTACCCGGAAATCTGAAGCATTATGATGGCACCGAAAGGCCGGATACCTGGATTGAGGATTACTATAATGCAGTAACCTTTGCCGGAGGAACCCTTAACATCGCCTGCCGCATGCTCCAGTTGTACCTTGTAGGTCCAGCCCGGATCTGGCTCAGTGACCTCGAGAAGAACTCCATCTTTTGCTGGTTCGACCTGAAGACTGCTTTCGAGAAACACTTCAGAGGCACCTACAAAAGACCTGCCACGGCAAGCGACCTGCAAGCCTGCATCCAGAAGAAAGGAGAAACCTCAAGAAACTACCTCACACGATGGTTGGCATGCAGGAACGAGTGTGAAAACGTCAACCACACCACTGCCATGTACGCCTTCATTGGTGGACTGCAGAGGGGAGGATTGCTAAGGTATACGCTCACTCGTTTGGCTAACTCAAACAAGCTGACTTTGGATGAAATGATCTCCATTGCCAGTGATCATACTGCCGCCGATGATGACGTAGGCGGTGATCTCGCAGCTACAGCAATCCCCCTACATCAACAAAAGAAGAACCGTGATAACGGCAACAGCAGCAGCCATAAGCGCAAGAACCCTGATGACCAGAAGAGTGGCGGATCCGAGATGGTCGCCATGGCGTTTCAACGCGGAGGTTCAGGAGGCGGAAGAGGACGCGGCCGTGGAGGCGGAGCCGGCAGGGGTCAGCAGCATGCCACCGAGGTCACAACGGTGGCGGATCCCGCGCCCCGCAAACCTACGAGGAGTACAGAGACATGCCCCTGCACAGCCCACTCCGGATCCGGTTCTGAGGAAGTCCACTCACACCAACCGCAACTGCAAGTGGGTCAATGATCTAAAGAACGACCCGGAGGCAGGATACAAGCGAGCCCGGAAGCACCGCCCACGCGGCAAGGGAGGCAAGGGCAAGAACAAGGACAAAGAGGAAGATAGTTCCGAGGCGATGGATGAGGATGATGTGGTGACCCTGCATACCACTGCATGTTGTAGTATGCCAGTCGTTGATATAACATTCACGAAGTACCATTCCGCAAATGTTACATCCCTCAGAGTAGTACAACAGAACATAGCAGGTCCATAACTCATTCACATATTATTACAATTAACATACACATATCGTCTCGGAGCTCCTCTTGGGTCCTAAGAGGATTACTCCTGGGTTCGAGGCGAACCCAACTTAACTTACAATACAAAAGTCTCATTAAACTAAACATTTATTTCATCGAGCAGCTAAATACTAAGAGTTTGGGCTGCTCGGTTACTATTACTTATCAGCTATCTCTAGGCTTGTTCTCCTCCGGAAGCCTCCCCGGATCCGTAGACTATGAGATAGTCTACGCCTTCAACTCCTCCTGAGAGGTCTGGTTCCTCGTAGCCGATGATCTCGGCTCCTTCATTGCTGTCGTAGTCCTCCTCCAGACGATTCAGACAATCTAAGCATGGGATTTAAGAGTGGTATGAGTACGAGCGTACTCAACAAGTTCATTATAGATAAGAGGTGTTTAATGCACTAGCTACGATATTAGACCAGAAAGTCTAATACCAATGCAAGTTTTGATAAACATTTCTTCAAGAGATTGCTTTTATTTCAAAGAGCTATGTCCGTCAGCCTTCACCGGTTTACTAGAACTTCATGGAGCTCCTTTCCGGCCGCGTTCGCAGTTCCTCATCCCGGAACAGGGAGTGACAGTCACGCTTCTTTACACTCTGCAGAGGTGTGTTGCTTTACCCATAAGAGATCTTAACCTTGGTGCCAACCGGGCAGCTTTCCCGTCCACACTTCCTTTGGTGTGAGGCCCGGTATAAGGTCTAGCCAATCATGTTCCTCCGCTACCTCGAACACCCACCCTTTGTTGCATGCCCCGACCCTGGGTCCACGTCGGTCCCATTATTCCTGTAGATTTCAAGGTGTACCCCGACCACGACGTCAGTGCTGGGCTCTACCATACACTCCTACGCCGGTAGCTGCAACCCATCATAGACCACATTACCGTGGGGAATTAGAATGGGATCCCCACCCTCCGGTTGTTCCGCAAGACACAACTGCTACGGCAAGCAATGCTTTACCGTGGGGAATTAGAATGGGATCCCCACCCTTCGGTTGTTCCGCCAGACACAACTGCTACGGTAAGCGCATCCGTTGATGAACGAGAGGTGGAAACACTTTTGACTACTCCGTCCCACTCCGGATCTTATGGTTAACACGGGTATTACGGCACAAGAATCACTGGCGACATTTGTTGTTTAATCCTAGATGGATATAAACCCGTGCAATGGAACCTCCACCATATCAACACAATCCATGGTTCCATTGCCCACCACATAGTCATATTCATAGTTATGAAAGTAGTGGTTTTGATTTTTGTGCAATAGTGATAACCATAATACTTTGCAAGTAATTTGATAAAAATACTCAAATGACATGAGCAAGTGATGAACTTGCCTGAACACTGCAAAGTTTTGCAGTTGGAAGGTGTGGACTGACCCTTGTCCTCTGTCTCTGAAAATAGCATCATTGTCCGATAAGGGCAATGGTTAAAGAAGCAATTATGCATGATTCCAATTTTAGGGTTTGTTCCCCCCTTCCAATGTTGTTATTATTTCAGGTAAGAGGTTGATATTAAGAATAATTTGGGAATACATACTTTAAAGTAAAATTCAACCTTGAAATATTGTCAAGGTGTTTTGAAAGTCCAATTGCATTGATGGACTTATTTTTATTATTGAAAATAATATGTGATTTAAATCATTATTTAAATCCTTAAAATAGGACTTATTCTTAATTTTCTTCAAAAATTCTCTTTGATATTTTATTTAAATAGAGAATTTTATGCTGATTCTTTTTCATATTTTTAATTTATTTTTAGGAGCTTTTAATAATTTTCTATTGAATTTCAAAGTTTCATGTTTTTATTGAATTATGTAAAGTCCTTTTTGCCCCTGGGCCCACCTGTCAGGGTGGCCCAGCGGGTTAACCCTAACCCGAGCCGCTCGTCCGGCTCGGTCGGACGCACCCGTCCCCTTCCTCTCGCGCACGCGCTAACCCTAACCCCTCTAAGCTCTGGCGACACCCGCGTCGCCGCCGCCTTCGCCGATTTTCTCCGGCCAACTCCGGCCATCGCCGGCGGTGAGATGGGTATCAATCGAACCGCCGTTCGACGGCGCTTCGATTGATCCGCGTCGATCTGCTTTTCCTCGCCGCTGCTGTTCTTCCCCAACACCCCTGTGGCATGGCCGCGGCGAATCGCCGCGATCTCGTCGTTGCCGACGAGCCTGGCGCCTTGGCGTGGCCGTGTGCCCCGCCGTGGTTGCGCTGGAGTCCCTGCGCCCCGACGACTGCCTGGATTGGCCATGGCCTGGCGCCGTCGTTCGCCCGACGTGTGCCGCCGTGCCGCCATGGCCGTGCTTTCCTCCGTTACTGGTAAGCTCGCACCGCCTCCCTACTGCTCTACTGCTTGTTCTTCTTCTCTCCCTTTCCTTCTAAGCTAGCTCTGGCCACTGCTTGCTGTGCCTTGTGCCTGTGCTGCTCTGTGGATGTGCTCATGGCTGCTGCCTACATGCGCCATGGCTCCTAGCTAGTGTGCTTGCTCTACAGCTATGCGTATGCTGCTTACTGTGCTGTTACTACCATGCTTCTGTGCTTCCTAGCTACTTCTGTTCCTGATAATCTATGGCTACGGCCCTCCTGTGATTGCTCATGAGCTTCCAGTGATGCTCATGGCCTACTGGCTTGCCCCTATTATTTTTACTGTCACTGGGACATATTGTGTGTGCTTAATCCTGTCCCTGGCTTGATTGTTGTAGTTAATCCTTGCATATTTGCAAGTGCCAGTGCCCCTGGGGCTAGTTCATTGTGTTCAGATTCATGATTATGCTCAATTGAGCATTACTGTTGGCTTATCAGTGTGATTCAGTGATGATTTGATATGTGCCTTGCTTGTGTATTATGATCCAGTGGTTCATCAAGCCTTTGATGTGCTTCTGGATACAATCATAAAATCATTAATTCAGTTATCTATTTATTCAGTTATGGCTTGGTTGGATTTCTTCAGTAGCTGGCTAATTACTGATAATATGCTTGGCTATAGCCATCTCAGAATTGCTAGCAAGCTCAGATGATCATATGATCATGAGTTGCTTATGAGAGATGTTGTTTCATGTATGTGCTTCACTATTGCTCTCTGTGTGATGTGTGTGCATCACACAGGCTTGGCCTGGTGTGTGATGGTGCTAGCTCAAGCATCAGTTGATACTTGCAATGATCCATTGGATCATCTGCAAGGTCCTGGTGCTTTGATTACTTGTGTAGTTCATTTATCTGTAATAGCTTGCTTTACTAGATGGATAAATGATGTGAACTGCCTTGCAGTGATGATCATATTAATTGAATTAGCTAGGGCTAGTTGGATGACAACCATTGGTTGGTACCCTAGCTCTCCACTGAACCCTACTGGGTGATGATGTGGTGGCTTAAGGTTTTGGTTATGGGTTGAGGTGGCCCTGGCAACTCTTTGATGCTGCCATGGGTAGCTCCCCCTCTCTGTGGCTTGTTGTGGCTTGGTGGATACATCTCTGGGCAATCCCTGTTGGATTTCCAGTGCTCTTTGCTGTTGACAAACTAGAATAGGTACAAGTGCCTATCTGTCTGATGGTTAGCAAACCATGTAGTGCTAGGTGAGTTGGGTAGGCTAGCTGTGAATCTTTTCCTTGCTGGATGCTTTGGTTTACCTCAGTGTTAATACAGTGGGTTTGACCAATTCTTCCCTGGGATGATTTCTTCTGGCTTAATTCCCTTTTTGCCAGCATCAAATGGTTTGATCACCAAATGATGATGCACACAGGGTAACCACACCCTCTGGCTTGTGTATATGTTATGCACATGCTTATTAATGAGCAAAACCGAGTTTTGCTCAGGTTGATCTTGTTTATACCTCACTCCAGCTCCTAGATGATTTGTTGATGTAGAGGTTTTGCTTCTGTGATGATCTTGTGGTTGGTTTACTTGCCCTGCTCCTCCTGGTGATCTTGTGGGGCTTGATTCAGTGCTGTGGTGAGTTAGCGTATTGAACAAGCAGTGGCTGTTCTTGTGTTCTTGTGTTCTTGTGTTCTTATGTTCTTACCAGTGAAGCCTGTCGATGGATATGGCTTAGGGTTTGCTTCTGAAAAGCTTATATGTGGTGCTCCCTTGCTCTCCCTGGTCGACAGCTTGGGTCTGCACACTTGGTGACTCACTGATGATGTGTGTGTGTGTTGTGCTACATGCACACTCAGTGGCTTGGTGTTGAGCATGCACACATGCTGTGTGTGCTGCTTGTGTGTATGTGTGTACCAGATCCTTTGAACTTGGCTTGGAGAGGATCAGCTCGGCAGAGTTGTGATATTATCCACCATATACACTTCTTTTCTAATCTGCCAAGTGGCTTTGCCACTTGGCATAATTTGTTCTTCTTCTTTGTGTGTGATTTTGTGCAGGGATCAACAATTGATCAAAATGGACATGGAGGTCATCAAATCCAAGATCAAGTGAAGATGATCTTGTAGTATTTAGACTAGGATACATCCTTGTACTTTTCTTTTTATTTATTTTCTTTTATTTTTTCAATTTCACCAATTCTTGTAATGTGTTGTAATATTCATTTATTTCCATTATGAATATTGTAAAGACAATGTATCTTGTGTGTTAATCAATAAAGCTCAAAGTTTTCCCTAATGAGCTTTACTTTATTATAATTGTTCATATTGTTTATTATTGATTATATACTTAATGAATTTCCTCACAATTGAATTATTTAGGTTAAGTATTTAATGTTTGAATTTGAAATTCAAATTCAACATTGGTTTGAATTCAACTATGTCACTTTATAAATAATTCAATCATGCAAACTCTCCCCTCTCTTCTCCAAACCCTAAACTAGTGGAGTGAGATGCAAGTTTGTCGCACTCTCGAAACCCTAACCCTGTAAGGTGTCGAGAGAGAAACTTGTCCCCCTTCGATGCAGTTTTTGTTTAAAAGCGCGAAATTTCCCCAGAATTTACTATGCAATGCACATCCCTTTCTAAAATCTACCCCTCGATCGTCTCTAAACCTGGGACATTATAGCCTTTCCCCCTTAAAGAAAACTTCATCCCGAAGTTGTGGTTGTAATACCTGAACAGCTCGGGGTATGTTTTCCTCAGGTCTTCCTCTTTTTCCCAGGTGGCTTCCCTCTCGGGGTGATGCTTCTATTGTATCTTGCAATACTTGATAGCTTTATTTCTGGGTTGTTTCCAGCTCTCCTCGAGAATCTTGGCTGGCTTCTCGATGTATGTCAAGTCTGGTTGTAACTCGAGCTCATCATGTGATATTGGTTCATCTGGGGTCTTCAAGCATTTCCGAAGTTGTGACACATGGAAAACATTGTGAACTTGAGCTAACCTTCCCGGTAGATCCAATTCAAAGGCTAAACCTCGGTTCTGACTCAGTATCTTGAAAGGTCCTATATATCTAGGACTGAGCTTTCCTTTTACTCCAAACCTCTGGAGTCCTTTCATCGGGCTTACCTTAAGATAAACCATGTCTCCAACTCGTGGCTCCCATGTTCTCCTCTTCTGATCGGCATAACTCTTTTGCCGACTTTGGGCTATCTTGAGCCTATCTCTGATAATGTCAATGATTTGTTGTTTTTCCTTGACATAATCAGGGTTGAACTCTTTGCTTGCTCCGGCTTCATACCAACATATCGGTGATCTACACTTTCTTCCATACAGAGCTTCAAATGGTGCCATCTTGATGCTGCTTTGATAACTATTGTTATATGAAAACTCTGCTAGTGGTAAGTGCTCCTCCCATGATCCTCCGAAGTCTAGGGCACAAGCCCTAAGCATATCCTCTAGGATTTGATTGGTTCTCTCCGTTTGTCCACCTGTCTGGGGATGATAAGCGGTACTATAGTCCAACTTGGATCCTAAAGCTTCGTGAAGTTGCTTCCAGAATGCTGATGTGAACACGGATCCTCGATCCGACACTATCTTCTTAGGCACTCCATGCTTACTCACGATCTCTTTGATGTAAAGATCGATAAATTTCTCTCCTTTATCCTGCTGGTTTACCGCTAAGAAGTGTGCACTTTTCGTCAACCGGTCCACGATTACCCATATCATGTCCTTCTTTTTATTAGTCATGGGTAGTCCGGTGATGAAATCCATCCCTATCTCCTCCCATTTCCACTCTGGAATAGGTAAAGGTTGTAACTTCCCTGCCGGACTCTGGTGTTCAGCCTTCACTCTCTGGCAGGTATGGCATTCCGCCACATATTGTGCTATCTCCCTCTTCATGTTATTCCACCAGAATAGTTCCTTTAAGTCCATGTACATCTTTGTACTTCCCGGATGTATGGAATATGGTGTTTGATGGGCTTCCCGGAGTATTACTTCCTTAATTTCAGCAATATCCGGAACGCAAATTCTCTTCTGGAACCATAATGATCCAGATTCTCCACGATGGAATTCTGATGGTCTTCCTTCATCTATTCTTCTCATTTCTTCCATGATGAATGGATCATCCAGCTGACCCATCATTATCTCATTTTTCAGGTTGACATTTAGCTCATCGGCTACTTGTAAAGCTGATAGTCCTTCATGAGCTTCCTTCTCCCAAAGTTGTATTTGGGCTTGACTTATTTCCTTCCTCAACTCCGGTGATATTTCTTGTTCCACTCCTCCGGTGCTCTTTCTACTCAGGGCATCTGCTACAACATTAGCCTTCCCTGGTGTGTAATTGATTGTCAGGTCATAATCCTTGATCAATTCTAGCCATCTTTTCTGCCTCATGTTGAGTTCCTTCTGAGTGAAGAAATATTTGAGGCTTTTATGGTCTGTATAGAGCTCACACTTAGCTCCATAGAGAAAATGTCTCCATGTTTTGAGTGCAAATACGACAGCTGCTAATTCCAAGTCATGTGTTGGATAATTCACTTCATGAGGTCTGAGTTGCCTTGATCCATAAGATATCACTTTTCGATCTTGCATGAGTACGCAACCCAATCCATGCTTGGATGCGTCACAGTACACGGTGTAATCCTTGCCAACTTCAGGAACCGCTAACACCGGTGCTGTGGTGAGTTTCTCTTTTAGAGTTTGAAAGCTCTTCTCACACTCCTCTGACCACACGAATGGTGTGTTCTTCCTTAGCAACTTTGTCATTGGTCCTGCTATCTTAGAGAATCCTTCAATGAATCTCCGATAATATCCTGCCATTCCTAGGAATCCTCGGATTTCCTTGACAGTCTTGGGTGCTTCCCATTCTAGAACTGCTGCTACCTTACTCGGGTTAACAGCTATTCCATCTTTACTAATAACATGACCAAGAAATTCCACTTGATCTAGCCAAAATTCACACTTACTAAGTTTGGCATAGAGTTGATGTTCCCTTAGTGTTTGCAACACTAACCTCAAATGTTCAGCATGTTCAGCCTTGTTCTTGGAATATATCAGAATATCATTGATAAATACGATGACAAACTTGTCTAGATATGGCATGAAGATCTTATTCATGAGATTCATGAATATTGCTGGGGCATTGGTTAATCCAAAAGGTACTACAAGGTATTCATGGTGTCCATACCTTGAGACAAAGGCAGTTTTCGGAACGTCTTCCTTCTTGATCTTTATCTGGTGATAACCGGATCTTAGATCAATCTTGGAAAAGACTCCCGCGCCTCTCACTTGATCAAATAGATCTTGTATTCTTGGAAGTGGGTACTTGTTCTTGATTGTGACGTTGTTCAGATTCCTGTAGTCTCCGCACATCCTTCTTCCTCCATCTCTTTTATCCACGAAGATCACAGGTGATCCCCATGGTGAAACACTCTCTTGAATGAATCCCTTTTGTTCCAAGTCATCCAGTTGCTCCTTAAGTTCTTTCAATTCCTTGGGCCCCATCTTATATGGTGCTTTGGCAATCAGAGCTGTTCCTGGGATTAGGTCGATAGTGAATTCTATCTCCCTATCTGGTGGCATACCAGGTAATTCCACAGGAAACACATCCTGGAATTCATTTACTACAGGTATATCTTCTAACTTCACCTCCTTCATGCTGTTAAGCTGTAGCTCAACTTCAATCTGTGTATGTTTGTCGCCTTGGTAGATCATTCTACTTCCATCGGGACTTTTCAATGATACCGTCTTGTTTACACAGTCGATCAACGCTCCATTAGCTTCTAACCAGTTCATACCAAGAATGACATCAATGTCCTTCATCGGTAAAATGAACAGGTCCGCGTCAAACGCACACTTATTGATCATAATGACTTGTTTTTGTTTGGCATGGGTTACTACTATCGTTCCCCCCGCAGAAAGTATGGTTATGGGTGTATCTAACTTAGTGCAACTAATCCCATGTTTGGTGATGAATTGTTGAGAAATGAATGATGTAGTTGCACCAGTATCAAAAAGTACTTTGCCAGGATGAGTGAGTATCTGGAGCGTACCTATCACCGCCTGGTCAGAGTTGACCACCTCCTCCAGACTGGTACAGTTCAGCTTGCCGAAGGGCTTCTTATTCTTCCAGTTGCCTCCGGTGTTTCCTCCTCGACCTCCGGATCCTCCAGACTGACCTCCTCCACTATTCTTCTTGGGGCAGTCCTTCAGCATGTGCCCCTCCTGGCGACAACCAAAGCATATAATCTTTGGCTTCTTACAATCCTTGGCAAAATGCCCTGTGAATCCACAGCTTCTGCAAACTATTTGATTTGCAGTCTGGAACGCTTGGTTCTTCCTACTACCGTAGTAGTTGCTGTTGTTGTTGTTGTTGTTGCTGTATCTGGGCTTGAAACTCAAGCTGGTGTTGGGCTTGTTATTGGAAAATCTTTTAGGCTCAAACTTGGCCTTCTTCCTCTTTTCCTCCTGCAGTTGTTTGAAATCATCTTCCAGAGCGATGGCAGCATCCACCAACTCTTGAAACTCCGTCGCTCTCATCATACGGAGCTGTACCTTGAACTGGGGACTTAACCCCCTCAGAAATCTCTTTTTCTTCTTGTCCTCGGTGTTGACTTCTTCAACAGCATACCGGGACAGTTTAGAAAATTCCCTGACATAAGTCTGGATTGCCTTGTCCTTCTGCTCGAGACTTTCAAATTCTCGACGCTTCAGTTCCACAATACTTTCAGGGACATTGGATTCCCTGAACTTCCTCGTGAATTCCTCCCAGGTAAATACCTTTCCAGCCGGATAAACGGCTACAATATTGTCCCACCATGATGCGGCAGGTTCACATAGCAGATGAGTAGCATAACGAACCTTCTCTTGGTCGTTACATCCAACGGTGTTGAGCTTTCGCTCAGTATCCATCAGCCAATCTTCCGCGTCCATTGGCTCGGGTGCGTATGCGAAAGATATAGGCTTGGTGTTTTGGAAGTCCGCTAATGTGACTCCCGGGTTCTCAGGTCTCTCCACCCTGTTTTGCTGCAACAAATCCTGAAAGAATTTGTTCTGCTGCTCCAGTGTTACACGCTGTCGCTCCTCTACCAGCTGCATGTACTGGATAAAATTTTGCTGCGTCATGGGTGGTGGTGGTGGTGGAAACTGATCTCTGGCTGCACCCTCAGCCTCTTCCTTTTGTTTTGCTTCGCGCTCCATGCGCTGTGCTTCAGTCTCGTCTCCTAGCGTTCCCGACATAACCCCCTAGTTCTGCAACACAAGATGATACTCATAATTACTCCATGCGCAAGTTTTCTGAGCTCAACTTTGTGCACAGAACTAGTCACGCAATGGAAATCAAGAAGCAAATCCAAATCTTACAAAACATATACCCTATATATACATACTTAAGTGGTCTTATTACAATACTCAAGTCGATGTGAGTATGCAAACTCACTTATTAAAGTATATGTACAAATTTATACAAATATTACATACTATAATACACGTGGTACTTGTGTATTATAGCCTCGCCTCCCTTGGTGGACTCTAGTCGATCTTCACTCCCGGTACATCCCAGGCTTCCATCCGGTCGAACGTGTCGTCCTCCTGATAGACCCTGGAACATAAGGTCTCCCCGTTGGCTGGTAATCCGAATCAGATGATGATCCTAGGGAGAAATCAGTGTTCACAAACTGATCGTTGAGTGCATCATAGTCCACCCATCGGGTGTACTCCCCTGTAGCCCCACCATAAGGGTTACCAAAACTCATACCCGACTCAACCTGTGTCGGATACCCTCCATCCACTCCTACATTACTAGGATAGCTCTGGTTCTGGGTTGTTGCGTCATCATTCATCTCTCCATCATAATACACAGAAGTACTATGAGTTCCAGTATCCGATCCCCAACGCCAACCCGTGGAATTCTCGATAGGAGTCTCGGAACGATGGTTGTTTCCGGATTCCTCTCCGCCCTCGTATCCCCCATAGGAACTACCCAGATAGTTCCCAGGTGTAACAGGTGTAGGTTCACGCTCAAGTGGATCAATACTGATGTAGTCACCAGCTGAATAAACTGGTGTGTGCACCACATTCTCCATAGGTTCTTTCCCCCTACTCTCCTCCTTGGGTTCAGTAAATTCCTCTAGCATCGTATCAATAGCTCCTATCAGATGATGGTTCAACTGAAAGAGTAAAGATATGAAGTTGCGACTATTATCCATATATTTTGCCGCTGCTATGGGTTTTCGTTTGGCATATTTGTAGTGGTTGAGCATGGGATCTTCTTCCTCCTGATTATGAGGAATATGGGAGAACTCGGAATCCATAAGCTCTTTTGTCTTATGTTCCCGTATGTCGGTTATGGCTCTCATAACAGCTATATGGTAGGCTGTGTTGGTTGTCCTAGCTTCTCCTGCTGGCATGACTACGCTCATTCCCAAAGATTCGGGAAGTCGCAGTCCTACCCTGCACTTGGCCAATACCGGACCATCATAGAACATGTATTTCTTTACTGGAATCTGGGGATCGCTCCCAAATTCCAGTAACATGGCTCGTAGGATATCTGCAAGTCCTCCTTGGTATTCGTTCAGTGTGGAATCCATAACTTTCACGTTTCTTCCCGGTCGTGAACTTGCCATGTTGGCTGTAGAAATAGAAAGATTATAAGATTAGTAATAATGCATCATAATAGAGATAATAAAGAATTATCGCACTAAAATATATGATTGTTGTATTCTCAATTGAATATACACCATATTTTTAGAGAATTCTTTACTAGTCCTATTTGACTCCTAACGTTTGGTCCCATTTACTAGGTTCCAACCTAAGGTCAAAGCTTTTGCTCTGATACCAACTGTGGTGACCCTGCATACCACTGCATGTTGTAGTATGCCAGTCGTTGATATAACATTCACGAAGTACCATTCCGCAAATGTTACATCCCTCAGAGTAGTACAACAGAACATAGCAGGTCCATAACTCATTCACATATTATTACAATTAACATACACATATCGTCTCAGAGCTCCTCTTGGGTCCTAAGAGGATTACTCCTGGGTTCGAGGCGAACCCAACTTAACTTACAATACAAAAGTCTCATTAAACTAAACATTTATTTCATCGAGCAGCTAAATACTAAGAGTTTGGGCTGCTCGGTTACTATTACTTATCAGCTATCTCTAGGCTTGTTCTCCTCCGGAAGCCTCCCCGGATCCGTAGACTATGAGATAGTCTACGCCTTCAACTCCTCCTGAGAGGTCTGGTTCCTCGTAGCCGATGATCTCGGCTCCTTCATTGCTGTCGTAGTCCTCCTCCGGCACGATTCGGACAATCTAAGCATGGGATTTAAGAGTGGTATGAGTACGAGCGTACTCAACAAGTTCATTATAGATAAGAGGTGTTTAATGCACTAGCTACGATATTAGACCAGAAAGTCTAATACCAATGCAAGTTTTGATAAACATTTCTTCAAGAGATTGCTTTTATTTCAAAGAGCTATGTCCGTCAGCCTTCACCGGTTTACTAGAACTTCATGGAGCTCCTTTCCGGCCGCGTTCGCAGCTTCCTCATCCCGAACAGGGAGTGACAGTCACGATTCTTTACACTCTGCAGAGGTGTGTTGCTTTACCCATAAGAGATCTTAACCTTGGTGCCAACCGGGCAGCTTTCCCGTCCACACTTCCTTTGGTGTGAGGCCCGGTATAAGGTCTAGCCAATCATGTTCCTCCGCTACCTCGAACACCCACCCTTTGTTGCATGCCTCGACCCTGGGTCCACGTCGGTCCCATTATTCCTGTAGATTTCAAGGTGGACCCCGACCACGTCGTCAGTGCTGGGCTCTACCATACACTCCTACGCCGGTAGCTGCAACCCATCATAGACCGCATTACCGTGGGGAATTAGAATGGGATCCCCACCCTCCGGTTGTTCCGCAAGACACAACTGCTACGGCAAGCAATGCTTTACCGTGGGGAATTAGAATGGGATCCCCACCCTTCGGTTGTTCCGCCAGACACAACTGCTACGGTAAGCGCATCCGTTGATGAACGAGAGGTGGAAACACTTTTGACTACTCCGTCCCACTCCGGATCTTATGGTTAACACGGGTATTACGGCACAAGAATCACTGGCGACATTTGTTGTTTAATCCTAGATGGATATAAACCCGTGCAATGGAACCTCCACCATATCAACACAATCCATGGTTCCATTGCCCACCACATAGTCATATTCATAGTTATGAAAGTAGTGGTTTTGATTTTTGTGCAATAGTGATAACCATAATACTTTGCAAGTAATTTGATAAAAATACTCAAATGACATGAGCAAGTGATGAACTTGCCTGAACACTGCAAAGTTTTGCAGTTGGAAGGTGTGGACTGACCCTTGTCCTCTGTCTCTGAAAATAGCATCATTGTCCGATAAGGGCAATGGTTAAAGAAGCAATTATGCATGATTCCAATTTTAGGGTTTGTTCCCCCCTTCCAATGTTGTTATTATTTCAGGTAAGAGGTTGATATTAAGAATAATTTGGGAATACATACTTTAAAGTAAAATTCAACCTTGAAATATTGTCAAGGTGTTTTGAAAGTCCAATTGCATTGATGGACTTATTTTTATTATTGAAAATAATATGTGATTTAAATCATTATTTAAATCCTTAAAATAGGACTTATTCTTAATTGTCTTCAAAAATTCTCTTTGATATTTTATTTAAATAGAGAATTTTATGCTGATTCTTTTTCATATTTTTAATTTATTTTTAGGAGCTTTAATAATTTTCTATTGAATTTCAAAGTTTCATGTTTTTATTGAATTATGTAAAGTCCTTTTTGCCCCTGGGCCCACCTGTCAGGGTGGCCAAGCGGGTTAACCCTAACCCGAGCCGCTCGTCCGGCTCGGTCGGACGCACCCGTCCCCTTCCTCTCGCGCACGCGCTAACCCTAACCCCTCTAAGCTCTGGCGACACCCGCGTCGCCGCCGCCTTCGCCGATTTTCTCCGGCCAACTCCGGCCATCGCCGGCGGTGAGATGGGTATCAATCGAACCGCCGTTCGACGGCGCTTCGATTGATCCGCGTCGATCTGCTTTTCTCGCTCGCCGCTGTTCTTCCCCAACACCCTCGTGGCATGTCCGCGGCGAATCGCCGCGATCTCGTCGTTGCCGACGAGCCTGGCGCCTTGGCGTGGCCGTGTGCCCCGCCGTGGTTGCGCTGGAGTCCCTGCGCCCCGACGACTGCCTGGATTGGCCATGGCCTGGCGCCGTCGTTCGCCCGACGTGTGCCACCGTGCCGCCATGGCCGTGCTTTCCTCCGTTACTGGTAAGCTCGCACCGCCTCCCTACTGCTCTACTGCTTGTTCTTCTTCTCTCCCTTTCCTTCTAAGCTAGCTCTGGCCACTGCTTGCTGTGCCTTGTGCCTGTGCTGCTCTGTGGATGTGCTCATGGCTGCTGCCTACATGCGCCATGGCTCCTAGCTA
The DNA here is from genome assembly GCF_019359855.2 of Lolium perenne. NCBI lineage: Eukaryota > Viridiplantae > Streptophyta > Magnoliopsida > Poales > Poaceae > Lolium > Lolium perenne. The sequence continues at coordinate 93,088,930 of NC_067250.2, read as the reverse complement.
GTGTGCTTGCTCTACAGCTATGCGTATGCTGCTTACTGTGCTGTTACTACCATGCTTCTGTGCTTCCTAGCTACTTCTGCTCCTGATAATCTATGGCTATGGCCCTCCTGTGATTGCTCATGAGCTTCCAGTGATGCTCATGGCCTACTGGCTTGCCCCTATTATTTTTACTGTCACTGGGACATATTGTGTGTGCTTAATCCTGTCCCTGGCTTGATTGTTGTAGTTAATCCTTGCATATTTGCAAGTGCCAGTGCCCCTGGGGCTAGTTCATTGTGTTCAGATTCATGATTATGCTCAATTGAGCATTACTGTTGGCTTATCAGTGTGATTCAGTGATGATTTGATATGTGCCTTGCTTGTGTATTATGATCCAGTGGTTCATCAAGCCTTTGATGTGCTTCTGGATACAATCATAAAATCATTAATTCAGTTATCTATTTATTCAGTTATGGCTTGGTTGGATTTCTTCAGTAGCTGGCTAATTACTGATAATATGCTTGGCTATAGCCATCTGTAACCAGTGCTAGCAAGCTCAGATGATCATATGATCATGAGTTGCTTATGAGAGATGTTGTTTCATGTCCGTGCTTCACTGTTGCTCTCTGTGTGATGTGTGTGCATCACACAGGCTTGGCCTGGTGTGTGATGGTGCTAGCTCAAGCATCAGTTGATACTTGCAATGATCCATTGGATCATCTGCAAGGTCCTGGTGCTTTGATTACTTGTGTAGTTCATTTATCTGTAATAGCTTGCTTTACTAGATGGATAAATGATGTGAACTGCCTTGCAGTGATGATCATATTAATTGAATTAGCTAGGGCTAGTTGGATGACAACCATTGGTTGGTACCCTAGCTCTCTACTGAACCCTACTGGGTGATGATGTGGTGGCTTAAGGTTTTGGTTATGGGTTGAGGTGGCCCTGGCAACTCTTTGATGCTGCCATGGGTAGCTCCCCCTCTCTGTGGCTTGTTGTGGCTTGGTGGATGCATCTCTGGGCAATCCCTGTTGGATTTCCAGTGCTCTTTGCTGTTGACAAACTAGAATAGGCACAAGTGCCTATCTGTCTGATGGTTAGCAAACCATGTAGTGCTAGGTGAGTTGGGTAGGCTAGCTGTGAATCTTTTCCTTGCTGGATGCTTTGGTTTACCTCAGTGTTAATACAGTGGGTTTGACCAATTCTTCCCTGGGATGATTTCTTCTGGCTTAATTCCCTTTTTGCCAGCATCAAATGGTTTGATCACCAAATGATGATGCACACAGGGTAACCACACCCTCTGGCTTGTGTATATGTTATGCACATGCTTATTAATGAGCAAAACAGAGTTTTGCTCAGGTTGATCTTGTTTATACCTCACTCCAGCTCCTAGATGATTTGTTGATGTAGAGGTTTTGCTTCTGTGATGATCTTGTGGTTGGTTTACTTGCCCTGCTCCTCCTGGTGATCTTGTGGGGCTTGATTCAGTGCTGTGGTGAGTTAGCAGATTGAACAGCAGTGGCTGTTCTTGTGTTCTTGTGTTCTTATGTTCTTACCAGTGAAGCCTGTCGATGGATATGGCTTAGGGTTTGCTTCTGAAAAGCTTATATGTGGTGCTCCCTTGCTCTCCCTGGTCGATAGCTTGGGTCTGCACACTTGGTGACTCACTGATGATGTGTGTGTGTGTTGTGCTACATGCACACTCAGTGGCTTGGTGTTGAGCATGCACACATGCTGTGTGTGCTGCTTGTGTGTATGTGTGTACCAGATCCTTTGAACTTGGCTTGGAGAGGATCAGCTCGGCAGAGTTGTGATATTATCCACCATATACACTTCTTTTCTAATCTGCCAAGTGGCTTTGCCACTTGGCATAATTTGTTCTTCTTCTTTGTGTGTGATTTTGTGCAGGGATCAACAATTGATCAAAATGGACATGGAGGTCATCAAATCCAAGATCAAGTGAAGATGATCTTGTAGTATTTAGACTAGGATACATCCTTGTACTTTTCTTTTTATTTATTTTCTTTTATTTTTTCAATTTCACCAATTCTTGTAATGTGTTGTAATATTCATTTATTTCCATTATGAATATTGTAAAGACAATGTATCTTGTGTGTTAATCAATAAAGCTCAAAGTTTTCCCTAATGAGCTTTACTTTATTATAATTGTTCATATTGTTTATTATTGATTATATACTTAATGAATTTCCTCACAATTGAATTATTTAGGTTAAGTATTTAATGTTTGAATTTGAAATTCAAATTCAACATTGGTTTGAATTCAACTATGTCACTTTATAAATAATTTAATCATGCAAACTCTCCCCTCTCTTCTCCAAACCCTAAACTAGTGGAGTGAGATGCAAGTTTGTCGCACTCTCGAAACCCTAACCCTGTAAGGTGTCGAGAGAGAAACTTGTCCCCCTTCGATGCAGTTTTTGTTTAAAAGCGCAAAATTTCCTCAGAATTTACTATGCAATGCACATCCCTTTCTAAAATCTACCCCTCGATCGTCTCTAAACCTGGGACATTACAGATGATAACTCGCCGGATCCCAAGGTAGGATCCGCAGGTAAATCCAACCCATTCGAGAAAAAGAGCGTGGGGGCTTACCACACTTTCCTTGGAACCCCAATAGTCCGCGCTGCCAAGTCAGCTACCCGGATCCTGAACGCCACAGTTCCGGCTGTGCCGCAGTATGTCAGGTGGTCGGAAATCCCGTGCACATTTGATAGGGAGGATCACCCTGCCATTGTGCCAAAAGAATGCTACGCCTTGGTTGTAAGTCCCCGCATAGACGGGTATGACTTCTCCAAGTGCCTCATGGATGGCGGAGCCAGCTTGAACATCATGTACCTGGAGACTCTAGAGCGGATGAACCTCACCAAGGAACAGCTCAAATACAGCAACACTGAGTTTCATGGCGTGGTTCCGGGTAAGAAGGCGAACTCCCTCGGCAGCATCACACTTCCCGTGGCTTTTGGCGATGTTCATAATTTCCGCGAAGAGAAGATCACGTTTGAAGTTGTGCCCTTTAAGAGCTCCTACCATGTCATCTTCGGCAGGCCCACCTACCACAAGTTCCACGCAAGAGCATGCTACATCTACAACAAGCTCAAGATTCCGGGTCCTAAGGGTATGATTACCGTATCCGGAGACTACAAAAAGGCTCATGAGTGCGAGTTAGGCGAAGCCGCCTTCGCAGAGTCTGTGATATCTGGAGAGGAGCTGAAAGGCTACAGAGCCGCGGTGGATCCGACTGAGATGCAGACCACCAAGAAGCAGATCTCCGAACAGAAGACCTCCTTCAAGGCCGCGATAGAAACCAAGAAGCACGACCTCATCAAAGGCGACCCTTCCAAGCAGGTTTCAGTCGGAGCCAACATGGACCCTAAATAGGAAGACGCGCTCGTCGAGTTCCTCCATGCTAACATGGATATCTTCGCATGGCAACCTTCTGACATGTCCGGAGTACCTAGGGAACTCGCCGAGCACTACCTCAACATAAATCCGGGGGCTAAACCGGTGAAGCAAGCTATGCGACGCTTTGGAGATAAGAAGCGCCGCGCCATAGGAATGGAACTAGCTAAGTTACTAGAGGCAGGTTTTGTAATAGAAGTTATCCACACCGATTGGGTCGCAAATCCCGTCCTTGTACCCAAAAAGAACACTGAAATACTAAGAATGTGCATCGATTACTCCGGCTTGAACAAGCATTGCCCGAAGGATCCGTTCCCCTTGCTGCGCATTCACCAAGTCATTGATTCGACGGCGGGGGCGGAACTTCTGTGTTTTCTTGATGCGTATTCCGGGTATCATCAGATCCGGATGAAGGAATCCGACCAAAAGGCGACTTCATTCATTACCCCGTTTGGTACTTACTGCAATGTTACTATGCATTTTGGTTTGAAAAACGCAGGTGCCACCTACCAACGTACGATGCAGCGGTGCCTGAAGGACCAAATTGGCCGGAACGTGCACGCTTACGTCGACGACATCGCGGTCATGACCCAGAAAGGATCCGACTTGATCAGCGACCTCACAGAAACCTTCGACAACCTCCGCAGGTACAAGATGATGTTGAATCCGCTGAAGTGCGTCTTTGGCGTGCCAGCCGGAAAACTCCTTGGCTTCATAGTCTCTCACAGAGGCATTGAGGTGAACCCGGAAAAAATCAAGGCAATCCTGTGTATCAAACGGCCAACTTGTCTTAAAGATGTGCAACGACTAACTGGTTGCGTCGCAGCAATCGGTAGGTTTGTTAGCCGTCTTGGCGAGAAGGCGCTACCTTTGTACAAGCTGCTGAAGAAAACAGACAAATTCGTCTGGGACGACGCAGCTCTTCAAGGGTTGAAGGAAATACTCACCTCCCCGCCTATCTTGGCAGCCCCAGCAGAGTCAGAGCCAATGCTCCTTTATCTGGCAGCTACCAACAAAGTCATCAGCCTCGTCATCGTGGTGGAGCGAAAGGAAGAAGGTCATGAATATGACGTCCAAAGACCTGTCTATTACATTAGCGAGGTACTGACGGAGTCAAAGCAAAGATACCCTCACTTTCAGAAGCTAGCTTATGGAGTGTTCCTAGGCAGCCGGAAGCTGAGACATTACTTCCAAGAGCACCCGAATGAGCTTGTGAGCAAGGCTCTGCTGTCAACAATACTCAACAACGCTGACGCAACAGGGCGTACGGCTAAATGGGGCATCGAATTATCCGCCTTCGACATCGCTTACAAGCCTAGGACTGCGGTTAAATCCCAAGTCTTGGCAGATTTCGTCGCAGATTGGACAGAAGCTCCGGATGCAAGTCTGGAGCCGGAACCAGAAACATGGGTCATGCACTTCGATGGATCCAGGCAGCATCAAGGCTCAGGAGCCGGAGTCACCCTGAAGTCCCCTACCGGAGAAGAACTGCAGTATGTTCTGCAGATCCACTTCGAAGCTACAAACAATATGGCGGAATACGAGGCTCTACTACACGGTCTGCGCATCGCTAAGGAAATTGGGATCAAGCACATTATATGCTGTGGAGATTCCGACCTGGTGGCACAACAAGTAGCCGGAACCTGGAACGCCAGAAATTCCGTCATGGCGGCCTACAGAGATGAAGTTGACGAGATCACCAAGTGCTTCCTCGGATACGAAGTCAAGTACGTCAGAAGAGACGATAACACAGCGGCAGACATGCTATCCAAGCTCGGATCCGGCAGGAAGCAAATTCCGCCTGGTATTTTCCTAGAGCACCTACGGATACCCTCAGTTAAGGGCGCTAACCCGGAAAACCCAGAAGTGGCAGTATCTCCGGCTAGGGAAGTGATGGCTATCATTCCGGCTTGGACACAACCTTTCCTGGACTACCTCATCGATCAGAAGTTGCCAGAGGACAAGGTCTTTGCGCGACAGATCGTCAGACGAGCAAGATCCTACACAATTGTTGATGGACAGCTCTACAAACGAAGTGCAACAGGGGTATTTCTCAAATGCGTCTCCAATCAAGATGGAATTGAAATCCTCAGAGAGATCCATGCAGGGGACTGCGGGCATCATGCCGCCCCCAGGTCACTCGTTGCAAAAGCTTTTCGGCTAGGTTTTTACTGGCTCACAGCTAAAGAAGATGCTGACAAAATAGTCAAGACCTGCCGAGGTTGTCAGTACTACGCTACTCAACCAAACGCTCTAGCCCAAGAGCTGAAGACCATACCTATCACCTGGCCATTTGCGGTCTGGGGGCTCGATATGGTTGGTAAGTTAAAAAGATTATCTCCTGGCGGTTTTGAATACCTTCTGGTCGCTGTTGACAAATTCAGCAGGTGGATCGAGGCAAAGCCAGTGAGGAAAGCCGATGGTGCTACGGCACTAAAATTTGTCTGTAGCCTCGTGATGAGATTCGGCATCCCACACAGCATAATCACAGATAATGACACAAACTTCGCTCAAGGAGAGTTGAGGGATTATTGTGAGACAGTAGGGATTCGGCTGGACCTTGCTTCTGTGGCTCACCCACAATCCAATGGTCAGGTTGAAAGGGCTAACGGCCTAATTTTATCAGGAATTAAACCGCGCCTTGAAGAACCGCTGCGACGGACAGCTGGAGTTTGGGCTGATGAGTTGGAAGCTGTTTTGTGGAGTTTACGAACTACCCCTAACAGATCAACAGGGTTTACCCCATTTTTCCTGGTATACGGATCCGAAGCCGTGCTTCCCTCCGACATCATCCACGATTCACCGCGAGTTTCCGCCTACAATGAAGAAACAATGACGAGGCTGACAGCTATCTGTGGACCTGATCGAGGAAGCTCGGAACTTAGCTGACCAGCGCTCCGCCATCTACCAGCAGAAGCTCCGACGCTATCACAGTCGTCGAGTTCGGAATCGCTCCTTCATGGCAGGAGACCTGGTCCTCCGCCTTCGACAGGTGAAAGACCATAAGCTGCAATCTCCATGGGAAGGACCCTTCGTCGTTAGCAAAGTGCTTCATAACGGGTCGTACTACCTTGTTGATTTCCGCGAGCTGAAGGATAGACCTGCTAATTGGCACCGGAAACGCAAGCGTGAGGATCCGGATGATATCTACGACGAGACAGACCGCCCTTGGAACATCGCACAGCTACGTCCTTTCTACACTTAGCATATTTTTTCCGAGTTACAAACTCTGTAATAGTTATGCATGATCAATGAAATAAAGCTTATGGTTCACTCTTTGAGTCTTTTACCTCCTTTAATTGTTCATTTTAGATCGTGTATGTTTTTCCGACTAAAACCGCAGAGCTGGATGTTTCCGCCTAGGCGTGTATGAAAGTTGTGATTTTCAAAATCGTCCTTTAGGACGTAAGCATAAAGTTTTCTGGTGGAATTTTTTTTTTCGTTGCGAACTCGTGGATTCCTGGTAGCGACTTCCGGCACCTAGGCTGGGGGCTTGTTTCCGCGGTTATGGACGGACGCCATTGGGCTTCGTCACCGCAGGCGAGCGTTTCCGGCCAAAGGTTTTCCGGCTCGTGGAAGGAGAAATGAGTAAGCCGGAAAATTAACAAACCAGCACTTGCTTTTAACAAACGAAACATGCAAATAATTCTAACGGATAGCAGGATAAGTTTTCCGCCCACGCATAATTGTTTCGTCCCTAGATACTTAAGAATTAAAGTTATATTACAAACCCTCGCTGGGGCCAAAATGATGCATTGTTTTTTCCGCAGGACTAAGTTTTTACTTCTCCTTAACCGGAGAAGTTTCCACGTTGGCATCAGCTTCCTCTGCGTCAGTCGGAGTTCCTTTCTCTGCGTCCTTGGCAGGCGAAGAGACATCTTCATCCTCTTCCGCTCCAGCAAATGGAGAAGCAGCGCCACCTTGGTCCTTCGAGCTTGTCCATGTATACTGGCTTCCGGATTGGGCGGGTCTGTTTTCCGCTTCGCGATCCTCCAACTGCTCAGCTTCGAGAGGTTCGTCAGCAGGAAGAACCACCTTCTCATAGAATTCATCATGGCGGATCCTTCGAGCAATGCGTGTATCATAGCCGCTAACCGCGTCAAGCAGCGCATTGACATTGCATTCCGGAGGAACGCCAAAAGTCACCAGGTCCAGGTTTAAGCTCGGATTATGCGCTAAGCACATAGCCAAGGACATGGCAGCTGCACCCCGTGCTGAAGAGGATTGCAGGTCCACAACCAGCTCCGGAAGCAAATCCATCCTCTTGATGAGCTTGCGTACATCGCAGACTCGGCTCTTCTTAATGTTGAGATTGTGGCAGATTTTCCTGGAAGCGGAGATGAGATCCTTGCAGTCTTCTCCGGCAAGCTGAAGCAGGTCATCGCGCGGGAACTGACTCCGACGTTCCTCGTCATATCCGAGTGGATCTGAAAGATGCAAATTTTGTTAAATACAACATGTTGCACATATACTGTCGTACAAGTTCCGAGGACGTACCCATGACGTCGGAGTTGAGCAGGTCCCAGCAGCTCTCTGCTGTTTCCATATATTTGCGAAGACCTCCAATTTCTTTTTGCTGCTTCTGGATGATGTCGCTGTCAGTCTGTCTTTTCAGCTCAAACTCACCAGTTTTTCGAATGAGCTCCGAGTTCTTCTCAGAGAGTTTCTGTTCTGTTACTGCGAGTTTGGCTTCAAGATTCTTGTGTGCAGCGCGTAGAGTCTCCAACTCGGAGGAAGCTACAGCGAGAGAAGAGGAGGCACCTGCTCATAGTTTTATAAAGCGTCAAAGTCGGAAAGTGCGGGACATAACCCACAATCGTCAGGTGATCGGAAACCAACCTTGAGCTTCTGAAAGTTGTTTCTTCAGAGCCGCATTCTCCGCCTGACAGTGCTGGATTTTCTCCGCCTGGCTGATGGTCACACGACGCTGCAGCGCAATGTTTTTGTGCAACTCGTAATGCAGGGCTTTTTGTTCCTGCAAACACAGTCAGAAATAGAGTGAGTTCCGCCATCATGGTTTTGTCGCTGGAAATTTTTCCGCCATCATGCTTGGGGGCTACCACGACATTTAAAATTTTCCTTTCAGATTAAGTTCTCTAAAAGTATTCAGACGCTAACTGATAAAGTTTCCGCCTAAATACTTGGGGGCTACTAGGGAGTTACCTTTTGCTTGCAAACAAGCTTGTCGAAGAATTCGCCAATGTTTTTCTTGGCGTCCTGGATCTCCGACGTCTCAACGTCTGGTTTTCCCCAGGCATTGTTCAGCATCGCATTTAGCAAATCTTGCTCCAGCTCCCACTTCTCCGCCTCCGTTAGTTTGTTAAAAAACTTCGTGGCATAAGCTTTCGGTGTGGAAGTAAGATCAGCCGGATCTCCAAAGTTTTTGGGGAAAACGACCATATCGCCAGTGGTGGCTTCAGCTTTGCCAGAGGAATTAACTTCTGCCTCCCCTTGTTTTCGTCCTTCAGTTTCATCGTTGATGGGACCCTTGCCGCCGGAACCATCTTCGCTTACTCTGTCGCTGCTAACCGGAATTACTTCCGGTGGAGTGGGTGCGGCAGGAGTCGGAGACTGGTCCGCGGGAGGAGGAGAAGGCTGCAGGGGGGCTTGTGGAGCGCTTGGCGGAACTGGTGTCGAAGGACCAACGGCGGGAGATTTCTTCTGCATATACTTAGTGATATGCTCCTGAACATTGGTCCGCGCGGTGGTAGGGCTCGGATTCCTGTGAGCAAGTAAAAGGAAAGTATACATAACACAGCTTACCAAAGATAAACAGCGCATGTTACTCGGAAGCTTACGCTGCGCCCGGGATGTTGGGACGTGAAGGTTTCCCTGCTGTCGAAAGCATCTTCAGGCGCTGGCGCTCCGCCTTCCTGGAGTCAAGCGGAGGTGGTTTGGTTGCCCGGGGTTTCTTGGCAGAAGCCTCGCCGCTGCCTCCGGCGTCGGAGCCAGAGACTTTGGCGCGGGGACGTTTTGAAGGTCGAGGAGCAGCCTTTCGGGGCACTCGTTCTTCTTCCTCCTCAGCGTCCTCCGGATCCTCTTCCACCGATTCACCGCTGACGGGAACTCGGAGTATGGTGCGAAGGTTTTCTTCCGCCAAAGAGTCAAGCTGCGAAAAGGGTGAGCAGAGCAAGTTAAACACTTAGAAAGTTGTGGAAGGATAAAGGAATACGAAGGATTAAGTGCTTACCGGAGGACATTTGTCGTGTGTGCTGATATCCTTAATCAATTCCGGGACCTGTTGGCCCCTAGGAATCTTCACCAACGTCTTGAACCTTCTCTTGAGGGAGTCGGCCGGAAGATCGTGGCGAGTGACTCGGAGGAGATCGTCCGCCCCAGTATAAGCGCACATCAGGCGTGCGTTGTAGCGCAGGGGCTGGATTCTCCGGGAAAACCAGCTGAGGGTGAGCTGGGCTCCGGTCAGTCCATCATGAACTAACCAGGAAATCCTCCGCGCGGCCTTCTCCAGTATGGGTGTTTGGGCAAGCGTGGGGATGAAACTCCAGCTCGCCAATTCTTCCGGAGGCGTGTTGCTGAAGGGTGGGAGTCCATCGTGGACGTTCGGAACTGACGCGTTCTTCACATAAAACCATCCGGCGTTCCAGTACCGGACGGATTCGTGGGAGTCGTGAGGAGGATACATACGGCCAGGTCGGAGCATGAAAGTCATGCTCCCGCAGTTCAGCATGGCCTTGTCCTTCGTCTCCTTCTTCACTCGGAAAAAGAACTGCCATAGCTTGATGTCAGGTCGGATTCCGAGATGCCCCTCGCAAAGAATTGCGAAGTTCGAGAGCAGGAGGTAGGAGTTGGGGCAGATGTTGTGAGGCTGGAGCCCGTACGTGTTGAGGACGGAGAGGAAGAACTCCGAGCAAGGGAGTGATAATCCGCGCTCGACCCACGCCTTTGTCATGACGCGTTCGTCCGCGTCGGGATTGGGAACGTCGGAGTCGCGCGTGAAACTCCAATGCTCGGAGATCATGCCTTCGTTTTGAAGCTCCCGGAGCTCCGCGTCAGTTGTCTCGCAGGGCCACCATTGACCCCGCACCCCCTCACGGCTCCGGGCCTTGGAAGCTTTCTTGTTTTCCGCTTCTTGTACCTTGGCTGCCATTCTAGCTTGGCCTTGTAGCTCCTCTTCGAGCTCTTGGGCTGTTGGGATCCGGCCTAGTAAAGTACTGGAAGAGGCGGAGAACGGTTGATCAAGCCTAACGTCGGAAACATATGGTGGTAGATACGCAATGGGGTCCGGGCAAATTGGTTCCACGGCACTGGGATCCGGGCTACTCGGAGAACTACCAGTGCAGTGAGGAGAACCATGAGGCATGCTTCCGGCTGCACCCATGCGAGCTAAGCTGAGTAACCGGAAAATCTACGCTACAGCTACTTCTTCTTCTACAAGACCGGTGCACGTACCGGCAATGGCGCGACGGTCCGGCGAAGCTCCAGCGAAGTAGAGGTCGATGAGCTAGCGGTTTCGAGCCTCCGATGACCACGAATCGGCGGCGGAGTTGATTTCCTGATCAACTGTGGCGATCTTGGTTCGAGGAGAGGTTTGGGGTGGCGGCGCGCGAAGCTCACTGTGGCAAGGTTTGCCGGAGTTTAGATCCGTCGGGCGGCGCGGCGCGAGGAGGAAGATGAAGTGGTGAGGAGCGGTGAAAGAATGAAGAATTACCGAGCCGTGGGGTATTTATAGGCCGCTCGCGGAGATTCGGGATTCGGATCCGACGGTGGAAACGGAACGGTCACACCGTTGGATGGATGACACGTGTCTTAGGTTAAGTGCGGTAAAACGACGTGGAGGTAACTTAACCATGCACTCCCGAAAATTCCGGCTAAAGATTTGCATCTGCGAAAATTTAGCGCGGGAAATAAGGAGGTTGTACGCGGGAAAAGCGGAATCTCCGTTGCCATACCCAATTTGAAGATGAGGACTTTCGAGTGAATGAACCCGGAATCAAGTAAAAGTTTTGAAGCTCTTCAAGATTCTCTTCGGATCCGAGCTGAATGAAGTCGGAGGAATGATGAATCTCGGAGAACTTCGGGGGCTACTGTTGTGGGTATACTTTATGGGTATATCAACGGCATGGCCTAGATCCGGCAAGCCCGGGTGGCCCATAGTTGGTGGTGAGGCATGTGGCCCATCGGGCGGCCCAGTTGCTGTAGATCATGAAGGATGAAGTCCAGCCCAGGAGCAAGAAGCCGGATCTCAACCGACCTACGAAGGAGGCCGGATCCGTGGAGGCCCATAAAGCATCCGGATCCAGCACGGCCTAGAAGGAAGGCGGATCCTTGACGTACACGGCAAGATATTGTACCATAGTTAGGTAACTTGTATTCCGGCTAGGACTCTCCATGTAAACCTTAAATCCGTGCACCTATATAAGCCGTATCCCTGGAGCCCTAGAGGCACGACCACAACTCATTGTAACAACGCGAAAGCTCCCGGATAAATCCAGACAAGCAGCAGTAGGCCCTGTCATCGTGCAGGTGTTCCGAAGCTGGGTAAATCGCGTACCACCGTCCCGAGAGCACTCCGCCCTATGGCCCCTACTTCTTCTCCCCCTCGTGAGGATCCCTCCTCCGGGGTACCGTCGATTAGGCAACGACAGTGAGGTTGTCAATCTCACCGGCTTGCTGTAACAAAGGATTAGATGTATAGTGTGGAAGATGTTTGTTTGCAGAGAACAGTAGAACAAGTACTGCAGTAGATTGTATTTCAGATGTAAAGAATTGGACCGGGGTCCACAGTTCACTAGTGGTGTCTCTCCAATAAGATAAATAGCATGTTGGGTGAACAAATTACAGTTGGGCAATTGACAAATAGAGAGGGCACGACCATGCACATACATATTATGATGAGTATAGTGAGATTTAATTGGGCATTACGACAAAGTACATAGACCGCTATCCAGCATGCATCTATGCCTAAAAAGTCCACCTTCAGGTTATCATCCGAACCCCCTCCAGTATTAAGTTGCTAACAACAGACAATTGCATTAAGTATTGTGCGTAATGTAATCAATAACTACATCCTCGGACATAGCATCAATGTTTTATCCCTAGTGGCAACAGCACATCCATAACCTTAGGGGTTTCTCTCACTCCCCCAGATTCACGGAGACATGAACCCACTATCGAGCATAAATACTCCCTCTTGGAGTTACAAGCATCAACTTGGCCAAAGCATCTACTAGTAACGGAGAGCATGCAAGATCATAGACAACACATAGATTGATAATCAACATAACATAGTATTCTCTATCCATCGGATCCCAACAAACACAACATATAGCATTACAGATAGATGATCTTGATCATGTTAGGCAGCTCACAAGATCCGACAATGAAGCACATAAGGAGAAGACAACCATCTAGCTACTGCTATGGACCCATAGTCCAGGGGTAGACTACTCACTCATCACTCCGGAGGCGACCATGGCGGTGTAGAGTCCTCCGGGAGATGAATCCCCTCTCCGGCAGGGTGCCGGAGGCGATCTCCTGAATCCCCCCGAGATGGGATTGGCGGCGGCGGCGTCTCTGGAAGGTTTTCCGTATCGTGGCTCTCGGTACTGGGGGTTTCGCGACGAAGGCTATTTGTAGGCGGAAGGGCAGGTCAAGGGGCGTCGCGAGGGGCCCAGGAGACAGGTCGGCGCGGCCAAGACCTGGGCCGCGCCGCCCTACCACCTGGCTGCCTCGTGGCCCCACTTCGTTGACTCTTCGGTCTTCTGGAAGCTTCGTGTGAAAATAGGCCCCTGGGCGTTGATTTCGTCCAATTCCGAGAATATTTCCTTACTAGGATTTCTGAAACCAAAAACAGCATAAAACAGTAACTGGCTCTTTGGCATCTCGTTAATAGGTTAGTTCCAGAAAATGCATAAATATGACATAAAGTATGCATAAAACATGTAGATATCATCAATAATGTGGCATGGAACATAAGAAATTATCGATACGTTGGAGACGTATCAGCATCCCCAAGCTTAGTTTCTGCTCATCCCGAGCAGGTAAACGATAACAAAGATAATTTCTGGAGTGACATGCCATCATAACCTTGATCATACTATTGTAAGTATATGTAATGAATGCAGCGATCAAAACAATGTAAATGACATGAGTAAACAACTGAATCATATAGCAAAGACTTTTCATGAATAGTACTTCAAGACAAGCATCAATAAGTCTTGCATAAAAGTTAACTCATAAAGCAATAATTCAAAGTAAAGACATTGAAGCAACACAAAGGAAGATGAAGTTTCAGCGGTTGCTTTCAACTTATAACATGTATATCTCATGGATATTATCAATGTAAAGTAATATAACAAGTGCAATATGCAAGTATGTAGTAATCAATGCACAGTTCACACAAGTGTTTGCTTCTTGAGGTGGAGAGAAATAGGTGAACTGACTCAACAATAAAAGTAAAAGAAGGGTCCTTCAAAGAGGAAAGCATCGATTGCTATATTTGTGCTAGAGCTTTGGTTTTGAAAACAAGAAACAATTTTGTCAACGGTAGTAATAAAGCATATGTGTTATGTAAATTATATCTTACAAGTTGCAAGGCTCATGCATAGTATACTAATAGTGCCCACACCTTGTCCTAATTAGCTTGGATTACCGAAATTATCGCAATGCACATGTTTTAACCAAGTGTCACAAAGGGGTACCTCTATGCCGCCTGTACAAAGGGGTACCTCTATGCCGCCTGTACAAAGGTCTAAGGAGAAAGCTCACATTGGATTTCTCGCTATTGATTATTCTCAACTTAGACATCCATACCGGGACAACATAGACAACAGATAATGGACTCCTCTTTAATGCATAAGCATGTAGCAACAATTAATTTTCTCATATGAGATTGAGGATATTTGTCCAAAACTGAAACTTCCACCATGGATCATGGCTTTAGTTAGCGGCCCAATGTTCTTCTCTAACAACATGCATGCTCTAACCATTAGGTGGTAAATCTCCCTTACTTCAGACAAGACGGACATGCATAGCAACTCACATGATATTCAACAAAGAGTAGTTGATGGCGTCCCCAGGAACATGGTTATCGCACAACAAGCAACTTAATAAGAGATAAAGTGCATAAGTACATATTCAATACCACAATATTTTTTAGGCTATTTGTCCCATGAGCTATATATTGTAAAGGTAGAGGATAGAAATTTAAAGGTAGCACTCAAGCAATTTACTTTGGAATGGCGGAGAAATACCATGTAGTAGGTAGGTATGGTGGACACAAATGGCATAGTGGTTGGCTCAAGTATTTTGGATGCATGAGAAGTATTCCCTCTCGATACAAGGCTTAGGCTAGCAAGGCTATTTGAAACAAACACAAGGATGAAGCGGTGCAGCAAAACTCACATAAAAGACATATTGTAAACATTATAAGACTCTACACCGTCTTCCTTGTTGTTCAAACTCAATACTAGAAATTATCTAGACCTTAGAGAGACCAAATATGCAAACCAAATTTTAGCATGCTCTATGTATTTCTTCATTAATAGGTGCAAAGTATATGATGCAAGAGCTTAAACATGAGCACAACAATTGCCAAGTATCACATTATCCAAGACATTATAGCAAATTACTACATGTATCATTTTCCAATTCCAACCATATAACAATTTAACGAAGAAGATACTTCGCCATGAATATTATGAGTAAAGCCTAAGGACATATTTGTCCATATGCAACAGCGGAGCGTGTCTCTCTCCCACACAAAGAATGCTAGGATCCATTTTATTCAAACAAAACAAAAACAAAAACAAACCGACGCTCCAAGCAAAACACATAAGATGTGACGGAATAAAAATATAGTTTCAGGGGAGGAACCTGATAATGTTGTCGATGAAGAAGGGGATGCCTTGGGCATCCCCAAGCTTAGACGGTTGAGTCTTCTTGATATATGCAGGGGTGAACCACCGGGGCATCCCCAAGCTTAGAGCTTTCACTCTCCTTGATCATGTTGTATCATCTCCCTCTCTTGATCCTTGAAAACTTCCTCCACACCAAACTCAAAACAACTCATTAGAGAGTTAGTGCACAATCAAAATATACATGTTCAGAGGTGACATAATCATTCTTAATACTTCTGGACATTGCACAAATCTACTGAAAATCAATGGAATCGAAAAATCCATCGAACATATCAAAACAGGCAATGCGAAATAAAAGGCATAATCTGTCAAAACAGAACAGTTCGTAAAGACGAATTTTATTGAGGCACCAGACTTGCTCAAATGAAAATGCTCAAATTGAATGAAAGTTGCATACATATCTGAGGATCACTCACGTAAATTGGCATAATTTTATGAGTTACCTACAGAGAATTTGGCCCAGATTCGTGACAGCAAAGAAATCTGTTTCTGCGCAGTAATCCAAATCTAGTATGAACCTTACTATCAACGACTTTACTTGGCACAACAAAACACAAAACTAAGATAAGGAGATGTTGCTACAGTAGTAAACAACTTCCAAGACTCAAAATAAAAATAAAGGTACTGTAGTAAAAACATGGGTTGTCTCCCATAAGCGCTTTTCTTTAACGCCTTTCAGCTAGGCGCAGAAAGTGTATATCAAGTATTATCAAGAGACGAAGTGTCAACATTATTTTCAAAATTTATCCCATTAGGTACCTTAGATGCTCCCTTATCTATAGTGGTTTTAAGAGCTTTATTAATTTTAGGCCTATAATAGCTTTTTGGTTTAGGCCCCTTAGAGACATACATGAACTTTTGCTCCTTACCCACATAAGCTTTCTCTCTATATTTTATAGATGAAAAGGTTGAACCCAATGTTTCCATAGCCTCTTCAAGTTCACTAATCCTTTGGGTTTGATTATCATGAATAGCGAAAGCTTCTAATATGGCAATTCTCTCATTAATTCCACCTAGAGATTTATCAAGTTTATCAGTGCTATCAAGTAATGCTCCCAAATTAGTCTCAATACTTGGAAGATTTTGCTCTATGGTTTCCAACTTTTTCATGACATCTTCAAGAGAGATTTCAATTTTAACTTCTTTAACAGGTGGTATTCCAAATAAGCTCTCAATAATGCAACTAGCTTCTAATGCAGGAGTACTTAGGAAGTTACCTTTCGCGAGACAATCAAGAACATACCTATTCCAGCTAGAGACATCAACATAAAAATTCCTGAGTAGGATAGTGGTGGAGTGTTTCTTAGTGCACCTATTATGGGCATCACTAATTCTATACCAAGCATCTCTTAAACATTCCCCCCCTTGTTGCTTAAACGAACGAACTTCAACTTCAGGATTACTCATTTTAGCAGTAGTAAATAAAGCAAACTAGATAAAGTAAATGCAAGTAACTAATTGTTTTGTGTTTTTTTGATATAGCAAACAAGATAGCAAATAAAGTAAAACTAGCAACTAATTTTTTTGTGTTTTGATTTAGTGCAGCAAACAAAGTAGTAAATAAAGTAAAGCAAGACAAAAACAAAGTAAAGAGATTGGGATGTGGAGACTCCCCTTGCAGCGTGTCTTGATCTCCCCGGCAACGGCGCCAGAAATTTATTGATGGCGTGTAGTTGACGTGGGAGTCAGAGATCTTTGTGATGTAACTTTTCTTCAGGTCCCCGGCAACGGCGCCAGAAATTTAGCTTGACACGCGTACAGCACGCGACCGTTGGGAACCCCAAGTGGAAGGTGTGATGCGTACAGCAGTAAGTTTTCCTCAGTTAGAAACCAAGGTTTATCGAACCAGTAGGAGTCAAGAAGCACGTTGAAGGTTGATGGCGGCGAGATGTAGTGCGGCGCAACACCAGGGATTCCGGCGCCAACATGGAACCTGCACAATACAACCAAGATACTTTGCCCCAACGAAACAGTGAGGTTGTCAATCTCACCGGCTTGCTGTAACAAAGGATTAGATGTATAGTGTGGAAGATGTTTGTTTGCAGAGAACAGTAGAACAAGTATTGCAGTAGATTGTATTTCAGATGTAAAGAATTGGACCGGGGTCCACAGTTCACTAGTGGTGTCTCTCCCATAAGATAAATAGCATGTTGGGTGAACAAATTACAGTTGGGCAATTGACAAATAGAGAGGGCATGACCATGCACATACATATTATGATGAGTATAGTGAGATTTAATTGGGCATTACGACAAAGTACATAGACCGCTATCCAGCATGCATCTATGCCTAAAAAGTCCACCTTCAGGTTATCATCCGAACCCCCTCCAATATTAAGTTGCTAACAACAGACAATTGCATTAAGTATTGCGCGTAATGTAATCAATAACTACATCCTCGGGCATAGCATCAATGTTTTATCCCTAGTAGCAACAACACATCCATAACCTTAGGGGTTTCTCTCACTCCCTCAGATTCACGGAGACATGAACCCACTATCGAGCATAAATACTCCCTCTTGGAGTTACAAGCATCAACTTGACCAAAGCATCTACTAGTAACGGAGAGCATGCAAGATCATAAACAACACATAGATTGATAATCAACATAACATAGTATTCTCTATCCATCGGATCCCAACAAACACAACATATAGCATTACAGATAGATGATCTTGACCATGTTAGGCAGCTCACAAGATCCGACAATGAAGCACATAAGGAGAAGACAACCATCTAGCTACTGCTATGGACCCATAGTCCAGGGGTAGACTACTCACTCATCACTCCGGAGGCGACCATGGCGGTGTAGAGTCCTCCGGGAGATGAATCCCCTCTCCGGCAGGGTGCCGGAAGCGATCTCCTGAATCCCCCGAGATGGGATTGGCGGCGGCGGCGTCTCTGGAAGGTTTTTCGTATCGTGGCTCTCGGTACTGGGGGTTTCGCGACGAAGGCTATTTGTAGGCGGAAGGGCAGGTCAAGGGGCGTCGCGAGGGGCCCAGGAGACAGGTCGACGCGGCCAAGACCTGGGCCGCGCCGCCCTACCACCTGACTGCCTCGTGGCCCCACTTCGTTGACTCTTCGGTCTTCTGGAAGCTTCGTGTGAAAATAGGCCCTGGGCGTTGATTTCGTCCAATTCCGAGAATATTTCCTTACTAGGATTTCTGAAACCAAAAACAGCAGAAAACAGCAACTGGCTCTTCGGCATCTCGTTAATAGGTTAGTTTCCAGAAAATGCATAAATATGACATAAAGTATGCATAAAACATGTAGATATCATCAATAATGTGGCATGGAACATAAGAAATTATCGATACGTCGGAGACGTATCAACTAGCCTCATCTTTGACCTTTGCAATGACAAAATTGGCGAGCGAGCCATGGTGATGGAAGACCCTCATGTTTCTCTTTTTTCAAATTTCCCAAGACACAATCATAAGTAAGGATGACATCTCATTTCGGGAGTTACTTTGCCCCCAAGACCATCTTGATCCACCAATCGTTGACATTTTATTCATTTGTCCAAAGCAAGGATCCACATCATATTGCCCACACATGGGCAGGACACCATTCCATATGCGGAGGAAAAAACGACATCTGAAAAGTAGATGAGCCGCCAATTCTTTAACTTGATTGCAAAGGGAACAATTGTCACAATTTGGCCAACCCCTTTAACCAAATGGTCCGCTGTCGAAAATCTATTTTGCAAGATAAGCCATGAAAAAACATGCATTTGAGAGGAATGCAAGTTTTTCAAATAGCCGGTACCTTGGAGTTAGAATGGTGCCCTCAAATTTTATCTTGGATGACGAGGTGGCGCACTAGGATCCATCACTGGTGAATTTCCAAGAAAGTTGTATCATCGATCCCCTCAGAGAGGAGAGTGACGAGTTGGTTGTACGTGCTCAGCATCAAAACCTTGGCCCAAATCAATACAAGAGATCCAAAATATATCCTCCAAAGCTTTTGTTACCGGCATCTTCTTTCTTTTATCAACGATGAAAATCTTTGGAGCGATATCTTTGGGCCTACATTGAAGCTAGGAGGAGAATACAAAATTTGCTCTCTCTCCATCACCAATGTTGGCCATAGTCGCCGTGTCAACCATTTTTCAATCACTCTCGTTGCAAAGGGTTGCCAAGGCCAATCTAAGCTTTGGAATCATCGGTTCATTCGAGTCAAAGACAACGGACTTTAAGGACGGTACCAAACTTTTTAAGGTTTAAGATGCCGAGCGCACCTTATTTTGTTGGGCGGGCTTCCAATTTACTTTGCATTTTCTATCGGTTCCCTTGTCGCAATATGCACAAAGAAGAGCCATGGTCTTCTTGATGACCTAGCTAGGTTGGAGCCAACCAACAATTTAGCAGTTTTTGACGTTACAAAGCTTTAGCCCTACAAGTCTGTCGGCGTAGCAGCTCTATTTCGTATCGACCCTTGATTTTGTCTCTTTGATCCGTAAGACACGGTTAAGCCGTTTCTTGCACCTCTTAGCTATTTTAGTGAAACTCCAGCAAAATTCTTGCGGATCGGTGGCCCGCAGTGCTAAAGATAAAACCTCTACTAGAAAAAGAGCTCTAGATGATTTGGTCACCCGTGACGCACTGGAATAGTGGTGCGCCACTGTTATATAGCCGCGGCCCATCAATAAGTGGGGCGTCATGCATATGGATATATCCGAGGGGCACCCCAAAATGTGGTGTGCCACGCTTTCCTTTGACAGGGCTGGGGTGGGCGCGCCCCAATATGTGTGCCACATGCAACATTGGTATCCGTGGCGCACTAAATACATGTGCGCCACGACTAAGTAAGATATTGAAATTTGGGGTTTCCATAGGCGTGGCGCACGCCACACGGGGTGCTAGTGTGCCAAGGCTGACTTGCCACAGGTTGGTCTCCCCACCTCCCCCGTTTGTCTTTTCAGTTTTCGAAAAAATAATTGGAAATTTAAAATTTAAAATCCTTTAAGATATACTTATGTTATGTTATGTACTTGTTAGAAAAAAATATGTAATGTACTTGTTAGGAAAAAAATAACAAACATAAATTTCGATCTCCTCCCTCCTCTTCGTCCGCCTCTACGATCACGCCCTCCTGCCCTCCTATCCGGCCGCCGCTACCTCTTATTCAGCTGCCTCCTCAACGAGCTAGGGTTCATCGAGCAGAACAACACATCATTCGACAAATAGCAAAAATAGTTATTAAAAATGATCCAAAAAATTGCAAAAAAATCCAAAAATCCAAATTTGAAAAGCATACATGTGATGCACGAAATCGTGCGTCTCCATGGCTATTTATTACCAGTGGCGTGCTAGCGTGGTGCGCCTATACCTACGCTACGGGTAGCAAAAAAGTGGTGTGCCACGCGGTACTTTTTTTCTAGCAGTGGAAGGATCTACCAGAAATTCAGCTGTAGACGTAGCAGGACGGGCGCTCCTTGATCAAAGCTCGTCGGTTCACACTCAGGTAAAGAAAAGAAGAAGATGGGGTGCACACTTGCAGACGGGAAACGCTGGTGGAGAGCACCTGTCGATGCATGGTCGTGCGTGCCGGTTGGACGAGCCGCTCACCGGCTCGACCTGAACCCTGGCAGTGGCAGCAGTACGGGGTTGGGTCGCCCGCATATATTGTCACATCACATGGCAAAGCTGAAGCTGAAGCCAGGACAGATGGACTGGCGCACCAACTCGGCCAGTTTGTTAAGAACCGCCTTCCTTCCTTCCTTTCCAGTGGCTCATCTGATCACATCATCGGTTGGGGTTTTGTTTGCGCAAAGATAGACGCAACTAGGCGGGCGAGAGCCTGCTTTGCTCCTGCATTATCGACGCCTTCTTTTCCGGGGTAGTGCGGCCGTCACTCAGGCGATCTGACTGACCCAGCTAGAAGTAGTAGTTGGTTAAGCTAACCTTTAATCAGCATCTTTTTTTTGAGACCCCTCGATCTGTGTTACAGCTGTAGTATCTGAACTTATGCACTAACTCAACACCACACTCACACCACACACACGCACACCACTAGTGCACAAGTTAGACTCTAGAACTATACACACAGCACACATAATTTGGGTGTCCCTAGGAGCTAGTAGTTGTGGCACATATGTGTGGAGGGGATTTTATTTGGGATTCAGAGCCCCGGTGAGACATCCCAAGAAATTCGGCCACAACGGGACTCGAACCTGGGATGGGTTGGATGGCCACTGCCAAAACCAACCATCGAGCTATTGCTCGTTCTCAACCTTTAATCAGCATCAGTGCATCACTCGAGGTTCGTTCACATCGCAACTCCGTTATCCGGTTATCCCCTCCGGTTTGCCAGATTGGTCAAGGCTCGTGCCAGTCGGCAACGCGCGCGTGGCCGGAATTTAGTATTCATTCATGGGAGGCCTTGGTGGACTAATGAACAGCGGCCGCCCTGCTCGGGTTCAAGGAAATTAATCATTCATGGCACGCGAGCTCTTATCTGCCCGCTGTTTCATCGTCTCGGACAGCGACGGCACGCGCCGACGTGACGGCCCGAGGAGAAAAGAAGTCGACAGCGACCGGCGGCGCCGTGGAACGGTGCGGGTTTGGCCAGCGACCGGCGGTGCTGGGACCGGACGGGACGTGGCGGCGCCCGGTTTTCCTCTGGGGTAAGCTGGCGGTGCGGCGTGGACAAAAGATGGCTCGGCGACGTGCCGGAAAATCGGCTCCTCCGTGGCCCGTGGGATTCCTGGCGTGTGGGAGGCGGAGGAGGAACGTGGGGGAAGATCCCTACCGAGCGTGATGCTTTGGGCTGTTCGAGCTTTGATTCTCCCGGGGAGCAGGAGTTTCGATTAGTTTCCTCGCTCGCGCTGCACGGCAGTGTCTTTCTTCAGAAAAATTCCAGTTAATCAGCACAGAAAACCGAGATGGCCGTCAGCAAATTTTACTCCTACAAAATAGTTCAAGTGCGACTACAACACCATCAGCGCTTAAAAGAGTTTATCCCGCTTAGCAAACGCAACTGAACAAGTATTCAATAGTTACTGGCAAATAAAAATGTACTACTTAATAGTTGACTATCCATACCTTTTTTTCTTTCAATTTTTTTTTTATGTCCGTAGCAAAACAATACCATCTCAATACTCCGAGTCTCCTCTACTCGTAGATGGAGAACCAAGGACTTTGACAATTAAGGCCGTGTTTGGTAACTTGCCCGGTGGTAGATAGAAAGTATAAGGTGAGAAATATTCATTTTCCAATGGGTTACCAAACCATGGGGGTTAAAAAGCACTGGCCAACACGAACCTCAAAGTAGCCAAAAAGGCCTCCGGGCAGGTCCACTCTTAATCAGCCATTCCTCCCGAGCAGACCTATTTGGGAAGAAACCGCTGAAAATTTCCCTTGATTCAATGTTAGGCTGATGTGTCCTGACATGGTAGCCCCACATGGTATGCAGGATGCAACCACAACTAAACACACAACCCAAAATCATTTGTTGGCTCGGGAGATGCAACCCGACTACCCGAGGAACCAAACAAACCGACGACAACGTTTTCTTTACCTTTTTTTAACGAGCCAAATTCCATTAGGCCAAAAACATGTGACATATTTTGAAGCATGCCTACACGAGCTCATGCAACCGATCACGTCCTAAATGTGAAATAACTTACGTTTTATTTCTGCAAGCTTGTCATAGAGCTCAACAAGTTTTTGGAGTCCTGAATCTACCAATACCTTTTTTCTAATGTTATCATAAGTGCCATATCATGCACATCAAGTGTCATCAGTTGATGACAGAGCCGATCTCTTGCGTGTTTAAAAGTTAGAACAGACTTAAATCTAAACACGCCAAAAATACAATTGGTAGAGGAAAAGAAATCACTTTCAGGATCACATCGAGGACGTCACGACAAATAAGATGGCTGCACTGGACTAAGAAACGTCTCAACGGACGGCAACGCTTACTAACACTTCGTTGCAGTAGAGCTGAACATAGTCAAAGCTTCTCTATATACGACTTGACGTCGGTAGGCTTAGGCCGAAGCAAAGTCAGAACAAATTGGGTACGGAGGAATTACACTGTTGTTTGAGGAAGGAACATCATTTACTTCCATGCATTGCATCAGCACCTTCAACCACCACAATATTCTGAGTAACTTTATTTGTTTTGGAAGGTCAAGTGCCAAAACCAGAGGATAAAACAACTGTTTAGACTGGTTGTTGGTCAAAAGCACTAGTGTAGTGAAAGAACGAAGGCTAGGGTTTAGTTTGGAGGGGAACGCACACCTCAATCGGGTGGCTTGTCATTGATTTATATAGTGTACATTGTACAGAGTTTACAAGGTTTACAATACCAGCCATACCGGCCTATCTACATACGTATACAAATACGTAGTCTATCACCCTCCCTCAATCTCAACCTGGTCTACAAGATTGAGATTGCGTCTACATGCATGAAACAAGGGCAGAGGTAGCGCCTTTGTAAATATATCTGCTAGTTGATCCTTCGACGAGATGAACTTGATAGAAAGGAGCTTCCGAGCTACTCTTTCACGTACGAAATGAAAGTCAACCTCAATGTGTTTGGTACGTGCGTGAAACACCGGATTGGAAGACAAATAAGTGGCTCCAATATTATCACACCATAAGACCGGAGGATTGCCTTGTCGAATACCAATCTCCCGAAGCAACGCCTGCACCCATATAAGCTCAGCTGTGGCATTAGCCAATGCTTTATACTCAGACTCCGTGCTAGAGCGAGAAACTGTGGGTTGCTTTCGAGCACTCCAGGCGATCAAATTACGCCCATAGAATATGGCATAGCCCCCAGTTGATCGCCGATCATCAGGATCACCAGCCCAGTCCGCATCAGAAAAGGCAGACAACAAGTCATTCGTCGACTGTCGAAGAGAGAGACCATGACCAATAGTCAACCGAACAAATCGAAGAATCCGCTTGACCGCTGTCCAATGAGAGCACCGTGGGGCATGTAAGAACTGACACACACGATTGTCAGCAAAAGCAAGATCTGGCCGGGTGATGAGAAGATACTGTAGACCACCAACAATGCTACGATACCGAGTGGCTTCATCGACAGTCAACAACGTACCATCAGTAGCAGAGAGCTTATCGGTAGGGACCATGGGTGTAGTAGCGGGGTTACACTTGAGCATGCCAGCACGACGAAGAAGCTCAAGTGCATACTTGGGCTGAGATAGCGTGAGCGATGAACCAGCACGATGAACCTCCAATCCCAAGAAATAGGAAGCGGACCCAGATCCTTGACCGAAAAATCAGTACTAAGACCGGCAACAAGACGATCAGCAGCTGCAACAGATGAACTGATAACAATCATGTCATCAACATAGACCAGTAGATAAACCGTCACATTAGATCGCTGAAGGATGAATAAAGATGTATCCGCGGAAGAGGGCACAAAACCAAGAGTAGCAAGAACACCACTGAGCCGAGTATGCCATGCGCGAGGGGCTTGCTTCAAGCCATAGATCGCCTTAACTAGACGACATAGATGATGTGGACGATGTAGATCCTGAAAACCGGGAGGCTGGCGCATATACACTTCCTCTTCAAGAACTCCATTGAGAAAAGCATTCTGAATATCAAGCTGTCGGAGATGCCATCCACGATTAACTGCAATAGACAACAAGAGACGAATAGTGGTGGGTTTTACAACTGGACTGAAAGTCTCCTCGTAGTCGAGACCATAGCGTTGCTTAAACCCCTTAGCAACCAGACGCGCCTTATAACGCTCAATCGACCCATCCGCATGACGCTTAATTTTGAACACCCATTTGGAGTCAGTAACATTGACGTCAGTGGTAGGAGGAACCAGATTCCACGTATTATTCCGGAGAAGAGCCAAAAATTCCACATCCATTGCAGTTTTCCAATCAGGAGACCGAAGAGCAGTTTGCAGATCACGAGGTTCAGAATCAGAAAGCACCTGTGACATCCGCGTCGCAACCCAGGAGACGGTGCCGTCAGTCCGGATCTTTGGCTGGCGAATATTGTTGCGGAGCCGTGTAACAGGACCAGTGGGAACCGGTGGAGCAGGAGGTGGGGACGCAGCCCCAGATGAAGTGGCCTCAGAGTGAGCCGAGCCAGGTTCCGAACCAGGCGAGGGAGGTGAACTTTGGCCACAATCTGAACGGGCCTCGGACGATGGCGTGAGCGACCCAGGCACGCTGAGCACATCAGGATCGCTCCTGTTTGCATGGCTGATGACCCACAAGTATAGGGGATCGCAACAGTCTTCGAGGGAAGTAAAACCCAATTTATTGATTCGACACAAGGGGAGACAAAGAACACTTGGAAGCCTTAACAGCGGAGTTGTCAATTCAGCTGCACCTGGAAACAGACTTGCTCGCAAGAGTTTATCAGTAGTAACAGTTTTATAGCAGTAGCAGTAATGAAATAACAGCAGCAGAGTAACAGAGACAGCAGTAGTGATTTTAGTAAACAGCAGGATTAAAATACTGTAGGCACGGGGACGGATGAACGGGCGTTGCATGGATGAGAGAAACTCATGTAACAATCATAGCAGGGTATTTGCAGATAATAATAAAACGGTGTCCAAGTACAAAGCAATCAATAGGCATGTGTTCCATATATAGTCGTGCGTGCTCGCAATGAGAAACTTGCACAACATCTTTTGTCCTACCAGCCGGTGGCAGCCGGGCCTCAAGGGAAACTACTGGATATTAAGGTACTCCTTTTAATAAAGTACCGGAGCAAAGCATTAACACTCCGTGAACACATGTGATCCTCACATCGCTACCATTCCCTCCGGTTGTCCCGATTTCTGTCACTTCGGGGCCATCGGTTCCGGACAGCGACATGTGTATACAACTTATAGGTAAGACCATAAACAATGAATATCATGATGAAACAATAACATGTTCAGATCTGAGATCATGGCACTCGGGCCCTAGTGACAAGCATTAAGCATAACAAGTTGCAACAATATCATCAAAGTACCAATTACGGACACTAGGCACTATGCCCTAACAATCTTATGCTATTACATGACCAATCTCATCCAATCCCTACCATCCCCTTCGGCCTACAGCGGGGGAATTACTCACACATGGATGGGGGAAACATGGCTGGTTGATGGAGAGGCGTTGGCAGTGATGATGGCGATGATCTCCTCCAATTCCCCGTCCCGGCGGAGTGCCAGAACGGAGACTTCTGGCTCCCGCGACGGAGTTTCGCGATGTGGCGGCGTTCTGGAGGGTTTCTGGCGACTTCGACTTCTCCCCCTGCGTTTTTAGGTCGAGGCCGATAAATAGTCCGAAGGAGGGCGTCGGAGGCCGGCCGAGGGGGCCACACCACAGGGCCGCGCGGGCCCCCCTGGGCCGCGCCGCCCTATGGTGTGGGGCCCTCGGGCCTCCACCTGGTTCGTCCTTCTGGCTCCGTCAGTTCTCTGGGAAAATAGGGCCTTCTGCATAAATTCCGAGGATTTTCCCGAAAGTTGGATTTCTGCACAAAAACGAGACACCAGAGCAATTCTGCTGAAAACAGCGTTAGTCCGTGTTAGTTGCATCCAAAATACACAAATTAGAGGCAAAACAATAGCAAAAGTGTTCGGGAAAGTAGATACGTTTTGGACGTATCAACTCCCCCCAAGCTTAGCTTATTGCTTGTCCTCAAGCAATTCAATTAACAACTGAGCGATAAAAGAACTTTCACGAACACATTCGCTCATATGATGTATATATTCTCATGATGTGGCTAATACTTAAACAGTTCATAATGAGATACATGCAAATAAGATCATCTAACAGCTATGTCAATCATGGAGAGGTACCAACAATTAATAATAAGCATCATGAATCATGTATATAAGCAGGATTGCAATGTTCATAAGAGAGTATGATAAAGTGGTATCTCGCTTTCCTGTATTTGATTGGCAAAACATAAATGCCCGGACACCTCTGGAGTTCATAAAAAGACTAGAAGTAGTGATTGTCAAAAGATAAATGCATCAAAGTTATACCACAATCAATCATATTTTGAGACAAGCATATTATACTAAGAATGACAGTTGTGCTCTCAAGATAGTGCTCAAAGAAATAATGGAGACACAACATAAAAGTAAAAGATTAACCCTTCGCAGAGGGAAGCAGGGATTAACATGCGCTAGAGCTTTTCATTTTTATAAAGACAGGAGTAAAATTATTTTGAGAGGTGTTTGTTGTTGTCAACGAATGGTAATGGGTACACCAACTACCTTGCCAACCGGACTTTCAAGAGCGGCTCCCATGAATTATTGCATATTTATTTGGCACTCCTTCCAACCTTTCTTTCACAAACCATGGCTAACCGAATCCTCGGGTGCCTGCCAACAATCTCATACCATGAAGGAGTGCCTTTTTATTTTATTTTCATTATGATGATGACACTCCCCCCAACCTTTGCTTACACAAGCCATGGCTAACCGAATCCTTTGGGTGCCGTCCAACAATCACAAACCATGGAGGAGTGTCTATTTAAGTTAATTAATTCGGGACTGGGAATCCCATTGCCAGCTCTTTTTGCAAAATTATTGGATAAGCGGATGTGCCACTAGTCCATATGAGAGTCCGTCAAAAGTAAATGACAAGGTTGAAAGCTAAACACCACATACTTCCTCATGAGCTATGAAACATAAACACAAATTGAGAAGCATTTTGAAGGTTTTAAAGGTAGCGCATGAGAATTTACTTGGAATGGTTTGAAATGCCATGCATAGGTATTTATGGTGGACACTCTGGAATAACTTGGTTTTCATGTGTTTGGAAGCACGAGCAGCGTTCCCGCTCAGTACAAGTGAAGGCTAGCAATAGACTAGGGAGCGACAAATCAAGAGAGCAAAGAATCGTCATAATCATGCTTGCGGCAAAATAAATTAACGGAGGCATAAAAGTGATACAAGAACTCTGAAGCAATATAAATCATTGAGGCTTAATTGACTTTGGTTCAGTCATATGCATGCGTGAGCATGTGCCAAGTCGATATAAATGAATTACTCAGAGGAGGATACCACAATGCCATACTTACTTATGAATAAAACAATGCAAGCAAACATCCATGACATGCTACTCATATTAATAAATTGGAGCTAAACATGAGAGATCATGAACTACTAGACTTTCTCAAATAACATATACCTCACATGAACCAACTAAGCATGATCACATGGATGAGTATATGTACAAAAATGAAAACAAATAGAGTTCATACCAGCCTCTCACCACAATCAGATTGTTGTAGATCGTCATTATTGCTTTTTCACTTGTGTAACTTGGATAATATGAAATGAAAACCACGCTCCAGCCACCGAAGACCATTGAACTCATAAAGAACTTTACAAACCAAAGAAGAACAGCAAATATTTTTGGTGTTTTCGAATTTGAGAACAAGAACAAAAGGAAACAAACAAACAAAGCAAAATCTTTTTGGGTTTTCTTATAGCAAACTAGCAACAGCAAATAAAGCGAAACAAATGCAAGAAACCAAGGCAAACAAATGGTAAAGAGAAACAACAAAAATGTTTTTGGTCTTTTTGTGTTTTGGGAAAGAAACAAAACAAAAACAAGAAATAGCAAACTAAAAAGAAACACAGAAAAGCGAGATGGCAGAAATCTGCCAAAACCTGACAGCAGTACAGAAATCGATTTTTACAAAAATCTTACGTTGCTCAGATCGAAAAGTGTTCAACTAATGAAAGTTAGATAACAACCTGGGGAACCTGCACAAAAATTGGCAGCTCAAAATAACGCTCTGGCTGTGCGTACGAATTTTTCTAGTACCAGTCCAGAATCTGTTTTCAGGCAGCACTTCCTCAAATATTATCCTCCTCTCATTAGAAAACCACTCAAACGAACAAAGCAAGTATGTACAAGTATCCAGCAACCATAATATGCAAAGAATGAGTGATGCCGGTATACCTCCCCCCAAGCTTAGGCTTTTGGCCTAAGTGGAGTTCAACCCCAACGAGGGTCGTTGTTCCTCGCCGGTGGGTAGTCCATGGAGTAGTCATAGTAAAGTTTCTGTGCAGAAGAAAAGCGTGGAGGCTCCGCATATCCACCATGTTGATGCGAGGAACTTGCTGCATCGGATGATGAGTCGAGGTGCTCCTCGACCTCCGTGTCGTCTCTTGCATGTTGACCTCCTCTCTCTATGTGTGCATCCAGTGCACCTTCTGTGACCGACCAATCTCCCCTGGAATCAAGGTTAGACAAAACAGGCGCAGGCAATCTTACTAGTTTCTCAGTTTTCTTAGTTATTCTCTAGACTTTCTTATAAAATGTCATCTTGTAAAACAGGTTACCCAAGTTGGAGGAATCTGAAACAAATTCATGTTTAATCATAGAGGCTATGTCAAGTTTTTCTATGGGGAATGGAATATCAAAATGATGAGGTTCTACATTATGAAAAGCTAGTAAACGAGAAGCGATGAGACCTCCACAAATTCCACCTTTCTCACGGTTAGTAGCAAGTCTATAAGCTATCAATGCCCCCAAATTATAAGCCTTACTATTTTGCAGTGCCGCAGCTAGAAAAGCCAAATCCGGGATAGAAAGTTTACCACCAATCTTTTTAGCAAGAACGCATTTGGTAATAAAATAGGCAAAGTAGCGGATAGCCGGGAGCTGAATACTAGTGATTTTACCGTTATCCCCTAAGAAACTCCTTCCATCGCAAATCATCTTGAAGAGGTCCAAGAGTTCTTGCGTCGATCCCCTTATCTTCTCGCATGACCCCCATTGCGGTACTCTAATTGCTGCACAAAAAGCACTAAATGGCAAGTTGACAGCTTTATTGTAAATTTTATACTGGACCGTGGGGTTAGATCGCGACCAATTGAACTTGAAGTCCTGCACAAAAGACATAGTTAATTTTACATATTGTCTTGGCTCTCCTTCAACAAAGTCACTCAACCCTGCACGAGAAATTAGACTTTGAACATCTTCAAGTATTCCCGCGCTTCGCATAAAATCCGCGCACGGGTAGTAAGAGGGGTATACTCCCTCTTCACGATTGACTCTCATAACTTGTTGGACTTCCAATTCTTGCTGGTTCAAGTGATATCTATTCCACTCCATTTTCTGAAATTTCAACAAATAATATAAAAATTTGATTTGGTGACATATAATTGAGGGAAACTACCATAGGAACTTGCTAGAGTACTAATCATGCATCAAAACTAGTTTCTACCACTTAGAACAAGCATGCAAGCTCACTAAACATGTTACCTACAGCAGCAAAATATTCAAGATATACTCAACCAAACAAAATTCTACTTGGATGGGTGGAGGAGTCACATACCAAGGAGCAAATGTGCCAAATTTCAGCAAGAAATCTGGGTTGAGCAAAGAGATCGAGAAATCTGGAGCTCTGGAGCAAAAACGCGCGAGAGAGGAACTTGGTACGAGTTTTTTCGGGAGAGAGAAGGTGCTGGGAGAAAGAGATGACAAAATGGGGCAAAGGGGGGCCCACACCACATGGTGGCGCGGCCACCTCCTTGGCCGCGCCGGCCTGTGGTTTGGCGCCCTCTGGTGCCCCACAGGTCATCCTCTGGTGCTCCCAGGTGCCTCGTCGAAAAATAGGACCAACGGTATAATTTTTGTGAATTTTTGAAAACTTTGAAAAACGCACATTTCTGGGTATTTTAGTTTATTATTACTGGCCAGGAAAAATTTTGAAATCTTCAAATAACTAAGGAACTTTGCAAATTAAAAATGCTACAGCAACTAGAGCAAGTGGAGGAAGAAAGATATGTTGTTTACCTCCTCTATGCATATAAAAAGTATTCGTTAACAAGGTTGATCAAGTCTTGTCACCAAATAACTTTTTCATAGCATAAGAAGAAATAAACCTCAAATCAATCATGTTACCTTGAATTGTATTGATATGGATCCAATCACGAGAGTTTGATATTCTTCTTTAGGCTCATATATAGGACAATCAATGGTTCCCACTTTGATAGTTCTCACATTAGAAATAGTATTAACTCCACACGCTTTCTCAATCCTCTTGGGAAAATAAACGGTATGCTCCCTATCATCAACATTGAAAGTAACCTTTCCTTTATTGCAATCAATAACAGCCCCTGCGGTGTTAAGAAAAGGTCTCCCAAGAATAATAGACATATTATCATCTTCAGGCATTTCCAACACAACAAAATCAGTTAATATCAAGCAGTTAGTAGTAACTTGAACAGGAACATTCTCACATATACCAACAGGAATAGCAGTAGATTTATTAGCCATTTGCAAAGATATATCAGTAGGTATCAACTTATCTAAGTAAAGTCTCTTATAAAGAGAAAAAGGCATAACACTAACACCGGCTCCCAAGTCACATAGAGCAGTTTTAACATAATTATTCTTGATAGAACAAGGAATAGTAGGTATACCTGGGTCGCCCAACTTCTTTGGAACTTTGCCATTAAAAGAGTAATTAGCAAGCATAGTGGAAATTTCCTCATTGGGGATTTTCCTTTTGTTAGTAACAATATCTTTCATATACTTTGAATAAGGAGGCAATTTAATAGCATCAGTCAAAGGGATTTGCAAGAATAAAGGTTTCATCCAATCGCAAAATTTATTATAATGTTCTTCTTCCTTTGATTTTAGTTTCTTAGCAGGAAAAGGCATTTGCTTTTGCACCCAAGGTTCTCTTTCATTACCATGTTTCTCAGCAATAAAATCTTCTTTAGTGTACTTTTTATTTTTAGCATGTTTTTCAGGTTCTTCTTCAACCTCTTCTTTATCAGGAGCATCATTCTTATCATTATCATTATCATTATCATGTTCATTACCACTTTCAGTTTCAGCATCAGAAATAGAAATACTATTAGGATCATTAACAGGTTCAGAGGATTCTACAACATTTTTATGTTTCTTCTTCTTTTTCTTCCTAGAATGAGTACTAGGTTCAATGTGTTGAGAATCTTGTTCAATTCTTTTGGGATGCCCTTCAGGATATAGAGGATCCTGGGTAGAGACACCACCTCTAGTTGTTACTTCACAAGCATGTTTCTCTTTAGAATTATTCCCTAACAAGTCATTTTGCACTTTAGTGAGTTGATCAATTTGAGTTTGAATCATATGAAAATGTTTAACAAGCATCTTAACATCATTGGAGGTTCTCTCCACAATATCATGCAATTCACTAATAGCTCGAGAATTTTCCATTAAATGATTCTCTACTCTCATATTAAAATTTTCTTGCTTAACAATATAATTATCAAACTCATCTAAGCATTGTGCAGGAGGTTTCGAATACGGAATATCTTCCCTAGTAAAGCGTTGAAGGGAGTTTACCTCAATCATGGATGAAGGGGGAATTATCTCACATATATCTTCTATAGGAGGTAGATTCTTCACATCTTCAGATTTAATACCTTTCTCCTTGAGAGACTTCTTGGCTTCCCTCATATCTTCATCATTCAATTTAATTAAACCCCTCTTCTTCAATATTGGCGTTGGAGTTGGTTCAGGCGTAGTCCAATCATCATGATTCTGGCTTATTTTAGCCAATAATTCTTCAGCGTCGATGGAGGTTCTTTCCTGAAAACACAACCAGCACAACTATCCAGGTATGCCCTAGACTCAATGGTTAGTCCACTATAAAATATATCAAGTAAATCATGCTTTTCCAGATCATGATCAGGCCGAGCTCTAATAAGAGAGCAAAATCTCACCCAAGCCTCAGGCAATTTCTCTTCATCTCCCTGGTCAAAATTATAAATTCTCTGCAAAGCAATATGTTGAGCACTAGCAGGAAAGTATTTGCGGAAGAAAACATCAAGCAATTCTTTCGGACTTTTAATAGAATTAGGTGGCAAATTATTATACCAAGTTTTAGCGTCATCCTTTAATGAGAATGGAAAGATTTTAGCAACAAAGTAAGTACGCATCTTGACATCATCAGAAAACAAGCTACTTAGAGTAGATAACTCAGTCATGTGTTCAACAGCACTTTCTTTTTCAGTACCACAAAAGGGTGTTTTCTCAACAATAGCTATATGAGATAGATCAAGAGAAAAATCATAATCTTTATCCCTAATGTTTATGGGAGATGTGGCAAATTTAGGATCAGGAGACAGTTTATATCTAACAGCATGTTCTGCAAGCAACTTTTTAATTTTTCTTGCATCAGTAGTAGCATTGCATTTTTCAATAAAATCATCATTAAGCTCCACATAATCTTCATCAGGATCATCGCTAAAATAATCAAGTTCGGGTGAATTAACGGGTGTAGTAGCATTAGGAGTTTCAAGATTTTCAATATGTCCAGACCTAGCAATTGTAGCATCTAGAAAGGATCCCAAAGAACCATTATCATCAAGCACAGCAGAAATATTATCAATATTATGAGAGTTTTCAGATTCAGCAGAAGTACCCGCATGTGAAGCATGCGGCGGTGAAACAAGTTTATCAATCACAGATGGTGAATCAAGTGTAGCGGAGGTACTCAGAATTGTACCTTTTCTTGTAGTGGATGGTAATATGGCGATCTTAGTATCGCGAGGTTTACCCATGATGGAGAATTTGCAGCGAACAATATTAATCCAAGTGAACTTCCAAATAAAGCTATGCTCCCCGGCAACGGCACCAGAAAATAGTCTTGATGACCCACAAGTATAGGGGATCGCAACAGTCTTCGAGGGAAGTAAAACCCAATTTATTGATTCGACACAAGGGGAGACAAAGAACACTTGGAAGCCTTAACAGCGGAGTTGTCAATTCAGCTGCACCTGGAAACAGACTTGCTTGCAAGAGTTTATCAGTAGTAACAGTTTTATAGCGATGGCGATAATGAAATAACAACAGCAAGCAGAGTAACGAGACAGCGATAGTGATTTTAGTAAACAGCAGGATTAAAATACTGTAGGCACGGGGACGGATGAACGGGCGTTGCATGGATGAGAGAAACTCATGTAACAATCATAGCAGTGCATTTGCAGATAATAATAAAACGGTGTCCAAGTACAAAGCAATCAATAGGCATGTGTTCCATATATAGTCGTGCGTGCTCGCAATGAGAAACTTGCACAACATCTTTTGTCCTACCAGCCGGTGGCAGCCGGGCCTCAAGGGAAACTACTGGATATTAAGGTACTCCTTTTAATAAAGTACCGGAGCAAAGCATTAACACTCCGTGAACACATGTGATCCTCACATCGCTACCATTCCCTCCGGTTGTCCCGATTTCTGTCACTTGGGGCCATCGGTTCCGGACAATGACATGTGTATACAACTTATAGGTAAGACCATAAACAATGAATATCATGATGAAACAATAACATGTTCAGATCTGAGATCATGGCACTCGGGCCCTAGTGACAAGCATTAAGCATAACAAGTTGCAACAATATCATCAAAGTACCAATTACGGACACTAGGCACTATGCCCTAACAATCTTATGCTATTACATGACCAATCTCATCCAATCCCTACCATCCCCTTCGGCCTACAGCGGGGGAATTACTCACACATGGATGGGGGAAACATGGCTGGTTGATGGAGAGGCGTTGGCGGTGATGATGGCGATGATCTCCTCCAATTCCCCGTCCCGGCGGAGTGCCAGAACGGAGACTTCTGGCTCCCGCGACGGAGTTTCGCGATGTGGCGGCGTTCTGGAGGGTTTCTGGCGACTTCGACTTCTCCCCCTACGTTTTTAGGTCGAGGCCGATAAATAGTCCGAAGGAGGGCATCGGAGGCCGGCCGAGGGGGCCACACCACAGGGCCGCGTGGGCCCCCCCTGGGCCGCGCCGCCCTATGGTGTGGGGCCCTCGGGCCTCCACCTGGTTCGTCCTTCTGGCTCCGTTAGTTCTCTGGGAAAATAGGGCCTTCTGCATAAATTCCGAGGATTTTCCCGAAAGTTGGATTTCTGCACAAAAACGAGACACCAGAGCAATTCTGCTGAAAACAGCGTTAGTCCGTGTTAGTTGCATCCAAAATACACAAATTAGAGGCAAAACAATAGCAAAAGTGTTCGGGAAAGTAGATACGTTTTGGACGTATCAATGGCCATGCACATCATCGTTGTGATCAACGTGAGCATGTGTGGATGCTGAATTGTCTGCATCGGATTGCAATTCCAGCCGAGCTCCTCTCCCAATACCTGCACCATGATTAGGCAACAAAACAGCAGGATGCGCAATATCTCGAAATTGGTCAAAAGTGACAGGAGAAGAAGACTCTAGTGTAGGAACAGTGTTGGATATGGCAGAAAACGGGAACAGATTTTCATCGAAAACGACATCTCGAGAAATATAGATACGATTTGTGGGAACATGGAGACACTTGTACCCTTTATGGAGGGAGCTATATCCAAGGAAGACACATTTTTTGGAACGATACTCGAGCTTGTGTTTGTTATATGGACGAAGGTGTGGCCAACACGCACAACCGAAGACTTTGAGAAAGGTGTAGTCCGGGACCTCACCAAGCAAAGCCTCAAGGGGTGTTTTCACAAGAACACGAGTAGGAAGCCTATTGATGAGAAAACAAGTTGTAGTAACCGCATCACTCCAAAACCGAAAAGGGAGGGATGCATGTGCAAGAAGTGTGAGACCAGTTTCAACAACATGTCTATGTTTTCTTTCAGCAACACCGTTTTGTTGATGTGTATGAGGACAAGAAACGCGGTGACTAATGCCAATGTTCTGAAAGAAAGAATTAAGTTTAATGTATTCTCCACCCCAGTCTGTTTGAACATGAACAATTTTATGATCAAGAAGGCGCTCAACATGCTTTTGAAACTGCAGAAAGATATGAAACACATCGGACTTACGTTTGAGCAAATAAAGCCAAGTGAAGCGACTGAAACCATCAACAAAACTGACATAATATTGGTGTCCACTCACAGAAGTTTGGGCAGGGCCCCATACATCAGAAAAGATAAACTCCAAAGGAGCAGAAATTACTCTTTCCGAAAGCGAAAACGGTAACTGATGACTCTTGCCTTGCATACAGGCATCACAAACTGAACTATTTTTATCTAACAATGACGGAAGTTCATGGCGACTTAAGACATGCTGAATAATTGGAGACGCTGGATGACCTAGATGACAGTGCCACTTTTCTCGCGACACCCGAACACCACTGAAGACACCGCTGAAAGCTTGGCGCCCAAAAGGAGGATCAAACTTGTACAACTCACCGCAGCAACGTCCTCTAAGAATTTGTTCCCTCGTGCCCCGATCCTTAACAATCAAATCAAAAGGATGAAATTCAACAAAAACGTTATTATCTCGAGTAAGTTTCTTGACTGAGAGAAGATTGCGTGTAACATCAGGAACATGGAGGACATTGATGAGACGAAGTTGTTGGAGATATGCCCAAGAGGCAATAATAAAAGTGGTTATTATATATATCTTTATGTTTATGATAAATGTTTATATACCATGCTATAATTGTATTAACCGAAACATTGATACATGCGTGTTATGTAAACAACAATGAGTCCCTAGTAAAGCCTCTTAACTAGCTTGTTGATTAATAGATGATTAGTTTCATAATCATGAACACTGGATGTTATTAATAACAAGGTTATATCATTATATGAATGATGTAATGGACACACCCAATTAAGCGTAGCATAAGATCACGTCATTAAGTTATTTGCTATAAGCTTTCGATACATAGTTACCTAGTCCTTATGACCATGAGATCATGTAAATCACTTATACTGGAAAGGTACTTTGATTACATCAAACGCCACTGCGTAAATGGGTGGTTATAAAGGTGGGATTAAGTATCCGGAAAGTATGAGTTGAGGCATATGGATCAACAGTGGGATTTGTCCATCCCGATGACGGACAGATATACTCTGGGCCCTCACGGTGGAATGTCGTCTAATGTCTTGCAAGCATATGAATAAGTTCATAAGAGACCACATACCACGGTACGAGTAAAGAGTACTTGTCAGGAGATGAGGTTGAACAAGGTATAGAGTGATATCGATGATCAAACCTCGGACAAGTAAAATATCGCGTGAAAAAGGGAATTGGTATCGTATGTGAATGGTTCATTCGATCACTAAGTCATCGTTGAATATGTGGGAGCCATTATGGATCTCCAGATCCCGCTATTGGTTATTGGTCGGAGAGAGATCTCAACCATGTCTACATAGTTCGCGAACCGTAGGGTGACACACTTAAGGTTTGATGTTGTAATAGTAGAACTTGAATATGGAATGGAGTTCGAAGTATTGTTCGAAGTCTCGGATGGGATCCCGGACATCATGAGGAGTTCCGGAATGGTCCGGAGAATAAGATTCATATATAGGAAGTCATTTTATAAGTTTGAAAATGATCCGGTGCATTTATGGAATGTTCTAGAAGGTTCTAGAAAAGTCCGGAAGAAATCACTTTGGAAGGCGGAGTCCCGAAGGGACTCCACCACCCATGGCCGGCCAACCCTAGAGGGTGGAGTCCAAGGTGGACTCCACCAAAGGTGGCCGGCCACCCCCTCCCAAGGAAAGGTGGGAATCCCACCTCAAGTGGGAATCCCACCTTGGGTAGGTTTCATGTCATATGGAAGGTTTTGGTTTGGGGTCTTATTCGAAGACTTGTAGACCAACTCTTGGGTGTTCCACCTATATAATGAGGAGCAAGGGGAGGGGGCCGGCCACACCAAAGCCATTGTGGCCGCACCCATCATAGTGGCCGGCCACCTCCCCCTCTCCCAAACCCTAGCCGCCCCACCTCCTCCACCTCTCCCGCAACTCTTAGCGAAGCTCCGCCGGAGTTCTCCATCGCCACCACCACCATGCCAT
This sequence comes from Lolium perenne, assembly GCF_019359855.2. NCBI lineage: Eukaryota > Viridiplantae > Streptophyta > Magnoliopsida > Poales > Poaceae > Lolium > Lolium perenne. The sequence continues at coordinate 93,050,895 of NC_067250.2, read as the reverse complement.
CGTGCTACCGGATTCAAGGAGGAGCTACTACTTCCGCTGCCCGCTGGAACGGGGAGAAGGACGTCGTCTTCATCAACACCGAACGTGTGACCGAGTACGGAGGTGCTGCCCGATCGTGGCACTGTGATCAAGATCTTCTACGCGCTTTTGCAAGCGGCAAGTGATCGTCTACCGCGGCAACAAGAGCCTCATCTTGTAGGCTTTGGAAATCTTCAAGGGTGAGTCTCGATCATCTCCTCGTTGCTCCCGTCTTCTAGATTGCATCTTGGCTTGGATTGCGTTCTCGCGGTAGGAAATTTTTTGTTTTCTATGCTACGTTATCCTACAGTGGTATCAGAGCCGTGTCTATGCATAGATGGTTGCACGAGTAGAACACAATGGTTTTGTGGGCGTTGATGCTTTTGTTGTCTTTAGTTTGAGTACTTTGCATCTTTGTGGCATAGTGGGATGAAGCGGCTCGGGCTAACTTTACATGACCGCGTTCATGAGATTTGCTCCACGCTCGACATGCAACTTGTATTGCATAAGTGGCTTTGCGGGTGTCTGTCTCTCCTACTATAGTGAAGATTCAATTTACTCTTCTATTGACAACACTAGTATCACCGTTGTGGTTCATGTTCGTAGGTAGATTGGATCTCACTCGAAAACCCTAAACCACGTAAAATATGCAAACCAAATTAGAGAACGTCTAACTTGTTTTTGCAGGGTTTGGTGATGTGATATGGCCATAATTTGATGATGACTATGTATGAGATGATCATTATTGTATTGTGGCAACCGACAGGAGCCTTATGGTTGTCTTTAAATTTCATGTTGAGTAGTATTTCAAAGAAGTTGTAATAGTTGCTACATGGGAGAACAATCATGAAGACGACGCCATTGACCTTGACGCTACGCCGACGATGATGGAGATCATGCCCGTTGATGATGGAGATCATGTCCGTGCTTTGGAGATGAAGATCAAAGGCGCAAAGACAAAAGGGCCATATCATATCACATATGAACTGCATGTGATGTTAATCCTTTTATGCATCTTATTTTGCTTAGATCGTGACGGTAGCATTATAAGATGATCCCTCTCACTAAAATATCAAGATAATAAAGTGTTCATCCTTAGTAGCACCGTTGCCAAGACTTGTCGTTTCGAAGCATCTCGTGATGACCGGGTGTGATAGAATCAACAAGTGCATACAACGGGTGCAAGCCAGTTTTGCACATGCGGATACTAAGGTGGCCTTGACGAGCCTAGCATGTACAGACATGGTCTCGGAACACGTGATACCGAAAGGTAGAGCATGAATCATATGATTGATATGATGAACACTTTGAGTGTTCGCCATTGAAGTTACATCTTGTCTCGTATGATCGGACTTGGTGTGGTGGATTTGGTTCATGTGATCACTAAGATAATTCGAGGGATATTGTTTTGAGTGGGAGTTCACCTAGTTTTTAATTTTGTTAAATTAAAATTTGAACTCAATTTGTCATAAACTTAGTCTAAACTATTGAAAATATGTTGTAGATATGGCGTCCCCAATCAATTTTAACCAGTTCCTAGAGAAAGAAAAGCTTAAGAGCAACAGTAGCAACTTCACCGACTGGTTCCGTCATGTGAGGATCTTCCTCAATGGCGGAAATCTGCAATATGTGCTTGATGCACCGCTAGGTGACCCTCCTGCAGAAACTGAAACCGATGAAGTAAAGAATGTTTACGCGACTCGGAAAACTCGGTACTCTCAAGTTCAGTGTGCCATCCTATGCAGTCTGGAAGCCGATCTTCAAAAACGTTTTGAGCACCACGATCCACATGAGTTAGTCAATGAGTTGAAAACTATCTTTGAGACTCATGCGGCCGTGGAATGCTATGAAGCATCGAAACACTTCTTCAGCTGCATGATGGAAGAAGGCAGCTCCGTTAGTGAGCACATGCTCGCCATGACCGGGCATGCGAAGAAACTCAGTGACTTGGGAATAGTGATTCCTAACAGACTGGGGATTAATCGTGTCCTTCAATCACTGCCACCTAGTTACAAGAACTTTGTGATGAATTACAATATGCGGAACATGAACAAAGAGTTACCTGAACTCTTCGCCATGCTAAAATCTGCTGAGATTGAGATTAAGAAAGAGCACCAAGTGTTGATGGTCAACAAGACCACCAGCTTCAAGAAACAGGGCAAGTCTAAAGGCAAGAACAAGAAGAGTGGCAAGAAAGCTGCCACGCCTCCTGTGAAACCTAAGACTGGCCCTAAGCCTGATGCTTGAGTGCTATTCTTTGCAAGGAGAAGGGACACTGGAAGCGTAATTGCTCCAAGTATTTGGTGGATCTAAAGAGCGGCCTTGTCAAGAAGAAGAAAGAAGGTATATCTGATATACATGTTATAGATGTTTATCTTACTGATTCTCGTACTAGTACCTGGGTATTTGATACTGGTTCGGTTGCTCATATTTGTAACTCGAAACAGGAACTAAAGAATAAACGAAGACTACTAAAGGATGAAGTGACGATGCGCGTTGGAAATGGATCCAAAGTCGATGTGATCGCTGTCGGCACACTTCCTCTACATCTACCTTCGGGATTAGTTTTAAGCCTCAATAATTGTTATTTTGCACCCGCGTTGAGCATGAACATTATATCTGGATCTTGTTTAATGCAAGACGGTTATTCATTCAAGTCTGAGAATAATGGTTGTTCTATTTTTATGAATAATATCTTTTATGGTCGAGCACCTGAAAAGAATGGCTTATTTCTGTTAGATCTCGATAGTAGTGATACACATATACATAACATTGATGCTAAGCGAATTAAATTGAATGATAATTCTACTTATATGTGGCACTGTCGTCTTGGTCATATTGGAGTGAAACGCTTGAAGAAACTCCATACTAATGGATTACTTGAATCACTTGACTTTGAGTCACTTGATAGATGCGAAGCATGTCTAATGGGAAAAATGACTAAGACTCCATTCTCTGGTATTATGGAGCGAGCTACAGACTTGTTGGAAATCATACATACCGATGTGTGCGGACCAATGAGTGTAGCCTCGCGCGGTGGTTTTCGTTATGTTCTAACCTTCACAGATGATTTGAGTAGATATGGGTATATCTATTTAATGAAACATCAATCCGAAACTTTCGAGAAGTTTAAGGAATTCCAAAGTGAAGTAGAAAATCAACGTAACAAGAAGATTAAATTTCTACGATCTGATCGTGGAGGTGAATATCTGAGTTATGAGTTTGGCATGCATTTAAAGAAATGCGGAATACTTTCACAATTGACACCGCCGGGAACACCACAACGAAACGGTGTGTCCGAACGTCGTAATCGAACTCTCCTAGATATGGTTCGTTCTATGATGTCTCTTACTGATTTGCCGTTATCATTTTGGAGTTATGCATTAGAGACAGCCGCATTCACTTTAAATAGAGCACCATCAAAATCCGTTGAAACTACACCGTATGAATTATGGTTTAATAAGAAACCTAAGCTGTCGTTCCTTAAAGTTTGGGGTTCTGAAGCCTATGTAAAAAAGTTACAACCGGACAAGCTAGAACCCAAAGTGGAGAAATGCGTCTTCATAGGATACCCTAAGGAAAATATAGGGTACACTTTCTATCACAGATCCGAAGGCAAGATCTTTGTTGCTAAGAACGGAACCTTTCTTGAGAAAGAATTTCTCACTAAAGAAGTGACTGGAAGAAAAGTAGAACTCGATGAGATTGAAGAATCTCTGCTCGTTGATCAGAGTAGCGCAGTACCGGAAGATGTTCCTGTGCCGCCTACACCGGCAACAGAGGAAGCTAATGATAATGATCATGAAACTTCAAATGATATAGCTACTAAACCTCGTAGATCGACAAGGGAACGTGCCACTCCTGATTGGTATGATCCTTGTCTAAATGTCATGATTGTGGACAACAATGATGAAGACCCTGCGACGTATGAAGAAGCGATGATGAGGCCAGATTCCAACAAATGGCAAGAAGCCATGAAATCCAAAATGGGATCCATGTATGATAACAAAGTATGGACTTTGGTAGACTTACCTGTTAGCCGCAAGGCTGTCAAGAATAAATGGATCTTCAAGAGAAAAACAGATGCTGATGGTAATATTACTGTCTATAAAGCTCGACTTGTCGCAAAGGGTTTCCGACAAATTCAAGGTGTTGACTACGATGAGACTTTCTCACCTGTAGCGAAGCTAAAATCTGTGAGGATTTTGTTAGCAATAGCTGCATTTTTAGATTATGAGATTTGGCAGATGGATGTCAAAACGGCGTTCCTTAATGGAGACATTGAGGAAGAGTTGTATATGGTACAACCCAAAGGTTTTGTCGATCCTAAAAATGCTGACAAAGTATGCAAACTTCAGCGTTCAATTTATGGACTGAAGCAAGCATCGAGAAGTTGGAACCGACGCTTTGATAAGGTGATCAAAGACTTCGGGTTTATACAGTGTCATGGAGAGGCCTGTATTTACAAGAAAGTGAGTGGGAGCTCTGTAGCATTCCTGATATTATATGTAGATGATATATTATTGATTAGGAATGATATAGAACTATTAAGAAGTGTAAAAGGTTATTTGAATAATAGTTTTTCAATGAAAGACCTTGGTGAAGCATCGTATATATTAGGCATCAAGATTTATAGAGATAGATCAAGACGTCTAATAGGGCTATCACAGAGTACATATCTGGACAAAATTCTAAAGAAGTTTAGAATGGACGAAAGTAAGAAAGGATTCTTACCTATGTTACCAGGCAAGGTCTTGAGTAAGACTCAAGGTCCGGCTACGGCAGAAGAAAGAGAGAGGATGAGTCAGATCCCCTATGCCTCGGCAGTAGGCTCTATCATGTATGCCATGCTATGTACAAGACCGGATATAGCACATCTTTGTTAGATTTGACTAGCAGATATCAAAGTGATCCAGGAATGGAACACTGGACAGCGGTCAAGAATATCCTAAAGTACTTGAAAAGAACTAAGGATATGTTTCTTTGTTATGGAGGTGACCAAGAGCTCGTTGTAACAAGTTACACCGATGCAAGTTGGAACACTGATCCTGATGACTCTAAGTCACAGTCTGGGTACGTGTTTATATTGAATGGTGCTGCAGTAAGCTGGGCAAGCTCGAAGCAGTGCACGGTGGCAAAGTCATCAACAGAATCGGAGTACATAGCGGCTTCAGAGGCTTCATCAGAAGCGGTATGGATGAAGAGGTTCATTGTAGAGCTCGGTGTGGTTCCTAGTGCATTGGACCCACTAGTCATCTACTGTGACAACATGGGTGCCATTGCCAATGCACAAGAACCAAGGTCACACAAGAGGCTGAAGCATATCAAGCTGCGTTATCATTCGATTCGCGAGTACATCGAAGATGGAGAAGTAAAGATTTGCAAAGTACACACTGATCTGAATGTAGCAGATCCGTTGACTAAAGCTCTCCCTAGGGCAAAGCATGACCAACATCAGAATGCCATGGGTGTTAGGTACCTTACAATGTAATCTAGATTATTAACTCTAGTGCAAGTGGGAGACTGTTGGAGATATGCCCAAGAGGCAATAATAAAAGTGGTTATTATATATATATCTTTATGTTTATGATAAATGTTTATATACCATTCTATAATTGTATTAACCGAAACATTGATACATGTGTGTTATGTAAACAACAATGAGTCCCTAGTAAAGCCTCTTAACTAGCTTGTTGATTAATAGATGATTAGTTTCATAATCATGAACATTGGATGTTATTAATAACAAGGTTATATCATTATATGAATGATGTAATGAACACACCCAATTAAGCGTAGCATAAGATCACGTCATTAAGTTATTTGCTATAAGCTTTCGATACATGGTTACCTAGTCCTTATGACCATGAGATCATGTAAATCACTTATACTGGAAAGGTACTTTGATTACATCAAACGCCACTGCGTAAATGGGTGGTTATAAAGGTGGGATTAAGTATCCGGAAAGTATGAGTTGAGGCATATGGATCAACAGTGGGATTTGTCCATCCCGATGACGGATAGATATACTCTGGGCCCTCTCGGTGGAATGTCGTCTAATGTCTTGCAAGCATATGAATAAGTTCATAAGAGACCACATATCACGGTACGAGTAAAGAGTACTTGTCAGGAGACGAGGTTGAACAAGGTATAGAGTGATACCGATGATCAAACCTCGGACAAGTAAAATATCGCGTGACAAAGGGAATTGGTATCGTATGTGAATGGTTCATTCGATCACTAAGTCATCGTTGAATATGTGGGAGCCATTATGGATCTCCAGATCCCGCTATTGGTTATTGGTCGGAGAGAGATCTCAACCATGTCTACATAGTTCGCGAACCGTAGGGTGACACACTTAAGGTTTGATGTTGTAATAGTAGAACTTGAATATGGAATGGAGTTCGAAGTATTGTTCGAAGTCTCGGATGGGATCCCAGACATCACGAGGAGTTCCGGAATGGTCCGGAGAATAAGATTCATATATAGGAAGTCATTTTATAAGTTTGAAAATGATCCGTGCATTTATGGAAGGTTCTAGAAGGTTCTAGAAAAGCCCGGAAGAAATCACTTTGGAAGGCGGAGTCCTGAAGGGACTCCGCCACCCATGGCCGGCCAACCCTAGAGGGTGGAGTCCAAGGTGGACTCCACCAAAGGTGACCGGCCACCCCCTCCCAAGGAAAGGTGGGAATCCCACCTCAAGTGGGAATCCCACCTTGGGTAGGTTTCATGTCATATGGAAGGTTTTGGTTTGGGGTCTTATTCGAAGACTTGTAGACCAACTCTTGGGTGTTCCACCTATATAATGAGGAGCAAGGGGAGGGGGCCGGCCACACCAAAGCCATTGTGGCCGCACCCATCATAGTGGCCGGCCACTGATGACGCGTAAAGCACACGCTCGTTGGGAACCCCAAGTGGAAGGTGTGATGCGTACAGCAGCAAGTTTCCCTCAGTAAGAAACCAAGGTTTATCGAACCAGTAGGAGTCAAGAAGCACGTTGAAGGTTGATGGCGGCGGGATGTAGTGCGGCGCAACACCAGGGATTCCGGCGCCAACGTGGAACCTGCACAACACAACCAAAGTACTTTGCCCCAACGAAACAGTGAGGTTGTCAATCTCACCGGCTTGCTGTAACAAAGGATTAGATGTATAGTGTGGATGATGATTTGTTTGCAGAAAACAGTAGAACAAGTATTGCAGTAGATTGTATTTAATATAAAAGAATGGACCGGGGTCCACAGTTCACTAGAGGTGTCTCTCCCATAAGATAAATAGCATGTTGGGTGAACAAATTACAGTCGGGCAATTGACAAATAGAGAGGGCATGACAATGCACATACATGATATGATAAGTATAGTGAGATTTAATTGGGCATTACGACAAAGTACACAGACCGCTATCCAGCATGCATATATGCCTAAAAAGTCCACCTTCAGGTTATCATCCGAATCCCTTCAAGTATTAAGTTGCAAACAACAGACAATTGCATTAAGTATGGTGCGTAATGTAATCAATAACTACATCCTCGGACATAGCATCAATGTTTTATCCCTAGTGGCAACAGCACATCCACAATCTTAGAACTTTCTCACATCGTCCCAATTTAATGGAGGCATGAACCCACTATCGAGCATAAATACTCCCTCTTGGAGTTAAGAGCAAAAACTTGGCCAGAGCCTCTACTAATAACGGAGAGCATGCAAGATCATAAACAACACATAGGTAATAGATTGATAATTAACATAACATAGTATTCTCTATCCATCGGATCCCGACAAACACAACATATAGCATTACAGATAGATGATCTTGATCATGTTAGGCAGCTCACAAGATCCAACAATGAAACACATAAGGAGAAGACGACCATCTAGCTACTGCTATGGACCCATAGTCCAGGGGTGAACTACTCACTCATCACTCCGGAGGCGATCATGGCGATGAAGAGTCCTCCGGGAGATGATTCCCCTCTCCGGAAGGGTGCCGGAGGCGATCTCCTGAATCCCCCGAGATGGGATTGGTGGCGGCGGCGTCTGAGTAAGGTTTTCCGTATCGTGGCTCTCGGTACTGGGGGTTTCGCGACGGAGGCTTTAAGGAGGCGGAAGGGTAGGTCAGGGGGCGTCACGGGGGACCCACACAGCAGGGCCGCGCGGCCAGGGCCCAGGCCGCGCCGCCCTGGCGTGTCGTCGCCCCGTGGCCCCACTTCGTCTTCTCTTCGGTCTTCTGGAAGCTTCGTGGCAAAATAGGACCCTGGGCGTTGATTTCGTCCAATTCCGAGAATATTTCCTTTGTAGGATTTCTGAAACCAAAAACAGCAGAAAACAGCAACTGGCTCTTCGGCATCTCGTTAATAGGTTAGTGCCAGAAAATGCATAAATATGACATAAAGTATGCATAAAACATGTAGATATCATCAATAATGTGGCATGGAACATAAGAAATTATCGATACGTCGGAGACGTATCAGCATCCCCAAGCTTAGTTCCTGCTCGTCCCGAGCAGGTAAACGATAACAAAGATAATTTCTGGAGTGACATGCCATCATAACCTTGATCATACTATTGTAAGCATATGTAATGAATGCAGCGATCAAAACAATGGTAATGACATGAGTAAACAAATGAATCATAAAGCAAAGGCTTTTCATGAATAGTACTTCAAGACAAGCATCAATAAGTCTTGCATAAGAGTTAACTCATAAAGCAATAAATCAAAGTAAGGGTATTGAAGCAACACAAAGGAAGATTAAGTTTCAGCGGTTGCTTTCAACTTATAACATGTATATCTCATGGATAGTGTCAACATAGAGTAATATAACAAATGCAATATGCAAGTATGTAGGAATCAATGCACAGTTCACACAAGTGTTTGCTTCTTGAGGTGGAGAGAAATAGGTGAACTGACTCAACATAAAAGTAAAAGAAAGACTCTTCGCAGAGGAAAGCATCGATTGCTATATTTGTGCTAGAGCTTTGGTTTTGAAAACATGAAACAATTTTGTCAACGGTAGTAATAAAGCATATGTATCATGTAAATTATATCTTACAAGTTGCAAGCCTCATGCATAGTATACTAGTAGTGCCCGCACCTTGTCCTAATTAGCTTGGGTTAACACGGATTATCATTGCATAACATATGTTTCAACCAAGTGTCACAAAGGGGTACCTCTATGCCGCCTGTACAAGGGTCTAAGGAGAAAGTTCGCATTTGGATTTCTCGCTTTTGATCATTCTTCAACTTAGACACCCATACCGGGACAACATAGACAACAGATAATGGACTCCTCTTTTAATGCTTAAGCATTCAACAGTTAATATTCTCATAAGAGATTGAGGTTTTATGTCCAAACTGAAACTTCCACCATGATTCATGGCTTTAGTTAGCGGCCCAATGTTCTTCTCTAACAGTATGCATACTCAAACCATTTGATTGTGAAAACCGCTCTTACTTCAGACAAGACGAACATGCATAGCAACTCACATGATATTCAACAAAGTGTTGATGGCATCCCCAGGAGCATGGTTATCGCACAACAAGCAACTTAATAAGAGATAAAGTGCATAAGTACATATTCAATACCACAATAGTTTTTAAGGCTATTTTGTCCCATGAGCTATATATTGCAAAGGCGAATGATGGAAATTTAAAGGTAGCACTCAAGCAATTTACTTTGGAATGGCGGAGAAATACCATGTAGTAGGTAGGTATGGTGGACACAAATGGCATAGTAGTTGGCTCAAGGATTTTGGATGCATGAGAAGTATTCCCTCTCGATACAAGGTTTAGGCTAGCAAGGTTATTTGAAACAAACACAAGGATGAACCGGTGCAGCAAAACTCACATAAAAGACATATTGTAAAGATTATAAGACTCTACACCGTCTTCCTTGTTGTTCAAAACTCAATACTAGAAATTATCTAGACTTTAGAGAGACCAAATATGCAAACCAAATTTTAGCAAGCTCTATGTATTTCTTCATTAATGGGTGCAAAGTATATGATGCAAGAGCTTAAACATGAGTGCAACAATTGCCAAGTATCAAATTATTCAAGACATTTTAGAATTACTACATGTAGCATTTCCCGATTCCAACCATATAACAATTTAACGAAGAAGATTCAACCTTCGCCATGAATACTATGAGTAAAGCCTAAGGACATATTTGTCCATATGCAACAGCGGAGCGTGTCTCTCTCCCACACAATGAATGCTAGGATCCATTTTATTCAAACAAAAACAAAAACAAAAACAAACCGACGCTCCAAGCAAAGCACATAAGATGTGATGGAATAAAAATATAGTTTTAGGGGAGGAACCTGATAATGTTGTCGATGAAGAAGGGGATGCCTTGGGAATCCCCAAGCTTAGACGCTTGACTCTTCTTAAAATATGCAGGGGTGAACCACCGGGGCATCCCCAAGCTTAGAGTTTTCACTCTCCTTGATCATATTGCATCATTTCCCTCTCTTGATCCTTGAAAACTTCCTCCACACCAAACTCAAAACAACTCATTAGAGGGTTAGTGCACAATAAAAATTTACATGTTCAGAGGTGACATAATCATTCTTAACACTTCTGGACATTGCACAAAGCTACTGGACATTAATGGATCAAAGAAATTCATCCAACATAGCAAAAGAGGCAATGCGAAATAAAAGGCAGAATCTGTCAAAACAGAACAGTTCGTAAAGACGAATTTTAAAGTGGCACCAGACTTGCTCAGATGAAAATGCCCAAATTGAATGAAAGTTGTGTACATATCTGAGGATCACGCACGTAAATTTTCATAATTTTCTGAGTTACCTACAGAGAATGAGGCCCAGATTCGTGACAGCAAAGAAATCTGTTTCTGCGCAGTAATCCAAATCTAGTATGAACCTTACTATCAACGACTTTACTTGGTACAACAATGCACAAAACTAAGATAAGGAGAGGTTGCTACAGTAGTAAACAACTTCCAAGACTCAAATATAAAATAAAGGTACTGTAGTAAAAATATGGGTTGTCTCCCATAAGCGCTTTTCTTTAACGCCTTTCAGCTAGGCGCAGAAAGTGTATATCAAGTGTTATCAAGAGATGAAGCATCGACATCATAATTTGTTCTAATAATAGAATCAAAAGGTAACTTTATTCTCTTTCTAGGGAAGTGTTCCATACCTTTCTTGAGAGGAAATTGATATTTAATATTACCTTCCTTCATATCAATGATAGCTCCAACAGTTCGAAGAAAAGGTCTTCCCAATATAATGGGGCAAGATGCATTGCATTCAATATCCAAGACAACAAAATCAACGAGGACAAGGTTATTATTAACGGTAATGCGAACATTATCAACTCTCCCCAAAGGTTTCTTTTTAGCATTATCAGAGAGATTAACATCCAAATAACAATTTTTCAATGGTGGCAAGTCAAGCATATCATAAATTTTCTTAGGCATAACAGAAATACTTGCACCAAGATCACATAAAGCGTTACAATCAAAGTCATTGACCTTCATATTAATGATGGGCTCCCAACCATCTTCTAACTTCCTAGGAATAGAAGTTTCAAGTTTTAGCTTATCCTCTCTAGCTTTTATGAGAGCATTTGTAATATGTTCTGTAAAGGCCAAATTTATAGCACTAGCATTAGGACTTCTAGCAAGTTTTTGTAAGAACTTTATAACTTCAGAGATGTGGCAATCATCAAAGTCTAAACCATTATGATCTACAGCAATGGGATCATCATCCCCAATGTTGGAAAAAATTTCAGCAGTTTTATCACAGGCAGTTTCAGCAGTTTTAGCAGTTTCCGGCAGTTTTGCAGGCTTTGCATTAGAAGTAGAAACATTGCCAACACCAATCATTTTATCATTATTAGTAGGAGGTGCAGCAACATGTGGAGCATTAACATTACTAGTGGTGGTAATAGTCCAAACTTTAGCTACATTATTCTCTTTAGCAAGTTTTTCATTTTCTTCTCTTTCCCACCTAGCATGCAATTCAGCCATTAGTCTTATATTCTCATTAATTCTAACTTGGATGGCATTTGCTATAGTAACAATTTTATTTTCAATATCCTCAGGTTTAGCAGCCATTTTATTAATTAAAGAAGATTGTGACGCAGACATGTATGAGATTCGGTTTTCAGCATTTGCAAGTTTAGTTTGCAACCCAGAAATCTCCATATTCAGATTTTCAAGTTGATTTCCTATACTCTTCAACAAGGTAGATTGTTCATTCATAGTTTTAGTAAACAATTTGTTTTTCTCATATTGTGATTGTATAAAGCTCTTGGTGGATTGAAAGGATCGTATGCCGCACCTAGAGGGGGGGGGGGTGAATAGGTGCTAACCAATTTTTAGTTCTTTTTCAATTTAGGCTTGACACAAAGGTAAATTCTCTAGATATGCAACTAAGTGAATTTACCTATATGACAAGGTTATCAACTAAGCAAGATATAGCTACGCAATATATAGGAGATAGAATGGGATAGAGGTAACCGAGAGTGGAGCACGCGATGACATGGAGATGATTCCCGTAGTTCCCTTCCTTTGCAAGAAGGTACGTCTACGTTTGGAGGAGTGTGGTTGCTATGCAAGCCAAACCAACAGCCACGAAGGCTTCACTCAGATCTCCTGTGAGCAACGCCACGAAGGCCTAGCCCACTTCCACTAAGGGATTTCCTCGAGGCGGAAACCAGGCCTTTACAAGGTTCTTGGGGCACACATCCACAACCGAATTGGAGGCTCCCAAATCTGTAACAATACAACAATCAACAACAACACATCAACACAAATCAACTAGGGAACCAAATAGGAACACTAGCATGAGATCCCTCAAACAAATGAGGGGGAAATGAAAATCGCTTCGGTGAGGATGTAGATCGGTGGCTTCTCCTTCGAATCTCCAAAGATCAAGAGCTTTGGTTGGGGGAGGAAGGAGATCTTGCAAATCTTGTGTTTCTTGAGGTGGCTCTAATGGAGGTGAAGCTTGGCAGATTTCTTGTGCAATGATTGAGCAAAGGGGGAAGGAAGAAGAAGAAGAGGGGTATAAATACCCCTCCCCAAAATCCAGCCGTTGTGCCTTCCGGGGGGCCGGATAATCCGGCCTAAGTTAGGGCCGGATAATCCCCCCCCCCCCCCCCCCGGATAATCCGGCCTCCTGGTACAAAACCAGGACAATGTCCGGGCAAATGTCCGGCCCCTATACTGAGCTGCTTTTCTTGAAGTCCTTAGCCGTTTTCGAGGGGGCCGGATATTCTTGAAATGTCCGGCCCGGATTATCCGGCCCTGGGATAAAACCGGGACAAAATCCGGGCAAATGTCCGGCCCCCTATACTGAGCCTCATTTCCCCAAGTCCTTAGCCGAAATTCTGGGGGCCGGATATTTTGGAAATATCCGGCCCGGATTATCCGGCCTGATGAACATTTCTGCAAAAGCCACATCCAACACACATACACATGTATCTATGTAATCCCTGTACCATTTAAACAACCATTAGTGTATCACATATATTGACATCAAACAGTCAAAACATAATATGAGAGATGTTCTTTCAATCTCCCCCTTTTTGGTGTTTGATGACAATATACGGATTTGCAAAAGAATAACTATAGAGGCAAACATGATGGCAAAAACATAGAGGCACTCCCCCTACATGTGTGCATATAAGTAATTTGCATTTGAATACAAATACACAACACATAGGATTGAGGTGCCTCAACACAAGAGGTATCCATCATGAGTTCTAACACGAGACATATACAAATATGAAGTTGAGATAGGATGCAAGAAATCATACCCATGTGTAGATATAAGATACGGGGATATAGCATCACACATAATATAGTATCCTTGATCTCAACATATAGAAATCCGGAAACCATAACAATGTCTCACACCACATAGCACATAGTTTTAAACGGGACACAACCAAAGCAAATAGTTCAAATAAGAGGGAACACAAGCAATAAAGGAATGATAAACGCATATGCTTGTGCCCAAACCATGCAAATCCCCGAGAGAGTTCCTAATAGAACGCTTCTCCCCCTTTGGCATCGAGACGCCAAAAAGGGGACACGCGCGATGCTACTCGCCCCATGGGGATCACTCGGAGGCATCATCATCATCGGACTCTTGCGCCTTGATGTCTATGCCCCCTCCTTTTTCTGTAGACAGTGTTGGGCCTCCAAGAGCAGAGGTTTGTAGAATAGCAGCAAGTTTCCCTTAAGTGGATCACCCAAGGTTTATCGAACTCAGGGAGGAAGAGGTCAAAGATATCCCTCTCATGCAACCCTGCAACCACAAAGCAAGAAGTCTCTTGTGTCCCCAACACACCTAATAGGTGCACTAGTTCGGCGAAGAGATAGTGAAATACAGGTGGTATGAATATATATGAGCAGTGGCAACGGCACCAGAAAAGTGCTTTGCCCAGGACAGTAAACAAGCAGTAGTAACGCAGCAGTAGTAACACAGTAAAACAAAGAAACAAGCAATGATAGCGATATTTAGGAACAAGGCCTAGGGATTAGACTTTCACTAGTGGACACTCTCAACTTTGATCACATAACAGAATAGATAAATGCATACTCTACACTCTTGTTGGATGATGAACACATTGCGTAGGATTACACGAACCCTCAATGCCGGAGTTAACAAGCTCCACAATTCAATGTTCATATTTAAATAACCTTAGAGTGCATGAAAGATCAATTCGACTAAACCAAGTACTAACATAGTATGCACACTGTCACCTTCACACTATGTAGGAGGAATAGATCACATCAATACCATCATAGCAATAGTTAACTTCATAATCTACAAGAGATCATAATCATAGCCTACGCCAAGTACTAACACGGATGCACACACTGTCACCATTACACCGTGCAGGAGGAATAAAACTACTTTAATAACATCACTAGAGTAGCACATAGATAAATTGTGATACAAAACACATTGCAATCATAAAGAGATATAGATAAGCACTTCACTATGCCATTCATAACAGTGAATAAGTATTCTGTGAAATATAGCCTAAGAGACCCACACGGTGCACACACCGTCACCTTTACACACGTGGGACAACGAGTCTCCGGAGATCACATAAGTAAAATTCACTTGACTAGCATAACGACATCTAGATTACAAACATCATCATATGAATCTCAATCATGTAAGGCAGCTCATGAGATTATTGTATTGAAGTACATAAGAGAGAGATGAACCACATAGCTACCGGTACAGCCCCGAGCCTCGATGGAGAACTACTCCCTCCTCATGGGAGACAGCAGCGTTGATGAAGATGGCGGTGGTGTCGATGGAGGAGCCTTCCGGGGGCACTTCCCCGTCCCGGCGGCGTGCCGGAACAGAGACTCCTGTCCCCCAGATCTTGGCTTCGCGATGGCGGCGGCTCTGGAAGATTTCTGTGGGTTTCGTCGAACATATCAGGGTTTTCGCGACGGAGGCTTTAAATAGGCGGAAGGGCAAGGTCGGTGGACTTCTGGGGGGGCCCACACTATAGGGGGGCGCGGCCCCCCCTTTGGCCGCGCCGGCCTAGGGTTTGGTGGCCCTGTGCCCCCTCTCTGGCGGTTCTCGGGTGTTCTGGATGCTTCCGGGCAAAATAGGAACCTGGGCGTTGATTTCGTCCAATTCCGAGAATATTTCTTTACTAGGATTTCTGAAACCAAAATCAGCAGAAAACAGGAACTGGCACTTCGGCATCTTGTTAATAGGTTAGTTCCAGAAAATGCATAATAATGACATATAATGTGTATAAAACATGTAGGTATCATCAATAATGTGGCATGGAACATAAGAAATTATCGATACGTCGGAGACGTATCAGCATCCCCAAGCTTAGTTCTGCTCGTCCCGAGCAGGTAAAACGATAACAAAGATAATTTCTGGAGTGACATGCCATCATAACCTTGATCAAACTATTTGTAAAGCATATGTAATGAATGCAGCGATCAAAACAATGTATATGACATGAGTAAACAAATGAATCATATAGCAAAGACTTTTCATGAATAGTACTTCAAGACAAGCATCAATAAGTCTTGCATAAGAGTTAACTCATAAAGCAATAAATCAAAGTAAAGCATTGCAGCAACACATAGGAAGATTAAGTTTCAGCGGTTGCTTTCAACTTATAACATGTATATCTCATGGATAATTTTCAACATAGAGTAATATAACAAGTGCAATATGCAAGTATGTAGGAATCAATGCACAGTTCACACAAGTGTTTGCTTCTTGAGGTGGAGAGAAATAGGTGAACTGACTCAACAATGAAAGTAAAAGAATGGTCCTCCATAGAGGAAAAGCATCGATTGCTATATTTGTGCTAGAGCTTTGATTTTGAAAACATGAAACAATTTTGTCAACGGTAGTAATAAAGCATATGTATCATGTAAATTATATCTTACAAGTTGCAAGCCTCATGCATAGTATACTAATAGTGCCCGCACCTTGTCCTAATTAGCTTGGACTACCGGATCATCGCAATACACATGTTTTAACCAAGTGTCACAATGGGGTACCTCCATGCCGCCTGTACAAAGGTCTAAGGAGAAAGCTCGCATTTTGGATTTCTCGCTTTTGATTATTCTCAACTTAGACATCCATACCGGGACAACATGGACAACAGATAATGGACTCCTCTTTAATGCATAAGCATGTGGCAACAATTATTATTCTCATATGAGATTGAGGATATATGTCCAAAACTGAAACTTCCACCATGAATCATGGCTTTAGTTAGCGGCCCAATGTTCTTCTCTAA
This sequence comes from Lolium perenne, assembly GCF_019359855.2. NCBI lineage: Eukaryota > Viridiplantae > Streptophyta > Magnoliopsida > Poales > Poaceae > Lolium > Lolium perenne. The sequence continues at coordinate 93,034,109 of NC_067250.2, read as the reverse complement.
CAATATGCATGCTTAACCATAAGGTGGTAGATCTCTCTTACTTCAGACAAGACAGACATGCATAGCAACTCACATGATATTCAACAAAGAATAGTTGATGACGTCCCCAGAAACATGGTTATCGCACAACAAGCAACTTAATAAGAGATAAAGTGCATAAGTACATATTCAATACCACAATAGTTTTTAAGCTATTTGTCCCATGAGCTATATATTGCAAAGGTGAATGATGGAATTTAAAGGTAGCACTCAAGCAATTTACTTTGGAATGGCGGAGAAATACCATGTAGTAGGTAGGTATGGTGGACACAAATGGCATAGTGGTTGGCTCAAGTATTTTGGATGCATGAGAAGTATTCCCTCTCGATACAAGGTTTAGGCTAGCAAGGCTTGTTTGAAACAAACACAAGGATGAACCGGTGCAGCAAAACTCACATAAAAGACATATTGTAAACATTATAAGACTCTACACCGTCTTCCTTGTTGTTCAAACTCAATACTAGATATTATCTAGACTTTAGAGAAACCAAATATGCAAACCAAATTTTAGCATGCTCTATGTATTTCTTCATTAATGGGTGCCAAGTATATGATGCAAGAGCTTAAACATGAGCACAACAATTGCCAAGTATCACATTATCCAAGACATTTTAGCAATTACTACATGTATCATTTTCCAATTCCAACCATATAACAATTTAACGAAGAAGAAACTTCGCCATGAATACTATGAGTAAAGCCTAAGGACATACTTGTCCATATGCTACAGCGGAGCGTGTGTCTCTCCCATACAGTGAATGCTAGGATCCATTTTATTCAAACAAAACAAAAAATAAAAACAAACCGACGCTCCAAGCAAAGCACATAAGATGTGATGGAATAAAAATATAGTTTCAGGGGAGGAACCTGATAATGTTGTCGATGAAGAAGGGGATGCCTTGGGCATCCCCAAGCTTAGACGCTTGAGTCTTCTTAGAATATGGAGGGGTGAACCACCGGGGCATCCCCAAGCTTAGAGCTTTCACTCTCCTTGATCATGTTGCATCATACTCCTCTCTTGACCCTTGAAAACTTCCTCCACACCAAACTCGAAACAAACTCATTAGAGGGTTAGTGCATAATCAAAAATTCACATGTTCAGAGGTGACACAATCATTATTAACACTTCTGGACATTGCTCAAAGCTACTGGAAGGTAATGGAACAAAGAAATCCACCCAACACAGCGAAAGAAGCAATGCGAAATAAAAGGCAGAATCTGTCAAAACAGAACAGTCCGTAAAGACGAATTTTATTGGGGCACCAGACTTGCTCAAATGAAAATGCTCAAATTGAATGAAAGTTGCGTACATATCTGAGGATCACTCACGTAAATTGGCTTAATTTTCTGAGTTACCTACAGAGAATTTAGCCCAGATTCGTGACAGCAAAGAAATCTGTTTCTGCGCAGTAATCCAAATCTAGTATGAACCTTACTATCAACGACTTTACTTGGCACAACAAAACACTAAACTAAGATAAGGAGAGGTTGCTACAGTAGTAAACAACTTCCAAGACACAAATATAAAACAAAGTACTGTAGCAAAATAACACATGGGTTATCTCCCAAGAAGTTCTTTCTTTATAGCCATTAAGATGGGCTCAGCAGTTTTAATGATGCACTCGCAAGAAATTGTATTTGAAGCAAAAGAGAGCATCAAGAGGAAAATTAGAAACACATTTAAGTCTAACATGCTTCCTATGGATAGGAATCTTGTACACAAATGAATTCATGAAGAACAAAGTGACAAGCATAAGAGGATAAAACAAGAGTAACTTCAAAAATTTCAGCACATAGAGAGGTGTTTTAGTAACATGAAAATTTCTACAACCATATTTTCCTCTCTCATAATAACTTTCAGTAGCATCATGAGCAAACTCAACAATATAACCATCACATAAAGCATTCTTATCATGAGTCTCATGCATAAAATTATTACTCTCCACATAAGCATAATAAATTTTATTAGTTGTAGTGGGAGCAAATTCAACAAAGTAGCTATCATTATTATTCTCATCAAGTGTAGGAGGCATAGTATAATCACAACAAAATTTACTCTCCATAGTAGGTGGCACCAAAAGACAACTATCATTATAATCATCATAAATAGGAGGCAAAGTATCATCAAAGAAAATTTTCTCCTCAATGCTTGGGGGACTAAAAAGATCATGAAAACCAGCTTCCCCAAGCTTAGAACTTTCTATATTATTATCAACAATGGTGTTCAAAGCGTTCATACTAATATTACTACCAGCATGCAAATAAGATTCCATAGGTTTTTTAATTTTCGCATCAAACAATCCATGTTTTAAATCAGGAAATAGAATAAGAAGCTCATTCTTGTCCATTATGCCAAACTAGTGTAAACAAGAAACAAAAAGATGCAATTGCAGGATCTAAAGGAAATAGCTTCGAGCACAAACACAATGGCGCCAGAAAAGTACTTTACCTGGAACCGAAGTATGAGTGCCTTTTACCTTTCCTCCCCGGCAACGGCGCGTAAAATAGCTTGATGTCTACGCCCTCCTTTTCCTCAGACAGTGTTGGGCCTCCAAGAGCAGAGGTTTGTAGAACAGCAGCAAGTTTCCCTTAAGTGGATCACCCAAGGTTTATCGAACTCAGGGAGGAAGAGGTCAAAGATATCCCTCTCATGCAACCCTGCAACCACAAAGCGAGAAGTCTCTTGTGTCCCCAACACACCTAATAGGTGCACTAGTTCGGCGAAGAGATAGTGAAATACAGGTGGTATGAATATATATGAGCAGTGGCAACGGCACCAGAAAAGTGCTTTGCCCAGGACAGTAAACAAGTAGTAGTAACGCAGCAGTAGTAACACAGTAAAACAGTAAACAAGCAGCAATAGCAGTATTTAGGAACAAGGCCTAGGGATTAGACTTTCACTAGTGGACACTCTCAACTTTGATCACATAACAGAATAGATAAATGCATACTCTACACTCTTGTTGGATGATGAACACATTGCGTAGGATTACACGAACCCTCAATGCCGGAGTTAACAAGCTCCACAATTCAATGTTCATATTTAAATAACCTTAGAGTGCATGAAAGATCAATTCGACTAAACCAAGTACTAACATAGTATGCACACTGTCACCTTCACACTATGTAGGAGGAATAGATCACATCAATACCATCATAGCAATAGTTAACTTCATAATCTACAAGAGATCATAATCATAGCCTACGCCAAGTACTAACACGGATGCACACACTGTCACCATTACACCGTGCAGGAGGAATAAAACTACTTTAATAACATCACTAGAGTAGCACATAGATAAATTGTGATACAAAACACATTGCAATCATAAAGAGATATAGATAAGCACTTCACTATGCCATTCATAACAGTGAAGAAGTATTCTGTGAAATATAGCCTAAGAGACCCACACGGTGCACACACTGTCACCTTTACACACGTGGGACAAGGAGTCTCCGGAGATCACATAAGAAAAATTCACTTGACTAGCATAACGACATCTAGATTACAAACATCATCATATGAATCTCAATCATGTAAGGCAGCTCATGAGATTATTGTATTGAAGTACATAAGAGAGAGATGAACCACATAGCTACCGGTACAGCCCCGAGCCTCGATGGAGAACTACTCCCTCCTCATGGGAGACAGCAGCGTTGATGAAGATGGCGGTGGTGTCGATGGAGGAGCCTTCCGGGGGCACTTCCCCGTCTCGGCGGCATGCCGGAACAGAGACTCCTGTCCCCCAGATCTTGGCTTCGCGATGGCGGCGGCTCTGGAAGATTTCTGTGGGTTTCGTCGAACATATCAGGGTTTTCGCGACGGAAGCTTTAAATAGGCGGAAGGGCAAGGTCGGTGGACTTCTGGGGGGCCCACACTATAGGGGGGCGTGGCCCCCCCTTTGGCCGCGCCGGCCTAGGGTTTGGTGGCCCTGTGCCCCCTCTCTGGCGGTTCTCGGGTGTTCTGGATGCTTCCGGGCAAAATAGGAACCTGGGCGTTGATTTCGTCCAATTCCGAGAATATTTCTTTACTAGGATTTCTGAAACCAAAAACAGCAGAAAACAGGAACTGGCACTTCGGCATCTTGTTAATAGGTTAGTTCCAGAAAATGCATAATAATGACATATAATGTGTATAAAACATGTAGGTATCATCAATAATGTGGCATGGAACATAAGAAAATTATCGATACGTCGGAGACGTATCACGCCTCTTCTTCTTCTTCTTCTTCTTCTTCTTCTTCTTCTGCTTCTTCATCAGTGTCAGGTGCATCCGGAGAACGGCGAGTGAGACTGGACCTCTGAATGCAACTATCAAGATCACTCCACGGAACCTGTGCAGAATGCCACCCACTGTAACCTGGGTGAGCTGGAGGCTGAGAAGGGGGTCCTTGCTCACCACTGAGCTTGTGCAGAATAACCGCCTGAGTATGCTTAATCTCAGAATGCTCCCGACTGGCCGCATAGTTCTCCTTATGGATCTCAATGTTCATGCAAAGGACGTAACGCTGAAACCAACTGAGCCTGTTCACTTGTTTCTTCATAGCAGGGAGATCAGGATGGCGAGCAGAAGCAAATCCACTAGAACGAGCATCACCCATGAATGAGTCAGGTGGAGGTACAGCAGACGAGACAGGCTTAAGCTTGTAGGCCTTCTTGACAGAGTGATTCATCATAGGGTACCTGCTCAAGTCTTCACCACTCACGCCCGCAGTGTTGTTGATGAGGAGCTGGATGTAGGGCGCATAAGGTATAGTGGTGCGGGAGACCATGGCATCATGAATCTCATGGAAGATGTAGTCCATGATATCAATAGTGTAGTTACGTTCCTCATTCTCATCACGAGCACACCAAAAGCTGAGGTACATGAGATCCACAAGAGTTCCCCGGAGAGCATCATTGTTACCACCACTAGGAGCGATGGTGGACCGAAAGAACCTGAGTAACTGACTATAAATGCTAAGCAGCCCCTTGGTCTCTCCCACTTTTCCAGCAGATGTATAGAGGTCAAACAGTGCATTCTTATCTGCCTTCTGAGGTCCATGGAGACGACGGCCTCCTTCTGCAGGAACTCCAAGAATAGCAGCAAAACGGCGCAAGGTGGCAGTACAGTGAGTGGAGCCAGACATCCATTCCATAGTACGGTCATCATCTTTCTGGATGGCCAATGTAGCAAAGAACTGCTTCACCAACTCTGGACTATAGTCACATCGAATCTTCATCAAATCCTTCAAGCCCATCCTACCAGCCACCCAGATGGCATCTGCAAAGTGATCGTTGATCGCTTAACGTCCACATCGATAGCTTGCATGGGACGTACTTTCTTCATGGGCTCATAGATATCCTTATAGATGAACTCCTGTTCCATGCACCAGTATTTTCTGCCCTCTGTCTCCTCATCCCTTGGGAGGTCTTCATACCAGTTCTTCATGCGGATAGCAGAGTAAGAAATAGGGTCCATGGTCTTGTAGTTTTCCCTTGATGCCTTGTTTTTGTGCCTAGATGAGGTTGACTTGCGAGGAGCGTTGGACACGAACTCATCACTTGACCGATCAGCCCTTGCGCGTCTCCGAGAAGTACCCCGAGAAGTACGACCTGTGAATAGCAAAGATGGATAGCAAAGAGAAGATAATGCTCATAAGTCATGTATTGATATGGCAATGTACTCTAGGAACATACTATAAGCTGGTACAAGTCTAAACAAGATAGATTGAATCAAAACTGCCGCGGCGATGAAGCTCCAGGCCGGATAATCCGGTGCCCCAAGGGGGCGGATAATCCGGCCAGACCGGATAATCCGGTCCATGCGGGGGCCGGATAATCTGGCCCTGCGAAACTAGCAGATTTTGCAATCACAAACTTGTCTAAGAACAGATCGGCCTTATAGCATGCAAGAGGAGTACACTACAAACGATTTGGAACAACTAGACACCAAATCCACCAAGAAAATAGCACACATAAATCACAACACCTAGGGTTAGGGATTGTGACTCATACCCGCATCCATTGCGAAAGCCGCTTGGAGGAAAAGGTAGCTAGGAGGGAGGAGCACCCGATCCACCCAAGAACTTCGGGAGGGAGTGGATGGGGCGACTCCGGCGAGGAGGAGAAGCTTCGGCGATCTTGAGAGGAGAGAGAGGCGCGTGGGGGCGGTCTGAACCGTTTCCCCCCCCCCCCCCCCCCCCGCGGCCTCGTCCTCAGCTCTTTCAAGATCTGCCCAGGCCGGATAATCCGGCCCTAGTTTAGGGCGGATAATCCGGCCGGGCCGGATTTTCCGGGTCGCCTGGGGGCCGGATTACCCGGTGTTCTGGAAAATTTCAGAACACCGTCAATCCCGCCTATCTTTAGTTGGTTATTTGCGAACCCATATGTGGTGTGATAAACTATCACCTCACATATAAGATGCATATTTACCAATAAGATGGGGCAACCTAGATCATCCGACCGAGAAACCTCAAACTCCAAGTTTTTTATCAAACATGACAAATGAGCAAGATGGAAATGGCTTATAGATGAGTGTAGGCTTAGGTTTAGAAAACTCAAACTGTTAATGGTACATGATCACTCAAGTTTGCAAGATATGAGCAAATAAGGCCAAACTAGAGTGATTTCCCATAAGAACATGGAGATGTCAAATAAGAGGCGATAAGGTCCAAATAACTCCAACTCTTCACAAGGAAGAGTGTGGTGGCCTAGGCCACCATATATGAGTGTTGTGACATGGCACCGCGAAGATATATCTTGGATCCAAGCCACTACTCATCATTGAAGCTTACATATCAACATATGATATTAAGAGAATGATTTCTTAATGTTGGCATTATGGGGGGAGGGATAGCTCAATAATTTAAACCGCACTCCCCCTATTTCCATGCCCACATCTAAACCAAATAAAGTTTTGAGACAAAGGTGTGTTTGCAAGATGGTCAAGCTATACTCCTTGAATCAATGATATTTAGCTCATTCCTCAAATAAGAGAACCTTGCTTCATCAAGAGGCTTCGTGAATATATCGGCAAGTTGATCTTTGGTAGGAACATAGATAAGCTCAATATCACCACGGGCAACATGATCCCTTATGAAATGGTTCCGGATCTCAATATGCTTCGTTCTTGAATGTTGCACCGGATTGTAGGCAATCTTGATGGCACTTTCATTGTCACATAATAGAGGCACTTTGTCACAAATGACACCGTATTCCTTTAAAGTTTGCCTCATCCATAACAATTGAGTGCATCCACTTGCGGCGGCAACATATTCGGCTTCGGCGGTGGAGAGAGATATGCAATTTTGCTTCTTAGAAGACCAACACACCAAGGACCTACCAAGGAATTGGCAAGCCCCGGAAGTTGATTTCCTATCATCCTTGTCACCCGCCCAATCCGCATAGGTATATCCATTGAGAATAAAACTTGAGCCTTTGGGGTACCAAATACCATATCTTGGGGTATCAACCAAATATCGAAAGATTCTTTTGAGAGCCATCATGTGGCTCTCCTTAGGAGAAGCTTGATACCTTGCACACACACCAACACTCAACACTATGTCCGGTCTAGATGCACAAAGGTAAAGCAAGGATCCAATCATGGAGCGATATACCTTTTGATCCACCTCTTTACCATTGGTATCTAGTGCAAGATGACATTTGGTAACCATAGGAGTGGCCACACCCTTCAACTCGGTCATCTTGAACCTCTTGAGCATGTCTTGGAGATATTTTGCTTGATTGATGAAGGTTCCTTCTCTCAATTGCTTGATCTCAAAACCAAGGAAGAACTTCATCTCTCCCATCATAGACATCTCAAACCTATCGGTCATAAGCTTTGAAAATTCATCATTGAAAGCTTTGTTAGTAGAGCCAAAGATAATATCATCAACATATAATTGGCAAACGAAAAGCTCCCCATTGACCCTCTTAGTAAAAAGAGTGGGATCGATTAACCCAACATCAAACTCACGGTCTACCAACAATTCTTTAAGGTGCTCGTACCAAGCTCTAGGAGCTTGTTTGAGACCATAAAGTGCTTTATCAAGCTTGTAGACATGGTTAGGAAAGTTGAGATCCTCAAACCCCGGGGGTTGCTTAACATAAACCTCTTCATGCAAAGGACCATTAAGAAATGCACTTTTCACATCCATTTGTTGTAACTTAAAGTTATGATGCGATGCATAAGCAAGAAGGATACGGATGGACTCAAGGCGAGCCACGGGAGCATAGGTCTCTCCAAAGTCAATTCCTTCAACTTGAGAGAAACCTTGAGCCACCAATCTTGCCTTGTTCCTCACAATATTTCCAAACTCATCTTGCTTGTTCTTGAATATCCATTTAGTGCCTATAACATTGCGGCACCCCTTTGGCTTCTCTACTAAGGTCCACACTTTGTTGCGCTTGAAGTTGTTGAGTTCCTCATGCATAGCTTCCACCCAATCCGAATCTTCAAGGGCTTCAAACACTTTCTTGGGTTCCACTACGGAGATATAAGCATGATGATTGCTAAAGTTAGCCAATTGCCTTCTTGTGGAGACCTTTGCTCGAACATCACCAAGGACCTTGTCATGTGTGTGTCCACGAATTTCAAGGGTCCTTTCTCTTCTTGCTAGACGACGGGCCTCGATCTCCTCCTTGGTTCTTCTTGGCCTTGGAGGTGTCACTTGATCAACTTGATCATTTGGGTCCCCGTCTTGACCTTCAGCTTGAGCTTCCTCAATTTCTTGAGGTTGCTCATCCTCATGTGCTTGATCTTGGACAATATTTGGTGAAGCGCAAATATCATCATAAATTCTTGGTTGATCTTGTCCTTGATCTTGTTCATGAGAGGGAGGGTTTTCTTCTTGTTCTTGGGTTGGTGCATCATTAGCTTCAAGAGAAGGGGTTTGTTGATGTTGAGAGGATGAGGGCTCCACCGTGGTAGAGCATAGTTCTTCCCGAGACGCCACACCGTGTCCCTCAATGGGGCGGAAAAATCCCACACCCATTCTTACTATGGCATCTTGAGGTATTTCATCACCTGCACATACATCAACTTGCCCCACTTGGGAGCCATCATTTTCTTCGAACTTCACACTACAAGATTCAATGATAATCCCGGAGGATACATCAAAGACTCTATAAGTGTGAGATTCGGCACCGTAACCAACAAATATACCCTCCAAAGCTTTAGGAGCAAATTTAGACAAACGAACTCCTTTGATTTTGTAGAAACACTTACAACCGAACACCTTGAAGTATGAGATATTGGGCTTGTTGCCGGTGAGTATTTCATATGGAGTCTTGTTCAATCCCTTGCGGAGATAGAGCCGGTTAGAAGAGTGGCAAGCGGTGGAGATGGCTTCGGCCCAAAAGTTATAGCGGGATTTATACTCCGCCATCATAGATCTTGCCATATCCATAAGAGTCCGGTTCTTCCTCTCCGCAACACCATTTTGTTGAGGGGTGTAAGCAGCGGAATATTGATGACGTATCCCCTCATCACTAAGAAAATCATTGAGTGTATAGTTCTTGAACTCGGAGCCGTTGTCACTTCTTATTGCCATAATGAGGAGGTTGTGTTGGCGTTGCACCTCGGTAGCAAAGTCAATGAATATTTGTTGAGTCTCATCTTTCGTCTTGAGAAAGTAGACCCAAGTATATCTTGAGTAATCATCAACAATCACCAAGCAATGTTTCTTCGCACCAAGACTTGCATGAGTAACGGGACCAAAGAGATCCACATGAAGGAGCTCCAAAATCCTCTTGGAAGAGATGATAGTCTTGCTTGGATGCGGAGAGTCATGCATTTTGCCTTCAACACAAGCCCTACAAACACGATCTTTGGCAAAAGAAACATTTTCCATTAGTCCCACAATATGGTTACCCTTGTGAAGACTTTGCAAAGTTCTCATGTTGACATGGGCTAAGCGGCGGTGCCACAACCAACCCACGTCCGCCTTTCCGAATAGGCACATCGCACTTGAAGTGGTGGTCCCCGAAAAGTCCACCACATACAAGTTATGTTCGCGATACCCAACGAAAGCGACTTTTAGAGTCTTGCTCCACAAGAGGACCACAATATCATTATCAATAAAGACGGCGAAACCCATCTTGCCAAGGGCGGAAACGGAAAGCAAATTGTAACCAAGGGTTTTGACAAGCATGACATCCACAAGAGTAATGTTGTGAGCAACCACAACCTTGCCAAAACCCATTACCTCGGATGTAGAATTATCGCCAAAGGAGACGGTGATATTATTTATATTGGGCCTCAACTCCTTGACGAGGTTCTTGCCGCCGGTCATATGACTTGTACATCCACTATCAAGTACCCATTTTGACCCTCCGGCGGCATAGTCCTACATGAGATCAATTCTTGGATTTACGTACCCATTTCACAATGGGTCCTCTTTTGTTAGCAAAAAGGGTCTTTGGGACCCAAATAGACCAAGCAACATAACCATCATATGGGCCAACATATTTTGCATAAACATCACCATAATAATCGTTAAATAAAACATAGTGAGGGTTAGCATTTCCCGCATCATCATCATTAATGGTTTTGCCCTTAGGGGCTTCACCATTAGTGATATCTTTCTCCTTCTCTTGTGCGGGCTTGGCCTTTTGCTTGTTTGCCTTCTTTGCCTTGGCCCCATAACCAAGGCCCTCCTTCCCATTGTTAGATCTTTGCTTACTCAAAAGATCATCCAACGAAAGTTTACTTTGGGGTGAGGAGGCCTTAGCAAGTTCATCCTTCAACCTAGCATTTTCCTCAATAACATTTGCATGATCACATGAAGGAGTAGAGGAACTAGGCACATCATATGAAGCAAGCCTAATTTGAAGTTGCTCATAAGACTTGGATAGGAGAGTGTATTCACTCTTCAAAGCTTTGTGAGCTTTGTCTAGTTCATCTAGATCTTTCACAAGTTTCTCATGATCAACCTCAAATTGGGCCTTTTCCTTTTTAAGCACTTTAGACTTAGCCCTAGCAAGATCTCTAGGTTTTGTGAGCTTGTTAATTTTATCTTGAGGCTCTTCAAGAGTTTCTAGCCTCTCCTCAAGAGAAGCTATAGTTTCTTGACTTTCCTCAAGAGCATTTTTAAGAGCATGGATTTCAAGAGAGTCTTCTCTCTCTATTTGACCCTTTTTCTCAAGAATATCACTTTGTTGAGCTATACGAACCATGAGATTTGAAACATGCTTTTTAGTGTTACCTTGTAGGTTGAGAATGAAATCATCAAACTCTAGCATTTCTTGTTTCACTTTTAGACTAGCATCATCAACCCCTAGATCACTAGATATGTTAGGCATAGAGGGGTTAGGGATGATACCTCGGAGGATTTAGCCATGAGGCAACTTTCTTCCTCCACATGAATGACCTCATTGGGGGATTCACTTGGTGATGAAGAGTTAGTGGAGAGAGAGGCAAGAGCGACCAATCCATTAGAGGTTGCATCTTCTTCATCATCAACATCATCATCTCCGGAGGTATACTCTTCTTGAGTTGATAGCACAATAGATGTGTCCAAGGAGGACCTTGCCATGAAGCAATGTGCATTCTTGATATGAGGATTCTCATTGGGAGAGTCAAAGAGAGATGAAGAGGGAATGTTGGTGGTGACGATGGCGGCCAATTCCTTTGAGCTTTCTTCATCTTCCTCACTACTAGAGCTTCCCACTTCATCGGAAGAATATTCTTCCCTTGTTACTAGCACAACTCTTGAGGGCCTCTTGCCCTTCTTGGTCTTGTTGTTGTAGAATTTCTTGTTGGGGGCTTTTGAGTATTTGCCCTTTGTGTCTTTGCTCTTGTCCTTGGGAATGAGCCTCCCATTATGAAGCTCTCTATTCTCATAGGGGCATTCGGCAATGAAGTGGCGCTTGTCATCACAATTGTAGCATGATCTTGTCTTTGGACCAAAGCTAGTGAACCCACTTTTGTTGTTTCTCTTGATGTTGTCTTTCTTGGCCTTGGAAGGATCAATCCAAAAGGACTTTGCATGGAAGGCCATGTGGTCATGGTAGTGGCATTGCAAATCTTCCGGATAGGACATGCTCCAAGATGCCCTATAAGATTCTTGAGGAATCACTTCTTCAACGGAGTTGACCGCCAAGGCAAGGTTGGAACCTTTTGCCATCCCAAGAGCTCGATTGCGAGAATCATGAGAGGTTTCCTCAAGTACTTTGAGAGCTTGCATCTCGTGCACAACTTGTTGAGAGGTGAGAGAGGAATAGCATTCCCTCCCCACAAGAGTCTTGACATCGATGGGTACAAATGGCATCATGCATTCAATGTACTTCTCCTTGATCCAAGAGTCATTGATGTGGGTGGCACCAATAAGCCGGAAGGCATCGGCAACGGTGAGAAGTCTTCCATACATGACTTCATGATCTTCATCTGGTAGCCTCATGAACCCTTCGGCTTTATTCTTAAGAGCATTATACTTGTTCCTCCTTGTGCTCTCACTTCCAATGCAACTCGTGGCCAAACCATCCCAAGCTTCCTTGGCGGTGGTGTAGTTCCGAACACGATGCAAGTCCTTTGTCCCCACACTAGTTTGAATCATGTACAAGGCGGTGTTGTTGAGTTGACTATCAACCGCTTCTCTTCTAGTCAACTTGTCGGGGTTGTATGGCTTGAAGCCTTCCAAGATGATTCTCCAAAGTTCATTGGAGGCACCGCAAACATGAGAGCGAAACTCAAATTGCCAAGTATCGAAATTATCAATGGAAAACTTAGGTGGGTCGCCCCGAATGTTCAAATGGGGATGGGGAACCGGTATATCGGGAGATAGAAAAGGTGGAGGTACTCGATTGTAGCTCTCACCTCCACTAGTATCCCTAGGAGATGCAATGGGAGATTTGATAGTGTTTAAGTTATCACCTTCCACGGGTTTAGTAGAGGAGGGTAATGCCGAAGCACCTCCCTCTTCTAGCACACCCGTGTCCTTTACCTCCACGGTGGGAGCCTTAGGAAGGACTGGAGTCAAAAGCTCGGAAATCATTTTTCTCATGCTTTCCATTTGAGCGTCCATGGAGGATCTCAACGAATTGATGTCCTCCATGGTGACCATCTTACCGGCCTCTTCCGAAGTCCCATCTTCCGGCATACTCTTAGGCGGTTAAGCCCGAAATAAGAGCCGAGGCTCTGATACCAATTGAAAGGATCGTATGTCGCACCTATAGGGGGGGTGAATAGGTGCTAACCAATTTTTAGTTCTTTTTCAATTTAGGCTTGACACAAAGGTAAATTCTCTAGATATGCAACTAAGTGAATTTACCTATATGACAAGGTTATCAACTAAGCAAGATATAGTTACGCAATATATAGGAGATAGAATGGGATAGAGGTAACCGAGAGTGGAGCACGCGATGACACGGAGATGATTCCCGTAGTTCCCTTCCTTTGCAAGAAGGTACGTCTACGTTTGGAGGAGTGTGGTTGCTACGCAAGCCAAACCAACAGCCACGAAGGCTTCACTCAGATCTCCTGTGAGCAACGCCACGAAGGCCTAGCCCACTTCCACTAAGGGATTTCCTCGAGGCGGAAACCGGGCCTTTACAAGGTTCTTGGGGCACACATCCACAACCGAATTGGAGGCTCCCAAATCTGTAACAATACAACAATCAACAACAACACATCAACACAAATCAACTAGGGAACCAAATAGGAACACTAGCATGAGATCCCTCAAACAAATGAGGGGGAAATGAAAATCGCTTCGGTGAGGATGTAGATCGGTGGCTTCTCCTTCGAATCTCCAAAGATCAAGAGCTTTGGTTGGGGGAGGAAGGAGATCTTGCAAATCTTGTGTTTCTTGAGGTGGCTCTAATGGAGGTGAAGCTTGGCAGATTTCTTGTGCAATGATTGAGCAAAGGGGGAAGGAAGAAGAAGAAGAGGGGTATAAATACCCCTCCCCAAAATCCAGCCGTTGTGCCTTCCGGGGGGCCGGATAATCCGACCTAAGTTAGGGCCAGATAATCCGCCCCCCCCCCCCCCCGGATAATCCGGCCTCCTGGTACAAAACCAGGACAATGTCCAGGCAAATGTCCGGCCCCTATATTGAGCTGCTTTTCCTGAAGTCCTTAGCCGTTTTCGAGGGGGCCGGATATTCTTGAAATGTCCGGCCCGGATTATCTGGCCCTGGGACAAAACCGAGACAAAATCCGGGCAAATGTCCGGCCCCTATACTGAGCCTCATTTCCCCAAGTCCTTAGCCGAAATTCTGGGGGCCGGATATTTTGGAAATATCCGGCCCGGATTATCCGGCCTGATGAACATTTCTGCAAAAGCCACATCCAACACACATACACATGTATCTATGTAATCCCTGTACCACTTAAACAACCATTAGTGTATCACATATATTGACATCAAACACTCAAAACATAATATGAGAGATGTTCTTTCATGGATCTTTCAATTTCCAACATCTTTTCTTCATTAGGTGAAACATATCTACCATAAGAGTTACCATTAGCAGGATATGGCCTAGAATTATTGTAATTGTTATTTTTAATGAAATTTACATCAACATGTTCTTTTTGAGCAACCAATGAAGCTAACGGAACATTATTAGGATCAACATTAGTCCTACCATTCACAAGCATAGACATAATAGCATCAATCTTATCACTCAAGGAAGAGGTTTCTTCGACAGAATTTACCTTCTTACCATGTGGAGCTCTTTCCGTGTGCCATTCAGAGTAATTAATCATCATATTATCAAGAAGCTTTGTTGCTTCACCAAGAGTGATGGACATAAAGGTACCTCCAGCAGCTGAATCCAATAGGTTTCGCGAAGAAAAGTTAAGTCCTGCATAAAAGGTTTGGATGATCATCCAAGTAGTCAGTCCATGGGTTGGGAAATTCTTAACCAAAGATTTCATTCTTTCCCAAGCTTGTGCAACATGCTCATTATCCAATTGTTTAAAATTCATTATGCTACTCCTCAAAGATATAATTTTAGCAGGGGGATAATATCTACCAATAAAAGCATCCTTGCATTTAGTCCATGAATCAATACTATTTCTAGGCAGAGATAGCAACCAATCTTTAGCTCTTCCTCTTAATGAGAAAGGAAACAATTTCAATTTTATAATATCATCATCTACATCCTTATACTTTTGCATTTCACATAATTCAACAAAATTATTAAGATGGGCAGCAGCATCATCAGAACTAACACCAGAAAATTGCTCTCTCATAACAAGATTCAGTAAAGCAGGTTTAATTTCAAAGAATTCTGCTGTAGTAGCAGGTGGAGCAATGGGTGTGCATAAGAAATCATTATTATTTGTGGTTGTGAAGTCACACAACTTAGTATTTTCAGGAGTATTCATTTTAGCAGTGGTAAATAAAGCAAACTAGATAAAGTAAATGCAAGTAACTAATTTTTTTGTGTTTTTGATATGGAGAACAAGACAGTAAATAAAGTAAAGCTAGCAACTAATTTTTTTGTGTTTTGATATAATGCAGCAAACAAGAAAGTAAATAAAATAAAGCAAGACAAAAACAAAGTAAAGAGATTGGATTGTGGAGACTCCCCTTGCAGCGTGTCTTGATCTCCCCGGCAACGGCGCCAGAAATTTAGCTTGATGACGCGTAAAGCACACGCTCGTTGGGAACCCTGATGGCGTGTATTTCACACATTTGTTGGGCAACCCCAAGAGGAAGGTATGATGCGCACAGCAGCAAGTTTTCCCTCAGAAAGAAACCAAGGTTTATCGAACCAGGAGGAGCCAAGAAGCACGTTGAAGGTTGATGGCGGCGGGATGTAGTGCGGCGCAACACCAGAGATTCCGGCGCCAACGTGGAACCTGCACAACACAACCAAAGTACTTTGCCCCAACGAAACAGTGAGGTTGTCAATCTCACCGGCTTGCTGTAACAAAGGATTAACCGTATTGTGTGGAAGATGATTGTTTGCGTAAAAACAAGAGAACAAAGATTGCAAGAGATTGTATTTCAGTAAAGAGAATTGGACCGGGGTCCACAGTTCACTAGAGGTGTCTCTCCCATAAGACGAACAGCATGTTGGGTGAACAAATTACAGTTGGGCAATTGACAAATAAAGAGAGCATGACCATGCACATACATATCATGATGAGTATAGTGAGATTTAATTGGGCATTACGACAAAGTACATAGACCGTCATCCAACTGCATCTATGCCTAAAAAGTCCACCTTCAGGTTATCATCCGAACCCCCTCCAGTATTAAGTTGCTAACAACAGACAATTGCATTAAGTATTGCGCGTAATGTAACTAGTGACTACATCCTTGAACATAGCACTAATGTTTTATCCCTAGTGGCAACAGCACATCCATAACCTTAGTGGTTCTTGTCACTCCTCCAGATTCACAGAGGCATGAACCCACTATCGAGCATAAATACTCCCTCTTGGAGTTACTAGCATCAACTTGGCCAGAGCATCTACTAATAACGGAGAGCATGCAAGATCATAAACAACACATAAGCATAGCTTTGATAATCAACATAACAAGTATTCTCTATTCATCGGATCCCAACAAACGCAACATATAGAATTACAGATAGATGATCTTGATCATGTTAGGCAGCTCACAAGATCCGACAATGATAGCACAATGGGGAGAAGACAACCATCTAGCTACTGCTATGGACCCATAGTCCAGGGGTAGACTACTCACACATCACACCGGAGGCGACCATGGCGGCGTAGAGTCCTCCGGGAGATGATTCCCCTCTCCGGCAGGGTGCCGGAGGCGATCTCCCCGGATCCCCCGAGATGGGATCGGCGGCGGCGGCGTCTGCGGAAGGTTTTCCGTATCGTGGTTCTCGCATCGGGGTTTTCGTCACGGAGACTTTTTATAGGCGAAAGGGCAGGTCAAGAGGCGGCACGGGGGCCCCACACCACAGGGCCGCGCGGCCAAGGGGGGCCGCGCCGCCTAGGGTGTGGCCCCTCCGTGGCCCCTCTTCGTCTCTCCTTCGGACTTCGGAAGCTTCGTGAGAAAATAGGCCCCCGGGCTTTGATTTCGTCCAATTCCGAGAATATTTCCTTACTAGGATTTCTGAAACCAAAAACAGCAGAAACAAAGAATCGGCACTTCGGCATCTTGTTAATAGGTTAGTTCCAGAAAATGCACGAATATGACATAAAGTGTGCATAAAACATGTAGATAACATCAATAATGTGGCATGGAACATAAGAAATTATCGATACGTCGGAGACGTATCAGCATCCCCAAGCTTAGTTCTGCTCGTCCCGAGTAGGTAAAACGATAACACAGATAATTTCTGGAGTGACATGCCATCATAATCTTGATCATACTATTTGTAAAGCATATGTAGTGAATGCAGCGATCAAAACAATGTATATGACATGAGTAAACAAGTGAATCATAAAGCAAAGACTTTTCATCAATAGCACTTCAAGACAAGCATCAATAAGTCTTGCATAAGAGTTAACTCATAAAGCAATAATTCAAAGTAAAGGTATTGAAGCAACACAAAAGAAGATTAAGTTTCAGCGGTTGCTTTCAACTTGTAACATGTATATCTCATGGATATTGTCAACATAGAGTAATATAATAAGTGCAATAAGCAAGTATGTAGGAATCAATGCATAGTTCACACAAGTGTTTGCTTCTTGAGGTGGAGAGAAATAGGTGAACCGACTCAACATTGAAAGTAAAAGAATGGTCCTCCATAGAGGAAAAGCATCGATTGCTATATTTGTGCTAGAGCTTTGATTTTGAAAACATGAAACAATTTTGTCAACGGTAGTAATAAAGCATATGTATCATGTAAATTATATCATACAAGTTGCAAGCCTCATGCATAGTATACTAATAGTGCCCGCACCTTGTCCTAATTAGCTTGGACTACCGGATCATCACAATGCATTGTTTTTACCAAGTGTCACAAAGGGGTACCTCTATGCCGCCTGTACAAAGGTCTAAGGAGAAAGCTCGCATTGGATTTCTCGCTATTGATTATTCTTCAACTTAGACATCCATACCGGGACAACATAGACAACAGATAATGGACTCCTCTTTTATGCATAAGCATATAACAACAATTAATAATTTTCTCATTTGAGATTTGAGGATTGTTGTCCAAAACTGAAACTTCCACCATGGAACATGGCTTTAGTTAGCGGCCCAATGTTCTTCTCTAACATATGCATGCTTAACCATATGGTGGTAGATCTCTCTTACTTCAGACAAGACGAACATGCATAGCAACTCACATGAAATTCAACAAAGAGTAGTTGATGGCGTCCCCAGTAAACATGGTTATCGCACAACAAGCAACTTAATAAGAGATAAAGTGCATAATTACATATTCAATACCACAATAGTTTAAAGCTATTTGTCCCATGAGCTATATATTGCAAAGGTGAATGATGGAATTTTAAAGGTAGCACTCAAGCAATTTACTTTGGAATGGCGGAAAATACCATGTAGTAGGTAGGTATGGTGGACACAAATGGCATAGTGGTTGGCTCAAGTATTTTGGATGCATGAGAAGTATTCCCTCTCGATACAAGGTTTAGGCTAGCAAGGCTTATTTGAAGCAAACACAAGGATGAACCGGTGCAGCAAAACTCACATAAAAGACATATTGAAAACATTATAAGACTCTACACCGTCTTCCTTGTTGTTCAAACTCAATACTAGAAATTATCTAGACCTTAGAGAAACCAAATATGCAAACCAAATTTTAGCATGCTCTATGTATTTCTTCATTAATGGGTGCAAAGCATATGATGCAAGAGCTTAATCATGAGCACAACAATTGCCAAGTATCACATTACCCAAGACATTTATAGCAATTACTACATGTATCATTTTCCAATTCCAACCATATAACAATTTAACGAAGGAGAAACTTCGCCATGAATACTATGAGTAGAAACCAAGGACATACTTGTCCATATGCTACAGCGGAGCGTGTCTCTCTCCCATAAAGTGAATGCTAGGATCCATTTTATTCAAACAAAACAAAAAAAACAAACCGACGCTCCAAGAAAAAGCACATAAGATGTGATGGAATAAAAATATAGTTTCGGGGAGGAACCTGATAATGTTGTCGATGAAGAAGGGGATGCCTTGGGCATCCCCAAGCTTAGACGCTTGAGTCTTCTTGATATATGCAGGGGTGAACCACCGGGTGCATCCCCAAGCTTAGAGCTTTCACTCTCCTTGATCATGTTGCATCATACTCCTCTCTTGATCCTTGAAAACTTCCTCCACACCAAACTCGAAACAACTCATTAGAGGGTTAGTGCACATTATAAATTGACATATTCAGAGGTGACACAATCATTCTTAACACTTCTGGACATTGCATAATGCTACTGGACATTAGTGGATCAAAGAAATTCATCCAACATAGCGAAAGAGGCAATGCGAAATAAAAGGCAGAATCTGTCAAAACAGAACAGTTCGTATTGACGAATTTTAAAATGGCACCAGACTTGCTCAAATGAAAATGCTCAAATTGAATGAAAGTTGCGTACATATCTGAGGATCATGCACGTAAATTGGCTTAATTTTCTGAGTTACCTACAGGGAGGTGGACCCAGATTCGTGACAGCAAAGAAATCTGGAACTGTGCAGTAATCCAAATCTAGTACTTACTTTTCTATCAACGGCTTAACTTGGCACAACAAAACACAAAACTAAGATAAGGAGAGGTTGCTACAGTAGTAAACAACTTCCAAGACACAAAATAAAAACAAAGTACTGTAGGTAAAAACACATGGGTTGTCTCCCATAAGCGCTTTTCTTTAACGCCTTTCAGCTAGGCGCAGAAAGTGTGTATCAAGTATTATCGAAGGGTGATGCATTCTCAGCGGGGTGTGGAGTTTTCTCAACTAGGCATAGTATATTGGATACATAAGTTTCAGCATCTCCCTTTTCATTAGTCTTAGGCGTGCTACTCTCATCAAACAAATTTTCAGGAACTAGCCAAGCATAGTTATTTTCTAATGCATCATTCATAGCTAAGAGCTTACATGGTATTGGTGCTTTTATCTCCCCTCCATCATCAATATTATTAGTGTATCTTATTCTATCCATATCCATCTTTTCAAGGAGACTAACAAAATTAGTAGGAGAACCAAGCATATTAAACTTAGCAAACACCTTTCTAGCTTCTCTTGCTAGACCACCAAATTCTCTAAGAAGGGTTTCTAGTACAAAATCTTTCTTTTCCCCTTCTTCCATATCGCCAAGTGTGAAGAACATGTGTTGGATTATAGGATTAAGATTAACAAATTTAGTTTCCAACAGGCGAACTAAATGTGCAGCAGCAATTTCATAAGTAGGCGCAAGGTCTACCAAGTGTCTATCTTCAAAATTTTCAATAGTACTAACATGATTGAAAAATTCTTCTATATTATTTCTCCCAACTATAGACCCACGTCCTACCGGTATGTCTTTTGTGGTAAAATTAAAAGGAAACATGATGAAATAAGTAAAGTAAATGCAAGTAAACTAATTTTTTTGTGTTTTTGATATAGCAAACAAGATAGCAAGTAAAGTAAAACTAGCAACTAATTTTTTTGTATTTTGATTTAGTGCAGCAAACAGAGTAGTAAATAAAACTAAGCAAGACAAAAACAAAGTAAAGAGATTGAGAAGTGGAGACTCCCCTTGCAGCGTGTCTTGATCTCCCCGGCAACGGCGCCAGAAAATATGCTTGATGGCGTGTATTTCACACGTTCGTTGGGCAACCCCAAGACGAAGGTATGATGCGCACAACAGCAAGTTTTCCCTCAGAAAGAAACCAAGGTTTATCGAACCAGGAGGAGCCAAGAAGCACGTTGAAGGTTGATGGCGGCGGGATGTAGTGCGGCGCAACACCAGAGATTCCGGCGCCAACGTGGAACCTGCACAACACAATCACAATACTTTGCCCCAACGTAACAGTGAGGTTGTCAATCTCACCGGCTTGCTGTAACAAAGGATTAACCGTATTGTGTGGAAGATGATTGTTTGCAGAAAACAGTAGAACAGTATTGCAAGAGATTGTATTTCAAGAAAGAGAATTGGACCGGGTCCACAGTTCACTAGAGGTGTCTCTCCCATAAGACGAACAGCATGTTGGGTGAACAAATTACAGTTGGGCAATTGACAAATAAAGAGAGCATGACCATGCACATACATATCATGATGAGTATAGTGAGATTTAATTGGGCATTACGACAAAGTACATAGACCGTCATCCAACTGCATCTATGCCTAAAAAGTCCACCTTCAGGTTATCATCCGAACCCCCTCCAGTATTAAGTTGCTAACAACAGACAATTGCATTAAGTATTGCGCGTAATGTAACTAGTGACTACATCCTTGAACATAGCACTAATGTTTTATCCCTAGTGGCAACAGCACATCCATAACCTTAGTGGTTCTTGTCACTCCTCCAGATTCACAGAGGCATGAACCCACTATCGAGCATAAATACTCCCTCTTGGAGTTACTAGCATCAACTTGGCCAGAGCATCTACTAATAACGGAGAGCATGCAAGATCATAAACAACACATAAGCATAGCTTTGATAATCAACATAACAAGTATTCTCTATTCATCGGATCCCAACAAACGCAACATATAGAATTACAGATAGATGATCTTGATCATGTTAGGCAGCTCACAAGATCCGACAATGATAGCACAATGGGGAGAAGACAACCATCTAGCTACTGCTATGGACCCATAGTCCAGGGGTAGACTACTCACACATCACACCGGAGGCGACCATGGCGGCGTAGAGTCCTCCGGGAGATGATTCCCCTCTCCGGCAGGGTGCCGGAGGCGATCTCCTGGATCCCCCGAGATGGGATCGGCGGCGGCGGCGTCTCTGGAAGGTTTTCCGTATCGTGGTTCTCGGTACTAGGGTTTTCGTCACGGAGACTTTTTATAGGCGAAAGGGCAGGTCAAGAGGCGGCACGGGGGCCCCACACCACAGGGCCGCGCGGCCAAGGGGGGGGGGGCGCGCCGCCCTAGGGTGTGGCCCCTCCGTGGCCCCTCTTCGTCTCTCCTTCGGACTTCTGGAAGCTTCGTGAGAAAATAGGCCCCTGGGCTTTGATTTCGTCCAATTCCGAGAATATTTCCTTACTAGGATTTCTGAAACCAAAAACAGCAGAAAACAGCAACTGGCACTTCGGCATCTTGTTAATAGGTTAGTTCCAGAAAATGCACGAATATGACATAAAGTGTGCATAAAACATGTAGATAACATCAATAATGTGGCATGGAACATAAGAAATTATCGATACGTCGGAGACGTATCAAACCCCAAGTGGAAGGTGTGATGCGTACAGCAGCAAGTTTCCCTCAGTAAGAAACCAAGGTTTATCGAACCAGTAGGAGTCAAGAAGCACGTTGAAGGTTGATGGCGGCGGGATGTAGTGCGGCGCAACACCAGGGATTCCGGCGCCAACGTGGAACCTGCACAACTCAACCAAAGTACTTTGCCCCAACGAAACAGTGAGGTTGTCAATCTCACCGGCTTGTTGTAACAAAGGATTAGATGTATAGTGTGGATGATGATTTGTTTGCAGAAAACAGTAGAACAAGTATTGCAGTAGATTGTATTTAATATAAAAGAATGGACCGGGGTCCACAGTTCACTAGAGGTGTCTCTCCCATAAGATAAATAGCATGTTGGGTGAACACATTACAGTCGGGCAATTGACAAATAGAGAGGGCATGACAATGCACATACATGATATGATAAGTATAGTGAGATTTAATTGGGCATTACGACAAAGTACATAGACCGCTATCCAGCATGCATCTATGCCTAAAAAGTCCACCTTCAGGTTATCATCCGAACCCCTTCCAGTATTAAGTTGCAAACAACAGACAATTGCATTAAGTATGGTGCGTAATGTAATCAATAACTACATCCTCGGACATAGCATCAATGTTTTATCCCTAGTGGCAACAGCACATCCACAACCTTAGAACTTTTTGTCACTGTCCCAGATTTAATGGAGGCATGAACCCACTATCGAGCATAAATACTCCCTCTTGGAGTTAAGAGCAAAAACTTGGCCAGAGCCTCTACTAATAACGGAGAGCATGCAAGATCATAAACAACACATAGGTAATAGATTGATAATTAACATAACATAGTATTCTCTATCCATCGGATCCCGACAAACACAACATATAGCATTACAGATAGATGATCTTGATCATGTTAGGCAACTCACAAGATCCAACAATGAAGCACATAAGGAGAAGACGACCATCTAGCTACTGCTATGGACCCATAGTCCAGGGGTGAACTACTCACTCATCACTCCGGAGGCGATCATCGCGATGAAGAGTCCTCCGGGAGATGATTCCCCTCTCCGACAGGGTGCCGGAGGCGATCTCCTGAATCCCCCGAGATGGGATTGGCGGCGGCGGCGTCTCAGTAAGGTTTTCCGTATCGTGGCTCTCGGTACTGGGGGTTTCGCGACGGAGGCTTTAAGTAGGCGGAAGGGTAGGTCAGGGGGCGTCACGGGGGACCCACACAGCAGGGCCGCGCGGCCAGGGCCCAGGCCGCGCCGCCCTGGCGTGTCGTCGCCCCGTGGCCCCACTTCGTCTTCTCTTCGGTCTTTTGGAAGCTTCGTGGCAAAATAGGACCCTGGGCGTTGATTTTGTCCAATTCCGAGAATATTTCCTTTGTAGGATTTCTGAAACCAAAAACAACAGAAAACAGCAACTGGCTCTTCGGCATCTCGTTAATAGGTTAGTGCCGGAAAATGCATAAATACGACATAAAGTATGCATAAAACATGTAGATATCATCAATAATATGGCATGGAACATAAGAAATTATCGATACGTCGGAGACGTATCAACCACCTCCCCCTCTCCCAAACCCTAGCCGCCCCACCTCCTCCACCTCTCCCGCAACACTTAGCGAAGCTCCGCCGGAGTTCTCCATCGCCACCGCCACCACGCCATCGTGCTGCCGGATTCAAGGAGGAGCTACTACTTTCGCTGCCCGCTGGAACGGGGAGAAGGACGTCGTCTTCATCAACACCGAACGTGTGACCGAGTACGTAGGTGCTGCCCGATCGTGGCACCGTGATCAAGATCTTCTACGCGCTTTTGCAAGCGGCAAGTGATCGTCTACCGCAGCAACAAGAGCCTCATCTTGTAGGCTTTGGAAATCTTCAAGGGTGAGTCTCGATCATCTCCTGTGGGTTGCTTTCGAGCACTCCAGGCGATCAAATTACGCCCATAGAATATGGCATAGCCCCCGGTTGATCGCCGATCATCAGGATCACCAGCCCAGTCCGCATCAGAAAAGGCAGACAACAAGTCATTCGTCGACTGTCGAAGAGAGAGACCATGACCAATAGTCAACCGAACAAATCGAAGAATCCGCTTGACCGCTGTCCAATGAGAGCACCGTGGGGCATGTAAGAACTGACACACACGATTGTCAGCAAAAGCAAGATCTGGCCGGGTGATGAGAAGATACTGTAGACCACCAACAATGCTACGATACCGAGTGGCTTCATCGACAGTCAACAACGTACCATCAGTAGCAGAGAGCTTATCGGTAGGGACCATGGGTGTAGTAGCGGGGTTACACTTGAGCATGCCAGCACGACGAAGAAGCTCAAGTGCATACTTGGGCTGAGATAGCATGAGCGATGAACCAACACGATGAACCTCCAATCCCAAGAAATAGGAAGCAGACCCAGATCCTTGACCGAAAAATCAGTACTAAGACCGGCAACAAGACGATCAGCAGCTGCAACAGATGAACTGATAACAATCATGTCATCAACATACACCAGTAGATAAACCGTCACATTAGATCACTGAAGGATGAATAAAGATGTATCCGCGGAAGAGGGCACAAAACCAAGAGTAGCAAGAACACCACTGAGCCGAGTATGCCATGCGCGAGGGGCTTGCTTCAAGCCATAGATCGCCTTAACTAGACGACAGAGATGATGTGGACGATGTAGATCCTGAAAACCAGGAGGCTGGCGCATATACACTTCCTCTTCAAGAACTCCATTGAGAAAAGCATTCTGAATATCAAGCTGTCGGAGATGCCATCCACGATTAACTGCAATAGACAACAAGAGACGAATAGTGGTGGGTTTTACAACTGCACTGAAAGTCTCCTCGTAGTCGAGACCATAGCGTTGCTTAAACCCCTTAGCAACCAGACGCGCCTTATAACGCTCAATCGACCCATCCGCATGACGCTTAATTTTGAACACCCATTTGGAGTCAGTAACATTGACGTCAGTGGTAGGAGGAACCAGATTCCACGTATTATTCCGGAGAAGAGCCAAAAATTCCACATCCATTGCAGTTTTCCAATCAGGAGACCGAAGAGCAGTTTGCAGATCACGAGGTTCAGAATCAGAAAGCACCTGTGACATCCGCGTCGCAACCCAGGAGACGGTGCCGTCAGTTCGGATCTTTGGCTGGCGAATATTGTTGCGGAGCCGTGTAACAGGACCAGTGGGAACCGGTGGAGCAGGAGGTGGGGACGCAGCCCCAGATGAAGTGGCCTCAGAGTGAGCCGAGCCAGGTTCCGAACCAGGCGAGGGAGGTGAACTGTGGCCACAATCTGAACGGGCCTCGGACGATGGCGTGAGCGACCCAGGCACGCTGAGCACATCAGGATCGCTCCTGTTTGCATGGCCATGCACATCATCGTTGTGATCAACGTGAGCATGTGTGGATGCTGAATTGTCTGCATCGGATTGCAATTCCAGCCGAGCTCCTCTCCCAATACCTGCACCATGATTAGGCAACAAAACAGCAGGATGCGCAATATCTCGAAATTGGTCAAAAGTGACAGGAGAAGAAGACTCTGGTGTAGGAACAGTGTTGGATATGGCAGAAAACGGGAACAGATTTTCATCGAAAACGACATCTCGAGAAATATAGATACGATTTGTGGGAACATGGAGACACTTGTACCCTTTATGGAGGGAGCTATATCCAAGGAAGACACATTTTTTGGAACGATACTCGAGCTTGTGTTTGTTATATGGACGAAGGTGTGGCCAACACGCACAACCGAAGACTTTGAGAAAGGTGTAGTCCGGGACCTCACCAAGCAAAGCCTCAAGGGGTGTTTTCACAAGAACACGAGTAGGAAGCCTATTGATGAGAAAACAAGTTGTAGTAACCGCATCACTCCAAAACCGAAAAGGGAGGGATGCATGTGCAAGAAGTGTGAGACCAGTTTCAACAACATGTCTATGTTTTCTTTCAGCAACACTGTTTTGTTGATGTGTATGAGGACAAGAAACGCGGTGACTAATGCCAATGTTCTGAAAGAAAGAATTAAGTTTAATGTATTCTCCACCCCAGTCTGTTTGAACATGAACAATTTTATGATCAAGAAGGCGCTCAACATGCTTTTGAAACTGCAGAAAGATATGAAACACATCGGACTTACGTTTGAGCAAATAAAGCCAAGTGAAGCGACTGAAACCATCAACAAAACTGACATAATATTGGTGTCCACTCACAGAAGTTTGGGCAGGGCCCCATACATCAGAAAAGATAAACTCCAAAGGAGCAGAAATTACTCTTTCCGAAAGCGAAAATGGTAACTGATGACTCTTGCCTTGCATACAGGCATCACAAACTGAACTATTTTTATCTAACAACGATGGAAGTTCATGGCGACTTAAGACATGCTGAATAATTGGAGACGCTGGATGACCTAGACGACAGTGCCACTTTTCTCGCGACACCCGAACACCACTGAAGACACCGCTGAAAGCTTGGCGCCCAAAAGGAGGATCAAACTTGTACAACTCACCGCAGCAATGTCCTCTAAGAATTTGTTCCCTCGTGCCCCGATCCTTAACAATCAAATCAAAAGGATGAAATTCAACAAAAACGTTATTATCTCGAGTAAGTTTCTTGACTGAGAGAAGATTGTGTTTAACATCAGGAACATGGAGGACATTGATGAGACGAAGTTGTTGGAGATATGCCCAAGAGGCAATAATAAAAGTGGTTATTATATATATCTTTATGTTTATGATAAATGTTTATATACCATGCTATAATTGTATTAACCGAAACATTGATACATGTGTGTTATGTAAACAACAATGAGTCCCTAGTAAAGCCTCTTAACTAGCTTGTTGATTAATAGATGATTAGTTTCATAATCATGAACATTGGATGTTATTAATAACAAGGTTATATCATTATATGAATGATGTAATGGACACACCCAATTAAGCGTAGCATAAGATCACGTCATTAAGTTATTTGCTATAAGCTTTCGATACATAGTTACCTAGTCCTTATGACCATGAGATCATGTAAATCACTTATACTGGAAAGGTACTTTGATTACATCAAACGCCACTGCGTAAATGGGTGGTTATAAAGGTGGCATTAAGTATCCGGAAAGTATGAGTTGAGGCATATGGATCAACAGTGGGATTTGTCCATCCCGATGACGGATAGATATACTCTGGGCCCTCTCGGTGGAATGTCGTCTAATGTCTTGCAAGCATATGAATAAGTTCATAAGAGACCACATACCACGGTACGAGTAAAGAGTACTTGTCAGGAGATGAGGTTGAACAAGGTATAGAGTGATACCGATGATCAAACCTCGGACAAGTAAAATATCGCGTGACAAAGGGAATTGGTATCGTATGTGAATGGTTCATTCGATCACTAAGTCATCGTTGAATATGTGGGAGCCGTTATGGATCTCCAGATCCCGCTATTGGTTATTGGTCGGAGAGAGATCTCAACCATGTCTACATAGTTCGCGAACCGTAGGGTGACACACTTAAGGTTTGATGTTGTAATAGTAGAACTTGAATATGGAATGGAGTTCGAAGTATTGTTCGAAGTCTCGGATGGGATCCCGGACATCATGAGGAGTTCCGGAATGGTCCGGAGAACAAGATTCATATATAGGAAGTCATTTTATAAGTTTGAAAATGATCCGGTGCATTTATGGAATGTTCTAGAAGGTTCTAGAAAAGTCCGGAAGAAATCACTTTGGAAGGCGGAGTCCCGAAGGGACTCCACCACCCATGGCCGGCCAACCCTAGAGGGTGGAGTCCAAGGTGGACTCCACCAAAGGTGGCCGGCCACCCCCTCCCAAGGAAAGGTGGGAATCCCACCTCAAGTGGGAATCCCACCTTGGGTAGGTTTCATGTCATATGGAAGGTTTTGGTTTGGGGTCTTATTCGAAGACTTGTAGACCAACTCTTGGGTGTTCCACCTATATAATGAGGAGCAAGGGGAGGGGGCCGGCCACACCAAAGCCATTGTGGCCGCACCCATCATAGTGGCCGGCCACCTCCCCCTCTCCCAAACCCTAGCCGCCCCACCTCCTCCACCTCCCCCGCAACGCTTAGCGAAGCTCCGCCGGAGTTCTCCATCGCCACCGCCACCACGCCGTCGTGCTACCGGATTCAAGGAGGGGCTACTACTTCCGCTGCCCGCTGGAACGGGGAGAAGGACGTCGTCTTCATCAACACCGAACGTGTGACCGAGTACGGAGGTGCTGCCTGATGTCTACGGGTGCTTCTATTCTTGTAGACAGTGTTGGGCCTCCAAGAGCAGAGGTTTGTAGAACAACAGCAAGTTTCCCTTAAGTGGATCACCCAAGGTTTATCTTACTCAGGGAGGAAGAGGTCAAAGACATCCCTCTCATGCAACCCTGCAACCACAAAGCAAGAAGTCTCTTGTGTCCCCAACACACCTAATAGGTGCACTAGTTCGGCGAAGAGATAGTGAAATACAGGTGGTATGAATAAGCAGTAGCAACGGCACCAGAAAAGTGCTTTGCCCAGACAAGATACAAGCAGTAATGTAACGCAGCGTAGTAACGCAGCGGTAGTAACACAAGAAACAGTAAACAAGCAGCGATAGCAGTATTTAGGAACAAGGCCTATGGATCATACTTTCACTAGTGGACACTCTCAACATTGATCACATAACAGAATAGATAAATGCATACTCTACACTCTCTTGTTGGATGATGAACACATTGCGTAGGATTACACGAACCCTCAATGACGGAGTTAACAAGCTCCACAATTCAATGTTCATATTTAAATAACCTTAGAGTGCAAGATAGATCAACACAACCAAACCAAGTACTAACATAGCATGCACACCGTAACCTTCACACTATGAAAGGAGGAATAGATCGCATCAATACCATCATAGTAATAGTTAACTTCATAATCTACAAGAGATCACAATCATAAACTACGCCAAGTACTACATGATGCACACCCTGTCCACTTTACACCATGCAGGAGGAATAGAATACTTTAATAACATCACTAGAGTAGCACATAGATGAATTGTGATACAAAACTCATATGAATCTCAATCATGTAAGGCAGCTCATGAGATCATTGTATTGAAGTACATAGGAGAGAGATTAACCACATAGCTACCGGTACAGCCCCGAGCCTCGATGGAGAACTACTCCCTCCTCATGGGAGACAGCAGCGTTGATGAAGCTGGCGGTGGAGTCGATGGAGAAGCCTTCCGGGGGCACTTCCCCGTCCCGGCGGCGTGCCGGAACAGAGACTCCTGTCCCCCAGATCTTGGCTTCGCGATGGCGGCGGCTCTGGAAGGTTTCTGTGGGTTTCGTCGAACGTAATAGGGTTTTCGCGACGGAGGCTTTAAATAGGCGGAAGGGCAGCGTCAGAAGGTCAACGAGGTGACGACACCATAGGGCCACGCGGCCAGGGGTGGGCCGCGCCGGCCTATGGTCTGGGGGCCATGTGGCTCCCCTCTGGCGGCTCTCGGGTGTTCTGGATGCTTCCGGTGAAAATAGGAACCTGGGCGTTGATTTCGTCCAATTCCGAGAATATTTCGTTACTAGGATTTCTGAAACCAAAAACAGCAGAAAACAGGAACTGGCCCTTCGGCATCTCGTCAATAGGTTAGTTCTAGAAAATGCACGAATATGACATAAAGTGTGCATAAAACATGTAGATATCATCAATAATGTAGCATGGAACATAAGAAATTATCGTACGTCGGAGACGTATCAGCATCCCCAAGCTTAGTTTCTGCTCGTCCCGAGCAGGTAAACGATAAACAAAGATAATTTCTGGAGTGACATGCCATCATAAGCTTGATCATATTGTAAACATATGTAATGAATGCAGCGATCAAAACAATGGTAATGACATGAGTAAACAACTGAATCATAAAGCAAAGACTTTTCATGAATAGTACTTTCAAGACAAGCATCAATAAGTCTTGCATAAGAGTTAACTCATAAAGCAATAATTCAAAGTAGAGGCATTGAAGCAACACAAAGGAAGATGAAGTTTCAGCGGTTGCTTTTGATGTCTACGCCCCCCTCCTTTTCCTGTAGACAGTGTTGGGCCTCCAAGAGCAGAGGTTTGTAGAACAGCAGCAAGTTTTCCCTTAAGTGGATCACCCAAGGTTTATCGAACTCAGGGAGGAAGAGGTCAAAGATATCCCTCTCATGCAACCCTGCAACCACAAAGCAAGAAGTCTCTTGTGTCCCCAACACACCTAATAGGTGTACTAGTTCGGCGAAGAGATAGTGAAATACAGGTGGTATGAATACGTATGAGCAGTAGCAACGGTGCCAGAAAATAGCTTGCTGGCGTGTAGTTGATGGTGGTAGTATTGCAGCAGTAGTAACGCAGTAAAACAGTAAACGAGCAGCGATAGCAGTATTTAGGAACAAGGCCTAGGGATTACACTTTCACTAGTGGACACTCTCAACATTGATCACATAACAGAATAGATAAATGCATACTCTACACTCTTGTTGGATGATGAACACATTGCGTAGGATTACACGAACCCTCAATGCCGGGGTTAACAAGCTCCACAATTCAATGTTCATATTTAAATAACCTTAGAGTGCATGAAAGATCAATTCGACTAAACCAAGTACTAACATAGCATGCACACTGTCACCTTCACACTATGTAGGAGGAATAGATCACATCAATACTATCATAGCAATAGTTAACTTCATAATCTACAAGAGATCATAATCATAGCCTACGCCAAGTACTAACACGGATGCACACACTGTCACCATTACACCGTGCAGGAGGAATAGAACTACTTTAATAACATCACTAGAGTAGCACATAGATAAATTGTGATACAAAATACGTTGCAATCATAAAGAGATATAAATAAGCACTTCACTATGCCATTCATAACAGTGAATAAGTATTCTGTGAAATATAGCCTAAGAGACCCACACGGTGCACACACTGTCACCTTTACACACGTGGGACAAGGAGTCTCCGGAGATCACATGAGTAAAATTCACTTGACTAGCATAACGACATCTAGATTACAAGCATCATCATATGAATCTCAATCATGTAAGGCAGCTCATGAGATTATTGTATTGAAGTACATAGGAGAGAGATGAACCACATAGCTACCGGTACAGCCCCGAGCCTCGATGGAGAACTACTCCCTCCTCATGGGAGCAGCAGCGGTGATGAAGATGGCGGTGGAGATGGCAGCGGTGTCGATGGAGAAGCCTTTCGGGGGCACTTCCCCGTTCCGGCGGCGTGCCGGAACAGAGACTCCTGTCCCCCAGATCTTGGCTTCGCGATGACGGCGGCTCTGGAAGGTTTCTGTGGGTTTCGTCGAACGTAATAGGGTTTTCGCGACGGAGGCTTTAAGTAGGCGGAAGGGCAGCCTCGGAGGGGGCCTGGGGGGCCCACACTATAGGGCGGCGTGGCCCCCCCCTCTGGCCGCGCCAGGGTGTGGTGTGGGGCCCCCAGGGCTTCCCTCTGGCGGCTCTCGGGTGTTCTGGATGCTTCCGGGCAAAATAGGAACCTGGGCGTTGATTTCGTCCAATTCCGAGAATATTTCGTTACTAGGATTTCTGAAACCAAAAACAGCAGAAAACAGGAACTGGCACTTCGGCATCTTGTTAATAGGTTAGTTCCAGAAAATGCACGAATATGACATAAAGTGTGCATAAAACATGTAGATAACATCAATAATGTGGCATGGAACATAAGAAATTATCGATACGTCGGAGACGTATTAGCATCCCCAAGCTTAGTTTCTGCTCGTCCCGAGCAGGTAAACGATAACAAAGATAATTTCTGGAGTGACATGCCATCATAACCTTGATCATAATATTGTAAGCATATGTAATGAATGCAGCGATCAAAACAATGGTAATGACATGAGTGAACAACTGAATCATAAAGCAAAGACTTTTCATGAATAGCACTGTTGTCGTCAGAAACCCACCGGCGGGTAGCGACGGGCAACACCGTAGAGCCGGGAACAACCTAGAGCTGCGGCTGGCTGAGGTCCCTCCGAGCGACGGCCCGCAAAGCCTTCTGGTCACACGTCCGATGCTGATGCAAGGGCGTGCCACCTGACCTATACCTGGTCAGGAAGGTGATGGAGATGCCTCGCTTAGTTTCCTGCATGGCATACACGTAAACATTAAATACGAGCCTCGATCGGCTCTCAGGTTGTCCTGTGAATTGGCTCAAGGAGCCGATCCACCCATGATTCGTACGGGGTGCACGAATATATGGTGGTCCTGCTTGATCAAGATAAAGCTAATGAGATCTACGACGATTTAGGGTTTTCACCGCATAATCGGATCATCCTACTCCAGGTTGGGCCTCGCGGCCACGCACGGTGATCGTAAGCCGATCCTAAACAAGGCCTAAAAACCAACACGAAGTTGATCCCCGGAACATCCTGTTTAGGACTAGCGAACGACACCCTACGTGCCGCTGGATCCTCCCCCCCTTTGTAAGGCCTAACTATTGCAGATATTAAACTAATCCTTGTAGAACAAGGAGCAACCGTAACGGATCAGATCTACTAAATAATGATCAAGCGGGGTGCCGCCCCCACACCTAAGATAGGTGTGAGGGCGGCTAGACATGCAAGGGTTGCACTACGATAGCATGTTACGCGAAGAACCATGCTAACCCTAACATATCTATGATAACTACGTTGCTCGCCATCAACAAGGCTTCAGTACGAGCAACGCATGAACAACGTGGAGCTTGTGCTGCCTAGATCGCAAGATGCGATCTAGGCAGCATGTCGCTTACCGATAGAAACCCTCGAGACGAAGGAGTTGGCGATGCGCCGAGATTGATTTGTTTGGTTGAATGTTGGTTGTTGTTTATTCCATAAACCCTAGATACATATTTATAGTCCAGCGGACTTTCTAATTTAGGCGTGCACCTAACCGTGCACGGGTAAAACTCTAACTTCTAATCTAAGATACAATCTACCATAATTAAAGATACACGGGCAATCCAGCCCAAACTCCTCGTGCAAGGCCGCTTCAGAGATCTTCTACGTGTAATCTTCCAAGCCCATCTCTCTTACGGCCCACCTCCTGATTTGGCCAAAATCTGGTGATAACACATGCCCCCCTGGTTTTGGCAATAATTTTTCCAAAACCACTCTGTCTTCCCTCTGAAGGGTCATGTCGTGGCAGAGCAGAGCCGTTGCAGTATCCGTTATCATTATGCCCTGTCTTCTCAGCTTCTCTGCAAAATTCGATAGCTCTGGCGTCATCTCCTCGGAAACTGTAATGGCATTAAATTTCCACCAGGCTTCCCATTATTTAACTGTGCCGATCGATTAGCCCTCTTCATCACCTTCCTCTGTTCTAGCTATCGGCACCAAAAAACCCCCTCCTCCTGTAGCAATGTCTTCCTCTTCCTCTTCCCTCTCAGGCCTCCCCCTCCAATCCTCGCCGAAGAGGAAGAACGAGGACAACCTTCACTCCGAGGTGAACCCCCTCTCCCCCGACAATGAGAAGAAAGAAGGAGAAGTAGCGAAGGCCAAGGCCTCCCCCTCCGCCAAGCTCCCGCCGAAGAAGCGCTCCCGCATGTGGGCGGACAGCGAGGACGAAGATGACGACGAAGAAGGAGAAGAGGAGGAGGAAGATGAATCTTCCTCTTCCGCTGGGTACCCGCCGACGAAACGCTTCCGCTCTTGGGCGGACAGCGAGGATGATGATGATGACGAGGAAGATGAAGCTCCGACCAAAGGCTGGGGCAGCAGCGACGAGGAGCTTCCTGGGAGCAGCGCCAACGACACCGACGGCGGTGATGACGAGGACAGCGACGACTAGTAGAATAGGACTAGTAGTAGCAGTGCACTAGGCACCAGATCCCTCTTTTGAGAGCCATCAGCTCTTTCTTGTAAATCCGCTCCTTTGAATTAATGAAATTGTTCTTTCAATTCATCCTTCAATTACTCCAATTTCATTCCTTCCGCCTGTTATGCCAAGACCGATAGCAACGTATCGGATTTCTTCCCTTTTGGACGCCCGTGAAGCCGGACTCACATGCCGATTAGCCCGTTGGTCAAGCACTTCTCAATTTCAGACTGCGATTTGATATCCGATCATAATTTTTCGCAATCCCTTAGCCGATGACTATTCATCGGCTATTTTGAGAATCCAGTCCCTTTCAGGACGGTCCAAAACCTGTAAAAGCCGACGGCCTCCTTTCCCGATTCCTCTCCATAGCTTCAGTAGTCTTCTTCTGCAACACCTTACTACTTCAGAGAAGATCATAATGCAGGGCCAGTCGATGTGACTCCAATCGGCTCCCAAATCAGAGCATCTACCAAGTTAACTGCCCCCCGAGCCTTAATCAAGGCGAGGATACCGGCGAGGATGCACAGATCGTCGATCAGCTTTTTCCCACTAAACGTCGATGTCGACGTGAACTTTGAGCATATAACCAGTAGGTCTTGGTCTTGTGTAAGTGTACTAGAGTCGATGGCTACGCATCGGCTTCGCTTCTTGCGCAAATTTTTTTTTTAATTCGGCCGATTTTTCTTAATCGGCCCCCAATGTTCATCGGCCCCCAATGTTCCACTGCACGCATGTTTACACACGTTTATCTGCACATGTTCATCTGACTGTATGCCCCCCGAGCCGAATCTGCCAAATGACTGCAGATATCGGCTTCTATGGTTAGCCAGGGCACTGCACTTGCACATCGGCTCCGCAAGGATTCGTGCTGACTTTCATCTGCCGACATGGCCGCTGCCCAGTGGATCGATGCTGAACACAAGCAGAACACGTGGTGAAGATAATTTTGGCCGATTGCTGGAATCGGCCTCCATATCCATTGGAGCGCTGACTGAAGGTTCTGTAATGTTCCTTCATAATTTATGGGGCCGATCACAAGGATCAGCCTCGCCCCGTTTTGCTCATCGGTTTGTTCTTGCTACATGGTCAGACCAGTGGATAAAACCAGCTTAACCCTTCCCTTCGTCACGTCAATACGCTCGCAGTCGTCCAAATTGATACCTGAGAGGGGTTCTTGGCCTGCTGCTTCCCATGCGTTCATGCCAGCCGTTGAAATTTCGGCTGAGTCATCTGCCTGGACGACCTCTACCTCATCTCCATCCCACTGTATTATGCATTGGTGCATCGTGGAGGGAATGCAGCAGTTGGCGTGGATCCAATCCCTTCCTAGCAGAACAGCATAAGTGCTCGTGCTATCGACGATGAAGAACGTTGTAGGGATAGTTTATCTTCCTACGGTCAGATCCACATTCAGAACACCTTGTGCGTCAGACGCTTGGCCGTTGAAATCGCTCAATGTCACGTTGGTCTTGATTAGATCTGAGCTAGAGCGACCCAGCCGACGTAGCATAGAGTATGGCATGATGTTGACTGCCGCTCCGGTGTCTACCAGCATCTTATTTACAGGCCTCCCATCGATGTAACCTCTCAAGTACAGGGCCTTCAGATGTCTGTAGCTTTTCTCTCGTGGCTTCTCAAAGATAACCGGCCGTGGGCCGCAGTCAAGTTGTGCCACAGGTGCCTCGTCTAATCCTGGAGCACTGAACTCCGAAGGGAGGATGAACACCATGTTCGTGCCAGCCGATGTTTCATCATCGGCTTTCCTTTGCTTGGGACGCCACTCCATTTTCCGTGGATGACCCTCTTCGTCCAGGGTTCGCTGAACTTTCGCAGCCAGATCAGGTCGTGCCTTCCTTAGCGTATGCAAGTACAACCTTTCGGCTTCCTCCAAGCCGCGCAATCGCTGAACCCTGCGCTTTTGGGAACGGCTGAGTCCATCAGGGCACCACCTTGGACGGTGGTACCTGTCTTCTTCTTCTCCCTCGTCTTCTGAATCTTCAAGATCTGCCCAACGAGGTGACTCAGCGCGTTTGCTTTGTGGCGGGAGAGGCCCTAGGCGCTTGAACACAGACACATTGGCTGCCTCCTTCTTCTTCTGGTTGCATTCTGGGCAATTGCCGATTGTGGGCAATCGGCTCATTCCTGAATCCCAGCAGTGTCTGAAGAAGAGGCAGTCCCAGTGCCTGTCGTTGTCGTCTTGCTCCCTTGATTTTTCCGTGGCACGGCGCTCGTGCTCCTCCTCATCGTGATCGTGCCGACGATGTCTTCTGGCTTCTCTAGCCAGACGATCTCCTTCATCATCATCGGTGAATCGTCGGCGTTGGTCATACTGACTCACATACTTGTTGAGGAGGTGATCAGAGAGGGGTCGCTGATATCTCATGTTCTTCACTTCTCCCTCCGTGACGTAGCGCTTGCCATCATGACGGAGCCGATCGCGTGGAGCGGCCTCCTCTGTGTCCTTGCTACGAGAGCAGCTGCCCTCGTCTCCATCTTTGCCAGAGTGGTTCCCAGGTCCTACCATGTTGATGCTGAACGAGGATCCTGGCTGGCAACCTTCAGGGTAAGTGCACTCCAC
Source organism: Lolium perenne (assembly GCF_019359855.2). Lineage (NCBI taxonomy): Eukaryota > Viridiplantae > Streptophyta > Magnoliopsida > Poales > Poaceae > Lolium > Lolium perenne. Next base: position 92,997,377 of record NC_067250.2, on the reverse strand, counting down.
CATGTTAACGGCGGGAAAGGGCTGGGTGTCGACCTTCATGGCGTACTGGTTGAAAATTAGACGCCCTTTTTCTATCGCCGCTTGGATGTGGCCGACGCCATACCCTGCAGTCGTTGGTGGCATGGGAGAGCGAGTTGTGCCATTTGCAGTATGGCTTTCCGTTCAGCTCTTGCACCGTGGGGAATTTGAGACCTTCAGGAATCGTCAACTGTTTCTCCTTGAGCAGGAGGTCGAAGATTTGCTCAGTCTTGGTCACGTCAAAATCAAACCCCCGGGGCGGGCCTGGTGGCTTTACCCATTTGCAGGACACGGGGTTCCTCCCGAGTCCATTCAGCCATCGCTACCTCTTGGTCTCCGCAGAACTTCGTCTTCCTCTCGCATCGACCAGGACTATCGCACGCTTGAACTTGTCTTGGTACAGGTCCGGGTGGCGCTGTTCATATGCCGATAGTTTCGAACCATGTGCGCCGGTGAGGGATAATCTGCTTGGGAGGCCATGTCCTTGAGCTGTGTTGCAAGGCCTGCTACGCCAACTCGATCGCTTCTTTTTCGCTTATACGAACCGAATAACATCGGTTCCTAAGATTCCTGAAGCGCTGGATGTATTCTCGTCACGCTTTCTCCGCGCTTCTGACGTAGTTGTGCTAGATCGGCAATGCCAGACTCGGAAGCCTCTGAATGGTACTGCATATGGAACTGCTCTTCCAACTGCTTCCAAGTCCGGATGGAGTCTGGTGGCAAAGAGGTGTACCATCCGAAAGCCGATCCCGTGAGGGACTGTGAGAAGAGCCTCACACGTAGTTGATCCAACACTGAAGCCGGTCCTAGTTGCGCCAAATATCGGCCCACGTGCTCGATGGAGCTGGAACCATCTGATCCACTGAATTTGGAGAAATCAGGGAGCCGATATTTGGGTGGTAGCGGGATCATCTCGTATTCGTCGGGGTACGGCTTGGAATAGCCGATTGCCCTCCTTTTCGGCACCATGCCGAACTGATCTCTCAGTATGGTACTGATCTGATCCGCTGTGCTGGCTGCAGGAGTTGAACTCTGAAGATTCGCCGGGGTGGCGTACTTAGCCAGCCATGTTTGCTTTTCCAGCTCTGAGCCAACTGCAGGAGCTGAGCTATGGAGGTTCGTCGGGGTGGCGTACTTAGTTAGCCACGTCTGCTTCTCAAGCTCTGTCACTGACGTCCCTCCTGTTTTCCCAGAAGTCCCTGATGTTGTGGCCTGGTTTGTGAGTGCCCAGTTGCCACAATCTGGCACATACGTGCACGTGTACCCGTGAGGGATCTCCTTAGGCACCTCGGGCAAGAACTGGTAGTCACTAGGGTCACCACCGATCTTGTAGACGACGAATGCCGGTGAAGCCGGCACTTCTGGTGCTGCCAACGCATATGGCAGCGGTGGACGGGACTGGAGTGGCAACTCTCCTTGATGCGTCCCGAGAGCTGGTCCTGACGGCGAGTACTAGTGCCTCATGATCTCCTGGATCACGCGAAGAGCGACACGCTCCAACGTGTTGACCAGGTTCTCAGAGTGGCGGTGTAGCGAGTGAACCACCAAGTAGTTGATCTCCTGCCGCAGGGACCTGGTGCGTTCCTCCGACGGGGCAGAGAGGTCTATCCCATCGAGTGCACCTTGCGGTGAGAACCCCTTCCATCTGATGCCATGTGAACGGGTTCTCTGAAAAGAGCCGATGAGGTCGGCCTCGAGGATGACCTTGATCTCGTCATACTTCTTCTTGAGCTCGTCGGTCAGATCCTCGTACGTGACTGGCGTGCCGTCCGCCATCTCAGATGTAGATGGCGATGCGGTTGATGATGAAACTTGTCCCACCGGGCGTGCCAGAATGTGTTGTCGTCAGAAACCCGCCGGCGGGTAGCGACGGGCAACACCGTAGAGCCGGGAACAACCTAGAGCTGCGGCTGGCTGAGGTCCCTCCGAGCGACGGCCCGCAAAGCCTTCTGGTCACACGTCCGATGCTGATGCAAGGGCGTGCCACCTGACCTATACCTGGTCAGGAAGGTGATGGAGATGCCTCGCTTAGTTTCCTGCATGGCATACACGTAAACATTAAATACGAGCCTCGATCGGATCTCAGGTTGTCCTGTGAATCGGCTCAAGGAGCCGATCCACCCATGATTCGTACGGGGTGCACGAATATATGGTGGTCCTGCTTGATCAAGATAAAGCTAATGAGATCTACGACGATTTAGGGTTTTCACCGCATAATCGGATCATCCTACTCCAGGTTGGGCCTCGCGGCCACGCACGGTGATCGTAAGCCGATCCTAAACAAGGCCTAAAAACCAACACGAAGTTGATCCCCGGAACATCCTGTTTAGGACTAGCGAACGACACCCTACGTGCCGCTAGATCCTCCCCCCCCTTTGTAAGGCCTAACTATTGCAGATATTAAACTAATCCTTGTAGAACAAGGAGCAACCGTAACGGATCAGATCTACTAAATAATGATCAAGCGGGGTGCCGCCCCCACACCTAAGATAGGTGTGAGGGCGGCTAGACATGCAAGGGTTGCACTACGATAGCATGTTACGCGAAGAACTATGCTAACCCTAACATATCTATGATAACTACGTTGCTCGCCATCAACAAGGCTTCAGTACGAGCAACGCATGAACAACGTGGAGCTTGTGCTGCCTAGATCGCAAGATGCGATCTAGGCAGCATGTCGCTTACCGATAGAAACCCTCGAGACGAAGGAGTTGGCGATGCGCCGAGATTGATTTGTTTGGTTGAACGTTGGTTGTTGTTTATTCCATAAACCCTAGATACATATTTATAGTCCAGCGGACTTTCTAATTTAGGCGTGCACCTAACCGTGCACGCGTAAAACTCTAACTTCTAATCTAAGATACAATCTACCATAATTAAAGATACACGGGCAATCCAGCCCAAACTCCTCGTGCAAGGCCGCTTCAGAGATCTTCTACGTGTAATCTTCCAAGCCCATCTCTCTTACGGCCCACCTCCTGATTTGGCCAAAATCTGGTGATAACAAGCACTTCAAGACAAGCATCAATAAGTCTTGCATAAGAGTTAACTCATAAAGCAATAATTCATAGTAAAGGCATTGAAGCAACACAAAGGAAGATTAAGTTTCAGCGGTTGCTTTCAACTTGTAACATGTATATCTCATGGATATTGTCAACATAGAGTAATATAATAAGTGCAATATGCAAGTATGTAGGAATCAATGCACAGTTCACACAAGTGTTTGCTTCTTGAGGTGGAGAGAAATAGGTGAACTGACTCAACAATGAAAGTAAAAGAATGGTCCTCCATAGAGGAAAAGCATCGATTGCTATATTTGTGCTAGAGCTTTGATTTTGAAAACATGAAACAATTTTGTCAACGGTAGTAATAAAGCATATGTATCATGTAAATTATATCTTACAAGTTGCAAGCCTCATGCATAGTATACTAATAGTGCCCGCAACTTGTCCTAATTAGCTTGGACTACCGGATCATCACAATGCACATGTTTTAACCAAGTGTCACAAAGGGGTACCTCTATGCCGCCTGTACAAAGGTCTAAGGAGAAAGCTCGCATTGGATTTCTCGCTATTGATTATTCTCAACTTAGACATCCATACCGGGACAACATAGACAACAGATAATGGACTCCTCTTTTATGCATAAGCATGTAACAACAATTAATAATTTTCTCATATGAGATTGAGGATATTGTCCAAAACTGAAACTTCCACCATGGATCATGGCTTTAGTTAGCGGCCCAATGTTCTTCTCTAACAATATGCATGCTTAACCATAAGGTGGTAGATCGCTCTTACTTCAGACAAGACGAACATGCATAGCAACTCACATGAAATTCAACAAAGAGTAGTTGATGGCATCCCCAGTGAACATGGTTATCGCACAACAAGCAACTTAATAAGAGATAAAGTGCATAAGTACATATTCAATACCACAATAGTTTTTAAGCTATTTGTCCCATGAGCTATATATTGCAAAGGTGAATGATGGAATTTTAAAGGTAGCACTCAAGCAATTTACTTTGGAATGGCGGAAAATACCATGTAGTAGGTAGGTATGGTGGACACAAATGGCATAGTGGTTGGCTCAAGTATTTTGGATGCATGAGAAGTATTCCCTCTCGATACAAGGTTTAGGCTAGCAAGACTTATTTGAAACAAACACAAGGATGAACCAGTGCAGCAAAACTCACATAAAAGACATATTGTAAACATTATAAGACTCTCCACTGTCTTCCTTGTTGTTCAAACTCAATACTAGAAATTATCTAGACCTTAGAGAAACCAAATATGCAAACCAAATTTTAGCATGCTCTATGTATTTCTTCATTAATAGGTGCGAAGCATATGATGCAAGAGCTTAAACATGAGCACAACAATTGCCAAGTATCACATTACCCAAGACATTTATAGCAATTACTACATGTATCATTTTCCAATTCCAACCATATAACAATTTAACGAAGAAGAAACTTCGCCATGAATATTATGAGTAGAAGCTAAGGACATACTTGTCCATATGCTACAGCGGAGCGTGTCTCTCTCCCATAAAGTGAATGCTAGGATCCATTTTATTCAAACAAAACAAAAAACAAAAACAAACCGACGCTCCAAGCAAAGCACATAAGATGTGATGGAATAAAAATATAGTTTCAGGGGAGGAACCTGATAATGTTGTCGATGAAGAAGGGGATGCCTTGGGCATCCCCAAGCTTAGACGCTTGAGTCTTCTTAGAATATGCAGGGGTGAACCACCGGGGCATCCCCAAGCTTAGAGCTTTCACTCTCCTTGATCATGTTGCATCATACTCCTCTCTTGATCCTTGAAAACTTCCTCCACACCAAACTTAGAACAACTCATTAGAGGGTTAGCGACAATAAAAATTAACATGTTCAGAGGTGACACAATCATTCTTAACACTTCTGGACATTGCATAAAGCTACTGGACATTAATGGATCAAAGAAATTCATCCAACATAGCAAAAGAGGCAATGCGAAATAAAAGGCAGAATCTGTCAAAACAGAACAGTTCGTATTGACGAATTTTATCGAGGCACCAGACTTGCTCAGATGAAAATGCTCAAATTGAATGAAAGTTGCGTACATATCTGAGGATCACTCACGTAAATTGGCATAATTTTCTGAGTTACCTACAGAGAATTAGGCCCAGATTCGTGACAGCAAAGAAATCTGTAACTGCGCAGTAATCCAAATCTAGTATGAACTTTTCTATCAACGACTTTACTTGGCACAACAAAAAACAAAACTAAGATAAGGAGAGGTTGCTACAGTAGTAAACAACTTCCAAGACACAAATATAAAACAAAGTACTGTAGCAAAATAACACATGGGTTATCTCCCAAGAAGTTCTTTCTTTATAGCCATTAAGATGGGCTCAGCAGTTTTAATGATGCACTCGCAAGAAATAGTAGTTGAAGGAAAAGAGAGCATCAAGAGGCAAATTCAAACAAATTTAAGTCTAACATGCTTCCTATGAAAAGGAATCTTGTACAGAAATGAATTCATGAAGAACAAAGTGACAAGCATAAGAGGATAAAACACGAGTAACTTCAAGATTCTCAACATAAAGAGGGGAAACTTAATATTATTAAGATGCATATAACCATGTTTTCCTCTCTCATAATAACTTTCAGAGGCATCATGAACAAACTCAACAATGTAACTATCACATAAAGCATTCTTATCATGAGTCTCATGCATAAAATTATTACTACTCCCAACATAAGCATAATCAATTTTATTAGTTGTAGTGGGAGCAAATTCAACAAAGTAGCTATCATTATTATTCTTATCAAGTGTAGGAGGCATAGCATAATCATAATCAAATTTATCCTCCATAACAGGTGGCACCAAAAGGCTACTATCATTATAATCATCATAAATGGGAGGCAAAGTATCATCAAAGAAAATTTTCTCCTCAATGCTTGGGGGACTAAAAAGATCATGAAAACCAGCTTCCCCAAGCTTAGAACTTTCTATATCATTATCAACAATGGTGTTCAAAGCGTTCATACTAATATTACTACCAGCATGCAAATAAGATTCCATAGGTTTTTTAATTTTCGCATCAAACAATCCATGTTTTAAATCAGGAAATAGCATAAGAAGCTCATTCTTGTCCATTATGCCAAACTAGTGTAAACAAGAAACAAAAAGTTGCAATTGCAGGATCTAAAGGAAATAGCTTCGAGTACTTACAATGCGCCGGAAAATAGCTTAGTAGCCGAGATCCGGAGTGTGAGTACCTTTTACCTTTCCTCCCCGGCAACGGCGCCAGAAAATAGCTTGATGTCTACGCCCCCCTCCTTTTCCTGTAGACAGTGTTGGGCCTCCAAGAGCAGAGGTTTGTAGAACAGCAACAAGTTTTCCCTTAAGTGGATCACCCAAGGTTTATCGAACTCAGTGAGAAAGAGGTCAAAGATATCCCTCTCATGCAACCCTGCAACCACAAAGCAAGAAGTCTCTTGTGTCCCCAACACACCTAATAGGTGTACTAGTTCGGCGAAGAGATAGTGAAATACGGGTGGTATGAATAAGTATGAGCAGTAGCAACGGTGCCAGAAAATAGCTTGCTGGCGTGTAGTTGATGGTGGTAGTATTGCAGCAGTAGTAACGCAAAGAAACAAGAAACAAGCAGCGATAGCGATATTTAGGAACAAGGCCTAGGGATTACACTTTCACTAGTGGACACTCTCAACATTGATCACATAACAGAATAGATAAATGCATACTCTACACTCTTGTTGGATGATGAACACATTGCGTAGGATTACACGAACCCTCAATGCCGGAGTTAACAAGCTCCACAATTCAATGTTCATATTTAAATAACCTTAGAGTGCATGAAAGATCAATTCGACTAAACCAAGTACTAACATAGCATGCACACTGTCACCTTCACACTATGTAGGAGGAATAGATCACATCAATACTATCATAGCGATAGTTAACTTCATAATCTACAAGAGATCATAATCATAGCCTACGCCAAGTACTAACACGGATGCACACACTGTCACCATTACACCGTGCAGGAGGAATAGAACTACTTTAATAACATCACTAGAGTAGCACATAGATAAATTGTGATACAAAATACGTTGCAATCATAAAGAGATATAAATAAGCACTTCACTATGCCATTCATAACAGTGAATAAGTATTCTGTGAAATATAGCCTAAGAGACCCACACGGTGCACACACTGTCACCTTTACACACGTGGGACAAGGAGTCTCCGGAGATCACATGAGTAAAATTCACTTGACTAGCATAACGACATCTAGATTACAAGCATCATCATATGAATCTCAATCATGTAAGGCAGCTCATGAGATTATTGTATTGAAGTACATAGGAGAGAGATGAACCACATAGCTACCGGTACAGCCCCGAGCCTCGATGGAGAACTACTCCCTCATGGGAGCAGCAGCGGTGATGAAGATGGCGGTGGAGATGGCAGCGGTGTCGATGGAGAAGCCTTCCGGGGGCACTTCCCCGTTCCGGCGGCGTGCCGGAACAGAGACTCCTGTCCCCCAGATCTTGGCTTCGCGATGACGGCGGCTCTGGAAGGTTTCTGTGGGTTTCGTCGAACGTAATAGGGTTTTCGCGACGGAGGCTTTAAGTAGGCGGAAGGGCAGCCTCGGAGGGGGCCTGGGGGGCCCACACTATAGGGCGGCGCGGCCCCCCCTCTGGCCGCGCTAGGGTGTGATGTGGGGCCCCCAGGGCTTCCCTCTGGTGGCTCTCGGGTGTTCTGGATGCTTCCGGGCAAAATAGGAACCTGGGCGTTGATTTCGTCCAATTCCGAGAATATTTCGTTACTAGAATTTCTGAAACCAAAAACAGCAGAAAACAGGAACTGGCACTTCGACATCTTGTTAATAGGTTAGTTCCAGAAAATGCACGAATATGACATAAAGTGTGCATAAAACATGTAGATACCATCAATAATGTGGCATGGAACATAAGAAATTATCGATACGTCGGAGACGTATCAGCTTTCAACTTATAACATGTATATCTCATGGATAGTTGTCAATGTAAAGTAATATAACAAATGCAATATGCAAGTATGTAGGAATCAATGCACAGTTCACACAAGTGTTTGCTTCTTGAGATGGAGAGAAATAGGTGAACTGACTCAACATAAAAGTAGAAAAAGGCCCTTCGCAGAGGGAAGCATTGATTGCTATATTTGTGCTAGAGCTTTTATTTTGAAAACATAAAGAGAGCATAAAAATAAAGTTTTGAGAGGTGTATGTTGTTGTCAACGAATGGTAGCGGGTACTCTAACCCCCTTGCCAGACAAACCTTCAAAGAGCGGCTCCCATTTTATTTTATTTTTGGGTGGCACTCCTTCCAACCTTTCTTTCACAAACCATGGCTAACCGAATCCTCGGGTGCCTGCCAACAATCTCATACCATGAAGGAGTGCCTTTTTATTTTAGTTTTATTATGATGACACTCCTCCCAACCTTTGCTTACACAAGCCATGGCTAACCGAATCCTTCGGGTGCCGTCCAACAATCACATACCATGGAGGAGTGTCTATTTTTGTTAATTAATTTGGGACTGGGAATCCCATTGCCAGCTCTTTTTGCAAAATTATTGGATAAGCGGATGAAGCCACTAGTCCATTGGTGAAAGTTGCCCAACAAGATTGAAAGATAAACACCACATACTTCCTCATGAGCTATAAAACATTGACACAAATGAGAGATGATAAATTTTGAATTATTTAAAGGTAGCACTTAAGCAATTTACTTTGGAATGGCAGGAAATACCATGTAGTAGGTAGGTATGGTGGACACAAATGGCATAGTGTTGTTTGGCTCAAGGATTTGGATGCATGAGAAGTATTCCCTCTCGATACAAGGTTTAGGCTAGCAAGGTTGTTTGAAGCAAACACAAGGATGAACTAGTACAGCAAAACTCACATAAAAGACATATTACAAGCATTATAAGACTATACATCGTCTTCCTTGTTGTTCAAACACCTCACTAGAAAATATCTAGACTCTAGAGAAACCACTCATGCAAACCAAATTTTAACCAGCTCTATGTATTTCTTCACTAATAGGTGCAAAGTATATGATGCAAGAGTTTAAACATGAGCACAACAATTGCCAAGTATCACATTATCCAAGAAATTTTACCAATTACTACATGTAGCATTTTCCGATTCCAACCATATAACAATTTAACGAAGCAATTTCAACCTTCGCCATGAAAATTAAAGCTAAGAACACATGTGTTCATATGAACCAGCGGAGCATGTCTCTCTCCCACACAAGCATTTATTCAAACAAAAACAAAAACAAAAGCACACAGACGCTCCAAGTAAGTACATAAGATGTGACCGAATAAAAATATAGTTTCAAGAGAAGGAACCTGATAATTTATCGATGAAGAATGGGATGCCTTGGGCATCCCCAAGCTTAGACGCTTGGGTCTTCTTGAAATATGCAGGGATGAACCACCGGGGCATCCCCAAGCTTAGACTCTTCACTCTTCTTGATCATAGTATATCATCCTCCTCTCTTGACCCTTGAAAACTTCCTCCACACCAAACTCAAAGCAAACTCATTAGAGGGTTAGTGCATAATCAAAAACTCACATGTTCAGAGGTGACACAATCATTCTTAACACTTCTGGACATTGCCCAAAGCTACTGGAAGTTAATGGAACAAAGAAATCCATCCCACATAGCAAAAGAGGCAATGCGAAATAAAAGGCAGAATCTGTCAAAACAGAACAGTCCGTAAAGACGAATTTTAAAAGGGCACCAGACTTGCTCAAATGAAAATGCTCAAATTGAATGAAAGTTGCGTACATATCTGAGGATCACTCACGTAAATTGGCATAATTTTCTGAGTTACCTACAGAGAATTTTGCCCAGATTCGTGACAACAAAGAAATCTGTTTCTGCGCAGTAATCCAAATCTAGTATGAACCTTACTATCAACGACTTTACTTGGCACAACAAAACACTAAACTAAGATAAGGAGAGGTTGCTACAGTAGTAAACAACTTCCAAGACACAAATATAAAACAAAGTACTGTAGCAAAATAACACATGGGTTATCTCCCAAGAAGTTCTTTCTTTATAGCCATTAAGATGGGCTCAGCAGTTTTAATGATGCACTCGCAAGAAATAGTAGTTGAAGCAAAAGAGAGCATCAAGAGGCAAATTCAAAACACATTTAAGTCTAACATGCTTCCTATGCAAAGGAATCTTGTAAATAAACAAATTCAAGAAGCATAATGCAACAAGCATAGAAAAACTAGACAAGCTCAACTTCAAGATTTTAAGCATATAGAGAGGTGTTTTAGTAACATGAAAATTTCTACCACCATATTTTCCTCTCTCATAATAACTTTCAGTAGTGTCATGAGAAAACTCAACAATATAACCATCACATAAAGCATTCTTATCATGAGTCTCATGCATAAAATTATTACTCTCCACATAAGCATAATCAATTTTATTAGTACTAGTGGGAGCAAATTCAACAAAGTAGCTATCATTATTATTCTCATCATCAAATATAGGAGGCATATTGTAATCATAATCAAATTCATCCTCCATAACAGGCGGCAACAAAAGACTACTATCATTATAATCATCATAAATAGGAGGCAAAGTATCATCAAAGTAAATTTTCTCCTCCATGCTTGGGGGACTAAAAAGATCATGCTCATCAAAACCAGCTTCCCCAAGCTTAGAATTTTCCATAGCATTAGCAACAACAGTGTTCAAAGCATTCATATTAATAACATTCCCATTAGTATGCATATAAAGTTCCATGGGTTTTTTAATTCTCTCTTCAAACACATCATGTCCTAATTCAAGATAAAGTTCATAAAGATCTCTCATATTTTTGTTGTTTTCCATTATGCCTAACTAGTGTAAACAAGAAACAAAAAGTTGCAATTGCAGGATCTAAAGGAAATAGCTTCGAGCACAAACACAATGGCGCCAGAATGTTACCTGGAACCGAAGTATGAGTGCCTTTTACCTTTCCTCCCCGGCAACGGCGCCAGAAAATAGCTTGATGTCTACGGGTGCTTCTATTCTTGTAGACAGTGTTGGGCCTCCAAGAGCAGAGGTTTGTAGAACAGCAGCAAGTTTCCCTTAAGTGGATCACCCAAGGTTTATCGAACTCAGGGAGGAAGAGGTCAAAGATATCCCTCTCATGCAACCCTGCAACCACAAAGCAAGAAGTCTCTTGTGTCCCCAACACACCTAATAGGTGCACTAGTTCGGCGAAGAGATAGTGAAATACAGGTGGTATGAATAAGCAGTAGCAACGGCACCAGAAAAGTGCTTTGCCCAGGACAGTAAACAAGCAGTAGTAACGCAGCAGTAGTAACGCAGCAGTAGTAACACAGTAAAACAGTAAACAAGCAGCGATAGCAGTATTTAGGAACAAGGCCTATGGATCATACTTTCACTAGTGGACACTCTCAACATTGATCACATAACAGAATAGATAAATGCATACTCTACACTCTCTTGTTGGATGATGAACACATTGCGTAGGATTACACGAACCCTCAATGCCGGAGTTAACAAGCTCCACAATTCAATGTTCATATTTAAATAACCTTAGAGTGCAAGATAGATCAACACAACCAAACCAAGTACTAACATAGCATGCACACCGTAACCTTCACACTATGAAAGGAGGAATAGATCGCATCAATACCATCATAGTAATAGTTAACTTCATAATCTACAAGAGATCACAATCATAAACTACGCCAAGTACTACATGATGCACACCCTGTCCACTTTACACCATGCAGGAGGAATAGAATACTTTAATAACATCACTAGAGTAGCACATAGATGAATTGTGATACAAAACTCATATGAATCTCAATCATGTAAGGCAGCTCATGAGATCATTGTATTGAAGTACATAGGAGAGAGATTAACCACATAGCTACCGGTACAGCCCCGAGCCTCGATGGAGAACTACTCCCTCCTCATGGGAGACAGCAGCGTTGATGAAGCTGGCGGTGGAGTCGATGGAGAAGCCTTCCGGGGGCACTTCCCCGTCCCGGCGGCGTGCCGGAACAGAGACTCCTGTCCCCCAGATCTTGGCTTCGTGATGGCGGCGGCTCTGGAAGGTTTCTGTGGGTTTCGTCGAACGTAATAGGGTTTTCGCGACGGAGGCTTTAAATAGGCGGAAGGGCAGCGTCAGAAGGTCAACGAGGCGACGACACCATAGGGCCGCGCGGCCAGGGGGTGGGCCGCGCCGGCCTATGGTCTGGGGGCCCTGTGGCTCCCCTCTGGCGGCTCTCGGGTGTTCTGGATGCTTCCGGTGAAAATAGGAACCTGGGCGTTGATTTCGTCCAATTCCGAGAATATTTCGTTACTAGGATTTCTGAAACCAAAAACAGCAGAAAACAGGAACTGGCCCTTCGGCATCTCGTCAATAGGTTAGTTCCAGAAAATGCACGAATATGACATAAAGTGTGCATAAAACATGTAGATATCATCAATAATGTAGCATGGAACATAAGAAATTATCGATACGTCGGAGACGTATCACTGCCCGATCGTGGCACTGTGATCAAGATCTTCTACGCGCTTTTGCAAGCGGCAAGTGATCGTCTACCGCGGCAACAAGAGCCTCATCTTGTAGGCTTTGGAAATCTTCAAGGGTGAGTCTCGATCATCTCCTCGTTGCTCCCGTCTTCTAGATTGCATCTGGGCTTGGATTGCGTTCTCGCGGTAGGAATTTTTTTGTTTTTTATGCTACGTTATCCTACAGAAGTGGTGACGAAGATTGTGTGGGAAGTGAAGATTGACCAACATGGAGTATGCGCATACCTGAACCGTTTGCGGTGTGGACTTTATCCTTGCCTTGGTAGGGCTCCTTCATGTGCAGCTTTGCCAACTCATTGGTCAGATGATCCGTGGCTCCGGTGTCTGCATACCAACTCGGGTCGAAAGGGTAAGATGGAGTATGGCCCTGAGTAGCTGAAGCTGCTTGACGTTCAGCAAACTTTTCGTTGTAGCCGACGCCCCGAAACTCGCGCTTGAAACGCTTGAAGCAGTTGGAGGCAATATGACCAAGCTTGCCACATAACTGACATGTTGGTCTGTTTCCTCCTCCACTATTGCTGGCACCCGAGTTGAAGTGACTGAAGTTATTGTTGACAGGCGACGGCGCGAAGGATGGTGGCGAGGGAAGTATAGGGCGCGGTCCACCAGTACCGCTGAAGCCACCATGACTGCTGCCATAGTGTCCACTGTAATTGCCATTACCACCATATGGCTTTCCTTGGTCACATCCATCTGAGCGATACGACTTAGAGCTGTTTCTCCCAAACGATGCAGCATTCGCTGAGTGCAGACCAGCCTGAAGTTCAGCCTTGCGATCCTCCATCCGTTGCTCTGTACTCAAGAGCTGAGCATATAGATCACGTATGGGGATAAGAGTAGTGCGATTGTTAATAACTGCAACGAGTGGGTCATAGTCCTCATCAAGTGCATTCAAAACGTACGTGATGAACTCCTCATCTCCAAGTGGCTTCCCGATCGAGGCGAGGGTATCAGCGCAGGACTTGATCTTGTTGAAGTAAGCCGAACCTGAAGGAAAATCAACCTTTTTGGTTTTGTTCAGCTGACGCTTGATCTGCATGGAACGCGCCGTGGACTGAGCTGAGAAGCTGCCGGCAAGAGTACTCCATGCTTCATGAGACGTGGCGGCGAGATGGATCATGCCAACCACCGATTCAGTTGAAGTGGCGAGGATCGAAGACAATATTGCCTGATCTTGATGCAGCCACGCGATGTAGGCAGGATTGATGATGACCGGAGGAGCCCCAGCTTCAGAGGCATGGGGGTTGGGCCAGTGGCGGAGCCAGAAAAAAATAGAAGCCTGGGCAAATCATGCAAATAAAAAATAGGCGAGAATCGCAACGCCATATGTAATAAAAATCAAAAGTTTAAAATAGCAGGCTATGAGTCTTAGTGGCGACTATTGGCGAACGCTAGAAAAACTATAGCAAAGCTAAGGCATTTAGCGTTTTCTATAAAACAAGAAAACTTCTAAAAAATAGGCATCAAATATTCATATCATCTATAAATATAGAAAGAAATTCAATGATAAAAACATGTACTGAACTTTAATGATGATTGTCGTAATAAAAATAGTGCATAATTGCATACTATATACCTAGGTCTAACTTTCAAATCCTAATTTGAAAATATGTGGGCCTAGCGGGAGTAATACCGCTATTTTTTAGTCCTATCTAGCATTTTAGCGTGATTTAGTAAGCTATTAGCGGGAGATTCTACTTTGCGCTAAAAGGACATATTTTTAGTGGGAGTGTTGTGGCTTTGCTTTTTAACGAAAAATTGGTGTTCACATTTTCTGAAATAAGTATTTGATACAGTGATTCAACAACATACAAATTTTACTTACTGAGATTCCAAGTGGGGAAGTAATCAGCTAGATGAACATATACCATTTTTCCTCAATTCGCTGATTAAAATCAGCAAAGCGGATCACAACTGCCTTGGCCCTTGGCCCACTGCGATGGTGAGCAGGCGATGGGAGCCGCGCCGCCGCCTGACCTGCAATCTGCAGCAGTGTCTTCAAGCGCCGCACCGCCGTCGCTATTGTGTGGCCGGCTGGCCACGCCCCTGCCTGGCGCCGGCGTAGCTAACAGAGGCAGCCGCGGTGCAGGAACCGAACAGACGAACAGAGCGACGGATCAGTTCTGGGCGGAATGACTGAACTGGTGGCTTCCTTACTGGTGGCTTGTTGGACTTTTCTGTTGTTTAATTGGGCCAAGGGGGAGTCAATATAGGTGAAGCGCTGGATCCTCTAAAAAAAGGTGAAGCGCTGGATTTTCAGCCCGGGCAAGCAGCTAGCTTATCGCTAATTAGCGCCTAATGACACGAGATTTCAACGCTACCGTACAAGCTCGAGCCCGGGCAGCTGCCCGGACATGCCGGGCTGAAGCTCCGCCCATGGGTTGGGCACCGTCTGTGAGGACGCCGGAAAGCTGCCATCGACATAGCCGAAGAGAAGATGGCTGCGGAGAACCGACACCACCTGAGCCTTCCAGAAGAGGTACGACTCAGGGGAGAGCTTGATGGGGATCAGGTTAGCGAAGTTGAACGGCGCGGACGTGCCGCCGCTGGAGGAGCTGCCGGCGGGGAGAGACATGCCCGATGGAGCAGTTAGCGCCTTGGACAGCACGTCGGTGATGGCGGTGCTGGTCGAGGGAGTCATCGCCATGGAGTAGACGAAGGTGGAGGCGGAAGCTTTAGATTAGATCGCCCGTGGGCTCTGATACCATGAAAGAACGAAGACTAGGGTTTAGTTTGGAGGGGAACGCACACCTCAATCGGGTGGCTTGTCATTGATTTATATAGTGTACATTGTACAGAGTTTACAAGGTTTACAATACCAGCCTATCTACATAGATATACAAATACGTAGTCTATCATGTAGTCCAGTACATATAGCATCATCCTAGGCGGGCGATCCTAGCTAGCGCTCAAGCGCTGCGTTCGATCCTAGCGATCGTTTTTTTCCTTTCCGAAAACGGAATGTTTCCATTTCCGGTTGCACGCAACGCGGGGCAAAATTAACCTATAATCTAATTACTGCCTGGGCTCATTATAGTCTTAGGCGGTGCGAGAGGCGGCGGCGGCCATGGAGGCGGTGGGTGTAGCGGTTGCGGTGGCGCTGTGGCGGAGTAGCGTGGCACAGATCCCGGCTTCGTCCTTGTCGACCTCTCCATCGCCGCCGCTTCAGTCATCAACCTCCATTCATGCTTGCCGTGGTCCTGCTGGTGCTGGGAAGGCTTCTCGTCCAGCGGCATAGACGAGAACAAGGCTCTGATTTGAAGGTGGGGATTTTATTGTTGCTACCGTTTTTTTACATCTCCTGGTAGCCTGAATCAACAATTCTCCCTACCCATGTACTAAAAACTGTAGATTCGTCACACACGTGATGTAATCTGTGCTTAATCTACTTCTGTTAAGTACATCCTACTCATCTACAATTTAAGTGTACTACGGCCAGTCACAACTCTCATTTTTTTTCATTTGTACATCACAGCCCTGTTTTTTTTTGTCTTCAGTATTCCTTAGGACTTAGGTAGATGTAATTTTTTCAAGGCTACAAATTAAAGTTTACATGTCGAAATTAGTAGGATGTAACAATTCAATATTTTAATACTGTGAGAATGTATATTTTGTACTAATATTACATTTTCTTACATACTACGGTACAAGTATATTAGTCTGTAGAAAAATCTGTAGTATTCAACCCCAAATATACATAGGATGTACCTTTTGTAGTAAAATTGTATTTTTTTTACATGCCAGCAACTTAGTATGTAGTTTGTATTTCTATTTCCATCATATATATAGGATGTAACTTTTGTGTTAATTTAACAATTTCTTATATGCCAGCTACTAGAGGAAGGAAAAAAGCGATCCTTCTTGAGTTCTTGGGCGAAGGTTTCGAGTGTGGTCATGGCATGTCGGTGGAGTGTGGACGGAAGTAAAGATGCGCAACGAACGGGAAACAAAAGCCAGAGAAACGTCCTGACCTCCACTTTCTATTTTCGTCACCTGTCGCTATCACCTGTTGTACGACTTTCTATTTTTGGGGAGGGCACCGCGGTAGACAAACCGGTGCCTAGGCACCGTGTAGCAGGGTCCCAAAATTAAACTGCAAAGAAAGGGATTCAAACCCGGGACCTCCTGGCGAGCCCAGGTGGGCGAAAGAGTGGTGACAACCAAATCAGCTATCAATTGTATGTGTCATATATGTAAACGTACCTCTATTTATACTAAAATTAAACACGGCTGAGATAACAAAAGAAAACACGGTCTAAACTAAAAAAATCCAGATAGCAAACCATGAAATTAGCATCCATGTTGATATATATTGACAACATTTTATTAGTTTAAAATTTATTAACCCCTTTGCCCGTTATTTATTAACGGTAAATGTGAAAAATTATCGATCCGAAAAACTAATTTAACTTAGAATATTATGAGGACATTTTTAGCTCACAATTTATCAACCACTATGCTTATTATTTATCAACGGTAAATGTGAAAAGTTATCAACCCAAAAAAGCTAATTTCATTTAGAATACTTTTAAGGATATTTTTAGCTCATAATTTATCAACCCTTATGTTCGTTATTTAGCAATGGCAAATGTGAAGAGTTATCAACCCGAAAAGCTAAATTCATTTATAATATTTTAAAAATATTTTTAGCTCTCAAATTTATCAACCACTCCGCACGTTATTCATCAACGCTAAATGTGAAAAGTTATCGATCCGAAAAGTTAATGTAATTTAGAATATATTGGGAACATGTTTGGCTCATAATTTATCAATCGCTATGCCTATTATTTATCAAAGGTAAATGTAAAAGCTTATCAACCCGAAAACCTAATTTTATTTAGAATATTTTTGGGAATATTTTTAACTCGTAATTTATCAACCCCTCTATTCGTTATTTATCAATGGCAAATGTGAAGAGTTATCAACTCGAAAAGTTAATTTTATTTAGAATATTTTAGAAACATTTTAGCTCACAATTTATCAACCCCTCTTCCCATTATTTATCAACGCTAAATATGAAAAATTACCTACCCAAAATCTAATTAAGTTGAAAGTGATATTTATTTGAGTTGCAAGTGTACTTATTTGAATTGCAAGTGGTAGTTCATTTGAGTTGCAAGTAGTTCTCCCACCAGTTATTTTTTCCCTCTTAAAAACCACTAGCCCAAAAAAAAGGAATTAAAAAATAGTCCAAATAACATGATTTTTATATACAAAAGGAACAACAATATGGAAAAAATGATACTGAATTTCTAAAAGGGAATTGTACAAAGAGAATTGAAAAAAATTGCATAGCTAGTTAAAATTTGGAATATATTTACGCAATCAAAAATAACTGGTACAAATGAAAATATCACAAAAGGAAATTCGCGAAAAAAGAGTTCAAGTTCGTACGTCTATAACATGTACATATTCGATAATACAAATGAAACCTGTCTCTGTTTCAGACAACAAAGACCACTGGCTCGTATGGTTAGCCCGTTGCGCGCATGGGGGCAAGAGGTTGTGTGTTCGAATCTCCGCGGAGCATGCAAGTTTTTCTGGCGCCGGCGCGAAACGACGCGGGTCGAATACGACAAAACATCATAGGCGCGAGCGGGATTAGCGATAGAAACTGACCGCAGGAATTTCCTGCGAATTCGATCCTAGGCTATGCTAGGATCACTACAGGAACGGAGCACTACGCCGACGGCAGCCCTCGGCGTCTAGGTCCCTCGGCATAGGCTGGTGTGCCGTCGGCGTAGAGGTAGCCCTCGGCATATGTGTCGTACACCGACGGCCGGCGAGCCCCTCGGCGTACACGCCCTCGGCGTATCATCAACGGCTGTCCGTCGCCGTTCACGGCGGGCAGCATACGCCGACGGCAACCCCCTCGGCATAGAGGAGGTTCCCTGCGACGGCAGAGGCGACGTGGCGCGGCCTGGCGCGGCGACGTGGCGCGAGCTGGTGCAACCAGCTGAGCGTCTACGCCGAGGGCCACGTGGCGCGCGCTGGTGCGGCGGTATACGCCGAGGGCAACCCCCTCGGCATAGGCTCGACCATATGGTCATGCCAGGGGCCTATGCCGACGGCATAGCCCTCGGCGTATGCCTGCCCATTTTTTTTTTCAATTTTAATTGTGTTCCGATTCATGTAAATTGAGTTCAGCAGGTCCAATATATCGAAATACATGCAAATTCATCCAAATTCACCATAATTCACATAAATAGCATGAAATCCACATAGTAGCATCCAAATACATCCAAATTCACCATAATTCACATAAATAGCATGAAATCCACATAGTAGCATACATGGTGCATGTAATAGCATACAAGAGGAGAGTGCCATGTCATCCAATACATAGTAGTAGGTAGCACATGATGGCAAGCAAGAAGCCCGGTGCCGACTAGCGGAGGAAGGACCCGGGCGGGGTGTGTCCGCCCACATCGTTGGCGAAACGAGCAGCCCGGGGTTGCGCTCCGGTAGAAGCTGCAGAAGAACCACCTGGAGAAGGACCGGTAGCACGCCCAGGAGAAGTCGACGGAGAGGCACCGGGAGTAGTCCCAGGAGTAGTCGACGGAGAGGCACCAGCAGAACGCCCAGGAGACCGACCACCTTCATGAACCGGTGTGACCTCGCGCCCACCCGGCGATGCCTGGTTCCCGGACCATCCCGTTCCCTACGTGTTCCCTACATGTTAGCAACTTGCGAGGCAAAGGAAAGTGGTAACTACCGGTTTGGCAAAGAACTTACCTCCGGTGTGGATCCGTAGTAAGTCGCAGCGAAAGCTGCCTTCGATGGCATGATAGGCATGTCCCCCGCCACGGTAACTCGAGCCGGTGGCGGTGTACCAGTAGACATAGAGATCATCATTTCCTGCAAGATAGGTTACAAGTTAGGCTTTGCAGAAATAAAGCATCAAACTGAGACTTGTCATCTACTTGCGCGAGAAGAAAGATTCGGACTTGCGATATATACGTCATATAGGCCGTATTACGCCTATTCCACCGGGCGACGGCTGCCGATACGCTTCATTGCAGGCTTCGAAGGCCGCCTCGAAGTCAGGCTACAATTTCAGAAACAATGAATCTCGTAAACACTTAGCCATGTAGGAAGGAAAACCGGAAAGAGGATGAAAATGAGGAAAACTTACATCGTAGGCGGGTGGACGAGCAGGCCGTGGACGAGGCTGGGGGCTGTCGGCGGTGAGGTTATGATTTTGAGGCGTGTAGCTAGTGGAGTGGGTAGGCTTGACCGCCTTATTCAGCCAAGGGAAACGGCCATGCGGACGCCCGTGCCCGACAGGACCAACGACTCCTCGTCGACCGGAATGCTCAAGGGGTCATCCACCTCGGGGTGACGAGACTTGACCATGTCGCAAGAGTCCTCCTTGGCGGCCTTGGCATTGCCATAGTGCGTGGCCGAGGCAATGCGGGATTGGGCTTCGCTTCGTCCGCATCATGTCATATATCTGGGCATCATGAAGCACCACCCCGGGTGGTGCCTCGGCCCTGCATCGCGAAAAGAAAAGTTAAGCGTACCACAAATGAGACATGGCGGGAAATGAATGAAGGTCGTTCCATGTATATACATACCTTTTTCCCCTTGAAGCGGGTGTAGTCGCGGTTTCCGCGCGATGTGTGCCACCGGTGCCTCGGTTCTCCATGTTACGCCTCGACACGGCTGCAAACTCCTCGTCCCGCCTGAGCCACCTCGCCCTAATCAGCTCCTCCCATGCCACCCTATGCTTTCGGCCCACTCGGGACAAACCTGAAAACGCAATACTCAGCTCAAGATAATTCAATGAAAACTTAGCAAGAATGTAGAATCTCATTGACATTTTACTCACCGACATGTACTCCTCAATGGTCATTGCCCATTCCTCCGTAGGCTCGTTACCAACATAGTACTCCTTCTTGACCCTCTTACCCTTGTTAGCCCGAGAAGGCACTAGCGCCGGTGAACTTTTGGTTGTACCACCTGCTGCGGTGTCAACCTCTCGCAAGCGCCACGCAAAGTGAGACGCGCTGCGTGTCATGCTCCGGGTCCACACGATAGAAGCACTTCAATCATGCATAAATCAGTTGTGAAAGTCATGAGTTAGCACATTAGGGTCATCAACTATGAACGGTGCTCGAGAAATATATGCCTTACCCGTAACTTGGTGGTCACAGCCTCGGCATTTGTCGCGAAGCCTACGGCAGGGCATCCTCATAGTCCGCCCAAGTAGTGGCTAGCTTCGTCGGGCCACCGGGGACCGTGCTAAGGGGAGTGTATCCGCCGGGCCGTAACTTCTTAATCGTAGCCCCAAGCAAGCCGTTAGGCATGCGGGGGCTTGGCATCCCATGTCCGATTCTTTGCAAATAAATCACACATTAGTACACATGCCAAATTGTTTATTATGCCCAAGATGAAAATACATGTTCGAAATTTCTGAAGTAGTACACTTACTCATCGCTCGAAGGAATGATAAGGGCCTTGTCATCATGGGTCTTCGGCTCCTTCCTCGCATTGGGGACTCTAGCTTCTCCACGAAGCTTCAAGGGCTTCGGCGCACCTTCACCCTCCATGACCTCCAACTCAGCCCTAGAGTCCGACTCGTGTGTAGACTCCGTCTCCATCTCCACCTCCCCACTAGACGGACCCTCAAGGTACAACTCAGAGCCACGTCGCCGAAGCGGAGGGTGGCTCGTCAAAGTCCATGTGTACCCGCCGCCACCTCGTCCTCCACCTCGTCCTCCTCGTCCTCGTCCTCGACCTCCACCTCGTCCTCCTCGTCCTCGTCCTCCATCGGTACCATCGGCGTAACGCGGATTTTGCACCGGGGCTCGATCACTCCGTCTAGGCACTCTAGGAATATTCCTCTTCACCTGCGCCAGCGTCTTAAGCAAGCTCTCGGAGTCTGCCTTGCCGCTGCTCATATTGTTCAGTCACCTGCATTGAGAAGAATAAAACAGTTAAGCACAAAGACATATTATATGAAGATACTAAGAATAAAAGGCACAATGCAATTAAGAAGCATGTTGACATAATAAAATGAAGATACTAAGAATAAAAGGCACAATGCAATTAAGAAGCATGTTGACATAATAAAATGAAGATACTAAGAATAAAAGGCACAATGCAATTAAGAAGCATGTTGACAAATAAATACTAAGAATAAAAGACCCTCACCGACCATCATCGCTCTCACGCTCACTCTCATACTCCATCTCTTTCTCTTTCTCTCGCCCACTATCACTATCACTATCTTGTGAGTACAAAGTTGAAGGGTCGACGGGTGGAGAGCTCATCATAATTGTCATTCGCCTCAAGTAACTTCTCGAGCATAGATATGTCCTTTAGATCCACCACTGACTCACCACGAGTTTCTGCATCGTTCCCGAGGTCCTCTTGAACAAACGGTTCTAAAATATATTCCCCGAAGTCCTGTTCCTCTTGATAGAAAATCCCCTCGTATGTCACGGGGTCAATGTTGTTGTAATCATCCTCAGAGGGAATCGGTAGGTTACCATGTGGCGATACCTGAAAGACGACTTCCCAACCCTTGAGTTCCGCTTTCTGGCATGGGTAGGGCAAATAATAAACTTGCTTGGCTTGGTGAGCCACAATAAAGACATCGGCTCCGCTATAGGTGGTTGAAGTCTTAACTTCAACTAACCCAATGGACTTATCACTTCTCTGTCCACCTATTGGGTCGAACCAATGACACTTGAACACGACGATATTGAGTTACACGTTCGTACGATTGAATGTCAACTCGTATACACTTTGTAACCTTCCGTAGTAATCAAAGTTGTTGGCTCCTTTGGTGAAGACCCCAGTATTTATCGTTTTGGGATTCGCCCGGCCCTTCGTGCGTCTACGTGTGGAAGCGAAACCCATTCACATCATACTTCTCATACTTGGTCACCTCACGGCTACAACCTTGGGAAACACATTTCAACTCATCTATCATATCAACGTTTCTCTCACGGCCCTACAAGAACATTTCAAATTTGTTGTGTGCATTAGTTACGTGTAATAAGAGGGACAAGTCACATGTTGCAATGTAAGAGGAAAGGTTAGAAATTACTTTTTCCATGAACCATGTCACAAAGTTTTTATTAATTCCGGGAGCACCGTCTTTCAATAGAGTGTCCATCTCCGAGGTTTCGGGCAATTCATCATACGGCCACATTTCATCCGTGAATTCGCTGAAAGGAGAAAATAAGCATTAGACCGAGACGAGGTTACTAGCTGCAAAGTAATTTGTTCACCATTTTACCTTACGAATGGGATCACTTCCTCCATGTTCATAAGCACATATAGCATTATACAATCCTTCTCTTCGTTCTCCAATTTATATTTTGTTCCTTTACCAGCCTTGCCACCGGGGAATTGGAATAGTTTTAGCTTGGGGTCATTCTCGGGCACGTCGACATTGTAACGAGTGACCGGGTTATGCTGAGTGGGAACATCATCGGGATAGTACGTTGTCGCGGCATCTGCCATCTCCCGAAGGCATATTGCCTCAGCTATGCATGCTTCAATCTTGGCCTTGTTTCCAGTTATCTTTCGAATATACTTAAACTCTCTCTCAATACGAATCGCTAACGAAACTGCACCGGACCACCCAAGAGTGCCTCGTTGGCGAGGTGCACAATGAGATGTGCCATCGGAGTAAAGAAGCCTGGCGGAAATATCATCTCCAAATTGCATAGCAACTCCGGCACTGTATGTTGTAGCTTTGCAATAACCTCGGGACATATCTGCTTAGCACAGAGCGTGCGGAAGAAATGGCTCAACTGCGCAAGCACTCGCCAGACTTTCTCGGGGATATACCCTCGAAGCATCACCGGCATGAGCCGCTGAATCCATATATGATAGTCGTGACTCTTGAGCCCGGTGACTTTTCCCGTCGGGGGTCCCCCGGTGGGAATATGCCTCCATTTGAGCTTGGTTAGGTCATAGGTACATGTGGAAACAAGGATCATCCCATATGATCTCAAGCTTCTCTTCGGTTCACGTACGAGGGAGTTGCCCCCTATACATGCAGAATCTGCCTAAGTGTAGGAACCCCCTGTCCGAGAAGCCGGACACACCTGGGGGGGTAGCCTTGGATATAAAACCATCTCAAATCACTTTTGTGGATTCCATGTGGACACACACAAGTTTTGGGGCCATTCCCTAGATCCGATGCTCGATTTCCGATGAAACCCTAGTTCTGTTGACCGCGCGGTCTACCCCTTTGACTGCATCCCATCGGGGGTCCCCCGGTGGGCATATGCCTCCATTTGAGCTTGGTTAGGTCATAGGTACATGTGTAAACAAGGATCACCCCATATGATCTCAAGTTTCTCTCCGGTTCACGTACGAGGGAGTTCCCCCCTATACATGCAGACCCGCACAAGTGTAGGAACCCCCTGTCCGAGAAGCCGGACACACCTGGGGGGGTAGCCTTGGATATAAAACCATCTCAAATCACTTTTGTGGATTCCATGTGGACACACACAAGTTTTTGGGCCATTCCCTAGATCCGATGCTCGATTTCCGACGAAGACCTAGTTCTGTTGACCGCGCGGTCTACCCCTTTGACTGCATCCCATCGGGGGTCCCCCGGTGGGAATATGCCTCCATTTGAGCTTGGTTAGGTCATAGGTACATGTGGAAACAAGGATCATCCCATATGATATCAAGTTTCTCTCCGGTTCAACTCCGAGGGAGTTCCCCCCTATACATGCAGAATCTGCCTAAGTGTAGGAACCCCCTGTCCGAGAAGCCGGACACACCTGGGGGGGTAGCCTTGGATATAAAACCATCTCAAATCACTTTTGTGCATTCCATGTGGACACACACAAGTTTTTGGGCCATTCCCTAGATCCGATGCTCGATTTCCGACGAAGACCTAGTTCTGTTGACCGCGCGGTCTACCCCTTTGACTGCATCCCATCGGGGGTCCCCCGGTGGGAATATGCCTCCATTTGAGCTTGGTTAGGTCATAGGTACATGTGGAAACAAGGATCATCCCATATGATCCCAAGTTTCTCTCCGGTTCAACTCCGAAGGAGTTCCCCCCTATACATGCAGAATCTGCCTAAGTGTAGGAACCCCCTGTCCGAGAAGCCGGACACACCTGGGGGGTAGCCTTGGATATAAAACCATCTCAAATCACTTTTGTGCATTCCATGTGGACACACACAAGTTTTGGGGCCATTCCCCAGATCCGATGCTCGATTTCCGACGAAGACCTAGTTCTGTTGACCGCGCGGTCTACCCCTTTGACTGCATCCCATCAGGGGTCCCCCGGTGGGAATATGCCTCCATTTGAGCTTGGTTAGGTCATAGGTACATGTGGAAACAAGGATCATCCCATATGATCCCAAGTTTCTCTCCGGTTCAACTCCGAGGGAGTTCCCCCCTATACATGCAGAATCTGCCTAAGTGTAGGAACCCCCTGTCCGAGAAGCCGGACACACCTGGGGGGGTAGCCTTGGATATAAAACCATCTCAAATCACTTTTGTGGATTCCATGTGGACACACACAAGTTTTTGGGCCATTCCCTAGATCCGATGCTCGATTTCCGACGAAGACCTAGTTCTGTTGACCGCGCGGTCTACCCCTTTGACTGCATCCCATCGGGGGTCCCCCGGTGGGAATATGCCTCCATTTGAGCTTGGTTAGGTCATAGGTACATGTGGAAACAAGGATCATCCCATATGATATCAAGTTTCTCTCCGGTTCAACTCCGAGGGAGTTCCCCCCTATACATGCAGAATCTGCCTAAGTGTAGGAACCCCCTGTTCGAGAAGCCGGACACACCTGGGGGGGTAGCCTTGGATATAAAACCATCTCAAATCACTTTTGTGGATTCCATGTGGACACACACAAGTTTTTGGGCCATTCCCTAGATCCGATGCTCGATTTCCGACGAAGACCTAGTTCTGTTGACCGCGCGGTCTACCCCTTTGACTGCATCCCATCGGGGGTCCCCCGGTGGGCAAATGCCTCCATTTGAGCTTGGTTAGGTCATAGGTACATGTGGAAACAAGGATCATCCCATATGATATCAAGTTTCTCTCCGGTTCAACTCCGAGGGAGTTCCCCCCTATACATGCAGAATCTGCCTAAGTGTAGGAACCGTCAACGCCGTTCGTTCGAGCCATGGCGGGGTTTCCACATACAGATCCTGGATTTTACCAACTGGTAGCCCATTATGCGGAAATCGTCAACGCCGGGTACATCCAAGGTTAGCCAAACCTTACATCACACTTGTACATGTATGTTAGGGGCAGAAGCAAGTTTTCCAACAATTCTGACGCTCCGGTGATCTGTTTCTTGGGAAACCCTAGGGCGGGACCCCTAGGATTAGGGTTTTACCAAGTGATCTGTTAGGGTTATAGTTAGGGTTAGCAATGTATGTGGAAACCCTAGGGTTAGGGTTAGAGTTAGGGTTAGGTTAGGGTTAGAGTTAGCAATGTATGTGGAAACCCTAGGGTTAGGGTTAGGGCTAGAGTTAGGGTTAGGGTTAGAGTTAGCAATGTATGTGGAAACCCTAGGGTTAGGGTTAGGGCTAGAGTTAGGGTTACGGTTAGGGTTAGAGTTAGGGTTAGAGTTAGGGTTAGGGTTCGGGAAACCGTAGGGCGGGGACCCCGCGGATCTACCCATATGTACATCGATAGCAAATGTTGGGCCTAGTGGCTCCGGTTGACCCGTCTACGAAGAGCGTCACCCATGGGACCTACATATGCCATCTACGAATTCTTAAAAAATAGAACCATTTTTTACATAATTCATACTAGTAAATAAATAATAGAAACATATTATAAAGTAATATGAGAGAGGGAAAAAAATAAAAAAAATAAAAAAATATTATATGCCGAGGGTGGCCGTCGGCATAGGGTGGCCATGCCCTATGCCGAGGGTGGCCGTCGGCGTCTGACTGACGCCGTGAGCGGGCGACGACGGCGCGGGCTGGGCCAGAGGCGATGCCGGTACTACGCCGAGGGCCAAGGTGACGCCGACGGCTGCCCTCGGCGTAGCCCCCTCTACGCCGACGGTATTTGTACGCCGACGGTCGGCTGCTGAGCTGCCCCGGCGAGGCCGTACGCCGACGGCCCCGATAAAAAGCCGTCGGCGTACAGTTTGGCCGTCGGCGTCTTCTCCCATTCCTGTAGTGGATATATGTAGCGTGGTAGACAAAGCATGGATCTTGAAGGAAAGGTGTTCAACCTTTTCCTCGGAATTCTGCTCCCTCACCCTGAGTCCATGGATCGACCGGACCCTGGTTACGGCATTATTTTTTATTTTTTTTCCTTTTCTACGAGTGCAACAGCCCAATCTAGCCGTATCACTCTCCTCTCCATCGTGAACAACGGTCGTCTGCCGTCATGGTGTGTAGCAACGCTCTGCCGTCCTATGGTTCGATCGACGCCGACATTGCTGCCGTGGAAGATCGAGTACAGTGATCGACGCGTCGCGTCACCGACGGCGTTCCACACATCTGCTTCGTGCTGCTGTTGTATGGATCCACCGAGCAGGGGGCCTTGAGTCGTCGCGTACAGGTGCATTCACTTTTGGTCCGGATCGTGGCGATCTCTTCTCGTCGGTCTAGCTAGCTAGCTCGGCCGGCGGCATAGAGAGCTGGAGGAGAGAGTAGACCACACGTCCACACGGCGGCATAGGATCCCATGTGCGCTGCCTCCGATCGATGCATGCACGAATGCCTCGGCCCTCGGCCCATCCCCATCAATCATAGCCCATGTCCAATCCGCCACCTCCTTTGTCGGAGGAGTAGCCTAAGCTATTGATTTTTGGCAAAAAAAAAAAAAAAATGGATGCACGTGTTTATCTGAACAATTTAAGTTGTTGTACATGTGAAATAAGAAAGTTACGCTTGTTTCAGTGAACATCGTCCAAAACCGATTTTGAAGAGAAAACATATATTAGGTCTATTCCAGTCAGAAACAAACTATTTCGATCTGCAATAGCTAATTCCTAGTCTAAAAAAGCGGGACTCTAAACAATCTACAAGGTGGGGTATTTTGGCCAGCTTATGGGTAGCCGAAATCAACTCTTGGTATGTGATGGATTATATTTAATGTTTCTACTTTGCCTTTGTATACTTTATTGATCTAAAATTCAAATTGTATTAGCCATGTCAATTTCTTCGGTTAGAGAGGTGAGGATATGTTTGCTCAATTGTAAAAATGATGGTTTTGAGAGCCCCTCTTGAAACAAATCAATTTGTGTTGAAAATGACAACAGGGTTTTAAATATGTACGAAATGACAACAAAATGAGGAAAATAAGAAAAGGACGAGACACAAGATCACTGTGGATTACTTTTACAGTGTGGACACCATCTGCTATAGGCTTTATTATTACCCATTTATAATGAGCAATCTTCAGAGTGAACATCTCTTGTCTTAACTCAAAAGACTTATTTTTTAGGTTCAATATGAATAAGCTTGATCGCTGGGAATTTTCTAATTATAATCATGAGAATATATAAGGTATTCTTGAGCTACACATTAATCATATTTGAAAGATGCGTATTTTTTCCTATGGTTTACCCCTAATTTTGTTATTACTGGTGGTGAAGACAACATTTGGAAAGGCCTTCTGGGCGATGAAGACCATCGAGATCGAGTTGCGCAAAAAGATGCCAGGAATGGGTTCTTGATGAATGATGATGTGCTACATCGAGCGAGGGATATTCAAATATCTTGATCGATAAAGCTACATAAGATATGTCCTTAAAGATTCATTATTGTACTAGGTGATTATGTAAGAATTATACATAGTAATATTAATGTGTTAGAACAATTTTGATGGTGAAATGGCCCTGACCCGTCCTGTTCCTGGTTCGCTCCCACGTGACCTCGGGAGCAGTGGCGGGCCACGTTGTAGTTGTGTAGTCATTTTACTACACAAAATTTTAGAACATAGGTAGAAATTATGTAAAAGAGTTACAAAAAATGTATAAATAGATATATTTGACTATATAACTTTAAAATGACTACACAACATTGATGTCCTAGCTCCACCTCTGCTCGGGAGGAAACCCTCACCCTCTCTCTCTCTCTTTCTCTCTCTCTCTCTCTCTCCCTCCCTCCCTCCCTCCCTCCCTCTCTCTCTCTGGCGGCCGTCAGCATGTGCCGCAGGGCAAAGCCCGTGGTGCCAGCAGCAACATGCCTTCATTTCTCGACGGGACTATGTTTTTCTTGGTGGTGGTGCAGATCTTGGATGCCAGGGTGGCAGCCCCGGAAGGTGGACTACGTGGACTACACGTTCAGCGAGCGACGTGTGGAAGTGGTGATGGCCTTGCTCTTCAGTCATGGTGATGTGGTTCCCTTCTCCATGTGTGAGCTCCGTCGGTGGCAAGTCTTGGTTCTTCTTGTACCATTTTGGTTTATCTTTGATCTAGTTTGCAAGAGGGCCTTCTCATCATCTTGTATCAGTTTGATTGTGTATAACTTTATTTATAAATAAAGTGGAGCGAGAGCCTCTAAAACTATTTAAATCGTTGCTTCATTTTTCGCCCTATCTAAAAAATGTTTCCGTCCTCTTCCACTGTACCCGCAGGCTACTGCTGCAACCCTAGTTCATAGCAATTTTATGAAGCTACATGCATGTACTCCTCGCTCCTCATGCGCCCATGCGGAGAATTATTGCATTACGTGTAGTGTCATCGCACGGGTGGCAACGTCGGGCGGCTCGAGCGTGTACCCATATCTTGGTTCGTACCACACGACAACGAGCATTCAAGAAGGCGTTGGTTGGATGGATCTCCGATCATGAATGATCAGTTCGTTCATCGAGTGCTGTACGCGAGAAGAGAAAGATCGCGTCGGTCCTCGGCCGTGCGATCCGATCCTCTGCTTCCAGGTACTCTTAGGTCTGTAAAGGCAAATCGAGAACGAAGACGTGATACACGTACCACTTTTAACGTACGATTACACCGAGATGATGGCTAAATTTTTTTTTAAACAGAAGGCCGTAGTCCTGCCTTAAATTAATAAGGTTGTTGCCGGTTAAGATGATACAAGATGCTGAAAACCAGCTAACAGGAACCGAAGCAAAACAAGAAAAGGAATGAAACACAGCTTGAGCTCCGAGACCATTGTCCAGTCTTGTGATCCGACTAGAGAGGCATCGAAGCTGGTGAAGAAGGCCGCCATTGAGGGAAACACACCATCGTCAACCTCCAGAGGCCAAGCAAACCCCAGGTACCATCCGTTTCCACCTCCAAATAAAGCTCCCTGCTTTCTCGCCCCGACTCGGAGGGCACCGTACCTGTCGGAGGTAGATCGCTCTCCCTGAGCACGCATGGATAATGGAAGTTACCACCATGGAGAAAGACTCTGGGCACTCGCCTTGCCGCGCCGCCACCCACGAACATCACAGCCACCCGCAACACAAACCACCAAACCAGACCAAGCTGCCAAGAGTAAGCGAAGACGATGCATACCAACCTCCGCTGAGCTCATCCACCCAAACATACTATCTCAAAACGGCGTCTCCAACGAGGGAACGACACCACCCGGGCGTCGCCACCGTCTAAGCCAAAGCTTTGAGTTTTCACCGAGATAGATAGGGCAGGGAGGGAGGGGATATCACCTCGATGTCGCCTTCAGGAAGGAGAACGGCGCCGTCAGCGTCGTCGAGGTCGCGGCCGCCACCGTATGCCAAGGGTTTCCCCCGGTCCAGAGCCCACATCCGACCACACCCCGCAGCCACCGGAGGCAGTCCGGGGCCAGGGAGGTGCGACGAGCACCGCAGGGAGGGGGAGCCTCCGTCTTCAGATCTGGTACCAGAGGCCCATCGGGGCGACCTCCACACCACGCCCACACCCACCGCCCCCTTCACCGCCCGCGCGGCGGAAGGGAGCCGACCGCAGCATCGGCACCGGTCGCCCGCCGTCGGGCCGACGGTGCCCCACCCTGCGCCCAGGGCCGCCGCCCTGGTGTCCTGGCCCCAACCCGGTCGACGGAGGCCATCAAGCCCTGGCCACCACTTCCCAGCGCCGGCGAGGCCACGCCGAAGAGGGGGACGGGGAGAATCGGGCCGACCTCGTCCAACGGCGGAGGCCACCCCCGCGCGGCCGTCGTCCTCCCTACAGCAGCGCACGGGGGGCGGAGGAGAGATCCCCGCCACCCCCATCACCAGCATCGCACGGCCTTGCCGGCGGCCGCCTCCGGCGGCGACGAGGGGATAGGAGGGGGAGGGGGGAGGCGGCGGTGGCGGGATTAGGGTCCCCCCGGTCGCCTGGAGGGGCGACGCGAGGGAGAGGACGGGTTTTTTTTCTGTCTGATTTCCTCGAAGGTGATGGCTAATCACCCTTGGAAAACTGTAATTCGAGGCGTCTCTAGTCTAGTGGGGCCAGGCTAATTAGTTTTTGCCCACACCATTTGAGCATGTTAGTGAATTAGTTAGTGCGAAACTGAGCATTGTATGGAGATCGAGCCCCATGTCTGATGCCTCGTTAAATCTGAATTATTCTTGTGGTGGTAAAGTCACCTGCTTAGCGTCGAGTTGATGGCTTCGACAATCTTCAGACTCTAGAATTCTAGTAGTGTTCAGTAGGCACATGCTACATTCGTCCACAGTTTGTGGGGGAGTGCAGTTTTGGCTCCCGGGTCCATATGCACATGTTATCTGGACCCTTGTATTGTGCATGGAGATGGACGAATGTGTCAGAATTTAATGAGCTGAGGGTGCTAGTAAATAGAATATACACCATGGTTATCCCGTACGGTCCATGCAGGGCCCACTGTAGTGATGAGGCCGCAACGGAGAGAAAACAGAGACTGGAGACGGCGGTTTAACTGATGTTATCTGGACCAATCTGCTAGCGGCCTCCTGGACTATGGTCCAGATCTGACCGCATGGAAATCAGGCTGACACATACCGGAAAAATGGACTATCGTAGGATCTTTTTCTGCGGCGATTCGACCGGCACCTACGCGGGTCGAGAGTCGAGCGAGCTGTAAGAGTATTTCAAGTAGTTGGTTCACCAGGCTGAAATTAGCTCTATTTAACGCGGGATATATGTAAAATTCGGTCTAAGGAGGCTCATTTTTCTAGCGGCGAGCTCAGAGAAAAGAACAAATATAGGCGAATTCAAACATAAACACACGAAAAACATTTAAATTTAAGCGAAATTTAGAGATATTTAATATATATAGACGAGTTCGTACATATATAGGCCGAATTCGTAATATATTTGAATTCGGCCAGAGGGAAATATAAACTAAATTAAAACACGACGTTCTACATGTCGAAATGGCGGTAGAATGTCGTGTAGTCACTGGAGTCACCGCTGTCCTGGGATGGCGGTGCCTGCTGGCTGCTGCCCTGTCCAGGATCGCCGAGGCGTGGCAGCGACGGCGTTGGCCGGTACTACTCATCCTTGCTGGAGTCCTCCAGCTTGATGAGCGGCACCGCGCGGCCGCCAGGTCCAGGAGCCACCGCTGTCTCCCTCTTCCAGTCCTGCCTGGACCAGGCGAGCGCCGCGTCCATCGGTAGGGCGTTGTCGGCGGGGACGAGGTCGTTGAGAGACCTTGCGATGGCCTCACGGACCGCCGCATCCTCGGCGGTGAGGTCGAACACAGCTGTGGCCGCTGCGTCCTCCTTGTTGGGCTTCCTCTTGCGGCCGCGCGACAGAGACGACGAGGTGCATGCCCCCTCGCGGATGACGAGGGAACCGCTGCTGCGCCCTCTGGTCGGCGGTGGCGACGCCGGCTCCTTCCTGGCCGTCCTCGGCGTCGCTGGTGGAGGAGTCGTCCCGCAGGAGCGGGATGCCGACCTCGACGCCGACCCAGACGACGACGACGCCGCCATCCACCGTGGCATCCACGAGCTTCCGTGTCGGCGCGACACGGAAGGCACCGCCGCCGGCGGCGGCATCCCCAGTACGGGGTAGTTGCCGCCTCGATGTGCGCGGGCACGTTCTCGAGGGTGCGGCCCGGCGCGCTCCACCAACGGCGGCGGCCGACGGCGATGTTGCGCGCGGGAGGAGGGGGAGGGCCGTCGTAGGCAGCGAGTTCACGCTCGTACCTTTGCCGGAAGATATCGTTCCACGCGACGTAGTTGTCGGGGAAGAAGCGCGGCTCAGTGCGCTGCTCGTTGCTGATGGTGGCGATCGCGTCGATCGGCGGAATCGGGACGCCCCCGCGCTCAGCGCCAGCCTCCGGACGTGCGGAAATCCGACGACGCTGGGTAGCCCACCATGTGCAGCAGCCTCCCCTCCCACTGTTGCGGAGACCGCCGGCCGAAGCAAGTATTGGATGATGCCACGAGAGCTTGTATCAATAGCGGTGTGATGCCTGCCTGAGAGCTGTTGGGCCTCGCTTCAATCCAGAGAACAGGCGCCGTTGGTCTAGGTCGTTTGAGGCCTCCTTTGTACCGACATATGCAAAGGCTGGACCATCCTAATAAATGCATTCTCATCTGTTACAGCCGCCCTGTTCAATAATCCGTGCGCGTGCTCATATACGGGATGAAATACTAACGTGGTCATCGATACCAAGGCGAGTGATTGGTCAAGAAATCGAGTGCATCTGGTCCCGGGAGCCAGATTGCATTTCCCCACAGTTTGTGTTTATTAGTCTTCTTAAAGGAATGTTAATTTGTCGGTGCACGTTTTCCATTCATTATAACCAAACCATACGGTGAAAACATTGCAGCTGGAGCACGTCCCCGGCTGCGAAATTTGCGCGCTCCCGCTCCGTGTGGGTTAACAGACCTACCTCCCTTCCTTCTTTGCTTTTCCTTTATCACCTGGATGATACTTGGCTGTCTTAGACTAGTCACAATGCATAGTATCATATAGAAGTATTATGCGTATGATACTACTACATGTTACTATCTCCACAATGCATCTAGTATCATAGTCTTCATATATTAATTGTTTTGTAGAATCTCAACGCAAATATGTGTACAAGATTTACTTGACATTATTTTTTCTAGTAGTATGTGCTATGATACGGTGTATACCTATGATACTAGTACACTCTCTCTCATCCTTAATTGCACTGCCACAACAGCATTTTGCATGCATGGAATGCATGATACTACCTATGATACTCCCATTGTGGGTACTAGTCTTATCTCTTTGGTAATAAAAATCGACCCCATCGCCAGGTCGTTTGGAAAAAAAACATACCTACCTCCGAGCTCAGTCACGGAACATCATGCATTACCGCTATTTTAAGTTGATCATAGGAGCCTTAATGAGTTAACTAGTAACTAGTTGTTCTCTCGTCACTCCCTCGTCTAGCCACCACCTCTACTCCTCTCTCCCCCTTCGAGGCCCTTTCTTGGTGGACCGTGACAAGACTTTGGGTACGTGATGGGCGGCGGCTCCTCGTGGTGAACGCAGCCCTCTTGTACGGTGGTGCTTCCACGCTGACGTGATGGCTGCCAGCGGTGGCCATGACTACGGCGCCGAAGCTCCTTGGTGGCCTCCAAGAGAGGAGGGTGCGACATCTTCGCCGGAGTTGGATCTAACGGATTCAACCTCCCTGGGTGCCTGCATCTTGGCTCATTGGGCCATTTCGCCGCTGCTAGCAATGAGGAGTGCATGGTGGACAAGCCGGTCCGGATCAAGGTGGCCATTGTAACCTTGTTGAAGGTGTCGGTGACGCAGTCCTCAATCCAGCCGTAAGCGCTGGGGTGGGGGAGGGGGAGTACCCTAGATCCTCCGGGTCAAATTTTGGCTGTGCCTACCGTCATTCTCCCTCTTTGGGACAACGTGTGGGAGTGGGATAAGGTTTCTGATGGTGGTGTCCAAGTAAGTAAGTGGAGCGGTGTTGTATCTACTACATCGGCAACGGCAAGACTCAGCAGCATTGTGCAGTAGGGTTTCGATGACAAACGTGTTACAATGAATGCCCGCACGGTGGAGACATTGTCTGGTGTCGTGGCAGCGTCGATGGCAGGTCCGGCAACGGCTATGCGGATATCTGCCCTAGATGGTTCACGGAGGTGACAACTTCTAAACAAGGACATGAGTTGCTCGTACACAGTATGCTGCTCTGGATGAGTGCTCATGTTTTACCATAGGGTGACTCGGTGATTCCCGGTACACCTGGTTGCTGGGATTTGTTTGTGTTTTTATGACGTAAGATCCTGATTATATTTCTTCCATCATTGTCAGATTTGTAGGAATACGATGGCTTAGGTTTCATTGATTTTTCTGTTAAACAAAATAGAAATAAAAGCCGTATGCATCTCGATAAGAGATCGAGGTCTCACCATTTCTTTTGAAAAATAATAGGAGCCCTTAATGCAACCAGGGACACCAAAAGAGTATCCCTCCGTTGTTATAACTTTTTCTAGATACAATTAAAATATGTCTTTATACATCCATATCTAGACAAATCCGAGACAATTTATTTTGGAATGGATGTAGTACGGGTGAAACATATTGATGCCGCAGCCATGTTACATATTGAGTAAACCGCACTGGCGGTCCTAATTCTTTTTCCGTCCCTTCATTTTAGTCCCTATTCTTTAAAATTGAACGTCTAGGTCCTAAATCTTTCGTAAATGATTCATAGGAGGTCCTAAATCGGTCTGACCAACGTTGATCTATCTGTGTGGCGTTTGACCACTGCCACGTCGACAGTGGAGCCCTGGAAGAGTACCGGCTGGACTAGCATTTTTGCAAAAATGCCCACTATTTTGTATTTCTTTCAAAGCACGGTCCCTTTCCGTCCCCACTTCAGATCTTTGACGCGCACCAAACAAGGGCCCGTGCGACCTGCGTCGATGGCCAGATGCGTACGTGCGTGAACTATGGCGGCGGCCTGGTGCAGGTGGCAGCGGTCAGGGCCGGGCAACGGGGCAAGTGCTAGGGCCACCAACGGCCAGGGCCGTCGCAGCCAGAGGTGGTCTCCTGCGAGCTGCGGATGTGGAAGCGTGAGCTTTGGCGGCGGCCAGGGTGGGTGCAGGTGCGCGCGACCGGCGGCGTCGGACAGAGGCGTGCGCGCGTGGCGTCGGCCAGGGGCATGCGTGAGTGGCGGTGGCCATGGCGGGTATGGGCGCGCGACCAACAGCTGCGGCCAGGGCGTGCGCGCGTGGCGTCGGCCAGCGGCATGCGCGGCCATGGCGGCCGCGCGCGAAACCAACGGCTGCGGCCATGGGCATGCGCGAGTGGAGGTGCCCATGGTGGGTGCGGGCGCGCGCGACCGGCGGCTGCAGCCGTGGGCGTGCGCGCATGGCGGTGACCAGGGCGGGTGCGGATGCGTGCGACCGGCGGCTGCAGCCGTGGGCGTATGATGACCCACAAGTATAGGGGATCGCAACAGTCTTCGCGGGAAGTAAAACCCAATTTATTGATTCGACACAAGGGGAGACAAAGAATACTTGTAAGCCTTAACAGCGGAGTTGTCAATTCAGCTGCACCTGGAAACAGACTTGCTCGCAAGAGTTTATCAGTAGTAACAGTTTTATAGCAGTAGCAGTAGTGAAATAACAGCAGCAGAGTAACAAAGACATCAGTAGTGATAATAGTAAACAGCAGGATTAAAATACTGTAGGCACAGGGATGGATGACGGGCGTTGCATGGATGAGAGAAACTCATGTAATAATCAAAGCAGGACATTTGCAGATAATAATAAAACGGTATCCAAGTACTAATCAATCAATAGGTATGTGTTCCATATTTAGTCGTATGTGCTCGCAATGAGAAACTTGCACAACATCTTTGTCCTACCAGCCGGTGGCAGCCGGGCCTCGAGGGAATCTACTGGAAATTAAGGTACCCCTTTTAATAGAGCATCGGAGCAAAGCATTAACACTCCGTGAACACATGTGATCCTCATATCACCGCCTTCCCCTTCGGTTGTCCCAATTCTTGTCACTTTGGGGTCTCGGGTTCCGGACAACAATACGTGTATACAACTTGCAGGTAAGATCATAAAGCAATGAATATCATCATGAATTGATAACATGTTCAGATCTGAAATCATGGCACTCGGGCCCTAGTGACAAGCATTAAGCATAACAAGTTGCAACAATATCATAAAAGTACCAATTACGGACACTAGGCACTATGCCCTAACAATCTTATGCTATTACATGACCAATCTCATCCAATCCCTACCATCCCCTTCAGCCTACAGCGGGGGAATTACTCACACATGGATGGGGGAAACATGGCTGGTCGATGGAGAGGCGTCGGTGGTGATGATGGCGATGATCTCCTCCAATTCCCCGTCCCGGCGGAGTGCCAGAACGGAGTTTCTGGTCCCGAGACGGAGTTTCGCGATGGTGGCGGCGTACTGGATGTCTTCTGGCGATTTCGTCTAACCCCCGTGCGTTTTTAGGTCGAAGGCGTTAAGTAGTCCAGAGGAGGGCGTCGGAGGCCAGCCGAGGGGGCCACACACTAGGGCGGCGCGCCCCCCTCCTAGGCCGCGTCGGCCTGGTGTCTGGGGGCCCTGGGCCTCCCCCAGGCCTGCCCTTCTGGCTCCGTGAATCTTCTGGGAAAATAAGCCCTCTGGCATTAATTCCGGGGATTTTCCTGAAAGTTGGATTTCTGCACAAAAACGAGACACCAGAGCAATTCTGCTGAAAACAGCGTTAGTCCGTGTTAGTTGTATCCAAAATACACAAATTAGAGGCAAAACAATAGCAAAAGTGTTCGGGAAAGTAGATACATTTTGGACGTATCAACTCCCCCCAAGCTTAGCTTATTGCTTGTCCTCAAGCAATTCAGTTAACAACTGAGTGCGATAAAAGAACTTTCACGAACACATTTGTTCATATGATGTAATTATTCTCATGATATGGCAAGTACTTAAGCAATTCATAATAAGATACATGCAAATAAAATCATCTAATAGCTATGTCAATCATGGAAAAGGTACCAACAAATTAATAATGAGCATCATGAATCATGTCTATAAGCAGGATTGAAATGTTCATAGAATGATATGATAAAGTGGTATCTCGCTTGCCCGTATTTGTACAGCAAAACATAAATGCTCGGGCACCTTTGAAGTTCATGGGAAGACTGGAAGTAGAGATTATCAAAGATAAACGCATCAAAGTTATACCACAGTTAATCACATTTTGGGACAAGCATATTATACTAAGAATGACAGTTGTGCTCTCAAGAAAGTGCGCAAAGAAAGGATGGAGACTCAATGTAAAAGTAAAAGATTGACCCTTCGCAGAGGGAAGCAGGGATTAACATGTGCTAGAGCTTTTCATTTGTAAAACAGGAGTAAAATTATTTTGAGAGGTGTTTGTTGTTGTCAACGAATGATAGTGGGTACTCTAACTACCTCGTCAACCAGACTTTCAAGAGCGGCTCCCATGAAGGACGTTATCTCTACCAGCAAGGTAAATCATCCCTCTTCTCTTTTGTTTACACATATATTTTAGTTTTATTATGGATGACACTCCCCCCAACCTTTGCTTACACAAGCCATGGCTAACCGAATCCTTGGGTGCCTTCCATCAATCACATACCATGGAGGAGTGTCTATTTGCAATTTAAGTTGCTTACTGATAAATCAGGGCAAAACATGTGAAGAGAATTATTAATGAAAGTTGATTAATTGGGGCTGGGAACCCCGTTGCCAGCTCTTTTTGCAAAATTATTGGATAAGCGGATGTGCCACTAGTCCATTATGAAAGTCTGTCAGGAGTAAATGACAAGATTGAAAGATAAACACCACATATTTCCTCATGAGCTATAAAACATTGACACAAATTGAGAAGCATTTTGAAGGTTTAAAGGTAGCACATGAGAATTTACTTGGAATGGTTTGAAATGTCATGCATAGGTATTTATGGTGGACACTTTGGAATAACTTGGTTTTCAGGGGTTTGGAAGCACGAGCAGTGTTCCCGCTCAGTACAAGTGAAGGCTAGCAATAGACTGGGAAGCGACAATCAAGAGAGCAATAACCGTCATAATCATGCTTGCGACAAAATAAATTAACGGAGGCATAAAAGTGATACAAGAACTCTGAGGTAAAGTAAATCATCGAGGCTTAATTGACATTTGTTCAGTCATATGCATGCGTGAGCATGTGCCAAGTTGATTCAAGTGAATTATTCAGAGGAGGATACCACAATGTCATATCTGTCTATGAATAAAGCAATGCAAGCAAATATTTATGACATGCTACTCATATTAATAAATTGGAGCTAATCATGAGAGATCATGAACTACTAGACTTTCTTAAGTGACATATACCTCATATGAACCAACTAAGCATGCTCACATGGATGAGTATATGTACAAAAATGAAAACAAATAGAGTTCATACCAGCCTCTCACCACAATCGGATTGTCGTAGATCGTCATTATTGCCTTTTCACTTGTGTAGCTTGAATAATATGGAATGAAAACCAAGCTCCCGCCACCGAAGACCACTGAACTCCATAATGAAATTTACAAAACCAAAGAAGAACAACAAATATTTTTGGTGTTTTCGAATTGGAAACAAGAACAAAAGGAAACAAGCAAACAAAGCAAAATCTTTTTGGGTTTTCTTATAGCAAACCAACGATAGCAAATAAAGGAAAATAAAAGCAAGAAACCAAAATAAACAAATGGTAAAGAGAAACAACAAAAATATTTTTGGTCTTTTTGTGTTTTAGGAAAGAAACAAAGCAAAAACAAGAAAATGAAAACTAAAAGAATCACATAAACACAAAGCAGCAGAAATTCGTCAAACTTGACAGCAGTACAGAAATCAATTTTTAAGAAATTCTTCCGCTGCTCAGCTCGAAAAGTGTTCAACTAATGAAAGTTAGAAAACAACCTGGGGAACATGCTCAAAAATTGGCTTCGCAAAATAACGTTCTGGCTGTTTTTGAGAATTTTTTTGGTATCAGTCCAGAATCTGTTTTCAATCAGCACTTCCCCAAATATCATCTCCCTCTTATTAGAAAACCACTTTAAGAAGCTAAACAAGTATGTACAAGTATCCAGCAACTATAATATGCAAAGAATAAGTGATGCTGGTATACCTCCCCCAAGCTTAGGCTTTTGGCCTAAGTGGAGATCAACCCCAGCGAGGGTCAGGGTTCCACGCCGGTGGATCATACATGGCGTAGTCATAATAAGGTCCCGGTGCAGAAGAAAAGGGTGAAGGCTCCTCATGCCCAACATGTTGATGCGAAGAACTTACTGCATCGGATGACGAGTCGAGGCGTTCCTCGGCCTCCTCCGTGCCGTCTCTTGCATGATGGCCATCTCCCTCTATGTATGCATTCAGTTCACCTTTCGTGACTGGCCAATCCTTCCTGGAATCAAAGTTAAACAGAACAGGTGCAGGCAATCCTACTAGTTTTTCAGTTTTCTTAGTTGTTCTCCAAGTTTTCTTGTAAAATGTTATCTTGTAAGACAGGTTACTCAAATTAGACAAATCAGAAAAGAATTCATGCTTAATCATGGAGACTATGTCAAGTTTCTCTATGGAGAGCTGAATATCAATATGGTGAGGTTCTACACCGTGCAAAGCTAATAAACGAGAGGCGATGAGACCTCCACAAATTCCTCCCTTCTCACGGTTAGTAGCAAGTCTATAGGCTATCAAAGCACCCAAGTTATAAGTCCTATCACCTTGTAATGCAGCAGCTAGAAAAGCTAAATCCTGGATAGATAACTTACTTGCATTCTTTCTAGCAAGAACACACTTGGTGATGAAATAAGCAAAGTAGCGAATAGCTGGGAGTTGAATACTACTGATTTTACCACCATCCTCTGAGAAGCTTCTTCCATGACAAATCATCTTGTAGAGGCTCAAGAGCTCCTGCGGCAGTCCCCTTATCTTCTCGCATGATCCCCATTGTGGCACTCTAATTGCTGCACAAAAATCATCGAATGGCAAGTTGAGAGTTTTATTATAAATTTTGTATCGAACCATGGGGTTAGTCTAGGACCAATTGAATTCAAAATCCTGCACTACAGACATGGTTAGTTTCGCATATTGGTATGGTTCACCAACAACAAAATTTCCCAAACCTGCATTGGAAATCGGATTTTGAACATCTTGCAAGATTCCTGCACTTCTCATAAAATCAACGCACGGGTAGTAAGAGGGGTATACTCCTTCTTCGCGGTGAACTCTCATAACCTGTTGCACCTCCAATTCTTGTTGGTTGAGTTGGTGCCTATTCCACTCCATTTTCTGAAATTTTTCAACAAACATTATAAAATTTGATTTGGTGACATATAATTGAGGGAAACTACTATAGGAACTTGCTAGAGTACTAATCATGCATTAAAACTAGTTTTTATCACTTAGAACAAGCATGCAAGCTCACTAAACATGTTACCTACAGCAGCAAAATATTCAAGATATACTCAACCAAACAAAATTCTACTTGGATAATCGGAGGAGTCACATACCGGAGAGCAAATGTGCCAAATTTCAGACAGAAATCTGGGCTGAGCAAAGAGATCGAGAAATCTTGAGCTCTTGAGCAGAAACGCGAGTGAGAGAAAGCTGGTGCGAGTTTTTTCGGGAGAGAGAATGAGATGGGAGAAAAAGATGAAGTAGTGGGGCAAGGAGGGGCCCACACACCAGGGTGGCGCGCCCCCCTTGCTGGCTGATGTCTACGGGTGCTTCTATTCTTGTAGACAGTGTTGGGCCTCCAAGAGCAGAGGTTTGTAGAACAGCAGCAAGTTTCCCTTAAGTGGATCACCCAAGGTTTATCGAACTCAGGGAGGAAGAGGACAAAGATATCCCTCTCAAGAAACCCTGCAATCACGATACAATAAGTCTCTTGTGTCCCCAACACACCTAATACACTTGTCAGATGTATAGGTGCACTAGTTCGGCGAAGAGATAGTGAAATACAAGTAGTATGGATGTATATGACTGGTAATAGCAATCTGAATAAAATATGGCAGCGAGTAAACATGCAACAGAACAGTAAATAAACGGAGTTTCAATGTTTGGAAACAATGCCTAGGGATCATACTTTCACTAGTGGACACTCTCAACATTGATCACATAATAAAACCACTCTACACTCTCTTGTTGGATGATGAACACCACTAATTGTGTAGGGCTACAAGAGCACCTCAATGCCGGAGTTAACAAGCTCCACAACATTCGATGTTCATATTTAAATAACCTTAGAGTGCATGATAGATCATTGCAATTACACCAAGTACTAACATAGCATTCACACTGTCACCATCACACTATGAAGGAGGAATAGATCGCATCAATACTATCATAGCAATAATTAACTTCATAATCTACAAGAGATTACAATCATAACCTACGCCAAGTACTTACATGATGCACACGCTGTCACCATTACACCATGAAGGAGGAATAGAGTACTTTAATAACATCACTAGAGTAACACATAGATGAATAGTGATACAAAACTCATATGAATCTCAATCATGTAAGGCAGCTCATGAGATCATTGTATTGAAGTACATAGGAGAGAGATTAACCACATAGCTACCGGTACAGCCCTTAGCCTCGATGGAGAACTACTCCCTCCTCATGGGAGACAGCAGCGTTGATGAAGATGGCGGTGGTGTCGATGGAGATGCCTTCCGGGGGCACTTCCCCGTCCCGGCGACGTGCCGGAACAGAGACT
This sequence comes from Lolium perenne, assembly GCF_019359855.2. Lineage (NCBI taxonomy): Eukaryota > Viridiplantae > Streptophyta > Magnoliopsida > Poales > Poaceae > Lolium > Lolium perenne. Next base: position 92,955,166 of record NC_067250.2, on the reverse strand, counting down.
CCTGTCCCCCAGATCTTGGCTTCGTGATGGCGGCGGCTCTGGAAGGTTTCTCGTACCGTGGCTTTTCCGTATCGAAGATTTAGGTCAGGGAGCTTTTTATAGGCGAAGAGGCGGAGTCGGAGGGGTTACGGAGCCGCCACACAATAGGGGGGCGCGCCCCCCCTTGGGCCGCGCCAGCCCCATGTGTGGGCCCCCTGTGGCTCTCCTCTGGTGGCTCTCGGGTGTTCTGGAAGCTTCGTGGAATTCTAAGATGCTGGGCGTTGATTTCGTCCAATTCCGAGAATATTTCCTTACTAGGATTTCTGAAACCAAAAACAGCAGAAAACAGGAACTGGCACTTCGGCATCTCGTCAATAGGTTAGTTCCGGAAAATGCATAAATATGACATAAAGTGTGTATAAAACATGTGAGTATCATCATAAAAGTAGCATGGAACATAAGAAATTATAGATACGTTTGAGACGTATCAAGCATCCCCAAGCTTAGTTCCTACTCGCCCTCGAGTAGGTAAACGATAACAAGGATAATTTCTGAAGTGACATGCTATCATAATCTTGATCAATACTATTGTAAAGCATATGAGATGAATGGAGTGATTCAAAGAAATGGTGAAGACAATGAGTAAACAAATGAATCATATAGCAAAGACTTTTCATGAATAATACTTTCAAGACAAGCATCAATAAGACTTGCATAAGAGTTAACTCATAAAGCAATAGATTCAAAGTAGAAGGCATTGAAGCAACACAAAGGATGATTAAGTTTCAGCAATTGCTTTCAACTTGTAACATGTATATCTCATGGATAGTTGTCAACACAAAGTAATATAACAAGTGCAATAGGTAAACATGTAAGAATCAATGCACACAGTTGACACAAGTGTTTGCTTCTAAGATAGAAAGAAGTAGGTAAACTGACTCAACATAAAGTAAAAGAAAGGCCCTTCGCAGAGGGAAGCATGGATTACTATATTTGTGCTAGAGCTTTTCATTTTGAAAACATAGAAACAATTTTGTCAACGGTAGTAATAAAGCATATGTGTTATGTATAAGATATCTTATAAGTTGCAAGCCTCATGCATAGTATACCAATAGTGCTCGCACCTTGTCCTAATTAGCTTGGATTAACACGGATTTTATCATTGCATAGCATATGTTTCAACCAAGTGTCACAAAGGGGTACCTCTATGCCGCCTGTACAAAGGTCTAAGGAGAAAGTTCGCATTGGATTTCTCGCTTTTGATTATTCTCAACTTAGACATCCATACCGTGACAACATAGACAACAGATAATGGACTCCTCTTTTAATGCATAAGCATTCAACAACAGATAATATTCTCATAAGAGATTGAGGATTAGTTGTCCAAACTGAAACTTCCACCATGATTCATGGCTTTAGTTAGCGGCTCAATGTTCTTCTCTAACAATATGCATACTCAAACCATTTGATCATGAAAATCGCCCTTACTTCAGACAAGACGAACATGCATAACAACTCACATGATATTCAACAAAGGTGTAAAAGTTGATGGCGTCCCCAGAAACATGGTTACCGCTCAACAAGCAACTTATAAGAAATAAGATACATAGCTACATATTCTTCACCACAATAGTTTTTAAGGCTATTTTCCCATGAGCTATATATTGTAAAGGCAAAGAATAGAATTTTAAAGGTAGCACTCAAGTAATGTACTTTGGAATGGCAGAGAAATACCATGTGGTAGGTAGGTATGGTGGACACAAATGGCATAGTTTTTAGCTCAAGGATTTGGATGCACGAGAAGAATTCCTCTCAATACAAGGCTAGGCTAGCAAGGTTGTTTGAAGCAAACTCAAGTATAAAAAGGTGCAGCAAGACTCACATATGAACATATTGTAGCTATTATAAGACTTTATATTGTCTCCTTGTTGTTCAAACACCTTAACCAGAAAATATCTAGACTCTAGAGAACAATCATGCAAACCAAATGTTAACAAGCTCTATGTAGTTCTTCATTAATAGGTGCAAAGTACATGATGCAAGAGCTTAAACATGATCTATATGAGCATAACAATTGCCAAGTATCAAATTATTCAAGACATTATACCATTTACCACATGCAACATTTTCTGTTTCCAACCATATAACAATTAACGAAGCAGTTTCAACCTTCGCCATGAACATTAAAAGTAAAGCTAAGAACACATGTGTTCATTTGCAACAGCGGAGCGTGTCTCTCTCCCACACAAGCATGATGGATCAGATCTTATTCAAACACAAAACAAAATTAAAAGCACACAGACGCTCCAAGTAAAGTACATAAGATGTGACCAAATAAAAATATAGTTTCAAGAGAAGTGACCTGATAAGTTGTCGATGAAGAAGGGGATGCCTTGGGCATCCCCAAGCTTAGATGCTTGAGTCTTCTTGAAATATGCAGGGATGAACCACGGGGGCATCCCCAAGCTTAGACTTTCACTCTTCTTGATCATAGTATATCATCCTCCTCTCTTGACCCTTCAAAACTTCCTCCACACAAAACTAAAAATAAACTCATTAGAGGGTTAGTGCATAATCAAAAATTCACATGTTCAGAGGTGACACAATCATTCTTAACACTTCTGGACATTGCACAAAGCTACTGGAAGTCAATGGAACAAAGAAATCCATCCAACACAGCAAAAGAGGCAATGCGAAATAAAAGGCAGAATCTGTCAAAACAGAACAGTCCGTAAAGACGAATTTTTTTGAGGCACCAGACTTACTCAAATAAAAATTCCCAAATTGAATGAAAGTTGCGTACATATCTGAGGATCACGCACGTAAATTGGCAGATATTTCTGAGTTACCTACAGAGAGGCATATTGAAATTCGTGATAGCAAGAAATCTGTTTCTGCGCAGTAATCCAAATCTAGTATCAACCCTACTATCAAAGACTTTACTTGGCACAACAATGCAATAAAATAAAGATAAGGAGAGGTTGCTACAGTAGTAACAACTTCCAAGACACAACAAAACAGTAGCAAAATAAAGACATGGGTTATCTCCCAAGAAGTTCTTTCTTTATAGCCATTAAGATGGGCTCAGCAGTTTTAATGATGCACTCGCAAGAAATAAGAGTTGAAGCAAAAGAGAGCATCAAGAAGCAAATTCAAAACAAATTTAAGCCTAACATGCTTCCTATGCATAGGGATCTTGTAAATAAACAAGTCATGTAGGCATAATGCAACGAGCATAGGAAAACTAGACAAGCGCAACTTCAAGATTTTCAGCATATAGAGAGGTGTTTTAGTACCATGAAAATTTCTACAACCATATTTTCCTCTCTCATAATAACTTTCAGTGGCATCATGAACAAATTCAACAATGTAACTATCACATAAAGCATTCTTATTCACATGCATAAAATAATTACTACTCCCATCATAAGCATAGTCATTCTTATTAATTGTAGTGGGAGCAAATTCAACAAAGTAGCTATCATTATTATTCTCATCATCAAATATAGGAGGTATAGTATCATCATAATAAACTTCATCCTCCATCGTAGGCGGCCCCAGAAGACCACTATCATTATAATCATCATATATGGGAGGCATATCATAATCAACATAAACTTTCTCCTCAATACCCGGAGGGCTAAAGAGATCATTTTCATCAAAACCGACCTCCCCAAGCTTAGAATTTTCTATATCATTATCAACAATGGTGTTCAAAGCGTTCATACTAATATTACTACAAGCATGCAAATAAGGTTCCATAGGTTTTTTAATTTTCGCATTAAACCATTCATGTCTTGACTCAGGAAATAGTATAAAAAGCTCACAGATGTTTTCCATTATGCCTTACTAGTGTTTAACAAGAAACAAAAAGATGCAATTGCAGGATCTAAAGGAAATATCTTCGAACACTCACACAATGGTGCCAGAAAAGTACTTAGTTACCTGGGACCGGAGTATGAGTGCCTTTTACCTTTCCTCCCCGGCAACGGCGCCAGAAAAGTGCTTGATGTCTACGGGTGCTTCTATTCTTGTAGACAGTGTTGGGCCTCCAAGAGCAGAGGTTTGTAGAACAGCAGCAAGTTTCCCTTAAGTGGATCACCCAAGGTTTATCGAACTCAGGGAGGAAGAGGACAAAGATATCCCTCTCAAGCAACCCTACAATCACAATACAAGAAGTCTCTTGTGTCCCCAACACACCTAATACACTTGTCAGATGTATAGGTGCACTAGTTCGGCGAAGAGATAGTGAAATACAAGTAGTATGGATGTATATGAGTGGTAATAGCAATCTGAATAAAATATGGCAGCGAGTAAACATGCAACAGAACAATAAATAAACGGAGTTTCAGTGTTTGGAAACAAGGCCTAGGGATCATACTTTCACTAGTGGACACTCTCAACATTGGTCACATAATAAAACCACTCTACACTCTCTTGTTGGATGATGAACACCACTAATTGTGTAGGGCTACAAGAGCACCTCAATGCCGGAGTTAACAAGCTCCACAACATTCGATGTTCATATTTAAATAACCTTAGAGTGCATGATAGATCATTGCAATTACACCAAGTACTAACATAGCATGCACACTGTCACCATCACACTATGAAGGAGGAATAGATCGCATCAATACTATCATAGCAATAATTAACTTCATAATCTACAAGAGATTACAATCATAACCTACGCCAAGTACTTACATGATGCACACACTGTCACCATTACATCATGAAGGAGGAATAGAGTACTTTAATAACATCACTAGAGTAACACATAGATGAATAGTGATACAAAACTCATATGAATCTCAATCATGTAAGGCAGCTCATGAGATCATTGTATTGAAGTACATAGGAGAGAGATTAACCACATAGCTACCGGTACAGCCCTTAGCCTCGATGGAGAACTACTCCCTCCTCATGGGAGACAGCAGCGTTGATGAAGATGGCGGTGGTGTCGATGGAGATGCCTTCCGAGGGCACTTCCCCGTCCCGGCGGCGTGCCGGAACAGAGACTCCTGTCCCCCAGATCTTGGCTTCGCGATGGCGGTGGCTCTGGAAGGTTTCTCGTACCGTGGCTTTTCCGTATCGAAGATTTAGGTCAGGGAGCTTTTTATAGGCGAAGAGGCGGAGTCGGAGGGGTTACGGAGCTGCCACACAATAGGGGGGCGCGCCCCCCCTTGGGCCGCACCAGCCCCATGTGTGGGCCCCCTGTGGCTCTCCTCTGGTGGCTCTCGGGTGTTCTGGAAGCTTCGTGGAATTCTAAGATGCTGGGCGTTGATTTCGTCTAATTCCGAGAATATTTCCTTACTAGGATTTCTGAAACCAAAAACAGCAGAAAACAGGAACTGGCACTTCGGCATCTCGTCAATAGGTTAGTTCCGGAAAATGCATAAATATGACATAAAGTGTGTATAAAACATGTGAGTATCATCATAAAAGTAGCATGGAACATAAGAAATTATAGATACGTTTGAGACGTATCACTGGCCGCGCCGGCCTGTGGGGTGCCACCCTGGGGTGCCCCACTGGTCATTCCCAGGTGCCCCCAGGTGCCTCTTCGAAAAATAAGACCAATGGTATAATTTTTGTTAATTTTTGAAAACTTTGAAAAATGCACATTTCTGGGTATTAAATTTATTATTACTGGGTAGGAAAAGATTTTGAAATCTCTAATTAATTAAAAAACTTTGCAAAACAAAAGTGCTACAGCAAATAAAACAAATGGAGGAAGAAAGAGATGTTGTTTAGTTCCTCTATGCATATAAAATGAATTTGTTAACAAGGTTGATCAAGTCTTGCCACCAAATAAATTTTACATAACATAAGAAGAATTAAACCTCAAATCAATCATGTTACCTTGTATTGTATTGATATGGATCCAATCACAAGAGTTTGATATTCTTCTTTAGCCTCATATATAGGACAATCAATAGTTCCCACTTTGATAGTTCTCACATTAGAAATTGTATTAACTCCACATACTTTGTCAATCCTCTTGGGAAAATAAACGGTATGCTCCTTATCATCGACATTGAAAGTAACTTTTCCTTTATTGCAATCAATAACAGCCCCTGCGGTGTTAAGAAAAGGTCTCCCAAGAATAATAGACATATTATCATCTTCAGGCATTTCCAACACAACAAAATCAGTTAATATTAAGCAATTATTAGTAACTTGAACAGGAACATCCTCACATATACCAACAGGAATAGCAGTAGATTTATCAGCCATTTGCAAAGATATATCAGTTGGTATCAACTTATCTAAATAAAGTCTCTTATAAAGAGAAAAAGGCATAACACTAACACCTGTTCCCAAATCACATAGAGCAGTTCTAACATAATTATTCTTGATTGAACAAGGAATAGTCGGTATACCTGGGTCTCCCAACTTCTTTGGAACCTTTCCATTGAAAGAGTAATTAGCAAGCATAGTGGAAATCTCCTCATTAGGAATTTTCCTTTTGTTAGTGACAATATCTTTCATATACTTTGAATAAGGAGGCAATTTAATAGCATCAGTCAAAGGGATTTGCAGGAATAAAGGTTTCATCCAATCACAAAATTTATTATAGTGTTCTTCTTCCTTTGATTTTAGTTTCTTAGCAGGAAAATGCATTTGCTTCTGAACTCAAGGTTCTCTTTCACTACCATGTTTCTTAGCAATAAAATCTTCTTTGGTATACTTTTTATTTTTAGCATGCTTTTCAGGTTCTTCTTCAACCTCTTCTTTATCAGAAGCATCATTCTTATCATTATCTTTATCATGTTCATTACCACTTTCAGTTTCAGCATCAGAAATAGAAATACTATTAGGATCATTAACAAGATCAGAGGATTCTACAACAGTTTTATGTTTCTTTTTCTTTTTCTTAGATGGAGCACTAATTTCAGTTCGTTGAGAATCTTGTTCAACTCTTTTGGGATGCCCTTCAGGATATAGAGGATCCTGGGTAGAAGCACCGCCTCTAGTTGTTACTTCATAAGCATGTTTTTATTTAGAATTATTTTTTAACAAGTCATTTTGCACTTTAGTGAATTGATCAATTTGAGTTTGAATCATATGAAAATGTTTAACAAGCATCTTAACATCATTGGAGGTTCTCTCCACAATACCATGCAATTCACTAATAGCTCGAGAATTTTCCATTAAATGATTCTCTACTCTCATATTGAAATTACTTTGCTTAACAATATAATTATCAAACTCATCTAAGCATTGAGCAGGAGGTTTTGAATACGGAATATCTTCCCTAGTAAAGCGTTCAAGAGAGTGTACCTCAATCATGGATGAAGGGGGAGTTATCTTGCATAAATCTTCTATGGGAGGTAAATTCTTCACGTCTTCGGATTTAATACCTTTTTCTTTAAGAGATTTCTTGGCTTCCCTCATATCTTCATCATTTAATTTAATCATACCCTCTTCTTCAATATTGGTGTCGGGGTTGGTTCAGGTGTAGACCAATCATCATGATTCCGGCCTATTCTTGCCAATAATTCTTCAGCGTCGTCTGGAATTCTTTTCCTGAAAACACAACCAGCACAACTATCCAGGTATGCCCTAGACTCAATGGTTAGTCCACTATAAAATATATCAAGTAAATCATGCTTTTCCAGATCATGTCCAGGCCGAGCTCTGATAAGAGAGCAAAATCTCGCCCAAGCCTCAGGCAATTTCTCTCCATCTTCCTGGTCAAAATTATAAATTCTCTGCAAAGCAATATGTTGAGCACTAGCAGGAAAGTATTTCCGAAAGAAAACATCAAGCAAATATTTTGGACTATCAATGGAATTAGGTGGCTGATACGTCTCCGACGTATCGATAATTTCTTATGTTCCATGCCACATTATTGATGTTATCTACATGTTTTATGCACACTTTATGTCATATTCGTGCATTTTCTGGAACTAACCTATTAACAAGATGCCGAAGTGCCAGTTGCTGTTTTCTGCTGTTTTTGGTTTCAGAAATCCTAGTAAGGAAATATTCTCGGAATTGGTCGAAATCAACGCCCAGGGGCCTATTTTTCCACGAAGCTTCCAGAAGTCCGAAGACGAAACGAAGTGGGGCCACAGGGTGCCCAAACCCTAGGGCGGCGCGGCCCCCCCTTTGCCCGCGCCGCCCTGTCATCTGGGGCCCCTGTGCCCCCTCCTGACTTGCCCTTCCGCCTACTTAAAGCCTCCGTGACGAAACCCCCAGTACCGAGAGCCACGATACGGAAAACCTTCCAGAGACGCCGCCAACGCCGATCCCATCTCGGGGGAGCCCGGAGATCGCCTCCGGCACCCTGCCGGAGAGGGGAATCATCTCCCGGAGGACTCTACGCCGCCATGGTCGCCTCCGGAGTGATGTGTGAGTAGTCTACCCCTGGACTATGGGTCCATAGCAGTAGCTAGATGGTTGTCTTCTCCCCATTGTGCTATCATTGTCGGATCTTGTGAGCTGCCTAACATGATCAAGATCATCTATCTGTAATTCTATATGTTGCGTTTGTTGGGATCCGATGAATAGAGAATACTTGTTATGTTGATTATCAAAGTTATATCTACGTGTTGTTTATGATCTTGCATGCTTTCCGTTACTAGTAGATGCTCTGGCCAAGTAGATGCTTGTAACTCCAAGAGGGAGTACTTATGCTCGATAGTGGGTTCATGCCTGCATTGACACCGGGACAGCTGAGAAAGTTCTAAGGTTGTGTTGTGCTGTTGCCACTAGGGATAAAACATTGATGCTATGTCTAAGGATGTAGTTGTTGATTACATTACGCACCATACTTAATGCAATTGTCTGTTGCTTTGCAACTTAATACTGGAGGGGGTTCGGATGATAACCTGAAGGTGGACTTTTTAGGCATAGATGCAGTTGGATGGCGGTCTATGTACTTTGTCGTAATGCCCAATTAAATCTCACTATACTCATCATGATATGTATGTGCATGGTCATGCTCTCTTTATTTGTCAATTGCCCAACTGTAATTTGTTCACCCAACATGCTGTTTATCTTATGGGAGAGACACCTCTAGTGAACTGTGGACCCCGGTCCAATTCTCTTTACTGTAATACAATCTACTGCAATACTTGTTCTACTGTTTTCTGCAAACAATCATCTTCCACACAATACGGTTAATCCTTTGTTACAGCAAGCCGGTGAGATTGACAACCTCACTGTTTCGTTGGGGCAAAGTACTTTGGTTGTGTTGTGCAGGTTCCACGTTGGCGCCGGAATCCCTGGTGTTGCGCCGCACTACATCCCGCCGCCATCAACCTTCAACGTGCTTCTTGACTCCTACTGGTTCGATAAACCTTGGTTTCTTACTGAGGGAAACTTGCTGCTGTACGCATCACACCTTCCACTTGGGGTTCCCAACGAGCGTGTGCTTTACGCGTCATCAAGCTAAATTTCTGGCGCCGTTGCTGGGGAGATCAAGACACGCTGCAAGGGGAGTCTCCACTTCTCAATCTCTTTACTTTGTTTTTGTCTTGCTTAGTTTTATTTACTACTTTGTTTGCTGCACTAAATCAAAATACAAAAAAAAATTAGTTGCTAGTTTTACTTTATTTGCTATCTTGTTTGCTATATCAAAAACACAAAAAAATTAGTTACTTGCATTTACCTTACTTGATTCATCATGTTTCCTTTTAATTTTACCACAAAAGACATACCGGTAGGACGTGGGTCTATAGTTGGGAGAAATAATATAGAAGAATTTTTCAATCATGTTAGTACCATTGAAAATTTTGAAGATAGACACTTGGTAGACCTTGCGCCTACTTATGAAATTGCTGCTGCGCATTTAGTTCGCCTGTTGGAAACTAAATTTGTTAATCTTAATCCTATAATCCAACACATGTTTCTCACACTTGGTGATATGGAAGAAGGGGAAAAGAAAGATTTTGTTTTAGAAACCCTTCTTAGAGAATTTGGTGGTCTAGCAAGAGAAGCTAGAAAGGTCTTTGCTAAATTTAATATGCTTGGTTCTCATACTAATTTTGTTAGTCTCCTTGAAAAGATGGACATGGATAGAATAAGATACACTAATAATATTGATGATGGTGGGGAGATCAAAGCACCAATACCATGTAAACTCTTAGCTATGAGTGATGCACTAGAAAATAACTATGCTTGGCTTGTTCCTGAAAATTTGTTTGATGAGAGTAGCACGCCTAAGACTAATGAAAAGGGAGATGCTAAAACTTATGTAACTAATATATTATGCCTGGTTGAGAAAACTCCGCACCCCGCTGAGAATGCACCACCCTTCGATAATACTTGATACACACTTTCTGCGCCTAGCTGAAAGGCGTTAAAGAAAAGCGCTTATGGGAGACAACCCATGTTTTTACCTACAGTACTTTGTTTTTATTTTGTGACTTGGAAGTTGTTTACTACTGTAGCAACCTCTCCTTATCTTAGTTTTGTGTTTTGTTGTGCCAAGTTAAGCCGTTGATAGAAAAGTAAGTACTAGATTTGGATTACTGCGCAGTTCCAGATTTCTTTGCTGTCACGAATCTGGGTCTACCTCCCTGTAGGTAGCTCAGAAAATTAAGCCAATTTACGTGCATGATCCTCAGATATGTACGCAACTTTCATTAAATTTGAGCATTTTCATTTGAGCAAGTCTGGTGCCATTTTAAAATTCGTCAATACGAACTGTTCTGTTTTGACAGATTCTGCCTTTTATTTCGCATTGCCTCTTTTGCTATGTTGGATGAATTTCTTTGATCCACTAATGTCCAGTAGCATTATGCAATGTCCAGAAGTGTTAAGAATGATTGTGTCACCTCTGAATATGTTAATTTTTATTGTGCACTAACCCTCTAATGAGTTGTTTCGAGTTTGGTGTGGAGGAAGTTTTCAAGGATCAAGAGAGGAGTATGATGCAACATGATCAAGGAGAGTGAAAGCTCTAAGCTTGGGGATGCCCGGTGGTTCACCCCTGCATATATTAAGAAGACTCAAGCGTCTAAGCTTGGGGATGCCCAAGGCATCCCCTTCTTCATCGACAACATTATCAGGTTCCTCCCTGAAACTATATTTTTATTCCATCACATCTTATGTGCTTTTTCTTGGAGCGTCGGTTTGTTTTTGTTTTTGTTTTGTTTGAATAAAATGGATCCTAGCATTCACTTTATGGGAGAGAGACACGCTCCGCTGTAGCATATGGACAAGTATGTCCTTGGTTTCTACTCATAGTATTCATGGCGAAGTTTCTTCTTCGTTAAATTGTTATATGGTTGGAATTGGAAAATGATACATGTAGTAATTGCTATAAATGTCTTGGGTAATGTGATACTTGGCAATTGTTGTGCTCATGATTAAGCTCTTGCATCATATGCTTTGCACCCATTAATGAAGAAATACATAGAGCATGCTAAAATTTGGTTTGCATATTTGATTTCTCTAAGGTCTAGATAATTTCTAGTATTGAGTTTGAACAACAAGGAAGACGGTGTAGAGTCTTATAATGTTTTCAATATGTCTTTTATGTGAGTTTTGCTGCACCGGTTCATCCTTGTGTTTGTTTCAAATAAGCCTTGCTAGCCTAAACCTTGTATCGAGAGGGAATACTTCTCATGCATCCAAAATACTTGAGCCAACCACTATGCCATTTGTGTCCACCATACCTACCTACTACATGGTATTTTCCGCCATTCCAAAGTAAATTGCTTGAGTGCTACCTTTAAAATTCCATCATTCACCTTTGCAATATATAGCTCATGGGACAAATAGCTTAAAAACTATTGTGGTATTGAATATGTAATTATGCACTTTATCTCTTATTAAGTTGCTTGTTGTGCGATAACCATGTTCACTGGGGACGCCATCAACTACTCATTGTTGAATTTCATGTGAGTTGCTATGCATGTCCGTCTTGTCTGAAGTAAGAGAGATCTACCACCCTATGGTTAAGCATGCATAATGTTAGAGAAGAACATTGGGCCGCTAACTAAAGCCATGATCCATGGTGGAAGTTTCAGTTTTGGACATATATCCTCAATCTCAAATGAGAAAATTATTAATTGTTGTTACATGCTTATGCATAAAAGAGGAGTCCATTATCTGTTGTCTATGTTGTCCCGGTATGGATGTCTAAGTTGAAGAATAATCAATAGCGAGAAATCCAATGCGAGCTTTCTCCTTAGACCTTTGTACAGGCGGCATAGAGGTACCCCTTTGTGACACTTGGTAAAAACATGTGCATTGTGATGATCCGGTAGTCCAAGCTAATTAGGACAAGGTGCGGGCACTATTAGTACACTATGCATGAGGCTTGCAACTTATAAGATATAATTTACATGATGCATATGCTTTATTACTACCGTTGACAAAATTGTTTCATGTTTTCAAAATCAAAGCTCTAACACAAATATAGCAATCGATGCTTTTCCTCTATGGAGGACCATTCTTTTACTTTCAATGTTGAGTCAGTTCACCTATTTCTCTCCACCTCAAGAAGCAAACACTTGTGTGAACTGTGCATTGACTCCTACATATTTGCTTATTGCACTTATTATATTACTCTATGTTGACAATATCCATGATATACATGTTACAAGTTGAAAGCAACCGCTGAAACTTAATCTTCTTTTGTGTTGCTTCAATGCCCTTACTTTGAATTATTGCTTTATGAGTTAACTCTTATGCAAGACTTATTGATGCTTGTCTTGAAGTGCTATTCATGAAAAGTCTTTACTTTATGATTCACTTGTTTACTCATGTCATATACATTGTTTTGATCGCTGCATTCACTACATATGCTTTACAAATAGTATGATCAAGATTATGATGGCATGTCACTCCAGAAATTATCTGTGTTATCGTTTTACCTGCTGGGACGAGCGAGAACTAAGCTTGGGGATGCTGATACGTCTCCGACGTATCGATAATTTCTTATGTTCCATGCCACATTATTGATGTTATCTACATGTTTTATGCACACTTTATGTCATATTCGTGCATTTTCTGGAACTAACCTATTAACAAGATGCCGAAGTGCCGATTCTTGTTCTCGTTGTTTTTGGTTTCAGAAATCCTAGTAAGGAAATATTCTCGGAATTGGACGAAATCAACGCCCAGGGGCCTATTTTTCCACGAAGCTTCCAGAAGTCCGAAGACGAAACGAAGTGGGGCCACAGGGTGCCCAAACCCTAGGGCGGCGCGGCCCCCCCTTGGCCGCGCCGCCCTGTCATCTGGGGCCCCTGTGCCCCCTCCTGACTTGCCCTTCCGCCTACTTAAAGCCTCCGTGACGAAACCCCCGGTGCGAGAGCCACGATACGGAAAACCTTCCGAGAGACGCCGCCAACGCTGATCCCATCTCGGGGATCCAGAGATCGCCTCCGGCACCCAGCCGGAGAGGGGAATCATCTCCCGGAGGACTCTACGCCGCCATGGTCGCCTCCGGAGTGATGTGTGAGTAGTCTACCCCTGGACTATGGGTCCATAGCAGTAGCTAGATGGTTGTCTTCTCCCCATTGTGCTATCATTGTCGGATCTTGTGAGCTGCCTAACATGATCAAGATCATCTATCTGTAATTCTATATGTTGCGTTTGTTGGGATCCGATGAATAGAGAATACTTGTTATGTTGATTATCAAAGTTATATCTACGTGTTGTTTATGATCTTGCATGCTTTCCGTTACTAGTAGATGCTCTGGCCAAGTAGATGCTTGTAACTCCAAGAGGGAGTACTTATGCTCGATAGTGGGTTCATGCCTGCATTGACACCGGGACGATGTGAGAAAGTTCTAAGGTTGTGTTGTGCTGTTGCCACTAGGGATAAAACATTGATGCTATGTCTAAGGATGTAGTTGTTGATTACATTACGCACCATACTTAATGCAATTGTCTGTTGCTTTGCAACTTAATACTGGAAGGGGTTCGGATGATAACCTGAAGGTGGACTTTTTAGGCATAGATGCAGTTGGATGGCGGTCTATGTACTTTGTCGTAATGCCCAATTAAATCTCACTATACTCATCATGATATGTATGTGCATGGTCATGCTCTCTTTATTTGTCAATTGCCCAACTGTAATTTGTTCACCCAACATGCTGTTTATCTTATGGGAGAGACACCTCTAGTGAACTGTGGACCCCGGTCCAATTCTCTTTACTGTAATACAATCTACTGCAATACTTGTTCTACTGTTTTCTGCAAACAATCATCTTCCACACAATACGGTTAATCCTTTGTTACAGCAAGCCGGTGAGATTGACAACCTCACTGTTTCGTTGGGGCAAAGTACTTTGGTTGTGTTGTGCAGGTTCCACGTTGGCGCCGGAATCCCTGGTGTTGCGCCGCACTACATCCCGCTGCCATCAACCTTCAACGTGCTTCTTGACTCCTACTGGTTCGATAAACCTTGATTTCTTACTGAGGGAAACTTGCTGCTGTACGCATCACACCTTCCACTTGGGGTTCCCAACGAGCGTGTGCTTTACGCGTCATCAGTGGCAAACTATTGTACCAAGTTTTAGCATCATCCTTTAATGAGAAAGGAAAAAAATTTAGCAACGAAATAAGTACGCTTCTTAATATCATCAGAAAACAAGTTACTCAGAGTGGACAGCTCAATCATGTGTTCTACAGCACTTTCTTTTTTAGTACCACAAAAAGGTGTTTTCTCCACAATAGATATATGAGATAAATCAAGAGAAAAATCATAATCCCTATCCTTAATGTTTATAGGAGATGTGGCAAATTTAGGATCAGGAGACAGTTCATATCTAACAGCACGTTGTGCAAGAAGCTTTTTAATATTACTTGCATCAGTAGTAGCATTGCATTTATCAATGAAATCATCATCAAGTTCTACATAATCTTCATCAAGATCATCACTAGAGTATTCAACAGACTCAGGTGAATTAACAGGTGTAGCAGCATTTTCATTAGGAGTTTCAGTATTTTCAATTTGTCTAGACCTAGCAATTGTATCATCTAGAAAAGATCCTAACGAACCATCATTATCAAGCACAGCAGAAGCATCATCAAAATTATAAGAGGAATTTTCAGATCTAGCAGAAGTACCAGCATGTGAAGCTTGTGGTGGTGAAACAAGTTTACTTATCACAGATGGTGAATCAAGAGCAGCAGAGGTACTCAGAGTTGTACCTTTTCTTGTAGTGGATGGTAATATGGCGACTTTAGTATCGCGAGGTTTACCCATGATGGAGAATGTGCAGCGAACAATATCAATCCAAGTGAACTTGCAAATAAAGCTATGCTCCCCGGCAACGGCGCCAGAAAATAGTCTTGATGACCCACAAGTATAGGGGATCGCAACAGTCTTCGCGGGAAGTAAAACCCAATTTATTGATTCGACACAAGGGGAGACAAAGAATACTTGTAAGCCTTAACAGCGGAGTTGTCAATTCAAATTGCACTGAAACAGACTTGCTCGCAAGAGTTTATCAAGAGTAACAGTTTTATAGCAGTAGCGATAGTGAAATAACAGCAGAGTAACAAAGACAGCGGTAGTGATTATAGTAAACGAGGATTAAAATACTGTAGGCACAGGGATGGATGACGGGCGTTGCATGGATGAGAGAAACTCATGTAACAATCAAAGCAGGGCATTTGCAGATAATAATAAAACGGTATCCAAGTACTAATCAATCAACAGGCATGTGTTCCATATTTAGTCGTACGTGCTCGCAATGAGAAACTTGCACAACATCTTTTGTCCTACCAGCCGGTGGCAGCCGGGCCTCTAGGGAATCTACTGGAAATTAAGGTACTCCTTTTAATAGAGCATCGGAGCAAAGCATTAACACTCCGTGAACACATGTGATCCTCATATCACCGCCTTCCCCTCCGGTTGTCCCAATTCTTGTCACTTTGGGGCCTCGGGTTCCGGACAACAATACGTGTATACAACTTGCAGGTAAGATCATAAAGCAATGAATATCATCATGAATTGATAACATGTTCAGATCTGAAATCATGGCACTCGGGCCCTAGTGACAAGCATTAAGCATAACAAGTTGCAACAATATCATAAAAGTACCAATTACGGACACTAGGCACTATGCCCTAACAATCTTATGCTATTACATGACCAATCTCATCCAATCCCTACCACCCCCTTCAGCCTACAGTGGGGGAATTACTCACACATGGATGGGGGAAACATGGCTGGTCGATGGAGAGGCGTCGGTGGTGATGATGGCGATGATCTCCTCCAATTCCCCGTCCCGGCGGAGTGCCAGAACGGAGTTTCTGGTCCCGAGACGGAGTTTCGCGATGGTGGCGGCGTACTGGATGTCTTCTGGCGATTTCGTCTAACCCGCATGCATTTTTAGGTCGAAGGCGTTAAGTAGTCTAGAGGAGGGCGTCGGAGGCCAGCCGAGGGGGCCACACACTAGGGCGGCGCGCCCCCCTCCTAGGCCGCGCCGGCCTGGTGTGTGGGGGCCCTGGGCCTCCCCCAGGCCTGCCCTTCTGGCTCCGTGAATCTTCTGGGAAAATAAGCCCTCTGGCATTAATTCCGGGGATTTTCCTGAAAGTTGGATTTCTGCACAAAAACGAGACACCAGAGCAATTCTGCTGAAAACAGCGTTAGTCCATGTTAGTTGTATCCAAAATACACAAATTAGAGGCAAAACAATAGCAAAAGTGTTCGGGAAAGTAGATACGTTTTGGACGTATCAGCGTACGTGCGTGGTATCGGTCAGGGGCATATGCGAGTGGCGGTGGCTATGGTGGGTGCGGGCGCGCGACCAGCAGGTACGACCAAGGCGTGCGCGCGTGGCGGCGGCCAGAGCGGGTGCGGGCGTACGCGAGCGGCGGTTGCGGCCAGAGGCGTACGTGCGTGGCTGCGCGAGCTTGGGAGGAGGGCCACGCCGCAACGAGCTAGGGGTGGCACATAGCAAGCTCCGGCAGTACAGCAGGCTCCCGCCCCGCGCCATCGCTGGGACATGTGGTTTGGAAGGAATACAATTGAGGGTCCATTTCGCAAATATACATGTCTGGCTAGGACCCATTGTCGACGTGGCTCTGGTCAACGTAGGTCAAACCAATTTAGGACCTCGTGTGAATCAGTTATGAAAAAATTAGGACCTAAGTGTTCAATTTTAAAGAATAGGGATCAAAGTGAAGGCACATAAAAAGAATTAGGACCGCCCATGCAGTTTTCTCTTACATATTCCTCAGAACATGCAACGGTCTTGGACTCTTGTTGCCAGTTTGCCACTACATCCAACCTTGGCGATTTCGAATCTTTGCTAACGATTTCCATCAGGAAACATTCTCGCTCAAGACAAACTTTTCACAACGTATGGATCTAGCTTAATTCCAACAAGGTTCGACTACGGGCACATGATTAGAACAGGAAATCCATGTCTCAGCAGCAGCTATCAAGAAGCTGCTGCTTTCTGAATCTAGGACGGTCCCTCCACATGCAGAATTGAAGCTCGAAAGTACGGTACAGGTGCACAAACAAAAGCTGAAAGTATGTCATGTGCCGACAGCAGCATGCGAACAGGGACAGGGTCCTTTTGATTTCTCCTCTACCCGGAGAATAAAAGGCAAACAGGTTTCCTTGTCAAGCACAAACGAGCACGAACATGACAGTAAATGCCATGATTTGATTTCTCCTGCATGAGGATTCGCGAATACAATTGCAATCACGCACCGTTTTCTTTGGTAAGATGAGAAACACCAGGCCATTGTTGCCAGGAAACCCCAGTGGATTTATTGGAATGCAAATGTTGCGCTATGGTGGTACATAATTTGCCGGCAACAGGGGATAGATCCGATCGACGAGATCCATTCGCCACAGTGCCGTCCATTCGCTGGTACTCCATTCCATTACCACGAAGCTTGTACGAAGTAGATGGGCTCTTAATGTGATGCAGAGATGAATGAAGGCTGTCCCGCTCACTTCGAGAGCAGGCCGAAGTAGGGATTCTCCATGGCAGACGCGATCTCAACCCCTGCAGCGTTGAGGAGCGCCACGTCGACCTTGCCCCTCGGCATGTACAGGTAGCTGTTGTTCCTCAGCTTCTGGAACCCGCACAGCTCCAGGAACTCGACGCCGCCTTGCAGACTGCACACCTTGTCCTGTTAAAAGCAGAGTGGTAGGTTCAGGATGAACTGAAGCAGCTTTCTGAAGAAGAAGCTGTATCGCGTTGTGTAGTTACCTTGAAAACAGGATTGCTTAGTCGAATCCTTCTGAACTTCTCCTCTTCTGGGTTCTTTGCTATGTTGGCGATTATCTTCAGCAATATTTGGAATGCTCTTTTGACTCTAGCATTGTCATCCTACAGATAAATTTGCAAACAACACACGTCAATTGGTTTCTGGCATCCGCATAACACGAGGGGTTATTGAGTTATAGAGTTTTGTATGTCTTTGCACAAGAAAACTGCTGAATTCTAAGAGGGTGCTGACATTAGACTGCTGGGAAATAAAATGGAACACCAAGTCCCAAACTACAAAACATAAGCCTAAAAGAGCACATGATGCAGAGCAGAAACTGAACATCCTGGAGTGCAGAAAGTATAGTTTCAGTTATCTGCACTCACAGAAGTAGTGCAGCAGCGCGTGGAATAGTAATCAAGAACTTTTAACACCCCAATGGATCATAAATCATATCTGCATAACGATCATTTTACCTTGTGATTCTTTTTCAGAGTGCGCAGGCAGTCTCTCAGTTGTTCTGATGTTACAACAGGTTCAGTAGGTTTTACCTGATCAGTAAAAAAAAGGTGAGGAGTGTGTTGTCGTGGTTTTGCTCATGAGATGTAGTACTATGTGGGGGCTCTAGACCTTTTTGGGAGTTACTATCGGGGTTGATGCTACTGTATTTTCCTGCGGCAAACCAAGTCCTCTCCTCCTTTCTGCCTGCATAGAGGGTAATAGTTTAGGGCTTTTTAGCAGAGTACAACAAGCAATGTACTATCTCGCTGAGTCTGAAAGTTTAGAAGAAAAGTAGCGGCAAATGAGTAACACAGGGAAATTCCCAGTTGAACATGTAGGAAATTTTAATTGCACTCGACATAATTGATCATTGCATGGTAGGCTTGCTCTATTTCAAGGAGACCAAATTAGTTTAGGCTGAATTTGAAGATGTCCACACACAAAACGGATGTGTTATTGCATGTACCTGTGGGTTTGCGGAGGCAAGATATAGGCATATAGCAGTAACTTTATCGATATGGAAACCAAGAAGTAGCAGTAAGGAGTGCATGAGATTCACTGAACCGTTCTCATATAGAACATTGAAATGAAAATAGCAGATGGAATGAAATATCAAAGGACCGAAATATTAGGTAGTTCAGAATCAGTGGGACCTTATCGTCATTTATACGTTGACGGATTCTCTCTCTTGCTCTTTTCTCCTCCTCTCGTTCTGCTTTTTGACTTTCCATCATGCTGCATTAAATATTATTTTCGCAATGAGTACGTTGAGTTGAAAATGGTGTATGGGTTGCATACGGGTTGAAAATGGTATATGGATTGCATACGAAACCAACCGTTTTCTTTGCCTTTCTTCAAGAATCCGTTTTGCTTCCATAAGATCTTTAGCAGCTTGAATCCTCTCCCTCTTCACAAAACAACAAATAAATTACACATGAAAGATAATGGTCGTAGAATATGTAACAGAGCTCAACAAATACTTTTGCAAGAGCATCGCAATATTAGCACAGAGATGTTGTTCATTAATAACTATAGTAGGTTATAATTTCTATCATCCTCTATCATGTAACACTTAGCACAATGTAGGATGTGTTGTAATTGACTCCCTTGTTGCAAAGCAAGTTAAATGGTTCTCATGTTGATGTGTCATTATTTTTTAACAAACAGTGTTCCTCTATACTACTGCATGCAGTATTCAACACAGTGCAAGATGGTGGACAAGCGACAGGATACAACAAAGAGGGTTTCCCGACCAGCACACAATTTAACATCCCAACAGAGAACAGTGCAGGCCAACATGAAATTCATCTCAAATGGGGCCAACATGAAGTTATTGCATCATAGCTGCTACAGTGAAATGTGATAAGTAAAACCAAAGGAACACATTTTTGCTCTTTCCCTTTTACATTGTTATGATCTTTACTTCTTAATAGCATGGAGAAGTTGTCATACCTTATCCTCTTGGACTTGATTTTGGATTCTCCCTCTTGCTCTTTCTTCCTCATCACGCTTGGACTTGTATAGTGCTAAAATCCTGCAAAGAGCAGGAGGGTTGCAGCCTTGGAGAAATATCAAACAAAATGCAAGCAGCTCACCGAACAATATCTATTCAAAACAAGGTACACACCTTTTTCTATCCTCTTCTCTGTGTTCATCTGCATTTAGTTCTCTTTCCACCAATGAAGTCTCCTGGTAAATGAAGTATGGGTGTGACAAAAGATTATGAACTACAAAACACTAGCCTGGGTAGGTGAGGCAGACAATAAAACGCTGGTGAAGTGACAGGTGGTTGGGATGCGGCACCTACTACTCAACCTTTGACTAGAGTATTACATGGTGTAAGAACATTGAAACAAGGTCAACAGAAAACATGTGCGTTTGTATCTTGTTTACAGACATAATATTTTTAGTTCAATGTGGTATGAGAAATCTTTTATTGAGTCTACGCTGTGAGATATAAATGGAGCAAAAGAATTGAAGTAAATTTCCACCTGGTTCAATCTTTTCCAGTAATGGTTATGAAGGTTCTAGTCCTCCGTGAATGACAAAAAGACTTCACTTAACCATGACATGCTAACATGATTAGAAAGGACTGAGATATCAAAAATTACAAAGAATGTTTATCTGGCACCTTCTGACTTCCAGCTTCAGTTTGCTCCTCTTGTTTTCTCTCCTGTGCATGAGTCCTACAAGAAAACCATGCCCAAGCCGATGATGCATTTTTATACTACAATAGCATAACAAAGGAACAAAATATCAACCGGTACATAGGCTTTTCATGGATAATAGTAAATTGTAATAATACTCTCTCAGTTACTTTATGCAAGTTACCCACGAATTCCAAGCTTGAAGTTTGACCAAGTGACTTACAAACTATATAAGGCATGTAAGTTATGCCACACAACAGTGATACTATTGGATTCATATTGAACAGCATTTTATGATGATATTAATTTTATGTGTAGAACCCCCATTTTTATGATCTATATGTTGTGAAGGTTAAATCTTTAAATGTATGGCAGGCTTGCATAAAGAATGGAGGGAGTAAGCATCTAACTCTGATGCATAACAAGCCTTGCATAAAAAGCAGAGGAAGTAAGCATTTAACTCTGACACATGACTTGCCTTCTTAATAAACATGCTAATACTAGTTCCCTCGCCCAAAAAAAAAATACTAATGCTAGTTAAGAGGAATACTATGCTTATTTGCAACTTCCATTTTTCCAGTGCATGACATCAGACTGTTAATTTAGTAAGTGGGGAGGCTTAATGGGACACTAGCAGCTATTTTATTTTGTAAACAAAGAAGGTTAAAAAAGGCTGTTCACTCCCTTGGACAATCCCCTACTCAACAGTTTTTTCCTTGAGGTATGGCATAGCAGGATGACAAACATAAAAGGAAAATTTGTGGATTGTCAAGTGCAACAACCGGTTCATTCCAAAATCTAGGCGCTTGGGAAAAGGTGGGAAATATACTCAGACTTCAGCACTCCCAATCGTATCTAGGGTCCCCCAGTCAAGTCTCGGACTCATGGTCGTTTTGATATCATATTGATTTTTTTTTTTTTTATATAAAACCACTCCATCCAAAAACTTAGGCTCTTGGGAAAAGGCAAGCAACATTTTCATACTTTCTTTTCTATAGCAGTCTGGAAAAAACTAACCTCACTACTTGAGCGCTGTTTCTCACTTCGTTTGATGTGTCACCACATTCAATGTTGATTTCTCTTGGAACCTAAAACATCCAAGGAGTACCCAGAAGTCAGAACAAGAGCTTTGAAAAACAATTGATATGACAATGCAGAAATGTAGTCATAGAATAAAGGAAATTTACTGGGATTTTAGCACTACAGAGCATTAGGTTACAGACTGCTACACGGACATACACCAACATGTAAGTTGCTTCATATTTAAGCATTTAACAAAATTAGAAACGGTCGAATGCTGTAATCTCAGAGAAAACAATTCACAGTTATGTATTTACAGGATAGCTCCACTGAGAATGGAGTATATCAAGTGGATGCAGAATAAACAAATAACAATTGCATTATTAAGAAATAACCTACCAATGGCAACTGATCAATATCTGGGTCACTTTCATGTTCCAGAAGCCAATTTATCGCAGATTCAAGATTAGAATTACCTGATAAAGACATTGGAACATTTTCTCATTTCATTCAACAAGATATAGAAGAAAAATGAATATTTAAGAAACGTGTTGCATAGCTTTGCAATTATATCATTTACTTTGCAAAATTTCAAGAAACACAAATAGTACGATGGTTCAGCAGTCAGTACAATTATAATTGGTGACCATAGAATCAAATGCCTGCAGTGATAAACTGATAATTGATGGAATGTCAGCCTAACTATAATTGGAACCTATGTAATAGAAGATCTTTACTGTCTAATCTCATTTGAAACAGACGTACCAGAATAATGGAGCGCCCTAATTGAACGAATGGCGGGGAATCCCATTTCTTCAAGTTCACCAAGCATTTTCTTGTCAACTTGTGGGACAGCCATGGCTAGAAGTATATGAATAAGAATAAGAGCATGCAATTCCCACAAAATGGAAAACTAGAGGAGAGAAAAATCGACTTATGAAGAACGTCGGCTCACCTGCCACACAAATTATATAGACAAAGCAATCTTGCAAGCACATTATGAAATGAAGTTAAAGTGGGTAGCCCCATTGTCTTATAGAATTTCAGCTCAATTTGGAGAGATATATATGATAATACTTCTGTTTTGTGTCTAGCTGAAGTTACCACATTCTGCAATTTAGGATATGCAACCTGTTGATATGCTGATCTTAGTCATTACTCTATTTGCCTTAACAACCATACTGGGTAGATCGGTTTTACCACACTGCCTGATGAGTATAAGCTGGAACTACAGGCCATAACGGCACAACTAGGATAAATTGCACAATTTGCATCAAAAGTCTGCAGAGCAAGAAAGCAGGACAAAAGGAACACATAGAATCTGAGTAGTTTGAAGAAGTAATTCAGGTTTCAGGATGCACTGAGACTTTCAATACGGCAAGATGATGAAAGGCAAATAGAAATTCTCACCTTTCAGAGTTTTTCTCCACACTTTGTAACTTTAGAGCTAAGTTGGTATACAATCCTCTATAAGTAGGGTATGAAGCAATGTGTTACTGCACATGGAGAGGGGCATGGGAAAATTATCTGAGGAGGATTAGAGCTTTGCTTCATCTGTACTTCATTCCTGTCTTGTCTTCCCAAATGGTTTTCAGGAAGCTCCAGTGACTTCTTTCTTCTTCCAGTTACTTATACCTTCCTTCCTAATTAGGATTTCTCTCTGGAATCAACACTTTGCTCACAACTGATCAGTTACTTTATTTGGAAATGCTTATAGAAAATCAATAGGGGGACTCAATTAGACAAGAATCAAAAAGGTAGAATTATAAATTTACTGTGCTTCAAGAATTTGATGGTGATTATCAGCATGCAATTCGGCTAAGTTGCCCAAAGACATGTCAGCATTGCCTTGGAGGTAAGTACATGAATTACACAGCAAACATAACAGAGAATAAAAATAAATTGGTTCAATCAAATTGGTATGCCTGTCAAGCCATTGATACATCTTTCCTCAAAAAAATTCATGGATACCTCTGAAGCGCTGATATTGTAGAGTATTGGCAAAAGGTTAATAGGATTTGAGTCCAGAGCTGTGAGAAAGGAACAATTGGTTTTTCCATAGAAGTGATTGGACTATTAGAAGAAGATTTTAACTCCTAACTGGACTTTTCTGCTATTCCTAAAAGGCATAGACGGAGTTCAATCAGCAATATAAGGATAGGTTATTTAGAAATGATCGTGTTTTCATCTAACAAACAAAGCATCCTCAGGCAAGACTGAGCTCATTTATAGTATGAAGACCCCTGTTAGATTCTGAAGATAAAAGATCAAAATGCAGGATCTGCTGCCCATCATTGCAAGCGTGGATTTGGATACTTTTTGAAAGAAAAAAGGTGCTGACACGGCCAATACAGACAGGACAAAATTTTACAGGAATCTCCACGGTTTCCAGATTTCCTGTGAAGGTGGCCTATCTCTGCAAAAATGAAACAAAAATGAAAAAGAACAACTCGGACTTTAGTCTTTTTTGGGCAGTGGGAGTGGGGTTTGGAATAACATCAGTAGGCAAAGAGAGAAATATGAGAACCCTAGGCAGGACTTTTTCCTATAAATTATGTTTCATCCAATTCACTGTTAGCAGCGGAAGAAGTGATCTCATAGGAAGATTCAGGGCTATGAACAAGTTATTCATGGGAATGTTGCCTCACAGTAAGAGCTGATACAACGTTGTCCAGAAGAACAGGATATATTAGTGCATCTGATCAGAAGTGAACCTACAGGATGCATCATAGTTCCATTTGTATGCTTTAACCTACTACCAGTACTAGCATATCCATGTAGCTATTGAACAGAAAAGGTAAGATTTCTCGGGAACTTCTGATGTGATCATCACCCAGCTAATGATTGTAATACCTCAAACCTACTATTTGCAAAACATGCGGCTAAATGTTGTCTTCCATGCTATATCCAGGTACCATTGTCATCATAAATCTCAAGAAGGATTGGAACTATTTCCAATCGTCGAAATGTACTCAATGATTCGTCGATGCTTCTCCTCCATAGTCGCTATCATCTCATCAGCAGCCTCATTGATCGTTCTTGGAAGGTACTTTTCCATCCGGTCAAACCACTCCCCCAATGTCATAGTCTCCAGGCTGCTTCTCCCAGCACGCTTCTCTGCCTTATCCACATCCTCTACATCTCCTCCATTTCCAGCTGCTTCCTTCTTGTCACCCTGTTCCTCTTCTCCACCATCCTTTATCTCCTCACCTCTGTTGTTGTCAGAAGCAGCACACCGAGCATTGGCCATCCCCTTTGGCGCTCTTTGTGCCTGCTCTCTCCCAGCAACTGGCATGATCACCAGGCTGTTTCTCCCAGCACACTCCTCCGCATTCTCCACATCCCCTACCTTTCCTCCACTGACAACCGCTTCCCTCTTGCTATCGTCTTCCTCTTCTCCAGCACCATTTATCTCCTTACCGACATTGTCAGAAGAAGCACACTGAGCATTGGTCATCCCTTTTGGCGCTCTTTGTGCCTGCTCTCTCCCAGCAACTGGCATGGTCTCCAAGATGCTTCTCCCAGCAAGCTCCTCGGTGTTCTCCACATCCTCCACATCTCCTCCATTGCCAACAGCTTCCATCTTGCCATCATCTTCCTTTTCTCCAGCACCATTTATGTCCTTACCGACATTGTCAGAAGAAGCACACTGAACATTGGTCATCCCCTTTGGCGCTCTTCGTGCCCGCCCTCTTGGAGCAACAGGCATGGTCTCCAGGCTGCTTCTCCTAGCACGCTCCTCTGCATTTTCCACATCCCCTACCTTTCCTCCACTGACAATCGCTTCTCTCTTGCCATCCTCTTCCTCTTCTCCACCACCCTTTGTCTCCTTATCGACATTGTCAGAGGCAGCACAGTGAGCATTGGTCATAGCTTTTGGAGCTCTTCGTGGCCGCCCTCTTGGAGCAACTGGCATTTCCTCCAATGCCTTCGCAGTCCCTTCCACTTCTCCCCCAGCTGCCACCTTATCACCCTTCTCCTCTGCCGGTGCAACCACCTCCTCTCTCTCCTCCTCCTCCTCCTCGGGAACAGTCTCCATTGCACAAGGCGCTGTAACCCTTCCCCGAGCCCTTCTGGACCTTGTCGTTCGAGGCACTGGTGGAGGGGCAACCGTAATTGCATCGTTCCCCTCCTCTCCCTTCTCTGATTCAGAGGGCTCAGGATGCTTCCTCCTCGTGCGGCGTGTGGCTACTGCTGCCTTCTCCTCCGCCTTCTCTGGTTCAGGGGGCTCCACAGCCTTCTTCTTCCTACCGCGGCGTGTCTCCACTGCGGCCTCCTCGATCTCTTCCTTACCCGCTTCCAGGGCCTCGGGTGCAGCCGCCTTATTCCGTCTGCTCTGGCGAGTAACCATCCGGGGTTTCTCTTCCTCCACCACCACCACGGCCGCTGCGTCCAGCCCTTCCTTCTCAGCTTCGGAGGGCTCCGCCTTCTTCCGTGTGCTCCGGCGGATGACCGCGGGGGTCGGTTCCTCCTCCACCGCCTTCGCCGTCGGCGCGGCGCGGCGCGAGGAGCGCCTAGGGGCGGGCTTCGCCTCCGAATCGGGCGCGATGGACACGGCGAGCTTGGTGGACTCGCCGAGGACGATTAGGTCCCCGTCGGAGAGCGGGGCCGGGACGGAGGGCGCGAGGCGGGCGCCGTTGAGGAAGGTGCCGTTGGAGGAGCCGAGGTCGGAGACGGCCCACCGGGCCGCGGGTGGCGGGAGGAACTCGACGGCGAGGTGGCGCTGCGACGCGCCCACGTCGCGCACGGCGAGGTCGTTGCCGGAGATGACGCGGCCGACGCGGAGAGCGGCGCCCGCGCGGCACTGCCGGGTCTCGCCGGCACGCGGGCCCTTCTCCACCGCCAGGGTGAGCACCGGCGGCGGAGCGGCCATTGGGAGGAAGTGGGGGACGGCCTGCTTGGTACTCGGGAGTACTTTCGGTCCAAAATGCGGAGGTGTTTTTAATACCCAACTGCTAAAAAGCGCAATCCCTATTCGCCGCTTATTGCGGGAGCGATTCGCTCCCGCTCAAGCGACGGATTGGATGGGCCGGCCCATTAGCGCTTAGGACGTACTGTTTTAGTTTGTTTTTTCGTTTTTTTTCAGGGTTTCTCAGGTTTTTTGAGTTTTTGGATGATTTCTTTTATGGTTTTTTGCTATTTTGGTTTTACTGATTCCAAAATTTGTTCAGATTAAAAAAATGTTCATGTTTGAAATTTGTTCGAATTTGAAATTTGTTAGAATTTGAAATTTGTTCAAATTCAAAATTTGTTCAAAAATAAATTTTGTTCAAATATATTTTTTGTTCGATGTAAAATTCTTTTTGTTTTAAACTTTTTGGTTTTTAATTTTTTCGATTTTGAATTTTGTTCCGTTTTTGTTCAGATTTAAAAAATGTTCATGTTTGAAATTTGTTAGAATTTGAAATTTGCAAGAATTCAAAATTTGTTCAAAAATAAATTTTGTTCAAATATATGTTTTGTTCGAAAAATTTGTTCAAATAAATTTTGTTCAAAAATAAATTCAGTTCTCTAAAACTTCAGATTTAAAATGCCTTAAAACAAAAAACAGATAACAGAAAAAAGAAAAAGAAAATGAAAAAAGAGGGACTACCTTTTATTGGGCCGCAGCAGGGAGGCCCACAAACGAGCTGCTTCAGGCGGGAGGGAGGCTCGCTCCCGCTTAAAGCGGCGCATAGGAGCTCCCGCTAAAAAGTGTTTGGATGCTATTTGTCAAAACGAGCATCCGCTTCCTAGCCGTCCGATCAAGTGGATTAGGCACATCTCAGGCAGGCCCGACAAAATCAGAGCAACCGCTTCCTGTATCGTTCCCGACGACCCTCCTCCCCATCGAGCTCGCCGCCGGCCAGGCAACCGCCGCCGGATCTTGACTCGTGTGTCGCGCCGACGTAGGCTTCCTTCATCGCCGCGCTCTGTGGGCTTCCGCCGCCATGCTCCGAGGGCGTTCGCCGCCGCGCCCAACTATGTTTCTCTTGCCGCCGCCCCGATGCAGCTCCACGCGCTGCTCCTCACCGGCCAGGCAACCGCCACCGTCTGGCCGCGTCCGCCGTAGGCTTCCTTCGCCTCTATGTGGGATTTCGCCGCCGTGCTCCGAGGGCGTCCGCCGCCGCGCCCATGTGCGCTTCCATCGCCGCCGTCCCGATGCAGCTCCATGCGCTGCTCCCCGCTACGGTCTAGATTCTCCGCTCTGCTCTCACCTCTGGTAGGCCCATGCGCGGTGCCTCACTCGGCCGTCGCGAGCCACACCTCTCCTGCGGCTGTAAGAATTTTCGTTGTCTCCACGAGCTGTGTGTACTAGCCGCAGGCGATGGCCGATAGCCCTCCTGATGTGCCTCCAGGTGGCACCCGCCGGGTATGGAGGCGGGTTTGCGACCTCCATACCCGCCTCCGCCACCTCTCCCCGCCACCTCCACCCGCCTCCATACCCGCCGGCGGGTCCTAAACTCCACCAGACCCGCCCCGTGACGGGTACCCGTGACCCGATGGGTACCCATGAACAAAAATCAACTAACTTTATTCCAGTATATTTAGACATTACAGATTCACAATACACATCAATTTCGTTCTCAAATGGATCAATTATTAGAAGTAGATACTCTAATGATCAAAATAAAAATAAAAAGACATGATGTGCATCGCCGTCGGAGGAAGGTTGTCAACCCCGCAACCACCAGAGGCAAACCGGCGCGCTGCACTGCTACCCTCGCTCCTTGCGCTGGAGGAAGCCTAGCCGCGCCCCGCTCCAAGGCGGCGGGATCTGACGATGCGGGGCATCCGCTGCAAGCGGCGACGGTGGCTCTGCCTGGTTGCTCCCTTCCTCGATCTTGAGGTCCTACACCGGCACGGGCCCCACAGCCTCCATGGCGTCGATGGCCGAGAGGAACCAGAGGGTGGAGGACTGGAGGGGGGAGAGTAAGGACTCAGATGTGCGGCAAGTGCCTGGTGCGGGCAACGGTATGGCCTTCATGGCGTTGGCGAACGGGAGGGCGCAAGGTGGAGGGGAAGAGCAAGGACTCTAAGGTGCCTGATGCGGGCGGCGGCGGCGTGAGAGGAGAGGAGAGGGTTAGGTCTGTGCGGGGTGGGAATTGGGATGGGAAATGGATAAATAGAATTAGGGTTTGGGCTAGCCAGTGGGGTGGGTGACTTAAGTTTCCCTTTACACAATGACAGGTCGGATCCACGTGTCTGAGGCGGGTCTACGGGTTGACGGGAATGGGTTTCATACCTCCATACCCGCCTCCGCCAGACCCATTGGGTCAGATAATTTACCATTAAGGGACCCATGGAGTTTTTTCTCACCATACCCTCCTCCATTTGAGGCGGGTACCCACCGGGTTAACGGGTGGCGGGTACCCATTGCCATCCGGAGATGTGCCCCGTGTCTGCTTCTAAGACCGTCCACTGAAGCTTGTGTTAGTTGCACCGCGCTGCTGCGGGTTGATGCGCACGTCCTGCTACCACCGCTCCTGCTACTATATCGCTAGGCTAAAGAAACGGAGAGAGATAATTTTGTGAATACAGAGATAAGACTGGAGCAGAAGATAGAATTAGAACGTTTCTAGTGCAAAAATCACTCGTTTTAGTGCAAAAATCTTAGGAATAGCTCATTGTTTGTTGTATTTTTGTAGTCATTAAGAAACAATCACTCGTTTGTCTAAGTTACCTGCTGCTAGTACTAAATCAGCTAGCATCATTGTCTGTACAAATGGCGTACCATTATCCCGAAGTTGCATATCGATGTACCAAAGTTGCAAAGTGTTTGATATGAATATTTCCATTGCTACTAAGTTGTGTACATCGAAAATCAAGTTACTAACAATACTAGAAAGTATGATTGGCCACCAGTAGAGCAAATTTGATGTCTCAATACTAGTGTTGATGACAATTGTTGCTAAGCGAGTATCATAGAAACTAAGTTGGCACAAAATATAAAAGAAAAAGTAGTGTAACCAACTCTTTGTATGAAGTTGCTTCGCCACAATACTAGAGTTGATTTTTCGCAACAACTGAGTTGGTTTTCAAATTTTTTTTGTTGAAACATATACAAATGGGATCTAGTTTCGAAGATTTCGTCGTAAGAGGTCTAACAATGAAAATGGATCGCAATTTCAACAAATAGTTTAAAAGTTATGACTTTTTTGGAAAAAAATCATATGACATTAAATGCACGTATAATCTTCATGTGCTAAACTTTCTATTTTTAGAGGGAGTGCTTGAGTGGAGTAACTAGCACCGAGTGCTCCCTAGCCGTGTCCTATAATTTAGTCCCACGTCGGAAAATTAAGGAGTGTAGGACCGGTTTAAATACTAGCTTCCTCCCAGATTGTATGCAGATGTGCGTGTTCGTCAGCCGCACTACCTGGAATTCAGGCACAACGCGCAAGACATGAACAAACGCTGCGGTAACCAACATGGGCCTGCCCGGACCGCGCGATGCATTCTGTTCGCGGCCGACCCAAACGGACATAAACTAACAGTTTGGGTCGCCGATTTGGGTCGGCCCGATGGAGATGCCCTTGGTAGTCTTGCTGAAACCCGGATTCTTGTTGGGCCTGGTGGTGTTAAATGGACCTGTTGTGACCAGGGTTTGCTTTAGCGATGCAGAAGCACGGGGTTTCGTGGGTGCTAGGGAGGAGCCCCCATCCACGTGGGTTGACAGGGAATGGACCGCATTCCTCGCCGGTCCGGGCCTAACCAAACGAGGCCTTACTGGGCCTAGACTATTCCCTTCTCCCCTGAGATTCCCAAAACTTATTTTGTGGGTGTTGATCACGCTTGGACGTTGGTGAGCTACCGGCTAGGGGCAAGCGTCGACTTTTAGGAAGTCAATGCGGGCGACCCGCAACTGCTGGCAAGCTGGGGCCGCGACGTGGATGGATTCCGGCTAAGCGCGTGGATCGATTCCGGCGACACACATGCGAGGATCGAGGCAGAGTCCATGTGCTGAAGGCTGCCCCTAGTTCCTAGATGGAACACCTCCAAGGTGCTCCTGGACGAGCACCTGATGGGCGGAGGGGAAGGTGGTCCCATGTGCTCCTGTGCGAGGGATCATGGTTAAGGCAGATCTCGGGAGCACTTGGTCGAGGAGATCATGGTCGAGGATCCCACTAGCACCTGGAAGAAGGCGAGGCGAGGAAGATGGTGCAAGGAGGAAGCGGCCAGGAGGTGAGCCAGATCGCGAGACGAGGTGAGGCGGATCGGTAGATGCGACCTAATTCTAATTTCAAATCAGGGGTAGGAAGGACTTTTTAGAGCTTTTTTCACCTGGTCAGAACACTCCTCCGTCGTTTTATATTTTCGCACGGAGAGAGTACATGCATGGAGGCCTTTTCTTTAGCGATGGAATCAAAAATGCATGCATGCCATAGATTTTTTTTTTTAGATATATGCTGTGAGTGATAGATTTTTTTTTTGAGACTAAAACATTGTGATTAACGAATCACACTGGGGATACAAACGCCCACCGGGGGCACCAACAGCCAGACATGGCGACCGTGCTCGAGGAGCACACTACTTCTAGCTAGGTTGTGAGCTTCCTTATTCGACACCCTACACTCATGGACAACGACCACCTCATCAAGTTCTCGAGCCGTCTCCTTGAACTCCCGCACAACATGTGCATAAACTCCCATTGTACCCTGGTCCATGCTTCGCACCACGTCTAGGCAGTCGCTCGCCACTCGAATCCTTCGAGTGTTTATGTCCTGCGCCAGGGAGAGCGCCTCCCGGCATGCAAGAGCCTCCAGAGTCTCAGCGTCTGTCTTTCCCGGTAGCACCACCGCCGAGGCTCCGCAGAACACTCCCTTAGCATCCCGTGCCACCGCAGCCACCGTGTCGAGGCCCGTATTTTTGCTGACTGCGGCATCCACGTTAATCTTCATCACCCCCGCCGGAGGAGGGATCCACCGTGGCGCCCTGCCACCGTCGCCAGGGG
This sequence comes from Lolium perenne, assembly GCF_019359855.2. Lineage (NCBI taxonomy): Eukaryota > Viridiplantae > Streptophyta > Magnoliopsida > Poales > Poaceae > Lolium > Lolium perenne. Next base: position 92,923,444 of record NC_067250.2, on the reverse strand, counting down.
ACGCCCGCCGCGGCTGGTGGGCGTAGGCTTGCCCCAGGTCTGCCACATACCGCTCCACGAACAAGTGAACGGACATCGGACTTCTGAACTCCTGCTCATGTATGGCCTTGCGTCTTGCGTGCCAGATGGACCACAAAGTAACAAAGACGGTGGTCTGATCCGTATGCGGTAGTGTGGCCATTAAGACTGAAAGCCAGTCCCGCGCCTTCTCTTCCCCAGAGCACAGCAGATGCTCCGTAACGTCCTCGTCTGCTAGGGCCCATACTGCCCTGACCATCGAGCAATCCAGCAGGGCGTGGCGCCAGGAGTCCTGAGCCCCACATAGCTGGCAGCGATCATCATCGGCCATGTTGCGACGATGACGGACGTCATTCGTCGGCATAGACTGCTTTGCCAATCGCCACAGAAACATCCGTACCTTCGATGGTACTGGTGTACGCCAGAGCATCCTCCACTGCTTTTCCACTGCGGCAGTATCCGAGGTTGCAGCGGTGCCCTCCAACCAAGCTGATCTCCTCTCTTTTGTTGCTATGAGCATCTTATACGCCGATCGCACCATAAACACACTACGGCGATCGTAGTGCCATGCCCAGAAGTCCTCATGACGCCTGGTACTCAGCGGGATCTGTAGAATCAGCTCCACATCCATAGGTAGAAAATGACGTCGGAGTTCCTCCTCTCTCTAAGTGGCCGTGCTCGGGTCCAGCAGCTCCGCCACTCGTGCTGGAGGGTTCTCCGTATCGGGCGTAATGCATCCCAATGGTCTGAGCATGCAATCACGCGGGAGCCATTGCTCCGTCCACGGGTTTGTTGCCTCCCCGTCGCCGATCCGCTTCACCAGGCCCTGTTTGAGAACTTGGAGGCCTTCATGGATTGCCTTCCAGACCTGGGACGCCGACGGAAACGCCGCGGACTCTAGTAAGCCCGAGTTCGGGAAGTACTTTGCCTTGAGTACCCGTGAGCTCAACGATCCGGGGTTTTGCAGAATGCGCCATCCTTGCCTTGCCAAAAGAGCTAAATTGAACAGTTCGATGTCCCTGAACCCTAATCCGCCCATGTGCTTTGGTTTGCACATCTCCTTCCATGACACCCAGCTTGGCTTCCGTTCGCCTTCACGGTACCCCCACCAGAACTTGCGTATCATGGTATTTATGCACTGGCACAACCCCTTTGGCAGTTTGAAAAATGCCATTGAGAATATAGGGATTGCATGTACAACAGATTTGATCATCACGTCCTTTCCTCCTGCTGACAGCAGTCTCTCCAGCCACCCCTGTATGCGGCTCCATATGCGGTCCTTGATATACTTGAAGGCCCCCATCTTGGACCGCCCCACATCCGAGGGCATTCCCAGATATTTTTCATTTAGTGTCTCGCAATGCACATCGAGCACAGTCTTTACACTCTACTTCACACTTCCCGGGCATCCTTTACTGAAGAATATAGAGGATTTATCCCGGTTAATACGTTGTCCCGAGGCCATACAATAGAGATCCAACAGCTGCTGAACTCTACCCGCTGTCTCCATATCCGCCTTGAAAAGCAACAGGCTGTTGATACGTCTCCGACGTATCGATAATTTCTTGTGTTCCATGCCACATTATTGATGTTATCTACATGTTTTATGCACACTTTATGTCATATTCGTGCATTTTCTGGAACTAACCTATTAACAAGATGCCGAAGTGCCAGTTCCTGTTTTCTGCTGTTTTTGGTTTCAGAAATCCTAGTAACGAAATATTCTCGGAATCGGACGAAATCAACGCCAAGGTTCCTATTTTCACCGGAAGCATCCAGAACACACGAGAAGGACCAGAGGGGGGGGCACTGGGCCCCCAGACCATAGGCCGGCGCGGCCCAGGCCCTGGCCGCGCCGCCATATGGTGTGGGCACCCCTTCAGCCCTCCTGCGCCGCCTCTTCGCCTATTTAAAGCCTCCGTCGCGAAAACCCTGAGACGTTCGACGAAACCCACAGAAACCTTCCAGAGTCGCCGCAATCGCGAAGCCAAGATCTGGGGGACAGGAGTCTCTGTTCCGGCACGCTGCCGGAACGGGGAAGTGCCCCCGGAAGGCTTCTCCATCGACACCGCTGCCATCTCCACCGCCATCTTCATCACCGCTGCTGCTCCCATGAGGAGGGAATAGTTCTCCATCGAGGCTCAGGGCTGTACCGGTAGCTATGTGGTTCATCTCTCTCCTATGTACTTCAATACAATAATCTCATGAGCTGCCTTACATGATTGAGATTCATATGATGATGCTTGTAATCTAGATGTCATTATGCTAGTCAAGTGAGTTTTACTTATGTGATCTCCGGAGACTCCTTGTCCCACGTGTGTAAAGGTGACAGTGTGTGCACCGTGTGGGTCTCTTAGGCTATATTTCACAGAATACTTATTCACTGATGAATGGCATAGTGAGGTGCTTATTTATATCTCTTTATGATTGCAATGTATTTGTATCACAATTTATCTATGTGCTACTCTAGCAATGTTATTAAAGTAGTTTTATTCCTCCTGCACGATGTAATGGTGACAGTGTGTGCATCCGTGTTAGTACTTGGCGTAGGCTATGATTATGATCTCTTGTAGATTATGAAGTTAACTATTGCTATGATAGTATTGATGTGATCTATTCCTCCTACATATGCATGAAGGTGACAGTGTGCATGCTATGTTAGTACTTGGTTTAGTCTTTTGATCTATCTTACACTATAAGGTTACTTAAATATGAACATTTAATTGTGGAGCTTGTTAACTCCGGCATTGAGGGTTCGTGTAATCCTACGCAATGTGTTCATCATCCAACGAGAGTGTAGAGTATGCATTTATCTATTCTGTTATGTGATCAATGTTGAGAGTGTCCACTAGTGAAAGTGTAATCCCTAGGCCTTGTTCCTAAATACTGCTATCGCTTGTTTCTTGTTTCTTGTGTTACTACTGCTGCAATACTACCACCATCAACTACACGCCAGCAAGCTATTTTCTGGCACCGTTGCTACTGCTCATATATATTCATACCACCTGTATTTCACTATCTCTTCGCCGAACTAGTGCACCTATTAGGTGTGTTGGGGACACAAGAGACTTCTTGCTTTGTGGTTGCAGGGTTGCATGAGAGGGATATCTTTGACCTCTTCCTCCCTGAGTTCGATAAACCTTGGGTGATCCACTTAAGGGAAAACTTGTTGCTGTTCTACAAACCTCTGCTCTTGGAGGCCCAACACTGTCTACAGGAAAAGGAGGGGGAAGTAGACATCAGCTGTCATCCGCAAAAAGGAGGTGACTGACCGCCGGAGCCGACGGCGCCACCATTAATCCATGGAGCTCTGATGATAAACTGTGATGTTTTAAGAGGCACGAAAGGCCCTCTGCTGCCAACAAGAACAGGTACGGCGATATTGGGTCCCCTTGACGGACCCCTCTAGTCGGAAGGAACTGTGGTAGCCTCCCCCCGTTGAATAGAACCTGGAACGAGACGGTTATGACTAGTCTCATTACCATCCTCACCCATAGGCTGTGGAACCCCAGCTTGAGCATCACTGCCTCCAAGTATCTCCACTCAAGACGGTCGTACGCCTTCCGCATGTCCAGCTTGAGCGCACAAAATCTGTTTTTCTTTGCCCGGTTCCGCTTCATGAAGTGCAAGCACTCATATGCGGTAATGATGTTGTCAGTAATCAGCCTCCCTGGGACGAAAGCGGATTGCTCTTCCGCAATGATCTCAGGTAAACAAACTTTCAGCCTGTTGGCCATGACCTTCGATGCTATTTTAAAGATCACATTGCATAGGCTGATTGGTCTAAACTGCCCCAACTCTTCTGGGCTAGCTACTTTCCGAATCAGTACCAGAAAAGTCTGATTTATTCCCCTGATGTCATCTCTCCCTTCCAGTACACGCAGAACTGCTTGGGTCACCTCTTCCCCACATAGCTCCCAATGGGTTTGAAAAAAGTGTGTTGGGAAGCCGTCAGGTCCAGGAGCCTTTGTGGGAAACATAAGGTTATTCAAATATGAACATTGAATTGTGGAGCTTGTTAACTCCGGCATTGAGGGTTCGTGTAATCCTACGCAATGTGTTCATCATCCAACAAGAGTGTAGAGTATGCATTTATCTATTCTGTTATGTGATCAATGTTGAGAGTGTCCACTAGTGAAAGTCTAATCCCTAGGCCTTGTTCCTAAATACTGCTATCGCTGCTTGTTTCTTGTTTCTTTGCGTTACTACTGCTGCGTTACTACTGCTTGTTTACTGTCCTGGGCAAAGCACTTTTCTGGTGCCGTTGCCACTGCTCATATATATTTATACCACCTGTATTTCACTATCTCTTCGCCGAACTAGTGCACCTATTAGGTGTGTTGGGGACACAAGAGACTTCTTGCTTTGTGGTTGCAGGGTTGCATGAGAGGGATATCTTTGACCTCTTCCTCCCTGAGTTCGATAAACCTTGGGTGATCCACTTAAGGGAAAACTTGCTGCTGTTCTACAAACCTCTGCTCTTGGAGGCCCAACACTGTCTACAGGAAAAGGAGGGGGAAGTAGACATCAAGCTATTTTCTGGCGCCGTTGCCGGGAGGAAAGGTAAAAGGTACTCACACTCCGGTTCTCGGCTACTAAGCTATTTCCCGGCGCCGTAAGTACTCAAAGCTATTTCCTTTAGATCCTGCAATTGCAACTTTTTGTTTCTTGTTTACACTAGTTTGGCATAATGGACAAGAATGAGCTTCTTATTCTATTTCCTGATTTAAAACATGGATTGTTTGATGCGAAAATTAAAAAACCTATGGAATCTTATTTGCATGCTGGTAGTAATATTAGTATGAACGCTTTGAACACCATTGTTGATAATGATATAGAAAGTTCTAAGCTTGGGGAAGCTGGTTTTCATGATCTTTTTAGTCCCCCAAGCATTGAGGAGAAAATTTTCTTTGATGATACTTTGCCTCCCATATATGATGATTATAATGATAGTGGTCTTTTGGTGCCACCTACTATGGAGAGTAAATTTTTTTGTGATTATACTATGCCTCCTACACTTGATGAGAATAATAATGATAGCTACTTTGTTGAATTTGCTCCCACTATTACTAATAAAATTGATTATGCCTATGTGGAGAGTAATAATTTTATGCATGAGACTCATGATAAGAATGCTTTATGTGATAGTTATATTGTTGAGTTTGCTCATGATGCTACTGAAAGTTATTATGAGAGAGGAAAATATGGTTGTAGAAATTTTCATGTTACTAAAATGCCTCTCTATGTGCTGAAATTTTTCAAGCTATACTTGTTTTATCTTCCTATGCTTGTTACTTTGCTCTTCATGAACTTGTTTATTTACAAGATTCCTATGCATAGGAAGCATGTTAGACTTAAATGTGTTTTGAATTTGCCTCTTGATGCTCTCTTTTGCTTCGAATACTATTTCTTGCGAGTGCATCATTAAAACTGCTGAGCCCATCTTAATGGCTATAAAGAAAAGAACTTCTTGGGAGATAACCCATGTGTTATTTTGCTACAGTACTTTGTTTTATATTTGTGTCTTGGAAGTTGTTTACTACTGTAGCAACCTCTCCTTATCTTAGTTTTGTGTTTTGTTGTGCCAAGTGAAGCCTCTAATCGAAGGTTGATACTAGATTTGGATTTCTGCGCAGAAACAGATTTCTATCTGTCACGAATCTGGGCTGTTTTCTCTGTAGAAAAATCAGAAAAATATGCCAATTTACGTGCGTGTTCCTCAGATATGTACGCAACTTTCATTAGTTTTGAGTTTTCTGATCTGAGCAACGGAAGTATTTATTAAAAATTCGTCTTTACGGACTGTTCTGTTTTGACAGATTCTGCCTTTTATTTCGCATTGCTTCTTTCGCTGTGTTGGGTGGATTTCTTTGTTCCATTACCTTCCAGTAGCTTTGAGCAATGTCCAGAAGTGTTAAGAATGATTGTGTCACCTCTGAACATGTGAGTTTTTGATTATGTACTAACCCCTCTAATGAAGTTTATGAGAAGTTTGGTGTGAAGGAAGTTTTCAAGGGTCAAGAGAGGAGGATGATATACTATGATCAAGAAGAGTGAAAGCTCTAAGCTTGGGGATGCCCCGGTGGTTCACCCCTGCATATATCAAGAAGACTCAAGCGTCTAAGCTTGGGGATGCCCAAGGCATCCCCTTCTTCATCGACAAATTATCAGGTTCCTTCTCTTGAAACTATATTTTTATTCGGTCACATCTTATGTGCTTTACTTGGAGCGTCTGTATGCTTTTATTTTTGTTTGTGTTTGAATAAATTGGATTACATCATGCTTGTGTGGGAGAGAGACACGCTCCGCTGTTGCATATGAACACATGTGTTCTTAGCTTTTAATATTCATGGCGAAGTTTCTTCTTCGTTAAATTGTTATATGGTTGGAATTGGAAAATGTTACATGTAGTAATTGCTATAATGTCTTGGGTAATGTGATACTTGGCAATTTTTGTGCTCATGTTTAAGCTCTTGCATCATATGCTTTGCACCCATTAATGAAGAAATACATAGAGCATGCTAAAATTTGGTTTGCATATTTGGTCTCTCTAAGGTCTAGATAATTTCTAGTATTGAGTTTGAACAACAAGGAAGACGGTGTAGAGTCTTATAATGTTTACAATATGTCTTTTATGTGAGTTTTGCTGCACCGGTTCATCCTTGTGTTTGTTTCAAATAAGCCTTGCTAGCCTAAACCTTGTATCGAGAGGGAATACTTCTCATGCATCCAAAATACTTGAGCCAACCACTATGCCATTTGTGTCCACCATACCTACCTACTACATGGTATTTCTCCGCCATTCCAAAGTAAATTGCTTGAGTGCTACCTTTAAACAATTCAAAATTTATCACCTCTGATTTGTGTCAATGTTTTATAGCTCATGAGGAAGTATGTGGTGTTTATCTTTCAATCTTGTTGGGCAACTTTCACCAATGGACTAGTGGCTTCATCCGCTTATCCAATAATTTTGCAAAAAGAGCTGGCAATGGGATTCCCAGTCCCAAATTAATTAACAAAAATAGACACTCCTCCATGGTATGTGATTGTTGGACGGCACCCGAAGGATTCGGTTAGCCATGGCTTGTGTAAGCAAAGGTTGGGAGGAGTGTCATCATAATAAAACTAAAATAAAAAGGCACTCCTTCATGGTATGAGATTGTTGGCAGGCACCCGAGGATTCGGTTAGCCATGGTTTGTGAAAGAAAGGTTGGAAGGAGTGCCACCCAAAAATAAAATAAAATGGGAGCCGCTCTTTGAAGGTTTGTCTGGCAAGGGGGTTAGAATTACCCGCTACCATTCGTTGACAACAACATACACCTCTCAAAACTTTATTTTTATGCTCTCTTTATGTTTTCAAAATAAAAGCTCTAGCACAAATATAGCAATCGATGCTTTCCTCTATGGAGGACCATTCTTTTACTTTTATGTTGAGTCAGTTCACCTATTTCTCTCCACCTCAAGAAGCAAACACTTGTGTGAACTGTGCATTGATTCCTACATACTTGCATATTGCATTTGTTATATTGCTTTGCATTGACAATTATCCATGAGATATACATGTTACAAGTTGAAAGCAACCGCTGAAACTTAATCTTCCCTTGTGTTGCTTCAATGCCTTTACTTTGAATTATTGCTTTATGAGTTAACTCTTATGCAAGACTTATTGATGCTTGTCTTGAAGTGCTATTCATGAAAAGTCTTTGCTTTATGATTCACTTGTTTACTCATGTCATATACATTGTTTTGATCGCTGCATTCGCTACATATGCTTTACAAATAGTATGATCAAGGTTATGATGGCATGTCACTCCAGAAATTATCTTTGTTATCGTTTTACCTGCTCGGGACGAGCAGAACTAAGCTTGGGGATGCTGATACGTCTCCGACGTATCGATAATTTCTTGTGTTCCATGCCACATTATTGATGTTATCTACATGTTTTATGCACACTTTGTCATATTCGTGCATTTTCTGGAACTAACCTATTAACAAGATGCCGAAGTGCCAGTTCCTGTTTTCTGCTGTTTTTGGTTTCAGAAATCCTAGTAACGAAATATTCTCGGAATCGGACGAAATCAACGCCAAGGTTCCTATTTTCACCGGAAGCATCCAGAACACACGAGAAGGACCAGAGGGGGGGCACTGGGCCCCCAGACCATAGGCCGGCGCGGCCCAGGCCCTGGCCGCGCCGCCATATGGTGTGGGCACCCCTTCAGCCCTCCTGCGCCGCCTCTTCGCCTATTTAAAGCCTCCGTCGCGAAAACCCTGAGACGTTCGACGAAACCCACAGAAACCTTCCAGAGCCGCCGCAATCGCGAAGCCAAGATCTGGGGGACAGGAGTCTCTGTTCCGGCACGCTGCCGGAATGGGGAAGTGCCCCCGGAAGGCTTCTCCATCGACACCGCTGCCATCTCCACCGCCATCTTCATCACCGCTGCTGCTCCCATGAGGAGGGAGTAGTTCTCCATCGAGGCTCAGGGTTGTACCGGTAGCTATGTGGTTCATCTCTCTCCTATGTACTTCAATACAATAATCTCATAAGCTGCCTTACATGATTGAGATTCATATGATGATGCTTGTAATCTAGATGTCATTATGCTAGTCAAGTGAGTTTTACTTATGTGATCTCCGGAGACTCCTTGTCCCACGTGTGTAAAGGTGACAGTGTGTGCACCGTGTGGGTCTCTTAGGCTATATTTCACAGAATACTTATTCACTGATGAATGGCATAGTGAGGTGCTTATTTATATCTCTTTATGATTGCAATGTATTTGTATCACAATTTATCTATGTGCTACTCTAGCAATGTTATTAAAGTAGTTTTATTCCTCCTGCACGATGTAATGGTGACAGTGTGTGCATCCGTGTTAGTACTTGGCGTAGGCTATGATTATGATCTCTTGTAGATTATGAAGTTAACTATTGCTATGATAGTATTGATGTGATCTATTCCTCCTACATATGCATGAAGGTGACAGTGTGCATGCTATGTTAGTACTTGGTTTAGTCTTTTGATCTATCTTACACTATAAGGTTACTTAAATATGAACATTTAATTGTGGAGCTTGTTAACTCCGGCATTGAGGGTTCGTGTAATCCTACGCAATGTGTTCATCATCCAACGAGAGTGTAGAGTATGCATTTATCTATTCTGTTATGTGATCAATGTTGAGAGTGTCCACTAGTGAAAGTGTAATCCCTAGGCCTTGTTCCTAAATACTGCTATCGCTGCTTGTTTATCTTGTTTCGTGTTACTACTGCTGCAATACTACCACCATCAACTACACGCCATGACAAGCTATTTTCTGGCACCGTTGCTACTGCTCATATATATTCATACCACCTGTATTTCACTATCTCTTCGCCGAACTAGTGCACCTATTAGGTGTGTTGGGGACACAAGAGACTTCTTGCTTTGTGGTTGCAGGGTTGCATGAGAGGGATATCTTTGACCTCTTCCTCCCTGAGTTCGATAAACCTTGGGTGATCCACTTAAGGGAAAACTTGTTGCTGTTCTACAAACCTCTGCTCTTGGAGGCCCAACACTGTCTACAGGAAAAGGAGGGGGAAGTAGACATCAGCTGTCATCCGCAAAAAGGAGGTGACTGACCGCCGGAGCCGACGGCGCCACCATTAATCCATGGAGCTCTGATGATAAACTGTGATGTTTTAAGAGGCACGAAAGGCCCTCTGCTGCCAACAAGAACAGGTACGGCGATATTGGGTCCCCTTGACGGACCCCTCTAGTCGGAAGGAACTGTGGTAGCCTCCCCCCGTTGAATAGAACCTGGAACGAGACGGTTATGACTAGTCTCATTACCATCCTCACCCATAGGCTGTGGAACCCCAGCTTGAGCATCACTGCCTCCAAGTATCTCCACTCAAGACGGTCGTACGCCTTCCGCATGTCCAGCTTGAGCGCACAAAATCTGTTTTTCTTTGCCCGGTTCCGCTTCATGAAGTGCAAGCACTCATATGCGGTAATGATGTTGTCAGTAATCAGCCTCCCTGGGACGAAAGCGGATTGCTCTTCCGCAATGATCTCAGGTAAACAAACTTTCAGCCTGTTGGCCATGACCTTCGATGCTATTTTAAAGATCACATTGCATAGGCTGATTGGTCTAAACTGCCCCAACTCTTCTGGGCTAGCTACTTTCCGAATCAGTACCAGAAAAGTCTGATTTATTCCCCTGATGTCATCTCTCCCTTCCAGTACACGCAGAACTGCTTGGGTCACCTCTTCCCCACATAGCTCCCAATGGGTTTGAAAAAAGTGTGTTGGGAAGCCGTCAGGTCCAGGAGCCTTTGTGGGAAACATTTGGAAAAGGGCGATTTTCACTTCATCAGCCCCTATTGGTTTCATCAATTGATCATTCATCTCTGCTGTCACCTTTTGGGGTATCACATCGATGACCTCCCCCATATTCGCCACCCCCTCGGAGGTGTACAGCTGCTCATAGAAATCTCGCGTCATAGACGCCATTTCCTCGGTGTCTTCAGTGGCCGTCCCATCGTGGCGCACAAGCCGAGTAATTTTGTTACGTTTCTTCCTTTGACACGCTCGGAGGTGGAAAAACCGAGTATTCTTGTCCCCCTCCGCCAACCACTGTATTCGTGATCGTTGGCACCACATCACCTCTTCTCTACCATAAAGCTCAGTGAGGCGCTGGACAATCGCGCCTTCCTCCTCCGATGGCCCCTGCTGAGCTAGCCCCTCTCTGAGGTCTGACAGCCGGAGCTGCAGCTGCCGTATCTCCCCCTGGACGCTCCCAAACGTGGTGCGCCCCCACGTGCTCAGCGATCCAGACATCCGGTGTAATTTGTCCTTCAGCTGACTCATAGTTTCTGCCTTCCCCTCTGATATACATGCATCCTTCAAGAAAGGCTGAAAATCCTCGTGTTTCTCCCACATCATCTCATACCGGAACAGTTTGTCTCCCATGCTCCGGCGTTGACTCGTTGTCTCTCGCCACCGCAACAGTATTGGTCCGTGATCGGATGTGACGCCCGTCAGGTGTGTCACTGTCGCCATAGGAAACCTCGCGCTCCATGGCACCGTCGCCAGAGCTCTGTCCAGGCGCACTCGACAGAAAGCCCCTCCAGCTACTTTCTTCTCAAAAGTCCAGCTTCTGCCCTCGTAGCCAAGATCAGCTAGTTCGCAGACATCCACCGCATCACGGAACCCTTGCATCTGCGCAAAATTTCTTTCCGCCGGTCCCACATGCTCATGTTGGTGTAGCACCTCATTAAAGTCCCCGATGCACACCCATGGTAGCGCATTCGCCGACTTGATATGCTTCATCACATCCCACGTCTTGAAGCGCAAAGGAACCTGTGCTTCGCCATAGACACAGGTTAGTCTCCACGGATCTCCTTCAGCCTCCGTAATCTTAACATCGAGGTGATACTGAGAATACGGCAATATATCAATTTCTATTTCATTCGTCCAAAACAGCCCAATGCCCCCACTCCGACCAGAGCTGCTAATGGCAAAGCTATGATCATACCCTAGCGTACTAGCTAATCCTTCCACTCTTGTTTTGTGCAACTGTGTCTCGAGGACACATAAAATGGTAGGGTTAAACCGCCTTTTAAGATCGCGGATTTCTCTAACTGTCGCGTCCCTACCCACTCCGCGACAGTTATAGCTCATACAACTCATTGGGCTTGGCGGCGCTCCTCGTCGGAGCCCGCCTCTTCAGTATTATTGGCTGTCATCCTCGGCCTCTTCGGGTCCGGCTTCACCAGCGAGAGCACCCCCGTCTTGTTGCCGTTTGCCTCCCCTGCCAGTGCTATGCTCAGGTTCTTCTTTGCATTTGGATTTTCCTTGCCATCCGTTAACATCAACTGGCCCGCAGCAGCTGCGGTTCCCCTCCCTTCCGTTCCCGCGCGGGGAGGCGGCGTTCCCTGCGGTCGTTTACGGGATTCAGCAGTGGCCTCGCCACGGCTGCCTCCTTTCCCGCCACGGCTGTTCTCCCGTGTCGGCGCTCCTGTGCGCACCCCAGATGTCTGAGGGTGCCAGTCTTCCATCGGCGCAATCAGCCAGTCTCCATATTGCAGCGCCGTCTTGTCATGAACTCCATCCTCACATTCCGTATCGCCGTGTCCAAGGAGACCACATAAATCACAGAATTTGGGTAGCTTCTCGTACATCAAGCTTGAAATGATTTTGAAATGATTAGTTACTCTAGATGGGAACTTGTAACTTGAAATGATTTTGAAAACTTTGGAATGATGAGTCATTCTAGTGAAAGATCTTTGAAGGTGAATATGACCTGAATGACATGGTGAATTTGATAAAAACTTATGTTGGTTTGAATGCGATACCTTTCCAATATTTGAGTACCCCCACAATACCTGATTATGGGTAGGGCTTAACTGGAAGTTTATGCATCTTAGTATGGGTTCCCTCTGAACAAGCATCATAGGGGTTATGACGAGGCTGCCTCCGTTACAAGTTAAATGATGTGAATTGAGGTGAAGGTACGGCCCAAGCCCTGTGCAGTTCCCAGGCTGACGGTTTGTCTTCACTGGGAGGCCAAGCTCATGGGGAGAGGTACCTATACTAGGGTATGTAAGTGAAAGGTTATGGTTGATGATCCGTGTACTGAGTTACGATGATTCAGGGCTATCCCTGACGGATGTAATCAAATGTTGTGGCACAAGTGTGCAACCTCTGCGGAGTGTAAATCTATTCAAATAGCCGTGTCCACGGTTACGGACGGTTGGAAAGGCCATACTGTTTCCGGTGTCAGATATTTCTTGAAATGGTTGATGAATTGAATAGGTGACTTGATTGGAATCACAACTGGGTTGTGGGAATGACACTAATGTTCCCACTTGAGTTAGTTAGCACATGAAAAGTCTTTTATCAAATACTTGTGAACTAAAACTGGCTTTATGCAAAATAAACTAGAGCTTAGCACCCCCTTACTAAAATTGATAGTACTTACACTAGTATTAGTTTGCGAGTACTTAAAGTACTCACGGCTGTGTCCCTGGCTATTCAAATGGCCAGACTATGAAGAGGAGCAAAACTATCAAGGTGACGACCAGCAGGACGCCTACGACAACTAGGAATCTTCTGACGTCAAGCGTTGGCCTATGGACTAGATAGTCCCCTCTTATTACGCTTCCGCTATGTATTGTGTTCATTGATCATTAGATCAACTATTTGTGTAATATTGGATCATGTGATCTGAATTTGTAAGACACGTATGGTTTTTTTTTTTTTTTGACATGACACGTATGGTTTGTAATGAATGATGACTTATGATATCGACTGTTATGTCTCGCAACAACAATCTTCGTGGGATTGCGATGTATGGCATAATAGGCATCTGGACTTAAATATCCGGGTGTTGACAAGTTGGTATCAGAGCCATTGTTTGACCTTAGAGGACCCTAGTTAGAATGGACGTTCAGAAAAACTTAGTTTTGAAACCAAATGAAGGGAATATTTATGAAAACATTATTCACACTCTTTTCCTTGAGATCTTTTCAAAATTGATGAATCATGCTCTTCCTTATGAATCTACATAAAATTTGACACACTTGTTCACTTCTCTAACTTACTCATCCAATTCACTTTCAGATGGAGCCAATGGAGCCAATCAACACCAAGTTTTACCAGCTTGGGAATGGCGGGAGTCTGATTTTCGAGCATGACCTCAATGCCCTCTCGGATTTCCTTGGACGCCCTCACCCCGAGTTCCACGGAATCGAGGTGAACGACCAGCCCGGAGGGGAGCTTCAGTGGATCATCACCGCTGATCTGAGGGGCAAGATGGAGCCTCCTACTTCTGAGAGGATCCTCTTCCCCTTCAGGGAAAGCAACTGGTTGGACGGACTCGCTCGTGCTCTTCAGGAAGCACTTGCCTGTCTGTGCGGGCAGAATGTGGTGGCAATCTTAGCGTCTCACTATGCCCACCTCGTCAGGCGTGATGCTATGGGAGTTCTCATGGAACTGCAGCCCCACCCCGAGCTGAGGCACCACGCTGAGCACCTAGACTTTATGTTGTACCAGACTCAACAGGAGCTGGACAACTCCCGCGCTTACGCCAACCAGACTCACCTTGCACTGGCTCAACACGCCGATGCGATCAAGATGCTTGCAAAGGACCGCAAGTCACTCCGCCAGCAGCGTGCCAAGAAGGACGCTACCATTGCGCGCCTTCGCGCCAAGATAGCATCCTTGGAGGCCACACAGCCCAGGGTTAGAAGGTTAGGGTTTTTATTTTTATTTTGAAATTCTTTTCTCCTTTTAAAAGCTGTTTCGCAAATTGATTTTGGGAAACGGTTCAAATAGGGATTTGAATTTGAATAAGAGGTGGAGAGAGAGCTAAAATAAGAGACAAGGATTTATAGCAAAGTAAAATAGTTTTGTGTTAGGGTTTGTTAAATGACAAGAAAGGGGAGGCTTATTAATAAAACCTTACGAGAGGGAAAACAAAATATTTTAGGGTTTATAAAATAGTTTTATTTGATAAAAACATGGATGATATGATGCAATAATGCATGATGATGCATAAAATAAAAAGAACAAGCAATTCTAATAGGGGTATGATCTTGGTCCGCTACACGCGGTCACGCGGAGAAGCCCCTACACGCCACCCTCCTTCTCGCCCTCCTTTTCCCTCTCATCCACTCAAACAAAGAAGAGAAAAGTTCAGTTAAGGTTCAGTTAAACCTCGCCGGAGTTTGCCTCCGCGACGATGTTTCCCGTCGTCTTTGGCTGTGCTGAGCTTGCTCAGGATTCCTCGTCGCTGAAGATCTGGAGCTATAAGAGAAAATTCCTTATATGACATTCCTTTAAAATGAAGTTCCTTATTTGACACTGACAAAAATTTCTTCCCTATATGACACTTTGTGCAAACATTTTGCCCAATATGACACTCCAGTGCATTTTGTTCACCAACGGTGTTAAAGAGAGACATGAAAAGACCATGTTACCCCTAGTGCATAATTTAACCAAAAAACTGTACTGTCAAAATATTTTTCCGTAATGTTATTTGGTCACACTCGAACCCTCTACACGAAAGTGCTGGTATCTTTAGAAGTTCAAAATCAAACAAGCTACCTCGCTGGCTTCAGGAGGCTGCGCGTGGTCCTCCATGGCTCCATCTAAGCTACTTTAGTTTGAGCTACCTCCAGCACTACAGTTAATGGAAGCTCTGGTACTTCTACTGCAATTGATCACAATAATGGTCCATGGCCCCTGAATCGTGGCCGCTAGGATTCGAATCGAGCGTTGGATTTTTTCCTCGATACACAGGCAGAGCCGGCAAGGGTTACTTTGGTCCATCCGTGAAAAAACTAACGGAATAACTTGATAGAGCCAACGGTGGTGTCATATAAGGCAAAAATATTACACAAACTAGGGAAGAATATTTTGCCCAGTGTCAAATAAGGAACCTCATTTTAAGGAAGTGTCATATAAGGAATTTTCTCATGCTATAAACTAAGAAGACCATCTGTGACTACATTACCAAGTTGACGACAACGAATCGCCGGTAGTAGTTGGCAACAGAGGAACAACATCCGGTGGAGGAAGAACTTCTCCCTTGAGGATTCCAGCAGGGCAAGTCCCGGTGTGGAGATGGCGGCTCCACCGCCGTCGACTCCACCATCACAAAGTGCGAGCAGGTTCTCTAAGAGGGAGGGGAGAGGGAAGAGGAGGTCGTCGCATCGGCGGTGTGGGTGGCGGCGATAGAGGGTCAACGAGGGTCAGGGGAGAATGAACTCGTGTGCGACGGGCTGTTCTACCACCCCAACAATATCTAAGTTTTGGCGGATATGCAGGCTTTGCGGGCTGTTAGCAGGCCACGCGGCTTGACCGCTTCATCCCGCTGGTAACGACGCAGTTAGCCCAGCGACACCACCCGGCAATAACCGCCCCACTTGAAACCTGAGTTGCCAACGGCAATGGGGCGGACGGTTGCGCGTGAATGGGGAGAAAGCAGCAAGCAGCGAGGCGTTGAAGGCGGTGTTTTTTCTTTCGCATATTAGAGTTTGAGATGCACATCATACATCATTGGAGCGACATGGTCCATTAGATTTAGGGAGTTGTATGGCTGAGATTGTTCATATCCGACAGTCTGTGCCTTTTATTAGTTCAGATACATTAATCACTAAGATCTTCAGACAAACACATTATACATGTATATTGACAGTACCACATGTCTCCTGATTCACACTCGCACACAACACATACTCCCCCATCTCTGCTGCTCTGAGCGGGCTCTAGTCAATTGGTTGACTACCATCGACCTGGCCACTGCCTAACATCTAAACAGACCGCCGCACTTCAAAAAACAATAAATCGACGCTAGAGATATGAAACGAAAAAGAGAACTACTCCCGATTTGATCACCAGGTACTGAATGCGGAAGGGCTCAGATTCAAAATTACCTGGAGAGTTTCCGCAGATAGACACCGACGGTGACAGCGAGGGCGACGAAGAACTCACCGCCCGCTCGAGCTCTTCTGCACAAGCTTCCTGGGCTAATTTCCACTCTTCCCTCCTCTAGACTGAAACAACGACCAGATTCCAAAAGAAAAAAAGAAAGAGGAGACACTGACAAGTTGGACCAAACAAAAGAGAAAAGAAAGAAACATGAAACTCGAATAGAAAGGCACGACACGACACAGATGCACAGCAACACGAGCGACACCACATGCAACCAGCGTGAATCGCACAGAATAATCAGACGGCTGAACCAGTCGACTGACACTTAACAAAATCTTGGACTGATGTTTTAGCAAATCCGATAAGATAAATATTTTAAACAGTTACAAGTTACAGTTTTGAGGTTGCAACAGCAGCAAACTGTAAACAGAAACTAGTCATCCCAAATCGCACTTAGCTTACATTACAACCACATCACATAGGGGCACTCCTCTAGAAACTGTTTGCTCCCTTACTCCCTTCCCTAGTAATATCTATAATATCTATAAAGTTCATCCCCACTAAGAATCATTTAATGTTTGCAAGCTCAAACCTGATGCAGCCACATCACCTCAATTATTCATATCCGTTGGATTTCAAACATGTGGCCGTAGTTGTCCATCATTCACTAGCACATCTAATCGGGTCTTCAAGAGTCAGGTCTATCAATAGCTTAGCACGTACAAATTTGGTCTGTTCAGCTTCCAGATGAGAATGGCCTTCCATTTGTCCAGTGCCCAACGCCGCCTTGCATTTATTCGGTGCAAATCTGTACGAGTATCTAGCTTCCAAATGAATCGCACTGTATTTATCCGGCGCAACACCCATTCACTAAATTAGATAGCCGCTTGCATTCCCAACGCATCGATTCATGACAAATTATTGGCCTACCGCTCTTCGTATTCTATGTTCTCAATATAAATACCCTCCCAGTTCTCAGATCACACATCAGAATCGAGCAGCCCCTTTCTCTTGCGCTAGGCGTCCTCGCCGAGTGGATGCTGAGTAATCGGCCACGCACGGTCCAGCCAAGAGGAGCAGCAAATTGTACAAGCATCAGGGTGATCAGGAGCTGCACCAAAGAGAGGCTACCAGAAGCATCGGCGTGATCAGTACTCCAGCAGCTAATTGTATTGACGAAGTCCATGGTATCATCCATCCGAGGCAACTCACGTTCCTCTATTTTGTTGTGAAACCAAAAACCTGCAACCAATTTGTTGGTGGATGGTAATTCCATATTTACTCTTCCAGCTCTTATTTGTCATGTGTATATAAGCCTAATATTTTCCTGTATCATAAACGCTCTTTTTTTTCTGCCGAGAACTGCATCAGATCTCATGGTTCTACTATTATTAACATTAAATCCTCATTAGAATCTACTCCAATGCGACCCCTTTCTTTTGCAAATCAGATTTCGATGTGACCCCTTTTGCAAATCAGATACCAATGTGACCCCTTTCTTGCGGTGACAGATATGAATGGGGTGAACTAGACTGTATTTTGCCAAACAACTAGATGATGCAATTGGTGCCATCCTTTCACTACAGCGCGGGTCTCATGCATGGTTCAATAAAGATATCTTTCTGTGCTACATACACATGATGGTAGAAACCTACAAATCCATCGTCTTATATTATGCTCTTGATTAATCAAGTCAATTACACACAAATGCAGTATGTTCATTATGCTCTATTGTTCCTGCGAACTATTCTTCTTCTATTCATGCGATTTTGGCTTGAATAAGGTGAGAGAATTCAAGGACTGTATGTGTATGGAGTTCTGCCAATTTTTATGAAAATTGTAAGAATTATTTGGCAAGATTGAATCATTAAAAATTATTGATAATATCTCTAAACTTGATCCCAATTATGTTCATGTAATGTCTGCAAGTTGTACATGACAACCCATGTCAATCCCATGACCATGCACATTCATGAGTTTTTTTTGGCAAGTGTCTCCAACCCTAATGTTTGCAAGTTACACACATGTAAAGTTTCCATGTCATCAGCCAATATCTATTATGACCATGCACACATGATTTTTCTTATCGCAAAGTGTAATCCATCAATGCTATCTTCTGTGTATATGAAAATTATCTCTCATTCCCGCAGCAACGCGCGGGGTATCAACTAGTTCTAGAGGATGCACTGGATCTCATCCCTGATAAACTTGTAGAATTTGGACTTGTGCTTGACCATCAGGAGTTTCGATGGTTCACCAAGGCGCACCACCTCCAAACCAGAGATAGCAGCACCCATCCCTGTCCGGTCGTTGTCAATAGAAAACTCGAAGATTTTGGCGATGCAAAACTTGCCATCCCCGAGGTACACCATGCTGCAGTCCATCATCACCCAGTCGTCTGGCAGATTAAGGTCTTCCCAGTTATACGCCAACGATGGAGCTTCGACGCTGTCAAGGGAGTAGAGATCCATGGTACAGAAGTAATAAGGCCAGTTGTTGGAAATGCCGAACCAGAGGTTGTCAAGCTCAGGAACATGCTCAGCACGGCCAACAAATGGCAGCGTCCAGCAGCCAGCCTTAAACCATTTGTTGGTGAATGTGTTGAAGCAGTGGGTGCCTACGCCACTTGTTTCAGTGGATGAGACGATAAGAATGGGTGCACGGCTGGGATCGTCAATCAGGGCGTGGGACCTGACGATGGAAGTGTCAACATGGGCAGGCGGAGGCGGGAGCCGGTGCCACCGCCAGCCTTTCATAGATTTGGAAGGTTCACTGTACATGAGGGCCTCGAAGTTGAAGTAATCGTAGGACCTAGGGTACTTCCGCATGGTGTACAAGGCGTCAGCCCGCCCAGGATCTCTGGGTTCTCTGTCGATGATAGAGAAGGAGATGGGGTTGGCGCCCTTTGGACCGTTGAGGCCTGGAATCGAGTGGAGGGAGTCGCCGTCAATGTCGTACAGGGCGGTGCAGCCCTTGTCGTCGATGCAGAGGATCTTGCTATAGGCACCACTGCCTCGTTCATAAAAAGGCAAGAAATCCAGCCGCTTGTCCTTGGAGATGGAGCGTTGGTGCCTGAGCCCAAGCTCAGGCATGCTGGAGATGGTCTCCATCTCCTTGTTGGATGCGGCTGACTGCGCTTCCTTGGTAGATGAGTAGAAGAGTTGCTCCTCGGGCTTCATGCGACTTACCGAATACATGCTGCCTCTGCCGTACCTCCGCATCACCACGTTCAGGAACTGCCGCGCCTTCATTTCCTTCCCGAATCCGTCCGAATTAGATTCACCTGCTAGCTCCTCCTCCTCTTCTTCTTCTTCCAGACAACCAAACAAAAGACGGAAAATCAATCAGACCAGGCTAGTTATCGTCCGCCCACCCTCCCAAAACAAACAACACCGCCAGAAACTCGACGAATCGACGGGAAAGGTTAAGTTTTGGGCGCATTACCTGCAGCAGGCCTCGACGAATCGAATAGAATGGAAGCGGGCGCGGCGGCAGCGGCGGCGGCGGCGGCGGCGGTGGCGGCGAGATTGGGAATGGACTGAGCCGCGTCTTTGGAGAAAAAATGTATGGGGCTGGGCCGCACGGTCTCTCTAATGAGGCCCCTTCTTAGATTTTGACACGTCAGCTCGTAACATCAATCTCAAAGCTCCTCATCTCTGTACTTCCTACTCGTTCGTACACAAAACGTATGTGTACCTTTTCTTTAAAAAAAAAAAAAACGTATGCGTACATGGACTCCTAGAGTATTAGGGTGTCTTTGTAATCGCTCCAATCGAGAAACAGAAGCGTTAGCCGCTGGCTGCTCAGACTAATGGTGGCGATGCTCTCGATCTTGTGTTCACGACCATCTCACCACTAGCATTAGTGGGTGGCTACAGAAACGTCGGCGACTCGGCGTACTTGACAGCCGAGTTTGGCGCCGACGCCGTGACCATGGAAATGTAGCCCAGGGCCATCTCATCACCAGCGAAGGTGGGCACCGCGGCTATGGCAACGTCTGCGTACTACATAGCGGATGCTGCGGAGGTCGGCGTTCGCGTTGTGATCACCGGAATGTCGCCCACGATCATCTCATCACCGGCAGATGTGGGCACATCGGCTATGGCAATGTCGGCGTACTGATCAGCGGTGGTCTGAGCAGGCACCGTGATCATGGGTTCATGGGGATGTCTCTCATCGGCGGAGGCGGGCATGCCGATTGCTGCGACGTCAATATACTGGCCTTTGAATTAAGGTTTGCCGACGGCACCGCGATCATGTAGATGCCCCCACCACATCATCGGCAGAACAAACGAGTTTAGCAAGATGGCGGCGGAGACGGCAACTGAGTACGGCAAGGTCGTAACCTGGTTTGTCGTTGATACGTGGCAAACTCACATGTACACGTACGGTACGGCTGTGTACTAATCCAAAGAGGGGCTGGCTACTGCTTTGAGATTTGTGTTGGAGGCGACGTGTTGAAATCCAGGGAGGGGCCCAGGAAAGAGACCGTGCGGCCCAGTCCCATACAATTTTTCTCCCGCGTCTTGCCCTTTCTTCTCGTCTTATATAGATAATAAACTATGGGCCGACTGGGCCATATATGTGCTACAGGCTCGACTGTGTGTCCGGTTTGTCCTAACACTTTCCTGTCAGTATTTTTCCTAAAAAAACTTCCCTGTCAACAAATATGACCCGAAGTAATTTTTTTTTTGAAACGGGCAAAAAAGTCTTTGCCTTATATTAATATAGAAGCAAACAGGGTTATGACAAGAGCCATGAAAAACAGAAAAATGAGGACGGGGACGAGAAACGCCCCCGACTAGGACAAAAGGATCAGCCTAAAAGATCCGCCAAGCAGGAGAACGCAAAAATCTATCCTTCCATCGACGATTCGAACGAAACGTTTTGCCCCTGCTCCTCTCTCCCAGGCGGCGGGCGCTAGATCCCATCTTCACCGGCGTGAGTTCTGGGCCCCTCTACCTCCGTTTGCCGCTCCGGCGGCAGGAGGGAGAGGGGACCTCGTTCCTCCTCTGTTTTGTAGTTAGGACTTCTCTGCTATGGTGTGTCGTTGGGGTGGTGGGAGCGGCGCCCGGGCAATAAATCTGCCTCAACTCCACTCCCACACCGGCGGTGACCTTCACGGCGGCGTCTCGGAGTTGTTGGCAACGTGTGCTTGTCGATCTTTCAGGTCAGCAGCTTGGTTTTCTCATCGTTCTTCAGATTTGGCGAGATCTGTTTCTCGATGTGTCACTGGCGTTTGTCATTGTCCACGACAGCGCTGGGGGCCGGGGCGAGGTGTTTCTTCTGGAGCGAAGATGTTGGTCCGGAGGTGGTGGATATGTCGTTCTTCTCCCACTTCGCCGATGGGAGGTGGCGTATCTTGGTCCAAGACAGCATGGGGACGTCCCTCGGTCGACGTGCCACAGCGACATGTGCCTCGCTGCTTGCAGCAGGCCTGTTCATCGACTCACAAAGCCTCGTTGGCGATGGTGCTTTTTTGGATCTTGCAAAGGTGGAGGCTCGGCGTCTCTTCTTGCGTTCGTCTCGGCGGCGTTGGACTTGGACGGCGGCCGCTGGCTACGGTGATTGCAGGAAACCCTAGGGTTCATTTTGTATTTCTCGATTTTTTAGGATTTTATCTGCAAATTCAGGATAATCATTTTATCCCGGTTTGTCTTTTAGTTTCCACATGTGTTGCTTCATGTAACTTGGTTTTCGATTAATGAAATATGTGGTTGCTCTCAAAAAAATAATCTATCCTTCCGTAACTTGTGTGGTAGATTTAGATGGACTAGTAAGGTTCGGTGCGGCGGCATGCCGCATCCGAGGTGGTTACACTTTTTTGATGACTAGTAAAATGCATGTGTGTTGCCACGCGTAACGGTACATGTAAAGAAACAAAAAATATGATAAATGCTAATATTTTTTGTAACATTCCGTGCCTTGCTACGGCATAACAAAAATTATTTCTTTAATAATGAAATACAAATTCTGCATGTTCTATGACAGATCAGATTTTCCTACTTTCTAAGCTGCGTACCATCTTAGATATACACCCTCCGTCAATCCACATGCCTCTCTTGTGTTCATCTTTTATCTTTCTTCTTCATTGGTTTCTTTTTTTTCGCCTGGTTGGTTCATTCTGTGGAGTCTTCGGCACTGCAGTAGCAACATGGCACACATAGACCGCGCTGGCACCCTGACCTACATTCGCCATTGCAAGAGGCCGGTTCAGTTAAACGTGTAAGTCGGTTCCAGCCTGAATTTTTTGTTGGGATAGGAGAGAGCAGATTGTAGTTGAGTGGCATATGTACTGATGTTGTAGATGGGCGTCTTCTTGAAATTGCCAACGTCCTGCGCGGTCGTCCTCTGCATCGAGAGTGGGATTTTCACATATAAAAAATTCAATGAACATGAGGTTATCCATGATACATCATTTAGAAATAGTTAATGGGGTTAAAGTTGAGATCTCACGTGCTGGCCAACAATGAAGCAGAGATGGTACTGGGCAACAATGAAGCAGTCACCATAAGTTGAGATCTCACGTAAGTCATTGTTAGTGTTATTTTGTGATCCAAATTCATATTCTAAAAGGAGGCTAACTTCTGACGAGCGGAGCGAGGGGTTTCATCGCATCATTGTACACCCGCGGCGTTTGTAAACACCACCGAAATAGTGAAGTTTTGCTGGCTGGCGCCCGTGGTTTTTCCCTTGTGTGTTGCAAGGGTTTTCCACGTTAAAATCTCGTGTCCCCTGCAGTGTTTTCCTTTTCGTTCTTCGTTTTTTGTGCATCTCGATTATAACAGTTAGAAGATGATAATTCAATAAACAAAACTTATAATCATGTGCCGTGTAAATAAATGTAGCCAAGATGGCATAAACCAACAAACCTGGTCCTCATGTTCCATGCACAAACTCTGAAAATATTTGAGCATCGTTGGAGAATGTATGCACAACAATAGTGATACTTCTAGGCTCTCCTTCTCATCTATTTGCAAAAGAACAAAGCAACTGAAGATCAAGAGCTTAGAGAGTGAGAACTGACTGCAGTATAAGAAAACCATTCAATTATTAACATAGATTGGCATAGTCAGCTTCTTGTCAATGCAAATTATCATGCAGACTCAACATATTAGGGCTCCTTTGATTTAAAGGATAGGAAAAGCATAGGAATAGGAAATATATAGGATTGGAATGGCATGTCTAATTGAATCCTGTAGGAAGATGAAGTTTGTTTGATTGTAGCAAAGGAATTTTTCTATGAGGTATGAGCTAATGTTTTTTTCCTATAGGAATTACACTACAAGATTCCTATAGGATTTTTTGCTATAGGATATGTTCCTATGAATCAAACAACATGTATAGGAAATTTTCCCATAAGAACCAAATCCTACACAATTCCTATGCAAATCCTTTGAATCAAAGGAGCCCTTAACATGCTCGTGTCACTGAATCTCCGTTTCACCATGAAAGAGCTACCAGTCTACCACCTAAGTAAATTTGTAGCTAATGATCACTGGTAGAGAATATGCATTGCGTACCGGTTCGGAAGGGCCTTTAGTTGCAGTTAGCCATCCGGGACCGCCAAAACGGGGCTAAAGCTCCCACCTATAGTCCCATTTGGCTTACAAATCGGAACAAAAGGTCATACACGTGGCAGCGACCGACCGCTCTGGCTGGCGGACCTTTAGTCCCGGTTGGTAACACCAACCGGGACTAAAGTCGACGCCAGGGTTTAGGGTTATAGCCCTTGTACTTTGTGTTTTCCATTTACATTCAATTCTTTTTCATTATATATTCTACGGTAATACATATATACTTCACACGTTGATGAATATATATGACATATTTTCTCTTACGACCACACACACACACATGTAATTGTACGGTCATGATGCATGGTGCTCGGGCACCATGGTGCCTCAATTGAGCTTCCTATATATATACAATTGGTAGCCATGGGAGCTCGATGAATTACAAGGTGTTAAACGGGTAATAGTATTCTCCATTTTCACGTATGACCTCCGTAAGCAAATTTCGACAGTTCGTCCTAAAGATGTCGTAGGCTTAGCTGTGGTAGGACGTCCCCCACCTGTCTTTGGTCTATAAAGAATAATATCATATATGAATATATGAGTTGTGTGTATAGAAAATTATCGTAAAAATAATTGTGAATATTTTTTACGTACTCGAATGTTTTTGTAATCTACGGTTGCTTGGTCACCATGTTGATGAACTCAAAAACGTAGTATGCACATAAGTTGGTCCCCAGTGGCTGCCTCGCGCACT
This sequence comes from Lolium perenne, assembly GCF_019359855.2. Classification (NCBI taxonomy): domain Eukaryota; kingdom Viridiplantae; phylum Streptophyta; class Magnoliopsida; order Poales; family Poaceae; genus Lolium; species Lolium perenne. Next base: position 92,898,744 of record NC_067250.2, on the reverse strand, counting down.
TTACGAGAATAGAATTGAATCAAAAAATAATCAAGCATGATAATGGTATATATATTGAAACTAGTACTAGGTACTTACATGGAGCCTTTCATAACGCGGCTCCGGTGCCCATGCACCGGTTACCTCTGTGATAAACGTTTTCCAATATCTATGATAATGATTTTATCTGGAAATGAATGACAAAGGCCGATATAGTGCGATAATGATTGAAATTACCTATCGAACATGTAAATCATGCTCTTGTACTCCTCAAGGTCTTTATCTAATGGGTCCATGATATATAATTTTCCAGAGTCAACTCTAATGATGAGGAGAATATAGTGGAAACTGCGCATGCATGCATAACTCATCAATTACACTTAACATCGAGTAGGCAAAATAGAATATGTGTATAATACAGTGGCACTCACCTGAAGTTGTAAGGAAATAATATGTACCCACGGGTATTTTGCTTCATTAAAAAAAATAGGAAGTTGGTCTCTGTGTCCTTGGGAAATTTGTCTACCGTAGCAAAATTAACGAAATCTGGCAAAACTTTGAACATGAAAAATATTTTAATTTAAAAATAGTCCAAAATAATTTTCTGTTTTCTAAAATAAGTGTTCTAACTAGAAAAACTATTAACCATTTTCCCTTTTTCAATTAAAAATGCTTTAACTCATATGTTTTGCATAATTTAAAATCTGGCAAAACTTTCAACATGAAAAATGTTTTAATTTAGAAACATAATCCAAAATCATTTTCTATTTTCTAAAATAAATGTTCTAGCTAGCCAAACTATTAACCATTTTGCCTTTTTTGATTAAAAATTCATTAACTCATATGTTTTGCATAATTTCAAATCTGGCAAAACTTTCATCGTGGATGACGACGATGAAGATGAGGAGGAGGAAAAAGAGGAAGCCAAAGCTGGTGGTGAGCAAATGAGGGACAAAAAGAGTACGAGAAGGATGGATTCATAGTGGATGACGTCGATGAAGATGAGGAGGAGGAAGAAGAGGAAGCCGGAGCTAGTGGTGAGCAGAGGAGGGACAAAACGAGTAGGAGTAGGATGGATTTCATCGTGACATCGATGAAGATGAGAAGGAGGAAGAAGAGGAAGCCAGAGTTGGTGGTGAAAACATGAGGGACAAAACGAGTACGAAAAGGATGGCTCCATCGTGGATGATGCCGTTGAAACTGAGAAGGAGGAAGAAGAGGAAGCCGGAGCTGGTGGTGAGGAGAGGATGGACAAAACGAGTACAAGAAGGGTGGCTTCATCGTGGATGATGCCGATGAAGATGAGAAGGAGGGAGAAGAGGAAGCCAGAGCTGGTGGTGAGCAGAGGATGGAAAAAACGAGTACGAGAAGGATGGCTTAATCGTGGATGGCGCTGATGAAGATGAGGAGGAGGAAGAAGAGGAAGCCAAAGCTAGTGGTGAGCAGAGGAGGTACAAAACGAGTACAAGAAGGATGGCTTCAACATAGATGACGCCGATGAAGATGAGGAGAAGGAAGAAGAGGAAGCCAGAGCTGGTGGTGAGCAGAGGAGGGACAAAAAAGTACGAGAAGGATGGCTTTCATCGTGGATGATGCCGATGAAGATGAGAAGGAGGAAGAAGAGGAAGCCAGAGCTGGTGGTGAGTAGATGAGGGACAAAACGAGTACGAGAAGTATGGCTTCATCGTGGATGAAGCCGATGAAGATGACAGGGAGGAAGAAGAGGAAGTCAGAGCTGGTGGTTAGCAGAGGAGGTACACAATAAGTACGTGAAGGATGGCTTCATCGTGGATGACGCCGATGAAGATGAGGAGGAGGAAGTAGTGGAAGCCAGAGCTGGTGGTGAGCAGAGGAGGGACAAAACGAGTACGAGAAGGATGGCTTTCATCGTGGATGACGGTGATGAAGATGAGAAGGAGGAAGAAGAGTGTGAACAAAACAATGAGCAAAAGAAAAACAAGGATGTCTACTCAAGACTGAGCTCGGTGTCACACTAGCACAAGGAGAGGCGATAGCATGGTTGCATCAAATTTGAGAAACAACAAGATTTGCACGAGGTCTCTGTTCTCGTCACTCTCTCTTTTTCCTCTAAAAGCTTTTCGAATCTTTTTGTACCGGTTGCAGTTGACCCTTTTATTTTTTATTTTTTGGTTTCTTTTTCACTATGGAAGAGTTAGCTTCGCTTTTGCTATTGTGCCGCCCCGAGTTTTGCTTATAAGCTTTACTCCACACAACGTACACCCTCACGGTCGAGGTCTCGTGCAATGTTTCGTAACGCTCAAAAGCTTCGCTCGGTGGGATAGGTCACAAAAGGAAGAGAGGCTAAAAGGAATTGCAAGTTATACCTACATGTGTTGATGGTGATGATCACACAACTTGCAAGGATGGCGGTGTTCGGCGTGTTCGGAGTACGGTTGAAAGTTCGGCGTGCCGAGGTCATCTTTGCCTTTGTGTTGGAGCTGTGGGCTAGTTTCACGAACAAGGCACTCAAACCGAACAAACAAACACAAAAGTCAATTTGGTTATAAATATGGTGAATTTGGCAGGAATTCCGGCGATGCCGGTTCTGTTGCCGGAAATTTCCGGTGGCGGTTCCGGTCTGCCGGTCCTATCGTCGGTCTATTCCGGTTTGCCGGTTTTGCCACCAGATCTGATTTCGTCATGAACTTGGCAAACACGACAAGAAAAGTTGCCATAGCCAACGAATTGAAAGTCGCGTCGTTGTTGCTGATGCACCATGGCCGACGATTTTTGCTCTCTCCGTGGTGCATGTCAAAAAAAATCTCTAGTTTTTTAGGCCATCTAGCCCGACGAAAACGTGGAAAACGTCGCGTATGGTGGCCCGGTACGTGGTACATAATAAATTCTCGGGTGCGCCGGCCAAGTCAACGCAAATCCGCACCACCCAGGGATTTAGGGCCCAGATGGCAGCCTCTGTAGCATTGTTTTTTTCTCGATCGCGCCATCTCGTTCAACGTTCTCCGATCGAGCCGTTTACGATGCAGGATCATGGGTTCCGCATGTCATCCTCTATGAACGAAAATTATTTCTTCTCTTGGGTTTTTTTGACCCCCTGATTTCTGACTACTTCCTTTTTCTTTTGATCACATGCTGCCTTGCAAACGTTGAGACCGCTGCTGCAAAATGGGACCCGCATGTCATCCTCTATGTGCAATCAAGTTTCTTTTCTTGAAGTTATTTTTGGCACCTGATATTTGGTCACTTGCCTTTTTCTTTCGATCTCGTGCCGCCTCTGAAACATTGAGACCGCTGCTGCAAAACGGACCCGCATGTCATCCTCTATGTAAAATCAAGTTTCTTTTCTTGGAGTTATTTTTGGCACGTGATATTTGGTCACTTGCCTTTTTCTTTCGACCTCATGCCGCCTCTGAAACGTTGAGTAAGCTGCTGGCTCATGGGACCCACATGTCATCCTCTATGTACAATAAAATTTCTTTTCTTGGATTATTTTTGGCTCCTGGTATTTGGTCACTTGTCTTTTTCTTTCGATCTCATGCCGCCTCTCAAACGCTGAGTAAGCTGCTGGCTCATGGGACCCGCATGTCATCCTCTATGTACAATAAAAATTTCTTTTCTTAGATTCTTTTTGGCTCCTGATATTTGGTCACTTGCCTTTTTCTTTATATCTCATGCCACCTTTGAAACGTTGTGACCGCTGCTGCAAAATGGGATCCGCATGTCATCTTCTATGTACAATAAAATTTTCTTTTCTCGGATTATTTTCGAAACCTGATATTGGATCACTTGCCTTTTTCTTTCGATTCCGTGCCACCTTTGAAACGTTGAGTAAGCTGCTGCAAAATGGGACCCGCATGTCATCCTCTATGTACAATCAAGTTTCTTTTTTGGAGTTATTTTTGGCACCTGATATTTGGTCACTTGCCTTTTTCTTTCGATTTTGTGCCGCCTCTCAAACGTTGAGACTGCTGCTGTAAAATGGGACCCACATATCATCCTCTATGTACAATCAAATTTCTTTTCTTGGATTTATTTTTGGCACATGATATTTGGTCAATTGCGTTTTTCTTTCGATCCAGTGCCACGTTTGAAATGTTGACAGATCTGTTGCAAAATGAAACCCACAATTCATCCTCTATGTACAATAAAAAAATTTCTTGGATTATTTTTGGCTCCTGATATTTGGTCACTTGCCTTTTACTTTCGATCTCATGTCACATTTGAAACATTGAGGAACCTGCTGGCTCTTGGGACCCGCATGTCATCCTCTATGTACTATAAAGGTTTTTTTCTTAGATTTTTTCACCCTCTGATTTTTGGCTATTTTGTTTTTTTTCTTTTGATCCCCTGCCGCCTTGGAAACGTTGAGTAAGCTGCTGACTCATGGGACTCGCATGCCATCCTCTATGTACAATTAACTTTCTTTTCTTGGAGTTTTCTTGACCCCCTAATTTCTGGCAACTTCCTTTTTTCTTTTGATCTCCAGACGCATTTGAAACGTTGAGACGGCTGCTACAAAATGGAACCCGCATGTCATCCTCTATGTACAATAAAGTTTTTTTTCTTGGATTATTTTTGGCTCCTGATATTTGGTCACTTGCCTTTTTCTTTCGGTCTCATTACGCCTTTGAAACGTTGAGGAAGCTGCTGACGCATGGGTCCCACATGTCAGCCTCTATGAACAATAAACCTTTCCTTTCTCGGAGTTATTTTGACCACTAATTTCTGGCTATTTTTCCTTTTTTTTGGATCCCGTGCCGCCTTGAAAACGTTGAGGATGCTGCTGCCTTATGGGTCCCATATGTCATCCACTCAGAATGATAAATGTTTCTTTTCTTGGATTTTTTTACCTACTGGTTTTTGGTTTATTTTTTCTTTCGATCCCCTGCCGCCTTTAAAACTTTGACGATGCTGCTGGCTCATGGGTCCTCGAGGCCAGCCTCCCCGTACAAGAAACATGTGATATCTTGATTATTTTGTAGACAATAAACAGTATATTTCGCTCTGAGCTATTGCAAACGGATAAATTAAATTATTATTTTTACATAAACAACTTATATGTTGAATCTCCCTGTTTTTTGTTTTTGCGAAGCATAGGACTCTCAACACCCGGATTTTTAAGTCTAGATGCCTATTATTCCATACATCGCAATCCCAGGAAGATTGTTTTTGCGAGACATAATAAGTTCGTATCATAGCACATCATTCATTACAACACCATAATTGTCTTACAACAAAGGATCACATGATCTAGTCTTACAATAATAGTTGATCTAATGATCAATTACAAAACACACACAGCGGAAGAAACGTAGTAGCGGTCCATCTGCTCCACATGCAACTTTTGACGTCGGGAGTAGTCCTAGTTATCATAGACGTCCTGATGTCCGTCTTCCTAGTAGTGGTGCTCCTCTTCATAGACTGGCCATTTGAATAGCCGGGGACACAGCCGTGAGTAATTTAAAGTACTCGCAAACTAATACTAGTGTAAGCACTATCAACTATATCAATGGAGTTCTAAGCTCTAGGTTCATTTGCATAAAGCCAGTTTTATTTCATAAGCATTTAGTAATCAAAGACTCTTCATTTGCCTAACTTAACTCAAGTGGGAACATTAGTGTCATTCCCAAAACTCTGTTGTGATTCAAGTCAAAATCACCTTTCAAGTTCAATTCACAAGTTACCCGTCATATGTCACCTTTTTGGAAAAGTTCTGATGACGGAACAGTATGGCCTTTCCAACTGTCCATGACCGCGGACGCGGCTATTCGAATAGGTTTACACTCTGCAGAGGTTGCAAACTTGTGCCACAACATTTGATTACATCCGTCAGGGATATCCCTGAATCATCATACTCAGTATGCGGATCATCAACCATTAACCTTTCACTTACATACCCTAGTATAGGCACCTCTCCCCATGATCTTGGCCTCCCAGTGATAGCAAACCGCCAACCTGGGAACTGCACAGGGCTTGGGTAGGACATTCACCTCATTTCACGTCATTTCACTTTCAACGGAGGCAGCCTCGGCATAACCACTATGACGCTTGTTCAGAGGGAACCCATACTAAGACACATAAATTTCCAGCTAAAGCCTTACCCATAATCAGGTATTGTGGGGGTACTCAAAAATTGGAATGGTATCGCATCCGAACCCAATCATCAGTTTTTATCAAAATCACCATGCCATTCAAGTCACCTTCACCTTCAAAATCTTTCAATAGAATGACTCATCATTCCAAGGTTTTGAAAGTCAAGAATTTCACAAGTTCCCATCTAGAGTAGTCAATTTTAGTTTTAGCACTAGCAACTAGTCATGAGAGGTGCTAACTAGCTTGTAGCTCTCTAGGCTAACTTTGATGTTCTTGTACTACTCCTTATCTAGACTCAAGTTAACTATAAAAGTAAACCTTGATAATCAAAGTAAAAGCCTTGTAAGATAAAAAGTAGGACTTGGAAAGTAAAACACAAAGTAGTATGGTAGTGGTGCCTTGCTCAAGTAGAGCTTGCACTTGGGTAACTTGCAAGAGTATAGCTTGCCTTGTTGGTACAATGATCAAAGTTTTCTTCTTCTTCCTCGTAGAAGACCTCCTCCTCCTGGTAGACTTCGGTACTAGCGTCTATAAACGGATACGAGGTAATAAACACCAATCAATACTTAAGTAGACTAGTTAGCCCTAATGTCCCACTCTAGATGATCTAGCATCCTCCCAAATATCACGCACATAACACTAGGGTTTTCTTCTTTAGTGTTTGGAAAAAATAATTTCCTCTCATTGAAAATTCTATTAGGGTTTCTATTTATTTTCTTTGGAGAAATAATTTCCTCTCATTGAATCTTATTACAATTTAATCTCCTCAATTAATAAGTGTGAGATTATGTTGACCAAGGTCAACACTTCACATTTATCATTTGGGAAAAGGATTTAAATGAGGTATGACACCTCATGCAATTTAAACACTACTATGGAGCAATTTAATATCATCAAGTAATCAAATATGAGGTTCTTTATACCAAAGTTATTTCCTCATATGGAACTACTTGAGACAATGATTTAAATGAGAGAAAACCTCTCATAGTGTTTAATAAATAAATTTGGGTAATTTAAATGGACTAGAAATGGCCACATAGCCATTATTTTGCTCTAGCCCATGATCATATGAAACAACCATGTCATGTTTTTACATAAACAATTAGTGTATTTGAAATGTGAATTATGAGAGGTGGAAACACCTCAAAATTCATCATGGTTGATTTTCTAAAATTGTTTGAATTCTGAAAAGTTACTGCCTTGTTATTTTTTTGCCAGTGATCCACAATGGTTCAAAGGTTGAGACCACTTGGGTTTGACAAAGAATTTCATAAGCTTTCCATGGATATACAATTCATCAAATTTGGCTCAATAGATTTGAAGTTATTCAATTTTGAACACAACACCAGTATTGGATTTGAATTAAACTATTTAAACCAAATTCAAATACGTGGGCTCGCGCGGGAAAGGAATTGGGCCGGCCCAGCTACGCGCCAGTGCGCAGTGGGCTGCCTGACAGGGAGGGACCCACCTGTCAGCGGCTGTTTCACGTTACTGAAATGGTACGCAATAGTAGCCGTAGGATTAGAAGATGATCGAGCGGCTACAGGTCGTCCTCGTCCTCGCGACGAGCGGCGATGGAACCCTAGCTACTGGCAGGCATGGGGGTCCAGGGAGAGGGGTTACCGGTGTCCAGCGAGGTCGGCGTGGCGGGAAAACGGCGGCGGAGATGACGGCGAGTCGGTGGAGGGTCTTGGTGGCTCCAGGGGTGTTCGGGATCGTCGGCTCGATGTCGCGGCTGCTGTGGGCTACTCCGGTGAAATTCCGGCGACTGAGGGTGTAATCGGAGAGGGGAAGTGGTCGTGGAGGCTCAGGAGGTAGAGGGGATGCTACTGGTGTGAAGAAATCATCTAGGGGATGCTTCCTTTTATAGCGGCGAGGGGTGGCCGAGGGGAGCGGGGCAGGTGAGTGGTGACGATGGCGTTTGAGGTCACAAGAGGGCAAGGGAGTGGACGCATCGTGTTGGCGACATCGAGGCGGTCACGACGCGCGTCATGGCGCAGCAGGAGAGGGACGGGAGCGTCGTCATCTTCATCATGTACCCGTGTACTGTGGCGGACGGGCGTCATCCATGGCATCGTCTACAGGGCGCGAGCGAGCCAGTGAGGATGTCTACGAGGTAGCTGAGGTCACGGTGGGTGCGTGGGGAGAAAGGAGAGGGCGAGAGGTGGTCGGACGCGACGAGGCGAGCTCGTGTACTGGCGCGTCCAGAGCGTGGTCGTGCACGCTCTGGCGCGTCCTGGCACCTCTGGACACGTCGTGTTCTGGGCGTCGTGTTTTAGGAACATGTTCATCACTTCAACAAACAAACATGGCCAGGATCACTACATACTTGCATGAGCACTAGGCACATCAAGTGTTTCAAATAAAGTTTTTGTTGGTTCCAAACTTTGGAAAAGGAAATTCATTTTCTTCTTTGTTTTAAGAAAATTGAGATGTTACAAGGACTTTCCTGTTTTGAAGTGGGCTGAAATTGTACGAGTCAAAAGGCATCCAGCAGGATAGTTCGAAGGCCCAGATGGCCAGATGCAGCCCCAATTGAAATCTTTCTTTTCTTGGATTTTTTTACCCCCTGATTTCTAGCTACTTCCTTTTTCTTTTGGTCCTGTGCCGCCTTAGAAACGTTGAGACCACTACTGCAAAATGGGACCCGCATGTCATACTCTATGTACAATCAAGTTTCTTTGCTTGGAGTTATTTTTGGCACCTGATATTTGGTCACTTGCCTTTTTTCTTTCGATCCCATGCCACATTTGAAAGGTTGAGACCGCTGCTGCAAAATGGAACCCGCATGTCATCCTCTATGTACTATTGCTGGCGTGCAGTTGACGTGGGAGCTAGAAATCTCTGTGGTGTAATTTTCCTTCACGGCCCCGTCCCCGGCAACGGCGCCAGAAAATAGCTTGATGTCTACGCACGCTTCTATTCCTGTAGACAGTGTTGGGCCTCCAAGAGCAGAGGTTTGTAAAACAGCAGCAAGTTTCCCTTATGTGGATCACCCAAGGTTTATCGAACTCAGGGAGGTAGAGGTCAAAGATATCCCTCTCAAGCAACCCTGCAATTAAGATACAAGAAGTCTCTTGTGTCCCCAACACACCTAATACACTTGTCAGATGTATAGGTGCACTAGTTCGGCGAAGAGATAGTGAAATACAAGTAATATGGATGATTGTAAGTAGTAATTGCAATCTGAAATAAAAATGGCAGCAAGCAAACATGTAGCAGAACTTGTTGGAAACGGTGTTTCAATGCTTAGAAATAAGGCCTAGGGATCATACTTTCACTAGTGGACACTCTCAACAATGATCACATAATTGAATAAAGGTGGACTTTTTAGGCATAGATGCATGCTGGATAGCGGTCTATGTACTTTGTCGTAATGCCCAATTAAATCTCACAATACTCATCATAACATGTATGTGCATGGTCATGCCCTCTTTATTTGTCAATTGCCCAACTGTAATTTGTTCACCCAACATGCTTATTCTTATGGGAGAGACACCTCTAGTGAACTGTGGACCCCGGTCCATTCTTTTAATCGAATACAATCTACTGCAATACTTGTTCTACTGTTTTCTGCAAACAATCATCATCCACACTATACATCTAATCCTTTGTTACAGCAAGCCGGTGAGATTGACAACCTCACTGTCACGTTGGGGCAAAGTAATTTGGTTGTGTTGTGCAGGTTCCACGTTGGCGCCGGAATCCCTGGTGTTGCGCCGCACTACACTTCGCCGCCATCAACCTTCAACGTGCTTCTTGGCTCCTACTAGTTCGATAAACCTTGGTTTCTTACTGAGGGAAAACTTGCCGCTGTACGCATCACACCTTCCTCTTGTGGTTCCCAACGGACGCGTGTTGTACGCGTATCAAGCTCTTTTTCTGGCGCCGTCGCCGGGGAGATCAAGACACGCCGCAAGGGGAGTCTCCACCTCCAATCTCTTTACTTTGTTTTTGTCTTGCTTTATTTTATTTACTACTTTGTTTGCTGCATTATATCAAAACACAAAAAAATTAGTTGCTAGTTTTACTTTATTTACTATCTTGTTCTCCATATTAAAAACACAAAAAAATTAGTTACTTGCATTTACTTTATCTAGTTTACTTTATTTACTGTTGCTAAAATGGGTACTCCTAAAAATACTAAGTTGTGTGACTTCACAACCACAAATAATAATGATTTCTTATGCACACCTATTGCTCCACCTGCTACTACAGCAGAATTCTTTGAAATTATACCTGCTTTACTGAATCTTGTTATGAGAGAGCAATTTTCTGGTGTTAGTTCTGATGATGCTGCTGCCCATCTTAATAATTTTGTTGAACTATGTGAAATGCAAAAGTATAAGGATGTAGATGGTGACATTATAAAATTAAAATTGTTTCCTTTCTCATTAAGAGGAAGAGCTAAAGATTGGTTGCTATCTCTGCCTAAGAATAGTATTGATTCATGGACTAAATGCAAGGATGCTTTTATTGGTTGATATTATCCTCCTGCTAAAATTATATCTTTGAGAAGTAGCATAATGAATTTTAAACAATTGGATAATGAGCATGTTGCACAAGCATGGGAAAGAATGAAATCTTTGGTTAAAAACTACCCAACCCATGGACTGACTACTTGGATGATCATCCAAACCTTTTATGCAGGACTGAATTTTTCTTCGCGGAACCTATTGGATTCAGCTGCTGGAGGTACCTTTATGTCCATCACTCTAGGCGACGCAACAAAGCTTCTTGATAATATGATGATTAATTACTCTGAATGGCACACAGAAAGAGCTCCACAAGGTAAGAAGGTAAATTCTGTCGAAGAAACCTCTTCCTTGAGTGATAAGATTGATGCTATTATGTCTATGCTTGTGAATGGTAGGACTAATGTTGATCCTAATAATGTTCCGTTAGCTTCATTGGTTACTCAAGAAGAACATGTTGATGTGAACTTCATTAAAAATAATAATTTCAACAACAATGCTTATCAGAACAATTCTAGTAACAACTATAGGCCATATCCTTATAATAATGGTAACGGCTATGGTAATTCTTATGGGAATTCTTACAAAAATAATAGGAACACACCCCCCTGGACTTGAAGCCATGCTTAAAGAATTTATTAGTACACAAACTGCTTTTAACAAATCTGTTGAAGAAAAGCTTGGGAAAAATTGATATACTTGCTTCTAAAGTCGATAGTCTTGCTGCTGATGTTGATCTTTTGAAATCGAAAGTTATGCCTAATGAAAATAATAATAATAAAATTGTTACTACAGCAAACGCCATCCAAGTTAGAATTAATGAGAATATAAGATTGATGGCCGAATTGCGTGCTAGGTGGGAAAAAGAAGAAAATGCTAAAGAAGATAATATAGCTAAAGTTTAGACTATTACCACCACTAGCAATGCTAATGCTTCACATGTTGCTGCACCTCCTACTATTAATGGTAAAAGAATTGGTGTTGGCAATGTTTCCACTTCTAATGCAAAGCGTGAAAAACTGCCTGAAACTGCTAAAACTTTGAAACTCGCTCGTGATAAAACTGCTGAAATTTTTTCCAACATTGGGGATAATGATCCCATTGCTTTAGATTATAATGGTTTGGATTTTGATGATTGCCACATCTCTGAAGTTATAAAGTTCTTACAAAAACTTGCTAAGAGTCCTAATGCTAGTGCTATAAACTTGGCTTTCACAAAACATATTACAAATGCTCTCATAAAAGCTAGAGAAGAGAAATTAAATCGCGAAGCTTCTATTCCTAGGAAGTTAGAGGATGGTTGGGAGCCCATCATTAAGATGAAGGTCAATGACTTTGATTGTAATGCTTTATGTGATCTTGGTGCAAGTATTTCTGTTATGCCTAAGAAAATCTATAATATGCTTGACTTGCCACCATTGAAAAATTGTTATTTGGATGTTAATCTTGCTGGTAACTCTACAAAGAAACCTTTGGGGAGAGTTGATAATGTTCGCATTACCATTAACAATAACCTTGTCCCTGTTGATTTTGTTGTCTTGGATATTGAATGCAATGCATCTTGTCCCATTATATTGGGAAGACCTTTTCTTCGAACTGTTGGTGTCATCATTGACATGAAGGAAGGCAATATTAAATATCAATTTCCTCTCAAGAAAGGTATGGAACACTTCCCTAGAAAGAGAATGAAGTTACCTTTTGATTATATCATTAGAACAAATTATGATGTTGATGCTTCGTCTCTTGATAATATTTGATATACACTTTCTGCGCCTAGCTGAAAGGCGTTAAAGAAAAGCGCTTATGGGAGACAACCCATGATTTTACTACTGCACCTTTATTTTATATTTGAGTCTTGGAAGTTGTTACTACTGTAGCAACCTCTCCTTATCTTATTTTGTTGCATTGTTGTGCCAAGTAAAGTCTTTGATAGTAAGGTTCATACTAGATTTGGATTACTGCGCAGAAACATATTTCTTTGCTGTCACGAATTTGGGCCTAATTCTCTGTAGGTAACTCAGAAAATTATGCCAATTTACGTGAGTGATCCTCAGATATGTACGCAACTTTCATTCAATTTGGGCATTTTCATTTGAGCAAGTCTGGTGCCTCTTAGAAATTCATCTTTACGAACTGTTCTGTTTTGACAGATTCTGCCTTTTATTGATGAGACCTATCGATAATTTCTTATGTTCCATGCCACTTTATTGATGATACCTACATGTTTTATACATACTTTATGTCATATTTATGCATTTTCTGGCACTAACCTATTAACAAGATGCCGAAGAGCCAGTTGCTGTTTTCTGCTGTTTTTGGTTTCAGAAATCCTAGTAAGGAAATATTCTCGGAATTGGACGAAATCAACGCCCAGGATCTTATTTTTCCACGAAGCTTCCAGAAGTCCGGGGAGGAAACGAAGTGGGGCGACGAGGCGGCCAGACGCTAGGGTGGCGCGGCTCAAGCCCTGGCCGCGCCGGCCTAGTGTGTGGGCCCCTCGCTTCGCCCCTAAACCTACCTCCTCCGCCTACTTAAGCCTTCGTCGATAATAACTCCAGTACCGAGAGCCACGATACGGAAAACCTTCCAGAGACGCCGCCGCCGCCAATCCCATCTCGGGGGATTCAGGAGATCGCCTCCGGCACCCTGCCGGAGAGGGGAATCATCTCCCGGAGGACTCTTCACCGCCATGGTCGCCTCCGGAGTGATGTTTGAGTAGTTCACCCCTGGACTATGGGTCCATAGCAGTAGCTAGATGGTCGTCTTCTCCTAATTGTGCTTCATTGTTGGATCTTGTGAGCTGCCTAACATGATCAAGATCATCTATCTGTAATGCTATATGTTGTGTTTGTTGGGATCCGATGAATAGAGAATGCTATGTTATTTTGATTATCAATATATTATCTATGTGTTGTTTATGATCTTGCATGCTCTCCGTTATTAGTAGAGGCTGATACGTCCAAAACGTATCTACTTTCCCGAACACTTTTGCTATTGTTTTGCCTCTAATTTGTGTATTTTGGATGCAACTAACACGGACTAACGCTGTTTTCAGCAGAACTGCTCTGGTGTCTCGTTTTTGTGCAGAAATCCAACTTTCGGGAAAATCCTCGGAATTTATGCAGAAGGCCCTATTTTCCCAGGAAACTAACGGAGCCAGAAGGACAATTGAGGTGGAGGCCCGAGGGCCCCACACCATAGGGCGGCGCGGCCCAGGGGGGGCCCGCGCGGCCCTGTGGTGTGGCCCCCTCGGCCGGCCTCCGACGCCCTCCTTCGGACTACTTATTCGCCTCGACCTAAAAACACCCGGAGAGAAAGTCGAAGTCGCCAGAAACCCTCCAGAACGCCGCCACATCGCGAAACTCCGTCGCGGGAGCCAGAAGTCTCCGTTCTGGCACTCCGCCGGGACGGGGAATTGGAGGAGATCATCACCGCCATCACCGCCAACGCCTCTACATCAACCAGCCATGTTTCCCCCATCCATGTGTGAGTAATTCCCCCGCTGTAGGCCGAAGGGGATGGTAGGGATTGGATGAGATTGGTCATGTAATAGCATAAGATTGTTAGGGCATAGTGCCTAGTGTCCGTAATTGGTACTTTGATGATATTGTTGCAACTTGTTATGCTTAATGCTTGTCACTAGGGCCCGAGTGCCATGATCTCAGATCTGAACATGTTATTGCTTCATCAAGATATTCGTTGTTTATGGTCTTACCTATAAGTTGTATACACATGTCGCTGTCCGGAACCAATGGCCCCGAAGTGACAAGAATTGGGACAACCGGAGGGGATGGTAGCGATGTGAGGATCACATGTGTTCACGGAGTGTTAATGCTTTGCTCCGGTACTTTATTAAAAGGAGTACCTTAATATCCAGTAGTTTCCCTTGAGGCCCGGCTGCCACCGGCTGGTAGGACAAAAGATGTTGTGCAAGTTTCTCATTGCGAGCACGCACGACTATATATGGAACACATGCCTATTGATTGCTTTGTACTTGGACACCGTTTTATTATTATCTGCAAATGCCCTGTTATGATTGTTACATGAGTTTCTCTCATCCATGCAACGCCCGTCATCCGTCCCCGTGCCTACAGTATTTTAATCCTGCTGTTTACTAAAATCACTACTGCTGTCTCTGTTACTCTGCTGCTGTTATTTCACTACTGCTACTGCTATAAAACTGTTACTACTGATAAACTCTTGCGAGCAAGTCTGTTTCCAGGTGCAACTGAATTGACAACTCCGTTGTTAAGGCTTCCAAGTGTTCTTTGTCTCCCCTTGTGTCGAATCAATAAATTGGGTTTTACTTCCCTCGAAGACTGTTGCGATCCCCTATACTTGTGGGTCATCAAGACTATTTTCTGGCGCCGTTGCCGGGGAGCATAGCTTTATTTGGAAGTTCACTTGGATTAATATTGTTCCTGCAAATTCTCCATCATGGGTAAACCTCGCGATACTAAGATCGCCATATTACCATCCACTACAAGAAAAGGTACAATTTTGAATACCTCTGCTGCTCTTGATTCACCATCTGTGATTGATAAACTTGTTTCACCGTCACATGCTTCGCATGTGGGTACATCTGCTGAATCTGAACACTCTCATAATATTGATAATGTTTCTGCTGTGCTTGATGATAGTGGTTCATTGGGATCCTTTCTAGATGCTACAATTGCTAGGTCTAGACAAATTGAAAATACTGAAACTCCTAATGCTACTACACCTGTTAGTTCACCTGAACTTGGTTATTTTAGTGATGATCCTGAGGAAGATTATGTGGAGCTTAATGATGATTTTATTGAAAAATGCAATGCTACTACTGATGCAAGAAAAATTAAAAAGTTGCTTGCAGAACATGCTGTTAGATATAAACTGTCTCCTGATCCTAAATTTGCCACATCTCCTATAAACATTAGGGATAAAGATTATGATTTTTCTCTTGGTCTATCTCATATAGCTATTGTTGAGAAAACACCCTTTTGTGGTACTGAAAAAGAAAGTGCTGTTGAACACATGACTGAGCTATCTACTCTTAGTAGCTTGTTTTCTGATGATGTTAAGATGCGTACTTACTTTGTTGCTAAAATATTTCCATTCTCATTAAAGGATGACGCTAAAACTTGGTATAATAATTTGCCACCTAATTCTATTAAAAGTCCGAAAGAATTGCTTGATGTTTTCTTCCGCAAATACTTTCCTGCTAGTGCTCAACATATTGCTTTGCAGAGAATTTATAATTTTAATCAGGAAGATGAAGAGAAATTGCCTGAGGCTTGGTCGAGATTCTGCTCTCTTATTAGAGCTCGGCCTGAGCATGATCTGGAAAAGCATGATTTACTTGATATATTTTATAGTGGACTAACCATTGAGTCTAGGGCATACCTGGATAGTTGTGCTGGTTGTGTTTTCAGGAAAAGAACTCCGGATGACGCTGAAGAATTATTGGCTAAAATAAGCCGGAATCATGATGAATGGACTACGCCTGAACCAACTCCAACTCCAATATTGAAGAAGAGGGGTTTAATTAAATTGAATGATGAAGATATGAGGGAAGCCAAGAAGTCTCTCAAGGAGAAAGGTATTAAATCTGAAGATGTGAAGAATCTACCTCCTATTGAAGATATATGTGAGATAATTCCCCCTGCATCCATGATTGAGGTAAATTCCCTTCAACGCTTTACTAGGGAGGATATTCCGTATTCAAAGCCTCCTGCACAATGCTTAGATGAGTTTGATAATTATATTATTAAGCAAGAAAATTTTAATATGAGAGTAGAGAATCATTTAATGGAAAATTCTCAAGCTATTAGTGAATTGCATGATATTGTGGAGAGAACCTCCAATGATGTTAAGATGCTTGTTAAACATTTTCAAATGATTCAAACTCAAATTGATCAACTCACTAAAGTGCAAAATGACTTGTTAGGGAATAATTCTAAAGAGAAACATGCTTATGAAGTAACAACTAGAGGCGGTGTCTCTACCCAGGATCCTCTATATCCTGAAGGGCATCCCAAAAGAATTGAACAAGATTCTCAACGCATTGAACCTAGTGCTCATTCTAGGAAGAAAAAGAAGAAGAAACATAAAAATGTTGTAGAATCCTCTGAACCTGCTAATGATCCTAATAGTATTTCTATTTCTGATGCTGAAACTGAAAGTGGTAATGAACATGATAATGATAATGATAATGTTAAGAATGATACTCCTGATAAAGAAGAGGTTGAAGAAGAACCTGAAAAGCATGCTAAAAATAAAAAGTACACTAAAGAAGACTTTATTGCTGAGAAACATGGTAATGAAAGAGAACCTTGGGTGCAAAAGCAAATGCCTTTTCCTGCTAAGAAACTAAAATCAAAGGAAGAAGAACACTATAATAAATTTTGCGATTGGATGAAACCTTTATTCTTGCAAATCCCTTTGACTGATGCTATTAAATTGCCACCTTATTCAAAGTATATGAAAGATATTGTTACTAACAAAAGGAAAATCCCCAATGAGGAAATTTCCACTATGCTTGCTAATTACTCTTTCAATGGCAAAATTCCAAAGAAATTGGGCGACCCAGGTATACCTACTATTCCTTGTTCTATCAAGAATAATTATGTTAAAACTGCTCTATGTGACTTGGGAGCCGGTGTTAGTGTTATGCCTTTTTCTCTTTATAAGAGACTTTACTTAGATAAGTTGATACCTACTGATATATCTTTGCAAATGGCTGATAAATCTACTGCTATTCCTGTTGGTATATGTGAGAATGTTCCTGTTCAAGTTACTACTAACTGCTTGATATTAACTGATTTTGTTGTGTTGGAAATGCCGGAAGATGATAATATGTCTATTATTCTTGGGAGACCTTTTCTTAACACCGCAGGGGCTGTTATTGATTGCAATAAAGGAAAGGTTACTTTCAATGTTGATGATAGGGAGCATACCGTTTATTTTCCCAAGAGGATTGAGAAAGCGTGTGGAGTTAATACTATTTCTAATGTGAGAACTATCAAAGTGGGAACTATTGATTGTCCTATATATGAGCCTAAGGAAGAATATCAAACTCTCGTGATTGGATCCATATCAATACAATTCAAGGTAACATGATTGATTTGAGGTTTATTTCTTCTTATGCTATGTAAAATTTATTTGGTGACAAGACTTGATCAACCTTGTTAACGAATACCTTTTATATGCATAGGGGAGGTAAACAACATATCTTTCTTCCTCCACTTGCTCTAGTTGCTGTAGCACTTTTAATTTGCAAAGTTCTTGAGTTATTCGAAGATTTCAAAAAAATTTCCTGGCCAGTAATAATAAACTAAATACCCAGAAATGTGCGTTTTTCAAAGTTTTCAAAAATTCACAAAAATTATACCGTTGGTCCTATTTTTCCACGAGACACCTGGGAGCACCAGAGGATGACCTGTGGGGCACCAGAGGGCGCCAGACCACAGGCCGGCGCGGCCAAGGAGGTGGCCGCGCCACCATGTGGTGTGGGTCCCCCTCTACCCCACTTTGCCATCTCTTCCTCCCAGACTCTTCTCTCTCCCGAAAAAATCGACACCAAGTTCCTCTCACTCACGTTTTTGCTCCAGAGCTCCAGATTTTTCGATCTCTTTGCTCAGCCCAGATTTCTGTCTGAAATTTAGCACATTTGCTCTTCGGTATGTGACTCCTCCACCCATCCAAGTAGAATTTCGTTTGGTTGAGTACATCTTGAATACTTTGCTGCTGTAGGTAACATGTTTAGTGAGCTTGCATGCTTGTTCTAAGTGGTAGAAACTAGTTTTGATGCATGATTAGTACTCTAGCAAGTTCCTATGGTAGTTTCCCTCAATTATATGTCACCAAATCAAATTTTTTATATTGGTTGTTGAAATTTCAGAAAATGGAGTGGAATAGATATCACTTGAACCAGCAAGAATTGGAAGTCCAACAAGTTATGATAGTCAATCGTGAAGAGGGAGTATACCCCTCTTACTACCCGTGCGCGGATTTCATGAGAAGCGCGGGGATACTTGAAGATGTTCAAACTCTAATTTCTCGTGCAGGGCTGAGTGACTTTGTTGAAGGAGAGCCAAGACAATATGTAAAATTAACTATGGCTTTTGTGCAGGACTTCAAGTTTAATTGGTCGCGGTCTAACCCCACGGTCCAGTATAAAATTTACAATAAAACTGTCAACTTGCCATTTAGTGCTTTTTGTGCAGCAATTAGAATACCGCAATGGGGGTCGTGCGAGAAGATAAGGGGATCGCCGCAAGAACTCTCGGATCTTTACAAGATGATTTGCGATGGAAGGAGTTTCTCAGGTGAAAGTGGTAAAATCACGAGTATTCAGCTCCCGGCTATCCGCTACTTTGCCTATTTTATTACCAAATGCGTTCTTGCTAAAAAGATTGGTGGTAAGCTTTCTATCCCGGATTTGGCTTTTCTAGCTGCGGCACTGCAAAATAGTAGGTCTTATAATTTGGGGGCATTAATAGCTTATAGACTTGCCACTAACCGTGAGAAAGGTGGAATTTGTGGAGGTCTCATCGCCTCCCGTTTACTAGCTTTTCATAATGTAGAACCTCATCATTTTGATATTCCGTTCCCCATAGAAAAACTTGACATAGCCTCTATGATTAAACATGAATTTGTTTCAGATTCCTCCAACTTGGGTAACCTGTATTATAAGATGATATTTTATAAGAAAGTTTGGAGAATAACTAAGAAAACTGAGAAACTAGTAAGATTGCCTGCGCCTGTTTTTTCTAACCTTGATTCCAGGGGAGATTGGTCGGTCACAGAAGGTGCACTAGATGCACACATAGAGAGAGGAGGTCAACATGCAAGAGACGACACGGAGGTCGAGGAGCACCTCGACTCATCATCCGATGCAGCAAGTTCCTCGCATCAACACGGTGGATATGCGGAGCCTCCACGCTTTTCTTCTGCGCAGGAGCTTTACTATGACTACTCCATGGACTACCCACCGGCGAGGAACAATGACCCTCGTTGGGGTTGAACTCCACTTAGGCCAAAAGCCTAAGCTTGGGGGGAGGTATACCGGCATCACTCATTCTTTGCATATTATGGTTGCTGGATACTTGCACATACTTGTTTTGTTCGTTTGAGTGGTTTTCTAATGAGAGGAAGATGATATTTGGGGAAGTGCTGCCTGAAAACAGATTCTGGAACGTTACCGTAAAAATTGTCAAAAATAGCCAGAACGTCATTTTGAGCTGCAAATTTTTGTGTAGGTTCCCCAGGTTGTTATCTAACTTTCATTAGTTGAACACTTTTCGATCCGAGCAACGTAAGATTTTTGTAAAAATCAATTTCTGTACTGCTGTCAGGTTTTGGCAGATTTCTGCCATCTCGCTTTTCTGTGTTTCTTTTAGTTTGCTATTTCTTGTTTTTGTTTTGTTTCCTTCCCAAAACACAAAAAGACCAAAAATATTTCTGTTATTTCTCTTCACCATTTGTTTGCTTTAGTTTCTTGCATTTGTCTCACTTTATTTGCTATCGCTAGTTTGCTATAAGAAAACCCAAAAAGATTTTGCTTTGTTTGTTTGTTTCCTCTTGTTCTTGTTTCTAATTCAAAAACACCAAAAATATTTGCTGTTCTTCTTTGGTTTGTAAAGTTCTTTATGAGTTCAATGGTCTTCGGTGGCTGGAGCGTGGTTTTCATTTCATATTATCCAAGCTGCACAAGTGAAAAGGCAATAATGACGATCTACGACAATCTGATTGTGGTGAGAGGCTGGTATGAACTCTATTTGTTTTCATTTTTGTACATATACTCATCCATGTGAGCATGCTTTGTTGGTTCATGTGAGGTATATGTTATTTGAGAAAGTCTAGTAGTTTATGATCTCTCATGTTTAGCTCCAATTTATTAATATGAGTAGCATGTCATGGATGTTTGCTAGCATTGTTTTATTCATAAGTAAGTATGGCATTGTGGTATCCTCCTCTGAATAATTCATTTATATCGACTTGGCACATGCTCACGCATGCATATGACTGAACAAAAAGTCAATTAAGCCTCGATGATTTATATTGCTTCAGAGTTCTTGTATCACTTTTATGCCTCCGTTAATATATTTTGCCGCAAGCATGATTATGACAGTTACTGCTCTCTTGATTTGTCGCTCCCTAGTCTATTGCTAGCCTTCACTTGTACTGAGCGGGAACGCTGCTCGTGCTTCCAAACACATGAAAACCAAGTTATTCCAAAGTGTCCACCATAAATACCTATGCATGGCATTTCAAACCATTCCAAGTAAATTCTCGTGCGCTACCTTTAAAACCTTCAAAATGCTTCTCAATTTGTGTTTATGTTTCATAGCTCATGAGGAAGTATGTGGTGTTTTGCTTTCAACCTTGTCATTTACTTTTGACGGACTCTCATATGGACTAGTGGCACATCCGCTTATCCAATAATTTTGCAAAAAGAGCTGGCAATGGGATTCCTAGTCCCGAATTAATTAACTTAAATAGACACTCCTCCATGGTTTGTGATTGTTGGACGGCACCCGAAGGATTCGGTTAGCCATGGCTTGTGTAAGCAAAGGTTGGGGGGAGTGTCATCATTATAATAAAACAAAAATAAAAAGGCACTCCTTCATGGTATGAGATTGTTGGCAGGCACCCGAGGATTCGGTTAGCCATGGTGTGTGCAAGAAAGGTTGGAAGGAGTGCCAAATAAATATGCAATAATTCATGGGAGCCGCTCTTGAAAGTCCGGTTGGCGAGGTAGTTAGTGTACCCATTACCATTCGTTGACAACAACAAACACCTCTCAAAATAATTTTACTCCTGTCTTTATAAAAATGAAAAGCTCTAGCGCATGTTAATCCTCGTCTTCCCTCTGCGAAGGGTCAATCTTTTACTTTTATGTTGTGTCTCCATTATTTCTTTGAGCACTATCTTGAGAGCACAACTGTCATTCTTAGTATAATATGCTTGTCTCAAAATATGATTGATTGTGGTATAACTTTGATGCATTTATCTTTTGACAATCACTACTTCTAGTCTTTCTATGAACTCCAGAGGTGCCCGGGCATTTATGTTTTGCCAATCAAATACAGGCAAGCGAGATACCACTTTATCATACTCTCTTATGAACATTGCAATCTTGCTTATATACATGATTCATGATGCTTCTTATTAATTGTTGGTACCTCTCCATGATTGACATAGCTGTTAGATGATCTTATTTGCATGTATCTCATTATGAACTGCTTAAGTATTAGCCATAGCATGAGAATATATACATCATATGAGCAAATATGTTCGTGAAAGTTCTTTTATCGCTCAGTTGTTAACTGAATTGCTTGAGGACAAGCAATAAGCTAAGCTTGGGGGGAGTTGATACGTCCAAAACGTATCTACTTTCCCGAACACTTTTGCTATTGTTTTGCCTCTAATTTGTGTATTTTGGATGCAACTAACACGGACTAACGCTGTTTTCAGCATAACTGCTCTGGTGTCTCGTTTTTGTGCAGAAATCCAACTTTCGGGAAAATCCTCGGAATTTATGCGAAGGCCCTATTTTCCCAGGAAACTAACGGAGCCGTAAGGACAATTGAGGTGGAGGCCCGAGGGCCCCACACCATAGGGCGGCGCGGCCCAGGGGGGGCCCGCGCGGCCCTGTGGTGTGGCCCCCTCGGCCGGCCTCCGACGCCCTCCTTCGGACTACTTATTCGCCTCGACCTAAAAACACCCGGAGAGAAAGTCGAAGTCGCCAGAAACCCTCCAGAACGCCGCCACATCGCGAAACTCCGTCGCGGGAGCCAGAAGTCTCCGTTCTGGCACTCCGCCGGGACGGGGAATTGGAGGAGATCATCACCGCCATCACCGCCAACGCCTCTACATCAACCAGCCATGTTTCCCCCATCCATGTGTGAGTAATTCCCCCGCTGTAGGCCGAAGGGGATGGTAGGGATTGGATGAGATTGGTCATGTAATAGCATAAGATTGTTAGGGCATAGTGCCTAGTGTCCGTAATTGGTACTTTGATGATATTGTTGCAACTTGTTATGCTTAATGCTTGTCACTAGGGCCCGAGTGCCATGATCTCAGATCTGAACATGTTATTGCTTCATCAAGATATTCGTTGTTTATGGTCTTACCTATAAGTTGTATACACATGTCGCTGTCCGGAACCAATGGCCCCGAAGTGACAAGAATTGGGACAACCGGAGGGGATGGTAGCGATGTGAGGATCACATGTGTTCACGGAGTGTTAATGCTTTGCTCCGGTACTTTATTAAAAGGAGTACCTTAATATCCAGTAGTTTCCCTTGAGGCCCGGCTGCCACCGGCTGGTAGGACAAAAGATGTTGTGCAAGTTTCTCATTGCGAGCACGCACGACTATATATGGAACACATGCCTATTGATTGCTTTGTACTTGGACACCGTTTTATTATTATCTGCAAATGCCCTGTTATGATTGTTACATGAGTTTCTCTCATCCATGCAACGCCCGTCATCCGTCCCCGTGCCTACAGTATTTTAATCCTGCTGTTTACTAAAATCACTACTGCTGTCTCTGTTACTCTGCTGCTGTTATTTCACTACTATCTTGCTATAAAACTGTTACTACTGATAAACTCTTGCGAGCAAGTCTGTTTCCAGGTGCAACTGAATTGACAACTCCGTTGTTAAGGCTTCCAAGTGTTCTTTGTCTCCCCTTGTGTCGAATCAATAAATTAGGTTTTACTTCCCTCGAAGACTGTTGCGATCCCCTATACTTGTGGGTCATCAGAGGCTCTGGCCAAGTTTTTGCTAGTAACTCCAAGAGGGAGTATTTATGCTCGATAGTGGGTTCATGCCTCCATTAAATCTGGGACAGTGACAGAAAGTTCTAAGGTTGTGGATGTTCTGTTGCCACTAGGGATAAAACATCGATGCTATGTCTAAGGATGTACGTGTTGATTACATTACGCACCATACTTAATGCAATTGTCTGTTGTTTGCAACTTAATACTGGAAGGGGTTCGGATGATAACCTGAAGGTGGACTTTTTAGGCATAGATGCATGCTGGATAGCGGTCTATGTACTTTGTCGTAATGCCCAATTAAATCTCACAATACTCATCATAACATGTATGTGCATGGTCATGCCCTCTTTATTTGTCAATTGCCAAACTGTAATTTGTTCACCCAACATGCTTATTCTTATGGGAGAGACACCTCTAGTGAACTGTGGACCCCGGTCCATTCTTTTAATCGAATACAATCTACTGCAATACTTGTTCTACTATTTTCTGCAAACAATCATCATCCACACTATACATCTAATCCTTTGTTACAGCAAGCCGGTGAGATTGACAACCTCACTGTCACGTTGGGGCAAAGTAATTTGGTTGTGTTGTGCAGGTTCCACGTTGGCGCCGGAATCCCTGGTGTTGCGCCGCACTACACTTCGCCGCCATCAACCTTCAACGTGCTTCTTGGCTCCTACTGGTTCGGTAAACCTTGGTTTCTTACTGAGGGAAAACTTGCCGCTGTACGCATCACACCTTCCTCTTGGGGTTCCCAACGGACGCGTGCTGTACGCGTATCACCAAGTACTACATGATGCACACACTGTCAACTATACATCATGGAGGAGGAATAGACTACTTTAATAACATCACTAGAGTAGCACATAGATTAATAGTGATACAAAGCTCATGATCACATAAAGATCACACCATGGGAGAGAGAGATGAAGCACATAGCTACCGGTAGAGCCCTCAGCCTTGGGGGAGAACTACTCCCTCCTCATCATGGGAGACAGCAACGGTGATGAAGATGGCGATGGAATCGATGGAGATGGATTCCGGGGGCACTTCCCCGTCCCGACGGCGTGCCGGAACAGAGATTCTATCCCCCGAAATTGTCTTCGCGATGGCGGCGGCTACGTAACTTTTCGTGGAATATCGTCGACTGTGTTAGGGTTTTCAGAGACGGAGGAATATATAGGCGAAGGGGCGATGTCGGTGGAGTCCCGAGGGGCCCACCCCATAGGGCGGCGTGGCTAGGGGTGGGGCCGCGCCCCCCTAGGGTGTGGCCGCCTCGTGGCTCCTCTTCGTCTCCTCTTCGGTGTTCTGGAAGCCTCCGTGGAAAATAAGACTGTAGGCTTTTGTTTCGTCCAATTCCGAGAATATTTCCTGTGTAGGATTTCTGAAACCAAAAACAGTAGAAAACAGGAACTGGCACTTCAGCATCTTGTTAATAGGTTAGTTCTGGAAAATGCATCAAAATGATATAAAGTATGAATAAAACATGTAGGTATTGTCATAAAACTAGCATGGAACATAAGAAATTATAGATACGTTTGAGACGTATCAAGCATCCCCAAGCTTAGTTCCTACTCGCCCTCGAGTAGTTCCTACTTGACCTTGTTTTGTCTTTCTTCTTTGCTTTCTTCTTCGTGTTTTAAGAACCTCTATCAAGCTTGTTTTCTCGTGATTTTTGCAAGCTTGATTGTATGTTCCTTTTCTCCATCTCTCTAGTTTCGTTACCTCCTTTTTGGTGTTCCGATGCCAAAGGGGGAGAAGTTCCTAGGTGGATGGAGACCTTTGTTGGTTGTAGCCGTTTGGTTCTAGGTGCTTATCTTGTCTTATGGCTACATCAACAACCCTATGGAGGCATCTTATTGTGAGTTTGGGTATTCTCAAGGCTATGGTATGATAACTTCACACAAATCTCCGTATATGGTCTTATGTTGCCTCCATATTGTGCATATGCCTCTTGAACATTTCATCTATATATGTTGCATATGTGCTTGGTTTGTAAAAACTAGGCGGAGTGGTGTCTCTATAACATGTGCATTTGTATTCAAATACATATTCATGATATGCACATGTGTAGGGGGAGCTCCGCCGAGTTTTTGCAAATCTAATGTTCTCATCATAATATCATATGTTATTGTCTACTCTTGTGTTGTCATCAAACACCAAAAAGGGGGAGACTGTAAGAGCAAAATTCACACCCCAAGTTTTGTGTGTTTGATGACAACACTTGAGTAATCTCACCGTGTGCCTTGAGTATCATTGTTAGATTTGCAAGTACACGGTGACCTCGCCGGACGCGTCAAGATCGGAAGACTGAAGCGTAGTTGATAGGTTTTCTGGTTTTGTGTGTGTTTAGCGAAGTAACAAAGTTGGAGAGAAAAAGGGAAGAAAACCAGATTTAGCCAGGCCGGTACTACCGGTACCTGTAGCGGTAGTACCGCTACCCCTATAGGTACCGCTGTCGGTATCGCTCCGAGTCTGCGCTGATTTGCCCTCCAGAAACACGCTGCAGTACCCCTGCAGTACCTGGAGCGGTAGTACCGCTCAAGGTACCGCTTAGGTACCGTAACCGAGTTACGGTCGTACCGCTCCGGTACCGCCCTGGTACCGCTCTGGATCCAGTAAGGTCTGGACCCTATTGCGGTACCTCGAGCGGTACCTCGTGCGGTAGTACCGCTCTGCGTCCTTTGACCAGATCTGGATCGAATTTGAACGCAGAGCGGTAGTACCGCTTACCCCAAAGCGGTAGTACCGCTTAGGCCAAATCTGGACATAACGGTTGGATTTGGAGGAGCCTATTTAAGGGTCCCTTCTTCCCCAACACGATTTTATCTCTTCCCCTTCTCTCTCCTCCATTGTTGCTGAGCTTAATCCTTGAGGATCTCCTTCCCCATACAACCAATCTTGCCCAAACTTTGAGGATAGGTGGAGGAGACCCCGATCTATAGTTCTACCAAGAGAGATTTCACAAATACTAGCTATTCCTTAGTGGATCTTGGTGGTAGGGTTCCTTTGGTGGATCTTGGAGAAGAGTTCCTTTGGTGGAGCATTGGAGAGTTCCTTTGGTGGAGCATTGGAGAGTTCCTTTGGTGGAGCATTGGAAGAGTTCCTATGGTGGAGCATTGGTGATGGGTTCCTATGGTGGAGCATTGGATGTGTGCAGCTATGGAGTCTAGCTTGGTGATGTACTAGATCCATAGGGTGTTGGGAGCATCCTTGTGTGTGGAGCTCGCCCCAACCTTGTGAAGGAATCACCGCCTCGACCGGTGCCTTAGTGGAAGAGGGAGAGCACCTCCGTGGAGCTCTCTCGAGGAAGAGGGTGAGGCCTTCCTTCGTGGTGTGGCCGCCTAGTCTCTTGTGTGAGACTAGCACCTCCTCAACGCAGACGTACTTCCTTTAGTGGAAGGAACTGCAGGAAACAAACCTCGACTCGCCTCGCGCCCCCCCGGTTGTCTCGCTCCTTACTCTCGTTATCTTGTTGATTCCTTTACTTGTTGCACTCGTCCGATATTCATTGTAGGATCACCCCCATTGCTAAAAGTCACACCTTTACCTTCCGTTGCATAAAACTTGAAAAAGACTAAAACTTGCCGTAGCGCCATTCACCCCCCCTCTTGTTCGCTACGATCCATTCACCCCGGCAACGGCGCCAGAAAATAGCTTGCTGGCGTGCAGTTGACGTGGGAGTTAGAATCTATGTGGTGTAATTTTCCTTCACGACCCCATCCCCGGCAACAGCGCCAGAAAATAGCTTGATGTCTATGCACGCTTCTATTCCTGTAGACAGTGTTGGGCCTCCAAGAGCAGAGGTTTGTAGAACAGCAGCAAGTTTCCCTTAAGTGGATCACCCAAGGTTTATCGAACTCAGGGAGGTAGAGGTCAAAGATATCCCTCTCAAGCAACCCTGCAATTAAGATACAAGAAGTCTCTTGTGTCCCCAACACACCTAATACACTTGTCAGATCTATAGGTGTACTAGTTTGGCGAAGAGATAGTGAAATACAAGTAATATGCATGATTGTAAGTAGTAATTGCAATCTGAAATAAAAATGGCAGCAAGCAAACATGTAGCAGAACTTGTTGGAAACGGTGTTTCAATGCTTAGAAATAAGAACTAGGGATCATACTTTCACTAGTGGACACTCTCAACAATGATCACATAATTGAATAAAGCTACTCTTAAACACTCTCTTGTTGGATAACAAACACCATTCATTGTGTAGGGCTACAAAAGCACACCTCAAGCCGGAGTAAACAAGCTCCACAACTTCATAAAGGAATCACACACGATGCGCACACTGTCACCATCACACCATGGAGAGTGAATCCGGAGTTCATATTAAAGTAACCTCTAGAGTGCATAATAGACCGTTGCAATTTAGACCGAGTACTAACATAGCATACACACTGTCACCAATAGCTATGAAAGGGGAATAGATCACATCAATACTATCATAGTAATAGTTAACTTCATAATCTACAAGAGATTACAATCATAACCTATGCCAAGTACTACATGATGCACACACTGTCAACTTTACATCATGGAGGAGGAATAGACTACTTTAATAACATCACTAGAGTAGCACATAGATTAATAGTGATACAAAGCTCATGATCACATAAAGATCACACCATGGGAGAGAGATGAACCACATAGCTACCGGTAGAGCCCTCAGCCTTGGGGGAGAACTACTCCCTCCTCATCATGGGAGACAGCAACGGTGATGAAGATGGAGATGGAATCGATGGAGATGGATTCCGGGGGCACTTCCCCGTCCCGGCGGCATGCCGGAACAGAGATTATGTCCCCCGAAACTTGTCTTCGCGATGGCGGAGGCTACATAACTTTTCATCGAATATCGTCGACTGTGTTAGGGTTTTCGGAGACGGAGGAATATATAGGCGAAGGGGCGATGTCGGTGGAGTCCCGAGGGGCCCACCCCATAGGGCGGCGCGGCTAGGGGTGGGGCCACGCCCCCCTAGGGTGTGGCCGCCTCGTGGCTCCTCTTCGTCTCCTCTTCGGTGTTCTGGAAGCCTCCGTGGAAAATAAGACCGTGGGCTTTTGTTTCGTCCAATTCCGAGAATATTTCCTATGTAGGATTTCTGAAACCAAAAACAGCAGAAAACAGGAACTGGCGCTTCGGCATCTTGTTAATAGGTTAGTTCCGGAAAATGCATCAAAATGATATAAAGTATGAATAAAACATGTAGGTATTGTCATAAAACTAGCATGGAACATAAGAAATTATAGATACGTTTGAGACGTATCAACAATCAAGTTTCTTTTCTTGGAGTTATTTTTGGCACCTGATATGGTCAATTGCCTTTTTCTTTCGATCCCGTGCCGCCTCTGAAACATTGAGGAACCAGCTGGCTCATGGGACCCGCATTTCATCCTCTATGTACAATAAAGTTTCTTTTCTTGGAGTTATTTTTGGCTCCTGATATTTGGTCACTTCCTTTTTCTTTCGATCCCATGCCCCCTTGAAAACCTTGAGACTGCTGCTGCAAAATGGGACCCATATGTCATCCTCTATGTACAATAAAAGTTTCTTTTCTTGGATTATTTTTTGCTCCTGATATTTGGTCACTTTCCATTTTCTTTGATCTCATGTCGCCTCTGAAATGTTGAGTAAGGTGCTGGCTCATGGGACCCGCATGTCATCCTCTATTTATAATAAAGTTTCTTTTTTTTTCTTCGATTTTTTTACCCCCTGATTTTTGGTCACTTGCCTTTTTCTTTCGATCTTGTGCCGCCTTCGAAATTGAGGACGCTGCTGGCTCATGGGTCCACATGTCAGCCGCTATGAACAATAATATTTCTTTTCTTGGAATTTTGACCCCTGATTTCTAGCTATTTGCCTTTTTTCTTTCGATCCCCGGTCGCATTTGAAACGATGAGGACGTTGCTGGCGCATGGGTCCCACATGTTAGCCTCTATGAACAATAAATCTTTCTTTTCTTGTATTTATTTTTGACCCCTAATTAATGGCTACTTCGCTTTTTTTGATCCCCAGCTACCTTTGAAACGTTGAGGATGCTGCTGGCTCATGGGTCCCATATGCCAGCCTCTTTGAAAAATAAAACATTTACTTTCTTGGATTTATTTTTGACACCTAATTAATGGCTACTTGGTTCCTTCTTTTGATCCCCTGCCGCCTTTGAAACATTGAGGGTGCTGCTGGCTCATGGGTACAACATGTCAGCCTCTATGAACAATAAAAGTTTCCTTTGTTGGATTTATTTTTGAACCCTAATTTCTATCTATTTGCCTTTTTCGATCGCCTGCTGCCTTTGAAACGTTGAGGACGCTGCTGGCTCATGGGTCCCACATGTCAGCGTTTGTGTACGATAAATGTTTCCTTTGTTGGATTTATTTTTGACCCCTAATTTATGGCTATTTGCCTTTTTCTTTCGAGCCCCAGCCGCCTTTGAAATGTTGATGAGGCTGCTGCAAACTAGGTCCAATATGTCAGCCTCTATGTGCGATAAACCTTTCCTTTATTGGATTTTTTTGGATACTTGATTTTGAGCTACTTGCTTTTTTCTTTCGATCTCACTACAAGAAAAGTTGCCATGACCGACGAAGTTGAAGTCGCGTCGTGGTTGCTGCTGCACCATGGCTGACTTTTTTTGGTCTCTCCGTGGTGCATGCCAAAACTTTTTTTTCTCGTTTTTGAGGCCACCTAGCCCGACGAAAACGTCCAAAATGTCGCGTATGGTGGTCCGAGACGTGGTGCATCACGAATTCTCAGGTTCGCCGGCTGAGTCAATGCAAATCCGCACCGCCCAGGGATGTAGGGCCCAGATGGCAGCCTCTCTAGCATTGTTTTTTTCTTGATCGCGTCATCTCGTTCAACGCTCTCCGATCGAGCCGTTTACGATGCAGGATCATGGGTCCCGCATGTCATCCTCTATGAACAAGAATTCTTTCTTTTCTTGGATTTTTTGACCCCCTGATTTCTGGCTACTTCCTTTTTCTTTTGATCTCGTGCCGCCTTGGAAACGTTGAGACCGCTGCTGCTAAATGGGACCGCATGTCATCCTCTATGTGCAATCATTTATCTTTTCTTGGAGTTTTTTTGGCACCTCATATTTGATCACTTGCGTTTTTCTTTCGGCCCTGTGCCGCCTCTCAAACGGTGATACCGCTGCTGCTAAATTGGAACCACATGTCATCCTCTATGTGCAATCAAGTTTCTTTTCTTGGAGTTTTTTTTGCACCTCATAATTGGTCACTTGCCTTTTTATTTCGGTACCGTT
The DNA here is from genome assembly GCF_019359855.2 of Lolium perenne. Taxonomy (NCBI): domain Eukaryota; kingdom Viridiplantae; phylum Streptophyta; class Magnoliopsida; order Poales; family Poaceae; genus Lolium; species Lolium perenne. Next base: position 92,868,181 of record NC_067250.2, on the reverse strand, counting down.
CCGCCTCTCAAACGGTGATACCGCTGCTGCTAAATGGGACCCGCATGTCATCCTCTATGTACTATAAAACTTTATTTTCTTGGATTCTTTTTGGCACCTGATATTTGGTCACTTGCCTTTTTCTTGCGATCCCGTGTTGCCTCTCAAACGGTGATACCGCTGCTGCTAAATGGGACCCGCATGTCATCCTCTATTTACAATCAAGTTTCTTTTCTTGAATTATTTTTGGCTCATGATATTTGGTCACTTGCCTTTTTCTTTCGATCTCATGCCACGTTTGAAACGTTGAGGAACCTGCTGGCTCATGAGACCCGCACTATGTACTATAAAAGTTTCTTTTCTTGGATTTTTTCACCCTCTGATTTTTGGCTATTTCCTTTTTCTTTTGATCTCCTGCCGCCTTGGAAACGTTGAGGAAAATGCTGACTCATGGGACCCGCATGTCATCCTCTATGTACAATCAACTTTCTTTGTCTTTTGATCTCAAGCCGCATTTGAAACGTTGAGACTGCTACTACTAAATGGGACCCGCATGTCATCCTCTATGTACAATAAATTTTCTTTTTTTGGATTATCTTTGGCTCCTGATATTTTGTCACTTGCCTTTTTTCTTTCAATCTCATGCTACCTTTGAAACGTTGAGTAAGCTGCTGGCTCATGGGTCCCGCATGTCATCCTCTACGAACAATAAAAGTTTCGTTTCTTGGAGTTATTTTTGACCCCTAATTTCTGGCTACTTCCTTTTTCTTTTGATCCCCTACCGCCTTTGAAACGTTGAGGATTCTGCTGGCTCATGGGTCCCACATGTCAGCCTCTATGAACAATGAACATTTCCTTTCTTGGAGTTATTTTGACCTCTAATTTTTGGCAATTTTGCCTTTTTAAAAATCCTGTTTCGCTTTGGAAATGTTGAGGATGCTGCTGCCTCATGGGTCCCGCATGTCATCCTCTCAGAACGATAAATATTTATTTTTTATTTTTTTACCAACTAATTTTTGGTTTATTTTTTCTTTCGATCCTCTGTCGTCTTTAAAACGTTGACGACGCTGCTGGCTCATGGGTCCCCGATGTCAGCTTCCCCGTACAAAAACATGTGATATCTAGATTATTTTGCAGACAATAAACAATTTATTTCGCTCTGAGCTATTGCAAACGGAAAAAATAAATCTTTATTTTTAAATAAACAAACTTATATGTTGAATCTCCTTGTTTTTTGTTTTTGCAAAGCATAGGACTTTCATATTTTAGAGTGTGCTGAAATTGTACGAGTCCAAAGGCGTTCAGCAGGATAGTTCGAAGGCCCAGATGGCCAGATGCAGCCCCAAATGAAATCTTTCTTTTCTTGGATTTTTTTGACCCCCTGATTTCTAGCTACTTTCTTTTTCTTTTGGTCATGTGCCGCCTTAGAAACGTTGAGACCACCACTGCAAAATGGGACCCGCATGTCATCCTCTATGTACAATCAAGTTTCTTTTCTTGGAGTTATTTTTGGCACTTGATATTTGGTCACTTGCCTTTTTTCTTTCGATCCCATGCCACATTTGAAAGGTTGGGACCGCTGCTGCAAAATGGGACCTGCATGTCATCCTCTATGTACAATCAAGTTTCTTTTCTTGGAGTTATTTTTGGCACCTGATATTTGGTCACTTGCCTTTTTCTTTCGATCCCGTGCCGCCTCTGAAACATTGAGGATCCTGCTAGCTCATGGGACCCGCATTTCATCCTCTATGTACAATAAAGTTTCTTTTCTTGGAGTTATTTTTGGCTCCTGATATTTGGTCACTTCCTTTTTCGTTCGATCCCATGCCCCCTTGGAAACCTTGAGACCGCTGCTGCAAAATGGGACCCATATGTCATCCTCTATGTACAATAAAAGTTTCTTTTCTTGGATTATTTTTTGCTCCTGATATTTTGCTCACTTTCCTTTTTCTTTCGATCTCATGCCGTCTCTGAAATGTTGAGTAAGGTGCTGGCTCATGGGACCCGCATGTCATCCTCTATGTATAATAAAGTTTCTTTTTTTTTTTGGATTTTTTACCCCCTGATTTTTGGTCACTTGCCTTTTTCTTTCGATCCTGTGCCGCCTTCGGAATTGAGGACGCTGCTGGCTCATGGGTTCCACATGTCAGCCGTGATACGTCTCAAACGTATCTATAATTTCTTATGTTCGATGCTAGTATTATGACAATACTCACATGTTTTATATACACTTTATATCATTATTATGCATTTTCCGGCACTAACCTATTAACAAGATGCCGAAGCGCCAGTTCCTGTTTTCTGCTATTTTTGGTTCCAGAAATCCTACACAGGAAATATTCTCGGAATCTGACGAAACAAAAGCCCAGGGTCTTATTTTCCACGGAGCCTTCCAGAAGTCCGAAGAGGAAAGGAAGGGGAGCCGAGGGGGCCTCACACCACATGGCGGCGTGGCCAAGGAGGGGGGCGCGCCGCCCTATGGGGTGGGCCCCTCGGGCGTCCCCCGACTCTGCCCCTTCGCCTATTTATTCTCTCCGTCGCGAAAACCCTATTACCGAGAGCCACGATACGAGAAAAGTTCCAGAGACGCCGCCGCCGCCAATTCCATCTCGGGGGATTTAGGAGATCGCCTCTGGCACCCTGCCGGAGAGGGGAATCATCACCCGGAGGACTCTACATCACCATGCCCGCCTCCGGACTGATGTGTGAGTAGTTCATCCTTGGACTATGGGTCCATAGCAGTAGCTAGATGGTTGTCTTCCCCTCTTGTGCTATCATGTTTAGATCTTGTGAGCTGCCTATCATGATCAAGATCATATATTTGTAATGCTACATGGTGTGCTTGTTGGGATCCGATGAATATGGAATACTATGTCAAGTTGATAATTGATCTATCATATATGTGTTGTTTATGATCTTGCATGCTCTCCGTTGCTAGTAGAGGCTCTGGCCAAGTTGATACTTGTGACTCCATGAGGGAGTATTTATGCTCGATAGTGGGTTCATGCCTCCATTGAATCTGGGACAGTGACAGAAAGTTCTAAGGTTATGGATGTGCTGTTGCCACTAGGGATAAAACAACAATGCTTTGTCTAAGGATATTTGTATTGTTTACATTACGCACAGTACTTAATGCAATTGTCTGTTGTTTGGAACTTAATAATGGAAGGGGTGCGGATGCTAACCCGAAGGTGGACTTTTTAGGCATAGATGCATGCTGGATAGCGGTCTATGTTCTTTGTCGTAATGCCCTAAGTAAATCTCATATTATTCATCATGATATGTATGTGCATTGTTATGCCCTCTCTATTTGTCAATTGCCCAACTGTAATTTGTTCACCCAACATGCTATTTCTTATTGGAGAGACACCGACCCCGGTCCATTCTTTTACATCTGAATACAATCTACTGCAATCATTGTTCTCTGTTGTTCTTTGCAAACAAACATCATTCTCCACACCATACGTTTAATCCTTTGTTTACAGCAAGCCGGTAAGATTGACAACCTCACTGTTAAGTTGTGGCAAAGTATTTTGATTGTGTTGTGCAGGTTCCACGTTGGCGCCGGAATCCCTGATGTTGCGCAGCACTACACTCCTTCACCAACAACCTTCACGTGGCCTTCATCTCCTACTGGTTCGATAACCTTGGTTTCTTACTGAGGGAAACTTGTTGTTGTATGCATCACACCTTCCACTTGGGGTTCCCAACGAACGCGTCATCAAGCTAAATTTCTGGCGCTGTTGCCGGGGAGATCAAGACAGGCTGCAAGGGGAGTCTCCCACATCCAATCTCTTTACTTTGTTTATTGTCTTGCTTTACTTTATTTTATTTCCTGTCTTGTTTGCTTTCTTTATATCAAAAACACACACAAAATTAGTTACTTGTTTTACTTTACTTAATTTGGTTTTGTTTAGTTTATTTTTATTGCTGAAAATGAGTAATCCTGAAGTTGAAGTTCGTTCATTTAAGCAACAAGGGGGAGAAAGTTTTAAAGATGCTTGGTATAGAATTAGTGATGCTCATCATAGGTGCACTAAGAAACACTCCACTATTATCCTCCTTAGGAACTTTTATGTTGGTATCTCTAGCTGGAATAGGTATGTTCTTGATACTCTTGCGGGAGGTAATTTCCTAGGCACTCCTGCTTTAGAAGCTAGTTGCATTATTGAGAGTCTAGTTGGAATACCACCTGTTAATGAAGCTAAAATTGAAATCTCTTGATGTCTACGCACGCTTCTATTCCTATAGACAGTGTTGGGCCTCCAAGAGCAGAGGTTTGTAGAACAGCAGCAAGTTTCCCTTAAGTGAATCACCCAAGGTTTATCGAACTCAGGGAGGTAGAGGTCAAAGATATCCCTCTCAAGCAACCCTGCAATTATGATACAAGAAGTCTCTTGTGTCCCCAACACACCTAATACACTTGTCAGATGTATAGGTGCACTAGTTCGGCGAAGAGATAGTGAAATGCAAGTGATATGGATGAATATGAGTGGTAATTGCAATCTGAAATAAATATGGCAGCAAGTAAACATGCAGTAGAACAGTAAATAAACGGGGATTCGATACTGGAAACAAGGCCTAGGGATCATACTTTCACTAGTGGACACTCTCAACAATGATCACATAAATAAATAGCTTCTCTTCACTTGTGCTACTTCCTCACACTCTCTTGTTGGATAACAAACACCATTCATTGTGTAGGGCTATAAAAGCACACCTCAAGCCGGAGTAAACAAGCTCCACAACATCTGGAGTTCATATTTAAGTAACCTCTAGAGTGCATAATAGACCGTTGCAATTTAGACCGAGTACTAACATAGCATACACACTGTCAACAATAGCTATGAAAGGGGGAATAGATCGCATCAATACTATCATAGTAATAGTTAACTTCATAATCTACAAGAGATTACAATCATAACCTACGCCAAGTATTACATGATGCACACACTGTCAACATTACATCATGGAGGAGGAATATACTACTTTAATAACATCACTAGAGTAGCACATAGATTAATAGTGATACAAAGCTCATGATCACATAAAGATCACATGGGAGAGAGAGATGAACCACATAGCTACCGGTAGAGCCCTCAGCCTCGGGGGGAGAACTACTCCCTCCTCATCATGGGAGACAGCAACGGCGATGAAGATGGCGGTGGTGTCGATGGAGATGACTCCGGGGGCAATTCCCCGTCCCGGCGGTGTGCCGGAACAGAGACTTCTATCCCCCGAAATGGAGTTTCGCGATGGCGGCGGCGTCCCTAGAGTCTTTCTGGAGTTTCGTCAATTGATCTCGGGTTTTTAGGTCACGAGGGGTTTTATAGGCGAAGAGGCGGAGTCGGAGGGGCAACAGGGCTCCCTCACCACATGGCGGCGCGGCCAGGGTGGGACCCGCGCCCCCTATGGTGTGGGTCCCCCTTGGCCCCCCTCCGGCTCTCCTTCGGTGTTCTGGAACATTCCGGGGAAAATAAGGCCTTTGGATTTTGTTTCGTCCAATTCCGAGAATATTGCCCGAATAGCCTTTCTAGAACCAAAAACAATAGAAAACAGGAACTGGCACTATGGCATCTTGTTAATAGGTTAGTTCCGGAAAATGCATAAAATCATTATAAAGTGTGAGCAAAACATGTAGGTATTGTCATAAAACTAGCATGGAACATCATAAATTATAGATACGTTGGAGACGTATCATCTCTCTTGAAGATGTCATGAAAAATTTGGAGGCCATAGAGAAAAGTCTTCCAAGTGTGAGACTAATTTGGGAATATTACTTGATAACACGGATAAACTTGATAAATTTCTAGGAGGAATTAATGAAAGAATTGCTGTCTTAGAAACTTGTGCTATCCATGATAATCAAACCCATAGGATTGGTGAACTTGAAGAAGCTATGGGAACCTTGGGTTCAACTTTTTCTTCTCTTAAGTTTAAGGAGAAAGCTTATGTGGGTAAGGAGCAAAAGTTCATGTATGTCTCTAAGGTGCCTAAGCCAAAGAACTATTATAAGCCTAAAATTGATAAAGCCCTTAGTACCACTATGGGAAATTTAGATAAGGGAGCATTGATACGTCTCCAACGTATCTATAATTTCTGATGTTCCATGCTTTTTTTATGAAAATACCTACATGTTTTGTTCACACTTTATATCGTTTTGATGCATTTTCCGGAACTAACCTATTGACAAGGTGCCGAAGTGCCAGTTCTTGTTTTCTGCTGTTTTTGGTTTCAGAAATCCTACGAAGGAAATATTCTCGGAATTGCACGAAATCAACGCCCAGTATCTTATTTTTCCCGAAAGCTTCCAGAGCATCGAAGAGGGGCCAGAGGGGAGCCAGGAGGGCCCCACCCCACAAGGCGGCGCGGCCAAGGGGGGCGCGCCCCCTACTGTGTGGGCCCCCCAGGGCCCCTCCGACTCCGACTCTTCGCCTATTTAAGCCTTCGTGACCTAAATCTTCGACACCGATAAGCCACGATACGAGAAAAGTTCCAGAGCCGCCGCCATCGCAAAGCCAAGATTCGGGGGACAGAAGTCTCTGTTCCAGCACGCCGCCGGGACGGGGAATTGCCCCCGGAAGGCATCTCCATCGACACCACCGCCATCTTCATCACCGCTGCTGTCTCCTATGATGAGGATGGAGTAGTTCTCCCTCGAGGCTAAGGGCTGTACCGGTAGCTATGTGGTTCATCTCTCTCTCCCATGTACTTCAATACAATGATCTCATGAGCTGCCTTACATGATTGAGATCCATATGATGAGCTTTGTATCACTATTAATCTATGTGCTACTCTAGTGATGTTATTAAAGTAGTCTATTCCTCCTCCATGATGTAATATTGACAGTGTGTGCATCATGTAGTACTTGGCATAGGTTATGATTGTAATCTCTTGTAGATTATGGAGTTAACTATTACTATGATAGTATTGATGTGATCTATTCCCCCTTTCATAGCCTGACGGTGACAGTGTGCATGCTATGTTAGTACTAGGTCTAAATTGCAATGGTCTATCATGCACTCTAAAGGTTACTTAAATATGAACACCGGATGTTGTGGTGCTTGTTAACTCCGGCTTGAGGGAGCTCTTGTAGCCCTACACAATGAATGGTGTTTGTCATCCAACAAGAGAGTGTAGAGAAAGTAGCATTTATCTATTCAGTTATGTGATCAATGTTGAGAGTGTCCACTAGTGAAAGTATGATCCCTAGGCCTTGTTTCTAAGCATTGAAACACCGTTTCCAACAAGTTCTGCTACATGTTTGCTTGCTGCCATTTTTTATTTCAGATTGCAATTACTACTTACAATCATCCATATTACTTGTATTTCCCTATCTCTTCGCCGAACTAGTGCACCTATACATCTGACAAGTGTATTAGGTGTGTTGGGGACACAAGAGACTTCTTGTATCGTAATTGCAGGGTTGCTTGAGAGGGATATCTTTGACCTCTTCCTCCCTGAGTTCGATAAACCTTGGGTGATTCACTTAAGGGAAACTTGCTGCTGTTCTACAAACCTCTGCTCTTGGAGGCCCAACACTGTCTACAGGAATAGAAGCGTGCGTAGACATCAAGCTATTTTCTGGCGCCTTTGCCGAGGAACGAAGAAAAGCTACACCACAAGAGATTCCTACCTCCCACGTCAACTGCGCGCCAGCAGTAGACAGCAAGCTATTTTCTGGCGCCGTTGCCGGGGAGGTAAGGTAAAAGGTATTCACATCCTCCGACTACTAAGCTATTTCCTAGCATTGTTGCCGGTGTGTGAGTGCTCGAAGCTATTTCCTTTAGATCCTGCAATTGCATCTTTTTGTTTCTTGTTTTTATTTTTCACTAGTTAGGCATAATGGAAAATAACAGTAAGCTTTTTAATCTATTTCCTGAGTTAAGACATGGATTGTTTGATGTGAAAATTAAAAAACCTATGGAACCTTATTTGCATGCTAGTAACAATGTTATTAGTATGAACGCTTTGAACACCATTGTTGCTAATGCTATGGAAAATTCTAAGCTTGGGGAAGCTGGTTTTGATGAGCATGATATTTTTAGTCCCCCAAGCATGGAGGAGAAAATTTACTTTGATGATACTTTACCTCCTATATATGATGATTGCAATGATGACTATCATATTTTCAGTCCACCTACTATTGAGGAGAAAATTAATTATGATTACAATATGCCTCCTATATTTGATGATTATGGTGATGAGAATAATAATGATAGCTACTTTGTTGAATTTGCTCCCACTACAATTAATAAGAATGACTATGCTTATGTTGGGAGTAGTAATAATTTTATGCATGAGACTCATGATAAGAATGCTTTATGTGATATTTATATTGTTGAGTTTGTTCATGATGCTACTGGAAATTATTATGAGAGAGGAGAATATGGTTGTAGAAATTTTCATGTTACTAAAACACCTCTCTATATGCTGAAATTTTTGAAGTTACACTTGTTTTGTCTTCCTATGCTTGTCACTTTACTCCTCATGAATTTATTTATGTACAAGATTCCTATGCATAGGAAGTGGGTTAGACTTAAATGTGTTTTGAATTTGCTTCTTGATGCTCCCTTTTCGCTTCATTTTCTATCTTCCATGTGAGCATCATTAAAATTGTTGAGCCCATCTTAATGGCTATAAAGAAAGCACTTCTTGGGAGATAACCCATGTTTTTATTTTGCTACTGTTTTGTTGTGTCTTGGAAGTTGTTACTACTGTAGCAACCTCTCCTTATCTTTAATTTATTGCATTGTTGTGCCAAGTAAAGTCTTTGATAGTAAGGTTGATACTAGATTTGGATTACTGCGCAGAAACAGATTTCTTGCTGTCACGAATTTGAGTAGTATTCTCTGTAGGTAACTCAGAAAATTTGCCAATTTACGTGAGTGATCCTCAGATATGTACGCAACTTTCATTCAATTTGAGCATTTTCATCTGAGCAAGTTAAGTGCCTCTAAAAAAATTCGTCTTTACGGACTATTCTGTTTTGACAGATTCTGCCTTTTATTTCGCATTGCTTGTTTTGCTATGTTTGATGGATTTCTTTATTCCATTAACTTTCAGTAGGTTTGTGCAATGTCCAGAAGTGTTAAGAATGATTATGTCACCTCTGAATATGTGAATTTTTTATTATGCACTAACCCTCTAATGAGATTTTTTGAGTTTGGTGTGAAGGAAGTTTTCAAGGGTCAAGAGAGGAGGATGATACAATATGATCAAGAAGAGTGAAAAGTCTAAGCTTGGGGATGCCCCCGTGGTTCATCCCTGCATATTTCAAGAAGACTCAAGCATCTAAGCTTGGGGATGCCCAAGGCATCCCCTTCTTTATCGACAACTTATCAGGTCACCTCTAGTGAAACTATATTTTTATTCCGTCACATCTTATGTGCTTTACTTGGAGCGTCTGTGTGCTTTTATTTTCATTTTGTTATTTTCATTCTCTGAATAAATTCATGCTTGTTTGGGAGAGAGACACGCTCCGCTGTTGCATATGAACACATGTGTTCTTAGCTTTATTCTTAATGTTCATGACGAAGGTTGAAACTGCTTCGTTCATCATTATTATGGTTGGAAACGGAAAATGCTTCATGTGGTAAATGGTATTATGTCTTGAATAATTTGATACTCGGCAATTGTTGTGCTCATATAGATCATGTTTAAGCTTTTGCATCATATAGTTTGCACCTATTAATGAAGAACTACCATAGAGCTTGTTAAAATTTGGTTTGCATGATTGGTCTCTCTCGAGTCTAGATATTTTCTGTTGAGGTGTTTGAACAACAAGGAAGACAATGTAGAGTCTTATAATGCTTGCAATATGTTCTTATGTAAGTTTTGCTGTACCGGTTCATACTTGTGTTTGCTTCAAACAACCTTGCTAGCCTAAGCCTTGTATTGAGAGGGAATACTTCTCGTGCATCCAAATCCTTGAGCCAAAAACTATGCCATTTGTGTCCACCATACCTACCTACTACATGGTATTTCTCTGCCATTCCAAAGTAAATTACTGGAGTGCTACCTTATTCTATTCTTTGTCTTTGCAATATATAGCTCATGGGAAAATAGCTTAAAAACTATTGTGGTATTGAATATGTACTTATGTATCTTATTTCTTAATAATTTGCTTGTTGAGCGGTAACCATGTTTCTGGGGACGCCATCAACTATTACACCTTTGTTGAATATCATGTGAGTTGCTATCCATGTTCGTCTTGTCTGAAGTAAGGGTGATTTATCATGATCAATTGTTTGAGTATGCATATTGTTAGAGAAGAACATTGGGCCACTAACTAAAGCCATGTATCATGGTGGAAGTTTCAGTTTGGACATTAATCCTCAATCTCTTATGAGAATATTATCTGTTGTTGAATGCTTATGCATTAAAGAGGAGTCCATTATCTTTTTTCTATGTTGTCCCGGTATGGATGTCTAAGTTGAGAATAATCAAAAGCGAGAAATCCAATGCGAACCTTCTCCTTAGACCTTTGTACAGGCGGCATAGAGGTACCCCTTTGTGACACTTGGTTGAAACATATGCTATGCAATGATAATCCATGTAAATCCAAGCTAATTAGGACAAGGTGCGAGCACTATTGGTATTCTATGCATGAGGCTTGCAACTTATAGGATGTCTTATGCATAACCCATACGATTTATTACTACCGCTGACAAAATTGTTTCCATGTTTTCAAATGAAAAGCTCTAGCACAAAAATAGTAATCCATGCTTTCCTCTGCGAAGGGCCTTTCTTCTACTTTATGTTGAGTCAGTTTACCTACTTCTTTCTATCTTAGAAGCAAACACTTGTGTCAACTGTGCATTGATTCTTACATACTTGCTTATTGCACTTATTATTCTACTTTGTGTTGACAATTATCCATGAGATATGTATGTTGAAAGTTGGAAGGAACTGCTGAAACTTAAATCTTCCTTTGTGTTGCTTCAATGCCTTTACTTTGAATCTATTGCTTTATGAGTTAACTCCTATGCAAGTCTTATTGATGCTTGTCTTGAAAGTACTATTCATGAAAAGTCTTTTCTATATGATTTTGTTTAGTCATTATCTTTACCATTGCTTTGAATCACTTCATTCATCTCATATGCTTTACAATAGTATGATCAAGATTATGTTAGTAGCATGTCACTTCAGAAATTATCTTTGTTATTGTTTACCTACTCGAGGGCGAGTAGGAACTAAGCTTGGGGATGCAGATACATCTCCAACGTATCTATAATTTCTGATGTTCCATGCTTGTTTTATGACAATACCTACATGTTTTTTTCACACTTTATACCGTTTTGATGCATTTTTCGGAACTAACCTATTGACAAGATGCCGAAGTGCCAGTTCCTGTTTTCTGCTGTTTTTGGTTTCAGAAATCCTACAAAGGAAATATTCTCGGAATTGGACGAAATCAACGCCCAGTATCTTATTTTTCCCGGAAGCTTCCGGAGCACCGAAGAGGGGCCAGAGGGGAGCTAGGAGGGCCCCACCCCACAAGGCGGCGCGGCCAAGGGGGGGCGCCCCCTACCGTGTGGGCCCCCCAGGGCCCCTCCGACTCCGACTCTTCGCCTATTTAAGCCTTCGTGACCTAAATCTTCGACACCGATAAGCCACGATACAAGAAAAGTTCCAGAGCTGCCGCCATCGCGAAGCCAAGATTCGGGGGACAAAAGTCTCTGTTTCGGCACGCCGCCGGGACGGGGAATTGCCCCCGGAAGGCATCTCCATCGACACCACCGCCATCTTCATCACCGCTGCTGTCTCCTATGATGAGGAGGGAGTAGTTCTCCCTCGAGGCTAAGGGCTGTACCGGTAGCTATGTGGTTCATCTCTCTCTCCCATGTACTTCAATACAATGATCTCATGAGCTGCCTTACATGATTGAGATCCATATGATGAGCTTTGTATCACTATTAATCTATGTGCTACTCTAGTGATGTTATTAAAGTAGTCTATTCCTCCTCCATGATGTAATGTTGACAGTGTGTGCATCATGTAGTACTTGGCATAGGTTATGATTGTAATCTCTTGTAGATTATGGAGTTAACTATTACTATGATAGTATTGATGTGATCTAGTCCCCCTTTCATAGCCTGACGGTGACAGTGTGCATGCTATGTTAGTACTCGGTCTAAATTGCAATGGTCTATCATGCACTCTAAAGGTTACTACTTAAATATGAACACCGGATGTTGTGGAGCTTGTTAACTCCGGCTTGAGGGAGATCTTGTAGCCCTACACAATGAATGGTGTTTGTCATCCAACAAGAGAGTGTAGAAAAAGTAGCATTTATCTATTCAGTTATGTGATCAATGTTGAGAGTGTCCACTAGTGAAAGTATGATCCCTAGGCCTTGTTTCTAAGCATTGAAACACCGTTTCAAACAAGTTCTGCTACATGTTTGCTTGCTGCCATTTTTATTTCAGATTGCAATTACTACTTACAATCATCCATATTACTTGTATTTCACTATCTCTTCGCCGAACTAGTGCACCTATACATCTGACAAGTGTATTAGGTGTGTTGGGGACACAAGAGACTTCTTGTATCGTAATTGCAGGGTTGCTTGAGAGGGATATCTTTGACCTCTTCCTCCCTGAGTTCGATAAACCTTGGGTGATTCACTTAAGGGAAACTTGCTGCTGTTCTACAAACCTCTGCTCTTGGAGGCCCAACACTGTCTACAGGAATAGAAGCGTGCGTAGACATCAAGCATCTAAGATACCTATTGTGACAAGTTGTGTTTTAAAGGAAAATCATGATGTTGATGCTTCATCTCTTGATAATACTTGATTTACACTTTCTGCGCCTAGTTGAAAGGCGTTAAAGAAAAGCGCTTATGGGAGACAACCCATTATTTTACTTCTGCAATTTTTTTTATATTTGTGTCTTGGAAGTTGTTACTACTGTAGCAACCTCTCCTTATCTTTATTTTATTGCATTGTTGTGCCAAGTAAAGTTTTTCATAGTAAGGTTGATACTAGATTTGGATTACTGCGCAGAAACAGATTTCTAGCTGTCACGAATTTGAGTAGATATCTCTGTAGGAAACTCAGAAAAATCTGCGAAACATCATGAGTACTCCTCAGATATGTACACAACTTTCATTCAATTTGAGCTTCTTCATCTGAGCATGTTAAGTGCCTCGAAAAAATTCGTCTTTACGGACTGTTCTGTTTTGACAGATTCTGCCTTTTATTTCACATTGCCTCTTTTACTGTGTTGAATGGATTTCTTTGCTCCATTAACTTTCAGTAGCTTTGGGTAATGTCCAGAAGAGTTAGGAATGATTGTGTCCTCTCTGAACATGTGAATTTTTTATTATGCACTAACCCTCTAATGAGATTGTTTTGAGTTTGGTGTGAAGGAAGTTTTCAAGGATCAAGAGAGGAGGATGATATAATATGATCAAGAAGAGCAAAAATTCTAAGCTTGGGGATGCCCCCGTGGTTCATCCCTGCATATTTCAAGAAGACTCAAGCATCTAAGCTTGGGGATGCCCAAGGCATCCCCTTCTTCATCGACAACTTATCAGGTCACCTCTAGTGAAACTATATTTTTATTCCGTCACATCTTATGTGCTTTACTTGGAGCGACTGTATGTTTTTATTTTGTTTTTGTTTGAATAAATTCGGATCCTAGCATTCCTTGTGTGGGAAAAAGACACGCTCTGCTTGTTCATATGAACACTGGTGTTCTTAGCTTTACTTTTAATGTTCATGGCGAAGGTTGAAAACCGCTTCGTTCATTGCTATTTGGTTGGAAACAGAAAATGCTTCATGTGGTAACTGGTATATTATCTTGAAAAATTTGATACTTGGCAATTGTTTTGATCTCTCAAATAGATCATGTTTAAGCTCTTGCATCATGTAGTTTGAACCTATTAGTGGAGAATTACTGTAGAGCTTGTTGAAATTTGGTTTGCATGATTGGTCTCTCTAAGGTCTAGATATTTTCTGGTAAAAGTGTTTGAACAACAAGGAGGACAGTGTAGAGTCTTATAATGCTTGCAATATGTTCTTATGTAAGTTTTGCTGTACCGGCTCATACTTGTGTTTGCTTCAAACAACCTTGCTAGCCAAAGCCTTGTACTGAGAGGGAATGCTTCTCGTGCATCCAAAACCTTGAGCCAAAACCTATGCCATTTGTGTCCACCATAACTACCTACTATGTGGTATTTCTCTGCCATTCCAAGTAAATTGCTTGTGTGCTACCTTTAAAACTTCATTCCTTGTCTTTGCAATATATAGCTCATGGGAAAGTAGCTTAAAAACTATTGTGGTAAAGAATATGTCGCTTATGTATCTTATTTCTTATAAGTTGCTTGTTGAGCGGTAACCATGTTTCTGGGGACGCCATCAACTATTACACTTTTGTTGAATATCATGTGAGTTGCTATGCATGTTCGTCTTGTCTGAAGTAAGGGTGATTTGTCATGATTAAATGGTTTGAGTATGCATATTGTTAGAGAAGAACATTGGGCCGCCAACCAAAGCCATGTGTCATGGTGGAAGTTTCAGTTTGGACATTAATCCTCAATCTCTTATGAGAATATTATCTGTTTTTGAATGCTTAAGCATTAAAGAGGAGTCCATTATCTGTTTTCTATGTTGTCCCGGTACGGATGTCCTCAAGTTGAGATCTATCAAAAAATGAGAAATCAAATGCGATCTATCTCCTTGGACCTTTGTACAGGCAGCATAAAGGTACCCCTTTGTGACACTTGGTTGAAACATATGTAATGCAATGATAATCCATGGAAATCCAAGCTAATTAGGACAAGGTGCGAGCACTATTGGTATTCGATTCATGAGGCTTGCAACTTATAGGATGTTTTATGCATAACACATATGAATTATTACTACCGTTGACAAAATTGTTTCCATGTTTTCAAAATAAAAAAGCTCTAGCACATAAGTAATCCCTGCTTTCCTCTGCGAAGGGCCTTTCTTTTACTTTATGTTGAGTCAGTTTACCTACTTCTTTCTATCTTAGAAGCAAACACTTGTGTCAACTGTGTGCATTGATTCCTACATACTTGCTTATTTGCACTCATCATATTACTTTGTGTTGACAATTATTCATGAGATATACATGTTGAAGTTGAAAGCAACTGCTGAAACTTATATCTTCCTTTGTATTGCTTCAAAACCTTCTATTAAGAATTTATTGCTCTATGAGTTAACTCTTATGCAAGACTTATTGATGCTTGTCTTGAAAGTACTATTCATGAAAAGTCTTTGCTATATGATTCAGTTGTTTAGTCATTGTCTTTACCATTGTTTTGAATCACTTCATTCATCTCATATGCTTTACAATAGTATTGATCAAGATTATGATAGTAGCATGTCACTTCAGAAATTATCCTTGTTATCGTTTACCTACTCGAGGGCGAGTAGGAACTAAGCTTGGGGATGCTTGATACGTCTCAAACGTATCTATAATTTCTTATGTTCCATGCTAGTTTTATGACAATACTCACATGTTTTATATACACTTTATATCATTATTATGCATTTTCCGGCACTAACCTATTAACAAGATGCCGAAGCGCCAGTTCCTGTTTTCTGCTGTTTTTGGTTTCAGAAATCCTACACAGGAAATATTCTGGGAATTGGACGAAACAAAAGCCTAGGGTCTTATTTTCCACGGAGCCTTCCAGAAGTCCGAAGAGGAAAGGAAGGGGAGCCGAGGGGGGCCCACACCACCTGGCGGCGCGGCCAATGAGGGGGGCGCGCCGCCCTATGGGGTGGGCCCCTCGGGCGTCCCCCGACTCTGCCCCTTCGCCTATTTATTCTCTCCGTCGCGAAAACCCTATTATCGAGAGCCATGATACGAGAAAAGTTCCAGAGACGCCGCCGCCGCCAATCCCATCTCGGGGGATTCAGGAGATCGCCTCCGGCACCCTGCCGGAGAGGGGAATCATCACCCGGATGACTCTACATCACCATGCCCGCCTTTGGACTGATGTGTGAGTAGTTCATCCTTGGACTATGGGTCCATAGCAGTAGCTAGATGGTTGTCTTCTCGTCTTGTGCTATCATGTTTAGATCTTGTGAGCTGCCTATCATGATTAAGATCATCTATTTGTTATGCTACATGTTGTGTTTGTTGGGATCCGATGAATATGGAATACTATGTCAAGTTGATAATTGATCTATCATATATGTGTTGTTTATGATCTTGCATGCTCTCCATTGCTAGTAGAGGCTCTGGCCAAGTTGATACTTGTGACTCCAAGAGGGAGTATTAATGCTCTATAGTGGGTTCATGCCTCCATTGAATCTGGGACAGTGACAAAAAGTTCTAAGGTTATGGATGTGCTATTGTCACTAGGGATAAAACAACAATGCTTTGTCTAAGGATATTTGTATTGTTCACATTACGCATAGTACTTAATGCAATTGTCTGTTGTTTGCAACTTAATACTGGAAGGGGTGCGGATGCTAACCCGAAGGTGGACTTTTTAGGCATAGATGCATGCTGGATAGCGGTCTATGTTCTTTGTCGTAATGCCCTAAGTAAATATCATATTAGTCTTCATGATATGTATGTGCATTGTTATGCCCTCTCTATTTGTCAATTGCCCAACTGTAATTTATTCACCCAACATGCTATTTCTTATTGAAGAGACACCACTAGTGAACTGTGGACCCCGGTCCATTCTTTTACATCTGAATACAATCTACTGCAATCATTGTTCTCTGTTGTTCTTTGCAAACAAACATCATTCTCCACACCATACGTTTAATCCTTTGTTTACAGCAAGCCGGTGAGATTGACAACCTCACTGTTAAGTTGGGGCAAAGTATTTTGATTGTGTTGTGCAGGTTCCACGTTGGCACCGGAATCCCTGGTGTTGCACCGCACTACACTCCTTCACCACCAATCTTCACGTGGCCTTCATCTCCTACTGGTTCGATAACCTTGGTTTCTTATAAAGGGAAACCTGCTGCTGTACGCATCACACCTTCCACTTGGGGTTCTCAACGAACGTGTGCTTCACGCGTCATCAAGCCGCTATGAATAATAATATTTCTTTTCTTGGAATTTTTGACCCCCTGATTTCTAGCTATTTGCCTTTTTTCTTTTGATCCCCGGCCGCATTTGAAATGATGAGGATGTTGCTGTCGCATGGGTCCCACATGTTAGCATCTATGAACAATAAATATTTATTTTCTTGTATTTGTTTTTGACCCCTAATTAATGGCTACTTCGCATTTTTCGATCCCCATCTGCCTTTGAAACGTTGAGGACGCTGTTGGCTCATGGGTCCCATATGTCAGCCTCTATGAAATATAAAACATTTACTTTCTTGGATTTATTTTTGACACCTAATTAATGGCTACTTGGTTCTTTCTTTTGATCCCCTGCCGCCTTTGAAACGTTGAGGGCGTTGCTGGCTCATGGGTCCAACATGTCAGCCTCTATGAACAGTAAATTTCTTTGTTGGATTTATTTTTGAACCCTAATTTCTATCTAATTGCCTTTTTTGGTCGTCTGCCGCCTTTGAAACATTGAGGACGCTGCTGGCTCATGGGTCCCACATGTCAGCCTCTGTGTACGATAAAGGTTTCCTTTGTTGGATTTATTTTTGACCCCTAATTTATGGCTATTTGCCTTTTTCTTTCGAGCCCCAGCCGCCTTTGAAACGTTGATGAGGCTGCTGCAAACTAGGTCCAATATGTCAGCCACTATGTGCGTAAACTTTTCCTTTCTTGGATTTTTTTGGACACCTGATTTTGAGCTACTTGCCTTTTTCTTTCGATCTCACTACAAGAAAAGTTGCCATGGCCGACGAAGTTGAAGTCGCGCCGTGGTTGCTGTTGCACTATGACCGACGATTTTTGGTCTCTCCGTGGTGCATGCCAAAAAAAATCTCGTTTTTGAGGCCACCTAGCCCGACAAAAACGTCCAAAACGTCGCGTATGGTGGCCCGGGACGTGGTGTATCACGAATTCTTGGGTTCGCCGACTGAGTCAACGCAAATCCGCACCGCCCAGGGATGTAGGGCCCAGATGGCAGCCTCTCTAGCATTGTTTTTTTCTCGATCGCGCCATCTCGTTCAATGCTCTCCGATCGAGTCGTTTACGATGCAGGATCATGGGTCACGCATGTCATCCTCTATGAACGAAAATTCTTTCTTTTCTTGGATTTTTTGACCCCCTGATTTCTGGCTACTTCCTTTTTTCTTTTGATCCCGTGCCGCCTTGGAAACGTTGAGACCATTGCTGCTAAATGGGTCCCGCATGTCATCCTCTATGTGCAATCAACTTTCTTTTCTTGGAGTTTTTTTGGCACCTCATATTTAGTCATTTTCCTTTTTTTCTTTCGCTCCCGTGCCGCCTCTCAAACGGTGATACCGCTGCTGCTAAATAGGACCCGCATGTCATCCTCTATGTGCAATCAAGTTTCTTTTCTTGGAGTTTTTTTGGCACCTCATAATTGGTCACTTGCCTTTTTCTTTCGGTCCCGTGCCGCCTCTCAAACGGTGATACCGCTGCTGCTAAATGGGACCCGCATATCATCCTCTATGTACTATAAAAATTTCTTTTCTTGGATTCTTTTTGGCACAATGATATTTGGTCACTTGCCTTTTTCTTTCGATCCCGTGCCGCCTCTCAAACGGTGATACCGCTGCTGCTAAATGGGACCCGCATATCATCCTCTATGTACAATCAAGTTTCTTTTCTTGAATTATTTTTGGCTCCTGATATTTGGTCACTTGCCTTTTTCTTTCGATCTCATGCCACGTTTGAAATGTTGAGGAACCTGCTGGCTCATGGGACCCTCATGTCATCCTCTATATACTATAAAGTTTCTTTTCTTGGATTTTTTTCACACTCTGATTTTTGGCTATTTCCTTTTTCTTTTGATCCCCTGTCGCCTTGGAAACGTTGAGTAAGCTGCTGACTCATGGGACCCGCATGTCATCCTCTATGTACAATCAACTTTATTTTTTCTTTTGATCCCAAGCTGCATTTGAAACGTTGAGACCGCTGCTGCTAAATGGGACCTGCATGTCATCCTCTATGTACAATAAAGTTTCTTTTCTTGGATTATCTTTGGCTCCTGATATTTTGTCACTTGCCTTTATCTTTCGATCTCATGCCGCCTTTGAAATGTTGATTAAACTACTGGTTCATGGGTCCCGCATGTCATCCTGTACGAACAATAAAAGTTTCGTTTCTTGGAGTTATTTTTTACCCCTAATTTCTGGCTAGTTCCTTTTTCTTTTGATCCCCTGCCGCCTTTGAAACGTTGAGGATTCTGCTGGCTCATGGGTCCCACATGTCAGCCTCTATGAACAATAAACCTTTCCTTTCTTGCAGTTATTTTGACCTCTAATTTCTGGCTATTTTGCCTTTTTTAAATTCCGTGTCGCCTTGAAAACGTTGAGGATGCTACTGCCTCATGGGTCCCGCATGTCATCCTCTCAGAACGATAAATGTTTATTTTTTTTGGATTTTTTTACCAACTGATTTTTGGTTTATTTTTTCTTTCGATCCTCTGCCGTCTTTAAAACGTTGACGACGCTGCTGGCTCATGGGTCTCCGATGTTAGCCTCCCCGTACAAAAACATGTGATATCTTGATTATTTTGCAGACAATAAAAAGTGTATATCGCTCTGAGCTATTGCAAAGGGAAAAAATAAATATTTATTTTTAAATAAACAAACCTATATGTTGAATCTCCTTTTTTTGCGAAGCATAGGACTTTCCTATTTTGGAGTGGGCTGAAATTGTACGAGTCCAATGCCGTCCAGCAGGATAGTTAGAAGGCCCAAACGGGCAGATGCAGCCCAACTGAAATCTTTCTTTTCTTGGATTTTTCTGATCCCCTGATTTCTGGATACTTCCTTTTTTTGTCATGTGCCGCCTTGGAAACGTTGAGAACGCTGCTGCAAAATGGGACCCGCATGTCATCCTCTATGTGCAATAATTTTCTCCTTGGATTATTTTTGGCTCCTGATATTTGTCAGTTGCCTTTTTCTTTCCATCTCATGCCGGCTTTGAAACGCTGAGACCGCTGCTGCAAAATGGGACCCGCATGTCATCCTCTATGTACAATAAAAATTACTTTTCTTGGATTATTTTTTTGGCTCCTTATATTTGGTCACTTGCCTTTTTCTTTCGATCTCATGCCACCTTTGAAACGTTGAGGAACCTGCTGGCTCATGGGACCCGCATGTCATCATCTATGTACTATAAAAGTTTCTTTTCTTGGATTTTTTTCACCCTCTTATTTTTGGTTATTTCTTTTTTCTTTTGATCCCCTCCCTCCTTGGAATCATTGAGTAAGCTGCTGACTCATGGGACCCGCATGTCATCCTCTATGTACAATCAACTTTCTTTTTCTTTTGATCTCAAGCCGCATTTGAAACGTTCAGACCGCTCTTGCTAAATGGGACCCGCATGTCACCCTCTATGTACAATAAAACTTTCTTTTCTTGGATTCTTTTTGGTACCTGATATTTGGTCACTTGCCTTTTCTTTCGATCCCGTGCCGCCTCTCAAACGGTGATACCGCTGCTGCTAAATGGGACACGCATGTCATCCTCTATGTACAATCAAGTTTCTTTTTTTGAATTATTTTTGGCTCCTGATATTTGGTCACTTGCCTTTTTCTTTCGATCTCATGCCACGTTTGCAACGTTGAGGAACCTGCTGGCTCATGGACCCGCATGTCATCCTCTATGTACTATAAAAGTTTCTTTTCTTTGATTTTTTTCACCCTCTTATTTTTGGCTATTTCCTTTTTATTTTGATCCATGCCGCCTTGGAAACGTTGAGTAAGCTGCTGACTCATGGGACCCACATATCATCCTCTATGTACAATAAACTTTCTTTTCTTGGAGTTTTTTTGACCCCCTAATTTCTGGCTACTTTCTTTTTCTTTTGATCTCAAGCCGCATTTGAAACGTTGGGACCACTGCTGCAAAATGGGACCCGCATATCATCCTCTATGTACTATAAAAGTTTATTTTTGGCGATTTCCTTTTTCTTTTGATCCATTGCCGCCTTGGAAACGTTGAGTAAGCTGCTGACTCATGGGACCCGCATGTCATCCTCTATGTACAATCAACTTTCTTTGTTTGGAGTTTTTTTTACCCCTAATTTCTGGCTACTTTCTTTTTCTTTTGATCCCCTGCCGCCTTTGAAACGTTGAGGATGCTGCTGCCTCATGGTCCCGCATGTCAGCCTCTTAGTACGATAAATGTTTCTTTTCATGGATATTTTTACCAACTGATTTTTGGTTTATTTTTTCTTTCGATCCCCTGCAGCCTTTAAAACGTTGACGACCCTGCTGGCTCATGGGTCCCCGATGTCAGCCTCCCCGTACAAGAAACATGTGATACCTTGATTATTTTGCAGACAATAAATAGTGTATTTCGCTCTGAGCTAGCAAACGAATAAATTAGATCTTTATTTTTTACATAAACAAACTCATGTGTTGAATCTCCTTGTTTTTTTGTTTTTGTGGAACATAGGACTTTCCTGTTTTGTAGTGGGCTAAAATCGTACGAGTCAAAATGCGTCCAGCAGGATAGTTTGAAGGCCCATATGGCCAGATGCAGACCAATTAAAATATTTGTTTTCTTGGATTATTTTGACCCCATGATTGATGGCTACTTCCTTTTTCTTTTGGCCCTGTGCCGCCTTGGAAACGTTGAGACCGCTCCTGCAAAATGGGACTCGCATATCATCCTCTATGCACAATAAAAGTTTCTTTCGTGGATTATTTTTGGCTCCTGATATTTGTCACTTGCCTTTTTCTTTCGATCTCATGCCAACTTTGAAACATTGAGAACGCTGCTGCAAAATGGGACCCACATGTCCTCCTCTATGTACAATAAACGTTTTTTCTTGGATTATTTTTGGCACCTGATATATGTCACTTGTATTTTTCTTTCGGTATCATGCCGCCTCTGAAAAATTTAGGAAGCTACTGGCTCATGGGTTCCGCAAGCCATCCTCTATGTAGAATAAAAGTTTCCTTTCTTGGAATTATTTTTTACCCCTGATTTCTGGCTACTTCCTTTTTCTTTTGATCCCGTGCCGCCTTGGAAACGTTGAGACCGCTGCTGCAAAATGGGACCCGCATGTCATCCTCTATGTACAATAAAGTTTCTTTTCTTGGAGTTATTTTTGGCTCCTGATATTTGGTCACTTCCTTTTTCTTTCGATCTCGTGCCCCCTTGGAAACGTTAAGACCACTACTGAAAAATGGGACCCGCATGTCATACTCTATGTACAATAAAGTTTGTTTTCTTGGATTATTTTTGGCTCCTGATGTTTTGGCACTTGCCTTTTTCTTTTGATCTCATGCCACCTTTGAAACATTGAGACCGCTGCTGCAAAATGGGACAAATATGTCATCGTCTATGTACAATAAAAGTTTCTTTTCTTGGATTATTTTTTGCTCCTGATATTTGGTCACTTTCCTTTTTCTTTCGATCTCATGCCGCCTCTGGAACGTTGAGTAATGTGCTGACTCATGGGACCCGCATGTCACCCTCTATGTACAATAAAGTTTCTTTTCTTGGATTTTTTTACCCCCTGATTTTTGGTCACTTGCCTTTTTCTTTCGATCCTATGCCGCCTTTGAAATTGAGGAGGCTGTTGGCTCATGGGTCCCACATGTCAGCCTCTATGAAGAATAAACCTTTCATTTGTTGGATTTATGTTTTATCCCTAATTTCTGGCTATTGGCCTTTTTCTTTTGATCCCCTACGGCCTTTGAAACGATGAGGACGATGCTGGCAGGTTGGTCCCACATGTCATCTTCTATGAAGAATAAATGTTTCCTTTGTTGGATTTACTTTTGATCCCTAATTTCTGGCTATTTGCCTTTTTTTCTTTTTGATCCTCTGCCGACTTTGAAATAATGAGGATGCTGCTGGCAGATCTGTCACACCTGTTTGCCTCTCTGAAATATAAATGTTTCCTTTCTATGATTTATTTTTGACCCCTATTTTCGGGATACTTGCCTTCTTTTTTTTGGATCTCCTACCGCATTTGAAATGTTGAGGACGCTGCTGGCTCATGGGTTCCACATGGCATACTCTTTGGATGATAAACCTTCATTTCCACTACAAGAAAAGTTGCCATGGCCGACGAAGTTGAAGTCACGCCGTGGTTGCTGCTGCACCATGGCCGGCGATTTTTGGTCTCTCTGTGGTGCATGTCAAAACTTTTTTTTCTCGTTTTTGAGGCCACCTAGCCCGACGAAAACGTCCAAAACGTCGCGTATGGTGGCCCAGGACGTGGTGCATCACGAATTCTCGGGTTCGCCGGCCGAGTCAACGCAAATCCGCACCGCCCAGGGATGTAGGGCCCAGATGGCAGCCTCTATAGCATTGTTTTTTTCTCGATCGCACCATCTCGTTCAACGCTCTCCGATCGAGCCATTTACGATGCAGGATCATGGGTCCCGCATGTCATCCTCTATGAACGAAAATTCTTTCTATTATTGGATTTTTTGACCCCCTGATTTCTAGCTACTTCCTTTTTCTTTTGATCCCGTGCCGCCTTCGAAACGTTGAGACCTCTTCTGCTAAATGGGACCCGCATGTCATCCTCTATGTACTATAAAACTTTCTTTTCTTGGATTTTTTTGGCACCGGATATTTGGTCACATGCCTTTTTTTCCGATCTCGTCCCGCCTCTCAAACGGTGATACCGCTGCTGCTAAATGGGACCAGCATGTCATCCTCTATGTACTATAAACTTTCTTTTCTTGGAGTTTTTTGGCACCTCATATTTGGTCACTTGCCTTTTTCTTTCGATCCCGTGCCGCCTCTCAAACGGTGATACCGCTGCTGCTAAATGGGACCCGCATGTCATCCTCTATGTACTATAAAACTTTCTTTTCTTGGATTTTTTTGGCACCTGATATTTGGTCACGTGCCTTTTTCTTTCGATCCCGTGCCGCCTCTCAAACAGTGATACCGCTGCTGCTAAATGGGACCCGCATGTCATCCTCTATGTTCAATCAAGTTTCTTTTCTTGAATTATTTTTGGCTCCTCATATTTGGTCACTTGCCTTTTTATTTCGATCTCATGCCACGTTTGAAACGTTGAGGAACCTGCTGGCTCATGGAACACTCATGTCATCCTCTATATACTATAAAAGTTTATTTTCTTGGATTTTTTCACCCTCTGATTTTTGGCTATTTCCTTTTTCTTTTGATACCCTGCCGCCTTGGAAATGTTGAGTAAGCTGCTAACTCATGGGACCCGCATGTCATCCTCTGTGTACAATCAACTTTATTTTCTTGGAGTTTTTTTGTGACCCCCTAATTTCTGGATACTTTCTTTTTCTTTTGATGTCAAGCCGCATTTGAAACGTTGGGACCACTGTTGCAAAATGGGACCCGCATGTCATCCTCTATGTACAATAAAAGTTTCTTTTCTTGGATAATTTTTCACCCTCTAATTTTTGGTCACTTGCCTCTTTCTTTCGATCTCATGCCGCCTTTGAAAACGTTGAGGAACCTGCTGGCTCATGGGACCCGCATGTCATCCTCTATGTACTATAAAAGTTTCTTTTCTTGGATTTTTTTCACCCTATGATTTTTGGCTATTTCCTTTTTTCTTCTGATCCCCTGCCGCCTTGGAAACGTTGAGTAAGCTGCTGACTCATGGGACCCGCATGTCATCCTCTATGTAAATCAACTTTCTTTTTCTTTTGATCTCAAGCCACAATTGAAACGTTGAGATCGCTGCAGCTAAATGGGACCCACATGTCATCCTCTATGTACAATAAAGTTTCTTTTCTTGGATTATCTTGGGCTCCTGATATTTTGTCACTTGCCTTTTTCTTTCGATCTCATGCCGCCTTTGAAACGTTGATTAAGCTGCTGGCTCATGGTTCCCGCATGTCATCCTCTACGAACAATAAAAGTTTTCTTTCTTGGAGTTATTTTTGACCCCTAATTTCTGGCTACTTCCTTTTTCTTTTGATCCCCTGCTGCCTTTGAAACATTGAAGATTCTGCTGGCTCATGGGTCCCACATGTCAGCCTCTATGAACAATAAACCTTTCCTTTCTTGGAGTTATTTTGACCTCTAATTTCTGGCTATTCTGCCTTTTTTTTAAATTCTGTGTCGCCTTGGAAACGTTGAGGATGCTACTGCCTCATGGGTCCCGCATGTCATCCTCTCATAACGATAAATGTTTCTTTTTTTGGATTTTTTTACCAACTAATTTTTGGTTTATTTTTTCTTTCGATCCTCTGCCGTCTTTAAAACGATGACGACGCTGCTGGCTCATGGGTCCCCGATGTCAGCCTCCCCGTACAAAAACATGTGATATCTTGATTATTTTGCAGACAATAAACAATGTATTTTGCTCTGAGCTATTGCAAATGGAAAAAATAAATCTTGTTTTTAAATAAACAAACTTATATGTTGAATCTCCTTGTTTTTTTGTTTTTGCGAAGCATATGACTTTCCTGTTTTGGAGTGGGCTCAAATTGTACGAGTCCAAAGGCGTCCAGCAGGATAGTTCGAATGCCCAGAGGGCCAGAGCAGCCCAATTGAAATCTTTATTTTCTTGGATTTTTTTGACCCCCTGATTTCTGGCTACTTCCCTTTTTTTTGTCGTGTGCCACCTTGGAAACGTTGAGAACGTTGCTGCAAAATGGGACCGGCATATCATCCTCTATGTAAAATAATTTGTTTTCTTGGATTATTTTTGGCTCCTGATATTTGTCATTTGCCTTTTTCTTTCTATCTCATGCCCACTTTGAAACGCTGAGACCACTGCTGCAAAATGGACCCGCATGTCATCCTCTATGTACAATAAAAATTACTTTGCTTGTTTTATTATTTTTGGCTCCTGATATTTGGTCACTTTCCTTTTTCTTTCGATCTCATGTCACCTTTGAAATGTTGAGGAACCTGCTGGCTCATGGGACCCGCATGTCATCCTCCATGTACTACAAAAGTTTATTTTCTTGGATTTTTTTTCACCCTCTGACTTTTGGCTATTTCCCTTATTTGAGCTGTGATCCATATTGTTCTTCCAGTGGTGCATGATTTCCTTTACACTTGATGACCTTCTCGCAGTTGTCGTGATCAAATACGAGCACCTTCAAGGATCTGGTGTCAATCCTCTTGAATAACGTGAAGTATCCTATCTTCAAGTCATGTGCTTTGACAAACTCTGACCAGCGTGCGTCCATAACAATCTTGCCATCTTCCTCCTTCAGGCCGAACACCCAGATGCAATCGGTGGAGATCTTCAGCCTGATGGTCTTTGGGCACAAACCATCAAACCAGGGCTTAAAAGCACTAGGGATGAGCCCATCTAACCCTGTTGGCAGTAACAGTAACTTGCAGAAGCTGCCAGGGCAGGTCTGCTCACTGGCGTTTGGTGGCCTGATCATCAGGGAAGCTCCCTTTTTTTCGAAGATGAGCTCTCTACAAGCTTGATCTTGTTGCCTGAACAATGCAACAATAAAAATGGACCCAAATGGTATACTTATGAAGCCCACAATCTGAACATTATGCCTCTGAATCTAGTTTGGCTAATTCGTAGGAATGGTATATCAGCTTCAACTCATAAAACTGGGAAAAAACTAAGCAACATGAATAGAACTATAGATAGCATGGCATGGTCTAGCATTAAGGTACTGCAGGTCATCATTGGAAAGTACAGATCGATCAAGCAAAACAACAAAAAGGCACCATCAATTACAGAACACCCATGCAAAGCATGCTAATAGTCGCCTCTCACAAATCTTCATAGGTCATGGATCGGTCAATACTAAAATCGAAATTAGTAGATCTCGCCCGCTTTCAAGCGTAATTCTAGTCCCCGCAAACGGGTCAACTCTTAGATGAAAACTACTCCACACAAAAAACATCACATCATCTAGATTCAGGGTTTCAGGGATTACATAGTTACATACACAACGCACTGCTACCGCGGAGGAGATGGGGGCTGATCCGCCGCCGTAGGATGATTTCCGCCGCCAACCGCCCCTTCGGCAGCAGTGGTCGTCAATGGAGGGATGCGAGATGGCGAGAGAAGATAATGGTAGTGAGAGGTGAGTATGGTTGATGGTAAGGGAATAAGTGCTGCTTGTCTCGGAAGAACCGAGGGCACACACACGCACTCCAAACACCGATAGGTGCACCGACAACTACCAGCATCGTCTCACTGACATGTGAGGTCTGGACCTACAAGTCAGTGGAAGTCTGTAGAATCCTACAATGCGTCTACTGTTCGAAGACGAACACTAAATATTTTTTAACAAACCAACTATCACCTGGGCTACCCGTGCACCCCGGCCTACTGGGCCTGCTACGTTGAGCCGAGCCCTCAACAAATTATGGTCCATTTAGGACAACTTTGGTGGCCTGCATCAAGTGCATCCAGGATGCTAGGGGGGAAAGGTATGTTCCTCCCAAGTAATCAGAAGATACCTATACACAAGATGTACTAATAAATTATGGAGAAGAAATGGAATATATATTAAAATCACAAACATGCCAATTGCACTCAGCATCTGCACCAACAAGATGTTGAAAGAAAAGTGGGATACCCAGGCAACAAAATAGACAAAAATAAACAAAGACCTCGGCGTGGTGATCTAATTAGCGACAACCACGAGGCGCTGACAACCACAAGAGATTGGTATCAATAATTGTTTAAAAAAGGAATGTAAAGTGATACATGCTTTATGAATACTAATGGAGGTTCAATTCTCTACGCCGTTGAGGGACTTTCTTGGTGTTCCAACATTGGTATGAAAGTGGGGTCGGAAAGACAGGTGAAGTTCATAGTCCTACCTTTCAGGGTGAAAATTCAAGGTCTGGACTTAATTGGTTGACCTTGTTGAAGCCATTATTTTGAGAGTGTGGACTATCTTCAGGGTGAAAACCTAAGTCTTTGATCGGGCGGCGATGATGGCGCTGGTGCAATGTTCCCTTCATGGAGGCATCGCTTTTTGGAGAGTCTCAGATGTGTTGTCTGGTGGTGGTAGTATTGCTGTTGCTACTTGCTAGGTGCTGAAATTCTGTAGCGGGGTTTTTATTTCTTAGTTTTCTCTTTCTCTTTTTTGGTTGTGTGCATCCATTATGCCAATATGGTATTGCGTGGTTGCAGAGGCTGGGTGTAATTGGTATCTCCTGATATTAATATATTCCCTTTATCGGAAAAATGGTTTATGAGTACTGTTGGTAGTACATGATTCTACATGCTTTATCGGAAATATGCAGATATTGTATAAACTAGGGTTGAACCACATCGCCGTTTGTTGGGATTTCCCCCATCCAGCCACTGTAAGCTGGTGACTTCAAAGAGCTCTTCTTTTCTTGGCTGAAGCTTCCAGCGGCTAATGAGTGGATGTGCTATCTCACTAAAGCCATCTTACGATGGGTTAATTGGTTCTATGCCACTCTTCAATTCACAAGTTGTGTTTATGCCATTACAAAAACTGAAGTTGTGTTTATGCCACTCTCTATTCTCAATACCCCCTTCTATGTCATTTTCAACAATACAACATGAAAACAGTTCAATAAATAGTCGTATTTCAGTTTATACTTTCGTATTGACCAAAATAATCATGTGTTCAGATTTGGAGCAACTTTTGGGTGTTTCGGGCACACAAAAAAATCCAAAATTTTCAAATTCTGGCACAAATTAGAACTTCTCAGTAAATCTAAAAAAATTACAGGAATTCAAAAACACTGAAACGAGTATACTGTTTTAATTTGAGCCATTTATGTGCAGATTTGCATCAAAAAACTGACATTTTCTGTTCTGTCTAGAAATTGGTAAAATTTTGTCCAAAAAATCAAACTTCTTCGAAAAATCTGAAAATTTTACAGAATGTCAAGAACACTAATATGAGTCTACTATTCTAATATGAGCCATTTCTGGGCACATATGATCCATTAAACATATGTGCAAAGTACGGTCCAGATTATCTGAGAGTATGTACAAAATGTAGTATAGGGTGACTACAACATGACAGAGCTTTGGTAACGCAATGATGTAACACACAGTAAAATATGTTACAGGCAAAATTACAGTAACACGTAATTTGTGTGCCAACGAAAATAGTAACACAAACTATATAAGTCCCAAAATGGTGTTACAGAGATCTCGACGGAGTAACATATAAATATGTGTAGGAGGTAATGTGATACAAAGTATATTGACGTAGTAACACCGAGATATGTGTTAGCGGGAGGTGTTCCAAGCTTTAGTGCGAGTAACACATAATCATGTTTGATCTATAGTGTTACATGCTCTATTATAAGACCGGTCCTGAGTTTTTGGGGTCGCCGGGCAAAACTAGAACAAGGAGACACACAATATTTGTGCATCAAAATAGTATTGGATATATTTTTTTTTCACAAAGCAATAGAAAAAGAATATACTTCCTCCGTCTCATAATACTTTTCATAGATTTATCTAAATTTGGATGCATCTACATATAAGAAGGTGTTTAGATACATCCAAATTTGATAAGTATAAGACAACTTTCGTGAGACGAACGGAGTACAAAATATTTATAATACCAAATTATGCGACTGGCGATCTTTATATCTAAGATGATAAGAAATATGTATGATCATGTTAGTCATACCCAAAAATGACAATGAAGGGCTCACAATATTAAAATACCAATGCTAGTTGTAGCCCTTTTTTGTCACAAAAATACAGTTTGTTGTTGAGTAACGTAGTCGGTCATGACTCATGAGCAGCGTCGTGCACTCGTGCCGTTGTTGTTTGCAGTTAATGAATGGAATGGATTGAGCAATCAAGGCAGCCCAAGGGTAGGCATGTTCCGTTATATTTTACTATGCAGGCCACTAACTTTGTGAATATATTGTCCTAATTATCGTATACCAAGAGGCCAATTAGATCAACTAGTTGAATACCCGTGTGTTGCTACCGGTTGTAGTTTTTCCCATCACACGTGTAAATATATTAGCAGATACCCATACCTTGGTATGAAAATATTAAACAATATAATCAAATTTTGATCATTTTCGGAGCAGTTCACTGAAATATCTTAGTTTCTGTCTTTACCTCCCGTATCTGTCACGTCTCATTCCCACCCCTCCTCGCTTGCGTCGCATTCTGTTTCCTCCTCTCTCGTCGATCGGAAAGGGCAGTGGTGTCTTCGCGTTGGTCATGTGACGACATGTCGTGGAGGACGGCATCGTCCCCAACAAGATTGTCCTGCCTCTTGAACGATAGGGTCCCCATGTTGGTCGCGCTTTGCAGAGTGGCTATGTAGGCAGTGCACGCCGTGGACGTACGACGTCATGGACACAATATCTTCCCTCAAAATATCAGTGGGTGAATGGCTATACATAGTTGCATCAGGCTCCTTGCATATATGGTTACAACTTGGCTAATGAGGATTTAAAACCCTCGTCCCTCCTGCACATGTAATGTTTTGATTTGTGTAAAGTCAGTATTGAGCATAAGTAGATAAAGCAACTGGATTCAACTACATGGTGAAATGTTTAAAGGAAACACATGTTTCCAGTCAATCCCTTGCATATCTTTGCATAAGCATATCCCTTTTCATGGCAGGTTTCTTTCTCCTATTCAATCACCTTACAACCTCATCTGATAACATGTAGCATTCATACTTAATTTTACATTTTCTATGACTTGTTTTTACTGGTTCTTGATGAGCAAGGTTGTGGTTAGTACATGGATGGCATTCATACTGCTAACATATGTGCCTACTGGATAGTGATAAATTAGAGCAGAACTTATTGACACGAAGTTCAATAATTCGTAGGTGAGCTTATTTAGTATTTTCAATAGATTATTTGACATGAAATCTGGAGATATTTATACAAAATGTTAAAAGATAATTGCACCTAAGTGAAGATGGAGCAAATCCCCACTGCTGAAGCCATCCATGGGGTCAGCCACTGTATCCTATTGAGCCATTACATCAAGATGGTCTACTAACTTGCACATTCAGAAAGTAATGTTAAAAGCCAATAGCAAAATAGGAAACGTCTAGCCATCTAGAGCACTGACTATGAATCAAATGCTAAAGAGATGTGTAGTCGTTACTTCATAAAAAATTCAAATAATTGCCTCCAAAATCATATCTCTCCATGGGAGTTCAGCCATGTCAATTCAGAAGGTCAGCTTGGCCCTTGAATGGGTACTGAGCAACCATCCACAGAAAGAAGTCAAAGAACTGAATTCAGTCAATCTCTCATCACCAGCTATGTAATATACAAACATGTTGGAGACCAAAGTTCGGTGTTGGGGATGCCCTGCCAACATGCCACCGAATCACAAGGAGCAAGCGTCGATGTACATGGCTAATCCGTTCAACACCGCACAATGGCAAAACTGGCCACTCATTTTCTCCACTGCATGCACATTATTGTTTTCCTTCCAACCTATATGATGTAAAAAGGGCAGCTATCACACATTATGAATGGAATACTAATTTATCCACAAAATATGACATATTTTGCAAGTATAGAAGATTCATGCAAGACCACTTTGTCAATGCCAGCCCATCTTTTCTCAGGTACCCCTCTTGAAATCTGCAAGACCACTTGTAAAGAAATATTGGGCATAATTGCATGACACAATTTGTATCTACTTAGTATGGCAACGCTTCAGCACAGCATATCTTAATGCAACGCATCACCTGAATAACTCATCAACACAATTTTGACCTATCTATGACAACTTTTCACGTTTGACTTGTGTACCCTTGGGAACATCCCTTCATTTTGTACCGGCTTTGTCGTGATGCATGCTCTCGGCGGTGGTGTCCATCTTCTTAGATGCGGCAACCCTTGTTGTACCTTATGTAGTTCATCAGTGCTTGACACAAGACCACACAAAGCACGATTTAAATCATAAAGAGATTGGAAGGGTTACAAGAATGCCGCTGAAAATAAATGAAGTCATAGATGCTAAAAGTGCATCTTCCTTTCCACCAAGGCGGTGGGCACGGCTACATCTGATGCCGCGTTCAGTCAAAATTCATGTAATCAGTGGCTTTTTTCAGAGTGAACTGAACTCGACAACATTAGACTTGAACTATTATTTGGAAAGATCAGCAGGCTTTGCAATTGTCACGTGTATGCTTCAACTCAGCAATCTTGACCTTTTGCTGCAGCCTCTTCTTGTTACCGGCATGCCTCCCATCCCTTCTTCTACCAGCCTTCTTATTGGTACCCACAAATCCCTTCCCGTCCTTCTCTCCCTACCAGCATACTACCACAAGACTATACATCAGATTACTTAACCATTTAAATTGTATCATAAGTGCCTAGGACACAATGTTCCCAAAAGCTCATGCAACTATAGAGTACAGAGCATGCACTAAATGCTTGACAACCTCTCATTTTCTCCATCAACATTTGCAACAATTTGGTTATATCATAAATTCTGAGCAATCGGGATACCTTCAGATTTCCGAGTCGAACAACTTTCCCCCCTTGGAGGAGCAGTACGCTCGCGCCAAACTGCATGTACAGGACAGTGCCAACCTCGGTACGAGCAGGGTGGTGAAGTGGAGATAGCATGGCGACATGGAGGACAGTAGTGTCCTCGCTATTGGCAGGGTGGTGACGTGGGGGAAGCGCAGCAGCGGGCACGCTTTTGATGGGTGGCGGCGACGCTGGGGATGGTTTGTTGTCCCTGGAGATCTTGCCGCAATGCTGGGGTCGGGCGGCGGTGCTGGGGCGTTCGTTTTTGGAAGAAAATGGGATTGGGGGGAAACTCTGATTTGTGATTGGCGTTGTCCATTCCGCGGTGTTTTAAGGCTAATGATCCTTTGCTACAAATAAAATTGTGAGCGATTTGGAAAGATTTGTGATTGTTTCCTTAAAGCTATACTTGATTGATGCTAGACGTTAATTTTTGGTACCAGGAGCCTATTTCCTTGATTGTGGCGATTGGGCTGATACACAATAAATGCATTTCAATTTTTTCCCCGAATGGCGCGGGAGATGTTTGATGATGCTCCTGAGCGTGATCAACGGCTGGGATTTTCCCAATGTTTGATGTCAAAGTGCACACCATCCCCAACTCCAATATAATAGTAAAGAATAAAGGAAGTAAGGTTTCTGCCTACTTTCAGGAATCTGTATTCAGATATTTTATGAAAACGGAATTATGACTATAATAAAACGCTCTAAATAAGGAGATGACCCTTTTAACACGGGAACTACAAACCAATTTTTTCTAAGCAAATCTCGATGTGCACTACAAGAAATCTGCCATAAGTTGACAAAATAAAGGTGTCACTGAAACGTCAATAATGGCTACTTGTGACGTTACGGTGACGCTTTTCAAAATGTCAAAAGCTGGGAGTCAGCAGTGACTGTGAAAGATCGAGATGTCGCCTAGAGGGGGGTGAATAGGCAATTACAAACTCTTGCGGATTTGTCTTGTAAGAATGCGGAATTAAACTATCGTTTAGTTTACAAGCACAAACCCTAAATATGCTAAGCTCAACTAAGTGTAACAATAGCAACTAGAGCTAAGCAAGATAGGCACAAGATATATGTAGCACAAGTGATAGCAAGATATCTGTACTTCAAGCACGATAGCTATCACAAGGAAAGAGAGCTAGGGTATAGAAATAACCGATGCACGCGGAGACGAGGATGTATTCCTGTGTTCCCTTCCTTTGCAAGAAGGTACGTCGCGTTTGGAGGAGTGGAGGTCCCACGAAGGATTCCCCGCGCCACGAAGGCTCACCCTATTCTCCGAACCACACCCACGAAGGATAATGGCCCTTTCCTTATGGTTAGCTTTTCCTCCGCTCCGGAGATGGCAAGCTCCACAACCACTTCACAAGCTCCACGAAGGAGAAGCCCGGGCCTCTTCACAATCTTCTTGAAGAGATCACCGGAGCACAAACCACCAAGCGAACTAGGAGGTCTCCCTCCAAGAGTAACAAGCTCACGGTCTCTCACTCGAACTAATCGTGGTGGAGAGCTCAACACTATGCAATGATGCAAAGCAAGAACACTAGAGGTGTTCAAGTCCTTCACTCTCAAATCCCACCCAAGCAACAAATGCTAAGATGAGATTGGAGAGGAAGAACAATGGGGAAAGTCAACACAAGACTCCAAGATCTAGATCCAAAGGGTTCCCCTCACTTAGAGAAGAAATGGATTGGTGGAAGTGTAGATCTAGATCTCCTCTCTTAGATCCCTCAAGAATTAGCAAGAACTATGGGAGGAATCAAAGGGGAGAGAAAGTTCTTCCAAGAGCAACAATGGAGGTGAAGAAAGGGGAAGAACAAGCTCAGCTCAAGGTGGAAGAAGCCTATTTATAGCTAAGGGGGAAATAGAACCGTTGGGGAAAAAACAGAGAAAACAGCAAGAAAAACGGGCTAAAAAATCGCCCCAGCCGGCGGCCCAGCCGGTTGACCGGAAGCTGGGCTGAGCAGGACGGACAGCGGTCCGGCCAGGCCAGGACACCAACCGGATCGGGCAGCATGGGCCGCGCTGAGCCTTTTGGCCCAGTCGGCGCGAGGTGGCAGCGCCCGCCGCGCGTGGGCGACGCATGCGCGTGGGCTGCCCAGCCGCGTGGGCCGCGCGGGCGAGGCGGCCCAATGAGGCAGCCGGCTAGGCCGGGGGCAGCGCCGGGCAGGCCGGTCACGGACCGGGCCCGAGGCCGGTGGAGGCGGTCCGGATGCCGCCCGGTTGCGGACCGGGTGGGCCGGTGGCTGGCCCGGTCGGCCGGCTGGCCCCTCCCCTTTTCTTTTCCCTTTTTCTTTTCTTTTTCTTCTTTTACTTTTTCTTTAATAACAAATGCTCCCGAACTCCGATTCGAATGAAACCAATTTTGTTTGAGAGATAAGAACAAATGCTATCCTATGGAAAGTGAAAACACAAGAATCTGTAGGAGGGGATTTTATCATGAATATAAAAGGTAGAACCTTATATCATGAATAACCTACAAAATCACCCAACCTCGAAAACGCAATAGAAGATGCATGCGAACTCCGTTTTCGATGAACTTGGGCTTGTTGTAAAGCTAGCAACAAGCTCAAGAACCTTACACATAGAAACACCAAGAAACAATAAGAATATGCAAAGTATGCAAATGATTGAGCTCCCTAAGACGATGTGATCAAGTTACCCAACCGAAAGCCCATCTTAATAGTGCGGCTATTTATCCTATAATCCGGTCTCCCAACATCCACCTTGAGACCGGTAAAAGGAAAACCTAGCAAGGTCATACCTTTGTCCTTGCGCATCCCGCTCGATCTTGATGACAACTCTTCAATCTTCACTCAAGCCGGAATGCCTCACTTGATCAATGTTACTTTGTGAAGACTCACAAATGCTCCCCCATACACTATGATGGGAAAGCTCCATTGATGCACATCTTCACATGTCCATTATCACCAAATGGACGACAAGCTTCAAGCATGTGATCCACTCAAGATGCTCATCTTGAACTTGCCCAACTCAACCTTGTATCTTCTCATACTCACATAAGATAGAGCATGGCTAATATTGAGTTCCATCTAAGAACTCCATCTTCATTTCTTCTTCTTGATCATATCGCATATATGTCTTTAAATCGATGATCTT
This sequence comes from Lolium perenne, assembly GCF_019359855.2. NCBI lineage: Eukaryota > Viridiplantae > Streptophyta > Magnoliopsida > Poales > Poaceae > Lolium > Lolium perenne. The sequence continues at coordinate 92,832,624 of NC_067250.2, read as the reverse complement.
GATGCCAATACACAAGGTATACCTTTATCTTCATGGCATCCATACTTGAATCCAACACATGGAGTACAAGTAGTACCTATGGAATATTCCTTCATATAAACTCAATGAAAACATTAGTCCATAGGGGTTGTCATTAATTACCAAAACCACACATAGGGGCAATATACCCTTACAATCTCCCCCATTTTGGTAATTGATGACAAACTCAATAAGAGGGTTTATATAATGAATATTAGAAACAAGTACGCAACTTATCCGAGAATAAGTTGTATACAAGAGGTTGTATTTGATATGGTCAAGTAACACAAAGCTACTAGCCCATATCAAAACCGGCTCTACTCACACAACTACAACAAATGCAAGGGATGTGAGTAGAACCAATATATATAGAGAAAACTCCCCCACAATGTATGCACGTGTGATGAACATGAATTCATTGCATATATTGTCAAGATTAACCTTTGGGATAGTTTCCACTATATATATACAACCATGCAAGACATATAAATATGGAATGCATGAGAGGAAAAACACTTAAGCACAAACCAAACTTAAGTATAAAACCATTCCCTTAAACCCTCTAAACTTCTCCCCCATTGGCATCGATTGTCAAAATAATTTAGAAGGCCAATATAATGTGAGTTCCTCCCCAAAGTGTGCACTTTTCATAATTTGAGTGGAATCAAGTGCACATATCCAATGATGAATACTTGAAGGAAGTCAAACTATATTGAGGATCAAAAGATTGCATAAAGATAACATGGTGAAGTGAGCTTCAACAAATAAAGCAAGCAATCAAAGATCCAATTGGTCAAACAAAGATATCAAGATAAGAGAGATATAGTGCTCTAGATAAAGTAAGAAAGCTCCCCAAGGTTCGTGCACAATTTATAATGTTTGCATTTGAATACAATATGCACAAACATGAAATCCTCACTCCCTATATATCATTTAGAACACAACTAGAGAATATGCTTATCAAGAACAACTTGAGTCCAACAAATACGAGATATGAGTGCATGAAGAAAATAAATAAACCAAGCACTCATAAATCTTCTTTACCAATCCACTAAAAACAAAGGGGTAAAAGATGGTCGGCAAAGAACAAGGATATCAAGGTGATGGATTAACGCTCTTATGTATATGAGTTTCTAAAGTGGACAAAGTGATCCATAAAGAAACATGCACACACAAGAGGTTAACAAAATAGATAAGACAAGATATCCAAGATGAAGTAATAACATATACCAAAGGATGTTTGCTTAAGAAGCATATATAGCCTATGGCTCCAATTTTCACTTATGGTATATGAATGAACTTCAACCAAGTTAAATCTCAAAAACATCACAACTAACAATAAGGGAAGTAAAGCTAGTTGGAGTGTTTTGAGAAAGGCAACAAGTATCACAAATACGGATTTATTTCACAAATACATCAATATTGCACACAAGAGCTCTTTGAGGAATTGATATGCAATAAATTGCTAGAGGGCATATTTGTGATAGGTGAATCATACAATATGATATATATATATAACCTATCATATGCATCTTCTCAAATTACTCAAATGTTTAATAAGAAGTTTTACTTTAAGAGGGTTTTTCAGGAACCGCAATATTTTTGAAATAAATAATTTCATGCCAAGATACAACCTACAAGAGGTTGGATGCTATATGAGAGTGCATGAATAAGATACTTGTTACCGAGATGGCAATGGCTTGATGTAGTAGATAAGAGTTCATCGATCATCCTAGCTTGACTCCAATCCTCATATGGTGACAACACCTTTCTTATAGATGAGACAAGCCTCCATTGCATCTCCAATGTACCTAAAACATCATTCAAGTACATCTTGGTCCCCAAACTTATTGGTTCCAACATGGTTAGACTAACCATAATATATATAGGACACACTCCATATAAATATGTGCATATTTAGATGAAATTTGAATTTCATGCACATCTTAGCCATTTAGGATTTGATGGAGTATATTCTATATAATGGATCAAAGAAAGAAAACATGCTATAAATATAAACAAATTACATATAAGCACGCATAAAGACTTTAAAGATCCAAGAAAGATATACTTTGGACAAAACACCAAATGAATTGAAGAAGGCATAAAGATGTGACTAAACGAATTTGTTGTCCAAATTATATCAAAGACGCAAATCTCAAAAGATTTGTTCAACAAAGTTCAACAAATGAACTAAGAAGAAACCATTGAGCATAAAGGATGAAATAAAGAAAACATGCTCAAAGATTTATCTCATTCACCAAATAACGCATAGGAGAAGGAATGAGATAGCAAAACTCCCAAAGGAGCAAGGTTCGAACAAATAAACCAAACCCACTACACTTTTCACAATGGCACAATGTACCGTAAGGAAAAGGTATGTATTCTCATACAAGGTTATCAATTGTCAAAGACAATGAGTATATTGGAAATAATTTCCGGTGGTGTATTGATAATGATAGAAAGAATCATCTTCACAATTAAAGGCATATAATTAATATATATAGGATTAAGCACTATGCAAGGATGAAGATTCTTGATAGCTTCAACTAGTCAAACAATCACGCACGACAATGATTAGAATAACTTGAAGCAAACGGTGTATCAAATAAGATATAGAGATATGTATTTGAGAAAAACCGTACCAAGAATTTCTTACTCAAACAAGAACCAAAAGGTGAGCAATAAAAGCTTTTTACTACAAGTGGAGTTTGTTTGAGCAAACATGCCACCTAGGATCAAGATAATTACGTGTATCAACACTTAGTGGCATAGCCTCATATGTTCACATTTTCTAGGCTTGTGATATGTACGAAACATATTACTCCCCCATAATGTGATAAAACATTTCTTCTAAATAAGGGGCAACTAAAATTCAACTAGAGATGATTAATGGATATTTAGAATTTGAATTTCTCATGAGTATGACACACCACATAGTGACTAGATAATCTTGCAATATCAATACTAAGTGGTGGTACCCATGTACACACATTTTAAAGAAAGAGAGATGCACAAAGCATATCACTCCCCCAAAATGGGATGTTCCATTAATAACTCAAAGAGAGCCAAATAAGATATCATCAAGATGCATTAGGCTTCAAAACAATACACAAGTATATGATGAGTCAAACAAACATACTTGAATACACAAGATAGGTAAGTAAGACACAACACATACACACAAATATTTGGTACAAAACCAAACATGCAAAGGGGTAAGTAACTTACAATAAACATGAAAAGTTGAAGTATAAGTTACCGCAAAGAGGAACATTGGATATAAGTCCATATGACTTGGTTTGGTCAAAATATAATATATGAAGATCCCTTAATTCTTCATGAAGTAGCCAAGTCTCCAATGACCTCCACATACACCTATTGATCAAATTTGAGCTTGTTGGTCCCCAACCAAGTTAGATCCTAAGAGGTTAGTCACAACAGGCTTGGCAACCCAAATGGTTCTTTTCTTGAAACCACTTTGAGTTCCAACAAACTTGGCAAACACATTGCCATCCTTATCCTTCCCTAGAGAATAATCATCATCAACAATTATAGGGTTAGATAAGGTACCACCTAAGCAAGAAGAAGCAAAGTGCCCCTTCTCACGGCATAAGTAGCAAGTGTTCCCCTTTCTCTTCTTTATTGATTTCTTCTCTTGGGGAACAATATCTTGATTCTTCTTGGGAAGTGGCCTATCTTCAACTTGAGATCGAGCATGAGCTTGACCTTGACCGTGTGGCCATTTCCCTTGTTGTTTCTCACTCAAGTGCTTCTTCTTCTACAATGGGCATGATCTAACATGATGCCCTTCAACCTTGCACTTGAAGCAAACCAACTTGGCCGGATCCTTGACTTTGTCTTGGCCCTTCTTCTTGTTGCTCTTGCTCTTGGACTTGATCTTGTTATTGGAGTTGAATCCAAGTCCACTCTTGTCATTGGGGGATTGTTGCGCACTCAACATCTTGTCAAGTGCGGATTTCCCTTCATGACGCTTTTCCAAGTCTTTCTTCAAAGAAAGGACTTGGGCCTCGAGCTCTTTTATTTCCTCTACATGGTTAGTAGAAATACAAGTACTAGAGGAAGTAGAAGCTTCATTGTTAGAGCAACAAGTCAAAGTTAGTAATCCAACACAAGGTGTATCACTAGTTTGACTAGATGGATTACAAGGACTAGCACATGGCGATATATCATTTGTAGTAGAGATTGTGCTAATGTCCACATGAGGCTCACAAGATGTTACCTTAGTGATACTAGCCTCATGAGCTAACTTTAGCCCATCATAGGAAATTAGAAGGTCATCATGAGAGCCCGAGAGTTTTTTATGACTTTCTTCCAATTCCCTATAATTGCTAGTTAGCAACTCAAGTTGAGCCCTTAACTCAACATTCTCCTTTAAGATAGATGCTTCACAGGAAGTAGAATTAGTAGCACAAGCATCAACAATAGTTTTCTCATTTTCATGCATATAGGATTCAATTTTTTGTGTAAGCATAAAATTAGTATGCTTCTCATCTTTTAGCTCATGCTTGAGGAGAGTGAATCTCATTTCCCCATTTTCAACATGGGACTCCAAATCCACTATGGTTTCCCTATATTTATTCAAGGTATCCATAGAGTGTTCGAGATTAGCACGAGCTTCTTTATTACCATGAAGAGAAGGATATACCATTGCCATATTATGCACCAAGGTATTATATTCTTTATCATTATCATCATCATCACTCTCATCATCAGAGGATGTGTTAGGAGTCAAAGTAGGAGATACCTTTGATCCTTTTGCCATAAGGCACATGTGCAAACCGGAGAATGAAGATGAAGATATTCTTGAATCCTCATATGAAATCGTGTCTTGATCCATAGAGTGTTCGGTTTCCTCTACATTGTTAGTCAACAACCAACTAGAGGAAATAGAAGCATTTTGATTATGGGAGCAAGACAAGGTAAGCATATCATCATGAGATCTATGTAAGCAATTTACACATGATATGCAAGGACTATCAACACAAGCATGTAGATTATTTTCAATGCTAGATGTGTTTAAGTCCAAAGAGGAAGCATTGTAATGGGATAGAGATGAAGAATCATCACTCTTGAGCACAATATCAACATTGCAATTTTCCTCACCACTCACCATATCATTACCTTGTGTCTTGCAACACATTGGTGAAGTGGAAGTAGATGATAACTCATCACGACCGGAGGTGGAAGCAATTTGGAGCTCTTCATGATGTGAAGGGGAAGAGAGCTCCTCGGAGTCACCACCGACCAATTGAGAAGTGGATCCACCAAACATTTCCTTAAGCTTGATCCACATCTCATGAGACGATTTTCGCTTTATATATATGTCAACACCCGGATTTTTAAGTCCAGATGCCTATTATGCCGTACATCGCAATCCCAGGAATAATGTTTTTGCGAGACATAATAGTAAGTAGCCTAGAGTCATCATTTATTACAACACATATTGTCTTACAACCATAGATCACATGATCTAATATTACACGAATATATTGTTCAACATCACAAATAGTAGCGGAAGCGAAGTAGTAGTGGACGATCTATTCCACAGGCAACGCTTGACGTTAGAAGACGATCCTAGTTATCGTAGACGTCCTGTTGTCCGTCATCCTGATACTGGTGCTCTCCTTCGTAGTCTGGCATTTGAATAGCCAGGGCAAAGCCATGAGTACTTTTAAAGTACTCGCAAACTAACTCTAAGATAAATACTCATTAAGTGTAAGGGGGTGCTAAGCTCTAGGTTCATTTGCATAAAGCCAAGTTTTAGTTTCATAAATCTTTGGTAAAGCCTTATCATGTGCTAGACTAACTCAAGTGGGAACATTAGTGTCATTCCCACAACTCATTATGGTTCACCATAATGTCACCTTCCAATCCACCATTCATTTCTAGAATCAAAACATTTTAATGATAACGGAGATAGTATGGCCTTTCCAATCGTCCGTAACCGTGGACACGGCTATTCGAATAGGTTTAACACTCTGCAGAGGTTGTACTCTTGTGCCACAACTTTTGATTTCATCCGTCGAGGATAACCCCGAATCATCGTAACACAGTACGCGGATCATCAATCGAAACCTTTCACTTATATATGCTAGTATGAGCACCTCTCCCCATGAGCTTGGCCTCCCGGTGGAAACCGCAGTTAACCCGGGAACTGCACAGGGCTTGGGCCGTACATTCACCTCATTTCAACATCAATCCACACTTAACGGAGGCAGCCGCAGCGTAACCCCTATGATGTTTGTTCAGAGGGAACCCATACTAAAATACACAAGTTTCTAGTTAAGCCCTACCCATAATCAGGTATTGTGGGGGTACTTATATAATTGGAAGGGTATCGCATTCAAACCCAATCATCAATTTTATCAAAAATCACCATCTTCTCTTGTTCAAATCCACCTCCACTTTACTTTCTTTCAAAGTCATTTCACTTCACCATGTTCCCATCTAGAGTAGTCAATTTTAATTGATTAGCACTAGCAACTATATGAGGGGTGCTATCTAGCTTTGAGTGGTGCTAACCTATTCCAAGTATTTTTCTACTCTAGACCAAGTGAATCATAAATCAAAAAGGTACTTTGAAATAAATAAGCAAAAGTAAATGTAAGTAAAAACATGGGATAGGTAATACATAAAGTAAAGTGTGATGGTGCCTTTGCTCTTGTAGAGCTAAGCACTTGTGTTTAGCAAGGGTTAGCTTGCCTTGAGCTGGGTAGTTATCGAAGTTCTCTTCTTCTTCCTGAGAGTAGCCCTCCTCCTCTTGGTATTCCTCGTTACTAGCGTCTATATACGAATACGAGGTATAAATACTAAACCAAGCTCACATACTAAACTAGAAACACTCAAAGGGTTCACACACTAGTCTTAGTAGCAATCAAACATGGCATGGTGGATTATTTGATTAGTCTTTATTTGAAAGAAATTAATTTCCTCTCATTATTCCTATTTCTTAAATTTGGTATGTAGGTCTTTAAAAGAACTCATTTCTTTTCATTACCTCTTATTAAGATTTAATCTCTTCATATAATAATAAGGTATGAAATATAGGTTGACCCAAAGTCAACATTTCATATCTATTATATGTGAGTTCAATTTAATTGAAGTGCTACACTTCACATAGTTTTAATACTTAACATTTAAATGAATTAAAATCTCTAAGTAATAATTCTCAAGGGTTCATTAGCCTAAGTCATTCCCCCTGGTTATTAGTACTTAGGATCAAAATTTAAATGAGAGGTAGCTCTCATATTAGGGTTGAGTTTGAATTCCTCTTTAAAAATGTTCTAGAAATGACTACATAGCCATTTTATTTGATCTAGTCCATGATCATACAAACAACAGGGCTATGTTATTGCATAATCAATTAGAGGACATCATTTGTGATTTATTAGAATTGGAATTACTTCAAAATTTATTCTGGTTGAATTTTAAATAAAATTTGAATGTTCAAAAGTCCCTGCCTTGTCTTTTTTGTCAAATTAAATCTACAATGAAATTGGAGATGGGGCTAGTGGCATTGGATAGATAAATTCAGGGGCTTTCCAACGGTATAAAGTTTGCTAAATTTGGTTTGGCAGATTTCAAACTATTCAAAATTTGCTAAACACTCAGCAGCACAAACTTGAATAAGGATTAAATCCAGATTTGAATTCATGGGCTAGGCGGGAAAGCTAAACGGGCCGAAACTAGTTTAAATCCCACTTCACAGCCCAACACGCATCTGGCGCGCTCGGGCCGCGCTGACGAGGTGGGGGCCACCTATCGGCGACACTTAACGCAGCGAAACGGTTCGCGAAATAGAAACCGTTGGATTAGACTGGGATCCGACGGCGTGTGAACGTCGTCTTCTCCGACGAGCGGCGGGCTCCCTGGCGGTGAGCCTAGGGGGTCGGAGGGCGTACCAGGCCGGCGCAGGAGTCTGGCAGTAGGCGCGGAGAAGATGTAGTAGATGAGGAAGCCCTGGGAGCAGCGGCGGCGCTCGGGGAGGCGCCAATCGGAGCAGAGCTTCCGCGGGCTCCGGCGGACTTGAGCTTGCGATTCGAGCAGCTCCGGCGAGGTGGTGCTAAATTGAGGTGGGGAGCTTGTTCAGAGAAGGGAGGGGAGCAAAGTGTGTGAAGAAATGGTGGGCGGAGGAGCTCTATTTATAGCAGGCGATGGAGGCCGTGAGGTGCTGCGGAGGAGCGTCGTCGGCGTGGCCTCTCCGTCGGTCGAAAGGGCAAGGCGAGGACGGCATCTTGTAGGCGTCGTCCTGGCGATGCTCAACGGCTAGCTGGCACAGAGAAAAGGCGACGGGATGGCTCGGGAGCGTGCAGGGTTTGCGGCAGGGCGTGCGGCATCATTCGGTCGAGGACGACGGCGATGGTGCAGGGGCAGGCCTGGGCTTGTGTCTAGCGTGTAGAGGGCGGGGTGTAGATGCTCGACGCAGTGCTAGGGATGCAGGGGGAGGACGGAGGTGCTCGAGCGCTTGGCGTCCTGGCGCGGCCAGAGCGCGGTCACCGCATGGGCTGGCACGTCCTGGCACGCTTTGGGCACGGCTTGTCTGGCCAATGCCAAGCCTTGGCTTTGCTGGGGCGTGTACCGTTGGTGTCCTTGTGCTGTGTAGATGCTCCAGGACAAGGGCAAGAGTTGAAAAGAGGGCTGGAGGTGGAGATGCCAAAGGTGGCCGGCATGGCCACGGTATGCATTAGACTAGGGTTTCTTTTCCCTCTCCTCTCACTTTAATCGATCAAGCCAAGTACTGGGGTGAAGCAGGGGTTGTAAGAGGGTGCAATGATCAAGGATTAAAGGGGTTTAGGGAAGAAACCAGTGGGTAATAGGGTGACACACAATTCTGGATTATTGCATGCAAGGTGTTCGGTCAAATGGCCGCAAGAACTTTTCTTTTGAATTTTGAAATTCTTTTTGGTGAATCTCATTTATATAATTAAATTGATGTATTGGTGGTGGTGGCACTCAATTTGGAGTTGTTTTGCAAAATGTCAAAAGTGACATGATCTTCTCTTTATTTCAGCATCCCTTCTTGTCACTCTTATTCTGGTCAACCTAGTCAACACTAGCCATGATGGTCAACATCAAAGTTGCTCACCTTGACATGGTCTTGGATGACATGGCTTTAGTTGACCAAGTTTAGTTCAACAATTGAGAAAACCAGGGGGGTAAAGAGGTGAAGAAAATATTTTGGGGAGAAGTGACCATTATCATATGTATGTGAGATTTTTGATTTCCTTGTGTTTGATTCTTGATTCAAGGATGCAAAAGTGTTAGTTTATCATATTGAAGTATTTTAGAAGCAAGGGAGCAAGCAATCTTGGCCTTGGTTGAGGATTTGCTATTTTGCATAATGTGTATGTGAGTGAGAAATGGGTTTTTCCCATTTTCTCCAATTCCCCTCAAATTAGGGTTTGGTGATCTTGGTTAGGGTTCACATAGCAATGGTTACTCATACTAACACTCATCATGGCAATTGCACAAAAGAATTTCACTCAAATGCATAAATCTATATGTGGCACTATATGCATAAAAAGTTTTTGTTAATTGCAAATTTTGGGTTTGGGGAAAATCTCTCTCTTGTTTATTATTGTTGAAACTTGGGATGTTACAAACCCTTCCCCCTTACAAAAGATCTCGTCCCGAGATCTGAGAAAACTAGGTACTAAAGAGATCTGGGTACTCAGTCCTCATAAAGTCTTCTCTCTCCCAAGTGGCTTCTTCTTCGGTGTGATTACTCCATTGGATCTTCAGAAACTTGATACTTCGAGTACGGGTAGTTCTGAAAGCTTCTTCCAGGATGCGAATAGGTACTTCGCGGTATGTCATATCTGAGTTGATATCCACAGCTCGATGGTCGATGTTCTTGAAAACGTCGGTCTTCTCAGGTACCTCTAAACACTTCCGGAGTAGCGAGATGTGAAACACATTGTGCACCGCTGACATTTCTTCCGGTAACTCCAGCTGATAGGATACTTCTCCTCGGCGGCTCAGGACCTTGAAAGGTCCGACATAACGGGGTGCGAGCTTTCCTCTAAGCTGAAATCTCTGCATTCCTTTAAGAGGGGACACTTTGAGATATACGAAATCTCCGATCTCGAAGGTCATCTCTCGGCGTCTCTTGTCGGCGTAGCTCTTCTGTCTTGATTGGGCTGTCCTGAGGTACTCGCGGATCTTGTGAACCTTCTCTTCGGCTTCTCGGAGAATATCTGGTCCAAAGACTTGACTCTCTCCTACTTCCGACCAATTCAGAGGGGTACGGCACTTCCTTCCGTACAGTGCTTCGAAGGGGGCCATCTGCAAGCTGGCTTGGTAGCTGTTGTTGTACGAGAATTCTGCATACGGCAAGCAGTCTTCCCACTTAGATCCATACTCTAGCACACATGCCCTCAACATATCTTCTAGTATCTGGTTGACTCTTTCAGTCTGTCCATCTGTCTGCGGGTGATAGGCGGTGCTGAAATTCAGACGAGTTCCGAGTCCTTCATGTACTTTCTGCCAGAATCTGGAGGTGAATTGGGATCCTCTGTCGGATACTATCGACTTCGGGGTTCCGTGCAAGCTGACTATCCTTGAGATATATAGCTCTGCGAGTCTCGGTCCTTGATAGGTGGTCTTGACGGGGATGAAGTGGGCGACTTTGGTCAGTCTGTCGACCACTACCCAGATGGAATCATTTCCTTTACTAGACTTGGACAGTCCGGTGATGAAGTCCATTCCTACGGAATCCCACTTCCATTCGGGAATCTGTAAGGGTTGCAACAGTCCTGCGGGGCGTTGGTGTTCTGCTTTGACTCTTTGACAGATGTCACACTTGGCGATGTAGCTTCCAATTTCTCTCTTCATTCCATGCCACCAGAATTGTTCCTTCAAATCCTGGTACATCTTGGTTCCTCCGGGGTGAATGGAGTACAGGGTGTCGTGGGCTTCTTTCAGAATAACTTGCTTCAATTCTGAGTCTGACGGCACGCAAAGGCGCTTGTTATACCATAGCACTCCTTCTTCATCTACGGTGAATCCCGGTGCCTTTCTGGCGGCTATTTGGTTTTTGATTCCGTCAATGCTAGCATTTCCTTTCTGAGCTTCTTTGATCTGACTAATCAGGGTGGGTTAGAGTTCAATGCTGGCGAGGTATCCTTCGCTAACCAGTTCAAGCCTAAACTGTTCAAACTCTTCAAACAGGCTGGGTTGCTCAATTGCTAACATGGAGTTCAACTGACACGGCAGTCCACTCAGAGCATCTGCTACCACATTGGCCTTGCCGGGGAGATAGTGGATTTCCATGTCGTAATCCTTGATTAACTCTATCCATCTGCGCTGTCTCATATTCAGCTCCTTCTGCGTGAAGATATACTTCAGGCTCTTGTGATCCGAGTAAACCTCGCATCGATTACCCATGAGGTAATGACGCCATACTTTCAGTGCTAACACCACCGCTGCTAGCTCTAAGTCATGGGTTGGATAGTTCTGTTCATGCTGCTTCAGCTGTCTTGATAGGTAAGATATCACTTTGCCTTCTTGCATCAGCACACATCCAAGACCAATCTTGGAGGCGTCGCAGTACACATCGAAGGGCTTGGTAATGTCCGGCATCACCAGTATTGGGGCTGTTGTCAATCTTAGCTTGAGCTGTTGAAAGCTCTCTTCACACTTGTCGGTCCATTCGAACTTCCGGTCCTTCTTCAACAATTGGGTCATCGGTCTTGCTATGCTCGAGAATCCTTCAACGAATCGGCGGTAATATCCCGCCAATCCGAGAAATGCACGGACTTCGGTTTGGGTGGTTGGGGCTTTCCATTCTTCAACAGTCTTGATCTTTGCGGGGTCAACGGCAATTCCTCCGGCTGACAAGATATGACCCAAAAATCCTACTTCTTTCAACCAGAACTCACACTTGCTGAACTTGGCATACAACTGATGTTCCCGAAGGGTATCTAGGACCACTTCCAAATGTTGCTCATGTTCTTCCTCGGACTTGGAGTATATGAGGATGTCGTCGATGAAGACAACGACAAACTTGTCCAGGAAGTTCATAAAGATCTTATTCATGAGATTCATGAAGTAAGCGGGGGCATTGGTCAATCCAAATGACATGACATTGTACTCATACAATCCATATCTGGTGGTAAAGGCAGTTTTGGGGATGTCGGTGGCACGAATCTTCAACTGATGGTATCCTGTCCGCAGATCTATCTTCGAGAATACTTGGGCTCCGGTCAGCTGGTCAAACAGATCTTCTATCTTGGGCAACGGATACTTGTTCTTAATGGTGACATCGTTAAGCTTACGATAGTCCGTAACCAAACGAGTGGCACCGTCCTTTTTATCCACAAACAAAACTGGTGATCTCCAGGGTGACGCACTTGGTTGAATCAGACCTTTGAATAGCATATCATCCAGTTGCTTCTTCAGTTCCACTAACTCTGCCGGGTTCATGCTGTAGGCTCTCTGGGCTATAGGTCCGGTTCCGGGGATTAACTCGATGATAAACTCGATATCCCGATCTGGGGGCATACCGGGTAGGTCATCCGGAAACACATCAGGATATCGACAAACGACCCTGATCTGATCCAAAGTGGGTTTGGCTAGGCCTTGGTTACAAGTGAACTTTCGGGGCATCTTTTCAGATATGTGTTCGACTATTATTTCGGTGCTACTAGTCATGGTGATGGCCTTCTTGGCACAATCAATCAGTCCATGATGTTTCGCCATCCAGTCCATTCCCAGGACTACTTCCAAACCTTTGGCTCCCAGAACAATCAAATTTGCATAGAATTCTATTTCATGAATTCTGATTGGCACATCTTTGCAAATTTTTCTAGCTTTAGTTGTTGATCCAGGTATTTGAACTATCATGACATGCTTCAAACCGATGGGTTGAATCTTACTAGTGCATGCAAAATCTTCGGTAATGAATGAATGCGATGCTCCAGAATCAAACAGCACTCTTGCGGGTATTGAGTTAACAGAGAACATACCCAGCACAACGTCTGGGGCTTCCTGAGCTTCTTCTGCATTCATGTGGTAGAGGCGGCCGTTGCGGTTGTTCGGGTTGTTGGGGGCGAACTTCTTGTTGGTGGTGACACGACGCTGCTGCTGCGCAGGGCCTGAGGTGTTGGCGGCAGTCTTGGCGAGCTTCTTGGGGCACTCATAGGAGAAGTGCCCAGCCACTCCGCACTCATAGCAGTTGTAGGTGGACTTGTCCTTGGGGGTGATGGGAACAGCATTGCTCCCAGTCCTTGGAGCAGTGTTGGAGTTGTTGTTGGGGGCGCGAGGTGGAGCGCGGTTGAAGTTGCTGTTGTTGTTGTTGTAGTTGTTGTGTCCTCCTGACCTGGGGTTTCCTCCACTCCGGTTCTGATAACTCGGACGTGGATTCTGCATCGGGGGCTTGTTGTTTCTTGGGGCGAACCCTCCACTTGAGTTGGGGCGATACTTGTGGTTGTTGCTGGGCCCACTCTGGTTCATCATACGGCGCTTGCGGTTCTCATTGGCTTGGTGTATCTTCCCCTCCATCTGAATGGCGGAGTCAACGAGGGCTTCTAAGTCAGCGAAGGGGATATTGATCAGCACAGTCTGCATCTCATCGTGCAGTCCATTCAAAAACCTCTCCTTCCTTTTCTCGACGGTGTCCGTCTCATCCGGGGCGTACCTTGACAAAGTGAGGAACTTGTCGCGGTATTCCACCACGGTCATTCTGCCTTGCTTCAGTTCCCTGAACTCATCCCTCATCTTCTTAATCAAACCCGGGGGCACATGATACTTACTAAACTTGAGTTTGAAATCCTCCCAAGTCATCATTTGCCCCGCATGTAAGGCGAGGGTACTTGTCCACCAGGCACGTGCAGGTCCAGCCAGATAGTGGGTGGTGAACAACACCTTCTCGTTGTCCTCCACTCCGGCAACCTCGAGATTGTTCTCCATAGTTTGGAGCCAATCATCAGCATCGAGGGGTTCCTCGGTCTTGCTGAACACCAGTGGGTTAGTGTTCTGGAAGTTTTTCAGCTTTGACCCTGGGTGGTCGTGGTTTCCGTGGCCTTGATTGCCCTGAGCAAGTTGTTGAAGTGCAGCTAGGTTGGCTTGACGGTCAACTCTCTCAGCTTCTCTTTCTGTCATCATCTGTTGCAACATCTGCATCATTGCGGTCTCGTTGCGAGTTGGGGGTGCCATCTGAACAGTGATAGGGATCATGAGATAAGAGGGAAATGTCTATGGCTCATTTTGGGATAAAATTTCAACTTAAAACTTGATTCATAGTAATAATAATATTACACACACAAACATAGTCATGGAGGTAGCACATATTACAAGCCAAATGTTCAGGAGGGTTTTAAGAACCCTTTCAACAAACTACGATACATGGGGCGGGTACAAAGGACCGATACATAACACGGGACGCAAGTGCTCAGACGGGACTACTCGCCATCGACGTTGATAGGGTAGACATTGTCTACCCCGGCATCGAGGTGCTCGTGGCCATCCTCGTAAGGGTGGAACTCCAGGTCGTCGTCTTCCTCCTCCTCGTAGTCGTCGTCGTTGCTGACGTAGGAGTAGCCGTCCCCCTGGATGTTCTCCCCTTCACCTTCGCCTTCCAGCTCCTGGATCTGCTCAGCTTGGGCAGCGATGGTCGCCTTCAGAGTGGCGATCCTGGCCTTCAGGCGGTTGATGGCGTGATCCTTCTTCTGGTTGGCACGGCGGAGTGCCCTGCGTTCTCCGGCGATCACCCTGATGGTGTCCGCCTGCTGCGCCAACTGGATGTGAGTGTGGTTGGCGTATTCGCGGGAGTTGTCGAGGTCGATGCGGGTCTCACTCAGCATGAAGTCAAGATGATCAACATGGTGGCGAAGTTGCGGGTGCGACGGCAGGTTCATTGGCACTCCGAGGGAGTTGTGCCTTGCATAGTGCACAAAGCGACTATCCGTGAAGTCCATGAAGTTTTGCCCGCACAGACGTGCGAGTCCTTCCTGAAGTCCTCTTGCGAGACCATCCGCCCAGTTGTTCTCCCTGAAGGAGAACTGGATCCTTGCGCTCATTGGGAGCGTGAACCTTCCACGAAGGTCCACCATGATCACCCACTGAAGTTGACCACCGGGTTGGTCATTCAGCATTCCGCCAAAGACTTCCGGTGGTGGGCGCCCGAGGAACTCTGAGAGGGAGAAGAGGTCCCTCTCAAAGATGATCTCTCCGCCGTTCCCCAACTGATAGAACTCAGTCTGGAGAAAGGGCTGCGCGTCCACGACGTGATCCATCTATAGAGAGATTAGATGATTAAGTTAGAGAAGTGCAAGTGTTCCAAATTTTAATTTACTTAGAAGAAGGGCATGAATTTAAGGTTTGTAATAGACTCTTCAAGGTAAGAAAGTGAATAAGGTTTTCATAACTAGTCAAATCATGGAATTTGAAACTAAGTTTTTGAGCGTCCATTCTAACTAGGGTCTCCTAAGGTCAAACAATGGCTCTGATACCAACTTGTCAACACCCGGATTTTTAAGTCCAGATGCCTATTATGCCGTACATCGCAATCCCAGGAATAATGTTTTTGCGAGACATAATAGTAAGTAGCCTAGAGTCATCATTTATTACAACACATATTGTCTTACAACCATAGATCACATGATCCAATATTACACGAATATATTGTTCAACATCACAAATAGTAGCGGAAGCGAAGTAGTAGTGGACGATCTATTCCACAGGCAACGCTTGACGTTAGAAGACGATCCTAGTTATCGTAGACGTCCTGTTGTCCGTCATCCCGACATCGGTGCTCTCCTTCGTAGTCTGGCATTTGAATAGCCAGGGCAAAGCCATGAGTACTTTTAAAGTACTCGCAAACTAACTCTAAGATAAATACTCATTAAGTGTAAGGGGGTGCTAAGCTCTAGGTTCATTTGCATAAAGCCAAGTTTTAGTTTCATAAATCTTTGGTAAAGCCTTATCATGTGCTAGACTAACTCAAGTGGGAACATTAGTGTCATTCCCACAACTCATTATGGTTCACCATAATGTCACCTTCCAATCCACCATTCATTTCTAGAATCAAAACATTTTAATGATAACGGAGATAGTATGGCCTTTCCAATCGTCCGTAACCGTGGACACGACTATTCGAATAGGTTTAACACTCTGCAGAGGTTGTACTCTTGTGCCACAACTTTTGATTTCATCCGTCGAGGATAACCCCGAATCATCGTAACACGACGCGGATCATCAATCGAAACCTTTCACTTATATATGCTAGTATGAGCACCTCTCCCCATGAGCTTGGCCTCCCGGTGGAAACCGCAGTTAACCCGGGAACTGCACAGGGCTTGGGCCGTACATTCACCTCATTTCAACATCAATCCACACTTAACGGAGGCAGCCGCAGCGTAACCCCTATGATGTTTGTTCAGAGGGAACCCATACTAAAATACACAAGTTTCTAGTTAAGCCCTACCCATAATCAGGTATTGTGGGGGTACTTATATAATTGGAAGGGTATCGCATTCAAACCCAATCATCAATTTTATCAAAAATCACCATCTTCTCTTGTTCAAATCCACCTCCACTTTACTTTCTTTCAAAGTCATTTCACTTCACCATGTTCCCATCTAGAGTAGTCAATTTTAATTGATTAGCACTAGCAACTATATGAGGGGTGCTATCTAGCTTTGAGTGGTGCTAACCTATTCCAAGTATTTTTCTACTCTAGACCAAGTGAATCATAAATCAAAAAGGTACTTTGAAATAAATAAGCAAAAGTAAATGTAAGTAAAAACATGGGATAGGTAATACATAAAGTAAAGTGTGATGGTGCCTTTGCTCTTGTAGAGCTAAGCACTTGTGTTTAGCAAGGGTTAGCTTGCCTTGAGCTGGGTAGTTATCGAAGTTCTCTTCTTCTTCCTGAGAGTAGCCCTCCTCCTCTTGGTATTCCTCGTTACTAGCGTCTATATACGAATACGAGGTATAAATACTAAACCAAGCTCACATACTAAACTAGAAACACTCAAAGGGTTCACACACTAGTCTTAGTAGCAATCAAACATGGCATGGTGGATTATTTGATTAGTCTTTATTTGAAAGAAATTAATTTCCTCTCATTATTCCTATTTCTTAAATTTGGTATGTAGGTCTTTAAAAGAACTCATTTCTTTTCATTACCTCTTATTAAGATTTAATCTCTTCATATAATAATAAGGTATGAAATATAGGTTGACCCAAAGTCAACATTTCATATCTATTATATGTGAGTTCAATTTAATTGAAGTGCTACACTTCACATAGTTTTAATACTTAACATTTAAATGAATTAAAATCTCTAAGTAATAATTCTCAAGGGTTCATTAGCCTAAGTCATCCCCCCTGGTTATTAGTACTTAGGATCAAAATTTAAATGAGAGGTAGCTCTCATATTAGGGTTGAGTTTGAATTCCTCTTTAAAAATGTTCTAGAAATGACTACATAGCCATTTTATTTGATCTAGTCCATGATCATACAAACAACAGGGCTATGTTATTGCATAATCAATTAGAGGACATCATTTGTGATTTATTAGAATTGGAATTACTTCAAAATCTATTCTGGTTGAATTTTAAATAAAGTTTGAATGTTCAAAAGTCCCTGCCTTGTCTTTTCTGTCAAATTAAATCTACAATGAAATTGGAGATGGGGCCAGTGGCATTGGATAGATAAATTCAGGGGCTTTCCAACGGTATAAAGTTTGCTAAATTTGGTTTGGCAGATTTCAAACTATTCAAAATTTGCTAAACACTCAGCAGCACAAATTTGAATAAGGATTAAATCCAGATTTGAATTCATGGGCTAGGCGGGAAAGCTAAACGGGCCGAAACTAGTTTAAATCCCACTTCGCAGCCCAACACGCATCTGGCGCGCTCGGGCCGCGCTGACGAGGTGGGGGCCACCTGTCGGCGACACTTAACGCAGCGAAACGGTACGCGAAATAGAAACCGTTGGATTAGACTGGGATCCGACGGCGTGTGAACGTCGTCTTCTCCGACGAGCGGCGGGCTCCCTGGCGGCGAGCCTAGGGGGTCGGAGGGCGTACCAGGCCGGCGCAGGAGTCTGGCAGTAGGCGCGGAGAAGATGTAGTAGATGAGGAAGCCCTGGGAGCAGCGGCGGCGCTCGGGGAGGCGCCAATCGGAGCAGAGCTTCCGCGGGCTCCGGCGGACTTGAGCTTGCGATTCGAGCAGCTCCGGCGAGGTGGTGCTAAATTGAGGTGGGGAGCTTGTTCAGAGAAGGGAGGGGAGCAAAGTGTGTGAAGAAATGGTGGGCGGAGGAGCTCTATTTATAGCAGGCGATGGAGGCCGTGAGGTGCTGCGGAGGAGCGTCGTCGGCGTGGCCTCTCCGTCGGTCGAAAGGGCAAGGAGAGGACGGCATCTTGTAGGCGTCGTCCTGGCGATGCTCAACGGCTAGCTGGCGCAGAGAAAAGGCGACGGGATGGCTCGGGAGCGTGCAGGGTTTGCGGTAGGGCGTGCGGCATCATTCGGTCGAGGACGACGGCGACGGTGCAGGGGCAGGCCTGGGCTTGTGTCTAGCGTGTAGAGGGCGGGGTGTAGATGCTCGACGCAGTGCTAGGGATGCAGGGGGAGGACGGAGGTGCTCGAGCGCTTGGCGTCCTGGCGCGGCCAGAGCGCGGTCACCGCATGGGCTGGCACGTCCTGGCACGCTTTGGGCACGGCTTGTCTGGCCAATGCCAAGCCTTGGCGTTGCTGGGGCGTGTACCGTTGGTGTCCTTGTGCTGTGTAGATGCTCCAGGACAAGGGCAAGAGTTGAAAAGAGGGCTGGAGGTGGAGATGCCAAAGGTGGCCGGCATGGCCACGGTATGCATTAGACTAGGGTTTCTTTTCCCTCTCCTCTCACTTTAATCGATCAAGCCAAGTACTGGGGTGAAGCAGGGGTTGTAAGAGGGTGCAATGATCAAGGATTAAAGGGGTTTAGGGAAGAAACCAGTGGGTAATAGGGTGACACACAATTCTGGATTATTGCATGCAAGGTGTTCGGTCAAATGGCCGCAAGAACTTTTCTTTTGAATTTTGAAATTCTTTTTGGTGAATCTCATTTATATAATTAAAGTGATGTATTGGTGGTGGTGGCACTCAATTTGGAGTTGTTTTGCAAAATGTCAAAAGTGACATGATCTTCTCTTTATTTCAGCATCCCTTCTTGTCACTCTTATTCTGGTCAACCTAGTCAACACTAGCCATGATGGTCAACATCAAAGTTGCTCACCTTGACATGGTCTTGGATGACATGGCTTTAGTTGACCAAGTTTAGTTCAAGAATTGAGAAAACCAGGGGGGGTAAAGAGGTGAAGAAAATATTTTGGGGAGAAGTGACCATTATCATATGTATGTGAGATTTTTGATTTCCTTGTGTTTGATTCTTGATTCAAGGATGCAAAAGTGTTAGTTTATCATATTGAAGTATTTTAGAAGCAAGGGAGCAAGCAATCTTGGCCTTGGTTGAGGATTTGCTATTTTGCATAATGTGTATGTGAGTGAGAAATGGGTTTTTCCCATTTTCTCCAATTCCCCTCAAATTAGGGTTTGGTGATCTTGGTTAGGGTTCACATAGCAATGGTTACTCATACTAACACTCATCATGGCAATTGCACAAAAGAATTTCACTCAAATGCATAAATCTATATGTGGCACTATATGCATAAAAAGTTTTTGTTAATTGCAAATTTTGGGTTTGGGGAAAATCTCTCTCTTGTTTATTATTGTTGAAACTTGGGATGTTACAATATATCAAGAACCTACGAAAATCGGGTCTCAAGGAGAATAAAAGCTCATTAGATACTTGAGCTTCAAGATGTAAGTTTTTCTCATCCTCTAAAGATAGATTTTGAGAATCCATCGGAGGAGAAAAACCGACATCTAGAAATTGCTCTATATGTGGACACAAGGTCCGAAGATTACAAAGCAAGCAATTTCGCCACAAAAGATAATTTGTGCCATTAAAGACAATTGTGTCATTGTGCACTATACTAGCCGACATCTTTACTATCAAGGCGGTGAAGCCTTAAACAAGGAGAGACCTTGCTCTGATACCAATTGAAAGATCGAGATGTCGCCTAGAGGGGGGGGGGGGTGAATAGGCAATTACAAACTCTTGCGGATTTGTCTTGTAAGAATGCGGAATTAAACTATCGTTTAGTTTAAAAGCACAAACCCTAAATATGCTAAGCTCAACTAAGTGTAACAATAGCAACTAGAGATAAGCAATATAGGCACAAGATATATGTAGCACAAGTGATAGCAAGATATATGTACTTCAAGCACGATGGCTATCACAAGGAAAGAGAGCTAGGGTATAGAAATAACCGAGGCACGCGGAAACGAGGATGTATTCCCGTGTTCCCTTCCTTTGCAAGAAGGTACGTCACGTTTGGAGGAGTGGAGGTCCCACGAAGGATTCCCCGCGCCACGAAGGCTCACCCTATTCTCCGAACCACACCCACGAAGGATAATGGCCCTTTCCTTATGGTTAGCTTTTCCTCCGCTCCGGAGATGGCAAGCTCCACAACCACTTCACAAGCTCCACGAAGGAGAAGCCCGAGCCTCTTCACAATCTTCTTGAAGAGATCACCGGAGCACAAACCACCAAGCCAACTAGGAGGTCTCCCTCCAAGAGTAACAAGCTCACGGTCTCTCACTCGAACTAATCGTGGTGGAGAGCTCAACACTATGCAATGATGCAAAGCAAGAACACTAGAGGTGTTCAAGTCCTTCACTCTCAAATCCCACCCAAGCAACAAATGCTAAGATGAGATTGGAGAGGAAGAACAATGGGGAAAGTCAACACAAGACTCCAAGATCTAGATCCAAAGGGTTCCCCTCACTTAGAGAATAAATGGATTGGTGGAAGTGTAGATCTAGATCTCCTCTCTTAGATCCCTCAAGAATTAGCAAGAACTATGGGAGGAATCAAAGGGGAGAGAAAGTTCTTCCAAGAACAACAATGGAGGTGAAGAAAGGGGAAGAACAAGCTCAGCTCAAGGTGGAAGAAGATTATTTATAGCTAAGGGGAAATAGAACCGTTGGGGAAAAACAGAGAAAACAGCAAGAAAAACGGGCTAAAAAATCGCCCCAGCCGGCGGCCCAGCCGGTTGACCGGAAGCTGGGCTGAGCAGGCCGGCCAGCAGTCCGGCCAGGACAGGACACCGACCGGATCGGGCAGCATGGGCCGCGCGGAGCCTTTTGGCCCAGTCGGCGCGAGGTGGCAGCGCCGCCGCGCATGGGCGACGCATGCGCGTGGGCTGCCCAGGCCGCGTGGGCGCGCGCGGCGAGGCGGCCAATGAGGCAGCCGGCTAGGCCGAGGCGGCGCGCAGGCCGGTCACGGACCGGGCCCGAGGCCGGTGGAGGCGGTCCGGATGCCGCCCGGTTGCGGACCGGGTGGGCCGGTGGCTGGCCCGGTCGGCCGGCTGGCCCCTCCCCTTTTCTTTTCCCTTTTTCTTTTCTTTTTATTCTTTTACTTTTTCTTTAATAACAAATGCTCCCGAACTCCGATTCGAATGAAACCAATTTTGTTTGAGAGATAAGAACAAATGCTATCCTATGGAAAGTGAAAACACAAGAATCTGTAGGAGGGGATTTTGTCATGAATATAAAAGGTAGAACCTTATATCATGAATAACCGACAAAATCACCCAACCTCGAAAACGCAATAGAAGATGCATGCGAACTCCGTTTTCGATGAACTTGGGCTTGTTGTAAAGCTAGCAACAAGCTCAAGAACCTTACACATAGAAACACCAAGAAGCAATAAGAATATGCAAAGTATGCAAATGATTGAGCTCCCTAAGACGATGTGATCAAGTTACCCAACCGAAAGCCCATCTTAATAGTGCGGCTATTTATCCTATAATCCGGTCTCCCAACATCCACCTTGAGACCGGTAAAAGGAAAACCTAGCAAGGTCATACCTTTGCCTTGCGCATCCCGCTCGATCTTGATGACAACTCTTCAATCTTCACTCAAGCCGGAATGCCTCACTTGATCAATGTTGCTTTGTGAAGACTCACAAATGCTCCCCCATACACTATGATGGGAAAGCTCCATTGATGCACATCTTCACATGTCCATTATCACCAAATGGACGACAAGGTTCAAGCATGTGATCCACTCAAGATGCTCATCTTGAACTTGCCCAACTCAACCTTGTATCTTCTCATACTCACATAAGATAGAGCATGGCTAATATTGAGTTCCATCTAAGAACTCCATCTTCATTGCTTCTTCTTGATCATATCACATATATGTCTTTAAATCGATGATCTTGATGCCAATATACAAGGTATACCTTTATCTTCATGGCATCCATACTTGAATCCAACACATGGAGTACAAGTAGTACCTATGGAATATTCCTTCATATAAACTCAATGAAAACATTAGTCCATAGGGGTTGTCATTAATTACCAAAACCACACATAGGGGCAATATACCCTTACAGACTGCTTAAGACGTTCCACTTGAAAACGTCGTAGAGCTTTGTGACGTTTTAAAATGTCACTGACGGCATGACGTTCCCAAAACGTCATGGGCACCTGCCCCCGAGTCCAGCGTGGCAATCCGACGTGGCAAAATTATGACGAAACCAAAACGTCTTAATTCGAAATCAGCCCAGTCCAATTCTGTATTCTACATGGGCCGAGCCCAATAATTCCAGCCTTTTACCGTAAGCATTGGCCTTTGTTTTGGTCCATTTCTGTTTTGGGCCTTAGCCGTTTTGCACCATTATTCTATTTTGGGCCTCACCATTTTTACAGCCTTTCTCTATTTGGGCCTTAGCCTTTTACGATCCATTTATTCTTGGGTTGGTCAGGTTTATATTAACAAGATTAGACAATATATAAACATCAACACATGATGAAATCATCCATATAAGAGCAGTAACTGAATATATTACAATATTTCCACAAATCAGATATATATACAAGAAAGACACTGACAATAGATTTATATTTGTACTACAGTGACCCATTGCATTGTAGTGATCTCTGCTCAGTACTTGTTATTGTGTCCAGTGCCACCCCAAAGACATCCTGGGAAAAATGAGCAGTTCCAGATTCAGTTCCAGATTCACATTACAGGGACAAAGTACTTCTTGTCGTGTATGATAACAAAATAGTAGGTGAACTTGCTAACAGTATGAATTTTAATTCGCATGTGTCCAATTACGTTTAACAGCGAAATAATGCAACATAGGGCGAATACTACAACAGGCTTCCAAAGAAAAATATGCATCAGACTGTAATAGATTTGTGCCTCTATCTACTGCAAGAGAAATGAGAGCATGGCCTAAAGTGAAATAAAAGAGTGCTAGTCATGTAAATGCTACCCTTGGAACATCATGCAACCAATAAATTCGAAAATAGAGAACTGGAGTATAATATTTTCCATTTTACGGAGATCATTATGACTATGACTTATCACTTACATCATAAACTGAAAAGAAAGCAACACGTATATAACTAACCATAAAGTAACATCATAGAGACTTGATCAGACCCTAATACAAAGCTATTCAGACCATATATTCGATATCACATAGGTACTTGACTCAAAATAATGCACATCATCATGGCCCATCAACCAAGTAACAAAGAGGAGAATGAGATAGACCAAAGACTTACCTAATCTAGAGAAGGCATCATTGCTTCAGGCTCGACAACATCTCACCAGCTCGCACCTAGCCAGTTCCAAGAAGCACACCTCGCCTGCGCTAGCAGCAGCGTATCTCTGTGATATGCAACCATTGCCATCAGGAAGTTACTCTACTGCAATAAATATGCAATGAAGGAAAGACTAGGCAGCAACAATATAGCATGAATGGATTCAATAAATCCTAGCTAGAACAAAACGAGGAAGGTGATTTTGTACCCATGAAGTTTAGATTAACACAACCTACGCAAATGAATAGCCACCAGATAAAAACTGAGCTATTAGGTAACTAAATAATGGTGAGCTGCAGAATTAGGAGCTCAACAATGCTCACATATTGCAAAGTTAGTGTTGCACAGGCCAACAGTTATATGTGCAACTCAAACACAGCTCAACAACTGCGCAACACATAAAAAGGATTAAAAGTTGTAACTTTGTCAGTAACACATTTAAAGCAATCAACATGTAAGAACTAAATTTATCACAGTAGATAGCTGAGAAAGCACGAAATTTGGATAGCAAAATGGTATGGTTCACCAGTAAATCAACCAGCAACCAAGGGCTGAATTACATATCAAAACAGTCTTCCCGGTGTTTCACAACTCAGCTAAAGAAAGACTAAACATCATAGACTCTAGTTTCTTGGCCAAATGTCGATGCTGAAGATAGAGGAATGTGCATATAAACTGTTAGAAATTTTCTCATCAAACTGTTAGAAATTTTCTCATCAAACTAGAGGAATGTGCAGACAGGATAATATCAACTGTAAATCAACCAAGTTCTGATAATGGCTTATATAAGATGCTGGAAGTTGGTAAAAAAGGCAAAGGTGAGAACAATGTTCTTACATCATCACTCTCTTCCTTCTCAACGACCTTCTCTTCCTTCTTGGACTCATTGCAGAGCGACCGCCATCAGTGGGAGCAAATGCGACAAAGACCACCACCACCGCTTGGAACTGAAGTGAACCTCTCCCTACCAGCAGCCAAGAGCTCAGTGATGTCCTTGCCCTTCACTTGGGACAGCAAGAGTTCCAGCCTCTCAGCATCGATTTCACAACCAACTGCAATGCATAGAGTCACCTTGAAATTAGATGGCACCATTGCATGTAAAAGGTTATATTAGATAACACTGCATTTTAATGTAACAACAAAGTAAATATGTCACCTATTGTAAACCGTCCATTGGTCTAAGATGACAGACTCTCATGTAAAATGAAGTGACATAACTGTATTACTACTACACATAGTTCATAGTAACTGAAGGTTTACTTGGCATTAGCATAAAACAGATTGATGGAAGTAGAAAAACAAGCTACTAGCATTACGATAAATAGAAGGACTGAAAATTTCATCAGGTTCTCAACATTTGACTGCTAGATAAAATGGGCGAGACAAAATTACCTGACTCCAGGGTGGAGGTCAGGTCCTCTGCAGAGGGGCAGGAGTTGCCACCGAGGTAGGCCAGCAGGTAGGCAGCGATGTACTTCATCCTGAAAAAGTAAGACAATTCTCAGCAAACGTGACTTCAAACAACTGATAGCAGACTAGAAATCATGTATTGAGGTATCAAATTTATGGTGCCACGCCACATGTATACAAACGATTGTACAGAGAATCGGTCAAAGGGCATCACCTCGCGAGGCGCGTGTAGAAGAGCTGCTTGGAGAGCTCCTGGCACTTCTCAACGGTGCGGGCTGCACGACGTACTGCTTGTTCTTCTCCACGGCCTCCTTGTAGTATGCGCCGCTGTGCTTGGACGCGAAGTCCGCCGCCTGCGCCGCCTTGGTCCACAGCTGCGCGAGCCTCGCCGCCATCGCCGCCGGAACCTGCGACGCGCACGCGGAAACAGGTCAAATCGAGAGTGGCAGATCTGGTTGCGCGGATCTGGCGCTAGATTGGACTGCGCGGCTGATCTGGGTGGAGGGAGGCTAGGGGAGAGGTGGTGAGAGGAGGTCTGCGGTGGCCGGCGATGTGGCGCCGGGGAGACGAGGTGGAGGCGGCGCACGAGGGTGTGTGGAGGAGACGAGGGAGGGGTCTGTGAGAGGAGTAGGTGGGGTTGGATACGAGCTGACCTAGAAAAACTTTCAGACCAAATTTTGGTCTCCTGCGGCCCAAAATCGAAAGCCTGTGGCGCCAACACCAATTTCACAACGCGCGCAGATTTTGCTAATGATGTTTTGACCTAAATTGCCAATGACGTTTTTGCCCAATAACGTCACGATTTTCTAGGGTTTTGCCCCCCCCCCCCCCCCCCGAGTGGCCAACAGCGGTCAAAGCTAGGAACGTCATAAAGCTATGACATTTTGATTTCTAGTCATAAAAAAAACGTCATATTATGGCAGATTTCTTGTAGTGGTGGTAAAGCGCTAAATAAATCCTCGTGGTTACTACGACGATTTAAGGAACACGCAAATAAACGCGAATTAGCTACTTTATTGAATTTGTATTCCTTCTTAATTGGAAAGAGTACAAGTTAGATAAAGAACAACTTATGCCTTACTTAGGGAATGGACTAGAAACAACTAGTGATTAAGGGGAATGGTTTCCCCCCCACGATCGTTCCGGAGGTAGACGAGGTGGTCGTCTAGGGGGGGGGGGGGGAGGAGGGCTTTAAGCGAGAGGAGCTGCCAGGCCCGGCGGCGTCAGGTTGGTGACGGGGTAGGTGAGCACTTGAAGGTGTGGCCGGCGGGGAGAGGTCCATCCTATCCTCCAGTGAGATGGAGCAGCGAAACGTCCGGCCAGAACGCCGGCTCCACATCCTCCATCTCAGGGCTCTTGGCATGGGACTTGAGGATTAGCGATAGCCGCCGGAGATGCAAAAGAGGAACCGGGAGATTATTGGGGAATACCCGACATCTCAAGGACGAGCGCGCGGATACAGTCCGAAGGAGTCTCTCCCGAGGGCTCCGTCCGCCTTTTGTCTCAACTAGTTAGGTGCCCATGCGTTGCACTGGGTTCATTAATTTTTACTCGCTGCAAATTTTTAAACATAATACACATGTGTATTCTCAGTAATATGAAGGATATGTGAAATAATACAATATTTTATATGTTTTGGGTTACTCAAACTATGCTCTCTCTCTCTCTAAAGGCATGACATAAATCATGCTCTTGATCATTGCTATCTAAAGGCATGACAAGGGTGCATATGTATTTTTTGAGAGTAGGTGAACATATAACTTTTTATAGAAGGAAAAATGTTATACATAAGATTAGCCGCTTCCTGTGTACAAAAAGGATCAAGGGAAACTTCAAAGAAAACAAAAGACTACTCTTTGGCTATGTACTAAAACTCCACTCCTCCCTACTTAGGCTCCTCAAACCTACGTACAGAAAGGACCAAGCCAAACTCAAAAAAAAAAAAGACTACTATCGCTATGTTCTAAAATTCCATATTTCTTCCTTCTTTCTGTGCTTTGTAGTCACCCTGCTCTGACAGTGTCACCACTCTATTTTATAGGCTCTCCCTCAAACCCCTTTCACGCGCAGGTGACGTTACTATGGGACAACAAAAATATGCAAGATACAATCATCAATGTTAACTACAGTAATATTTTGTGAGCATGTAAATTGAGACAATTACCATTTTCAAACAACCATGATGACCCTTTGGTTCTCATCCTTGTCCTCTCACTTCTCCTATACGGTGATGTGCCACAATAAGTTTCAACTTACGCAAATCCTTGTCATAATTCTAGTTCGGAGACACTAGAACCCTATCTCACCTAATATGATCTGAAAGTTAATCTACAAAATTGTTACATATTCATTACTTACAAAAGAGAAATAAATCATAAAAGCATTGGATTCTTAGTGATAGTCATCAATAGCAGTTATGTAATTTACTATGGACTCTCGCTTAATCAGAAACTAACTTGAGTGTATAAAACTAAGTGGTTCTTCTAATGGCTTGAACTATTGAATGACAAAAGCACAACTGCTCACATACATTAAAAAGCACAGCTCCTAATACTTTAATGTTCATTTATAATGTCAAAGCTGACTTGATTCTCGCTGAAAGAATAACTCTCCCAGTTTTGTAATATAAACAAATCATATTGAATTAATGATTACATACCTGTGAACAAAAGATGGGAGCCTAGGAATGAGCTAGTTTGATTATCCTGATTATTCAGAGGAAAACACTTCCGATCCGGCGACCGATCGCTGGCCAGCGATCGGTCGTCGTCGCTCGCTCCCGCGCGGTCCATATAGGCCTGGTTTTTTTTTAAAGAAATGTGCAGTGTTGTTTCCAGATTTGTAACAATTAGATAAAAATTGTTGTAAACTCACACGACATAATTTGAAAGATTTTTCTAAGTGATATGTTACGAAAATGTGTGTTTCTTGATATGTTGTAAACGGATGACTTTTTTGTTATAATTATTTGTGATTTTTGGTGTAATTGTTTTAGTCATGGACACTTTTTTTCGTAGAGATGTTGTATACGTTTGTTAGTTTTGTAACTATTGCGTATAAAATTTATAAAGAAAGCATATAAGAGATGTCGTAATGTTTACCTGGGCGTTTGCCATAATTTTTTTGTTGTAATCGCCTATAATTTTTGATAAAATACTTGGTGATTTTTATTGTAATTAAATATATAGAAAATGTGTTATTGTTTAACCAATTTTTCATAGTCACGAACACATGTTTTTTGTTGTTATAGCTTTTGATTTTTTATTGTAATTGTTGTCAATTTTTGTTGTAAACCAACATGTAGAAAAATAGTTGTTAATTATCCATTTTTTATAACATTTACATTTTGAATTTTTCTTGTGAATATTTTGTTGTAGTAGTATATTTTTTTTGTAAGCGGGGTGATGATTTTGTTGTAATACTCGTTATGATTCAGATCCGTCGTCGGGTGGCATTTTTGTTGTAAATATTGAGGATGTCGGGCCCAAAGAGATATAACTTTTCAGTTTAACTGGGGAAGAGAAGGACTGCGGGTTGAGTTTCCAAAAACTAGGGGGCAAAACATAAAAGTTACATTACAGTTGATTCTGGACGTCGAATCTTGATCCGACGGAGCGGAGGACGACCGATTTCTCTCCCTTTTTCAGGCGACCGATGGTCAGCGTCACCCTTATTCAGAATATACCCAACGGTTATAGAACTCGCGGAGAAATGCAATCTATAAACCATTTCATTGATGAATCGCCTGATAAGGAAGTCTAAACAAAATTAAGCATGATAACGTTCACACATGTTGGACCTGTTCTTGATATCAGCTTCCTGCGACCAAGCTTCGAAGTGTCGACAGTGAGAACGATCGCCTTAGACCCAACCACTTAAGCCCTTTTCATGAGTTGCCACACTATATTCAACGGATGTATGACACAGCTAGTCTGATATTTTGTCCTCTACGCAATGTTATTTGTCCACTTTAGCTACCATTGTCATCTACTCTATTATACTGATCAAAAGCAAACCAATATACGTATGCCTACACTGTCAAGGTTGTCATGTAATGGTAACAGTGGAGTGTAAAAATTCCACAAGGATTCATCTAGCCTTATCTAAAGTAACAAAAAGAAAATCAAGCAACACGGCAGTTGTTGCTACACCCTAAAATGAACATCATCCTTGCAAAAATTCAATCCTCGGACTTCTCTACTGCAATGCTTTTCCTAAACTTTTAAGCTGCTACTTTGAAAGTTCAAAGTATACATATCTTATAGGATTCTGGAGAAAGCCTCTCTATTCTCCCTAAGTGTCCACTGATCCTCTGCGCGGGAGGCGTAGTAGTTGTAGACCATCTTCAGCAGCTTCTCCTTCGATAGCTTCTCAAACTCGGACACATAAGTGATCATTGTTGACGTGTATAAAATAGATTACCTAGCCCTTTCCATCAGTTCGGACTTTTGGTTCAAGTAGCTAGTGCATGAAGCTTAACATGGTATCAGAGCCCCAGATCTCGAGTTCAAATCCTGGCTTTCACAATTTATTCTAAAAAATCCCCGCAGCCTCCTGCCGTGTGTATTCGGCCTCCTGCTGCCTCTTTCCTGCCATGTGTATCCGGCCTTCCGCTGCCTCTTTGCCTCTCTACACGTGTTGACTTGTCTCCTCGTCTTCCCATCACACGTGAGAGGGGGTGTTGACGTGTATAAAGTAGATTGCCTAGCCCTTTCCATCAGTTCGGACTTTTGGTTCAAGTGGCTAGTGCATGAAGCTTAACACACCGCTGATGCCCTGTTTCGGTGTGCTCTTCTTCTTTCACGTGTTGACTTTCTCTTCTCCCGTCACACGCGAGTGGGGGTGTTGTGAAATGTACATGTAGATTGCCTAGCCCTTTCCATCAGTTCGGACTTTTGGTTCAATTGGCTAGTGCATGAAGCTTAACAATCATCTCCCGTTCTCCTGCTTGAATATTTCATTGTCAGTTGACAATACGTATTTGATATAGAACTAAAAATGAAAACTTGGTGAAAAATCACAATGTCAGCCTAGAGTATTCGAGATTATTAAAGTCGTGCCACTGTAAATAACAAACTTAACGTTGGTATGTAGCAGAGAATACTACTCAAACATAAAGTATACTCGTCATTGGAAAATAATTGCATAAGAGTACACACCCACTAAAAGTTTACTGAAACCAACTTTTAACCCACAGTAAGAGAGAAACTCCACAAAATAGCCTTTCTAAATATTGCGCTATTATAAGGCACATAAGTCGTGCTTAATGGCATCCCAGAAATTGCACTATCAAATATATTACTAACTTCTGAATGAAGTTTTCGAAACTACACCCATAACTGTTAGTAACAAAACTACGTCAAAGATTTAAATAAGTGACTTTAGTGCTTCTATAAAGTCATTTATAGGATACCTAACCTGGACAGAAATAAGCTTTGCATATACTCCACCCTGAATTTTGATTCGAATTTATAGATGCGGAATAAAATTCATCATTTCTTCACTCTAACCAACTTAATGAGGGAAGTAAACACAGAATCTTCACTCTAACCAACAGGTAAATTGTACTTTAAGCTAATATTTTGAGTGCTTTCCTTGGATACTCAAGCTAAACTGGAGAATTTGGTATAAATTTAAATGCCAAATGTATATGGAAGTATTCAAAGTTAAGACATTGTTTCTTTTCTGAATCTAGGAAGACCAAATCATATACAATGCCAATAATCTGAAATTTAGAGTTATAGGGACATAGGGATTCCAAAAGAAAACATGCAGCACCGTACCCAAATCCTCTCCACATGAATCACAAAAAAATATGTTGGCCCACATAGATTTGCATTCAAAACATCTGCAATAGTTGATCCCCATAGCATAGAGCACACAGGTAACTTGATGATGTTGTCCACTTGTCCATGAGGATGATCGACATCTACAACTAACATGAGAAATGAAGTTGAGAGTGACTTTCATTGACTTGCAGTTATACTAAGCACATCTGCTGAAAGCCACTGTTGGTGGCTGATGTGCTGTGGCAGCTCCCCTTCTCAAATCTCAAGCATCTTTGCACATGCTTCTTTAGCTATTGGAAACCTACATCACCAGCAGACCATGTCAATCAGCCAAGATTAAATTCGAGAAATTACAAAAGATAAACGGGAGGGACGAAGGGGCCCTGCAATGAGTCCAGGCTCTGAACTTGAGGGGTGGAGGAGGCGTCCGGCACGGTAGCCGGCGGACAGCAGCGGCGATTGTGCTGGTCGAGAGAAAATGGCCGGAAGGGGCAGCAGCCAAGGCCGCTGGTGAAAATGCTTGGTTGTCGTGGAACAACTCCTCAGCCAGTCGGATCGTGGACGAGCTGCTGCTGCGGCCAGTCATCGTGGTCGAGCTGCTGCGGTGGCCGGTCGTTAAGGTCAAACTCCCGTGGAGGGAGAGGGCGGCGGGGTCAAGTCGCCATGGAGGGAAAAGGGGACGGAGGAAGATGGTTGGGAGCCGAGGATGGGGGCGGCCAGCGAAGACGTGGGAGCTCGCCGTCGGCTGGAAGAGGACTGGACGGCGGCGGCCAACCCTAGTTCGCGAGAGAGATGTGGTTGGCGACACATGTGAACCGAGAGATTCCGACTGATGGAAGGACTGCTGGTTGATTTTCCATTTCGAGGGACTTAAACGCAAAATGGATGAGAGGGACGATTGATGACGGACGATGGTCGACGATTGACGACGGAACACTACCATACTTTTTAAGTATACCTCTGTCCATAAATAGATGCTAAAAGTTTGTCTAAATTTGAATGTATCTAGACACGATTTAGTGTATAGATACATCTAAATTTAAATAAATCTTTGGCATCTATTTATGGACGGAGGAAGTAGTAGAGATTGCCTCCTTCTGAACCCCGTTTGGACCCCAACCCATCTTCACCAAACCCCATCCCCAACCGCAGCAGAAAATGATCTTGGTGCTCGTCGACGCGCGACCGGGCACGGGCAACGCTAGGAGCTCGTCGAAGTGATCTAGCCCTCCTCGATCGCGGGCGCACCGGATGCGAGTAGATAGTTGGTCCAGGGGATGAGCACGTAGCCCAACCGGTGCTCCCTGTCCGCTGCCGTGCTGCTTCTTCCCACAAAAAAAAGTGGGATCGAGACATCCAGTGGTTTCCTTCCATTTTTTATTTTGCTACCAGATGCAGATTGGTTTCATGAAAATATGTGGAATTGGATAACCGTGCTATAGTTCTACTGATGTTGCTCCTTGACAGAATTGGATAACCTCTTATTTTACTTTTTCACTATTTTGAAATACGAAAAAGATCCAAATATAAAATGCAAAGGTCGTCTTATTCAAAACCTCAATCATCACATCCCCTCTCTCCCACTTCACGCCTTGGAACACGCTGTTTTTAGAGAGAAAGGCGATTTCCCATCTTCTTAACCCGAAATGAAGGGGTACCCCCGGGAAAAGATCCAGTGGAGACGGGTGGGCCTGTAGCTCAAAGGATTAGAGCACGTGGCTACGAGTTGCTCAGATGTGTTGATCCACAGTTTCCTCCCTTTTTTTCTTTCTTTGTTCTGAATTATCGGTGTTGTGGGTATACTTCATGGGTGTACCATCGACAGTGCCTAGATCCGGCAAGCCCGGGTGGCCCACAGATGGTGATGAGGCATGTGGCCCATCGGGCGGCCCAGTTGCTGTTGATCCTGACGGAAGATGTCCGGCCCAGGAGCAGGAAGCCGGATCCGGCCGACCTCGAGGAGGAACCCGGATCCACGAAGGCCCATTAAGGGACCCGGATCCGGTACGACATAGATGGAAGGGCGGATCCTTGACGTACACGGCAAGACATTGTATCGTAGTTAGGCAACCAGTATCCGGGTAGGACTCTCCATGTAAACCCTAGATCCGTGCGCCTTTATAAGCCGGATCTTGGGAGCCCTAGAGGCAGAACCTCGACTCATTGTAACATCGCGAAAGCGCCCAGATAATTCCAGACAAGCAGCAGTAGGCCCTGTCATCGTGCAGGTGTTCCGAAGCTGGGTAAATCGCGTACCACCGTCCCGTGTGCACTCCGCCCTATGGCCCCTACTTCTTCTCCCCCTCGTGAGGATCCCTCCTCCGAGGTACCGTCGATTAGGCAACGACAGTTGGCGCCCACCGTGGGGCCTGCGGCGTCTGGAGGCCGGAACCGGGAGGGTTCCGCCATGGGAAGCTACGACGACACCATCGCTGTGGGGCGCGTCCTTTACGCCGGAAATCTGCCGTTCGTCCCTCCGGATGAGTGCTGGATTCCGGCTAGGATAAACCCCGTCAAGCTCTCCATCGTCCCAGTTGGCGGCATACACATCTTCATCGGGGAAACCGTCGATTCCGACGGAAACCCACTGGTAAGTAACGCAGACGCGACCGCCGCAGAGCTGGACGCAGTCGCGAAGATCTGATCTGAGATGCAGGAGCTTCCCAAGGAAGATTCCGCCTCGGATCTGGAAATTTCAAACCCCACCCAATCCGCCCCTGAGCAGGAAATAACGGTGGAAGCCAATGCAGATCCGCCTGGGTCTCCCAGGTGTTAGAAAAGCAGAGGTGCCACTTCGTACACTTCTTGGCCCATACCGCCGGAACCGCCCCTTAAGAAGACGGAGCTGGTCCCCAGCAGGTCGAGGCACCGGAAAACGACACTGTTCCGGATCAGGCCGAGCCTGTCGGAGAAAGCGAAACTCCGGCTGAAGAGTCAATTTTGGGCAATCTGAGCCCAATTTCCGGAGATACCCCCTCCATGGATACTGACGAGTTCAACCGCAAGCTAGGGGAGTACGGTTTCAGTGATCAGCCTGAAGTTGACTCCGCCCAGCCTAAGCAGGTACTTGCGACTGTAGCGGCGCTGGGAGAACCTGGATCAGAAGGGGCAACCACCCAATCCGACCCTCAGCCATCCCGTCAGGGATCTCCAATGTCGCGGGAGCGACCCCGTAAGGATTCTTCCTCGGAGGACCTCCTGTCGCTCAAGAGATGGTTGCACAAGCAGGCATGGATGCGGTTATCGTTCGGATATTCTTAACAAACCCATCACTCCCGAAGACGTAGAAGCATTAGAAGCTAAGAGACTGGAGATGCTGGCCACAGCCAAGAAGTTTAAGGACACCGCAGCCGCCATGCTGGAGGAAAGGAAGCACGCCGCAGTTTTTGTGGAAGACTTCATCCAGCGCGAGCAGGAGGTAGACGAAGGACTGGCAAAGGTCAAGGAACTCCGAAAGCATTGGGAGGACAAGATCGTTGAAGATCATCACGAGGTCGAAAGGGTCCGGCGTGAGTTGATAGCTCCCCGCAGGATCACCTTCGCAACTCCAACGGAGCAGCAGCCGTTCGCAACCCCAAAGGACAATATGACGAAGGCTGCAGAGATCTTGAAGAAAAAGAACGAGGAGATCGACATCGACTACGTTCGCACGCTCGTCGCTTCAGCAATGAGGCAGCAGAGCAAGGCAGACACTTCGCGCAAGTTGGAATCTAACCCGGAGCATTGCGTCTCCACTGCGCAGAAGGACGCCTACGACAATCGCCACCGAGATGACGAATCGCGAACCGGATCTTCGGAACGCAGAAGGAAAGCCAGAGAACACCCAAATCCAATCCCCGTCCCATCAAGGACGCCTCCGTCAGATCCAAGAAAGGGAAAGGATGCAATGTACTCTGGACGGGACAAGTACCGCAACCCCTCTCCTCCGCCCAATGGTTACCCGCGTCCCCCTCGCCGCCGTAGTCCAGCTGGAAACACCAGGCCCCAGGGGCATGGTGGAATTGTTATCCGCGACAACGTGCTGCCCTCAAGAAACAGAAACAGGGAGCGCACGCCGGAACCTCGCCGGAACCAGAACAACGATCGTGAGCCCGAGCCTAGGAGGAGCCGGAATGAGGAGCGCGACCCGGAGCCTCGCCGGAGCCGGAACGACCAGGGCAGTGATGTCTACGGGAGCTTCTATTCTTGTAGACAGTGTTGGGCCTCCAAGAGCAGAGGTTTGTAGAACAGCAGCAAGTTTCCCTTAAGTGGATCACCCAAGGTTTATCGATCTCATGGAGGAAGAGGTCAAAGATATCCCTCTCAAGCAACCCTGCAACCACAAAGCAAGAAGTCTCTTGTGTCCCCAACACACCTAATAGGTGCACTAGTTCGGCGAAGAGATAGTGAAATACAGGTGGTATGAATAAGTATGAGCAGTAGCAACAGCGCCAGAAAAGTGCTTTGCTATCCAGGACTGGCGTGTGGATGATGGTGGTAATATTGCGGACAGTATAGATGAAGCAGAACAGTAAACAAGCAGCAGTATTTAGGAACAAGGCCTAGGGATCATACTTTCACTAGTGGACACTCTCAACATTGATCACATAACAGAATAAATAGATAGATGCTAGACTCTACACCCTCTTGTTGGATGATGAACACCACTAATTGCGTAGGATTACACGAACCCTCAATGCCGGAGTTAACAAGCTCCACAATATTCGATATTCATGTTTAAATAACCTTAGAGTGCAAGATAGATCAACATAACCAAATAGATCACATCAATACCATCATAGTAATAGTTAACTTCATAATCTACAAGAGATCACAATCATAAACTACGCCAAGTACTACATGATGCACACACTGTCCACTTTACATCATGCAGGAGGAATAGAATACTTTAATAACATCACTAGAGTAGCACATAGATGAATTGTGATACAAAACTCATATGAATCTCAATCATGTAAAGCAGCTCATGAGATCATTGTATTGAAGTACATAGGAGAGAGATTAACCACATAGCTACCGGTACAGCCCCGAGCCTCGATGGAGAACTACTCCCTCCTCATGGGAGACAGCAGCGGTGATGAAGATGGCGGTGGAGTCGATGGAGAAGCCTTCCGGGGGCACTTCCCCGTCCCGGCGGCGTGCCGGAACAGAGACTCCTGTCCCCCAGATCTTGGCTTCGCGATGGTGGCGGCTCTGGATGGTTTCTCGTACCGTGGCTTTTTTTCGTCTCGAAGATTTAGGTCGAGGGGGCTTAAATAGGCGAAGAGGCGGCGTCGGAGGGTCAACGAGGCGGTGTCACCATAGGGGGGCGCGGGCCACCCCTGGGCCGCGCCGGCCTATCTCCTGGGGGGCCTGTGTCCCCTCTCTGGCGGCTCTCGGGTGTTCTGGATGCTTCCGGGGATTCTAAGATGCTGGGCGTTGATTTCGTCCGATTCCGAGAATATTTCCTTACTAGGATTTCTGAAACCAAAAACAGCGTAAAACAGAACTGCCCTTCGGCATCTCGTCAATAGGTTAGTTCCGGAAAACGCATAAATATGACATAAAGTGTGCATAAAACATGTAGATATCATCAATAATGTGGCATGGAACATAAGAAATTATCGATACGTCGGAGACGTATCAGCATCCCCAAGCTTAGTTTCTGCTCGTCCCGAGCAGGTAAACGATAACAAAGATAATTTCTGGAGTGACATGCCATCATAACCTTGATCATAATATTGTAAGCACATGTAATGAATCCAGCGATCGAAACAATGGTAATGACATGAGTAAACGAATGAATCATAAAACTAAGACTTTTCATGAATAGTACTTTCAAGACAAGCATCAATAAGTCTTGCATAAGAGTTAACTCATAAAGCAATAATTCAAAGTAAAGGTATTTGAAGCAACACAAAGGAAGATTAAGTTTCAGCGGTTGCTTTCAACTTGTAACATGTATATCTCATGGATAGTTGTCAATGCAAAGCAATATAACAAGTGCAATATGCAAGTATGTAGGAATCAATGCACAGTTAACACAAGTGTTTGCTTCTTGAGGTGGAGAGAAATAGGTGAACTGACTCAACATAAAAGTAAAAGAATGGCCCTTCGCAGAGGGAAGCATTGATTGCTATATTTGTGCTAGAGCTTTGATTTTGAAAACAAGAAACAATTTTGTCAACGGTAGTAATAAAGCATATGTGTTATGTAAATTATATCCTACAAGTTGCAAGACTCATGCATGGTATACTAATAGTGCCCGCACCTTGTCCTAATTAGCTCGGATTACCAGGATTATCGCAATGCACATGTTTTAACCAAGTGTCACAAAGGGGTACCTCTATGCCGCCTGTACAAAGGTCTAAGGAGAAAGCTCGCATTGGATTTCTCGCTATTGATTATTCTCAACTTAGACATCCATACCGGGACAACATAGACAACAGATAATGGACTCTTCTTTTATGCATAAGCATGTAGCAACAATTAATTTTCTCATATGAGATTGAGGATATATGTCCAAAACTGAAACTTCCACCATGATTCATGGCTTTAGTTAGCGGCCCAATGTTCTTCTCTAACAATATGCATGTTCTAACCATTAGGTGGTAAATCTCCCTTACTTCAGACAAGACGGACATGCATAGCAACTCACATAATATTCAACAAAGAGTAGTTGATGGCGTCCCCAGGAACATGGTTATCGCACAACAAGCAACTTAATAAGAGATAAAGTGCATAAGTACATATTCAATACTACAATAGTTTTTAGGCTATTTGTCCCATGAGCTATATATTGTAAAGGTAGAGGATAGAAATTTAAAGGTAGCACTCAAGCAATTTACTTTGGAATGGCGGAGAAATACCATGTAGTAGGTAGGTATGGTGGACACAAATGGCATAGTGGTTGGCTCAAGTATTTTGGATGCATGAGAAGTATTCCCTCTCGATACAAGGCTTAGGCTAGCAAGGCTATTTGAAACAAACACAAGTATGAACCGGTGCAGCAAAACTCACATAAAAGACATATTGTAAACATTATAAGACCCTACACCGTCTTCCCCGTTGTTCAAACTCTTACTAGAAATTATCTAGACCTTAGAGAGACCAGTTATGCAAACCAAATTTTAGCAGGCTCTATGTATTTCTTCATTAATAGGTGCAAAGTATATGATGCAAGAGCTTAAACATGAGCACAACAATTGCCAAGTATCACATTGTCCAAGACATTTTAGAATTACTACATGTAGCATTTCCCGATTCCAACCATATAACAATTAACGAAGCAGTTTTAACCTTCGCCATGAAAGTTAAAAGCTAAGAACACATGTGTTCCTATGAACCAGCGGAGCGTGTCTCTCTCCCACACAAGCATTTATTCAAACAAAAACAAAAAAAGAAACAAACAGACGCTCCAAGTAAAGTACATAAGATGTGACCGAATAAAAATATAGTTTCAAGAGAAGGAACCTGATAATTTGTCGATGAAGAAGGGGATGCCTTGGGCATCCCCAAGCTTAGATGCTTGAGTCTTCTTGAAATATGCAGGGATGAACCACCGGGGCATCCCCAAGCTTAGAGCTTTCACTCTTCTTGATCATATTGTATCATCCTCCTCTCTTGACCCTTGAAAACTTCCTCCACACCAAACTCGAAATAAACTCATTAGAGGGTTAGTGCATAATCAAAAATTCACATGTTCAGAGGTGACACATTTATTCTTAACACTTCTGGACATTGCCCAAAGTTACTGGAAGTCAATGGAACAAAGAAATCCATCCAACATAGCAAAAGAAGCAATGCGAAATAAAAGGCAGAATCTGTCAAAACAGAACAGTCCGTAAGGACGAATTTTATTGAGGCACCAGACTTGCTCAAATGAAAATGCTCAAATTGAATGAAAGTTGCGTACATATCTGAGGATCACTCACGTAAATTGGCATAATTTTCTGAGTTACCTACAAAGAATTAGGCCCAGATTCGTGACAGCAAGAAATCTGTTTCTGCGCAGTAATCCAAATCTAGTATGAACCTTACTATCAAAGACTTTACTTGGCACAACAATGCAACAAAACTAAGATAAGGAGAGGTTGCTACAGTAGTAACAACTTCCAAGACACAAATATAAAACAAAATTACTGTAGCAAATAAACACATGAGTTATCTCCCAAGAAGTTCTTTCTTTATAGCCATTAAGATGGGCTCAGCAGTTTTAATGATGCACTCGCAAGAAATAGTATTTTGAAGCAAAAGAGAGCATCAAGAAGCAAGTAGAAACAAATTTAAGCCTAACATGCTTCCTATGCATAGGAATCTTGTAAATAAACAAGTTCATGAAGAGCAAAGTAACAAGCATAGGAAGATAGAACAAGTGTAGCTTCAAAAATTTCAGCACATAGAGAGGCATTTTAGTAACATAAAAATTTCTACAACCATATTTTCCTCTCTCATAATAACTTTCAGTAGCATCATGAGCAAACTCAACAATATAACTATCACATAAAGCATTCTTATCATGAGTCTCATGCATAAAATTATTACTCTCCACATAAGCATAATCAATTTTATTAGTAATAGTGGGAGCAAATTCAACAAAGTAGCTATCATTATTATTCTCATCATCAAATATAGGAGGCATATTGTAATCATAATCAAATTTATCCTCCATAACAGGTGGCACCAAAAGGCTACTATCATTATAATCATCATAAATAGGAGGCAAAGTATCATCAAAGTAAATTTTCTCCTCCATGCCCGGGGGACTAAAAAGATCATGCTCATCAAAGCCAGCTTCCCCAAGCTTAGAATTTTCCATAGCATTAGCAACAATAGTGTTCAAAGCGTTCATAATAACATGTTCCATGGGTTTTTTAATTTTCGGATCAAACCATCCATGTCTTAAATCAGGAAATAGAATAAGAAGCTCATTGTTGTCCATTATGCCTTACTAGTGTAAACAAGAAACAAAAAGATGCAATTGCAGGATCTAAAGGAAATAGCTTCGAGCACTCACACAATGGCGCCGAGAAAAATCTTGTTACACTGAACCGGAGTATGAGTGCCTTTTACCTTTCCTCCCGGCAACGGCGCCGGAAAAGTGCTTGATGTCTACGGGAGCTTCTATTCTTGTAGACAGTGTTGGGCCTCCAAGAGCAGTAGGTTTGTAGAACAGCGACAAGTTTCCCTTAAGTGGATCACCCAAGGTTTATCGATCTCAGGGAGGAAGAGGTCAAAGATATCCCTCTCAAGCAACCCTGCAACCACAAAGCAAGAAGTCTCTTGTGTCCCCAACACACCTAATAGGTGCACTAGTTCGGCGAAGAGATAGTGAAATACAGGTGGTATGAATAAGTATGAGCAGTAGCAACAGCGCCAGAAAAGTGCTTTGCTATCCAGGACTGGCGTGTGGATGATGGTGGTAATATTGCGGACAGTATAGATGAAGCAGAACAGTAAACAAGCAGCAGTATTTAGGAACAAGGCCTAGGGATCATACTTTCACTAGTGGACACTCTCAACATTGATCACATAACAGAATAAATAGATAGATGCTAGACTCTACACCCTCTTGTTGGATGATGAACACCACTAATTGCGTAGGATTACACGAACCCTCAATGCCGGAGTTAACAAGCTCCACAATATTCGATATTCATGTTTAAATAACCTTAGAGTGCAAGATAGATCAACATAACCAAATAGATCACATCAATACCATCATAGTAATAGTTAACTTCATAATCTACAAGAGATCACAATCATAAACTACGCCAAGTACTACATGATGCACACACTGTCCACTTTACATCATGCAGGAGGAATAGAATACTTTAATAACATCACTAGAGTAGCACATAGATGAATTGTGATACAAAACTCATATGAATCTCAATCATGTAAAGCAGCTCATGAGATCATTGTATTGAAGTACATAGGAGAGAGATTAACCACATAGCTACCGGTACAGCCCCGAGCCTCGATGGAGAACTACTCCCTCCTCATGGGAGACAGCAGCGGTGATGAAGATGGCGGTGGAGTCGATGGAGAAGCCTTTCGGGGGCACTTCCCCGTCCCGGCGGCGTGCCGGAACAGAGACTCCTGTCCCCCAGATCTTGGCTTCGCGATGGCGGCGGCTCTGGATGGTTTCTCGTACCGTGGCTTTTTTTCGTCTCGAAGATTTAGGTCGAGGGGGCTTAAATAGGCGAAGAGGCGGCGTCGGAGGGTCAATGAGGCGGTGTCACCACAGGGGGGCGCGGGCCACCCCTGGGCCGCGCCGGCCTATCTCCTGGGGGGCCTGTGTCCCCTCTCTGGCGGCTCTCGGGTGTTCTGGATGCTTCCGGGGATTCTAAGATGCTGGGCGTTGATTTCGTCCGATTCCGAGAATATTTCCTTACTAGGATTTCTGAAACCAAAAACAGCAGAAAACAGGAACTGGCCCTTCGGTATCTCGTCAATAGGTTAGTTCCGGAAAACGCATAAATATGACATAAAGTGTGCATAAAACATGTAGATATCATCAATAATGTGGCATGGAACATAAGAAATTATCGATACGTTGGAGACGTATTAGGCAGCCAGCGCCACGGCGAAGGCAGCCACAGGAGCCAGAGCCAGCACCGGGAAGGCCGAGGAGAATCTGAAGGCGGAAGCAAGAAGTCGGATCGACCCCCTCGCAGGTCTCCCTCACCACCACCTAGCGGTGGCGGCGGAGGTGGAGGTGGAGGCGGCGGCCGGAGATCTCGCTCTCGCTCGCAATCTCCTCGCCACGGCCCGCGCGACGCGCGGGAACGCCTCAACGAATACAGAACCGACTACATCGGTCCGAAGTGCTTTGGCAGGATGATTCGAGAGGAACCAAAGCCAAGGATGAACCTCAAGCTAC
This sequence comes from Lolium perenne, assembly GCF_019359855.2. Lineage (NCBI taxonomy): Eukaryota > Viridiplantae > Streptophyta > Magnoliopsida > Poales > Poaceae > Lolium > Lolium perenne. The sequence continues at coordinate 92,790,854 of NC_067250.2, read as the reverse complement.
CCGGAAACCTGAAGCATTATGATGGCACCGAAAGGCCGGATACCTGGATTGAGGATTACTATAATGCAGTAACCTTTGCCGGAGGAACCCCTAATATCGCCTGCCGCATGCTCCAGTTGTACCTTGTAGGTCCAGCCCGGATCTGGCTCAGCGACCTCGAGAAGAACTCCATCTTTTGCTGGTTTGACCTGAAGACCGCTTTCGAGAAACACTTCAGAGGCACCTACAAAAGACCTGCCACAATAAGCGACTTACAAGCTTGTATCCAGAAGAAGGGAGAATCCTCAAGACACTTCCTCACACGATGGTTGGCATGCAGGAACGAGTGCGAAAATGTCGACCACACCACTGCCATGTACGCCTTCATTGGTGGACTGCAGAGAGGAGGATTGCTGAGGCATAAGCTCACCTGTTTGGCTAACGCAAATAAACTGACTTTGGATGAAATGATCTCCATTGCCAGTGACCATACTGCCGCCGATGATGACGTAGGCGGTGATCTCGCAGCTACAGCAATCCCCCTACATCAACAAAAGAAGAACCGTGATAACGGCAACAGTAGCAGCCATAAACGCAAGAACCCTGATGACCAGAAGAGTGGCAGATCCGAGATGGTCACCATGGCGTTCCAACGCGGAGGTCCAGGAGGCGGAAGAGGACGCGACCGTGGAGGTGGAGCCGGCAGGGGTCAGCAGCACGGCACTGAGGTCACAGCTGGCGGATCCCGCGCCCCGCAAACCTACGAGGAGTACAGAGACATGCCCTGCCTGGCCCACCTGGATCCGGTTACAGGGAAGTCCACTCACACCAACCGCAACTGCAAGTGGGTCAATGATCTAAAGAACAACCCGGAGGCAAGATACAAGCGAGCCCGAAAGCACCGCCCACGCAGCAAGGGAGGCAAGGGCAAGAACAAGGACAAAGAGGAGGACAGTTCCGAGGCGATGGATGAGGATGATAACTCGCCGGATCCCAAGGCAGGGTCCGCAGGTAAATCCAACCCATTCGAGAAAAAGAGCGTGGGGGCTTACCACACCTTCCTCGGAACCCCAACAGTCCGCGCTACCAAGTCAGCTACCCGGATCCTGAACGCCACAGTTCCGGCTGTGCCGCAGTATGTCAGGTGGTCGGAAGTCCCGTGCACATTTGACAGGGAGGATCAGCCTGCCATTGTGCCAAAAGAATGCTACGCCTTGGTTGTAAGTCCCCGCATAGACGGGTATGACTTCTCCAAGTGCCTCATGGATGGTGGAGCCAGCTTGAACATCATGTACCTGGAGACTCTAGAGCGGATGAACCTCACCAAGGAACAGCTCAAACACAGCAACACTGAGTTTCATGGCGTGGTTCCGGGTAAGAAGGCGAATTCCCTCGGCAGCATCACACTTCCCGTGGCCTTCGGCGATGTTCACAATTTCCGCGAAGAGAAAATCACGTTTGAAGTTGTGCCCTTCAAGAGCTCCTACCACGTCATCTTCGGCAGGCCCACCTACCACAAGTTCCACGCAAGAGCGTGCTACATCTACAACAAGCTCAAGATTCCGGGTCCTAAGGGTATGATTACCGTATCCGGAGACTACAAAAAGGCTCATGAGTGCGAGTTGGGCGAAGCCACCTTCGCAGAGTCTGTGATATCTGGAGAAGAGCTGAAAGGCTACAAAGCCGCGGTGGATCCGACTGAAATGCAGACCACCAAGAAGCAGATCTCCGAGCACAAAAACTCCTTCAAGGCCGCGATAGAGACCAAGAAAGTCAACTTCAAGGAAGGCGACGATTCCAAGCAGGTCTCAGTCGGAGCCAACATGGATCCCAAATAGGAAAACGCGCTCGTCGAGTTCCTCCGCGCTAACATGGATATCTTCGCATGGCAGCCTTCTGACATGTCCGGAGTACCAAGGGAACTCGCCGAGCACTACCTCAACATAAACCCGGGGGCTAAACCGGTGAAGCAAGCTATGCGACGCTTTGGAGACAAGAAGCGCCGCGCCATAGGAATGGAGTTAGCAAAGTTACTAGAGGCGGGTTTTGTAATAGAAGTTATCCACACTGATTGGATCGCAAATCCCGTCCTTGTACCCAAAAAGAATTCTGAAATACTAAGAATGTGCATCGATTACTCTGGCTTGAACAAACATTGCCCGAAAGATCCATTTCCCCTGCCGCGCATTGACCAAGTCATTGATTCGACGGCAGGGGCGGAACTTCTGTGTTTTCTTGATGCGTATTCCGGGTATCACCAGATCCGGATGAAGGAGTCTGACCAAAAGGCGACCCCATTCATCACCCCATTTGGCACTTACTGCTATGTTACTATGCCCTTTGGCTTGAAAAACGCAGGTGCCACCTACCAACGTACGATGCAGCGGTGCTTGAAGGACCAGATAGGCCGGAACGTACACGCTTACGTCGACGACATCGCGGTCATGACCCGGAAAGGATCCGACTTGATCAGCGATCTCACAGAAACCTTTGAGAATCTCCGTCGGTACAAGATGATGTTGAATCCGCTGAAGTGCGTCTTTGGCGTACCATTTGAAAACTCCTTGGCTTCATTGTCTCTAACAGGGGCATTGAAGTTAACCCGGAAAAAATCAAGGCAATTTTGTGCATAAAAAGGCCAACTTGTCTCAAAGATGTGCAACGGCTCACTGGTTGTGTCGCAGCAATCAGCAGGTTTGTTAGCCGTCTTGGCGAGAAGGCACTACCCCTGTACAAGCTATTGAAGAAAACAGACAAATTTGTCTGGGACGAGGCAGCAGATGCAACACTTCAAGGGCTGAAGGACATACTCACCTCCCCACCTATCCTAGCAGCTCCAGGAGAGTCAGAGCCTATGCTCCTTTACCTGGCAGCTACCAACAGGGTCATCAGCCTCGTCATCGTGGTGGAGCGACAGGAAGAAGATCACGAGTATGGAGTCCAAAGGCCAGTCTACTATATTAGCAAAGTCCTTACGGAGTCCAAACAGCGCTACCCTCACTTTCAGAAGTTAGCCTACGGAGTATTCCTAGGCAGCAGGAAGCTGAGACACTACTTCCAGGAGCATCCGATGTGATCGTGAGCAAGGCTCCGCTGTCAACGATTCTCAACAACGCTGACGCAACAGGACGCACAACAAAATGGGGCATTGAATTATCCGCCTTCGACATCAACTACAAAGCCAGGACCGCGGTCAAATCTCAGGTCTTGGCAGATTTCGTCGCAGATTGGACAGAAGCTCCGGATATGAATTTGGAGCCGGAACCAGAGACATGGGTTATGCACTTCGATGGATCCAAGCAGCATCAAGGCTTAGGAGCCGGAGTCACCCTGAAGTCCCCCACCGGAGAAGAACTGCAGTACATTCTGCAGATCCACTTCGAAGCTACAAACAATATGGCGGAATACGAGGCTCTACTACACGGATTGCGCATTGCCAAGGAGATAGGGATCAAGCACATTATATGTTGCGGAGACTCAGACCTGGTGGCACAGCAAGTAGCCGGAACCTGGAACGCCAGAAACTCCGTCATGGCGGCTTACAGAGACGAAGTTGACGAGATCGCCAAACATTTCCTCGGATACGAAGTCAAGTACGTCCGGCGAGACGATAACGCAGCGGCAGATATGCTATCCAAGCTCGGATCCGGCAGGAAGCCAATTCCGCCTGGTACTTTCCTGGAGCATCTACGGATACCCTCGGTGAAGGGCGCTAACCCGGAAAACCCAGAGGTGGCAGTATCTCCGGCTAGAGAAGTGATGGCCATCACTCCGGCTTGGACACAGCCTTTTATGGACTACCTCATTGATCAGAAGTTGCCAGAGGACGAGGTCCTCGTGCGACAGATCATCAGACGAGCAAGATCCTACACACTCGTTGATGGACAGTGATACGTCTCCGACGTATCGATAATTTCTTATGTTCCATGCCACATTATTGATGATATCTACATGTTTTATGCACACTTTATGTTATAATTATGCCTTTCTGGAACTAACCTATTGACGAGATGCCGAAGGGCCAGTTGCTGTTTTCTGCTGTTTTTGGTTTCAGAAATCCTAGTAAGGAAATATTCTCGGAATCGGACGAAATCAACGCCGAAGATCTTAGAATCCCCGGAAGCATCCAGAACACACGAGAGAGGCCAGAGGGGGGCCACGGGCCCACCAGATGATAGGCCGGCGCGGCCCACCCCCTGGCCGCGCGGCCCTATGGTGTCGTCGCCTCGTTGACCTACTGACGCCGCCTCTTCGCCTATATAAAGCCCCTCGACCTAAAACCTCGATACGGAAAAGCCACGGTACGAGAAACCTTCCAGAGCCGCCGCCATCGCGAAGCCAAGATCTGGGGGACAGGAGTCTCTGTTCCGGCACGCCGCCGGGACGGGGAAGTGCCCCCGGAAGGCTTCTCCATCGACACCACCGCCATATTCATCAACGCTGCTGTCTCCCATGAGGAGGGAGTAGTTCTCCATCGAGGCTCGGGGCTGTACCGGTAGCTATGTGGTTCATCTCTCTCCTATGTACTTCAATACAATAATCTCATGAGCTGCCTTACATGATTGAGATTCATATGATGATGCTTGTAATCTAGATGTCATTATGCTAGTCAAGTGAATTTTACTTATGTGATCTCCGGAGACTCCTTGTCCCACGTGTGTAAAGGTGACAGTGTGTGCACCGTGTGGGTCTCTTAGGCTATATTTCACAGAATACTTATTCACTGTTATGAATGGCATAGTGAAGTGCTTATTTATATCTCTTTATGATTGCAATGTGTTTTGTATCACAATTTATCTATGTGCTACTCTAGTGATGTTATTAAAGTAGTTTTATTCCTCCTGCACGGTGTAATGGTGACAGTGTGTGCATCCGTGTTAGTACTTGGCGTAGGCTATGATTATGATCTCTTGTAGATTATGAAGTTAACTATTGCTATGATGGTATTGATGTGATCTATTCCTCCTACATAGTGTGAAGGTGACAGTGTGCATGCTATGTTAGTACTTGGTTTAGTCGTGTTGATCTTTCATGCACTCTAAGGTTATTTAAATATGAACATTGAATTGTGGAGCTTGTTAACTCCGGCATTGAGGGTTCGTGTAATCCTACGCAATGGTGTTCATCATCCAACAAAAGAGTGTAGAGTATGCATTTATCTATTCTGTTATGTGATCAATGTTGAGAGTGTCCACTAGTGAAAGTATGATCCCTAGGCCTTGTTCCTAAATACTGCTATCGCTACTTGTTTACTGTTTTACTGCGTTGCTACTGCTCATACTTATTCATACCACCTGTATTTCACTATCTCTTCGTCGAACTAGTGCACCTATTAGGTGTGTTGGGGACACAAGAGACTTCTTGCTTTGTGGTTGCAGGGTTGCATGAGAGGGATATCTTTGACCTCTTCCTCCCTGAGTTCGATAAACCTTGGGTGATCCACTTAAGGGAAACTTGCTGCTGTTCTACAAACCTCTGCTCTTGGAGACCCAACACTGTCTACAGGAAAAGGAGGGGGCGTAGACATCAAGCTATTTTCTGGCGCCGTTGCCGGGGAGGAAAGGTAAAAGGCACTCATACTCCGGTTCCAGGTAACAGTACTCTTCTGGCGCCATTGTGTTTGTGCTCGATGCTATTTCCTTTAGATCCTGCAATTGCAACTTTTTGTTTCTTGTTTACACTAGTTAGGCATAATGGAAAACAACAAAAATATGAGAGATCTTTATGAAATTTATCTTGAATTAGGACATGATGTGTTTGAAGAGAGAATTAAAAAACCCATGGAACTTTATATGCATGCTAATGGGAATGTTATTAATATGAATGCTTTGAACACTATTGTTGCTAATGCTATGGAAAATTCTAAGCTTGGGGAGGTCGGCTTTGATGAAAATGATCTCTTTAGCCCTCCGGGTATTGAGGAGAAAGTTTATGTTGATTATGATATGCCTCCCATATATGATGATTATAATGATAGTAGCCTTTTGGTGCCACCTGTTATGGAGGATAAATTTGATTATGAATACAATATGCCTCCTACATTTGATGATGATAATAATAATGATAGCTACTTTGTTGAATTTGCTCCCACTACTACTAATAAAATTGACTATGCTTATGTGGAGAGTAATAATTTTATACATGAGACTCATGATAAGAATGTTTCATTTGATAGTTATATTATTGAGTTTGCTCATGTTGCTACTGAAAGTTATTATGAGAGAGGAAAATATGGTTGTAGAAATTTTCATGTTACTAAAACACCTCTCTATATGCTTAAAATTTTGAAGTTGAGCTTGTCTAGTTTTCCTATGCTTGTTACTTTGCTCTTCATGAACTTGTTTATTTACAAGATTCCTATGCATAGGAAGAATGTTAGACTTAAATGTGTTTTGAATTTGCCTCTTGATGCTCTCTTTTGCTTCAAATCCTATTTCTTGCGAGTGCATCATTAAAACTGCTGAGCCCATCTTAATGGCTATAAAGAAAGAACTTCTTGGGAGATAACCCATGTGTTTATTTTGCTACAGTACTTTGTTTTATATTTGTGTCTTGGAAGTTGTTTAATACTGTAGCAACCTCTCCTTATCTTAGTTTAGTGTTTTGTTGTGCCAAGTAAAGTCGTTGATAGTAAAGTTCATACTAGATTTGGATTACTGCGCAGAAACAGATTTCTTTGCTGTCACGAATCTGGGCAAAATTCTCTGTAGGTAACTCAGAAAATTATGCCAATTTACGTGAGTGATCCTCAGATATGTACGCAACTTTCATTCAATTTGAGCATTTTCATTTGAGCAAGTCTGGTGCCTCAATAAAATTCGTCAATACGAACTGTTCTGTTTTTGACAGATTCTGCCTTTTATTTCGCATTGCCAGTTTTGTTATGTTCGATGGATATTTCGATTCCATTGACTTTCAGTAGCTTTGTGCAATGTCCAGAAGTGTTAAGAATGATTATGTCACCTCTGAACATGTATATTTTGATTGTGCACTAACCCTCTAATGAGTTGTTCTAAGTTTGGTGTGGAGGAAGTTTTCAAGGATCAAGAGAGGAGGATGATACACTACGATCAAGAAGAGTGAAAAGTCTAAGCTTGGGGATGCCCCGGTGGTTCACCCCTGCATATATCAAGAAGACTCAAGCGTCTAAGCTTGGGGATGCCCAAGGCATCCCCTTCTTCATCGACAACATTATCAGGTTCCTCCCCTGAAACTATATTTTTATTCCATCACATCTTATGTGCTTTGCTTGGAGCGTCGGTTTGTTTTTATTTTTGTTTTGTTTGAATAAAATGGATCCTAGCATTCTTTGTGTGGGAGAGAGACACGCTCCGCTGTAGCATATGGACAAGTGTGTCCTTAGGCTCTACTCATAATATTCATGGCGAAGTTTCTTCTTCGCTAAATTGTTATATGGTTGGAATTGAAAAATGATACATGTAGTAATGTGCTAAAATGTCTTGGATAATGTGATACTTGGCAATTGTTGTGCTCATGTTTAAGCTCTTGCATCATATACTTTGCACCTATTAATGAAGAAATACATAGAGCTTGCTAAAATTTGGTTTGCATAATTAGTCTCTCTAAAGTCTAGATAATTTCTAGTATTGAGTTTGAACAACAAGGAAGACGGTGTAGAGTCTTATAATGTTTACAATATGTCTTTTATGTGAGTTTTGCTGCACCGGTTCATCCTTGTGTTTGTTTCAAATAACCTTGCTAGCCTAAACCTTGTATTGAGAGGGAATACTTCTCATGCATCCAAAATACTTGAGCCAACCACTATGCCATTTGTGTCCACCATACCTACCTACTACATGGTATTTCTCCGCCATTCCAAAGTAAATTGCTTGAGTGCTACCTTTAAACAATTCAAAATTTATTACCTCTGATTTGTGTCAATGTTTTATAGCTCATGAGGAAGTATGTGGTGTTTATCTTTCAATCTTGTTGGGCAACTTTCACCAATGGACTAGTGGCTTCATCCGCTTATCCAATAAATTTGCAAAAAGAGCTGGCAATGGGATTCCCAGTCTCAAATTAATTAATAAAAATAGATACTCCTCCATGGTATGTGATTGTTGGACGGCACCCGAAGGATTCGGTTAGCCATGGCTTGAGAAAGCAAAGGTGGGGAGGAGTGTCATCATAATAAAACTAAAATAAAAAGGCACTTCTTCATGGTATGAGATTGTTGGCAGGCACCCGAGGATTCGGTTAGCCATGGTTTGTGAAAGCAAAGGTTGGAAGGAGTGCCACACAAAAATAAAAATAAAATGGGAGCCGCTCTTTGAAGGTTTGTCTGGCAAGGGGGTTAGAGTGCCCACTACCATTCGTTGACAACAACATACACCTCTCAAAATTTTACTTTTTATGCTCTCTACATGTTTTCAAAACCAAAGCTCTAGCATAAATATAGCAATCGATGCTTCCCTTTGCGAAGGGCCTTTCTTTTACTTTTATTGTTGAGTCAGTTCACCTATTTCTCTCCATCTCAAGAAGCAAACACTTGTGTTAACTGTGCATTGATTCCTACATACTTGCATATTGCACTTGTTATATTACTTTGCATTGACAACTATCCATGAGATATACATGTTACAAGTTGAAAGCAACCGCTGAAACTTAATCTTCCTTTATGTTGCTTCAATACCTTTACTTTGAATTATTGCTTTATGAGTTAACTCTTATGCAAGACTTATTGATGCTTGTCTTGAAGTACTATTCATGAAAAGTCTTTGCTATATGATTCATTTGTTTACTCATGTCATTTACATTGTTTTGATCGCTGCATTCATTACATATGCTTACAATAGTATGATCAAGGTTATGATGGCATGTCACTCCAAAAATTATCTTTGTTTATCGTTTACCTCGGAATGACGAGAAACTAAGCTTGGGGATGCTGATACGTCTCCGACGTATCGATAATTTCTTATGTTCCATGCCACATTATTGATGATATCTACATGTTTTATGCACACTTTATGTCATAATTATGCGTTTTATGGAACTAACCTATTGACGAGATGCCGAAGGGCCGATTCTTTGTTTTTCTGCTGTTTTTGGTTTCAGAAATCCTAGTAAGGAAATATTCTCGGAATCGGACGAAATCAACGCCGAAGATCTTAGAATCCCCGGAAGCATCCAGAACACACGAGAGAGGCCAGAGGGGGGCCACGGGCCCACCAGATGATAGGCCGGCGTGGCCCACCCCCTGGCCGCGCGGCCCTATGGTGTCGTCGCCTCGTTGACCTTCTGACGCCGCCTCTTCGCCTATATAAAGCCCCTCGACCTAAAACCTCGATACGGAAAAGCCACGGTACGAGAAACCTTCCAGAGCCACCGCCATCGCGAAGCCAAGATCTGGGGGACAGGAGTCTCTGTTCCGGCACGCCGCCGGGACGGGGAAGTGCCCCCGGAAGGCTTCTCCATCGACACCACCGCCATCTTCATCAACGCTGCTGTCTCCCATGAGGAGGGAGTAGTTCTCCATCGAGGCTCGGGGCTGTACCGGTAGCTATGTGGTTCATCTCTCTCCTATGTACTTCAATACAATAATCTCATGAGCTGCCTTACATGATTGAGATTCATATGATGATGCTTGTAATCTAGATGTCGTTATGCTAGTCAAGTGAATTTTACTTATGTGATCTCCGGAGACTCCTTGTCCCACGTGTGTAAAGGTGACAGTGTGTGCACCGTGTGGGTCTCTTAGGCTATATTTCACAGAATACTTATTCACTGTTATGAATGGCATAGTGAAGTGCTTATTTATATCTCTTTATGATTGCAATGTGTTTTGTATCACAATTTATCCATGTGCTACTCTAGTGATGTTATTAAAGTAGTTTTATTCCTCCTGCACGGTGTAATGGTGACAGTGTGTGCATCCGTGTTAGTACTTGGCGTAGGCTATGATTATGATCTCTTGTAGATTATGAAGTTAACTATTGCTATGATGGTATTGATGTGATCTATTCCTCCTACATAGTGTGAAGGTGACAGTGTGCATGCTATGTTAGTACTTGGTTTAGTCGTGTTGATCTTTCATGCACTCTAAGGTTATTTAAATATGAACATTGAATTGTGGAGCTTGTTAACTCCGGCATTGAGGGTTCGTGTAATCCTACGCAATGGTGTTCATCATCCAACAAAAGAGTGTAGAGTATGCATTTATCTATTCTGTTATGTGATCAATGTTGAGAGTGTCCACTAGTGAAAGTATGATCCCTAGGCCTTGTTCCTAAATACTGCTATCGCTGCTTGTTTACTGTTTTACTGCGTTGCTACTGCTCATACTTATTCATACCACCTGTATTTCACTATCTCTTCGCCGAACTAGTGCACCTATTAGGTGTGTTGGGGACACAAGAGACTTCTTGCTTTGTGGTTGCAGGGTTGCATGAGAGGGATATCTTTGACCTCTTCCTCCCTGAGTTCGATAAACCTTGGGTGATCCACTTAAGGGAAACTTGCTGCTGTTCTACAAACCTCTGCTCTTGGAGGCCCAACACTGTCTACAGGAAAAAGAGGGGGCGTAGACATCAGACAGCTCTACAAACGAAGCGCAACAGGGGTATTTCTCAAATGCGTCTCCAATCAAGATGGCATTGAAATCCTCAGAGAGATCCATGCAGGGGATTGCGGGCATCATGCCGCTCCCAGGTCACTCGTTGCAAAAGCTTTTCAGCTAGGCTTTTACTGGCTCACAGCTAAAGAAGATGCTGACAAGATAGTCAAGACCTGCCGAGGTTGTCAGTACTACGCTACTCAACCAAACGCTCCAGCCCAAGAGCTGAAGACCATACCTATTACCTGGCCGTTTGCGGTCTGGGGGCTCGATATGGTTGGTAAGTTAAAAAGATCATCTCCTGGCGGTTTTGAATACCTCTTGGTCGCCGTTGACAAGTTCAGCAAATGGATCGAGGCAAAGTCAGTGAGAAAAGCCGACGGTGCTACGGCACTAAAATTTGTCTGCAGCCTCGTGATGAGATTCGGCATCCCACACAGCATAATCACAGATAATGGCACAAACTTCGCACAGGGAGAATTGAAGGATTATTGTGAGACGGTAGGGATTCGACTGGACCTTGCATCTGTGGCTCACCCACAATCCAATGGTCAAGTTGAAAGGGCTAACGGCCTAATACTATCAGGAATCAAGCCACGCCTTGAAGAACCGCTGCGACGAGCAGCTGGAGCTTGGGCTGACGAGTTGGAAGCTGTCTTGTGGAGTTTACGAACTACCCCTAACAGGTCAACAGGGTTTACCCCATTTTTCCTGGTATACGGATCCGAAGCCGTGCTCCCCTCCGACATCATCCACGATTCACCGCGAGTTTCCGCCTTCAATGAAGAAACAGCTGACGAGGCCAGACAGCTATCTGTGGACCTGATCGAGGAAGCTCGGAACTTAGCTGACCAGCGCTCCACCATCTACCAGCAGAAGCTCCGACGTTATCACAGTCGTCGAGTTCGGAATCGTTCTTTCATGGCAGGAGACCTGGTCCTCCGCCTTCGGCAGGTGAAAGACCATAAGCTGCAGTCTCCATGGGAAGGACCCTTCGTCGTTAGCAAAGTGCTTCATAATGGATCGTACTACCTTGTTGATTTCCGAGAGCTGAAGGACAGACCTGCTAATTGGCACCGGAAACGCAAGCGTGAGGATCCGGATAACATCTACGACGAGACAGATCGCCCCTGGAACATTGCACAGCTACGTCCTTTCTACACTTAGCGTATTTTTTCCGAGTTACAAACTCTGTAATAGTTATACATGATCAATGAAATAAAGCTTGTGGTTCACTCTTCGAGTCTTTTACCTCCTTTACTTGTTCATTTTTAGATCGTGTATGTTTTTCGACTAAAACCGCAGAGCTGGATTTTTCCGCCTAGGCGAGTATAAAAGTTGTGATTTTTCAAAAATCATCCTTTAGGACGTAAGCTTAAGTTTTCTGATTACATTGTTATCTGTTGTGAACTCGTGGATTCCTAGTAGCGATTTCCGGCACCTATGCTTGGGGGCTTGTTTCCGCGGTTATTGACGGATTGCCATTGGGCTTCGTCGCCGCTGGCGAGTGTTTCCGGCTAAGGTCTTCCGGCTCGCGGAAGGTCAAGCGGGTAATCCGGAAAACAACGAAGTCAGCACTTGCTTTCCGACACAAAACGAAACATGCACATAATATTAAAGGATAGCAGGATAAGTGTTTCCGCCCCATGCATAGTTGTTTCGTTCCTAGCTACTTAAGAATTTAAAGTCTTATTACAAACCCACTCTGGGGCCAAAATGATGCAACTTTGTTTCATTGTTCAAACAGGAACTCTACTCGGAGTCCTCTTCTTCAGATTCTTGGTAGGCGGAGCGGTCGCCGTCGCTGTCGCCGGAGCCGGCCTCGGAGTCATCACCAGAGCCTTCTCCGGAACGCTCGATGCTTGACCCGGAGCCTTCCGCATAATACTCCGGCTCGCCTTCTTCCTCCTCTGCATCGGAAAATCCCTTGGGCAGGTCGTACTTGTTATACTAGAACGAGTGATTCACCCGCCTGACAAACAACTGCTCGTATCCTTGGGTTTCCGAGAGGATGGCGCCCATGTCGGAACCCTTTGGAGTTCCGCGCGCAACATCCGCAAAGTTGAGTGCGGGGAAGTGAGCCTTGCAGGTGGCTAAGACCAGGGAGGCGACTCCGCGCGTGGAAGATTTCTGCCAATCCTTAATGAAGTCTGGCACTTGTTCCATTAGCTTGGTCATCGTGTCGATCACGGAAGTTTTGGCCTTATTCAAAGACAGAGTCTTGGCGATTCCGCGACAGGCTTCAAATAACGCGTCAATGGAAATCCGCGCTTCGTCGTATGCCTCCGTCCTCTTCAGGTTCGACTCCTTTGACCACTCGAAGCCAAGGCTCGCTGTGGAAGAAGGAGGTCCAGTTCCGTTACGGAGAGAAAAGCATATGAGGTAGTCGGAGCAACAACACGGAAAAACGCTTACGGAAGATAAGCTTGTTGATGGCCTCCGCCTCCGCTTCTTGAGCTTTGTTTTTGGCCACCAAGGAAGTCACACGACTCTGGCTCTTCTTCAGTTTGTCACTCAGATCCGCCAGGTCGCGGGCATGCTTCTCGGAGAGCTCCTTCCTCGCTTCATTCTCCTTGTCGGAGGATTCTTTGATGAAAGTCTTGAGGGACTCGTTCTCCGCTTCGAGCACCTTGACCTTGGCGGACAGCTCATCAAACGTGGAGTGCTTGGCAGTTTCTTCTGTAGGCGGAAAGTGGCACATATTATGCATCATGAACAGTTATATCAGCACAAGAAATCAAAACTGGATCTCGTACCATGAAGGCGGGTCTCAAGAAGCTGGATAGCCTTTTGGCTGTTTTCCGCGTTCTGACGCAGCCCTTCGATCTCCGTGATCTGCTCCAGCACATGAACGCATAGATCTTCGTGCAATTTCCGCGTGGTCTGAGAAGCAGAGAGGAGTTAGCCGGATATTTAAAATCTTGGGGGCTGGCGAGGAATTCAAAGTCTTGAAGGTATAAAATTTTAAATTACCGCCTAAGGTACATCTTGAGAAAGCATCGGCTAACACATGTTACACGGAAATGTCTGACCCAATGCTTGGGGGCTAGTATTACCTGCCGCACTTCCTTGTGCTTGGCGAAAAACACTCTCAGACCGTCCTCCAGATCGGTGAGCTCATGCATCTCCTCGTCTGACTTCCCCCAAACCTTGTTCAGCATGGCGGAAACTTCCGCGTGGCGTTGTGCGAGGGAAAGCATTTGCAGAGACTGAGTCGGTCGAGGGTCGACCCGAATCGCGTTGGTGGCTTGAACGAGTTGTACCTTTTGCTCATTTTCTTCTTCTGTGGGCTCCGCGAAAGTGGCGCCTGGTTGATCTTGCGGAGAAGCAGACGAGGAGGCGCCCTTGGCGGAATCGCCGTGGTTGGCGGGATCTTCCGGAAGGTCATCAAGGTTGATGACATCCTTGGGATCCGGCTTGGAGGCAGACGAAGCCTTGGGTGGAACCTCCACCTCAGGAGTAACAGGGACTGAAGCCGGAGACGGCTTGACCTTCTTCTTCAAGACCCTTGGAGCCTTGGGGGTTGGCTTCCGGAGCTTCAGTAAAAAGAAAAAAACATAACAACTAAGCAAGGGTTTGCTTGTGAAGCCAGAACTTGGACCTCGGAAACAGACACTTACCCGGAAGGCTTGAAGAAGTGCTGGATGGCGGGCTGCCCCTTGTTGCTGGTGTTAATCGGCTTGAGGCGCTTCTTTTCCGCCTCCGCTTTCCGGGTAGCCGCAGTGCTAAGCACTTCGCGGGCGCGCTTAGCGGCGGGGCTGGAAGGAGCAGGCCTCTTCCTCTTAGGAGGGCGCGGAGCGTCGTGAGCTTCCGCCTCTGATGCAGCTTCCGGATCCGTGTTGCCGGTGGAAGGAACCCGGACGAGAGTTCCGAGTTCGCTTTCTTCGAGGGCCTCGAGCTAAGGCACAGAGTTAACACTTAGACAAAATAGTTTGAATGCAAAGAAAAGCAATGGACTAAGTCAAGACGATGTACCGCGGTTCCGGATCCATTCGTGTGGATATCTTTGTTACACACGTGAACGTGAAGTTCACGCGGAATCTTGATGAGGAGCCGGATCCTCTTATCGATGGCGTCGGCGGAAAGGTTATCCTTTGTGGCGCGCATTGGGTCCTCGCGCCCCGTGTACTGGAACATCAGGCGGTCCCTGTGTTGGAGCGGCTGGATCCGCTTGGTGAACCAGGAGAGGGTCAAGTCTTTCCCTGTCAGTCCCTCCTCTGTTAGCTTGCAGATCCGCCTGACGGCACGTGTGAGCTGGGGCGACTCGGAGAGGTGAGGGCAATGTGTCCACGCCGGAATCTCGGTGGCGGGGCAGTTCTTGAAAGGCGGCAATCTCCTTTTGCTCGCCGGGTCGGAAACGTCCTTCAAGTAGAAGAAACCCCCGGACCAATAACGCGCGGATTCGTGACGGTCAGTGTGGGGGTAGACGCGGCCCGAGCGGATCATGAAGGTGATGGATCCGCATGTTGCTAGCTCGGAGGACTGCCGGATCCTCTCCTTCTTAACGGAGAAGTAATACTGGAACAAAGAGATGTCGGGGGTTACCCGGAGATGGCCCTCGCAGAGGGTGACGTGGTTGCTAATAGCAAGCACGCTGTTAGGAGAAATGTTGTGGGGTTGGAGCTCATAAACCTTCATGATCTCCAGGAAGAAATCTGAAGGCGGAAATGAGAAACCTCGCTCCACCAGTGCTTTCGTCAGCACCATCTCGTTGTCCTCCGGAGCTGGAGCTAAGGCGTTCGGAACTGACCTCCAGCTTCCGGGTTGCAGGAATCCCTCCGCCTCGAGGTTCTTCAGCTCCATCTCAGTGGTGGTACAGGGCCACCATTTTCCCTTGGCTTCAGAGTCTCGCTGACGAGCCTTCGACTTTTTGGCGGCGATCTCTTCCGCCTTGTTCTCCGCCTGATCCGCCCCGGAAGCTTTCTCCGGGTTAGCAGAAGTCCCTCCGGCCTCCTTGCCGGAATCCTTTGAAGGATCCAGCCTGACTGGGACGAAGGGTGGAGGGGCGGAGGAGATTGGGGTCGCCAGGATCGGTTCAGAGGTTGGAGGCGGAGTCGTTGAAGACATCTAAAGAAGAGACATTGGCGGAAAACATTGCTTAGTCGGATCCAACGTCGTCATCCCCAAGTTCATCCCTACCAACTACGGCGCGAGGACGAAGCTCGAGAACTCACCGTGATGGCTTCTGCGGTGGTCGGAGTCGCCGGCGACGAGGTTTCTGCGCGGTGGCTCGCTGACGTTAAGAACAGGACGAACTCTGTGTGGTGGTGGAGCAACTCCGGCGAAATTCCGGCGAGATTCCGGCACGGCGGAGAGAGAGCTCAAGGGCGGCGCTTCGCAGAGAGGTAGAAACGGGGGTGAATGGGAGAATGGGGGTCGACGGCGGATATTTATAGGCCGGGGAACGAGATTCGTGCTCCGAATCCTATGGTCGGAACGCAAGCGTCGCACCGTTGGATGGGTGACACGTGTCCAAAACCCTAAACGGTAAAAATGGCTAGAGATAAGTTACCGCGAAGATCGCGCGAAAATAGCACCAGAATTGGCGGAACCGTTTGAGTCTTTTAAGACTCCGGGTAATCGTGTGAAGGTAAAATTGGTTCTCATTCGCAAGCAGGGAAGTAACCCGGAAACGTATCTCAAACCGTCGATGGATGAAGTCCCGCAGGATGGGAGCATTTTCCGACTAAAGGTTGGGAAAAGAAGAAAATGTGAAGTTGGAGTTCTTCAAGTTTCTCCGCGTTACCAACGTTGCCGGAAACCATGATGGACTAGCAAGGCGGAAACAGCAGGTGAAACTCGGAGAACTCTGGGGGCTACTGTTGTGGGTATACTTCATGGGTGTACCATCGACAGTGCCTAGATCCGGCAAGCCCGGGTGGCCCACAGATGGTGATGAGGCATGTGGCCCATCGGGCGGCCCAGTTGTTGTTGATCCCGACGGAAGATGTCCGGCCCAGGAGCAGGAAGCCGGATCCGGCCGACCTCGAGGAGGAACCCGGATCCACGAAGGCCCGTTAAGGGACCCGGATCCGGTACGACATAGATGGAAGGGCGGATCTTGACGTACACGGCAAGACATTGTATCGTAGTTAGGAAACCAGTATCCGGGTAGGACTCTCCATGTAAACCCTAGATCCGTGCGCCTTTATAAGCCGGATCTTGGGAGCCCTAGAGGCAGAACCTCGACTCATTGTAACATCGCGAAAGCGCCCAGATAATTCCAGACAAGCAGCAGTAGGCCCTGTCATCGTGCAGGTGTTCCGAAGCTGGGTAAATCGCGTACCACCGTCACGTGTGCACTCCGCCCTATGGCCCCTACTTCTTCTCCCCCTCGTGAGGATCCCTCCTCCGAGGTACCGTCGATTAGGCAACGACAATCGGGTTGCACAGAATTCTGAATTTTATGATTGCACACAATTGTGAACAAGACTAAAACTTGAGATTGATTTTGTGCTGGTTGAGATTTGTTCTCTCCACTAAAGTCATCATATATGTGCATGTCTGCCTTTGATTCTACCATCAGTTTTTCTTCAGAGATTTGTTCTCTCCACTGAAGTCATCATATATGTGCATGTCTGTCTTTGATTCTACCGTCGGTTTTTCTTCAGATTTTCAGCTTATTGAGCAAAGAAAAATGTCACGGGAATGGACTTGTCTCCTTCGTGGTCTTCAACAGAGAAAACAGTGCAGGGAGCGGCTGGACATGAACTCGCCAATGGCCGTGATGCAGCATCCAGCGACAAGACCGACGATCAACAGACGACGGCCCTTTGTTCGGGCCCAGCATCAACACACACAGAAAAATTGCGCGGGGTGCGGTCAGAAGTTGCCGGTGACTATGATTCCGCCTGTAATGAGCCTGATGAGCCACGGACATCCAGTCATTGTTGATGACCAGCACAATGCACATAAAAATCACTGACGGCCATGTTGTAGTCGCCGCAGGCCTCCTGTTATTGAGGCCCAACACCAACTCGCGGAGCAAGTGCGCCCTGCCAAACATCTGACCTTCTTCAAGTTTCTAAAGGAAGGCACCAATCTTTTACTCTACGGCATCATGCCTTTGGCCGTAGAGAAAGAGGCGGTTGTGCCCAACATGGAGGAGGCCACGACATGGCCTGCTTGAAGGAAGTGGGATCCGAGAGCTTCCATAGGGTGGTTCTAGCGACGTGAATTGGGGATCATTTTTCTTCGAGAAAGGTAATCTGGAAAGACAAAAGTTAAAGGGACAAGGAGAGAAGATGCTCTGGTTTAAAGGAAGGAAGACATAGAGAACAGTGTGTGCTACTTGCCTGGATTGTTGTTGGGCTGTCGGCCAAGGCTATTGGAGTGCTTCAGTGTACCCACGCAGCTGGTTTGGGATGCGGCGATCGTGGATTCTTGGGTAAGCTAAAGGCTTGCAGCTACAAGATAAATGTGTGTTGGAAAAAAAGAAGTTGAACGAAGAAGATAGCTAGCTAAGTTTGTTTGTGTGTTTACAAAATTATTACTTATATCTTTAAGCAATTCTAGCTCATGGTTAATTTTCTTTTAGTTTTCAGTTTTCATTTATGTTAAATTGTAATGTGCAAATTTTAGTCAAGGTACGTGATTTCTATTGCAAAATAAATAAAGAGTCAATACCAACTAATATACTCAAAGGGGTAATAATATTTAGATTTATATCGCGTGAACTTCTCATTTTTGGCTCCGGTGACACGACAAGATCTAGGCCATTAATTTTGGAACCGCTTGTATGGGATGGGAACTTCCGAATTTTCTAAAAAAGACAAAAAAAGGCAAAGTTGTCTGTCACAGATTTTGTAGTCATCTTCATCGAAAGGATTTTTGTTGACCGTTACTCGCAAATGGTCGCAACAAGGATCTTGAATTCTTGATCAACAACTACATGTGGAGGTCACATACTAAGTGCTATGCCCACTTCATTGGCCGTCCGTCAGAAGATGGAGGTGACTACGAGCTCGATGTCATGATGGAACCATTCAAGACGTTATTACATCCATATGGCAGGTGACTATCACCCGTTGCAACGCACGGGCAATTTTCCTAGTCTTACCTACAAATGTACGGTCAAGTGAGTATATGGGAATCTACATGACAATTAGGACAAACTATATATATGCATAAGAAAAAAGTGTAGGTTTTTGTCATATACAAATCATTAGGTATGTGCATTGAGGCCGCTATTAGAAAGCATCAGTATGCAATTTCAATGTGCAAAGACAAGGAATTTGAAATGTGTGGGGTGATAGTGACAGGAAAGTATATATATAAGTCGATATTTGTTGCACAACAATCATAATGCAAATGCGTAATTACAATTAAATTGATTGATGTGTGATTTCTAAATTTGTTAGACCGTAGCAACGCACGGACATACAACTAGTCCATCTGGTATATGACCGAAACTATGTACGCCCATCCAGCCTCTAACAACTTCATATAGCACCCACAATAGCAGCAAATAACCAAACCGTGTGCCGGTACTAAATAATCTTACTTGCATGTAATTTTTTATTTATATATCTTTTTTTAGCAGAGCAAATTTTATATTTATCTCTTTTTTTTAGACTTAAATTTTATATTTATCTGAAAATCATTGGAAATTTAAGAGAGGCCTTGTCTGGTAGAAAAACTGACTGGGTCGTTCCGTGGTAATGTGGCCCAATCGGCCCATTGTTGATCCATCTGTTTAATAATCCATTTAAGGGCGGATCCTAGTCGGTTTATACGACTTGCCGCACACCCCCACCCCCCCGGCATCGTTTGGGCCGGCCCATATCCTGCTTCAGTGTTCTGTTTCTTTCCCGTCTTTCTTCGTCGTTCTTCTTCGTTCTTAGGTGTCTCCGTGGCCTGCTTCGCTTCCCCAACTTCCAAATTGCGAGCTCGGAGCACGGATCAGATCGCCGAGTCGCGCGCCCCTCGCCCCCGGCTCCATCCCACTTCGTCCGGAGCCTCAGGTTCGATTCGCTCCCCGCACTGAATTCTCGGGGTCTATTCGTGTTTCTTGTGAGGCGATTTCGTCTCGTTACTGGACTATTTGTTCGGTTGTTTCGTTAGTTTACCGCTGTGCTTTGATCCGATTCGGCCCTGATGCATCTCCGGCCGAAACGAGGGCATCTTCCTGGCGACTTTTGTGTACCCTGTGTGACTTTTTCGAAGGCGTGTTAAGAAAATCAGAGCTAGGGTTTGTGCTGGAGATGTTCGATCCGGTAGCCTGAATGCGATTCTGGTATTTACCTGGTGAATGGATGCTGTTGCTGCCTGTGATATAGTGAGGAGGCGTGATTGGTTAGTCCAGCATTTAATTTGTACTAGCATACACGGATGAGAGCATATAAATGCATAGTTAAGTATTTCACGACAGCCCATCGCACTGTAATAGGGGCACTACTGCAGTGCTACTGGATTGAGCGAGGAGTAACATGTCAGGCTTTCAGCCATTCCAATCAGATTTGGTTGGGTGAGCATTGCAATTCTGCAGGTGTAGTACGGTACAAATTTGATATTTTCTGCAGCTGTGTTAGAATAAAATAGAATGTATCGATGCAAGATTGGTTGCTTCACTTTTGTTACTCCAGATATAATGCCATAGCGAAATTAGCATCTTGATCTCCATGTTTGATACTGTAGGAGGTGCTGCAAGTAAGGGCTCAATGTGTAGCCTATTGATTTTTACTTCATTGTGTTATGGTAGATAGGTTAGTGTGTGTTTTGTTCAAACTGCTACATCTTGATACAGATTCCGGACTTGAGTACTGGGTACAACTCTGTGGCCCTGTTTCCTATATCATCTATCACAGGTTTAGTTATTAAAAAATAATCTCACAAACATTTCACATGTCCTGATACTGTTCAAAGTAGAAAACCATTCATGCTTTTATTTTTGTTCAAGGTAAAAAAAAAAAAAACGGTTCATACATAGAATCAGTTCATGCTTTGCACGGATATTGAAATAAAAGCTCCGTTCATGCGTTTATTTATGTTCAAGGTAGAAAACCGTTCATCTTGACAAAGGATATTGAAATAAAAGCTGCGTTCATGCGTTTATTTATGTTCAAGGTAGAAAACCGTTAATTCCAAGAATGCGTTCATGCTTTGCATTTTTATTTAAGGTACGCAACCGTTCATTCCAAGAATCGTTCATGCTTTTATTTTTGTCCAAGGTAGGTAAACCGTTCATTCCAAGAATCCTGTCATGCTTTTATTTTTGTTCAAGGTAGATAAACCGTTCATTCCAAGAATCTGCATGCTTTTATTTATATTCAAGGTAGAAAGCCACTAATGCCAAGAATCCGTTCATGCTTGGATTTATATGTTCCTTGTACGAAATCTTTCATGCCAAGAATCCGTTCATGCTTGCATTTTTGTTCAAGGTATGAAACCGTTCATTCCAAGAATCCATTCATAATTTTATTTTTGTTCAAGGTACGAAACCGTTCATTCCAAAAATCCGTTCATGCTTTTATTTTTGTTCAAGGAAGAAAACCGCTCATGCCAAGAATCTGTTCATGCTTTTTATTTATGTTCAAGGTAGAAAACCTTTAATTCCAAGAATACGTTCATGGTTTAGTTTTTTGTTCAAGGTTGAAAACTGTTCATGCTCGTATTTTATGGTCAAGCTACCAAAGTCGTTCATGCTTGCATTTATGTTCACGGTTCGAAACCATTCATTCAAGAATCCGTTCATGCTTTTATTTCTGTTGAAGGTAGAAAATAGTTCGTGCCAACGATCCGTTCATGCTCGTATTTATGGTCAAGGTAGGAAACCGTTCATGCCAAGAATTTGTTCATGCATTATTTAATGTTGAAGCTATCAAAACTGTTCATGCCAAGAATCTGTTCATTCTTGTATTTAAGGTCAAGGTAGGAAATCATTAATGAGAGGAATTCGTTCATGCTTATATTTTATGGTCAAGGTAGAAAACCGTTCATTCCGAAAAAATCTGTGCAAGCTTTTATTTATGTTCAAGGCACCGCTCATGCGAAAGAATCAGTTAATGATTCTTTTCCAAGGTATGAAACCGTTCATTCCAAGAATCCGATCATGCTTTTATTTTTTGTTCAAGATAGAAAACCGTTCATGCCAATAATTCGTTCATGCTTTTATTGTTGTTCAAGGTAGAAAACAGTTCATTCCAAGAATCCGTTCATGCTTGCATTTATGTTCAAGGTACGAAACCACTCATGCCAAGAATCTGTTCATGCTTACATTTTTTTTCAAGGTTCGAAACCGTTCATTCCAAGAATTTGTTTTTGTTCAAGGTAGAAACCGTTCATTCGAAGAATCCAGTCATGCTTTTATTTTTCATTCAATGTAGAATTCCCAGAATCCGTTCATGCTTTAATTTATGTTGAAGGTAGAACTGCTCATGCCAAGAATCCTTTCTATTTTGTCTCCTATTTTTTTATGCTTATTGGAATTTTCTATTCTTCCAATTAATGCTAATATGATTCTGGGATTTTTGTCATTCAGTTCATTAGATGGTACAACAGAATTGAAGTACAATCATTTTCAAATGTTAGCTTCATATTCTTTTAATTCTTCAGTATTTGACTTTTTCTTTCGTGTATGGAATTTATACACTCTTTGGCATATGTTAAAAAAAAGTTTGACGTTCAAGCCATACGTGAAAAATCTCTACTCAACTTGTGATAAGCAAGTATGATGAGAATGAGATACCATTATCAAGACAATTCATTGCTAAACATACCAGTACTTTTTTTTACCTATTTTCATTATGCCCTTCCATCATGTCACACCTTAAACCTTCTTTTCGTTGGTACTAGCCTACACTGTCTTGTCCATTTGATGGCAAAATTATTCCACTTTCTAACAGTTTATAGCAGTGGTTATGAGCACTATAGTTATCCGTGGGTAAAGTGTTCATGGCACTTTTCATCCTTTGTTTTCGTTCCCCAAATAGTCCAGTCTCGTCAAATTGTGTCATCTTCAGAAACTTTTCATCCCATCTCCACAAGAAGAATATGAACATATAGAAACATAAGTTATAGAAAAGAGTATATTCGGTAACTCTGAACTTTATATTTTCATCTGTGAAAATCCCTGAGCTTCTTCAGCCAGAACGTCATGGGAAACATGAAGACTCTGAAATGCATTGTCAATCCAACTTGTGGTAAACAGTAAAATGAAATTTCTCACTCTTTCGCAGGTTCCACACCTTCTTCATTGACCAAAGTTCACATCCTCCGAGCAGGAAGAGATGATATATCATAAAAGTAAGTTTCTTATTTTTTTGAGCAGTACAAAGAAATTAATATAATTTCTTTTGCATTTCAAAAAACATTAATCTAGATTTTTCTTCTTTTCTCTATTTCATTTTCCCAGATATTTCATAAAGGAAAGGAACACAACACAAGCATGGAAATGCTTCTCCTACAAGGCAAGGAGATTCACAGATCATTCGGAAGGAAAGCATCGAAAACGAGTTTCCAAGTGATAAACATGAATTCTGTGTACCCAGACAGAAAAATGTTTTGTCCCTATTTGTCACATTTTGACAGTTTTTTCTCATTGATGTGTATTACGTGCTATACAAACGGGGAAGAATCAGTACAGTTCACTTTTATCATGTATATCTGATGCAAAAAAATGTTTCGTTGAACAGTACAGTTCACTTTTTAGCTTCTGGTTAATGCAAAAAAAAATATTTTCAACGGAACAGTCCGAAACAGTAGGAAAATCATTAGGGAAAATGCATCGACTAAACACAGTACAGACAGGAACATGAAAACGCACGAAAACATCGAGCAAGAATAAATACCATTTTCCACGAAAACATCGAGCAAGAATAAATACCGAACGGTTCACCGTAAATGGGCCAAGCCCACATACGACCAGAGGGGTGTGCGGCACCGGATCACTGCCGACCAGGTCGGTGCATAGCAGCTCCCCCATTTAAGAGCAGAAGGGGGCAAGACGGTTTGACCGATCCCACATTCCATCTCAATCTCCCAGCCGCCGCCGCCGCCCCGCCGCACAAACCGCGCTAGCTTCGATTCGTGGAGTCCTGCTGCAGGTATTGCTCCCAAACTTTCTCTTCCCCGTCGATGTTTCGCGTTTTATCTCTAGACTAGAAATCTTGATGGCCTTTTATAATGTGAGGAAGAAGAATCTAATCTAGTTGAGGGTCCCTCTTCTGTTAGAGGAGGGCAGGTAAATGAAGGCGCGGCAGTTCGTGAATGTAGTGATGCGCAGTGGCAGCATGTATTCGGTGAGTCGCATCAAGCCCGAGGCGAAACTCTTCTACCCGTCTATAGAGGAAGCGCGAGCCGCGGTGGCACCCAAAAAGAAGAAGATGCAGGCCCTCTCGAGGATTGCCACGCCCAAGCTAAGGCTTGAGGCGTATCGCCTAGACGACATGAGGCTCGATTTCTTGCCCTTGTACTGGCGTGGCAGCGGCGGGGATAGCACGATCCTCTCCGTCGACTCGGCAGGCAACACCAACCTCTTCGACGCTAGCTCAGGCTCTTTCGAGCCTGTTGCTAGCCTCCGCGAACGCAAGGGAGACAGCCCCATCTCATTCTCCATCGCCCGCGCCGACGACCCCGACCCCAGTGCCGCCATAGCTCTGTATGTCATGGACAGGTTTCCCAGGGGCCACAGTTCCTGCAACTTCGAATCCCTCGTCTATGGCGACGATAGCTGGGAGTGGAGCCAGCTCCCACCGCCGCCCTTCGTCAACGACCCAGCCTATGACTGCACCACTATCCAGTCCTACACGCTGCTTAATGGTGGCTCCACCATCTGCATATCCTCCTCTGGGTGCAGCCCCGTCGGCACCTACTGCTTCGACACGGCTAGCTGCGAGTGGAGAAAGGCTGGCCGCTGGGCGCTGCCCTTCTACGGGCGGGCAGAGCATGTCCCTGAGCTGGGCAACCTCTGGTTTGGCATGGCTGACAACAGCCCCAACAAATTGTGTGCATCGGACCTCTCCACCCTTGACGGAGCTCCCAAGGTGCTACGCGAGTGGCAAGTCCTCGACCCGCCTAAGGGATGGGTGCAAATAAGGGGCTGCCTGCTCTACCTGGGAGCCGGCAGGTTTTGCATCAACAAAGTTTTTGACATTGGGGAGCAGGACAATGGCAAGGGCAATCCGAGTGTCAACAAGGCTGCTGTGATGACCGGTGTGGAGGTGGTGCAGGATGAATTAGCCCAACTCCAGATGATCAAGCACAAGTCCTGTGTCAGCTTTGCAGGCATCCAATGTATCCTTTAGATCACTAGAGCTGCAGCCATCATGAGTATTTTTTTTTCTCGTTGTCTAACCATTTTTCTCTGACATTAGCAGTTCAGAGCAACATGTACTTTAATTGTGCTCAATTCCTTCTAATATGTATGATACCATTTGCAACTTCATACTAACTGTAACCTGTAACTTTACATGCCATGCGGCTCTAAATTCGTACCTGTGAGAGCAGTCTTGGGACTCGGGATATAGTAGAAAGCGTATAAGCTGAGACCCGACACTGTCATGGCCTGGATAGCGATATGGATTGAGTTTTCTATTAATTATGGTAGGAATGTGTTTAAAGAAAATCGGTTGTTGCAAAACCTTATTTGGTTCACTTGCCATTTTCTCCTCTCTTGCGACAGCCTTATGGGGGTGATTTCAGGCTTTCATGTTGGATTTTTGCTTAGTTGGAGGAGAGACAAGGAAGAAAAAAAAGAGTGTCTTTCCTTAACTAAGAGATTTTTGTTTAGTTAGAGGAGAGAGAAGGAAGAAAAAGAAGAGAGTCTTCCCTTAACTAAGAGATGATCTTTTATGAAATATAAGAGAATGGTATTTTCCCTATTGTATGACTGGTCTTCCTTAGCCACACAATTTCCTTCCAAAAATAATTAATTCTCATTTATTGTAAGGAATACCAATAAAAGATAATGTATATACCACTAATATTTAGTGTCATCTCTAGATGACATGGACAACTAAAAAAAAAACGTGTCTTCCCTACCATTATACATGTCCTAAAGGCTTATACATGTCCTAAGGGCATGTACGATGGTGAAAAAATACAGTCTTCCCTTACATTCCACGTCTGCAAGAGAAGGCACGGAAACATACCGTACAATGTCCCTTGTAGAGTAAAATACACCCACGGTCGCTGTATTTGTCGAGGAAAATCACTTTAGTCACTATATTCTAGATTGTGGATGTTACGGTCATTGAGTTCATCTTTGCCGATCAATACGGTCACCGCTCCCTGGATCGTACATATTCCTGTATACGTGGCATAAGCAGACTCTTTCACCTAGTGGGATACTGCATTTAGGACCTTGATTGCTTCCTGTGCGGCTTTGGAATTGAGTAAAATACACCCATGGTCATCGTATTTGTCGAGAAAAATCACTTTAATCATCGTATTATGGATTATGGATTTTACGATCACTGAATTCATCTTTGCAGATCAATACTGTCACTGCTCTCACAGGAGCCTACCTATGCATGTATACATGGCATAAGCTGACCCTTTGATCCACTGGGATATTGCATTAGGACCTTGACGTGGAGGTGGGAAAGGTGGGCACGTATCCCCAACTAAATCCACGAGATTGTAGCGTTTTCTTTCCCTCTTTCCCCTGCACGAGAAAACTGAGAAGTTACATGAGAAAACGAGGAGGACATGGGGAGGGCAACGGTGATCGGCGACCTAGGTTTCCGTCCTTGTCGAACTTCTTCGCGGGCCGATTGGGCGACGAGCTGTAGTCGGTGACGCATAGCAGACGGCGGAGAAACAACGCACCATGACGCTCGTTCTTCGGCATGAAGGAGCTCCAACTCCAATGTAGGGTGAGTCCTCAAAATCGACTACTTTGTGCAAAAAAAAGTAGGTTGGTTTTATGTTCACTCCTTCCGTATGTCGAAGATGCACTAAACACTAGTGAATTGAAGTCCACGTCGCCACCGGCAAGGACGACGACATCGGGCCACTCGCGCTCCGGCTCATCGAGCGCTGGTGGCTGCACGCACTCGGCCACGTACATGCCTCATTCGGGCGGCGTCGCCATCACCGACGGCCTGAGGCGCATAGCTTCGGCTCCGGCCGGAGGATGCCGGGGACACTTCAACGCCGCCGCCCCAAGGATGCTGCGGACTCGCCACCACCTCCGTCGGCGAAGAAGAAGTGGTGGGAGATGGAGGCGCATGCAGCCTTTTGTGGTGGCGACGATCCGGAGGAGTTCCCGGGGCAGCACCTCACCGTCGGCCGCTCCATCGAGGAAGACTACCGGTAGATCACGCTCAACCAGCGGCTGTCGGAGGTGTGGTCTGCCATGGACCATGGCGAGAACTTCGTCGACCTCGCCAGTCCTTCTGAGCCAAAGGAGGAGGAGGACGACTGGTCCTTCAACTTCTCCGACGAGGACGACGGCGGCGGCGGCGACGCGGACAACCTCGACTTTAGCGCCTTCCGGGGCACCGCTAGTTTATTTTTTAAAAGTTTTTAGTTTAAATTTGAGTAAATTTTGTATAAAACTTATCTAAATTTGTATGAATTTCGGTTTTCTTTAATGTTTTTCATATATCTATTTTTTGGAGGTTGTCGTATGGGGGCGCCGGTGTGGGAACAACATCCCCAAATGGAGGATGCTATGACGGTGCACCCTATATGGCGGTACCGGCGCCTATTTGGGAGGCGCCGGTGAAGATGCTCTTAGGGATTTGGAAGGTCGGGGTAAAGGAGGGGAACTTCCAACGCCCCATATGTAACAAAACCTTTGCAAAAATCCCCTCCATGCATGCGGTTATAAATTCATATGTGCCGATGGGCGACCCGATTACTGTGATATGTGGTCATACATGTACACAGTGGTATAATTCATATGTATCTAATCATTTAATACATAATACATAAGGCAAATAGCACACTAAAATATGTACGTGTACCGTGTACACGTAGCAGCCTAGCACACACAAAAATAGAAAGCAAAGGAAAAAAGTTGCCGGCCGAATGCACATCAACCAGTGGGCTGCATGCACATGCAAAAAAAGAAATCCTGGCCCATGTGCTGGTAGCAATGCCGCGGTGCAAACACATACAGAGTAGTCTCGATTGTTAAGTACCACCTCGGAAGTGGAAGTAAGAAGGGGAAGGAGGCATGCCTATATAACAATCACTCCGGCAGTAGTACTGTTGTTCTTGGTGCGTTCTAATTCATACGTGAGCGTTAGCAAAGTAGAGAGCTAAAAAACTTTGTACTTTCTAAATATACATCTGAATTGTTTTTTTAAGGTCATGTAGGTTTTTCTCACTTAATGTTTGGCTCAATAAGCCGAGCATCCTAAATATTAATTGTCATTGTATGATGTTAAAAGTGGTTCGACCCTTAATAACCAATGGTTAACCATTTATAGTTCATCGACGCATAGGTGACGATTCATGTATATGCATATTTTTTTTAATGAGATGGCACAAATATTAATCTCTTGTGCATCCTACCTGGTCTCACTGACACCTTCCCTAAATGTTAATATTTGTTTCGACCAACAATGTATGAGACTCTTGTCATTCCATTTGCTATAGTATTTCAAAATACAGATGGTTAAAATGCTTGGTCACTATTACACTCTAGGATGGAGCCCAGTGAGCCTGGTGTGATGACATAAATATCAATTTCTTGTGTATCCTACCTGGCCTCACTGACTCCATCCCGAAATGTTAATATTTGTTTTGACCAACAATGTATGAGGCATCACCACAAACAATTCGCCGATGATTAGAATGGTTGGTCACTACACTCAGGGGCGGTGTTAGTGAGCCTCGTGTGATTGCACAAATATCAATCTCTTGTGCATCCTACCTGGCTCGCTAACTCCGTCCCGTTTGTTTCGACCAACAAAGTATGAGGCATGCTATTTAGTTGATACTAGGCTCGTATTTGAGTTGGACTTATTAGTTTATTTTTGGTCTTTCTTCGAGATAGCGTCGATGATTAAAATGTTTGGTCACCGAACACTTGGGGGTGGCGTAAGTGAGCCTGGTAAGATAGCACAAATATCAATCTCTTGTGCATCGGACTTGGTCTCACTTACGCCATCCCTGATTGTTAATATTTGTGTTGATCAACATTTTATGAGGCATTTATTCCATTTCTCTAGTGCATCGGACTTGGTCTCACTTGGTCTCACTTTCTTCCATTTTTAATCAGAAGAGGAACCGGATGAAGACCCCGATGCAAGCGAGCCTGGTGGGTAGAGAGGAGGGAGCAAATGAGGAACCGGATGAATACCACTTTGTATCTCGAAATGGTGAAATTTGTATGAATTAAGAGTTGTATGTAAAACATTTGACACTTGCCACTATATATGTATCTCGATCGGGCTCTAAGTAATGTGATGATGATGTCTATATTATATCTGTGCAAAGTACATGCTATTTATATTATATATGCATATTTCTGTATAATACATGTATATTGTTGTATATAACTTGTATGTGTATAGAAGGTAGTACAAAATCGTGTATAATACGAGTAAATTCTGTGGTGCACTGAACTATAATTCCGTGGCGCACCTGTTTCTATGGCGCACCGAAGCACTGGTGCGCCACAGAAATCTTAATTCTGTGGCGCATGGGCCGGTGCGCCACAGAAATCTTATTTTTGTGGCGAAGTTTCTATGGCGCACCGCCCATGCGCCATAGAATGTGGTTTTTTGTGCGCCACTAATGAGTCTTTTCCTACTAGTGTCGCTCGCAGCCTCGCCGTCGACCTGGTGCACCCTAGGACATCCAAGTCAACCGAGCCAGGTTCCCGAGCCCAGCCGCACCTTCTCTGGTGGCCTCCATCACCCTCGACCACCGCGCGGTGGATCTCTGACCGCGTCCGTCACCGTGCCGACTCTCCCATGTCGAGGCCATCGTCCCTCTCCGCCCCTTTCCTCTGTTCCTCTCTCCGGTTCTCAAACTGGAAACCCTAACGCCATCTCTACTTCTTCCAGGAGTTCGCGAGGGCAGCCGCCGTCCTCGGGTCGTCGTTGCCGGTTCCTTTCCTGGCACCTCGCTCGCCTGAGGCCACATCGATGACCAGGGCCACCCCTGCACTTCCAAGCCGAGAACGGTTGGCCTCCGTGGACCTCTGCATCATTCGCCGCCTCCTTCCGTCGCCTCCACACCTTCGCTGACACCCTCAGTGAGCCATCTCCCTTCCCCCATCGCTAGATCACGGCGGCGATGCTGTTTTGTGGTCTTCGCCGATGGACATGCCCCGCGCGGTTGATCGCGCATCGAGCGGCCGCATGCGGCCTGGCCCCCTGCATGGCTGCAGGCTGGCGGGCCCCGCACAGGCTATTTAAAACCTTGCCTCCCGCGCGTGGTAGTCCTGGTCTGGGCCGGGTCTGGCCCAAGCCGCCGATCGAGTTTAGGCCCTTTACTGTTTTCCCTGTTAATCCCTTGCATATATTCCTATCTGATTGTATCTTGTAGTTTTAAATTCACCAAAATTTCCTCACAAATCTAAATCTGGTGATTCAAATTTCTCGGTGTGCATAATAAAATTTTGAATCACCTAGATTTGCATGCATTTGATTTACTGCTATAGATATTTACTAGTATTTATTCTTCTAAAATGTTGTTGTTTGAGTATAAACATGGTTGTGGTAGTTTGGTGTACCTTTTTGCAATAAGGACAATTTTGGTAGACAGTACTTGTGTATAGCTTCAGTTTGGTATAGCTCACTCTGCCTATAGGTTCTTAGATTTAGTTTGGCTTAGGATTTAAGTTTTGTCAAGATCTATATTTGGGGTTTTATCTTTTGAAATAAAAAATGCTTTCTGAAACAAACCCAATTCCCTGTGATAGGTATCCTTATGTGATACTTTTGTGCTAGAGGAAATATTTTTGTGAACCCTAGATTATTTTTAGGATTTTTGTAAACCAAATAGAACCCCTTTTCAGTAGAACAATTCTAGAAATTATTTGATAGTTCCAAAATTAGTAAATCTAGTTTTGTGTGAACCCATGTTTGAGTACCTATCAAAGGATATAGGTCTTGTTTGATGTAATGAATTGGTGCTATGTTAGATTTAAAAAGGAGTTAAAGGGTTTCAAGTTTTCAGAAAATGTTTAAAATTATTTTATATAAGTTTTTGTACCAAAACAAATTTAGTCGAACTCTCTCAGATCATACCTACCTAATCATACCTACCTATAGGTATAAAGTTCACCTACTGGTTTGGTACTGAGAGATTTTAGTTAACTAGATGATACCCCGAGCGTTGCTGACATAGGCATCCCCAATGGGCCTGCCGGAGATAGTACCCGGGGTTTATTGAAGGCCCACTACCCGAAGAATAAGAGGACTCGGAAGCCCAAAGATGTTATTAAGGAAAGCTAGAGTTGTAATAAGAAGTGTTGTATGTAATCTTGCGGGACGAGTTAGAAACTTCCCCGGACTCTGTAATTTGTACAATACGAATCCCTCGGCTCCGCCTCATATATAAGGGGGAGTCGAGGGACAAGAAAGATCATCGAATCATTGTTGAGCAAACCCTAGTTTTATTTCGTCGAGTATTATTCGGCTGATAACCTTCGAGATCTACTTGCCCTCTACATTACACGAAACCCTAGTCTACTATTAGTAGGCATTGACAAGTTAATACCTTGTCAATTGGCACCGTCTGTGGGATTTAGAGGTGACAAGGAGCTGATCTCGATGGCACGTTCAGAATTGTCGACTTCATCGGCAGCAAGCAACATCATGGATAGAGGTAAACAGATCGAAACTGGTCTCGTTGAATTTGTACCTCACCCGCCCTCCCGTTTGGATGCATATACATATCCGGAGGAGCCCACGGAGATGACGTTCGGGAGGTTTCACTTTCGCGTCGGGAAGGAAGGAAGTTATCGTCTCGAAATTCCGACCTTCCCGATGTTTCCTGTGGAGCATACTGAATCTTCAAGCTCGGCATCATCGGTCGAGTCAGGCGACGAAGAAACATCTTCGCCACGCTTCGTCAGCACAAAGGCAAGCGAAAAACTCGCCAAGATCTTGAGCGACATGTCTTTCGAGTCGTCTGCGGACTCCTATATAAGCAGCGATTCTGAAAGCGTCGACAGCTTCGACTTCATCGACAAATCTATCACCGTTGGAAAGGTCTTCACCAATCTCTATGATGGTGTCACCGAACCCAGCAAGGCGCAGAATTCTAAATATCATCAAATCTACGTCATCGGAGAAGCAAGTCGTGAGCAGGATCAAACATCGGAGGCTTTCGACGATTTGGGAAATCCATACGTCGATCCCTCTGATTTAAGGCGAGGATTAGGCAACAAGTACGTCGGGCCTACACCACGTCTGAGAGTTCAGTTGTCACAAGCAGCATGGGACAGAGCCGCAAGAGCTATGGATGGTTCAGAACCAATGGCAACAACCGCCACGGTCGAGGAATTGCAGGCATACCAATATAGACTTGCTCGAGCTGGAAGAGAATTAGAAAAACAAACAGAGGTTCTGAACAAAAGAAGGGAGGCAGCTTCCGCGTCAAGCAGGCGAAGGGCAGACCTCAGTCGACACTCAGGAACTTCGGGAGATAGTCACAGAGAAGCTCGGAACAGGGCAAGGTCAAGGCTGCAAAACATACCAGAAGCAGAAAGAGAGAATCTAGTTCAAAATCTCGACATGTCCTTTATGTCAATAGACACGAGAGGAAACATTATTCCCAAAACACCGGAAGCTGGGTATATGGCGACACAAGCCTTTATCCTCGCATCCAGGCCACCTCCTGGAGATCCAAGGGAAGCACTATATAACATGGCCATGGCAGGTGTTGGAGCCATGGGAACAGCGTTCGCATCAACGCCTCCCGAAGGATCAGCAAGGCAAAATAGTCCACGAC
Organism: Lolium perenne; assembly: GCF_019359855.2. Classification (NCBI taxonomy): domain Eukaryota; kingdom Viridiplantae; phylum Streptophyta; class Magnoliopsida; order Poales; family Poaceae; genus Lolium; species Lolium perenne. The sequence continues at coordinate 92,758,444 of NC_067250.2, read as the reverse complement.
CTGCGGTTGCAGCAGCAGCTCCCGAGAGAACAGGCGAAGCAAGGGACGCAGAGGCCCAGGCAAGGGTAGACAGGGCACGACAACACAGAAGGGAACATCGACATTCTCCAGACTTAGCCGAAGAGGATATGTGTGGGTTACCATGCTTTACTAGAAGGGTCCGAAAAACTCGGGTGCCTTCAGGGTTTAAACTACCCGATAATTTCAAAAAATTCGACGGATTGCAGGATCCTGAGGATTGGCTGGTAGATTACCTCGAGACAGTGAAACTAATTGGCGGCACAAGGGCAACGGCAATGCAGAGCATTCAGGTACACTTGAGCGGAGCCGCAAGATCTTGGATAAAGAAGCTTCCAGTAGGTTCCATCGACAGCTGGACCGATTTCGAGGAGATATTCATTAAGAATTTTCGGTCTACCTGCAAAAAACCCGCGACACTCGAGGAATTGAGATCATGCCGACAGAAACATGATGAATCAATGAGGAAGTACATCCAAAGGTGGAACATCATCAAAAACTCGACAGAAAACATATCTGACGAGAGAGCCATAGACGCGTTCGTTGCAGGAGTCCGGCGAGGAGATTTCGTGGAGGATCTGGGGAGAACCAACCCAAAAACAGTATCAGCGTTGATGGAGATAGCAAACAAGTGGGCAGATGGTGAAGACGCTGTGCACAATAAGCGACACAGGTCACCAGAGGAGGACCGCAGTCGAAACTATCGAAGCGACGACGATTCTCTCGATTCTCGAGTTATGATCCACCTGGCCAAATTTCGGCTGGGTTTCGATCGGGCGCTGGAGGAAGCAACAGAGATAATTATCAACGAAGCAGTGAGCAGCGAAGTGACAACAGAGTTGATCCGCGAAATAACAGACCAAACAATGGACCTAGGAGGCCCTTTGTGACCCCCGAGGATATGATGAACGGTCCATGCCAGATGCACTTCTTCGTCGACAACAATGGGGTAAGGCAGTCAGGACATCTACAGAAAGATTGTCGGAACTTTCAAGCAATGATGAGGGTTGCCGCACAAGCTCATGCTCAGGCAGCAAGTCGAAATCCCCAAGGACCTAGGAGTGGGATCCACTTGCCACCCCCTCCCGCAATCACGGAAGAAAATCGACACCAGCTCAGAATTGCGGCAACACCAGCACCACCACCATATGTCGATCCCAACTCACATGGAGCGGTCTCGATGATTCAGAAAGGCAGACCATCCAATAGAGCTCAGAAAGTAATCTCGCGGCAGGTGTTCATGGCAGAGAAGATGCCTCCACCAACAGTCGAGTATCTCAATTGGTCGGGACAGGACATCGGTTTCACAATTGCGGATCACCCGCAGCAAGTTCCTCGACCAGGGCAGTCAACACTTATTTTGCCAGCAGTGATCGCAGGATTCGACGTATCGCGAGTTTTCATCGACGGAGGAAGCAGTCTAAACCTTATGTACGCAGATACACTAAGGAAGATGAACATATCCTTGGCGAACCTCAAACCAACGGATACGAGATTTCATGGCATCACACCAGATAAGCCAAGTTACCCACTGGGAAGGATTAATCTCGACGTTCAGTTCGGTACTCGAGAGAATTACAGGATCGAAAGGTTGGAGTTCGAAGTCGTGGATTTCCCATCACAGTATCATGCTCTGTTGGGGCGCCCAGCATACGCTAGGTTCATGGCAGTACCACATTACACATACCTGTTGTGGAGGATGCCTGGACCAAAGGGGCCAATCACGATTAAAGGAAGCTTTTCGCTTTCCGATAAATGTGATAAGGATTTTCATCGGCTTTCAGAAACCTTCGGGATGCAAGCAGAATATATGGAGTCACAGCTCACGACAGATTACGACGTACTACCAGATGTGGGGAGGCCTAGCAAGGAGTCAACCTTCAACACAACAAAGGATTCCAAGGAAGTACAGATCCACCCGACAGACCCGAAGAAAACGACGTCCATCGCAAATAACATGGACCTCGCATAGGAAAGCGCGCTCGTCGAGTTCCTCCGTGAGCACTGGAAAATCTTCGCATGGTGTCCAGCTGACATGCCAGGAGTACCCAGGGAACTTGCCGAGCACCACCTACACTTGGATCCAATCGCGAAACCAATCAAACAACCTTTGCGGCGTTTTTCGGAACCAAACCGCAAGGCTATGCTGTCGGAAATTAACAGACTCAGAGAAGCAGGTTTCATCAAAGAAATACATACAGAGGCCACATGGGTAGCTAACCCAGTGCTAGTGCCGAAGAAGAACACAAAGGTCCTTCGCATGTGCGTCGAGTTTACGTGTCTTAATAAACATTGTCCAAAGGATCACTTTCCCCTCCCAAGGATCGATCAAATCATCGACTCCACGGCAGGATGTGAACGTCTTTCCTTCCTGGATGCTTATTCTGGTTATAACCAGATCAGATTGAAAGAAGACGATGAGGTGAAAACAGCGTTCATCACCCCTTACGGCGTGTTCTGCTATCGAACAATGCCCTTCGGGTTGAAAAACGCGGGAGCAACGTATCAGCGGATGATGCAGAAATGCCTAGCAGAGCAGATAGGGAAAAATGTACAAGTATACATCGACGATATCGTCATAACATCCAAAAAAGGCGACACCCTAATTGAGGACCTGAAGGAAACTTTCGACAACCTCGACAAGTTCTGCCTCAAGCTGAACCCAACAAAGTGCTCTTTCGGCGTTCCTGCAGGGGAACTTCTCGGGTTCCTAGTATCAGCAAGAGGGATTGAAGCAAACCCCGAGAAAATACAGGCCATCGTAACGATGAGGAAGCCAACGAAGTTGAAAGAAGTATAGCAGTTAACCGGGCGAGTCGCAGCTTTAAGCAGATTCGTCGCCAGGCTGGGAGAAAAGGCGTTACCATTTTACGCCTTGATCAAACAGGGAGACAAGTTCCAATGGAACGAAGAAGCGGACAGAGCTTTTGAGGACCTTAAGCGCAAAATTTCGACACCCCCAATCTTGGTGGCGCCAAAAGAGAAGGAGCCGCTGTTGCTGTATATCGCGGCCACACCCCAGGTGGTAAGCACGGTACTTGTCGTCGAAAGGGAGGAAGAAGGAAAACTCCATGGAGTACAGAGGCCAATATACTTCGTCAGCGAAGTTTTATCGCCTTCAAAACAGAGGTACCCTTAGTACCAAAAGCTAGCATATGGAGTGTTCACCACCGCACGAAAATTGCGGCACTATTTTTCGGCACACCCGATCATAGTGGTCAATGAGGCTCCTTTGTCAAACATACTCAACAATCCAGAAGCTACAGGTCGTGTCTCCCTTTGGGGAATAGAACTTTCCCCTCGGGACATCACGTATGAAAAAAGAAAAGCAATCAAATCGCAGATCTTACCAGACTTCATCGCAGAGTGGATGGAGCTGCAAAATACAGGACCACCGGATTTATCGAGAACTTGGACCATGAACTTCGACGGGTCCAAGAGATTGGAAGGAGCTGGTGCAGGCGTGATACTGATATCACCTGAAGGCGACAAGTTAAAGTACGTCCTGAGGATGACGTTCCCAAACGCGTCTAACAATGAGGCAGAATACGAAGCCCTCATACATGGGATGAAGATGGCGAAAGCCTGTGGTGCAACTCGACTAAAAATCTTTGGCGACTCGCAGTTGGTGGCTCAGCAAGTCATGAACCAATGCGACGCAGTCAACGATAGTATGATAGCATACAAGGAAGTCTACAATGAGCTCGAGAAGCTGTTCGATGGATGCGAAGTAAAACACATCAGCAGATTGAGCAACGACGAAGCCGACGTTCTCGCAAACATCGGGTCGCAATGCCTTGCAGTCCCGCCAGGCGTATTTTGGGAAGAAATAGCAGAGAGATCTACGAAGTCGACAAAACCAAAAAAGAAGGAGAAGAAACCCACGGGGGCTACCAAGGAAGAGCAAGAGGAAGAAGAAGAGGATCAGGACCTGGTCATGATGATACAGATACCATAGATGCAGACGTACATAGCATACATCATGAAGAAGGAAATACCCGACGATCCAGTCGAAGCAAGGCGAGTTATTAGACGATCGAAAGCTTTTACTGTGGTCAAAGGGGAGCTATACAAACGGAGTATTTCGGGAGTACTACAAAGGTGCGTTACACCCGAAGAAGGAAGGCTGATCCTGAAAGATGTACACGAAGGAGTTTGTGGTCACCACGCGAGTAGCCGAGCTATTGCCGCCAAAGTCTTTCGAGCTGGATTCTATTGGTTGACAGCAATAGAGGACGCAAAGGAAATAGTACGAACCTGTGATGCGTGCCAGAGGTTTGCCGCAAAACCTCACTCCCCGGCAGCAGAGCTGATGCCAATACCTTTGTCGTGGCCTTTTGCTCAATGGGGCCTCGATATGGTGGGCAAGTTACACAAGTCTTGGCCAGGAGGAAAAGAGTATATGCTGGTAGCTGTCGACAAATTTACAAAGTGGATAGAAGCGAAGCCGATAAACTCACCAGATGGGGCATCCGCAGTTAAATTTGTAAAAAGCCTCGTCTTCAGATTTGGAGTGCCTCACAGCATCGTCACGGACAATGGTAGTAACTTCACATCCAACGAGTTCAAAGATTATTGTGAAGAAGTGGGTATTAAGCTAAACTTTGCGTCGGTTGCACACCCGCAAACCAACGGTCAAGTCGAGAAAGCCAATGGAATAATCTGCAACGGCATCAAGAAACGCTTACTAGCACCACTGGAGAAAGCTCGATACACTTGGCCAGAGGAGCTGCCCAGTGTATTATGGAGCATACGAACAACACCAAACACAGCGACACAAGAAACTCCGTTCTTCTTGGTCCATGGAGCGGAAGCAGTATTACCAATTGAGGTAGAGCACGATTCTCCACGAGTCGTAGAATATGATGAAGAGGTGTCGAGAAAAGCGCTAGAGGATGACGTCGATGCACTCGACGAGGCTAAAGATGAAGTACTCTCCCGAGTAACAAAATATCAACAGGACTTGAAGAATTACCACAGTCGACGTTTGCGGCCAAGATCCTTTCAGGTGGGAGACTTAGTTCTTTGGCTCACGCAAAAAAGTCATGAAAAGCTCGAGTCACCATGGCTTGGACCTTACATCGTCACAGAAGTAATCGGAGGAGGAGCATACATGATAAAGGACAAGAAGACGGGGGTGGAGGAGCCCAACCCCTGGAACGTGGCGCAACTCAGGCGGTTCTACGCCTAGAGTCGAAATATAGTCCTTGTAAAACTTCAATGTACTGAAACGCCCGCGAGTTTTCAGACGCACTCTTTTCCTTTTTCGGGGCACCGAGTGGGGCCGAGAAAGGTTTTTAATGAGGCGGGCTCGCGGTGCTGCAATATAGTAAAGATAGTTGAGACATACATTTCTTCGGCAGGCTCGGGGGCTCACGCCTCAGACTTGCAAAATATATTCTTGACAATATTTCGCCTTGGTATAAAATACCTCGCGAAACAAACAAAGATACAAAATAACAATCAAGCAAGGCACGGGGGCTAGTACCCGCAAATATAGCATGCTCAATACAAGTCCGACGCTTTGGTTTAAAAAACCTCGCGCATACAATAAATAAAGTCGACATCAAGACACTTGAGGTATCAACGAAGAAAAAATAGTTCATCAGCTATACAATATAGAACATGAGTACAATATACAAAAGAGTTCCGAGAAAAAATCAAGGAAAAAATTAATGATGGCCCAGTATATTATCTATGGACAGTCGATTTGAAGAACGAGTGCTATGCTCAGAGTAGCTGCCTCTCACGAAGAATTCAGAATCCATCCGAAGAAGTTCATCCATCATAGCTTCGGCCACAGGAGTTACATAATCATCAATTCTGCTAACATCCCGTTTCTTTTTCGCCATCTTCGCTAAACACTTGGGGATAATCTGGTTCATATCAAACTTTGGGTGGCAGATCTTGATCATGATCATAGCAAATCTGACGCCAGCAGAAAGCTGCGCCCTAATAAAGTCATGGATCTTCGAGGCATCTTTAAACCTCTCCATCAAGCCAAGTAGAGTATCAGGTGTCTCATTACGAGGAAACATTGTCCTATAAACCAACGACAAGGTTCTAGTACAGAAATCCAGGAAATCGCGAACCTGGGAGGCGCGGTCTTGAAATCTAACAATTTATCGGGTCCTTTCGGGAGTGGCCCAGAACAAACAGCCATGGTCAAGAGAGAGATTGACAAGCAAGTTGGTCCTTGTATCTACCCTATCATCCTCAGCAGCAGAATCAAGCCAGGAACCTATTCAATGATAGAAGGAAGATTTCAAAAAACAGGAGGGATACAACATACAGGTAGAAGAAGTTTTAGTTCAACAAAAAATACCAGATATATCGGCAGCAGCCTCATCCATCAACTCAAGCATGGAATTTTCTCGAGAAGTCGCCTTTTTAGCTTCCGAAATGGCAGCGTCCTTAGCAGCGATGGCATCTCGAGCTTGTTGAAGCACAACTTTTTCGGCTTCTGATGCCTTGCAAGACTGTTCCATCATCACAAGCGTTTGTCTCTTCGCATACTGAAGTTGTTGCCGAAGTTCATCCAATTCTTGCGGCAAGGAATCTTCGACAGATTCAGTATTAGTAAGATTTTTTCTTGAGCAAGAAGGAGAAGGCAAAACATCGGGAGGAGCAGAAGACGGAGTATAGTTATCAAATATCAACTGAAATTAAAAGAAGGCGAGATCAATCATCAAGCAAGATAGAATTTCATTGATTTTTCGGAGTGATTACAAAATAGTACAGAGCTAGTGGGATAAGTGTCGCCAATAACTACTTTGGCGACACCATCAAAAAGAAGAAAGAAAAATAAAAAAAGAAGGGGGAAGGAAAGAAAAGCATCTACTTGACCTCCGGCTTAGATGAGCTTGGAGCTGGAGTAGGTTTGAAGCCAAGAAAGGCAAGGATCTTCTTCGAGTTGGGCTTGGCAACCTTAATCAAAGAAACCCATGTTTTTGTCTCCATCTTCGGCATATCTCCAACCTTGGCCCAGTCGACGTTTTGCTGGCTGCTAGCAACCAAAGCAATAGTACCTTCGACACCAACCTTCAATCCTTCTTGGCGAAGATTGTGCCCAAGATCCTCTGCAGCATTGAAGCACTTGGCCAGCTCGCCGAATGTCTTTGGCTCTTATTTCTTCGGGAAGAAAAATGGAAATAGCTTCGCCAGCGCAGAGTCAGCCTCTTCCATGCCTTGGCGTGCTTCATCTCCATGAATCTCGAGAAGGGAGAGCGTGTCAAGAAGAGCGTCGTTCTCGGGATTTTCAAGATCATAAGGTTGACGCGTCTTCCCTATGGACGACAAACATAGATCGTCAAAAAAGAGAAAGCATGACAGCAATTGAACAAAGAGGGGTCGAAGTACTTACTGACGAAACGGCGGCATTGCAACGATAAGCGAGTAATAATCTCACTTTCGCGCGCAGTTTGCTGAGTGATATGGTCACTCAGAGAAGTTTCCGCGTTGTGAAGCCTTTTTCGAAGTTCTTCAACAACAGCGGCGTTGGACTCAGCTTCCTTGCGAGCCTTTTCACTCTGCTCCAATTTTAGAGCAAGAGCATCAGCACGTTTGTTGGCTTCTGCAAGGCTAGCTGAAAAATAATCAACAGCAAACAAATTGTCGCGTTAGTGGAGATAGTACAGAAGGTGCAATCAAGAGGAAAAAACAAGAGGGGCAGCATTAATACCTTTCAGCGAGTCCGAAAGATCACGGTATCCGACGAATTGGGTACCAAGCCGAAAGAACTCTTTCATTAAAGGCTGACGAGAGAACCAGACAAAGGAAAATCAGATAGTGTAAAACAAAAAGGGGGATGAAAGATACAAGTCAAAATACAGACGTGAAGAAGAACAGGGAAGAGACTTACGTCATTTAATGAAGAAGTCGTGAAACCACCACTTAGTTGGGTGGGTTCTTCGACTGGCTCAACCCTTGATCTTTTTGGCGAAGGGGCTCGGGGGCTTGCAGCTGGAGTGGTAAGTTCGACACCCCTTTGAGGCGTCGAAGTTTCATCTCCATCTGGCTGCGCTTCCGAAACAACCAAAGTGCGAGACGTGCTCGTTCGAGCAGTCACATCAATGGCGGGATTATCCCCTTCTTCATTACTGCAACAAGCAAGTTATAGCATAAAGAGACAGTATAGTAAAAATCTCGAGAGTAAATAGAAAAAGGAAACTCACGAGCTGACAAGAGCAGCGTCATAAGGATTTAAAGTTAACCCCTCTTCAGTAGGAGCAACTTCTTCGGCAGCCTTGGAGGTACCAGTATCGACGGCTTCAGACCTCTTCCTTTTGTTCCCCGGGGAAACAGCAGGAGGAAGGGATTGCGTCGACTCGCTGGCATCAGACTCGACTTCTTTTTCAGAAGAAGCCGTAGATTTGTGAGAACCTGCGACTTCACTCTCAGGGAGAGAAGAACCCTGGGTGTCTTCAGCGACAACAGCTTGTTCTTCGACCTCTCCATCCTCAGGAAGAGGAGGAAGAGAAGCCAAAGTGGGATGGTTCTGCAGAAAAATAGCGATAACGATTATAGAGATATCAGTAAAATTTGACAAGTCAAAAAAAAGCAGGAAAAGTTCGGAACAGGGCAAAAAAATTCGAGAAGACAAAAATACCTGAGGGAGAGGATTGGCGGCACTGTATGGTTCCACGCGACAAGAGGAGGGAATAGGATCCTTCTTGCTGAGCGAGGAAATTCTTCGAATAAGCTTCTCCAAGTCCTTCACAGAAAGATCCTTGGAGAGCCTATTGGCGTCATTTGCACCAGCATACGTCCAAAGGGGATTTTTGCGAGCCTGAAGAGGCTGCACCCTAATCCTAAGGAAGTAGGCGGTGATTTGGACACCAGACAGCTCCTTGCCTCGAGTATTTTGAAGATGATGAATACGGGACATAAGGGCTTCTGTCGCCGTTTTCTCTTCTTCGGAAGCTTCAGCATCCCAGGAGCGGCGGCGCAGAATTTTGGCACTTCCGTCAAAAGGGACTATGTTGTGCTCAACAGAGTTGGCACTTTCTTCGTGTATATAGAGCCACCTTTTGCGCCATCCTTGGACATAATCGGGGAATTTGACGTCGAAATAATCAACGTCAGTACGAACACAGATAACAACGCCGCCTATGTTGTAGGTGGCGTTGTGGGAGCCATTGCGGCGGAGGCAGAAAATGCGCTTCCACAGAGCCCAGTTAGGAGGGACTCCGAGGAAGCACTCGCAAAGAGTGATGAAAATGGCGACATGGAGGATGGAATTAGGGGTCAGCTGGTGCAGCTGAATCCCGTAAACAAAAAGAAGGCCGCGGAGGAAATCGTGAATTGGGGCAGAAAGGCCGCGGATGAGGTGATCAACGAAACTAACCCGGTACTCCATTGGAGGGTTTGGGTAGCTTTCTTCGCTGGGAAAGCGGATGGCGCCTTCCTTCTTCATCAGGCCTAGCCTCTTCAGCATGTTGACGTCCTGGTTGGAGATCTTCGATCTCTCCCACTCAACACCTTCAGCGGCCATCTTGGACTCTGTAGTACTGTGGCGAGTGAGGCGGCCGCGTGGTGGCATCAACAGCACCGGAGGAGTTAAGTTCGTGCGTAGGTGAAGCTCAGAGGGAATTGGGCGCAAAGAGAAGTTTTTTGCAAAGGGGAGTAGAGGTGCGGCGCAAGCGAAGGTGTGAACGGAGGTTGAAAAAGATTTATATAGGAATTTGGTGAAGCAGCGCACCGTTGGATGAAGAAATCGTGTGGTGAAAAAAGATTTTGTAGATGAAGGGTAAAAAAGTATTTCTACTGGGATGGAACGGAACAGGCGCTACAGTACGTGCGCCAGGAAAAGCGGAGGACGTGTGTCCCCCACTTGCACGACGTGTCAACGTGGTGGAGACAATGGACCCACAAGGCAGAAAAATTGTGACTATTAGCAGCAATGACATAACTTCGCTTAAGGGAGAAAACTTCGACAAGACAAATAAAAGAAGATTGGCGACAGGAGAAGTTGTTGAATATTTCGGAAGCCTTTGATCAAATACAAGTTTTTGCCCAAATGCTCGGGGGTTACTTTAAAAAAAAAAATTCGATGAAAAAATTGCGGGAGCCTATGATCAAACGCAAGCTTTTGTTCATAGCCTCGGGGGCTACTCCCATCGGGAGCGCTGTTCGCGCACCCGAGAGATAAAAAGAAGAGAATATCGAGAAAAGAATGACAAAATAGCGACAAGGTGCACTAGAATGTTGAGCCTACAACCAAGCACAAGTCCTTGGCTGTAGCCTCGGGGGCTACTCCCATCGGGAACGCTGTTCGCGTGCCCGATGAAAATTATCAAAAAGGAAAAAGAGAAAGAAAGAAAGAAAAAGAAGGAAGAAGGAGCATATTTCGAGTTATAAAGATAACTCTACATATACTCCCATCGGGAGAGCAATATAAGTCAGAAATTGACTCGATGAAATGTGCTATTCCAACAGCCGAATAAGCACTCGACAATATATTCTCAGAACGCCAAAAGTTGCGACTAAATTCTGAATGCCGCAAAACACTGCGAAGGTAAGACCCCAGATCCGTTCTGTGCGGCGTGGCATCGCCGAAGACTGCGCTCTGCTATTTTTTTCCACATCAACAGATGTGAAGAAATATCCCAGCGGACGCGCTGTGGACTCGATAAAATTGACTGGGACTCGACAGAATGGTAAGACCTTAAGCGGCACCTGTCGAAGTTTACACTAGTATCACCGAGATCATGTCCAGGGACGTGATCTTGAAGTAGGTTTTTGCGGATTGCCACTAGAGAAGTTAACTAGTACCTGATCCGTCAGATGAACTAGCCCCAACTACCATTATCCCTGTACAATATAGAAATTCATGTGAAGAAATTTAGACAAGTTAAAGTTGTCGAGTAAAAATAAACGGGGGAGATTTTCCCTGACTCTACGACTCAAGTAAAATCTCGGGGGCTACTGACATAGGCATCCCCAATGGGCCTGCCGGAGATAGTACCCGGGCTTTATTGAAGGCCCACTACCCGAAGAATAAGAGGACTCGGAAGCCCAAAGATGTTATTAAGGAAAGCTAGAGTTGTAATAAGAAGTGTTGTATGTAATCTTGCGGGACGAGTTAGAAACTTCCCCGGACTCTGTAATTTGTACAATACGAATCCCTCGGCTCCGCCTCATATATAAGGGGGAGTCGAGGGACAAGAAAGATCATCGAATCATTGTTGAGCAAACCCTAGTTTTATTTCGTCGAGTATTATTCGGCTGATAACCTTCGAGATCTACTTGCCCTCTACATTACACGAAACCCTAGTCTACTATTAGTAGGCATTGACAAGTTAATACCTTGTCAGTTGCTCCGGGATTCTTAGCTGCCATTAAGAATTATGGTACTTTGTTTTCTGGTTGCAACAATGATCGATACAATTGGCATCTGCCCATACATATGATCAATGAATTTCTCACATGAACATGGATCCTGTGCGTGAGGTATTCGCTTTTTTTAATGATCGATACACTTGGCATCTTGTTTTGTCAGTTTTCACAGTACCAATTGAAGTAATAGTGAACTTTTTATCTGAATCGATCAACAAATGAATGATAAACTAAACATTTTGAATCTAACCATATTAGAAAACATGGCCTCTATTGAGATCAGAAGGTTAATTTTAATGAGTGACTGTAAAATTCTGAAGACATTTGGAAAAGTTTGTAAGGGAGATGACATCCAGTGATTGCTATTATCTTCAAATATGAAGTAAGCTCGGAAGTTTAGATTTGAACATTAACTCAACACATCATCTCCAATTCAGTTGAAACGCTGCTGGCATATTAGAAAAATGTAGTCCAAGTTTCGTTTATGACAAAAGGAAAAAAATATTACCGGAAAAATATACCAGTTCAAATTTACTAAAAAAAGTGAAAAAATATGTTAGTACTTCTGAAATATTCGCTATACTTCAGTTCCAATCTGTTAAATGAACAATTGCATGCACTTTATTTAACCATTGCATGATTTATTTGCCGCAGTATAACATGAGAGGGAGAGAGAGGAAATTATCCTGATGGTAAAAGAGTATAAATATTATCACCTTCTCGGTTGTTTATGTGGAAAGATAGCAGAAAGATTTCATCAAGCATTAGGTAGTTTAGGCAGCTTCAATCAACGGTGTTGTAAATAATCTGTAGATCATGCAACTTCACTTGTAGTTCCCTGGATTTGTAGAAAGTAAATCCATGTCACATTGTTACTCCTGCCCAAGCATCATATAGACTTAATGTGAAGCATGAAAATAAGAACTTGCGGAGAAAACACATGTTCTGGGATGATCAGACACAACGTGGATGCCAGTGGCAGAAGAAAAAAAGAAGTACCCCAGTTATCACCACCCGTGAATGATGTGTGCTCTCTGCTCAAGGGATGAAGGTATAAGTGGCGTTAATTCAAACCAACACTTAGGCTCAGCAAAGCCCGAACTATAAGAGTACTCCAAACTTCAAACTGAAAGATTTGCACCATGGAGCGTTGAGGAATATCTGTACCTTGACACGTTTGCGTCGGTGAGGGTGTTGACTGTCCAGATCCACCAGTGGAGTTCTTAAGCCCTGGAATAAGAGGGTGTGAATCCAAACATATTAGAATAGTCAACCAGTTGTTACCGTGGACCAGTTTGAAGTTATATCTCATTAGCCTGCAACAGTTGTAAAACTAAATTTGAGCAAAATTTCACATAATTTAAAGAAGCAGAGGTGCTCACCTGACTCCATTTCTTTCGTTGCAATAATGATGAAAAATTGCAATTTTAAAACTATTGCAGACTTAAGTAAATAGTCCTTGGTAGATTGGTTATCGCAAGCACATTTCAGACTACAAAGAGCTACTATCCAACCAGAAATAAATTTTCATCCTCTGTCTCCCTCAATATACTCTGGCATGAGGAATTATTTTATGGATGAGGCAGTCAATAATACAAAGAAGATGGGGCCTTAGTTGACTTGAAATTTGGAACGTCTGATTCAGTGAATGAATCGTTCCGTGCTCCTTTTTTGGCACCAGGTGCATAAGAGATCCATGCCCCATTGTAGTCCTCTGTATTTTTCTGTTGAATGTAATGTTTCACGTAAAAGATTAAATCAGAGCACAGAGAAGCCAAATGCTCAGTCTAGTATCTCTAAATTCTAGAAAATGAAGGCAGCAGTTGCATTAAGGCTGATGTGCGATGGCAGGAGAGGATATTTGTGAATAGATTACAAGATCAGTCGGAGCAGCCATACCTCAGTTTCCAGGACATAATTTCTTCGGGGCACGAGATAATTTTGTGATAAAAGCCGTGAGATATGCCATAAAAGGAGTTCCGCCAGGGAGATTATAAGGTTAGGCATAGACACGCAATAGCAGTTCCTTGGTTGCCTAGATTATCATGGGGGCAGGGAGTTGATTCTGGATATGTCTCCTTAGCATTTGGACATCAACGCCTCAGGAATCCAGGAGTCATTAGCATCTACCCTAGCTCCGCTCGGCCTTGCAAGCAGCGGAGATGGCGAGGCATGTTGTGCAGGCTAGAGGCACAACGTGGTTTGGGAGGACGGGAGGGGAAGGTTTGCGAAAGAGAAGGTGAACATAGGAGGGGATTATATGTAGTAACTACTATAATTAAGCTAGCCATTTTTTTAAAAGGCACCAATGTCCCTTCGGCTTTCCCATGGGGATAGGAAAGGATGAGCCAGTGTTACTATATTGGAAGACAGAGAAAGAACACATGGAGTCAGATGGTTACGTGGTCTTTTATTGACAGAAAGAGAGAAGGATCATTTACTTGGTTCCTTGGAGAAGATGAATAGAAACTGCATGGCTTAAATGAGTCTTGTGTGCACTTCTGCTTCTAAATTAAAACGCTATTGTTTTTTCGTGAGACACTTTTAGGGGATGTTATTGCCTGACTGTTACTATACCACGTGAAATATTGGGCTGGTGAAAATAAAAGTGATGATGTAACTGGAAGAGGAAACAACCAGGTCTAAAAGTGTCACCACAGCCGGAAGAGAGCTGTGACACAAATGCATGGGATGAGATGGTGTGGATAGGAAATGGCTGCTTTGGTGGAACCGCTGAGGTGGCATAGCTGCATGTTTAGAGAAATAGGTTAGTGGGGATGAACTATTTAGTTATATAGGATTAATTATGGTTCTAGGCATATTTACCGCTAGGAAAATTTAGTTGATTTTGTTTAAAAATGTTTTGTAATGAACCTTGGCACCAAGCCCTTTCTGGTGGTTTCCAAAACTCATTGGCTACCAGCACTTGTGTAGCTTATGCTTGGGTGTGTAGTTGAACCCCTTCTTAGGCTGGCCATAGTGCAAAGTATCATATAGTGGTATCATGTATATGATATAAGTTTATGATACTATTCTTATAGTGGTTAGTATCATCTAGTAGTATCATAATCTCATGATATTTAATTATTTGTAGAATCTCAATGCAATTGTGTGTATAGGATGTATTTGACATTAAATTTTCTAGTTTCACGTGCTATGATACAGTATCATATTATGATACCACTAGCATATCTCTCCTCATTAATTATAGCGCCACATCAGATTTTTGCCAAGGTGGCATGCATAATACTCCTTATGATACTAGCACTATGGCCAGCCTTAGCAAATAAATATTTTGTTAAGGCTTTCCTATTATTATTAGAATTTAGTTCTTTTATTATTAAAATAACCCTTTTTGCCTTGGGTACTTTTTGTTTGAAATGTTGAGTGTCTCTGATTGAGTGGTTGCGTGTGTGGTTGATGCTATGACTATGTGTTGATTTCCTTCTCTTTTATTTTGCGACTCTAGAATGCGAACACTATCGGAGAAGAAGGAGGATCTTGGTTCGTGAAGAAGAAGTCCAGGGATAAATATCCAACCAAGGCAAGCCACCTCTTGATGCATGTCTTATCCTAATTGTCTTACTCTTGCATTGCTTACAAGTTTTATAAATTGCATTTCTTCTATTTATTTATTTATTTATGTGAGTGGTCATATCACTCAGAGTTTTAATATTCCACCCTTACGGGCATGGGTGGAGCCAACAAGGTGTATGGGTGGGGCGTGCCCCACCCTAAGAAGTCAGCCCGCAAGCCAATATACATATAATCTGAGAAAAAATGTTAGGCCTAGACCATGCAAAAAAAAATCATCAGGATCAGCAATGCACGATCTGGTAGTTTTCCTTCTACAATTCCTCCTCTACCGTCCGCCTTGCTTCCCCGAACCTTCCGACCTATCTAGATCCCCCCTTCTCTGAAATAAAATCTCTATCGACGGGCAAAGAGGGAGTCCTTATTGTTGATCTGATTAATTTTGCGGGCAATACAGACGCGGTTTGCAGTCAACGGAGACCTACAGGTTAAGTTTAATGTTTCATCGTAGCTTTGTGAGTTCTCTTCAAACAGGTGAGGTACTACATCCAGATATTGTTTTCTTCTGTAGTTATTCTTTATTGAATAGTTTTTTTGGTTCCATAATTGTTGCTATACGATTCATTATTGATCATTGAACATATAAATTTATTCAACGCAATAAATATAATTTCGATAAATTAGTTATAATTTTATGCATATTGGCATGACATATTATGGTTGTGGTATTGAGAAACAAATTATGCCTAGTTGCCCCACCCTAGCGTGAAATCCTGGATTCGCCACTACGGGTGCTGCCCTCATTGATAACTACTGGACTACCCCTTTAGTGATATGGTGCTTAACACCTTATCTTACTTGTTGCCCTTTTTTTAAAGAAAAGTTGACTATAGGTTGGGAACCCCTTGGAAAAAGGTTTTATGAAAACGTTTTCAAAGAAATAAAGTTCTTCGAAAACCTTGGAATGAGGTAACCTTGCCCAAGTTTTATTTTATGAAAGAAAGGATTGGAAATGGTCTGTGGTAAAGGCACATGGTGAGAAAGATGTTTGTGAAAAATTTGGTGCCTGGGTACTTACTCTGACCAACTTTACAGTGCGACCACACTACCCCAAAGCGGGCACGGGGCTTAACCCGTAGTTTATTGAACCTGGTGCGGGACACCTCATAACTGCCATGAGGGTGCATCTAGTATGTCCCTTGAATCCGGGTTGTTCTCGCGAAAAAAGGCAATACATTGTAGTTGCCTATAGCCGGACGATACTGTGGGTCTTCTAATGAGGTTCTAGGGACACGCTCAAGGGTGGAGGTTTATACGTTGCAAACGTATCTATAATTTTTGATGCTCCATGCTTGTTTTACACCAATTGCTATATGTTTTGTTTACACTTCGTGGGACTTTTATGTATTTTTTGGAACTAACCTATTGACAAGATGCCACAATGACAGTTCCCTGTTTTCTGCTGTTTTTGTATTTCAGAAAAGTTGTACAGGAAATATTCTCGAAATTGGACGAAACAAAAGCCGAAATCAATATTTTATCAAAACAAAGATGAAGAGGGGGGCGAAGAGGCGCACCAGGGCGTCTAGACCACCCCTAGGCGCGGCCTAGGCCTGGCCCGCGCCTAGGGTAGGCATGGGGCCACCAAGCGCCCCACCGATATGAATCTTCCGCCTATATAAAGCTCCCGACGCAAAAACCCTAAATATACAAGCCTCCGTCCACGAAAAGTTCCGTAGCTCCGCCGCCGTCGCAGACAAGATAAGGGGGACAGAAGTCTCTCCCCCGGGGCTGAAGGCTCTACCGGTAGCTATGTGGTTTATCTCTCTCTTCCATGGTGTGATCTTTATGTGACCATGAGCTTTGTAATCTAGATGTCATTATGCTATTCAAGTGGATTTTACTTATCAATACAAGAAAAGTTCAAGTACACAACGTCCCAAAATCGTCCACTAAGGCCCATTTTTCGTCGCCTATGGGCCTAACCCGACGATATGGGTTCTGTGGTCGATACTGCGTCAGGCAAAGTCCTACCACGTTTTTTTCGGTTCTTCGCGATCGGGCGCCCTTCCGCCACGGAAAATCGGATCGTTGTAGAAGTGTTTTCGGGAGCCCGTTGACTGCTGACGTCATGCAAACTGATACGTGGCAGACGTCGTTAACTGCCAGTTAACGCCGTTAACCGGCTGAAACCCCGTGGTAGATGGTAGGCCCACACGAGGCCTGCCACACCTTAAGCGGGCCGGCCCATTTAGTTTGCGGGCCGGGCCAGCTGACTTAGTTTGACCGGTCAAATATATAGCTGGGTTGGTCCATTAGTTACGTGGGTCGTGTTATCACCAGAATTTGACCAAGTCAGAGGTGGGCCGCGATCAAGATGGACTTGAAGATTATATACGAAGAATATACGTGAATCGGCCTTGAATAGCAAGTTTGGGCTAGTTTGCCCTTGTATCTGTAACATAATAGGATACGTGTCGGTTTAGTTAGAGTTGGGCCCGTGCCCGGTTGGGACTATTCCCACGATTAGAGAGTCTACGGACTATAAATATGTATCTAGGGTTTATGGAATAAACAAAAACCAACGTTCAACCAACAAATCAATCTCGGCGCATCGCCAACTCCTTCGTCTCGAGGGTTTCTACCGGTAAGCGACATGCTGCCTAGATCGCATCTTGCGATCTAGGCAGCACAAGCTCCACGTTGTTCATGCGTTGCTCGTACTGAAGCCTTTTTGATGGCGAGCAACGTAGTTATCATAGATGTGTTAGGGTTAGCATAGTTCTTCGTATCATATGCTTGCGTAGTGCAACCCCTAGCATATCTCGCCGCCCTTACACCTATCTTAGGTGTAGGGGCGGCACCCCGCTTGATCATGACTTAGTAGATTCGATCCGTTACGGTTGCTCCTTGATTCTTCAAGGATTAGTTTAATATCTGCCTGTCGCTACCCGCCGGTGGGTTTCTGACGACAACACATTCTGGCACGCCCGGTGGGACAGGCTTCTACATCAACCACATCGCCATCTACATCTGAGATGGCGGACGGCACGCCAGTCACATACGACGACCTAACTGAGGAGCTTAAGAAGAAGTACGACGAGATCAAAGCACTCCTCGAAGCCGACCTCATCGGCTCTTTCCACAGGACCCGTTCCCATGGCATCAGATGGAAGGGGTTCTCGCCTAACGGTGCGCTAGATGGGATAGACCTCTCTGCCCCGTCGGAGGAACGCACCATGTCCCTGCGGCAGGAAATCAACTACTTGGTGGGACGACATCGGCTTGTGAGCAACATCGGCTTGTGAGCTTGAGGAAATCGGCATTGGTCAGGTCTGCAAAGCCGATGTTCAGGTGTAGTGCTGTGAGTAACTGCAGAGCCGATACCTGTAGTAACGTGACAGATTCGGCTCGGGGGGGGGGGGGGGCACATAATCAGACAGACAGAAACTACCGAAGCTGGCATTGCCGATCTGGCCCAGGTACGGCAGAGGCATGGTGAGACGATGGCTGAATATACCTACTTATCACCAGAATTTCCTCCTCTGTAGTTATCACCAGAATTATGGTTGGACACAGTGCCTTGGCTAACTACAGAGCCGATATCCGCAGTTACCTGACAGATTCGGCTCGGGGGGCACCTAATCGGATGAACATGTGCAGTGAAATATTGGGGGCCGATAGAAAAATCGGCCAGTAAAAAAAATTCTCATAGTATATCTACCGTCGGCCTGAGTTCAAAGGAAGGAAAGGTGATCGGCTCCGGTGTATCTACCGTCGGCCTGGCTAAGTTGGCCACCTTCTCAGCAACGCTCTGGCTAGGACCTCTGCATGGTGGTTGTCTCAATTGCCTGAGTTTAAGGCCCTTAGACTGAACTGTGTGTCCTCACCACTGTTCTCACCTTAACTGAGGCTCGGGGGGCAGCTGATTTGGTAGACACTCTGTTTTTGGAAGCCGATTGGAGTGTCATCGGCTGACCCTGCTTCCTAACCTTCTTCGAAAGCGGCGAGTTGTTACAGAAGAAGACTACTAGAGCTGCGGAAAGGAGCCTGAAAGGGAAGCCGTCGTCATCTATAGGGTCTGGACCGTCCTGTTGCCGCAAGAAGATGAAGGAGACTGGATTCTCAAAACAGCCGATGAACAGCCATCGGCTATAGGATTGCAAAGTATTATGGTCAGATGTCAACATGGCAGGGTCTGTTTACCGCCATGGCAAAGACAAAGAAGAGAGCAGTCGCTCTGGTGGCAAGGACAAAGAGGAGGCCAGTTCAAGCGATCGGCTTCGATATGATGATAAAAGGTACGACAATGAAGACGGTATAGAGTCTTATAATGCTTTCAATATGTCTTTTATGTGAGATTTACTGTACCGGTTCATACTTGTGTTTGCTTTAAACAACCTTGCTAGCCTAAACCTTGTATCGAGAGGGAATACTTCTCATGCATCCAAAATACTTGAGCCAAATACTATGCCACTTGTGTCCACCATACCTACATACTACATAGTATTTCTCCGCTATTCCAAAGTAAATTGCTTGAGTGCTACCTTTAAAATTTCTATTCTTTATCTTTGCAATATATAGCTCATGGGACAAATAGCCTAAAAACTATTGTGGTATTGAATATGTACTTATGCATCTTATCTCTTATAAGTTGCTTGTTGAGCGATAACCATGTTCCTGGGGACGCCATCAACTATTTCTTTGTTGAATATCATGTGAGTTGCTATGCATGTTCGTCTTGTCTGAAGTAAGGGTGATTTATCATGATCAAATGGTTTGAGTATGCATATTGTTAGAGAAGAACATTGGGCCGCTAACTAAAGCCATGATCCATGGTGGAAGTTTCAGTTTGGACAACAAACCTCAATCTCTTATGAGAATTTTATCTGTTGTTGAATGCTTATGCATTAAAGAGGAGTCCACTATCTGTTGTCTATGTTGTCCCGGTATGGATGTCTAAGTTGAGAATAATCAAAAGCGAGAAATCCAATGCGAGCTTTCTCCTTAGACCTTTGTACAGGCGGCATAGAGGTACCCCTTTGTGACACTTGGTTAAAACGTATGCTATGCTATGATAATCCATGTAAATCCAAGCTAATTAGGACAAGGTGCGGGCACTATTGGTATACTATGCATGAGACTGGCAACTTGTAGGATATGATTTGCATAACTCATATGCTTTATTACTACCGTTGACAAAATTGTTTCTTATTTTCAAAATAAAAGCTCTAGCACAAATATAGCAATCCATGCTTCCCTCTGCGAAGGGCCTTTCTTCTACTTTTATTGTTGAGTCAGTTTACCCATTTCCTTCTATCTAAAAAAGCAAACACTTGTGTTAACTGTGCATTGATTCCTACATACTTGCATATTGCACTTGTTATATTACTTTATGTTGACAATATCCAGAAGATATACGCAAGACTGTGCCGATGGCCAGAACAAATGAAGGATACTGCGACGGTTCTGCCACGACATGTCCCGACGAAGAAAAAAAAACAGAGTGGTTTTGAAATTATCATTACCAAAACCAGGGGGGCATGTGTTATCACCAGAATTTGACCAAGTCAGAGGTGGGCCGCGATCAAGATGGACTTGAAGATTATATACGAAGAATATACGTGAATCGGCCTTGAATAGCAAGTTTGGGCTAGTTTGCCCTTGTATCTGTAACATAATAGGATACGTGTCGGTTTAGTTAGAGTTGGGCCCGTGCCCGGTTGGGACTATTCCCACGATTAGAGAGTCTACGGACTATAAATATGTATCTAGGGTTTATGGAATAAACAACAACCAACGTTCAACCAACAAATCAATCTCGGCGCATCGCCAACTCCTTCGTCTCGAGGGTTTCTACCGGTAAGCGACATGCTGCCTAGATCGCATCTTGCGATCTAGGCAGCACAAGCTCCACGTTGTTCATGCGTTGCTCGTCAAGCCTTTGTGATGGCGAGCAACGTAGTTATCATAGATGTGTTAGGGTTAGCATAGTTCTTCGTATCATATGCTTGCGTAGTGCAACCCCTAGCATATCTCGCCGCCCTTACACCTATCTTAGGTGTAGGGGCGGCACCCCGCTTGATCATGACTTAGTAGATTCGATCCGTTACGGTTGCTCCTTGATTCTTCAAGGATTAGTTTAATATCTGCAATAGTTAGGCCTTATAAGGGGCTGGAGGATCCAGCGGCACGTAGGGTGTCGTTCGCAAGTCCTAGACAGGATGTTCCGGGGATCAACCTCGTGTTGGTTTTTAGGCCTTGTCTAGGATCGGCTTACGATCACCGTGCGTGGCCGCGAGGCCCAATCCTGAGTAGGATGTTCCGATTATGCGGTGAAAACCCCAAATCGTCGTAGATCTTATTAGCTTTATCTTGATCAAGCAGGACCACCATATATTCGTGCACCTCGTACGAATCATGGGTGGATCGGCTCCCATGAGCCGATTCACAGGATAACCTGAGAGCCGATCGAGGCTCGTATTTAATGTTTACGTGTATGCCATGCAGGAAACTAAGCGAGGCATCTCCATCACCTTCCTGACCAGGTATAGGTCAGGTGGCACGCCCTAGCATCAGCATCGGACGTGTGACCAGAAAGCTTTGCGGGCCGTCGCTCGGAGGGACCAGGGCCAGCCGAAGCCCTAAGTTGTTCCCGGCTCTACTGTGTTGCCTGTCGCTACCCGCCGGTGGGTTTCTGACGACAACAGGTCGGGCCTAACCTCTAAGGTTGACTGGTCAAAATTTCAATGGGCCGGCCCACTAAGCATGTGGGCCGGGCCGAATGCACTCGTTTGACCGGTCAACAGGCAAAAGGGCCGGCCCACTAGATATGTGGGTCCCACTTTCCTGCTATTGGGCCGGCCCATTTAGTAAGTGGGGTCCACCCTAGATCAAGTGGGCTGGCCCAACAAGCTAGTGAGCCGACCAAAAAAACACAGGTGGGTCCCACTTTCCTGTTAAAGGGCCGGCCCAGTTAGTATGTGGGGTCCGCCGTATAGCAAGTGGGCTTGCCCAACAAGATAGTGGGCCAGCCCAATAAGCAGGTGGGGCCCACTTTCATGTAACTAGGCCGGCCCAGTTAGTAAGTGGGGTCCACCATAAAGCAAGTGAGCTGGTCCAACAGGTTGGCGGGCCGGCCCAATAAACATGTGGGGCCCAATTTCCAGCTGACGGGCCGGCCCAGTTAGTAAGTGGGGTCCACCACAAAAGCAATTGGGCTGGCCCAACAAGTTAGTGGGCCGGCCTAATAAGCTTGTGGGGGCCACTATCGTGCTAACGGCCGGCCCAGTTAGTATATGGGGTCCACCGTAAAGCAGATGGACTGGCCCAACGAGTTAGCGGGCCGGCCCAATAAGCTTGTGGGGCCCACTTTCTTGCTAACGGGCCGGCCCAGTTACCAAATGGGCTGGCCCAATAAGCACGTGGGCCCACTTTTCTGTTACAGGGCAGGCCCAGTTAGTGGGTGGGGTCAACCTTAAAGCAAGTGGGCTGGCCCAATAAGTAAGTGGGCCAGTCCGTTTAGTTGCTGTTTATATGCCGGCATGATAGGCGCTTTAGGATTTTGCGGGCCGGCACATATGTGATTTCGCTTAATTGGGCCGTTTAAGGGATGGGAATTTGTGATTTAGATTGCACAGAACATAGAGAGATACTGAGAATATTTACGCAGCATATGATTTCTGTCAGATAGCCTCACTTACCACAAGCACCATAGAAAAAAATGCGCGAAACTAACTAAATATTACATTAGCTGCAAGGATTTGAAAAAATATTAGAGAACCCAGAGAAATTGAATGGTAATTAAACCTAGCAATACAATGAAGCGATTCGGCAATCTTTTAAATTGTCCATGCACCACCTATATCTGAAACAAAGACATTACAAGTTAAGACAACAACAACGAAAAGGCAAAGACACTACAATATTGTTTGCCAAAGAATTTGGAACTCATCATTTCGTCGTTATAACAAGATCATTGTAATACGCACAATAAGCAAACAAAGAGTGCATGCCTCATACCAACAACCAATGTAACAGAGCACGTTAGATTGAAACAGCAGACTTACTACTATCGAGTCCCATGCAAACCAACATGTTCAGGGAGTACAAAATTGGCATGAACAACATAGTTGCAGGCTATAAATTTTGTAACAACGACTGAGCAAGATGAAGTTATGATGGCTACATCTACAGAGCAGGGAATGTAAACCAAAAATAGAAGTTAAGATGACAAAAGCTAAAGAGGAGGGAATGTGAACCAACATGTGCCAAGTGCAATTACTTCAAATTGGCAGTGAACTAAATAATACTCGTGAACTTATAGCGAAGGGGATGCAAATCAAGATGTTTCAGGATATAAACTTGTAATGAGCAACACATAGATGATAGTTAATGCTGGTGCTTAGGATGGACTAGATACAGAATATAGTGGGATCACATGTGAACTTGTGTAAGAGGGAATGCAAACCAATATGTTCAGCATTCCATATGTGAGCATCATGCCAAGTCAGAGAAACAAGTCAATAATGCAGCTTTTGAAGAACAAGATGGCACACAAAATTATTATCTAGTAGTATGACAAGTTTATTAGTACTACGGGCTAGATAGCAAAGTGATAGCATGCCAAACTAAGTCCTTACTTTGTAAGCTTACAATGAACTAGATACAAAACAATGGCATCACCTGTAGTACAGGGAATGCAAGCCAACATGTTCATGGAGTAAAAAATTGGCACAAACAACATAGTAGCAGGCCATAATTTTTGTAACAACGACTGAACAAGATAAAGTTATGATGGCTAGATCTACAGAGCAGGGAATGTAAACCAAATATAGAAGTTACGATGCCAAAAGCTATAGAGCAGGGAATGCGAAGCAACATGTGCAATTACTTAAAATTGACCATGAACTAAATAATAGCAGGATGTTACTATAATAGCTAGGAATAAAACAGATAGGAGTTATAATGGCATCACTCATAAACTTGTAGATAAGGGAAACAAATCAATTTGTTTCGGGATGTAAAGTTGTAATGAGCAACACATAGAGGATAGTTAATGCTACGGCTTAGGATGGACCAGAAACGGAATATAGTGGGATCACCTGTGAACTTGTAGAAGAGGGAATGCACACCAATATGTTCACCATTCTATATGTGAGCGCCATGCCAATTAAGAGAAACAAGTTAATATTGCAGCTTTTGAAGAATCAGATGGCACACAAAATTAGGATGGAAGTAGCTGATGTGACGAGTTCAAATAAATTTGTACTGCAGGATGGCAGAGCGATAGCATGCAGGAACTAATAGCAGTTAGTTACTTTGTTAGCTTACAACGAAGTAGATAGAAATAACAGTGGCATCACCTGTAGTACAGGGAATGCAAACCAACATGTTCAGGGAGAACAAGATTGGCATGAACAAAATAGTAGGAGCCTATAATTTTTGTAACAACGACTGAGCAAGATAGAAGTTATGATGGCTACATCTACAGAGCAGGGAATGCAAACCAAAATGTTCAATCAAGTTAGCAATGAACTAGAAAATAGCAAGGTGTTATGATCATAGCTAGGAATGAACTAAAAGAGCTTCAGACAAACAAGCATCTGAACCCAGAACATGGCGCTAAAACAATGGACTTACATTAGGAGAAGCACTCTGTGGGAGTCACAGCAGATTTACGTAGGGTTGATAGATCCGGTGATGAAGTACACTACATGTGCTACTTGGGGTTGGAGAGACGGCCATTATATTTCATGGTTACTCATCTCATCTGCAAAAACGTAACGACGTGTCGTTAGCACAAACAGGTTCCCCCAAGATTAAACAAGAACTTGCAGGCAAGCAATAGAAAAGCGACAGTAGAAGAGTTTAGATCATGCACGACACCAGTGAAGCAGATCCAGTTCATGCACATCGGTGTCTGATGTCTACGCCCCCTCCTTTTCCTGTAGACAGTGTTGGGCCTCCAAGAGCAGAGGTTTGTAGAACAGCAGCAAGTTTTCCCTTAAGTGGATCACCCAAGGTTTATCGAACTCAGGGAGGAAGAGGTCAAAGATATCCCTCTCATGCAACCCTGCAACCACAAAGCAAGAAGTCTCTTGTGTCCCCAACACACCTAATAGGTGCACTAGTTCGGCGAAGAGATAGTGAAATACAGGTGGTGTAAATAAGCAGTAGCAACGGCACCAGAAAAGTGCTTTGCCCAGGACAGTAAACAAGCAGTAGTAACGCAGCAATAGTAACGCAGTAAAACAGTAAACAAGCAGCGATAGCAGCATTTAGGAAACAAGGCCTAGGGATTATACTTTCACTAGTGGACACTCTCAACATTGATCACATAACAGAATAAATAAATAGATGCTAGACTCTACACCCTCTTGTTGGATGATGAACACCACTAACTGTGTAGGATTACATGAACCCTCAATGCCGGAGTTAACAAGCTCCACAATATTCGATATTCATGTTTAAATAACCTTAGAGTGCATGACAGATCAACATAACCAAACCAAGTACTAACATAGCATGCACACTGTCACCTTCACACTATGAAAGGAGGCATAGATCACATCAATACTATCATAGCAATAGTTAACTTCATAATCTACAAGAGATCACAATCATAGCCTACGCCAAGTACTAACACGATGCACACACTGTCACCATCACACCGTGCAGGAGGAATAAACTACTTTAATAACATCACTAGAGTAGCACACAGATATATTGTGATACAAAACACATTGCAATCATAAAGAGATATAAATAAGCACTTCACTATGCCATTCATAACAGTGAATAAGTATTCTGTGAAATATAGCCTAAGAGACCCACACGGTGCACACACTGTCACCTTTACACACGTGGGACAAGGAGTCTCCGGAGATCACATAAGTAAAATCCACTTGACTAGCACAATGACATCTAGATTACAAGCATCATCATATGAATCTCAATCATGTAAGGCAGCTCATGAGATTATTGTATTGAAGTACATAGGAGAGAGATTAACCACATAGCTACCGGTACAACCCCGAGCCTCGATGGAGAACTACTCCCTCCTCATGGGAGACAACAGCGTTGATGAAGATGGCGGTGGTGTCGATGGAGGAGCCTTCCGGGGGCACTTCCCCGTCCCGGCAGCGTGCCGGAACAGAGACTCCTGTCCCCAGATCTTGGCTTCGCGATGGCGGCGGCTCTGGAAGGTTTCTGCGGGTTTCGTCGAACGTCTCAGGGTTTTCGCGACGGAGGCTTTAAATAGGCGGAAGGGCAAGGTCGGTGTACTTCTGGGGGGCCCACACACCAGGGCGGCGCGGCCCCCCCTCTGGCCGCGCCGGGCACACGTCTGGTGGCCCTGTGGCCCCCCTCTGACCTCTCTCGGGTGTTCTGGAAGCTTCGTGTGAAAATAGGATGCTGGGCGTTGATTTCGTCCGATTCCGAGAATATTTCCTTACTAGGATTTCTGAAACCAAAAACAGCAGAAAACAGGAACTTGCACTTCGGCATCTCGTCAATAGGTTAGTTCCAGAAAATGCATAAAAATGACATAAAGTATGCATAAAACATGTAGGTATCATCAATAATGTGGCATGGAACATAAGAAATTATCGATACGTCGGAGACGTATCAGCATCCCCAAGCTTAGTTCCTGCTCGTCCCGAGCAGGTAAACGATAACAAAGATAATTTCTGAAGTGACATGCCATCATAACCTTGATCATAATATTGTAAGCATATGTAATGAATGCAGCGATCAAAACAATGGTAATGACATGAGTAAACAACTGAATCATAAAACAAAGACTTTTCATGAATAGTACTTCCAGACAAGCATCAATAAGTCTTGCATAAGAGTTAACTCATAAAGCAATAATTCAAAGTAAAGGTATTGAAGCAACATAAAGGAAGATGAAGTTTCAGCGGTTGCTTTCAACTTGTAACATGTATATCTCATGGATAGTTGTCAATGCAAAGCAATATAACAAGTGCAATATGCAAGTATGTAGGAATCAATGCACAGTTCACACAAGTGTTTGCTTCTTGAGGTGGAGAGAAATAGGTGAACTGACTCAACATAAAAGTAAAAGAATGGCCCTTCGCAGAGGGAAGCAGGGATAAATCATGTGCTAGAGCTTTTCAAGTTTTGAAATCATATAGAGAGCATAAAAGTAAAATTTTGAGAGGTGTTTGTTGTTGTCAACGAATGGTAATGGGTACTCTAACTACCTTATCAACCAGACTTTCAAGAGCGGCTCCCATGAAGGACGTTATCTCTACCAGCAAGGTAGATCATCCCTCTTCTCTTTTGTTTACACATGTACTTTAGTTTTTATTATGGGTGACACTCCCCCCAACCTTTGCTTACACAAGCCATGGCTAACCGAATCCTCGGGTGCCTACCATCAATCTCATACCATGGAGGAGTGTCTATTTGCAAAATTAAGTTGCTTGCTGATGAATCAGAGCAAAACATGTGAAGAGAATTATTAATGCAAGTTGTAATTAATTGGGGCTGGGAACCCCATTGCCAGCTCTTTTTGCAAAATTATTGGATAAGCGGATGTGCCACTAGTCCATTATGAAAGTCTGTCAAGATTAAATGACAAGGTTGAAAGATAAACACCACATACTTCCTCATGAGCTATAAAACATTAACACAAATTGAGAAGCATTTTGAAGGTTTAAAGGTAGCACATGAAGTATTTACTTGGAATGGCAGAAAATACCATGTAGTAGGTAGGTATGGTGGACACAAATGGCATAGTGGTTGGCTCAAGGATTTTGGATGCATGAGAAGTATTCCCTCTTGATACAAGGTTTAGGCTAGAAAGGTTATTTGAAACAAACACAAGGATGAACCGGTACAGCAAAACTCAAATAAAAGACATATTGTAAACATTATAAGACTTTACACCGTCTTTCTTGTTGTTCAAACTCAATACTAGAAATTATCTAGACCTTAGAGAGACCAATTATGCAAACCAAATTTTAGCAAACTCTATGTATTTCTTCATTAATAGGTGCAAAGTATATGATGCAAGAGCTTAAACATGAGCACAACAATTGCCAAGTATCACATTATCCAAGACATTTTAGCAATTACTACATGTATCATTTTCCGATTCCAACCATATAACAAATTAACGAAGCAGTTTCAACCTTCGCCATGAATATTAAAAGCTAAGAACACATGTGTTCATACGAACCAGCGGAGCGTGTCTCTCTCCCACACAAGCATTTATTCAAATAAAAACAAACACAAACAGACGCTCCAAGTAAAGCACATAAGATGTGACCGAATAAAAATATAGTTTCAGGGGAGGAACTTGATAATGTTGTCGATGAAGAAGAGGATGCCTTGGGCATCCCCAAGCTTAGACGCTTGAGTCTTCTTGAAATATGCAGGGATGAACCACCGGGGCATCCCCAAGCTTAGACTTTTCACTCTTCTTGATCATAGTATATCATCCTCCTCTCTTGACCCTTGAAAACTTCCTTCACACCAAACTTCTCATAAACTTCATTAGAGGGGTTAGTACATAATCAAAAACTCACATGTTCAGAGGTGACACAATCATTCTTAACACTTCTGAACATTGCTCAAAGCTACTGGAAGGTAATGAAACAAAGAAATCCACCCAACACAGCGAAAGAAGCAATGCGAAATAAAAGGCAGAATCTGTCAAAACAGAACAGTCCGTAAAGACGAATTTTTAATAAATACTTCCGTTGCTCAAATCAGAAAACTCAAAACTAATGAAAGTTGCATACATATCTGAGGAACACGCACGTAAATTGGCATATTTTTCTGAGTTACCTACAGAGAAAACAGCCCAGATTCGTGACAGATAGAAATCTGTTGCTGCGCAGAAATCCAAATCTAGTATCAACCTTCGATTAGAGGCTTCACTTGGCACAACAAATCACAAAACTAAGATAAGGAGAGGTTGCTACAGTAGTAAACAACTTCCAAGACACAAATATAAAACAAAATTACTGTAGCAAAATAAACACATGGGTTATCTCCCAAGAAGTGCTTTCTTTATAGCCATTAAGATGGGCTCAGCAGTTTTAATGATGCACTCGCAAGAAATAGTATTTGAAGCAAAAGAGAGCATCAAGAGGCAAATTCAAAACAAATTTAAGCCTAACATGCTTCCTATGAAAAGGGATCTTGTAAATAAACAAGTTATGTAGGCATAATGCAACAAGCGTAGAAAGATAAAACAAGTGTAACTTCAAAAATTTCAGCATATAGAGAGGTGTTTTAGTAACATGAAAATTTCTACAACCATATTTTCCTCTCTCATAATAACTTTCAGTAGTATCATGAGCAAACTCAACAATATAACTATCACATAAAGCATTCTTATCATGAGTCTCATGCATAAAATTATTACTACTCCCAACATAAGCATAGTCATTCTTATTAATTGTAGTGGGAGCAAATTCAACAAAGTAGCTATCATCAAATATAGGAGGCGTATTGTAATCATAATCAAATTTATCCTCCATAACAGGTGGAACCAAAAGACCAATATCATTATAATCATCATAAATAGGAGGCAAAGTATCATCAAAGAAAATTTCCTCCTCAATGCCCGGGGGACTAAAAATATCATGCTCATCAAAGCCAGCTTTCCCAAGCTTAGAATTTTCCATAGCATTAGCAACAATAGTGTTCAAAACATTCATATTAATAACATTCCCATTAGCATGCATATAAAGTTCCATGGGTTTTTTAATTCTCTCTTCAAACACATCATGTCCTAATTCAAGATAAAGTTCATAAAGATCTCTCATATTTTTGTTGTTTTCCATTATGCCTAACTAGTGTAAACAAGAAACAAAAAGATGCAATTGCAGGATCTAAAGGAAATAGCTTCGAGCACAAACACAATGGCGCCAGACCTGGAACCGGAGTGTGAGTGCCTTTTACCTTTCCTCCCCGGCAACGGCGCCAGAAAATAGCTTGATGTCTACGCCCCCTCCTTTTCCTGTAGACAGTGTTGGGCCTCCAAGAGCAGAGGTTTGTAGAACAGCAGCAAGTTTTCCCTTAAGTGGATCACCCAAGGTTTATCGAACTCGGGGAGGAAGAGGTCAAAGATATCCCTCTCATGCAACCCTGCAACCACAAAGCAAGAAGTCTCTTGTGTCCCCAACACACCTAATAGGTGCACTAGTTCGGCGAAGAGATAGTGAAATACAGGTGGTGTAAATAAGCAGTAGCAACGGCACCAGAAAAGTGCTTTGCCCAGGACAGTAAACAAGCAGTAGTAACGCAGCAGTAGTAACGCAGTAAAACAGTAAACAAGCAGCGATAGCAGTATTTAGGAAACAAGGCCTAGGGATTATACTTTCGCTAGTGGACAATCTCAACATTGATCACATAACAGAATAAATAAATAGATGCTAGACTCTACACCCTCTTGTTGGATGATGAACACCACTAACTGTGTAGGATTACACGAACCCTCAATGCCGGAGTTAACAAGCTCCACAATATTCGATATTCATGTTTAAATAACCTTAGAGTGCATGACAGATCAACATAACCAAACCAAGTACTAACATAGCATGCACACTGTCACCTTCACACTACGAAAGGAGGCATAGATCACATCAATACTATCATAGCAATAGTTAACTTCATAATCTACAAGAGATCACAATCATAGCCTACGCCAAGTACTAACACGATGCACACACTGTCACCATCACACCGTGCAGGAGGAATAAACTACTTTAATAACATCACTAGAGTAGCACACAGATATATTGTGATACAAAACACATTGCAATCATAAAGAGATATAAATAAGCACTTCACTATGCCATTCATAACAGTGAATAAGTATTCTGTGAAATATAGCCTAAGAGACCCACACGGTGCACACACTGTCACCTTTACACACGTGGGACAAGGAGTCTCCGGAGATCACATAAGTAAAATCCACTTGACTAGCACAATGACATCTAGATTACAAGCATCATCATATGAATCTCAATCATGTAAGGCAGCTCATGAGATTATTGTATTGAAGTACATAGGAGAGAGATTAACCACATAGCTACCGGTACAGCCCCGAGCCTCGATGGAGAACTACTCCCTCCTCATAGGAGACAGCAGCGTTGATGAAGATGGCGGTGGTGTCGATGGAGGAGCCTTCCGGGGGCACTTCCCCGTCCCGGCAGCGTGCCGGAACAGAGACTCCTGTCCCCCAGATCTTGGCTTCGCGATGGCGGCGGCTCTGGAAGGTTTCTGCGGGTTTCGTCGAACGTCTCAGGGTTTTCGCGACGGAGGCTTTAAATAGGCGGAAGGGCAAGGTCGGTGGACTTCTGGGGGGGGGCCACACACCAGGGTGGCGTGGCCCCCCTCTGGCCGCGCCGGGCACACGTCTGGTGGCCCTGTGGCCCCCCTCTGACCTCTCTCGGGTGTTCTGGAAGCTTCGTGTGAAAATAGGATGCTGGGCGTTGATTTCGTCCGATTCCGAGAATATTTCCTTACTAGGATTTCTGAAACCAAAAACAGCAGAAAACAGGAACTGGCACTTCGGCATCTCGTCAATAGGTTAGTTCCAGAAAATGCATAAAAATGACATAAAGTATGCATAAAACATGTAGGTATCATCAATAATGTGGCATGGAACATAAGAAATTATCGATACGTCGGAGACGTATCAGTGTCGGTGAGCAAGATCCGATACGGTGGACGACGGATCCGGTGTAGCGGCTCCGGTGGGGTGGACGATACCGCAGCTGAAGCGACTGCGGTAGACTGCTGGATGAGTATATGGTTTCATGGTTCGGCGGGGATGATCCGGTCCGGTTGATGACGGCGTCGATGAAGCGGCTCTGGCAGGCAGCCGGATGACAAGGATCGTGAGGCCTCGGGTAGGTCAGGGAAGTCCGGCGGGGATATTCCGGTGCGGTGGTCGTGGAGGTGGGAGAGAGAGGGACTTGGGAAGTTCCGGTGGGTGGTCTCAGAGGAGATACTGAGGGAAATGAATTTTTTTTCGAGGAGTTTCCGGT
Organism: Lolium perenne; assembly: GCF_019359855.2. Lineage (NCBI taxonomy): Eukaryota > Viridiplantae > Streptophyta > Magnoliopsida > Poales > Poaceae > Lolium > Lolium perenne. Next base: position 92,726,522 of record NC_067250.2, on the reverse strand, counting down.
GCTAGGGAGGTGGTGATCGAAAAAATGACAGGTAGACCCCCTGATACGTCTCCAACGTATCGATAATTTCTTATGTTCAATGCTTGTTTTATGACAATACCTACATGTTTTATACACAATTTATATCGTTTTGATGCATTTTTTGGAACTAACCTATTGACGAGATGCCGCAGTGCCAGTTCATGTTTTCTGCTGTTTTTGGTTTCAGAAATCCTAGTAAGGAAATATTCTTGGAATTGGACGAAATCAACGCCCAGCATCTTATAATTCCACGAAGCTTCCAGAACACCCGAGAGGGACCAGAGGAGGGCCACAGGGGGCCCACACATGGTGGCGGCGCGGCCCAGGGGGGGTGCCGCCCTAGTGTCTGGTGGCCCCAGGTCCCCTCTGACGCCGCCCTTCCGCCTACTTAAAGCCTCCGTCGCGAAAACCCTAAACATATAAGCCACGACACGAAAAACCTTCCAGAGCCGCCGCCATCGCGAAGCCAAGATTCGGGGGACAGAACTCTCTGTTCCGGCGCGCTGCCGGGACAGGGAAGTGCCCCCGGAAGGCATCTCCATCGACACCACCACCATCTTCATCAACGCTGCTGTCTCCCATGAGGAGGGAGTAGTTCTCCATCGAGGCTAAGGGCTGTACCGGTAGCTATGTGGTTAATCTCTCTCCCATGTACTTCAATACAATGATCTCATGAGCTGCCTTACATGATTGAGATTCATATGATGAGTTTTGTATCACTATCAATCTATGTGCTACTCTAGTAATGTTATTAAAGTACTCTATTCCTCCTCCATGGTGTAATGGTGACAGTGTGTGCATCATGTAGTACTTGGCATAGGTTATGATTGTAATCTCTTGTAGATTATGGAGTTAATTATTACTATGATAGTATTGATGCGATCTATTCCCCCTTTCATAGTGTGAAGGTGACAGTGTGCATGCTATGTTAGTACTCAGTATAATTGCAATGGTCTATCATGCACTCTAAGGTTATTTAAATATGAACATCGAATATTGTGGAGCTTGTTAACTCCGGCATTGAGGTGCTCTTGTAGCCCTACGCAATGAATGGTGTTCATCATCCAGCAAGAGAGTGTAGAAGTAGCATAAGAGAAGAGAACTTATTTATTTATGTGATCAATGTTGAGAGTGTCCACTAGTGAAAGTATGATCCCTAGGCCTTGTTTCCAAATACTGCAATCATCAATTATTTACTGTTCTGCTGCATCTTTACTTCCTGCACGCCAGCAAGCACTTTTCTGGCACCGTTGCTACTATTCATATTCATTCATACCACTTGTATTTCACTATCTCTTCGCCGAACTAGTGCACCTTGATACGTCTCAAACGTATCTATAATTTCTTATGTTCCATGCTACCTTTATGATGATACTCACATGTTTTATACACATTATATGTCATTATTATGCATTTTCCGGCACTAACCTATTAACGAGATGCCGAAGAGCCAGTTGCTGTTTTCTGCTGTTTTTGGTTTCAGAAATCCTAGTATGGAAATATTCTCGGAATTGGACGAAATCAACGCCCAGGGTCCTATTTTTGCACGAAGCTTCCAGAAGACCGAGGGGGAAAGGAAGTGGGGCCACGAGGTGGCGACACACCAGGGCGGCGCGGCCCAGGCCCTGGCCGCGCCGGCCTGTGGTGTGGGCCCCTCGTGACGCCCCTTGACCTACCCTTCCGCCTACAAATAGCCTTCATCGAGAAACCCCCAGTACCGAGAGCCACGATACGAGAAAACATACTGAGACGCCGCCACCGCTAATCCCATCTCGGGGGATTCAGGAGATCGCCTCCGGCACCCTGCCGGAGAGGGGAATCATCTCCCGGAGGACTCTACACCGCCATGGTCGCCTCCGGATTGATGTGTGAGTAGTTCACCCCTGGACTATGGGTCCATAGCAGTAGCTAGATGGTCGTCTTCTCCTCATTGTGCTATCATTGTCTGATCTTGTGAGCTGCCTATCATGATCAAGATCATCTATCTGTAATGCTACATGTGTGTTTGTTGGGATCCGATGAATAGAGAATACTATGTTATGTTGATTATCAATCTATTACCTATGTGTTGTTTATGATCTTGCATGCTCTCCGTTGCTAGTAGAGGCTCTGGCCAAGTCATTGCTTGTAACTCCAAGAGGGAGTATTTATGCTCGATAGTGGGTTCATGCCTCCATTAAATCTGGAACAGTGACAAAAAGTTCTAAGGTTGTGGATGTGCTGTTGCCACTAGGGATAAAACATTGATGCTATGTTCGAGGATATAGTTATTGATTACATTACGCACCATACTTAATGCAATTGTATGTTGCTTGCAACTTAATACCGGAAGGGGTTCGGATGATAACCTGAAAGTGGACTTTTTAGGCATAGATGCATGCTGGATAGCGGTCTATGTACTTTGTCGTAATGCCCAATTAAATCTCACAATACTCATCATGTCATGTATGTGCATTGTCATGCCCTCTCTATTTGTCAATTGCCCTATTTGTCAATTGCCCAACTGTAATTTGTTTACCCAATATGCTATTTCTTATGGGAGAGACACCTCTAGTGAACTGTGGACCCCGGTCCATTCTTTTACATCGAATACAATCTACTGCAATACTGTTTCTACTGTTTTCTGCAAACAATCATCATCCACACTATACATCTAATCCTTTGTTACAGCAAGCCGGTGAGATTGACAACCTCACTGTTTCGTTGGGGCAAAGTACTTTGGTTGTGTTGTGCAGGTTCCACGTTGGCGCCGGAATCCCTGGTGTTGCGCCGCACTACATCTCGCCGCCATCAACCTTCAACGTGCTTCTTGGCTCCTACTGGTTCGATAAACCTTGGTTTCTTACTGAGGGAAAACCTGCTGCTATACGACATCATACCTTCCTCTTGGGGTTCCCAACGAACGTGTGAGTTACACGCCATCAAGCAGTTTTTCTGGCGCCGTTGCCGGGGAGATCAAGACACGCTGCAAGGGGAGTCTTCACAATCCAACCTCTTTACTTTGTTTTTGCCTTGCTTTATTTTATTTACTACTTTGTTTGCTGCATTATATCAAAACACAAAAAAAATTAGTTGCTAGTTTTACTTTATTTACTGTCTTGCACTCTATATCAAAAACACAAAAAAATTAGTTACTTGCATTTACTTTATCTAGTTTACTTTATTTACTGTTGCTAAAATGGGTACTCCTGAAAATACTAAGTTGTGTGACTTCACAACCATAAATAATAATGATTTCTTATGCACACCTATTGCTCCACCTGCTACCACAGCAGAATTCTTTGAAATTAAACCTGCTTTACTGAATCTTGTTATGAGAGAGCAATTTTCTGGTGTTAGTTCTGATGATGCTGCTGCCCATCTCAATAATTTTGTTGAACTTTGTGAAATGCAAAAGTATAAAGATGTAGATGGTGACATAATAAAATTAAAATTGTTCCCTTTCTCATTAAGAGGAAGAGCTAAAGATTGGTTGCTATCTCTGCCTAAGAATAGTATTGATTCATGGACTAAATGCAAGGATGCTTTTATTGGTAGATATTATCCCCCTGCTAAAATTATATCTTTGAGGAGTAGCATAATGAATTTTAAGCAATTAGATACTGAGCATGTTGCACAAGCATGGGAAAGAATGAAATCTTTGATTAAAAATTGCCCAACCCATGGACTGACTACTTGGATGATCATCCAAACCTTTTATGCAGGACTGAATTTTTCTTCGTGGAACCTATTGGATTCAGCTGCTGGAGGTACCTTTATGTTCATCACTCTTGGTGAAGCAACAAAGCTTCTTGATAATATGATGATTAATTACTCTGAATGGCACACGGAAAGAGCTCCACAAGGTAAGAAGGTAAATTCTGTCAAAGAAACCTCTTCCTTGAGTGATAAGATTGATGCTATTATGTCTATGCTTGTGAGTGGTAGGACAAATATTGATCCTAATAATGTTCCGTTAGCTTCATTGGTTGCTCAAAAAGAACATGTTGATGTGAATTTCATTAAAAATAACAATTATAATAATTCTAGGCCATATCCTGCTAATGGTAACTCTTATGGTAGATATGCTTCACCTAATGAGGAAAAGATGTTAGAAATTGAAAGATCCACCAAGAACTTTATGCAATCACAATATGAGCAAAATAAATTGTTTACTAAAACTATGAATGAGCAATCTACCTTGTTGAAGAATATAGGAAATCAACTTGGAAATCTGAATATGGAGATCTCTGGGTTGCAAACTAAACTTGCAAATGCTGAAACCCGAATCTCATACATGTCTGCGTCACAATCTTCTTTAATTAATAAAATGGCTGCTAAACCTGAGGATATAGATAATAAAATTATTACTACAGCAAATGCCATCCAAGTTAGAATTAATGAGAATATAAGATTAATGGCTGAACTGCATGCTAGGTGGGAAAGAGAAGAAAATGAAAAACTAGCTAAAGAGAATAATGTAGCTAAAGTTTGGACTATTACCACCACTAGTAATGCTAATGCTCCACATGTTGCTGCACCTCCTACTATCAATGGTAAAATAATTGGTGTTGGCAATGTTTCTACTCCTAATGCAAAGAGAGCAAAACTGTCTGAAACTGCTAAAACTGCTGAAACTGCCTGTGATAAAACTGCTGAAATTTTTTCCAACATTGGGGATAATGATCCCATTGCTTTAGATCATAATGGTTTAGATTTTGATGATTGCCATATCTCTGAAGTTATAAAGTTCTTACAAAAACTTGCTAAGAGTCCTAATGCTAGTGCTATAAATTTGGCTTTCACGAAACATATTACAAATGCTCTCATAAAAGCTAGAGAAGAGAAATTAGAATGCGAAACTTCTATTCCTAGGAAGCTAGAGGATGGTTGGGAGCCCATCATTAAGATGAAGGTCAATGACTTTGGTTGTAATGCTTTATGTGATCTTGGTGCAAGTATTTCTGTTATGCCTAAGAAAATTTATGATATGCTTGACTTGCCACCATTGAAAAATTGCTATTTGGATGTTAATCTTGTTGATAATGCTATAAAGAAACCTTTGGGGAGAGTTGATAATGTTCGCATTACCGTTAACAATAACCTTGTCCCCGTTGATTTTGTTGTCGTGGATATTGAATGCAATGCATCTTGTCCCATTATATTGGGAAGACCTTTTCTTCGAACTGTTGGTGCTACCATTGATATGAAGGAAGGTAATATTAAATATCAATTTCCTCTCAAGAAAGGTATGGAACACTTCCCTAGAAAGAGAATGAAGTTACCTTTTGATTCTATTATTAGAAAAAATTATGATGTTGATGCTTCATCTCTCGATAATACTTGATACACACTTTCTGCGCCTAGCTGAAAGGCGTTAAAGAAAAGCGCTTATGGGAGACAACCCATGTTTTTACTACAGTACTTTTATTTTATATTTGAGTCTTGGAAGTTGTTTACTACTGTAGCAACCTCTCCTTATCTTAGTTTTATTGCATTGTTGTGCCAAGTAAAGTCTCTAATAAAAGTATGATACTAGATTTGGATTACTGCGCAGAAACAGTTTTCTTTGCTGTCACGAATCTGGGTCTAATTCTCTGTAGGAACACATAAAATTATGCCAATTTACGTGAGTGATCCTCAGATATGTACGCAACTTTCATTAGTTTTAAGTTTTCTCATCTGAGCAAGTCTGGTGCCTGCTAAAAATTCGTCTTTACGAACTGTTCTGTTTTGACAGATTCTGCCTTTTATTTTGCATTGCCTGTTTTGTCATGCTTGATGGATTTCTTTGTTCCATTGACTTTCAGTAGCTTTGTGCAATGTCCAGAAGTATAAAGAATGATTGTGTCACTTCTGAATATGTGAATTTTAATTGTGCACTAACCCTCTAATGAGTTTCTTTGAGTTTGGTGTGGAGGAAGTTTTCAAGGATCAAGAGAGGAGGATGATACAATATGATCAAGGAGAGTGAAAGCTCTAAGCTTGGGGATGCCCCGGTGGTTCACCCCTGCATATATCAAGAAGACTCAAGCGTCTAAGCTTGGGGATGCCCAAGGCATCCCCTTCTTCATCGACAACATTATCAGGTTCCTCCCCTGAAACTATATTTTTATTCCGTCACATCTTATGTACTTTACTTGGAGCGTCTTTTTGTTTTTGTTTTTGTTTAGTTTGAATAAAATGGATCCTAGAATTCATTGTATGGGAGAGATACACGCTCCGCTGTTGCATATGGACAAATATGTCCTTAGCTTTACTCATAGTATTCATGGCGAAAGTTTCTTCTTTGTTAAATTGTTATATGGTTGGAATTGGAAAATGATATATGTGGTAATTGGTATAACATCTTGAATAATGTGATACTTGGCAATTGTTGTGCTCATGTTTAAGCTCTTGCATCATATACTTTGCACCTATTAATGAAGAAATACATAGAGCATGCTAAAATCTGATTTGCATGTTTGGTCTCTCTAAGGTCTAGATAATTTCTAGTATTGAGTTTGAACAACAAGGAAGACGGTATAGAGTCTTATAATATTTACAATATGTCTTTTATGTGAGTTTTGCTGTACCGGTTCATCCTTGTGTTTGTTTCAAATAACCTTGCTAGCCTAAACCTTGTATCGAGAGGGAATACTTCTCATGCATCCAAAATCCTTGAGCCAACCACTATGCCATTTGTGTCCACCATACCTACCTACCACATGGTATTTCTCCGCCATTCCAAAGTATATTGCTTGAGTGCTACCTTTAAAATTTCCATTCTTTACCTTTACAATATATAGCTCATGGGACAAATAGCTTAAAAACTATTGTGGTATTGAATATGTACTTATGCACTTTATCTCTTATTAAGTTGCTTGTTGTGCGATAACCATGTTTCTGGGGACACCATCAACTATTTCTTTGTTGAATATCATGTGAGTTGCTATGCATGTTCGTCTTGTCTGAAGTAAGAGTGATTTATCATGATCAAATGGTTTGAGTATGCATATTGTTAGAGAAGAACATTGGGCCGCTAACTAAAGCCATGATCCATGGTGGAAGTTTCAGTTTGGACAACAAACCTCAATCTCTTATGAGAATATTATCTGTTGTTGAATGCTTATGCATTAAAAGAGGAGTCCATTATCTGTTGTCTATGTTGTCCCGGTATGGATGTCTAAGTTGAGAATAACCAAAAGTGAGAAATCCAATGCGAGCTTTCTCCTTAGACCTTTGTACAGGCGGCATAGAGGTACCCCTTTGTGACACTTGGTTGAAACATGTGCTATGCTATGATAATCCATGTAAATCCAAGCTAATTAGGACAAGGTGCGGGCACTATTAGTATACTATGCATGAGGCTTGCAACTTGTAGGATATAATTTACATAACTCATATGCTTTGTTACTACCGTTGACAAAATTGTTTCTTGTTTTCAAAATAAAAGCTCTAGCACAAATATAGCAATCGATGCTTTCCTCTTTGAAGGACCATTCTTTTACTTTTATGTTGAGTCAGTTCACCTATTTCTATCTACCTCAAGAAGCAAACACTTGTGTGAACTGTGCATTGATTCCTACATACTTGCATATTGCACTTGTTATATTACTCTATGTCGACAATATCCATGAGATATACATGTTACAAGTTGAAAGCAACCGCTGAAACTTCATCTTCTTTTGTGTTGCTTCAATACCTTTACTTTGAATTATTGCTTTATGAGTTAACTCTTATGCAAGACTTATCGATGCTTGTCTTTAAGTACTATTCATGAAAAGTCTTTGCTTTATGATTCAGTTGTTTACTCATGTCATTACCATTGTTTTAATCGCTGCATTCATTACATGTGCTTACAATAGTATGATCAAGATTATGTTGGTAGCATTTTCACTTAAGAAATTATCTTTGTTATCGTTTACCTACTCGGGACGAGTAGGAACTAAGCTTGGGGATGCTTGATACGTCTCAAACGTATCTATAATTTCTTATGTTCCATGCTACCTTTATGATGATACTCACATGTTTTATACACATTATATGTCATTATTATGCATTTTCCGGCACTAACCTATTAACGAGATGCCGAAGAGCCAGTTGCTGTTTTCTGCTGTTTTTGGTTTCAGAAATCCTAGTAAGGAAATATTCTCGGAATTGGACGAAATCAACGCCCAGGGTCCTATTTTTGCACGAAGCTTCCAGAAGACCGAGGGGGAAAGGAAGTGGGGCCACGAGGTGGCGACACACCAGGGCGGCGCGGCCCAGGCCCTGGCCGCGCCGGCCTGTGGTGTGGGCCCCTCGTGACGCCCCTTGACCTACCCTTCCGCCTACAAATAGCCTTCGTCGAGAAACCCCCAGTACCGAGAGCCACGATACGAGAAAACATACTGAGACGCCGCCGCCGCCAATCCCATCTCGGGGGATTCAGGAGATCGCCTCCGGCACCCTGCCGGAGAGGGGAATCATCTCCCGGAGGACTCTACACCGCCATGGTCGCCTCCGGATTGATGTGTGAGTAGTTCACCCCTGAACTATGGGTCCATAGCAGTAGCTAGATGGTCGTCTTCTCCTCATTGTGCTATCATTGTCTGATCTTGTGAGCTGCCTATCATGATCAAGATCATCTATCTGTAATGCTACATGTGTGTTTGTTGGGATCCGATGAATAGAGAATACTATGTTATGTTGATTATCAATCTATTACCTATGTGTTTTTTATGATCTTGCATGCTCTTCGTTGCTAGTAGAGGCTCTGGCCAAGTCATTGCTTGTAACTCCAAGAGGGAGTATTTATGCTCGATAGTGGGTTCATGCCTCCATTAAATCTGGGACAGTGACAGAAAGTTCTAAGGTTGTGGATGTGCTGTTGCCACTAGGGATAAAACATTGATGCTATGTCCGAGGATATAGTTATTGATTACATTACGCACCATACTTAATGCAATTGTATGTTGCTTGCAACTTAATACCGGAAGGGGTTCGGATGATAACCTGAAAGTGGACTTTTTAGGCATAGATGCATGCTGGATAGCGGTCTATGTACTTTGTCGTAATGCCCAATTAAATCTCACAATACTCATCATGTCATGTATGTGCATTGTCATGCCCTCTCTATTTGTCAATTGCCCAACTGTAATTTGTTTACCCAATATGCTATTTCTTATGGGAGAGACACCTCTAGTAAACTGTGGACCCCGGTCCATTCTTTTACATCGAATACAATCTACTGCAATATTGTTTCTACTGTTTTCTGCAAACAATCATCATCCACACTATACATCTAATCCTTTGTTACAGCAAGCCGGTGAGATTGACAACCTCACTGTTTCGTTGGGGCAAAGTACTTTGGTTGTGTTGTGCAGGTTCCACATTGGTGCCGGAATCCCTGGTGTTGCGCCGCACTACATCTCGCCGCCATCAACCTTCAACGTGCTTCTTGGCTCCTACTGGTTCGATAAACCTTGGTTTCTTACTGAGGGAAAACCTGCTGCTATACGACATCATACCTTCCTCTTGGGGTTCCCAACGAACGTGTGATGATTATAATGATATTGGTCTTTTGGTTCCACCTGTTATGGAGGATAAATTTGATTATGATTACAATACGCCTCCTATATTTGATGATAGCTACTTTGTTGAATTTGCTCCCACTACAATTAATAAGAATGACTATGCTTATGTTGGGAGTAGTAATTATTTTATGCATGAGACTCATGATAAGAATGCTATATGTGATAGTTATATTGTTGAGTTTGCTCATGACACTACTGAAAGTTATTATGAGAGAGGAAAATACGGTTGTAGGAATTTTCATGTTACTAAAACACCTCTTTATATGCTGAAAATCTTGAAGCTGCACTTGTTTTATCTTTCTATGCTTGTTGCATTATGCTTCATGAATTTGTTTATTTACAAGATTCCTTTTCATAGGAAGTGGGTTAGACTTAAAAGTGTTTCATATTTGCTTTTTGATGCTCTCTTTTGCTTCAACTCTTATTTCTTGCGAGTGCATCATTAAAATTGTTGAGCCCATCTTAATGGCTATAAAGAAAGCACTTCTTGGGAGATAACCCATGTATTTATTTTGCTACTGTTTTGTTGTGTTTTGGAAGTTGTTACTACTGTAGCAACCTCTCCTTATCTTTATTTTATTGCATTGTTGTGCCAAGTGAAGTCTCTAATAGAAGGTTGATACTAGATTTGGATTACTGCGCAGAAACAGTTTTCTTGCTGTCACGAAATTGAGTCACTACGTCTGTAGGTAACTCAGAAAAATACGCCAATTTACGTGCGTGATCCTCAGATATGTACGCAACTTTTATTAGTTTTGAGTTTTCTCATCTGAGCAAGTCTGGTGCCTCTAAAAAATTCGTCTTTACGGACTGTTCTGTTTTGACAGATTCTGCCTTTTATTTCGCATTGCCTCTTTTGCTGTGTTGGATGGATTTTTTTATCCATTAACTTTCAGTAGCCTTGTGCAATGTCCAGAAGTGTTAAAAATGATTGTGTCACCTCTGAACATGTGAATTTTTGATTATGCACTAACCCTCTAATGAAGTTTATGAGAAGTTTGGTGTGGAGGAAGTTTTCAAGGGTCAAGAGAGGAGGATGATATATGATCAAGAAGAGTGAAAAGTCTAAGCTTGGGGGTGCCCCCGTGGTTCATCCCTGCATATTTCAAGAAGACTCAAGCGTCTAAGCTTGGGGATGCCCAAGGCATCCCCTTCTTCATCAACTTATCAGGTTTCTTCTATTGAAACTATATTTTTATTCCGTCACATCTTATGTACTTTACATGGAGCGTCTGTGTGCTTTTATTTTCGTTTTGTTATTTTCATTTTCTGAATAAATTCATCCTTGTGTGGGAGAGAGACACGCTCCGCTGGTTCATATGAACACATGTGTTCTTAGCTTTTAATGTTCATGGCGAAGGTTGAAACTGCTTCGTTCATTGTTATTTGGTTGGTTAAGGAAATGTTACATGTGGTAGTGGTATAATGAAACACTTGCATAATCTTGTAGATCATTGAGCTTTGATAACTTGATTCTTTGCAAACGTTTTGAGGTATTGAGATGGTAAAGCTTGCTGGATAAATAAGTTAAAATTAGTAGTGGATTGTTGTCTTTAAGCTTGTGCCGTACTACAAACTCTACTTAAATAGTTGAAGGTGTAGTTGGACTTGATAGCTTTCCATGTCAAAGAGTTCATCGTAATAACTAAGTTGCGCTGAAGGTCGATGGAGCTAGCGGGGTACTTGTGCCACCGTGAACGGCCCTCCTTGGAGTGAATTTTAATCATGCTCTTAATGTTGAACCTGCTAGTTGTTTGCAATAAGCTTGTGAGTTCTTTTTGACTAATGTTAAGCTACGGTTTTTGGCACTTCCACCATCCAAATTTGCTAGCCTCTTCGGTACTGTGCATTGCCTTTTGCTCACATTGAGAATTATGCATACTTCGCCAGTACATCCAAACCCATGGGAGGACTTTCTCTTGTTCTCCTACACATAAGCCCATACATCTCCTCAAAACAGCCACCATACCTACCTACCACAGCATTTACATAGCTGTTCCGAGATATATTGCCATGCAACTTCCATTTTACATTACATGTTGTCATTTATCATTTATATATTGCTTTGCATGATTCTATACAGCTGATGTGTGGTTTACCCATGTTACGCTAGATCATTGCACATCCTGCTACACTGGCAGAGGCATACAGTTTTATACATCATGTTTTACTTATTATGAGTTATTTGTACCGAAAAGTGTGTTGTCATATTAGGATGTTGCCCCTAAAAGTGAAAAGAGCCATGGAGGCCATCAAAAAGAGAAAAATAAAAAAGAAAAAAAAATATAGAAAAGAAAAAGGAAAAGAAAAAAAAGAGAATAAAGAAAAAGGGGGCAGCATTATTATCCTTTATCCACACTTGTGCTCATGTTTTAGCGCCTGCAGTATTCATAGTCATCATTTGTGCTCATGTTTAGCACCTATACTCCATATGAGAGAGTTTTCATGTTTTACTAGTATAACTATGTGGGGAATTTACACTATAGAACTTGGGTTGTATATTCCAATGATGAGCCTCCTCAAAAGTGCTCTAGGTCTTCGTGAGCAACCAAGTTGGATGCACCCCCACTAGTTCCATTGGAGAGCTTTCATACACATATAGCTCTATGTGCATCCGTTGCATGGCAATCACTACTCCTTGCATAGCTTCGATTATAAGACTTCCTCTTGTCTAATGATCACTTATAGCTTTGTAAGACTTTCTTCCATTTGGCCTTCCAAACCCCCATTAACGTTCTTTATGCCATAACATCCTGGTGCTAATACCAAATGCTTGCGCTCACCGGTTGAGTAGACTTCGAAACAGCTGATTCATGACGTTCATGTTTATGTTTACTTGACTGAATCCTTCTTATGTTGTGAAAATTTACTTGATGCTTGGAATGAAGGATAGAACTTCTACGCTGAATACTTAACACATCTTTAATGAACTTTGTACGGTTTCATGTCTTTGAAGCAATAGTTCATGAAAACTTCTAGCTTGTTTAACTCTTGCATTATCATCTCTTATATCAATATAGACATTTGCTTTGAGTGATTTGATCTCAGTTCATATGCTTTACATCATTATTGGATCAAGATTGTGTTGGTAGCATGTCACTTCAGAAATTATCTTTGTTATCGTTTACCTACGCGGGACGAGTAGGAACTAAGCTTGGGGATGCAGATACGTCTCCAACGTATCGATAATTTCTTATGTTCCATGCTTGTTTTATGACAATACCTACATGTTTTATACACAATTTATATCATTTTGATGCATTTTCTGGAACTAACCTATTGACGAGATGCCGCAGTGCCAGTTCATGTTTTCTGTTGTTTTTGGTTTCAGAAATCCTAGTAAGGAAATATTCTCGGAATTGGACGAAATCAACGCCCATCATCTTATAATTCCACGAAGCTTCCAAAACACCCGTGAGGGACCAGAGGAGGGCCACAGAGGGCCCACACATGGTGGCGGCGCGGCCCAGGGGGGCGCGCCGCCCTAGTGTCTGGTGGCCCCAGGTCCCCTCTGACGTCGCCCTTCCGCCTACTTAAAGCCTCCGTCGCGAAAACCCTAAACATATAAGCCACGACACGGAAAACCTTCCAGAGCCGCCGCCATCGCGAAGCCAAGATTCGGGGGACAGAACTCTCTGTTCCGGCGCGCTGCCGGGACGGGGAAGTGCCCCCGGAAGGCATCTCCATCGACACCACCGCCATCTTCATCAACGCTGCTGTCTCCCATGAGGAGGGAGTAGTTCTCCATCGAGGCTAAGGGCTGTACCGGTAGCTATGTGGTTAATCTCTCTCCCATGTACTCCAATACAATGATCTCATGAGCTGCCTTACATGATTGAGATTCATATGATGAGTTTTGTATCACTATCAATCTATGTGCTACTCTAGTAATGTTATTAAAGTACTCTATTCCTCCTCCATGGTGTAATGGTGACAGTGTGTGCATCATGTAGTACTTGGCATAGGTTATGATTGTAATCTCTTGTAGATTATGGAGTTAATTATTACTATGATAGTATTGATGCGATCTATTCCCCCTTTCATAGTGTGAAGGTGACAGTGTGCATGCTATGTTAGTACTCGGTATAATTGCAATGGTCTATCATGCACTCTAAGGTTATTTAAATATGAACATCGAATATTGTGGAGCTTGTTAACTCCGGCATTGAGGTGCTCTTGTAGCCCTACGGAATGAATGGTGTTCATCATCCAGCAAGAGTGTGTAGAAGTAGCATAAGAGAAGAGAACTTATTTATTTATGTGATCAATGTTGAGAGTGTCCACTAGTGAAAGTATGATCCCTAGGCCTTGTTTCCAAATATTGCAATCATCGCTTATTTACTGTTCTGCTGCATCTTTACTTCCTGCACGCCAGCAAGCACTTTTCTGGCGCCGTTGCTACTACTCATATTCATTCATACCACTTGTATTTCACTATCTCTTCGCCGAACTAGTGCACCTATACATCTGACAAGTGTATTAGGTGTGTTGGGGACACAAGAGACTTCTTGTATTGTGGTTGCAGGGTTGCTTGAGAGGGATATCTTTGACCTCTTCCTCCCTGAGTTCGATAAACCTTGGGTGATCTACTTAAGGGAAACTTGCTGCTGTTCTACAAACCTCTGCTCATGGAGGCCTAACACTGTCTACAGGAATAGAAGCGTGCGTAGACATCACCCCCACCAACCGACTTATACATGGACATTGTTGTCATCTTTACAAGGGTAGAATGGAAAGTTAGAAGCGTGTGAAATATTTGTATTTTTCTGGCGGGAAGTTTTGCCGCTGGAATGAGATTTCGAATTTGGCTACAGTCCAAGTAATACAAAAATATGAGACCGTACTAATACGGCCAAGTGTCACATAAAGTCATCATCACGTTGAAAATCGGTAACCACGATCATAATCATGATGTATCTTGAAAATCAATTTTGAAAAGCCCTTCCGAAATATTTCGGGATTGGTAGGAGATTTTGCAGCTTGACTGAGAATTGATTTTGAATAAAGCTATGGTCTAAGTAATTTTTTTTCTTCGAAAAGGGGATATGACCCCAGCCTCTGCATCGTGGTGATGCACACAGCCTTTATTAATAATCCAGTCGCAACAAAAGTATGGTGTACAGATGGTCTAAGTAATATACTCGTGATTGCAATATAAGGCCAGGGGTAGACCGGAACCATATCCCCTAACGTAGAGATGACAATTCAGGTAAGCACAGTGCTTAAGTAGTGCAAAACGTAGAAGAAAATTCAGGAAACTGTAACAAATACTGTACGTATTTACTGTAGCAATCACTATATATTTTTACTGTACAAGAAATCGTATAAATATTAAAAAAAGATAGTCATAATTTTGATGTTACTAATTATTGTAAATGCATATGACTTACATATATTATGGAAGTTAATTTTGATCAAATTAGACTTAATCATGTAGATGTGGAGAAGGAAAATTAGAGAGGTGTAGCTTATCTGACTTGTCTGTTGCATGTTAGGCTAGCCATAGTGCTAGTATCATAAAAGTAGTATCATACATATTGGTTCCACCAAAATGCTGATGTGGCAGCTAATTAAAGTGGTGAGATGAGATTAGAGTAACATAGATGGATACTGTATCATAGCGCACATCACAAGAAAAAGTTAATGCCAAATAAATCTTGTCCACAATTTTGCATTGAGATGCTACAAATCATTAAATATAACAAGATTATGATACCACTCCATGATACTACCCACTATAAGTATCATATAAAAATATTATATGTATGATACTAATATATGATACTACCCACTATGACCAGCCTTAGAGGATCTGCTTCCGGGGTAGACCATGCTACTTAGACTACTCATAGTGGGAGTAACTAAGGAGTATTAACATAGAGCTACATGCATTGCCAACTAGGCAAATTGATGACATGGCATGATATTAAATGAAGAAAGGGATGATTGTGGTAACTAGCTATGTTACCATAACACTTTTCAAGATAGAATGAGTCTACATGCTAACTAATACACTCATGCATGATAGTACTACATCTAAGTTACTATGCATTATGAAGATAGTAACATAGAGTAGTGTCATATGCATGCGGAAATTCAATTTGGCTCCCGGGTGCATATGCTCCCTCTACCAAAAAATCTTATTTTAAATGTCGAAAAAAATTAGCAAATTTTTTTACATGTACATCTTCATAATATATGTTCGTTCGTCAAGTTTCACGAAAAACTAATATTTTTTGTGGTCTATGTAAAAAAGAGAAAACTTATGTTGTGAAAAGCATTATTTTTAGTACTGGGTTTTATCTTTTTACACACGTCACATGACAAGTCGATTTTTTATGAAACAACTTTGTAAGCGCGTAGCACGAGAAGATGTACATGCGAATTTTTTGTTTCATTTTTTTTGAAATTCAAAATATGTGTAAGATGCATTTCAAAATAGAGGGAGCATATGCTCCCATGTTTCAAAACACCACTCCCGCATGCGCATGACACTATGATAACCCACAAGTATAGGGGATCGCAACAGTCTTCGAGGGAAGTAAAACCCAAATTTATTAATTCGACACAAGGGGAGGTAAAGAATACTTATAAGCCTTAACAACTGAGTTGTCAATTCAGCTGCACCTGGAAAAGCACTAGTAACAGGGGTGATGTGAAAGCAGCAGTAATATGAGAGCAGTAGTAACAGTAACACAGCAGCAGTAATAGTAACACAGAGGTAATGGCACCAGAAGATGGTTGATACTACTTCCAATGACATAGAGAACAAGTATATGATGATGAGAGATGGACCGGGGTTCCCAGCTATCTACACTAGTGGTAACTCTCCAATAACAAGTGTTGGGTGAAGAAATTACAGTTGGGCAATTGATAGGATTGAAATAGCATTAAGACAGAACATCAAGATTATTAATTATGTAGGCATGTTTTCCATATATAGTCATACGTGCTCGCAATGAGAAACTTGTACAACATCTTTTGTCCTACCAGCCGGTGGCAGCCGGGCCTCTAGGAAATCTACTGGAAATTAAGGTACTCCTTTTAATAGAGCACCGGAGCAAAGCATTAACACTCCGTGAAACATGTGATCCTCATACCTAAGCCTTCCCCTCTAGTTGTCCCAATTTCTGTCACTTTGGGGCCTTTGGTTCCGAACATAGACATGTGCAACAGCTTGTAGATACAATCTAAGCAATAAGTATAAAACTTAAATCTAAGATTGAAAGATCGAGATGTCGCCTAGAGGGGGGTGAATAGGCAATTACAAACTCTTGCGGATTTGTCTTGTAAGAATGCGGAATTAAACTATCGTTTAGATTACAAGCACAAACCCTAAATATGCTAAGCTCAACTAAGTGTAACAATAGCAACTAGAGCTAAGCAAGATAGGCACAAGATATATGTAGCACAAGTGATAGAAAGGTATATGTACTTCAAGCACGATGGCTATCACAAGGAAAGAGAGCTCGGGTATAGAAATAACCGAGGCACGCGGAGACGAGGATGTATTCCCGTGTTCCCTTGCTTTGCAACAAGGTACGTCACGTTTGGAGGAGTGGAGGTCCCACGAAGGATTCCCCGCGCCACGAAGGCTCACCCTATTCTCCGAACCACACCCACGAAGGATTATGGCCCTTTCCTTATGGTTAGCTTTTCCTCCGCTCCGGAGATGGCAAGCTCCACAACCACTTCACAAGCTCCACGAAGGAGAAGCCCGGGCCCCTTCACAATCTTCCACGAAGAGATCACCGGGACACCAACCAAGCCAACTAGGAGGTCACCCTCCAAGAGTAACAAGCTCACGGTCTCTCACTCGAACAAATCGTGGTGGAGAGCTCAACACTATGCAATGATGCAAAGCAAGAACACCGGAGGTGTTCAAGTCCTTCACACTCAAATCCCACCAAAGCAACGAATGCTAGGATGAGATTGGAGAGGAAGAACAAGGGGGAAAGTCAACCAAAGACTCCAAGATCTAGATCCCAAGAGATTCCCTCACTTAGAGAAGAAACGGTTTGGTGGAAGTGTAGATCTAGATCTCCTCTCTCAAATCCTCAAATATGAGCAAGAATCATGGGGGGGGGGAACAAGAGAGAGAGCAACTTCTTCCAAAGCAACAATGGAGGTGAGAGAAAGGGGAAGAAGTTGGTGTCTCAAGGTAGGAGAAAGGTATTTATAGTGGGGGAAGAAGAAATAACCGTTGGGGACAAAACCGTGTAAAAAACGCATAAAAAACAAAGAAAAACAGGCAGAAAAAGTGCCCAGGCCGGCTGACCGGAGCCTGGGCTGGGGAGGCCGGCGGCCTGCCCGGTCCGGCCGGCCCAGCAACCGGGCGGGGCAGAGGGCGCGCAGGGCGGCGGATAAGCCTCAGGCCGCGCGGGGAGGCGCCAGCCGACCGGGCCGGGCAGTGGGAGGCGGCCCGGTGGGGACTCGGCGCGTGGAGGCGGCCCGGTCCGGATCCCGGTCGGACCGGAGGGGCAGCTGGGCTGGCCGGCGCGTGGGCCGGTGGCCGCCCGGTCCGGTTGGCGCCCGGTGCGGACCGGGTGGGCCGGCGAGCGGCCCGGCAGGCCGAGCGGCAACCGGCAGCCTTCCCCTTTTTTCTTTTCTTTTTCTTTTTTCTTCTTTTACCTTTTCTTTAATAACTATTGCTCCCGAACTCCGATTGACATGAAACTAATTTCGTTGGAAAGATAACAACAAATGCTATCCAATAGAAAGTGCAAACTCAAGAAACTGTAGGAGGGGATTTTGTCATGAATATAAAAAGGTAGAACATTATATCATAAATAACCGGTAAAATGACCCAACCTCGAAAACGCAATAGAAGATGCATGCGAACTCCGTTTTCGAAGAACTTGGGCTTGTTGTAAAGCTAGCAACAAGCTCAAGAACCTCACATAGAGAAACATCAAGAAGCAATAAGGATATGCAAAGTATGCAAAGGATTGAGCTCCCTAAGACGATGTGATCAAGTTACTCAACCGAAAGCCCCTCTTAATAGTGCGGCTATCTATCCTATAATCCGGTCTCCCAACATCCACCTTGAGACCGGTAAAAGGAAATCCTAGCAAGGCCATACCTTTGCCTTGTGCATCCCGCTTGATCTTGATGATAACTCTTCAAGCTTCACTCAAGCCGGAATGCCTCACTTGACCGATGTTGCTTCATGAAGACTAACGAATGCTCCCCCATACACTATGATGGGAAAGCTCCATTGATGCACATCTTCACTAGTCCATTATCACCAAATGGACGGCAAGCTTCAAGCATGTGATCCACTCAAGATGCTCATCTTGAACTTGCCCAATCTCAACCTTGTATCTTCTCATACTCACTTAAGATAGAGCATGGCTAATATTGAGTTACACATAAGAACTCCATCTTCATTTCTTCTTCTTGATCATATCACATATATATCTTCAAACCGATGATCTTGATGCCAATACACAAGGTATATCTTTATCTTCATGGCATCCATACTTGAATCCAACACATGGAGAACAAGTAATACCTATGGAATATTCCTTCATATAAACTCAATGAAAACATTAGTCCATAGGGGTTGTCATTGATTACCAAAACCACACATAGGGGCAATATACCCTTACAATCTCCCCCATTTTGGTAATTGATGACAACCACAATAAGAGGGTTTATATAATGAATATTCGTGACAAGTACGCAACTTATCCGAGAATAAGTTGTATACAAGAGGTTGTATTTGATATGGTCAAGTAACACAAAGCTACTAGCCCATATCAAAACCGGCTCTACTCACACAACTACAACAAATGCAATGGATGTGAGTAGAACCAATATATATAGAGAAAACTCCCCCACAATGTATGCACGTGTGATGAACATGAATTCATTGCATATATTGTCAAGATTAACCTTTGGGATAGTTTCCACTATATATATACAATCATGCAAGACATATAAATATGGAATGCATGAGAGGCAAAACACTTAAGCACAAACCAAACTTAAGTATAAAAACCATTCCCTTAAACCCTCTAAACTTCTCCCCCATTGGCATCGATTGTCAAAATGGGTGAAAAATTTAGAAGGCCAATATAATGTGAGTTCCTCCCCAAAGTGTGCACTTCTCATAATTTGAGTGGAATCAAATGCACATATCCAATGATGAATACTTGAAGGAAGTCAAACTATATTGAGGATCAAAAGATTGCATAAATATAATATGGTGAAGTAAGCTTCAACAAATAAAGCAAGCAATCAAAGATCCAATTGGACAAACAAAGATATCAAGATAAGAGAGATATAGTGCTCTAAAAGTAAAATAAGAAAGCTCCCCAAGGTTCGTGCACAATTTATAATGGTTGCATTTGAATACAATATGCACAAACATGGAATCCTCACTCCGTATATATCATTTAGAACACAACTAAGATAAAGAGAATATGCTTATCAAGAACAACTTGAGTCCAACAATTACGAGATATGAGTGTATGAAGAAAAACAAATAACCAAGCACTCATAAATCTTCTTTACCAACAACACTAAAATCAAAAGGATAAGAAGATGGTTGGCAAAGAACAAGGATATCAAGGTGAAGGATCAACGCTCTCATGTATATGAGTTTCTAAAGTGGACAAGATGATCCATAAAGAAACATGCACACACAAGAGATTGATAAGGTAAATAAGACAAGATATCCAAGATGAAGTCATAAAATATACCAAGAGGATGTTTGCTTAAAAAGCACATATAGCCTATGGCACCAATTTTCACTTATGGTATATGAATGAGCTTCAACCAAGTAAAATCTCAAAAACATCACAACCAAACAATAAGGGAAGTAAATCTAGTTGGAGTGTTTTGAGAAAAGCAACAAGTATCATAAATGCGGATTTATTTCGCAATTTCATCAATATTGCACATAAGAGTTCTTTGAGGAATTGATATGCAATAAATTGCTAGAGGACATATTTGGGATAGGTGAATCATAAACATGATTTATATATATCTATATATCCCCATCATATGCATCTTCTCAAATTACTCAAGTGTACAATAAGAAGTTTTCTTTCAAAGGATTTTTCAAGAACCTCAATATTTTCGAAATAAGGAATTTCATGCCATGATGCAACCTACAAGAGGTTGGATGATATATGAGTATGCATGAATAAGATACTTGCTACCGAGATAGCAATGGCTTGATGTAGTAGATAAGAGTTCATTGATCATCCTAGCTTGACTCCAATTCTCATATGGTGATAACACCTTCCTTATAGATAAGACAAGCCTCCATTGCATCTCCAATGTACCTAAAACATCATTCAAGTACATCTTGGCCCCCAAACTCATTGGGTCCAACATGGTTAGACAAACCACAATATATAGGACACACTCCATATAAATATGTGCATATTTAGATGAAGTTTGAATTTCATGCACATCTTAGACATTCAGGATTTGATGGAGTATACCCTATATAATGGATCAAACAAAGCAAGCATGCTACAAATATACACAAATTACATATAAGCACACATAAAGACTTTAAAGATCCAAGAAAGATATACTTTGGACTAAACACCAAATGAATCGAATAAGGCATAAAGGTGTCACCAAACAAATTTGTTGTCCAAATTATATCAAAGACGCAAATCACAAAAGATTTGTTCAACAAGGTTCAACAAATGAACTAAGAAGAAACCATCAAGCATAAAGGATGAAATAAAGTAAACATGCTCAAAGATTTATCTCATTCAAGCAAATAAAATATGTAAGAAAGAATGAGATAGCAAACTCCCAAAAAGAGCAAGGTTCAAACAAATAAACCAAACCCTTCACATTTCTCACAATGGCACAATGTACCGTAAGGAAAAGGTTTGTCTTCCAAAACAAACACTTGATGTGAATCAAGAGAATTTGTCAAAAGATTTTTCAAAGGGACAAGGAAGACACGTGGGAGCAACAAAGATTTCTTGGAAATAATATAAGGAAATAAGAAGAAATCCAAGATGAAGATGATCCATAAATTCAACCACATACAAGGTTGTCAATTGTCAAAGACAATGAGAATATTGGAATTAACTTCCAGTGGTATATTTCAACAAAGATAGTAAGGATCAACTTCACAATAAAAGGCATAGGATAAGTATATAGAATTAAGCACTATGCACGGATGAAGATTCTTGATAGCTTCAAATAGTCAAACAATCACGCACGGCAATGATTAGAATAACTTGAAGCAAACGGTGTCCCAAATAAGATATAGAGATATGTATTTGAGGGAAACCGTACCAAGAATTTCTTACTCAAACAAGAACCCATAAGATGAGTAATAAAAGATTTTTAATATGAGTGGAGCTTGTTTGAGCAAACATGCCACTTAGGAACAAGATAATTAAGAGTATCAACTAAAAGTGGCAAAACCTCATATGTTCACATTTCCTAGGTTTGTGATATGTACAAAACATATTACTCCCCCATAATGTGATAAAACATTTCTTCTTAATCAAGAGGCAATTGAAATACGACTAGAGATGATTAATGGACATTTAGAATTTGACTTTCTCATGAGTATGACACACCACATAGTGGCTAGATAATCTTGCAATATCAATACTAAGTGGTGATACCCATATACACACATTTTATAGAGGAGAAATGCACAAAGCATAACACTCCCCCAAAATGGGATGTTCCATTAATCACTCAAAGAGAGCCAAATAAGATATCATCAAGATGCATTAGGCTCAAAACAATACACAAGTATATGATGAGTCAAACAAGCATACTTGAATACACAAGATAGGCAAGTAAGATACAACATATACAAACACATATTTGATACAAAACCAAACATGCAAAGGGGCAAGTAACTTACAATAAACATGGAGATTTGAAGCATAAGTTACCGCAAGGAGGAACATTGGATATAAGATATAGATGATGATCCATATGACTTGGCTTGGTCAAAGTATAATATATGAAGATCCCTTAATTCTTCATGAAGTAGCCAAGTCTCCAATGCCCTCCAAATGCACCTATTGATCAAGTTTGAGATTGTTGGTCCCCAACCAAGTTGGGTCCTAAGAGGTTAGTCACAATAGGCTTGGCAACCCAAATGATCCTTTTCTTGAGACCACTTTGAGTTCCAACAAACTTGGCAAACACATTGCCATCCTTATCCTTCCCTAGAGAATAATCATCATCAACAATTATAGGGTTAGATAAGGTACCACCTAAGCAAGAAGAAGCAAAGTGCCCCTTCTTACGACATAAGTAGCAAGTGTTCCCCTTTTTCTTCTTTATTGATTTCTTCTCTTGGGGAACAATATCTTGATTCTTCTTGGGAAGTGGCCTATCTTCAACTTGAGGTCGTGCATGAGCTTGACCTTGACCTTGTGGCCGTTTCCCTTGTTGTTTCTCACTCAAGTGCTTCTTCTTCTTCAATGGGCATGATCTAACATGGTGCCCTTCAACCTTGCACTTGAAACAAACCAACTTGGCCGGATCCTTGACTTTGTCTTGGCCCTTCTTCTTGTTGTTCTTGTTCTTGGACTTGATCTTGTTATTGGAGTTGAATCCAAGCCCACTTTTGTCATTGGGGGATTGTTGCATGCTTAGCATCTTGTCAAGTGCGGATTTCCCTTCATGACGCTTTTCCAAGTCTTTCTTCAAAGAAAGGACTTGAGCCTCGAGCTCTTCTATTTCCTCTACATGGTTAGTAGAAATACAAGTACTATAGGAAGTAGAAGCTTCATTGTTAGAGCAACAAGGCAAAGCAAGTAATCCAACACAAGGTGTATCAATAGTTTGACTAGATGGATTACAAGGACTAGCACATGAAAGTATAGCATTTGTAGTAGAGATTGTGCTAATGTCCACATGAGGCTCACGAGATGTTACCTTAGTGACACAAGCCTCATGAACTAACTTTAGCTCATCGTAGGAAGTTAGAACATCCTCAAGAGAGTGTGAGAGCATTTTATTGCTTTCTACCAATTCCCTACAATTGCTAGTTAGCCAATCAAGTTGAGCCCTTAGCTCAACATTCTCCTCTAAGGTAGATGCTTCACAAGAAATAGAGTTAGTTGTTGTTGCGTCAGAAACCCACCGGCGAGCAGCGACGGGCAACACAGTAGAGCCGGGAACAACCTAGGGCTGCGGCTGGCCCTGGTCCCTCCGAGCGATGGCTCGCAAGGCTTCTGGTACGCACGCGCCGATGCTGGTGCAAGGGCGTGCCACCTGACCGTATACCTGGTCAGGAAGGTGATGGATGATGCCTCGCTTAGTCTCCTGCATGGCATACACGTAAACATTAAATACGAGCCTCGATCGGATCTCAGGTTGTCCTGTGAATCCGCTCAAAGAGCCGATCCACCCATGATTCGTACGAGGTGCACGAATATATGGTGGTCCTGCTTGATCGAAATAAAGTTAAAACGACCTACTACGATTTAGGGTTTTCACCGCATAATCGGAACATCCTACTCGTGATTGAGCCTCGCGGCCACGCACGGTGATCGTAAACCGACCCTAGACAAGGCCTAAAAACCAACACGAGGTTGATCCTCGGAACATCCTGTCTAGGGCTAGCAAACTACACCCTACGCGCCACTGGATCCTTCAACCCGTTTGTAAGGCCTAACTATGCAGATATTAAACTAATCCTTGTAGAACAAGGAGCAACCATAACGGATCGGATCTACTGAATAACGATCAAGCGGGGTGCCGCCCCTACACCTAGGATAGGTGTAAGGGCGGCTAGACGTCTCAGGGTTGCACGACGATAGCATATGATATGAAGAACAATGCTAACCCTAACACGTCTAAGATAACTACGTTGCTCGCCATCAAAAAGGCTTCAGCACGAGCAACGCATGGATAACGAATAAACTTGTACTGCCTAGATCGCAAGAAGCGATCTAGGCAGCATGATGCTTACCCCGAAGAAACCCTCGAGTCGGGGGAGTTGGCGATGCGCCGAGATTGGTTTGTGGTGAACGTTGGTTGTTGTTTATTTCGTAAACCCTAGATACATATTTATAGTCCGTAGACTCTCTAACGTGGGAATAGTCCCAACCGGGCATGGTCCCAACTCTATCTAATCGACACGTATCCTACTATGTTACAGATACACGGGCAAACTAGCCCAAACTTGGTATACAAGGCCGATCCACGCATATTCTTCAATGTATAATCTTCAAGCCCATCCTGATCGCGGCCCACCTCTGACTCGGTCAAATTCTGGTGATAACACATGCTCTCCTGGTTTTGGAATTGATAATTCCAAAATCACTCTGTCTTTCCTTCGTCGGGTCATGTCGTAGTAGAACAGAACCGTCGCAACATCTTTTACCATGATTCCTGGCCTTCTCAGCTTCATCAGCACTTTCCCCCCAATCACTTCTTCCGACGAGCCGCCGGCGAAGCGCTTCCGCGGCTGGGCCTGGTCGGATGATGGCGAAGACGAAGATGATGACGAGGAGGAGGAGACCCCGGCCGAGAGCTGGGGTAATAGTGACGAAGAATTCTCCAGAAGCAGCGCCGGCGGCAGCTACGATGCCGAAAGTGAGGGCAGCGAAAATTAGTAGAGTAGGATCGGTAGTACTCGAGCAACCGGCTCTTCATTGTAAAAAACCCTCCTTTCATTAAGGAAAGAGTATTCCAATCAACTCCTTGCCGGCAGTCAAAGTCAAACGATCCCCAAAAGAGCCGATGGCATCGCATCGGTCTCTACCATAAAAACACGAGTAAGGCTGACCCAGCTGCCCCACCAAACGGTAACCTGCGACCTCCGTCTGAGAAGCAAACTCAGATCCCCAAATCGCCACCTGAGCAACTCCAATTTACAGCCACCCGCATCCCAGATCTCGACCGCGTACCCCAGCTCTACAGCGCCTCCAATGGCGGAATCCTCCAATACTAACGCCATGGTCTCCGGTCTGAAGGTAATCTTTAACCTCCTCTCGTCAATCGAATCATCGTTAGGATTAATGGCAAACACCTGAATTAATGTTCTGTTCCGTTATTGATCTTAGGTCTCAGACATCCTACTGCCACATCCTTCTCTCGTAAATTCCATGTGCCTTGGTCCACGTTCTTCCGAGAGTCCCGCTCTCTTAATTTCATGCGAGGCTAACAGAATCCCCTTCATGAACCAGAGCTTAGATCTATCTTCCTGGGCCGACTACCTGCGAGCCTGGCCTAATCCTCCTGAGGGTTGGGTGGCATGGTACAACAGAGTATCCAAAACCCACTATGCCACCTGGGAAGCCATAGGGATAGCCGATGCCTTGTCATTATCATTGTCTCCCCTTGAAAAGAATGAAAACATTCTGAAAACCATCGGCTACTTCTGGTCTGATGCACTGAACTGCTTTATGTTTGGCCATGGCCCTATGACGCCAACTCTGCTGGATGTAGCCATGATCACAGGCCTAGACATTGCATCCCCAAGCCCTTCTGCGTTCAAGCTGCCGAAAGTTCCTTTCACCCTTTCCTCTAAAAAAGAATGTACCAGCTGGGGTGCCTACCTCAATCGTTATATGAAAACCAAAGGCCCTGTGACAGAGAGAGAACACACAGCCTTCCTGAACTTCTGGTTGGAGCACTTCATATTCTGTGGCCCATCACTCGCCCCTACTAAGAATTACCTCTCCCTGGCCTATGAACTTGCCAAAGGCACCCAACTTGGTCTCGGCAAACTGTTTCTTGTAGAGGTCTATCGATCTCTTCAATTGATGTCTGTCAAGCTGTTCTCTCAGAGGACAGTTAAAACTGGAGGCCCCTGGTGGTTTATTCAGTTATGGGCTCAGCTGTACTTTCAGAGCCAGATCCCAGACTTCCCACCTTTGGCCACCTGCACCTTCCCAGATGCTAATGGAAAGGAGATCCGATGCACCAGCTATGGCCAAGCTTTGTATGGTCTCCCAGGCAGCAGGCTAATCCCAAAAGAAGCAGCAGGGTGGTTCAAGATTTTCTTCCAAGGTTTGGACAACCCTCTGTTCTTTCCTTATACTGAATCGGAGAACTTTGAGAACCCAGTCTCCTTCCGATTGGATAACTTTGCCGATGACGCTAGCACTCGGCATTTGTACTCTATCATGCTTCGCCCTTGCTTTCTCCCAGTTGGCATGAGTACCTCAAACCGGATCATCAAGCCTGGCTATGAGTCTTACCAACCGGTAGTAGTAGCCCGACAGCTTGGTCTTGGGCAGGTGCCTCCACACCTCTTCCTACACCACCTGACGGCAAGCAGAGCTGAACTGCCTGACATCCTTACTGGCCAAAGGTGCTATACCTTCTTTGATGCTCTGGCCATTTCGATTCCCCACGACCTTCGTTTCACCTTCACTACCGATGGTTTCGAGACTTGGTGGCTCATGTGGAAGACCCATGCCTTCAGAAGAGCTCTAGGGCCGCTGCTGAGACAACTTGACGCCGAATATGACGTCCCTGCAGACCAGGTACCATTACCCATAAATCTCTTACGATAGTTTATGGTGATTATCTGTAACTTGACTTCATTTTCTGGTAGCAACAAGATGGTCCGGATCCCACGCAAGCCGACGGTTCCCCCTTCGAATTCCTTCCTCCGGCTCCAGTGGTTC
Organism: Lolium perenne; assembly: GCF_019359855.2. NCBI lineage: Eukaryota > Viridiplantae > Streptophyta > Magnoliopsida > Poales > Poaceae > Lolium > Lolium perenne. The sequence continues at coordinate 92,699,371 of NC_067250.2, read as the reverse complement.
TCTTCTGCCGGAGCTCGCCTCCCCTGAAGAAAGTCATAATGCAGAGTGAGCCGATTTCACCGAAATCGGCTCCCAAGAGTAAAGTATCTTCGGGGCCAGTTGCCCCCCGAGCCTCACCCCAGGCGAGGACGGCAGTGAGGAAGGTGGCTGCCAGGAAGACCCTGAAACGCAAGGCCCCTGCCCATGAAAGCTTGCACGTAAGTTGGCTTGCCCTGTCCACATTCTTCTGCTCTCCCAGTTTTTTGCAACATGTTTGTATTTCTTTCTACAGACTTCCACCGAAGAGAACTCCGGCGGGGATGCAGAATCCAGCCAGAAGGATTCGAGCTCGGACAATTCCGAGAGGTCCACCACACAGAGCCAGACGGCCTCGCCAGTGCCGACTCCTAAGAAAAGGTCGACCCCCGAGCCTCCTGCCCTCCAAGCCCCGACCAAATCAGGGTCACGCGTGAAGCGTCGATGCGTCAAAAGGGCTCGCAAAGACTCACGAGCTTCTCCATCAAGCCAAGGGGTCTCAAATGTAATTACTTCCCTGGTTTATATTTCATGCAGTCCCATTGCTGCTCGGATCGGCTCACCATTTCTTTTGCAGACGAATGAGACCTCTAGCGGGGATGTTGAAGAGGTACTGATGCCACCCGCCACGCTAGACCTAGGAACATCAACGGGCGTGGCTGGCCAAGTGGTGAACCTAGCCAAGCCTATGGAAAAGCCGATCGTCACAACATCGGCTGTTCCTCCTACTTTGGGAGAGGTACACTCCACTTCCTGGGCTCTACCCCTTTCTTTGCTGTATGCTAATGTTGCCCTTGTTCGTCTGCCAGGGTTGTGATCCTTCAAGCTTGCTGACGTTCGATCCTGAATCCATCGAACCAGCTACTCCCAAGGCGGGTGAAGAGCCAAGTCCTAGCACGGTTCATGGTCCACTCCAGCGCCTCCAGGCTTTGCTCTCATCCTCAGTTGAGACCCTAGTCGAAAACCCTGAGGAAGTCAAGGGCATCCTCGAAGACACCCAGTCCCATATCCCGGTGATGCTGCAGGTGAAGCTTTGGCCAGCTGTGACTCTGTCGGTCTTCAAGTCGAGGGTGCAGTCAGCTCGTCAGAGAATTAACCTTCGCCACGCCCAGCTTCCTTTGAGAGCCGATATTGCAGACAAGTGTCAGCGGCTCAACGAGAAAAAGGCTGCCTTAGACGCCAAGACTGACACCTCTGCCACTAGTGCCGACCTCAGTACCCTGCGTAAGGAACTGGAGAACCTTGAAGAGAGGGTCAGGGTGACCAAGCAGCTTATCCAAGACAAGGAAGCCCTTATTGCCCGCTCTCAAGAGGAAGCAAAAGGTCTCACAGCCGATCTGAAGACCGATCTGGCTGAAATTCGTGCCCTGAGCAGTCAGCTGGTGACGGGCAAAGACAAGGACGACGAGGCTGAGATCGCCGAGGTGGATCGCATCCGTGCTGACGCACTTCATGCCCTCAACGTGTTCCTTCAGTAGAGCCTCAGGTTGTAAACTGATCGATGCTTTGCTGAATTCGTACTTCTAAAGTCGATGACTGTGCATCGGCTTTTCTATATTGTTGCCTTCAGATATGTTCCCAAGTCGATGTCTGTGCATCGGATGTCTGTGTATCGGCCTTTTTATATATATATATTTTTTTTGTACTGGCCGATCTTACTGGCCGATTTTTTTATCGGCTCCCATATTTTACTGCCCCTGTATTGCGCATGTTCATCCGATTAGGTGCCCCCGGAGACGAATCTGCCAGGTTACTACAGATATCGGCTCCGCAGTCGTCCAAAACTTATACCTGAACATAGGTAGATTTCTTCTAGCTCACCAGCAGATGTAAGCCCATGCCCTAGCTCTCCGTCACCTATAAGATTGACACTGAACACAGGCAAAAACGTGTAGCGAGGATAATATGGGCCGATTGCTGGAATCGGCCTCCATTTTGATTGTATTGCTCAAAAAGTTTACATCGTACTCGTGCCAGCCGATGCCTCATCATCGGCTTTCCTTTGTTTGGGGCGCCACTCCTTTCTTTGTGGTCGACCCTCTTCATCCAAAGTTCGCTGAATTCTCGCGGCCAGATCAGGCCGCGCCTTCCTTAGCGTATGCAAGTATAACTTCTCGGCTTCCTCCAAGCCACGCAGTCGCTGAACCCTACGCTTTTGGGAACGGCTGAGTCCATCAGGGCACCACCTTGGCCGGTGGTACTTGTCCTCCTCTTCTTCATAGTCATCTTCTAACTCTTCGAGGTTTCCTTCCTGAGAGGATTCGGCTCGCTTGTTTCTGGATGGGAGAGGTCCTAGACATTTGAACACTGATACGCCCGCTTCACTCTTCTTCTTCCGCCCACATTCTGGGCAGTTGCCGATTGTAGGCAATCGGCTCATTCCTGAATCCCAGCAGTGTTTGAAGAAAGGGCAGTCCCAGTGTTTGTCCACGTCGTCCTGTTCTCTCGACTTTTTCTTGGCATGGCGCTCATATCCCTCCTCGTCGCGATCCTGCCGACGATGTCTCCTGGCGTTCCTGCTAGTTATGCGCTGGTCATACTGACTCACGTATTTATTGGGGAGATGATCAGAGAGAGGTCGATGACATCGCACGTTCTTCACTTCTCCCTCTGTGATGTAACGCCTGCCATCGTGTTGGAGCCGATCGCGTGGAGCGGCTTCCTCTTTGTCCTTGCTACGAGAGCGGTTGCCCTCGCTTTTGTCCTTCCCAGAGTGGTGCCCAGGCTCGACCATGTTGATACTCAACGCAAAACTTGGCTGGCACCCCTTAGGGAAGGGGTCGGCCTCGAGGAGAGCTTTGACATCGTCATACTTCTTCTCGAGCTCCTCTGGCAGATCGTCGTACGTGACTGGCGTGCCTTCCGCCATCTCAGATGTAGATGGCGATGGGGTTGATGTCGAAGATTGTCCCACCGGGCGTGCCAGAATGTGTTGGCGTCAGAAACCCACCGACGAGCAGCGACGGGCAACACAGTAGAGCCGGGAACAACCTAGGGCTGCGGCTGGCCCTGGTCCCTCCGAGCGACGGCCCGCAAGGCTTCTGGTACGCACGCGCCGATGCTGGTGCAAGGGCGTGCCACCTGACCGTATACCTGGTCAGGAAGGTGATGGATGATGCCTCGCTTAGTCTCCTGCATGGCATACACGTAAACATTAAATACGAGCCTCGATCGGCTCTCAGGTTGTCCTGTGAATCGGCTCAAAGAGCCGATCCACCCATGATTCGTACGAGGTGCACGAATATATGGTGGTCCTGCTTGATCGAAATAAAGTTAAAACGACCTACTACGATTTAGGGTTTTCACCGCATAATCGGAACATCCTACTCGTGATTGAGCCTCGCGGCCACGCACGGTGATCGTAAACCGACCCTAGACAAGGCCTAAAAACCAACACGAGGTTGATCCTCGGAACATCCTGTCTAGGGCTAGCAAACTACACCCTACGCGCCACTGGATCCTTCAACCCGTTTGTAAGGCCTAACTATGCAGATATTAAACTAATCCTTGTAGAACAAGGAGCAACCATAACGGATCGGATCTACTGAATAACGATCAAGCGGGGTGCCGCCCCTACACCTAGGATAGGTGTAAGGGCGACTAGACGTCTCAGGGTTGCACGACGATAGCATATGATATGAAGAACAATGCTAACCCTAACACGTCTAAGATAACTACGTTGCTCGCCATCAAAAAGGCTTCAGCACGAGCAACGCATGGATAACGAATAAACTTGTACTGCCTAGATCGCAAGAAGCGATCTAGGCAGCATGATGCTTACCCGGAAGAAACCCTCGAGTCGGGGGAGTTGGCGATGCGCCGAGATTGGTTTGTGGTGAACGTTGGTTGTTGTTTATTTCGTAAACCCTAGATACATATTTATAGTCCGTAGACTCTCTAACGTGGGAATAGTCCCAACCGGGCACGGGCCCAACTCTATCTAATCGACACGTATCCTACTATGTTACAGATACACGGGCAAACTAGCCCAAACTTGGTATACAAGGCCGATCCACGCATATTCTTCAATGTATAATCTTCAAGCCCATCCTGATCGCGGCCCACCTCTGACTCGGTCAAATTCTGGTGATAACAGTTGCACAAGCATCAACAATAGATTTTTCATTTTCAAGCTCATAGGATTCAATTTTTTGTGTGAGCATAAAATTAGTATGCTTCTCATCTTTTAGCTCCTGCTTGAGGAGATTGAATCTCATTCTCCCATTTCAACATGGGACTCCAACTCCACCATGGTTTCCCTATATTTATTCAAGGTATCCATAGAGTGTTCGAGATTAGCACGAGCTTCTTTATTACCATGAAGAGAAGCATATATCGTTGCCATATTATGCACCAAGGTATTATATTCTTCATCATTATCATCATCATCACTCTCATCGTTAGAGGAAGTGTTAGGAGTCAAAGTAGGAGATACCTTTGATCCATTTGCCATAAGGCACATGTGCATACCGGAGGATGAAGATGAAGATATTCTTGAATCCTCATTTGAAAGCATGTCTTGATCCATAGAGTGTTTGGTTTCCTCTACATTGTTAGTCAACAAACAACTAGAGGAAATATAAGCATTTTGATTATGGGAGCAAGACAAGGTTAGCATATCATCATGAGATCTATGTAAGCAAGTTACACATGATATGCAAGGACTATCAACACAAGCATGTAGGTTATTTTCAATGCTAGATGTGTTTAAGTCCAAGGAGGAAGCATTACAATGGGATAGAGATGAAGAATCATCACTATTGAGCACAATATCAACATTGCAATTTCCCTCACCACTCACCATATCATTACCTTGTGTCTTGCAACACGTTGGTGAAGTGGAAGAAGATGATGACTCATCACGACCGGAGGTGGAAGCAACTTGGAGCTCTTCATGATGTGAAGGGGAAGAGAGCTCCTCGGAGTCACCACCGACCAAATGAGAAATGGATCCACCAAACATTTCCTTAAGCTTGATCCACATCTCATGAGACGACTTTCGCTTTATATATATCAAGAACCTACGAAAATCGGGTCTCAAAGAGAATAAAATCTCATTAGATACTTGAGCTTCAAGATGTAAGTTTTTCTCATCCTCTAAAGATAGATTATGAGAATCCATCGGAGGAGAAAAACCAACATCTAGAAATTGCTCAATGTTTGGACACAAGGTCCGAAGATTGTAAAGCAAGCAATTTCGCCACAAAAGATAATTTGTGCCATTAAAGAAAATTGTGTCATTGTGCACTATACTAGCCGACATCTTTACTCTCAAGGCGGTGAAGCCTAAAACAAGGAGAGACCTTGCTCTGATACCAATTGAAAGATCGAGATGTCGCCTAGAGGGGGGGTGAATAGGCAATTACAAACTCTTGCGGATTTGTCTTGTAAGAATGCGGAATTAAACTATCGTTTAGATTACAAGCACAAACCCTAAATATGCTAAGCTCAACTAAGTGTAACAATAGCAACTAGAGCTAAGCAAGATAGGCACAAGATATATGTAGCACAAGTGATAGCAAGGTATATGTACTTCAAGCACGATGGCTATCACAAGGAAAGAGAGCTCGGGTATAGAAATAACCGAGGCACGCGGAGACGAGGATGTATTCCCGTGTTCCCTTGCTTTGCAACAAGGTACGTCACGTTTGGAGGAGTGGAGGTCCCACGAAGGATTCCCCGCGCCACGAAGGCTCACCCTATTCTCCGAACCACACCCACGAAGGATTATGGCCCTTTCCTTATGGTTAGCTTTTCCTCCGCTCCGGAGATGGCAAGCTCCACAACCACTTCACAAGCTCCACGAAGGAGAAGCCCGGGCCCCTTCACAATCTTCCACGAAGAGATCACCGGGACACCAACCAAGCCAACTAGGAGGTCACCCTCCACGAGTAACAAGCTCACGGTCTCTCACTCGAACAAATCGTGGTGGAGAGCTCAACACTATGCAATGATGCAAAGCAAGAACACCGGAGGTGTTCAAGTCCTTCACACTCAAATCCCACCAAAGCAACGAATGCTAGGATGAGATTGGAGAGGAAGAACAAGGGGGAAAGTCAACCAAAGACTCCAAGATCTAGATCCCAAGAGATTCCCTCACTTAGAGAAGAAACGGTTTGGTGGAAGTGTAGATCTAGATCTCCTCACTCAAATCCTCAAATATGAGCAAGAATCATGGGGGGGGAACAAGAGAGAGAGCAACTTCTTCCAAAGCAACAATGGAGGTGAGAGAAAGGGGAAGAAGTTGGTGTCTCAAGGTAGGAGAAAGGTATTTATAGTGGGGGAAGAAGAAATAACCGTTGGGGAGAAAACCGTGTAAAAAACACATAAAAAACAAAGAAAAACAGGCAGAAAAAGTGCCCAGGCCGGCTGCCAGGCCGGCTGACCGGAGCCTGGGCTGGGGAGGCCGCTGTAATAACCCAGAACATAGGAACAACGAAGGGTAGATTTAGAAATGGGATGTGCATTTCATCGCAAAACGGGGGAAATTTTCGCGCCTTATTGCAACTAAACCTAAGAGGGATCGAGGTTCTCTCTCATTTTGCACTTAGGGTTAGGCAATGTGAGTTAGGGAAATTTCGACATGATCTCTTTTGTATCTTGCTTGATTTGGGGAATTGATTTCATTTGACAAGTGTCAATACATTAAACAATAAACAATGAACAATATAAATGGAATTCATAATTCAAACAACTTATGAATTCAAACAACTTTGAATTTCAAAGTGAATCACAAATACAATATTTATTCTAGAATATAAATATCACATAATCAAAAGCTCATAAACAAAAACTTGGGCTTTATTGATAACAACACAGATTACAAAGTCTTTACAATATTCTTGATACAAAAATTGATAAATAAGAAACAGAAATGAAAATGAAGATTACAAGTTTATTCCTAATCTAAAACCTAGACTATATGACTTGGAGAATATCTTCTGGCCATGTCCAACTTCATAAACCTGCAAAACAAAGAATCAAACTAGCCAAAATGTTAGAGTTAGCAAATGACACAATATTCAGTTTGGACAGAACCAAGTCACAGCACACTTGTGCTTGTCCAAAGCCAAGGACAGCACAAGATAGGATCAGGCAGACCAAAACTGAGCAGCTGCAGTAGGCTCAAGTTTCAGCATATGAGAGCACACAGCTCAAGTGTGCTGGGCAGCAACAGCAAGGCAATGCAAGGGATGAGTCACAAAGTGACCAGGCCTTGTGTGTCATGGTCAGAGTAAAAGAAGAGATGGTATAAAAGGATCACAAACCCTAGAACCAGTGCACAGTCGACCAGATAAGAATCACCAGGTAAGGGTGAAGTTTGAGCAACACATAGTTCATCCTGTTCTTGCTTAAGAACAGCACAAACACACAAAACCTCAGCCATCGAAATCATGGTGACCTGAGAAGATCATCCAAGATCTGGAGGTGAAGGGCTTTGCACAAACCACAAGACCGCATCAACAAAGCATTACTTTCTAGGAGCTGGAACAAGGTATACCTAGTTCTGGAAGAGATCCAATGGATCTAATCCATCATATGCATAAGCATGGGATGAGCAGATGCTCATATGGGTAGATCATCACTTGGTTTTCACCAAGGATTACTGCCAGTCAAAGGCTACTAAGATCGACACTATCCAGATACAGATCATGTGCACAGAGGCTAGAAAGCATGAACAGATGCACACTAGCAAGATCACATGCACAGATAGCACCAGTAGATAGCATAGATTAGCAGCTAAGACTACACAGAAGATCCTAAGCAAGCAACCATCAGAAACCCTAGATTTCTTCACGAGCAAGCATATTGGCATTCATACTTAATATGATCCCCAAATATGCAAGCAAAGTGAGTAGCCAACAAGATCAAATCAATCATGTGAGCAACCAATCAGTAGCAAGCTACCTGAGGTCACATCACACTTAGCACCAATTAAAGAAAGCCAAATAGATCACATCACTATCCGTAAATGGATTCAGATTTTAACTGCTTGTAAAAGAATCATGAACAGCAAACTCATATACAAGCAGGACATTTAAATCATCACTGCATAAGCAGTTCATCATAATTAAATAATCCAAGCTTGAATTTATTACAGATCCATGCTAAACATGACAGCAGCATACTGTTAAGCAAGACAACTTAATTCATAGCCACTAGAGCAACTCTAGATAGCTAGAGATAAGCAACAAGCACAAGTAAGCAACCACACGGTGATGCTTGAGCATCAGCATCACTAGATAATTGATTCATATAGCCACAAAATTAGCCAAGAAGCAATCATCGACAAGCTATTGATCAAATTGATCAATCATAGCAAGCCAAGCTACACAGAGGATTAGCCAACAAGCAAGAAATGATCCAATGGATCATTGGCTTGCAGAATTAGTACTTGAATCATATCACGTGCACCTCTCGCACACACACAAGTGTCACAGATGCATCACAAGTGCACCTAGACAAGCAAGTATGAATAAACCAGTAAGCATAGCAAGCCTATAAGCATGAACAGCAGGGTATATCAAGCCATAAGCAAGCACAGCATAGCATGGCAAGTATAGAGCAAGCTAGGAGTAGCAGAGAAGCAAGCATAACATGAACAGCAAGCAAATCGACATGTGCCAGTACCAATAACTGGTAATCTGACCATAAGCTTGCAGTAAACCGAAGCACAGTAAGATTGCGCAGCAGTAGCATGACTCTAGATGATCACAAGATCACCAGAGAGTGACATAGCATGAGGAGGAAGAAGCACAGTAACAAGGGGAGGCGCACGAGAGGAGTAGGAGGAGGAACAGAGAACCTTACCCGCGCCTGGAGGCAGAAGCTATGGCATGGCGAGGCAGTGCCCGCGCGGCCATAGCAGCTGCAAAGCCAGGGTAGTCGCCGGCGTTACGCCGACGAACACCACCATAGCAGCACAGCACGGAGACGATGGCACAGGCGCTGCGAGCAGCACCCGCGCCAGGTCGGTCTCGGAGGCGCTCACGTCGATGGCGAGGGCGAGAGCTCGTCGGAGCTTCACAATCGCCCGAGGCGATTCTCCAGTGGATCCAGATCGAGGCGATCCGCCAGGAGAAGACGAAGAGAGGAAAACTGCTCGGACAGATCGATAGATCTGCTCGAGGCGGTTCTAGATCGCAGGGTGGCTACGGCGGAGGAGGCCGGTGATGGCCGGAGCAGAGCGGCGGCCATGGCGGCGACGCCATCGCCACGGGATCGCCAGAGGCTAGGGTTAGACGAGTGAGGAGAGGGCCGAGTGAGAGTGAGTGAGGTGGGCCGCTTCGGCGCCACCGAACCCAAAAGGGGGCCAGCCTATTTGGGCCGTCCCTGGGTTAGTTTAATTGGGCTGGGCCCAATAAGGGTCCAGGGGGTATTTTGGTCATTTTACAATTAATAAAAGACCAAAACTTTACCAAATTTTTATAAATCATAAACAACTCTAAAAATCCAATAAAAATTGGATTTATAAATGAAAAATAAATCTTAACCAGAATAAAATATGAAATGAAATTATGGAACAAATTCAAAATTATGAATTTTTAGAATTTAAATAATAACTTGGAATTTTAAATTATTATTTCCTTGTATTTAAAATTCAAGGAAAAATCTCAAATAAGTTCAAATACTTATTTTCCAACATTTCAAAATGAGATTCTATTATTCCAAGTCATTTCATTTGAACAAGGGAATTTTTCCCAGAAAACTACTATATTTCTTTTTATTCCAAAAACTATAGAGGTAACTCTATAATTTCAAATTATTTTGGAATGACTAAGGTAATTATCAAGTAAAATCATTTTACTTTGAAAATTGTTGTACTTTGTGTGAATTACCATGATTACCACTTTTAAATCAATTGTAAATTACCGTCAAAGACATAAATCTTAAATACAACCCTAACTTGTAATAACTCAATGGGGTAAAGGGATTCAACATAAAATAATACATCCATGATTGCATTATTTGGATTTTTATAACATTGTCCTTACCGGACAATGATGCTTCTTACAGAACCCGAGGTCCAGGTTCCATCAACTGCATTGAACTGCACTATCTCGCAGTCCACAGGCAAGTTCACCCTTGCTCATGTCAACTTGATTATTTTCTATTACTTTAATGCAAAACTATATACTTATCATTCCTGCATCGCAAATGAAATGTTATTTTCCAACTATGAATATGACTATGTGGATGGCAATGGAACCATGGTATGTGTTGATATGGTGGAGGTTCCATTGCAATGGGTTATATCACCCTAGGATTAAATTACCAATGCCGTCCAGTGATTCTAGCGCCGTACAAACCGCGTTGACCATGAGATCTATAATGGCTCTGGAAAAGCCAGCTGTATCTTTTCCCTTCTGCACGCCAACGGATCGGAGAGACGGTGGGGTGCTGGAGGCACTGCCACAATAGGTTGGGAAATCCTTTTAAATCCCCATCCATTGGTGATGTTAATCTCTTCCGATCTATGAAGGATTGTCCAAAGTACACCATGAGTAAAGCCGTATTATCGGGGGAAAGTCTACTGGAGGTGTGCGGGTGGACAAAAGGGTGGGTTTGCAGTCGCGGAGAAGGCGGTGTGGGCTTGGATCTTTATACCTGGCCTCACACCAAAGGAAGTGTGAACGGGGGCAAGTCCCTGCGGATGGCAAAAAGGGTGAGATCTCTTGTGGGAAAAGTAACGCACCTCTGCAGAGTGTATCAAATTGTGGCTGTCACTCCTTGTTCCGGGAAGGGAACTGCGAACGCGGCAGGAAAGGAACTCCACGAAGTTCTAGTCAACCTGTGAAGACTGACGGGCATAGTTTTCATAATAAAAGCAACCTTTTGAAGAAATGTTTTCAAAACATGCATTGACCTGCGATTTCCTGATCAATGGTCGTAGCTAGTGCATCAAACACCTTTTATTCTTTTAGAACTTGCTGAGTACCCCTGTACTCACTTTCTTTCGACACCCTTGCTAGACTGTGATCCTGAAGTGGAGGCTATCAACGATGGAGCACCAGAAGGAGGCTACGAGTTGGTCTACGATGAACCTGATCTTACCGGCGGAGTGGAAGGCGTAGACTATGGGATAGTCTACGGACCAGATGACACGGAGGTGGAGGAGTAGTGACATACCCTTAGTATCATAGAGCCGAGCAACGTAGAACTTACCTAAATAAGTTGTTGAGCTCTTTATATTTGTTATGAGTTGTAATCGTACTTAAGTAGTATCTTAGGGTGTTCTCATAGGACCTGTGAGAATACCAACTTGTTAAGAAAATGTTTGTAATAAAGTATGGAGTGTTATGACCTGCAATGTTTCTGTTGTACCACTCTGAGGGATATGGCAAATTGTGAGGAAGCCCCTTCACAAAGATCATATCAACGACTTGTATACTACAACATGCAGTGGTATGCTGGGTCACCGCAGCTGGTATCAGAGCAAATGTTGCGACCTTAGGTTGGAAAAACCTAGTATAGGGAAGGAACCTGTAGGAGTCTAGTAGAAATAGTAAAGGATTCTCTAGAAGTATGGTGATTATTCACTTGAGAATAGCAAAACCATATATTTTAGTGCGATAATTCTTTATTATAGCTATTATGATGCATTATCATCACTAATATTCTGCTTTTGTATACAGCCATAATGGCGAACACTTTTCCTAAGAGGACTTTGAGGAAAGTTGAGGGTTGGCTCGGTGATTATGATGGACCAATAACAGCTCTCCTGTGTGGGATGCTGAAGGAACTTCATTGCGATCCACGGATACCTGTTATCAAGTATACTTACTATGATGGGGAAATCCTAGCCAAGTGCAGAGTATCGGTCCAACTACCGGAAAAACTGCTGATGAGTCGTATAATGCCATACGGAGAAGCAAAAACTATCACCACAGCCTACCATATGGGTCTATTCAAGGCAATCCTTGAGATAAGGCAGCACAAGTCAGTAGAACTGCTATGTTCAGAGTTTTCTCATATACCTCATGCCGAGGAAGATGAGGATCCCACTCTGAATCATTTGGTGTTAGCACACAGAAGTCCTGAAGCTGCAGCACAGCACATGGATAGTTGTAAGTCTTTATTGACCACGATGTACCTTTTACACATGAAGATGAGAGGTGAGATTGACCACATGCTAGCTGAGTTCACGGACCCTGATAAAGTCCAAACTCGGATGCGTGATTTGAGGGCACAACCACAACATACTACACCCTTCTTTAACCCAGATAGTGATGTAGATTTGAGTGACCAGTGGTTCAAGAGAAATCTACCTACAAGAGATCCACTTACACCTAACTTTGTCCCGCACTATCCACACGTGTCAGCATCATATGATACTGGATATGGGGAAGACCACTCATGGAACATAAATTGCTCGGAGTCACCGATTGAAAACTCGACGGGTTGGCGTTTCGGGGAACCTTTCGGTGATGAGGAGGAGCCAATTCCATGTGATACCGGAGATGAGAGTGATGCGGTTAACCCGAATGTTAACCAAAGCTTTGAGCAGAAAGAGAAAGACACCAACTCCATTTCTTTGGATTTGGAGATGGGATTACCCAAAACATCCCAGTACGTTGTAGGTGAGAGTTCTGGAACCAAGAAAAAGAAGAAGAAGAAGAAGATGAGGGGTCAAGTTAATAGGAATCCTCCATGGATGACTGGGGAAGAGGAGATGTATTCCACTGGGGATATGTACGAGTCTTTATCTAGTTACTTTGGCATGACGGATCTCTGTCTCGGCACTTCGTCCGATTCAGACTACATACCTACGGGAAGAACTTTCATTCCGGACGGTCTTCGGAGGACAGACCGTTGTACCGGATGGACCCCAGGGATGTACGCGGAGGCGAATGAAGACGATGAGGAGTAGAGTTCCAATGAAGAATAAAGTAATCTAGGTGGTATTGTAATAGAACGTATTTTAAATTTCCGTTGGCTTGGGCTTTGAGCCAAATAAGTGGTTTATATGTACCACATGTAATATAAGTTTGTGAGTGTGTTATGTATTATACGGTGTATATACATAATAAATGTTTGTTTTGGATTTGCTTCTTGATTTCATTGTGTGACTAGTTCTGGGCATTGAGTTGAGCTCAGAAAGCATTTGCATGGTGTAATTATGAGTAATCGCTCTTTGTCACAGGACTAGGGGGAAATGGCGTTAGTAGAAACTGAAGAGGCTCGCAGAGAGCGGGAAGCCAGAGAGAAAGAGGAAGCAGATGCAGCAGCTAGAGCAGAAAACGCACCACCACCACCACACCCAATGTTGCACCCAGACTTCCAACAATATATGAGGTCAATGGAGGAAGATAGGAGGCGTTACCAGGAAAGCCAGAGCAAGAATATGCAGGATTTCTTTACCCATGTCATTAATGATAGGGGTAATGAAGGCAAGGGAGTAACACTATCGGACTTCCAAAATGCAAGACCATTACCATTTACATCAGCTCCAGAACCAATGGACGCTGAAGATTGGCTCATGGATACGGAACGGAAGTTGAAGACTGTTGGATGCAACGATGAGGAGAAGATTAGATACACCACGTATCTGTTGTCAGGACCAGCAGCATCATGGTGGGAGAACCTTGTAGCAGTACACCCTCCGGATAAGGTATTCACCTGGGAGGAGTTCAAGAAGAAGTTTCGGGATGCTCATGTTCCGGACAGCGTGGTGGAGTTGAAGAAGAGGGAATTTGAAGAACTGAGACAGAATACTGCACCAATCATGCAGTATGTTCGGGATTTCAATAGGTTATCCAGGTATGCACCTGAGGATGTGGATACAGAGGGGAAGCGGAAGAAGCGGTTCATGAAAGGCATGAATCCATACATGAAGATGCAACTGAGGTTGGCACGGACTGCCGAATTCCAGGAACTGATTGACTCGGCAATCACTTTCGAGGATGACTACAGGCAAGTCCAGGAGGACAGGAGGAAGAGAGCTCGTATAGAGCCAAGGAAGTACCCAATCAGTAAACCAATACCTGATCGGAGTTTCAAACCCAGATATCGACCTACTACTGGTAATCAATATAACCGGGGAGGTCAGAGTCAGAACCCAATAAACCAGATCATCTGCAACAGTTGTGGCCTGAGAGGGCATTTGCAGAAGGACTGTCAGAAACCCAGAATCATCTGCTATGGTTGTGGGAAGGAAGGACACATCAAGCCGGAGTGTCCAAACAAGTCATCTTGGAGCGGACAGAGCTCTGGAGGACGAGGTGGAAACAACAACAACAACAACCGCAACAACAACAACAACAACCGCAACTACAACTACAACAACAAGAAGGGAAAGCCTTATGGAAAGCTGAATTGCACATCTTTGGAACAAGCGGAAGAGTCGGATCAAACAGTCTTAGGTACGCTAAGCATTCTTACTCATCCTGGCAAAGTATTATTTGATACTGGAGCAACCACATCATTTCTTGCATTGGAGTTTGTGGAAAAATTCGGGCTTAGATGTTCTAAGTTAGAAACCCCTATAACTGTCCTATCCGCGGGGGGAACGATCTTAGTAACCCACGTGAAAGAAGCACAAGTCCTAACCATATGTGACTGTGTGTATTTCGCGGACCTATTCATCATACCCATGAAGGACATATCAGTCATCTTAGGGATGGATTGGTTGACAGAAAATGGAGCGGTGATTAACTGTGGAGACAAAACAGTGTCACTTCGCAACTCCATCGGAGGTAGAATAGTGTTCCAAGGCGATAGGTACAGTGAGTTGGAGATTGGATTGGAACTCAACAGCCTGAAGGAAGTGAGAATTGAAGATATTCCTGTAGTAAATAAGTTTAAGGATGTATTTCCTAAGGAACTACCGGGGATGCCACCCGATAGAGAGATAGAATTCACAATCGATCTGATTCCAGGCACAGCACCAATAGCACAACCACCATATAAGATGGGGCCAAAGGAGTTAGTGGAACTAAAAGCTCAGATAGATGAACTGGAACAGAAGGGATTTATTCAAGAAAGTGTGTCACCATGGGGTACACCAGTTATTTTTGTGGATAAAAGAGATGGAGGAAAGAGAATGTGTGGAGATTACAGAAATTTGAACAATGTAACTATCAAGAACAAGTATCCTTTACCTAGAATTCAAGATCTTTTTGATCAAGTTCAAGGAGCAGGAGTCTTCTCAAAGATAGATTTAAGGTCAGGATACCATCAAATCAAGATCAAGAAGGAAGATGTACCAAAAACAGCATTCGTATCAAGGTATGGACACCATGAATACTTGGTTGTACCATTTGGACTAACAAATGCACCAGCAATTTTCATGAATTTGATGAACAAGATATTCATGAAGTACTTGGACAAGTTTGTGATAGTGTTCATAGATGATATTCTAATCTATTCCAAAGATAAAGAAGAACATGCCAAACATTTGAAGATAGTTCTGCAAACTTTGAGGGAACATCAGCTATATGCGAAGTTCAGCAAGTGCAAGTTTTGGTTAGATAGTGTTGAATTTCTTGGACATGTGATAACCAAAGAAGGCATAGCGGTGAATCCAAATAAGGTTCAGTCCGTATTGGAATGGAAATCACCTAAAAATGCTAAGGAGATACGAGGATTTCTTGGTATGGCAGGCTACTATAGAAGATTCATAGAGGGATTTTCGAAGATTGCAGGACCAATGACCAAGTTACTCAAGAAAAATGCTCCATTTGTGTGGTGATGAGTGTGAAGCCAGCTTCCAAACACTCAAAGATAAGTTAACCACAGCACAGTATTGGCGGTTCTGAACTGGAAAGGATTATACGGTGTATTGTGATGCTTCCAAGAATGGACTTGGATGTGTTCTTATGCAAGATCGGAAGGTAATAGCCTATGGATCAAGACAGTTGAAACCACATGAACACAACTACCCAGTACATGATCTCGAGTTAGCGGCAGTTGTGTATGCTTTGAAAAGTTGGAGACAATTTCTATATGGATCCAAGTGTGAGTTATACACCGATCACAAGAGTTTGAAATATTTCTTCACTCGTAAAGAATTAAACATGAGACAGAAGAGATGGTTGGAGTTGATTAAGGATTACGACCTTAAGATCAACTATACCCCAGGCAAAGCTAATGTAGTAGCAGATGCTTTAAGTAGGAAGAGTACGGAGAATCAACCTACGGAATGGGAAATTCCAAAGGAACTTCGGAAAGAGTTAGAAGATGCTCAGATCTTGTTTATTCAAGGTGATGTCAAAGGAAGTTTAGCAACCATGAGGATAATGGATGAGATGTACTCGGACTTGAAATATGAGATTATCCGAAAGCAAGCGGATGATTTGTTCATCCAAGAGGAGATAAAAAGGATTGGCGAAGGAAGACCATCGGAATTCCATCTAGGGGATTTTGATTCATTATACTTCCGTAAAAGGATCTGTGTACCGATGATCAAGAAGTGAAGTCAATCATATTAAAAGAAGCTCATGAAACCCCTTATTCCATACACCCGGGAAGTACGAAGATGTATATGGATTTGAAGGAGATGTTCTGGTGGAACAACATGAAGAGAGAAATAGCACAATATGTCTCGGAATGTCATACATGTCAACGAGTGAAGGCAGAGCATCAGAGTCCTGCGGGATTACTCAAACCACTAGAGATACCGGAATGGAAATGGGATGAAATAGGAATGGATTTTGTTACTGGTTTACCAATGACTAATAAGAAGAAGGATATGATATGGGTAATAGTGGATAGACTCACCAAGAGTGCTCATTTCATAGCCGTAAACACAAAAGATAATGCAGAAAAGCTTGTGGATATATATGTGAAGGAAATTGTGAGTAAGCATGGAGTACCAAAGAAGATAGTCTCAGATAGAGGTTCGATTTTCACATCAGCATTCTGGAAACAACTACAAGAATCTTTGGGATCCAAGTTGGATTTCAGTACAGCATATCATCCACAAACCGGAGGACAAACCGAAAGAACCAATCAGATACTTGAGGACATGCTTAGAGCTTGTGCTCTGAACTTTGGAGGCTCATGGGAAGATCATTTACCTTTAGCGGAGTTCTCATATAACAATAGTTATCAGAGTAGCATTCAGATGGCACCGTACGAAGCACTGTACGGAAGGAAGTGTAGATCACCAATTTGTTGGTTTGAAACCGGAGAAAACAAGGAGTTTACACCAGACTACATCAAGGAGAGACAAGACGTCATCGAGGTGATCCGGGATAGACTCAAGATAGCTCAGAGTCGTCAGAAGAGTTACGCCGACTTAAAGAGAAGAGATTGGGAACCAAAAGTGGGAGACATGGTATATTTAAAGGTTAGCCCAATGAAAGGACTTAAGAGGTTCGGAGTGAAAGGAAAGTTAAGCCCTCGATATATCGGACCATTTAAGATACTCAGTCAGAATCGAGGAACAGCTTTTGAGTTGGAATTACCGGCACAACTAAGTCAAATTCATAATGTATTTCATGTATCACAACTCAAAAAGTGTTTGAAGGCACCGGATGATCCTATCACATATGAAGAAATTGAATTGCAATCTGATCTAACCTATGTGGAAAGGCAAGAGAAGATCTTAGAAGTACAATGGAAGAAGTTAAGAAACAGGGCAATCAAATATTGTAAAGTGCAATGGCAACATCACCCTGAGCGAGAAGCCACTTGGGAGACGGAAGAAGAACTCAGGAAGTCTTACCCCGAGATGTTCAGGTACCAATCTTAACTTCGGGACGAAGTTTCTGTTAAGGGGGAGAGGCTGTAATAACCCCGTAACATAGGAACAACGAAGGGTAGATTTAGAAATGGGATGTGCATTTCATCGCAAAACGGGGGAAATTTTCGCGCCTTATTGCAACTAAACCTAAGAGGGATCGAGGTTCTCTCTCATTTTGCACTTAGGGTTAGGCAATGTGAGTTAGGGAAATTTCGACATGATCTCTTTTGTATCTTGCTTGATTTGGGGAATTGATTTCATTTGACAAGTGTCAATACATTAAACAATAAACAATGAACAATATAAATGGAATTCGTAATTCAAACAACTTATGAATTCAAACAACTTTGAATTTCAAAGTGAATCACAAATACAATATTTATTCTAGAATATAAATATCACATAATCAAAAGCTCATAAACAAAAACTTGGGCTTTATTGATAACAACACAGATTACAAAGTCTTTACAATATTCTTGATACAAAAATTGATAAATAAGAAACAGAAATGAAAATGAAGATTACAAGTTTATTCCTAATCTAAAACCTAGACTATATGACTTGGAGAATATCTTCTCGCCATGTCCAACTTCATAAACCTGCAAAACAAAGAATCAAACTAGCCAAAATGTTAGAGTTAGCAAATGACACAATATTCAGTTTGGACAGAACCAAGTCATGACACACTTGTGCTTGTCCAAAGCCAAGGACAGCACAAGATAGGATCAGCAGACCAAAACCGAGCAAATGCAGTAGGCTCAAGTTTCAAAGATATGAGAGCACACAGCTCAAGTGTGCTGGGCAGCAACAGCAAGGCAATGCAAGGGATGAGTCACAAAGTGACCAGGCCTTGTGTGTCATGGTCGAGTAAAAGAAGAGATGGTATAAAAGGATCACAAACCCTAGAACCGATTGCACAATCGACCGGATAAGAATCACCAGGGTAAGGGTGAAGTTTGAGCAACACATAGTTCATCCTGTTCTTGCTTAAGAACAGCACAAACACACAAAACCTCAGCCATCAGAAATCATGGTGACCTGAGAAGATCATCCAAGATCTGGAGGTGAAGGGCTTTGCACAAACCACAAGACTGCATCAACAAAGCATTACTTTCTAGGAGCTGGAACAAGGTATACCTAGTTCCTGGAAGAGATCCAATGGATCTAATCCATCATATGCATAAGCATGGGATGAGCAGATGCTCATATGGGTAGATCATCACTTGGTTTTCACCAAGGATTACTGCCAGTCAAAGGCTACTAAGATCGACACTATCCAGATACAGATCATGTGCACAGAGGCTAGAAAGCATGAACAGATGCACACTAGCAAGATCACATGCACAGATAGCACCAGTAGATAGCATAGATTAGCAGCTAAGACTACACAGAAGATCCTAAGCAAGCAACCATCAGAAACCCTAGATTTCTTCACAGGCAAGCATATTGGCATTCATACTTAATATGATCCCCAAATATGCAAGCAAAGTGAGTAGCCAACAAGATCAAATCAATCATGTGAGCAACCAATCAGTAGCAAGCTACTGAGGTCACATCACACTTAGCACCAATTAAAGAAAGCCAAATAGATCACATCACTATCCAGAAATGGATTCAGATTTTAACTGCTTGTAAAAGAATCATGAACAGCAAACTCATATACAAGCAGGACATTTAAATCATCACTGCATAAGCAGTTCATCATAATTAAATAATCCAAGCATGAATTTATTACAGATCCATGCTAAACATGACAGCAGCATACTGTTAAGCAAGACAACTTAATTCATAGCCACTAGAGCAACTCTAGATAGCTAGAGATAAGCAACAGCACAAGTAAGCAACCACACAGTGATGCTTGAGCATCAGCATCACTAGATAATTGATTCATATAGCCACAGAATTAGCCGATAAGCAATCATCGACAAGCTATTGATCAAATTGATCAATCATAGCAAGCCAAGCTACACGAGAGGGATTAGCCAACAAGCAAGAAATGATCCAATGGATCATTGGCTTGCAGAATTAATCTTGAATCATATCACGGGCACCTCTCGCACACACACAAGTGTCACGTATGCATCACAAGTGCACCTAGACAAGCAAGTATGAATAAACCAGTAAGCATAGCAAGCCTATAAGCATGAACAGCAGGGTATATCAAGCCATAAGCAAGCACAGCATAGCATGGCAAGTATAGAGCAAGCTAGGAGTAGCAGAGAAGCAAGCATAACATGAACAGCAAGCAAATCGACATGTGCCAGTACCAATAACTGGTAATCTGACCATAAGCTTGCAGTAAACCGAAGCACAGCAAGATTGCGCAGCAGTAGCATGACTCTAGATGATCACAAGATCACCAGAGAGTGACATAGCATGAGGAGGAAGAAGCACAGTAACAAGGGGAGGCGCACAGAGGAGTAGGAGGAGGAACAGAGAACCTTACCCGTGCCTGGAGGCAGAAGCTATGGCATGGCGAGGCAGTGCCCGCGCGGCCATAGCAGCTGCAAAGCCAGGGTAGTCGCCGGCGTTACGCCGACGAACACCACCACAAGAAGACAAAGACGGAGACGACGGCACAGGCGCTGCGAGCAGCACCCGCGCCAGGTCGGTCTCGGAGGCGCTCACGTCGATGGCGAGGGCGAGAGCTCGTCGGAGCTTCACAATCGCCCGAGGCGATTCTCCAGTGGATCCAGATCGAGGCGATCCGCCAGGAGAAGACGAAGAGAGGAAAACTGCTCGGACAGATCGATAGATGCGCTCGAGGCGGTTCTAGATCGATGAGGTGGCTACGGCGGAGGAGGCCGGTGATGGCCGGAGCAGAGCGGCGGCCATGGCGGCGACGCCATCGCCACGGGATCGCCGCAGGCTAGGGTTAGACGAGTGAGGAGAGGGCCGCGGGAGAGTGAGTGAGGTGGGCCGCTTCGGCGCCACCGAACCCAAAAGGGGGCCAGCCTATTTGGGCCGTCCCTGGGTTAGTTTAATTGGGCTGGGCCCAATAAGGGTCCAGGGGGTATTTTGGTCATTTTACAATTAATAAAAGACCAAAACTTTACCAAATTTTTATAAATCATAAACAACTCTAAAAATCCAATAAAAATTGGATTTATAAATGAAAAATAAATCTTAACCAGAATAAAATATGAAATGAAATTATGGAACAAATTCAAAATTATGAATTTTTAGAATTTAAATAATAACTTGGAATTTTAAATTATTATTTCCTTGTATTTAAAATTCAAGGAAAAATCTCAAATAAGTTCAAATACTTATTTTCCAACATTTCAAAATGAGATTCTATTATTCCAAGTCATTTCATTTGAACAAGGGAATTTTTCCCGAAAACTACTATATTTCTTTTTATTCCAAAAACTATAGAGGTAACTCTATAATTTCAAATTATTTTGGAATGACTAAGGTAATTATCAAGTAAAATCATTTTACTTTGAAAATTGTTGTACTTTGTGTGAATTACCATGATTACCACTTTTAAATCAATTGTAAATTACCGTCAAAGACATAAATCTTAAATACAACCCTAACTTGTAATAACTCAATGGGGTAAAGGGATTCAACATAAAATAATACATCCATGATTGCATTATTTGGATTTTTATAACATTGTCCTTACCGGACAATGATGCTTCTTCTGAGAACCCGAGGTCCAGGTTCCATCAACTGCATTGAACTGCACTATCTCGCAGTCCACAGGCAAGTTCACCCTTGCTCATGTCAACTTGATTATTTTCTATTACTTTAATGCAAAACTATATACTTATCATTCCTGCATCGCAAATGAAATGTTATTTTCCAACTATGAATATGACTATGTGGATGGCAATGGAACCATGGTATGTGTTGATATGGTGGAGGTTCCATTGCAATGGGTTATATCACCCTAGGATTAAATTACCAATGCCGTCCAGTGATTCTAGCGCCGTACAAACCGCGTTGACCATGAGATCTATAATGGCTCTGGAAAAGCCAGCTGTATCTTTTCCCTTCTGCACGCCAACGGATCGGAGAGACGGTGGGGTGCTGGAGGCACTGCCACAATAGGTTGGGAAATCCTTTTAAATCCCCATCCATTGGTGATGTTAATCTCTTCCGATCTATGAAGGATTGTCCAAAGTACACCATGAGTAAAGCCGTATTATCGGGGGAAAGTCTACTGGAGGTGTGCGGGTGGACAAAAGGGTGGGTTTGCAGTCGCGGAGAAGGCGGTGTGGGCTTGGATCTTTATACCTGGCCTCACACCAAAGGAAGTGTGAACGGGGGCAAGTCCCTGCGGATGGCAAAAAGGGTGAGATCTCTTGTGGGAAAAGTAACGCACCTCTGCAGTGTGTATCAAATTGTGGCTGTCACTCCTTGTTCCGGAAGGAATCGCGAACGCGGCAGGAAAGGAACTCCACGAAGTTCTAGTCAACCTGTGAAGACTGACGGGCATAGTTTTCATAATAAAAGCAACCTTTTGAAGAAATGTTTTCAAAACATGCATTGACCTGCGATTTCCTGATCAATGGTCGTAGCTAGTGCATCAAACACCTTTTATTCTTTTAGAACTTGCTGAGTACCCCTGTACTCACTTTCTTTCGACACCCTTGCTAGACTGTGATCCTGAAGTGGAGGCTATCAACGATGGAGCACCAGAAGGAGGCTACGAGTTGGTCTACGATGAACCTGATCTTACCGGCGGAGTGGAAGGCGTAGACTATGGGATAGTCTACGGACCAGATGACACGGAGGTGGAGGAGTAGTGACATACCCTTAGTATCATAGAGCCGAGCAACGTAGAACTTACCTAAATAAGTTGTTGAGCTCTTTATATTTGTTATGAGTTGTAATCGTACTTAAGTAGTATCTTAGGGTGTTCTCATAGGACCTGTGAGAATACCAACTTGTTAAGAAAATGTTTGTAATAAAGTATGGAGTGTTATGACCTGCAATGTTTCTGTTGTACCACTCTGAGGGATATGGCAAATTGTGAGGAAGCCCCTTCACAAAGATCATATCAACGACTTGTATACTACAACATGCAGTGGTATGCTGGGTCACCGCAGCCGGCGGCCTGCCCAGTCCGGCCGGCCCAGCAACTGGGCGGGGCAGAGGGTGCGCAGAGCGGCGGATAAGCCTCAGGCCGCGCGGGGAGGCGCCAGGCCGACTGGGCCGAGCGGTGGGAGGCGGCCCGGTGGGGACTCGGCGCGTGGAGGCGGCCCAGTCCGGATCCCGGTCGGACCGGAGGGGCAGCTGGGCTGGCCGGCGCGTGGGCCGGTGGCCGCCCGGTCCGGTTGGCGCCGGTGCGGACCGGGTGGGCAGGCGAGCGGCCGGCGACGGCGGCAACCGGCAGCCTTCCCCTTTTTTCTTTTCTTTTTCTTTTTTCTTCTTTTACCTTTTCTTTAATAACTATTGCTCCCGAACTCCGATTGACATGAAACTAATTTCGTTGGAAAGATAACAACAAATGCTATCCAATAGAAAGTGCAAACTCAAGAAACTGTAGGAGGGGATTTTGTCATGAATATAAAAAGGTAGAACCTTATATCATAAATAACCGGTAAAATCACCCAACCTCGAAAACGCAATAGAAGATGCATGCGAACTCCGTTTTCGAAGAACTTGGGCTTGTTGTAAAGCTAGCAACAAGCTCAAGAACCTCACATAGAGAAACATCAAGAAGCAATAAGGATATGCAAAGTATGCAAAGGATTGAGCTCCCTAAGACGATGTGATCAAGTTACTCAACCGAAAGCCCCTCTTAATAGTGCGGCTATCTATCCTATAATCCGGTCTCCCAACATCCACCTTGAGACCGGTAAAAGGAAATCCTAGCAAGGCCATACCTTTGCCTTGCGCATCCCGCTTGATCTTGATGATAACTCTTCAAGCTTCACTCAAGCCGGAATGCCTCACTTGACCGATGTTGCTTCGTGAAGACTAACAAATGCTCCCTGATGACCCACAAGTATAGTGGGTGTATCGTAGTATCTTCGATAAGTAAGAGTGTCGAACCCAACGAGGAGCAGAAGGTGTTGACAAGCAGTTTCGATGTAGGAATCACTGTAGATGCTCACAAACAAGTATTCAGGGGGTTTTAATGTAACAGATGAATAAAGTACGAGTAAGTAAAGTGCGAGAGTAACAATTGCTGCGAGTGGCCCAATCCTTTTTAGCACAAAGGACAAGCCGGTTTGTTTACTTATAATGACCAAACGTTCTTGAGGACACACGGGATTTTAGTCTAGTGCTTTCGCTACATACGGCTAATTAATCTTCATTGTTTTGATAAGTGTTGTGTGGGTGAACCTATGCTAATGTACCGCCCTTCCTAGGACTAATACATACTTGTGATTATACCCCTTGCAAGCATCCGCAACTACAAGAGAGTAATTAAGATAAATCTAACCACAGCCTTAAACTCTGAGATCCTGCTATCCCTCCTGCATCGATATACCAACGGGGGCTTAGGTTTCTGTCACTCCGGCAACCCCGCAATTGGCAAACGAGTACAAGATGCATTCCCCTAGGCCCATAAAGGTGAAGTGTCATGTAGTCGACGTTCACATGACACCACTAGAAGAATAACACCACAACTTAAATATCATAACATTGAATACTACTCAACCATAGTTCACTACTAACATTTAGACTTCACCCATGTCCTCAAGAACTAAACGAACTACTCACGAGACATCATATGGAACATGATCAAAGGTGATATGAGGATGAATAACAATCTGAACATAAACCTTGGTTCAATGGTTTCACTCAATAGCATCAACAACAAGTAGAAATCAATACCGGGAGAGTTTCCCCTATCAAACAATCAAGATCAAACCCAAATTGTTACAGCGGTGACGATGTGCTGCGGTGGAGACGGCGGTGATGATGATGAAGATGATGATGATGGTGATGGAGATGATGTCCAGCTCGATGACGGTGGCGATGGCGTCGATTTCCCCCTCTAGGGAGGGAATTTCCCCGGCGGATTCCAGCCGCCGGAGAGCTCTTTTCTCTCTGGTGTTCTCCGCCCCGCAGAGGCGGCTATAACTCTTCGCGAGGTATCCTCTGTGGCTTAGGTCTTCGGGACGAAGGGTTTCGCGAAGAAAAGGAGGCGAGAGGGGCTGTGGGGCCCCCTCACCACAAGGTGGCGCGACCAGGCCATGGGTCGCGCCGCCCTATGGTCTGGGCCCACCTTGGGTCCAGCTGGCTCCCCCTTCTGGCTTCCTTCGTCATCTGGAAAAATAGGATTTTTGGTATAATTTCCTTCCACAGTTGATCTTCCGAAATATTGCATTCTGACGGTGCTTTTTCCAGCAGAATCCTGGCTCCGGTGCTTGATCCTCCAGTAATGATGAAACATGCAAAATAGATGAAATAACATAAGTATTGTGTCCCAATATGAAATATATCAATGAATAACAGCAAATTATGATATAAAATAGTGATGCAAATTGGACGTATCAACTCCCCCCAAGCTTAGACTTCGCTTGTCCCCAAGCGAAACTGAACTCGGTAAACAGGACCACATGTTTATGGAGTGAAGAGTCGATAAATAAAATACGGACAAGAAGCATCATATCCATACACACAAATCATTCTAGTAAACAACTTCCTCATATAACTCAACTTGAAACAAGTATAAGGTAATCACAAATAAAGGCGCATAAGAAATCATAGTTGGTGATGGCAAACTTCGTTCTTGGTCGGAGAACAGTTAACAGGTTATACTTATCTATTGAGCAGCGCTCTTATGTTAAAGTTTAAATGGCACAACTTGCATACTCAATCATAATAACCCCTCATGATCATTGATAACTTGCAAAGCTACATTCATTCATATAAAACTTGTACTAAACAAGGAAGAATAAAAGACATGATAAAGTAAATCATAATATAGATGGTTTGATCACAACAACTCAAATGCTTGCATAAGATGGAGGGAAATAGGTTTACTGACTCAACATAAAGTAAAAGATAGGCCCTTCGCAGAGGGAAGCAGGGATTAAATCATGTGCTAGAGCTTTTTCAGTTTTGAAATCATATAAAGAGAATGAAAGTAACATTTTGAGAGGTGTTTGTTGTTGTCAACGACTGGTAGCGGGTACTCTAACCCCCTTGCCAAACAGACCTCCAAAGAGCGGCTCCCATGAAGGATGTCATCTCTACCAGCAAGGTAGATCATCCCTCTTCTCTTTTGTTTACACATGTACTTTAGTTTATTTAAGGATGACACTCACCCCAACCTTTGCTTACACAAGCCATGGCTAACCGAATCCTCGGGTGCCTTCTGATACGTCTCAAACGTATCTATAATTTCTTATGTTCCATGCTACTTTTATGATGATACTCACATGTTTTATACACATTATATGTCATTATTATGCATTTTCCGGCACTAACCTATTAACGAGATGCCGAAGAGCCAGTTGTTGTTTTCTGCTGTTTTTGGTTTCAGAAATCCTAGTAAGGAAATATTCTCGGAATTGGACGAAATCAACGCCCAGGGTCCTATTTTTGGACGAAGCTTCCAGAACACCTGCGGGGAAAGGAAGTGGGGCCACGAGGTGGCCACACCACCGAGCGGCGCGGCACAGGCCCTGGCCGCGCCGGCCTGTGGTGTGGGCCCTCGGGCGCCCCACGACCTATCTCCTCCGCCTACTTAAAGCCTTCGTCGAGAAACCCCCGATGCGAGAGCCACGATACGAGAAAACATGCGAGACGCCGCCGCCGCCAATCCCATCTCGGGGGATTACGGAGATCACCTCCGGCACCCTGCCGGAGAGGGGAATCATCTCCCGGAGGACTCTACACCGCCATGGTCGCCTCCGGATTGATGTGTGAGTAGTTCACCCCTGGACTATGGGTCCATAGCAGTAGCTAGATGGTCGTCTTCTCCCCATTGTGCTTCATTGTCTGATCTTGTGAGCTGGCTATCATGATCAAGATCATCTATCTGTAATGCTACATGTGTGTTTGTTGGGATCCGATGAATAGAGAATACTATGTTATGTTGATTATCAATCTATCTATGTGTTGTTTATGATCTTGCATGCTCTCCGTTGCTAGTAGAGGCTCTGGCCAAGTCATTGCTTGTAACTCCAAGAGGGAGTATTTATGCTCGATAGTGGGTTCATGTCTCCGTGAATCTGGGGGAGTGACAGCAACCTCTAAGATTATGGATGTGCTGTTGCCACTAGGGATAAAACATTGATGCTATGTTCGAGGATATAGTTATTGATTACATTACGCACCATACTTAATGCAATTGTCTGTTGTTTACAACTTAATACCGGAAGGGGTTCGGATGATAACCTGAAAGTGGACTTTTTAGGCATAGATGCATGCTGGATAGCGGTCTATGTACTTTGTCGTAATGCCCAATTAAATCTCACAATACTCATCATGTCATGTATGTGCATTGTCATGCCCTCTCTATTTGTCAATTGCCCAACTGTAATTTGTTTACCCAATATGCTATTTCTTATGGGAGAGACACCTCTAGTGAACTGTGGACCCCGGTCCATTCTTTTACATCGAATACAATCTACTGCAATACTGTTTTACTGTTCTCTGCAAACAATCATCATCCACACTATACATCTAATCCTTTGTTACAGCAAGCCGGTGAGATTGACAACCTCACTGTTTCGTTGGGGCAAAGTACTTTGGTTGTGTTGTGCAGGTTCCACGTTGGCGCCGGAATCCCTGGTGTTGCGCCGCACTACACTCCGTCACCAACAACCTTCAACGTGCTTCTTGGCTCCTACTGGTTCGATAAACCTTGGTTTCTTACTGAGGGAAACTTGCTGCTGTACGCATCACACCTTCCACTTGGGGTTCCCAACGGGCGTGTGCTTTACGCGTCAACAAGCTAATTTCTGGCGCCGTTGCCGGGGAGATCAAGACACGCTGCAAGGGGAGTCTTCACATCGCAATCTCTTTACTTTGTTTTTGTCTTGCTTTATTTTATTTACTACTTTGTTTGCTGCATTATATCAAAATACAAAAAAAAAAATTAGTTGCTAGCTTTACTTTATTTACTGTCTTGCACTCTATATCAAAACACAAAAAATTTAGTTACTTGCATTTACTTTACTTATTTCATTATGTTTCCTTTTAATTTTACCGTTAAAGACATGCCGGTAGGGCGCGGGTCTATAATTGGGAGAAATAATATAGAAGAATTTTTCACTCATGTTAGTATGGCTGATGATTTTGAAGATAGACACTTGGTAGACCTTGCTCCTACTTATGAAATTGCCGCTGCTGTTTTAGTTCGTATGATGGAAACTAAATTTGTTAATCTCAATCCTATAATCCAACACATGTTTCTTACACTCGGTGATATGGAAGAAGGGGAAAAGAAAGATTTTGTTTTAGAAACCCTTCTTAGAGAATTTGGTGGTATAGCAAGAGAGGCTAGAAAGGTCTTTGCTAAATATAATATGCTTGGTTCTTGCACCAATTTTGTTAGTCTCCTTGAAAAGATGGACTTGGAGAGAATAAGGTACACTAATAATATTGATGATGGTGGGGAGATCAAAGCACCAATACCATGTAAACTCTTAGCTATGAATGATGCACTAGAAAATAACTATGCTTGGCTCATTCCCGAAAATTTGTTTGATGAGAGTAGCAAGCCCAAGACTAATGAAAAGGGGGACGCTAAAACTTATGTGTCCAATATATTATGCATGGTTGAGAAAACTCCGCATCCCGCTGTAGATGCACCACCACTCGATAATACTTGATACACACTTTCTGCGCCTAGCTGAAAGGCGTTAAAGAAAAGCGCTTATGGGAGACAACCCATGTTTTTACTACAGTATTTTGTTTTATATTTGAGTCTTGGAAGTTGTTTACTACTGTAGCAACCTCTCCTTATCTTAGTTTTATTGCATTGCTGTGTCAAGTAAAGTCTCTAATAAAAGTATGATACTAGATTTGGATTACTGCGCAGAAATAGTTTTCTTTGCTGTCACGAATCTGGGTCTAATTATCTGTAGGTAACTCAGAAAATTATGCCAATTTACGTGAGTGATCCTCAGATATGTACGCAACTTTCATTAGTTTTAAGTTTTTTCATTTGAGCAAGTCTGGTGCCTGTTAGAAATTCGTCTTTACGAACTGTTCTGTTTTTGACAGATTCTGCCTTTTATTTTGCATTGCCTGTTTTGCTATGTTTGATGGATTCCTTTACTCCATTGACTTTCAGTAGCTTTGTGCAATGTCCAGAAGTATAAAGAATGATTGTGTCACCTCTGAATATGTGAATTTTAATTGTGCACTAACCCTCTAATGAGTTGCTTTGAGTTTGGTGTGGAGGAAGTTTTCAAGGATCAAGAGAGGAGGATGATATACACCATGATCAAGGAGAGTGAAAGCTCTAAGCTTGGGGATGCCCCGATGGTTCACCCCAGCATATATCAAGAAGACTCAAGCGTCTAAGCTTGGGGATGCCCAAGGTATCCCCTTCTTCATCGACAACATTATCAGGTTCCTCCCCTGAAACTATATTTTTATTCTGTCACATCTTATGTACTTTGCTTGGAGCGTCTGCTTGTTTTTATTTTTGTTTTTGTTTGAATAAAATGGATCCTAGCATTCATTGTATGGGAGAGGTACACGCTCCGCTGTAGCATATGGACAAGTATGTCCTTAGGCTTTACTCATAGTATTCATGGCGAAGTTTCTTCTTCGTTAAATTGTTATATGGTTGGAATTGGAAAATGATATATGTGGTAATTGGTATAACATCTTGAATAATGTGATACTTGGCAATTGTTGTGCTCATGTTTAAGCTCTTGCATCATATACTTTGCACCTATTAATAAAGAAATACATAGAGCATGCTAAAATCTGATTTGCATGTTTGGTTTCTCTAAGGTCTAGATAATTTCTAGTATTGAGTTTGAACAACAAGGAAGACGGTATAGAGTCTTATAATGTTTACAATATGTCTTTTATGTGAGTTTTGCTGTACCGGTTCATCCTTGTGTTTGTTTCAAATAACCTTGCTAGCATAAACCTTGTATCGAGAGGGAATACTTCTCATGCATCCAAAATACTTGAGCCAACCACTATGCCATTTGTGTCCACCATACCTACCTACCACATGGTATTTCTCCGCCATTCCAAAGTATATTGCTTGAGTGCTACCTTTAAAATTTCCATTCTTTACCTTTACAATATATAGCTCATGGGACAGATAGCTTAAAAACTATTGTGGTATTGAATATGTACTTATGCACTTTATCTCTTACTAGTAAAATTGCCCGTGCGTTGCTACGGGAAAAAAAGTTGAATATGATGAATAAAATGGTGGAAATCACGCTTTCAACATCTCTGCACCATCGAAAGTGAGTTGGGACGTATAGTGATAACCGCATCAATGACAAACATAATTGTGACTACTTTGGATCAGGCTGGCTCCATGTAATGCAACTTACGATCCAATTTACATATGGTGTTAACTTTTTTACAACTTATCAACCTTCATGTTTTGATGTGTTTTGATGAAAACTGTTTCTTGGCTTAAAAATATGTCTAAGATTTTTAAATATCACTAAGTTAAGAAAACCTATATTATAAAACAATAGAGATCCATATATGGAGCAAATTAAATTTGTATGAACTCATATGGTAAGAAATATTGGCTATACTAACCTTTTTTTACTAAGCTTGACCTCATCAAGCTTGAAGCATTGCATATATAGATTCTAAATCCATGCAGTACACGCATTACCTGCAACATAATCAAGTATATAGTTGTACGTACTATATAGCAACATATATAGGGACAAGGATTTTGTGTACATGGGAGTCAGTGCTCCCTTCACTTTTGGATTTTTGAAAATTTCAGATTCTCATATTTCTCTACTTTCAAGAATTATGACATTAAATATGTAGATAGATGTGTATACGAGGATTGGAATCAAAAAAGTCTCGTCAAAAAATACATTATATTTTTGGAGATGCAAAAAAGATAAATTTCTGACAGTACACTGACAAAATATACGTACTATTGTACTACTATTTATAGTCAGCAATTTGTCTTTTTTGTATTTTCCAAAATACAAAGTATTTTTTAATGGGAGTTTTTTGACTACACTCCTCGTGTCTAAATCTATCTACATATTTAATGCCATAATTTTTGAAAACATAAAAGAGCGAGGTTTTGAAAATTTTCAAAAATTCAAAAGTCCATGGAGCACTTGTGCTCATGTGCACGTGGTACTTTCCGCATATATAGATTCTAAATCCATTGCCACATTGTAAAAATTCATATTCTAAGCAAATAACGCCGACAATATTTAGGTGCTATCTTAACCAAATACACTGCATTCTCTTCTAAGATCCTGATGGAGCATTGCTGTAGTGTTGGAAATAAATATATGCAAGTATACAGTGGCTCACTTAAACTTGAGGTGCTCCTTGACGCGCAGATGTCCTGCAGGTTCTGAAAACATGAAGGTGAATTCCAATCTAACCAGGAAGATGAATTCCAATCTATTTTTTATGGAATAATAGGAGGTAAAAAAAAACTAATCCACAAGCAATCTGTATCTGCTTTAGTTAAATCAAGGAACATGTGCGCACGTATGTGAGAAGTGCTCACTTTCATTAGTGCAAGAGATCGAGCAGCACACGTGATTGTCTCCAAAAGAATAGGCGCATGTACACGTGTGTTACAGTCAGGTGCAGTCGATTAGCGATCGCCTAGTTCCTAGCTTGTTCGGACGGAGCAGGTCTCGTGCGAGTTTCTTCGGTGGGGGAGCAGCTCCGTGTGTGGGAGCGGCGTAGAGGCGGCCTGATGCTCGAGCTCCTACGACATGACGACGAAGGCCTGGAACACAACCCACGGTGACGCGTGGCCGACGCCGATCCCGCAAGAAACCGATCGAGGACGCGAGCCCGACCGCTAACTCCGTGCAAGACGCAATTATGGCCGCTCCTTCCGGCTGCCCGTTCCTGCTGCTTGCTTGCTTCTGGACTGCCGCGGATGGAGACTTGACCGGCGGCAAGACGGCTGCTTGGGGCGGTGCTCAGGGGAGCTTGCTGCTTGCCGAGAGAAGGGTGGATCGTTTTGATTTTGACGCATAACAGCAGATCGCTCCCATATATAAAGGTTCAACATAGGGAAAGCGGAGGCCGGCTCCGGTTTGACCTCTTGCCCGATCTTTCAAACGGAAGGGATCGACCAGGGACCAATCGGAAGCTCATCACGCGCACGATTGACCATATTTGATGACGCGTTCTCTTGACTTGCGGTGGCAGGTCATGTAATTTTGACGAAAATTAGGGGCAGCAATAGACGGACTATAAAGAAGCCTTATTTTCTTTAGTATTAGGTATAGATATAGACTAGCAGAAGTGCCCGTGCGTTGCATCGGGAGAAAAGTCTGTTGCAACATGATATTTGAAATACATATATGCCTTTTTCATCGTGCACGGTCCCACCACGGTGATACGTAGCTGATAATTAGAGCTGCAACTTGTGGTGCGTTGTCATGGATTGATTTTATTATTAAACATTTTTATGCCAAAAATGATTTTACTATTTCAAGTGTTGAAACTTCATGAGATAGCCTCACAAAAAGAAGATGACAATTACTAATAGGAACAGGTCGGCAAGGCAGCTTTGTACAAGTACTGTATCATAAACATCACATAGTTTGAATGGTGAGGAATCATATCGAATAGTTACAAGAGATACACTTTGATAGAAAAATAGTAAGAAAATATTATTGCTAATTCTTGTAATTATTTAACTTAGTTCTAAATCAACTGCGATTTTAAGATCTAGAAAAGAAAGGGGCATTACGAGTGTAAAAATAGCTCAAGTAAATGATCCAAAATATTATTTCTGTATTCTTCTCCCGCAACATACTTCTTCATATTGTCAATAGAGATGTCCCAGCAAAAAGTGATGTTCAAATCGAAGGCATTCCTTGTCCGCGGATTGATAGGCTGAAACAAAGGTAATTTTTAGAACTTGCCAAACTTGCGTTGGCATCAATCAATAGTTTCATAACGTCAATGTGTTCCTCAGTCCATATTAGACACATGTGGTTTCCATTTGTCTTCAAGAAAATTCTGCACTCTGTACATAGTAAGAACCGTGATCAGATAATATGTTCAGTACAAATTACATATTACAGGCATCAAACAAATCTTGCTGTGAGGCTCCAACATAAGTTCCATACGGACCTTTGCAGCAATATCAGCTAAAGCTTTCATAGCATGATCATAGATTGTCTCTGTTATCACCAGAATTTGACCGAGTCGGAGGTGGGCCGTGATCAAGATGGACTTGAAGATTATTATTGAAGATTATACGTGAATCGGCCTTGTATATCAAATTTGGGCTAGTTTGCCCTTGTATCTGTAATATAGTAGGATACGTGTCGATTTAGCTAGAGTTGGGCCCGTGCCCGGGTGGGATATTCCCACGTTAGAAAGTCCCCTGGACTATAAATATGTATCTAGGGTTTATGGAATAAACAACAACACAACGTTCACCCCCAAAACAAACCAATCTCGGCGCATCGCCAACTCCTTCGTCTCGAGGGTTTCAATCAGGTAAGCGACATGCTGCCTAGATCGCATCTTGCGATCTAGGCAGCACAAGCCCCACGTTGTTCATGCGTTGCCCGTACTGAAGCGTCTTTGATGGCGGGCAACGTAGTTATCATAGATGTGTTAGGGTTAGCATGGCTCTTCGTATAAACATGCTTACGTAGTGCAACCCTTGCATATCTAGCCGTCCTCACGCCTATCTCAGGCGTGGGGGCGGCACCCTGCTTGTTCTTCGTTTAGTGGATCTGATCCGTTGCGATTGCTCCTTGCTCTGCAAGGATTAGTTTAATATCCGCAATAGTTAGGCCTTACAAAGGGGTGGAGGATCCAGCGGCACGTAGGGTGGCGTTCGCAAGTCCTAAACAGGATGTTCCGAGGATCAACTTCATGTTGGTTTTTAGGCCTTGTTTAGGATCGGCTTATGAGCACCGTGCGTGGCCGCGAGGCCCAACCTGGAGTAGGATGATCCGATTATGCGGTGAAAACCCTAAATCGCCGTAGATCTCATTAGCTTTATCTTGATCAAGCAGGATCACCAGGTATTCGCGCACCCCGCACGGATCATGGGTGGATCGGCTCTTTGAGCCGATTCACAGGATAACCTGAGAGCCGATCGAGGCTCGTATTTAATGTTTACATGTATGCCCTGCAGGAACTAAGCGAGGCATCCCCATCACCTTCCTGACCAGGTATAGGTCAGGTGGCACGCCCTTGCACTTCGCATCGCCGCGTGTGACCAGAAGAGCATTGCGGGCCGTCGCTCGGAGGGGTCTCAGCCAGCCGCAGCTCTAGGCTCTTCCCGGCTCTACGGTGTTGACAGGCCGCTGCCCGCCGGTGGGTTTCGGACGTCAACACATTCTGGCACGCCCGGTGGGACACGAAGCAAAGGAAAGCCGATGACGAAACATCGGCCGGTACGAACGCGGTGCTCGTCCTCCCGACGGAGCCTAGTGCTCCAGCATTACACGAGGGATATTACGAGACCTTCATGGAGCGCTTCGATCCAGCGAGTCAGCCAAGATTATTCTCACTACACGGTCTGTTTGGGTTCAATGATCTAACGATCGGCGGCCACGTCGGCTACACGGATCCCAACGGAGCCGAGGTACGAGTACGGCGCATTGACATAATACAAAGCCGATATCTGCAGTCACCTGTCAGATTCGGCTCGGGGGAGGTGCATATGGTTATCAAACAGGCGCATGGGCGAGAAAATGTCGGGAGCCGATGGAAAATCGGCCAGTAAAAAAAAAATTTGTAGCAAGTACACCGAGGGCGAGAATGGGCAAGTACATCATTTGTCTCTGAAGGCCCTACTGAAGAAACACGCCGAGGGCGAGAATGGCGTCGACACGGACGCGATCCGCCTCAGCAATCTCGGCCTTGTCATCCTCGTCCTTACCCGTCACCAGCTGATTGCTCAGGGTGCGAATTTCAGCCAGATCGGTCTTCAGATCGGCCGTGAGGCCTTTTGCTTCGTCTTGAGAACGGGCAACAAGGGCTTCCTTGTCCTGGATGAGCTCTTTGGTCACCCTTACCCTCTTTTCAAGATCCTCCAGCTCCTTGCGCAGGGTCTCGAGTTCAGCACGAGTAGCAGAGGTATCCGTCTTGGCGTCCAGAGCAGCCTTCTTCTCATTGAGCCGTCGACATTTTTCAGCAATATCGACCCTCAGCGGAAGTTGGGAGTGGCGAAGAGCAATCCTTTGGCGAGCCGATTGCACCCTTGACTTAAAGACCGGCAGGGTAACAGCGGGCCAGAGCTTCACTTGCAGGGTCATGGGGAGATGAAGCTGGACATCCTCGAGAATGCCTTTGGCCTCCGCGGAATCTTCAATCAAAGTCTCAGTTGGGGCAGAAAGCAAATCTTTGAGGCGCTGGAGTGGACCACGGACTGTACTGGGGATCGGCTCCCCACCTGCCTTGGAAGAAGTTGGTTCGATGGATTCTGGATCGAACGAAAGCAAGCTCGAAAGATCATAACCCTAGCAGGGCAAACAAAGTGAGTTTAGCAGGCAATGGTGGAATTGATGGAGCCAAGGAAGAAAGACATACCTCTCCCAAGGAAGGGGGGACAGCCGATGCAGTAACGATCGGCTCTTCGGTGGACTGAGATGGGTTAATCATTTGGGCCGCCGCCACCGCTGAGGTGGCCAGGTCCAGAGTGGCGAACGGTATCTGCATCTCCTCAACGTCTCCGCTAGAAGTTTTTTCGGCCTGCAAGGGGAGGCGATTAGCCGATCTATATGTAACGACCGGAAAACGTGAAGTATGATCGAGAAGATGATTACATTTGAGACCTCCTGGCTGGATGAAGAGGTTCGTGGGTTCTTGCGAGCCCTTTTAACACAGCGACGCTTCGTGCGTGACCCCGATCTGGTCGGGGCTTGGGGGGCAGGAGGTTCAGGGATCGACCTTTTCTTGGAAGCCGGCGCTGGTGAAGCCGTCTGGCTCTGGGTGGTGGACCTCTCGGAATTACCCGAGCTTGAGTCCCCCGACTGGTTTCTTCGGCCCCCGGAGGTTTCTTCGGTGGAGGCCTGAAGGAAAGAATACAAGCAGGTTGAGGACAAATTTTCAGAGGTGGACAAATGCCTACAGGGTCTGAATCAACTTACATGCAAGCTTGCTTGGGCCGGAGCTTTACGCTTCAGGGTTTTCCTGGCAGCCACCTTCCTCACTGACGTCCTCGCCTGAGTCGAGGCTTGGGGGGCAACCGGCCCCGAAGATGCTTTCCTCTTAACAGCCGATTTCGGTGAAATCGGCTGACTCTGCATTATGACTTTCTTCAGGGGTGGCGAGCTCTGGCAGAAGAGGACCACTGGTGCCGGAGGAAGGAATACGAAAGGGGAACCGTCGGTTTGTGTGGGAGCCGGACCATCTTGTTGCTGCCAGGAGAATGAATCAAGTCACAGGTGATCGCTATGTGCGGTTACAAGAGATGCTTAAGTAATGGTACCTGGTCTGCAGGGATGTCATAGTCGGCGTCAAGCTCTCTCAGCAGCGGTCCTAGAGCCTTCCTGAAGACGTGGGTCTTCCACATAGACCACCAAGTCTCAAAACCATCGGTGGTAAAAGAGAAACGGAGGTCGTGAGGGATTGGGATGGCCAAAGCATCAAAGAAGGTATAACACCTTTGGGCAGTGATGATGTCAGGCAGGTCCGCTCTACTTGCTGTCAGATGGTGTAAGAAGAAGTGTGGAGGCACCTGTCCGAGTCCAAGCTGTCGGGCTGCCACTACCGGTTGGTAGCATTCATAACCGGGCTTTGTGATCCGGTTCGAGGTACTCATGCCAACAGGGAGGAAGCAAGGGCGAATCATGATGGAGTACAAATGCTGTGTGCCGGCGTCACCGGCAAGGTCGTCCAATCGGAAAGAAACGGGGTTTTCAAAGTTTGCCGATTCAGTATAAGGATCAAACAGAGGGTCGTCCAGACCTTGGAAGAAAGTCTTGAACCACCCTGCTGCTTCCTTGGGGATCAGCCTGCTGCCCGGGAGACCATATAGGGCTTGGCCGTAGCTGGTGCATCGGATTTCCTTTCCATTCACATCCGGAAAGGTGCAGGTGGTCAGTGGTGGGAAGTCTGTTTTTTGGTTTTGGTAGTATAGTTGTGCCCACAACTCGAATGAACCACCGAGGGCCGCCAGTTTTGACTGTCTTTCGATGGAACAGTTTGACAGACATCAGTTGAAGGGATCGATAAATCTCTCCAAGGAATAGTTTGCCTAGGCCGAGTTGGGTGCCTTTAGCAAGTTCATAAGCCAGGGAGAGGTAATTCTTGGTAGGAGCAAGTGATGGGCCACAGAATATGAAGTGCTCCAGCCAGAAATTCAGAAAGGCTGTGTGCTCCCTCTCTGTCACGGGGCCTTTGTTTTTCATGTAACGATTAAGGTAGGCACCCCAGCTGGTACACTCTTTTTTGGAGGAAAGGGTGAAAGGGACTTTTGGCAGTTTGAATGCAGAAGGGCTGGGGATGCAATGTCCAGCCCCGTGATCATGGCCACATCCGGTAAGGTTGGTGTCATAGGGCCATGACCAAACATAAAGCAGTTCAGTGCATCAGACCAGAAGTAGCCGATGGTTTTCAAGATGTTCTCGTTCTTCTCAAGAGGAGATAATGATAATGACAGGGCATCGGCTATCCCTATGGTTTCCCAAGTGGCATAGTGGGATTTTGATACTCTGTTGTACCATGCCACCCAACCTTCAGGAGGATTAGGCCAGGCTCGTAGGCAGTCGGCCCAGGAAGTTAGATCTAGGTTTTGGCTCACAAAGGGGATCCTGTTAGTTTCGCACGAAATTAACAGGGCAGGACTCTCAGAAGAGCGAGGACCGAGGCACATCGAATTTGCAAGAGAAGGGTGTGGCAGAAGGATATCTGAAGCCTAAATTAGTAGCGGAGCGAAACATTAATTCAGGTGTTTGCCATGAATTTCATGTCAAGTCGAACAGCGCGAGGGGGTTGAAGATTACCTTCAGTCCAGAAGCTGTGATGTCGGTGTTGGATGATTCCGCCATGGGATGCGTTGAAGGAGCCGGAGGCGGCGTGGCCGAGATCTGTGTAGATGGTTGTGGGTTGGAGCTGCTCAGGCGGCGATTTGGGGATCTGAGTTCACCTTTTCAGATGGAGGTCGCAGGTTACCGTTTGGAAGGGCGGCTAGGTCGACTTTCCTCGTATTTTTATAATGGAGACCGATGCAATGCCATCGGCTCTCTTTGGAGACTGCCTGACTTTGACCATCGGCAAAACAATGGACTGGAGAATACTTCTTCATACAGAGGAGGGTTTGTTGCAATGAAGAGCCGATGGTTCAAAGAGGAACAGAAGAAGAGCCGATATGTTCGCATTTTGCTGGTGCTATGTCCCTAGTCTTCGCTGCCTTCGTCGTTGGCATCATAGCTGTCACCGGCGCTGTTTCCAGAGAGTGCCTCGCCACCGCTGCTCTAGCCCTCGACTGGAGGTTTCTTCCTCTGCGTCATCGTCATCGTCCTCGCTAAAATCCCATTCGGACTCCAACGTTGGCTCACTTGGGGGAATAGATTGGAAGGAAAGGTCAATAGCCAGATCAGAGGATGAAGAGGGTTGATCGATTGGCACGGTTGAATAATGGGGAGCTTGGCGGAAATTTAACGCCATTACAGTTTCCAAGGAAATGATGCGGAGCTATCGAGTTTTCCAGAATAGCTGACAAGGCATAATGATGACGAATGCTGCGACGATTCTGCTATATCATGACATAACCCGACGAAGGAAAGCGTAATGATTTTGGAAATGTTATTTCCAAAACCAGGGGGGCATGTGTTATCACCAGAATTTGACCGAGTCGGAGGTGGGCCGTGATCAAGATGGACTTGAAGATTATTATTGAAGATTATACGTGAATCGGCCTTGTATATCAAATTTGGGCTAGTTTGCCCTTGTATCTGTAATATAGTAGGATACGTGTCGATTTAGCTAGAGTTGGGCCCGTGCCCGGGTGGGATATTCCCACGTTAGAAAGTCCCCTGGACTATAAATATGTATCTAGGGTTTATGGAATAAACAACAACACAACGTTCACCCCCAAAACAAACCAATCTCGGCGCATCGCCAACTCCTTCGTCTCGAGGGTTTCAATCAGGTAAGCGACATGCTGCCTAGATCGCATCTTGCGATCTAGGCAGCACAAGCCCCACGTTGTTCATGCGTTGCCCGTACTGAAGCGTCTTTGATGGCGGGCAACGTAGTTATCATAGATGTGTTAGGGTTAGCATGGCTCTTCGTATAAACATGCTTACGTAGTGCAACCCTTGCATATCTAGCCGTCCTCACGCCTATCTCAGGCGTGGGGGCGGCACCCTGCTTGTTCTTCGTTTAGTGGATCTGATCCGTTGCGATTGCTCCTTGCTCTGCAAGGATTAGTTTAATATCCGCAATAGTTAGGCCTTACAAAGGGGTGGAGGATCCAGCGGCACGTAGGGTGGCGTTCGCAAGTCCTAAACAGGATGTTCCGAGGATCAACTTCATGTTGGTTTTTAGGCCTTGTTTAGGATCGGCTTATGAGCACCGTGCGTGGCCGCGAGGCCCAACCTGGAGTAGGATGATCCGATTATGCGGTGAAAACCCTAAATCGCCGTAGATCTCATTAGCTTTATCTTGATCAAGCAGGATCACCAGGTATTCGCGCACCCCGCACGGATCATGGGTGGATCGGCTCTTTGAGCCGATTCACAGGATAACCTGAGAGCCGATCGAGGCTCGTATTTAATGTTTACATGTATGCCCTGCAGGAACTAAGCGAGGCATCCCCATCACCTTCCTGACCAGGTATAGGTCAGGTGGCACGCCCTTGCACTTCGCATCGCCGCGTGTGACCAGAAGAGCATTGCGGGCCGTCGCTCGGAGGGGTCTCAGCCAGCCGCAGCTCTAGGCTCTTCCCGGCTCTACGGTGTTGACAGGCCGCTGCCCGCCGGTGGGTTTCGGACGTCAACAGTCTCCCAGATATTCTTGTTTAACTGCTGGACCTGAGGAACGATTCTATAATGCAGCGTATGCCATGGTCGTCCGTCCCCGCATCGCTGATCAGATTAGGAGTGACCGAAGCATCTCAATTAGTACTACACTATAAATATAGCAGACACGAATGTTGTGCACACTGGATTAGCAAACTAATTAAGCTGCTGCCACGAAGCAAGCCTACAACATGCATAATTGTTATCATCTCGGTCTTAAGTATTAAGCTTGTTAGCTGAATAAAAAGAATCTCTGGGCAATAAACCATCAACAGGAATCAGCAATCTATACTCGAACAAAGGAAATAGAAATGCAACAGGACAGGAAAAAAGAGGACAAACACAGAGATTGTACATGTCCTTTGTGAGGTGGTCAGCCGGTGGAGCACTCTGAGAAGGCATTCGAGCCGCTGGCTTTACTTCCCGACGGCGGCGCACATAAAAGCGAGGAGTATGTATCCTGCTGGCCTGTTGGTTGCTGCTGCTCGTGCCCTTGCAACGGACCTCGTCTTCATCTTCCCGGCAAGGCGCCAGAGGAGAAAGTACGGCGCACGGTGGATCAGCGCCGGCTTTTCCCCAATTTAGATCGTGATGATTATCTTCGATTTGTCGATCCGAGTAGCTAAGGCATGACACGCAGGCCAGGATCTTCGTGACCACCAGCAGGGACGGAATCTGGGCGGCCCAGGCCGGCAACGCGTGCTTCAGGTTTCACGTGGCGGTTGAGGGAGCCACGCTCAACCTGGGCATGGTTCACAGCTCTCGATCTCGGACGGCCGCTGCTGGCTCTCTCTCCGGGCGCCGCCCTGCCCCTCCCTTCTCCTGCCTCTACAACCCTAGCAGCATCTCCTCTGCACCGGCAGACTCTCCTCAGCGCTCCTGCTCTCCGCCGTCTTGACCCAGTAATCAGGCGGCCACACGGGCGATGCCAAGGACAGACTCTGCGTGCCTCCGGTCGCGCCGCCCCCAGTATAGACTGCATAAAAGGGGATCCTCCACTCAATATGACGGCGCCGCGAACTCCTGTGGCCTCGTACCGGAGCGGGAAGTGCGCTCTTGGTCGGTCGACGGATCCGCAGGGTGTCGGTGGGGAGGAGGGACGCGGTGGAAGACCAACGAACCGGTACCGTGGCATTTAGCCGTATTATGTGATCTGGTGGGAGGGCAAAACGGTCCAATAAAAAGCGTTGACGAAAATTTTAGCAGAAACCGTACGGACCAAACCGAGGAAACGCTTCTCCCTTTATTATTAGGTATAGATTAAGTTGCTTGTTGCGCGATAACCATGTTTCTGGGGACGCCATCAACTATCTCTTTGTTGAATATCATGTGAGTTGCTATGCATGTCCGTCTTGTCTGAAGTAAGAGAGATCTAACACCTTATGATTAAGCATGCATATTGTTAGAGAAGAACATTGGGCCGCTAACTAAAGCCATGAATCATGGTGGAAGTTTCAGTTTTGGACATATATCCTCAATCTCATATGAGAACATTAATTGTTGCTACATGCTTATGCATTAAAGAGGAGTCCATTATCTGTTGTCTATGTTGTCCCGGTATGGATGTCTAAGTTGAGAATAACCAAAAGCGAGAAGTCCAATGCGAGCTTTCTCCTTAGACCTTTGTACAGGCGGCATAGAGGTACCCCATTGTGACACTTGGTTAAAACATGTGTATTGCGATGATCCGGTAGTCCAAGCTAATTAGGACAAGGTGCGGGCACTATTAGTATACTATGCATGAGGCTTGCAACTTGTAAGATATAATTTACATAACTCATATGCTTTATTACTACCGTTGACAAAATTGTTTCTTGTTTTCAAAACCAAAGCTCTAGCACAAATATAGCAATCGATGCTTTCCTCTTTGAAGGACCATTCTTTTACTTTTATGTTGAGTCAGTTCACCTATTTCTCTCTAACTCAAGAAGCAAACACTTGTGTGAACTGTGCATTGATTCCTACATACTTGCATATTGCACTTGTTATATTACTCTATGTTGACAATATCCATGAGATATACATGTTACAAGTTGAAAGCAACCGCTGAAACTTTATTTTCCTTTGTGTTACTTCAATGCTTTCTACTTTGAATTATTGCTTTATGAGTTAACTCTTATGCAAGACTTATTGATGCTTGTCTTTAAGTACTATTCATGAAAAGTCTTTGCTTTATGATTCAGTTGTTTACTCATGTCATTTACCATTGTTTTGATCTCTGCATTCATTACATGTGCTTACAATAGTATGATCAAGATTATGTTGGTAGCATTGTCACTTAAGAAATTATCTTTGTTATCGTTTAACTACTCGGGACGAGTAGGAACTAAGCTTGGGGATGCTTGATACGTCTCAAACGTATCTATAATTTCTTATGTTCCATGCTACTTTTATGATGATACTCACATGTTTTATATACATTATATGTCATTATTATACATTTTCCGGCACTAACCTATTAACGAGATGCCGAAGAGCCAGTTCTTGTTTTTCATTGCTGTTTTGGTTTCAGAAATCCTAGTAAGGAAATATTCTCGGAATTGGACGAAATCAACGCCCGGGGTCCTATTTTTGGTCGAAGCTTCCGAACACTGCCGGGGAAAGGAAGTGGGGCCACGAGGTGGCCACACCACCGAGCGGCGCGGCACAGGCCCCGGCCGCGCCGGCCTGTGGTGTGGGCCCCTCGGGCGCCCCCCAGACCGTCAACCTCCGCCTACTACCAGCCATCGTCGAGAAACCCCCAGTACCGAGAGCCACGATACGAGAAAACATACTGAGACGCCGCCGCCGCCAATCCCATCTCGGGGGATTCTGGAGATCACCTCCGGCACCCTGCCGGAGAGGGGAATCATCTCTCGGAGGACTCTACACCACCATGGTCGCCTCCGGATTGATGTGTGAGTAGTTCACCCCTGGACTATGGGTCCATAGCAGTAGCTAGATGGTCGTCTTCTCCCCATTGTGCTTCATTGTCTGATCTTGTGAGCTGCCTATCATGATCAAGATCATCTATCTGTAATGCTACATGTGTGTTTGTTGGGATCCGATGAAT
Source organism: Lolium perenne (assembly GCF_019359855.2). Classification (NCBI taxonomy): domain Eukaryota; kingdom Viridiplantae; phylum Streptophyta; class Magnoliopsida; order Poales; family Poaceae; genus Lolium; species Lolium perenne. The sequence continues at coordinate 92,656,551 of NC_067250.2, read as the reverse complement.
AGAGAATACTATGTTATGTTGATTATCAATCTATCTATGTGTTGTTTATGATCTTGCATGCTCTCCGTTGCTAGTAGAGGCTCTGGCCAAGTCATTGCTTGTAACTCCAAGAGGGAGTATTTATGCTCGATAGTGGGTTCATGTCTCCGTGAATCTGGGGGAGTGACAGCAACCTCTAAGATTATGGATGTGCTGTTGCCACTAGGGATAAAACATTGATGCTATGTTCGAGGATATAGTTATTGATTACATTACGCACCATACTTAATGCAATTGTCTGTTGTTTACAACTTAATACCGGAAGGGGTTCGGATGATAACCTGAAAGTGGACTTTTTAGGCATAGATGCATGCTGGATAGCGGTCTATGTACTTTGTCGTAATGCCCAATTAAATCTCACAATACTCATCATGTCATGTATGTGCATTGTCATGCCCTCTCTATTTGTCAATTGCCCAACTGTAATTTGTTTACCCAATATGCTATTTCTTATGGGAGAGACACCTCTAGTGAACTGTGGACCCCGGTCCATTCTTTTACATCGAATACAATCTACTGCAATACTGTTTTACTGTTCTCTGCAAACAATCATCATCCACACTATACATCTAATCCTTTGTTACAGCAAGCCGATGAGATTGACAACCTCACTGTTTCGTTGGGGCAAAGTACTTTGGTTGTGTTGTGCAGGTTCCACGTTGGCGCCGGAATCCCTGGTGTTGCGCCGCACTACACTCCGTCACCAACAACCTTCAACGTGCTTCTTGGCTCCTACTCGTTCGATAAACCTTGGTTTCTTACTGAGGGAAACTTGCTGCTGTACGCATCACACCTTCCACTTGGGGTTCCCAACGGGCGTGTGCTTTACGCGTCAACACCTTCCAACAATCTCATACCATGGAGGAGTGTCTATTGCAAAATTAAGTTGCTTACTGATGATTCAGAGCAAAACATGTGAAGATAATTATTAATGAAAGTTGATTAATTGGGGCTGGGAACCCCGTTGCCAGCTCTTTTTGCAAAATTATAGGATAAGTGGATGAAGCCACTAGTCCATTAGTGGAAGCTGCCTAACAAGACTGAAAGATAAAACACCACATACTTCCTCATGAGCTATAAAACATTGACACAAATAAGAAGTAATAAATTTTGAATTGTTTAAAGGTAGCACATGAAGTATTTACTTGGAATGGCAGAAAATACCATGTAGTAGGTAGTTATGGTGGACACAAATGGCATAGGTTTGGGTTCAGGTTTGGATGCACGAGAAGCATTCCCTCTCAGTACAGGTCTTTGGCTAGCAAGGTTAATTAGCAAGCATAAGAGTTGATGGAAACAAACAAATATACATGTGATAGACATAATCATGCATCTTCCTTGTAAGCACAAACAATTTTAACTTAAGAATAATAAGCTATGAGATAACAAGAAAGAAAGACAATGAAGCAACTACATGTATTTCTCTTTTCTACTTAAACCTCAAAGTGTTGTTGCTACTGACCAATGCTAAGTTTGCCAAAACCAAATAGATTTACTCAATGCTCCCAAAGTGATACCAATACTAATAACAAGATCAATCATAAGGATTGCAAACTAAAATAAGTTGTGCAATATGTAAATGATAAGACTTCTCATTAATATTCCATAACGATAACTCACACCAAGGGATACATAGATAACCAACTAAAGGAGAGATACTTCCATACCGCAACCCATCTTATATGATAACTTCCCTACTCATGATATGACACTACTTGACAGTAAAAAGTAAAAGATAGTGATGATGTGATACCGCGGCACTCCCCCAAGCTTGGAATAAACCAAGGGGATGCCAATACCGATGATGAATTACTCCTTTGGCGATGGTGGTGATGAACTCCTCCCGTGCTTCTTACAGATCTCCTTCAGCTTCAGTTTCTCAGTTTGGCAATTATGCACTAAGACTCGAAGAGATTCATTGTTATCTGAAGTTGGCGGTGGCGACCTTGTGACGGGAATCGAGTAATATTCCAGCACTCTACGGAGCCGGTAATTCTCCTCCTGGAGTATCTCCACTTCTCTTCTTAGAACCCGGTATTGATCACAAAACTCATCGGTAGTCCGTAGAGCTTCTTCCAACACGGGGAAAGAGTCGAGGCTAAAAGCAGGTGGTAAGGGTCCCTGCAAGTTATGAGAAAAAGAACGTCGAGTGTCAACAGATCCCACCAAGATTTGCTTACTCCCAACGGCTTGTTGCTCTTGTTTTGATGACACCCTTTGCACTTCTTCCTCCGAGAGCCCCTTGCCCTTGTTGTTGGAGGCCATGGTGCTACTAGATTGAAAACAAATCCTGGCAGAAACAGCTCAAAACAAAACACGTCGAGAAAACGATATACAGACCTCCAGGGGTCCGGGGGATTATATAGAATAAATTTTTACGACAAACGGAAAGTACCAGGTCGAACCAGAGTCGGAAAGGAGCGACGAGGCGGCCAGACCATAGGGTGGCGCGGGCCCAGGCTAGGCCGCGCCGGCCTATGGTGGCACGCCCTCGTGCGTCCCCTCCACTCCGTTTCGATCTCGTAATTTTTCATATTTTCCAAAAACAGCAAAAATATTGTTCGGAAGGTAAATTACGAAACTTTTATTACCAGTACTGTTACCTATTCAAAGTCGAGTTCTCGCGGACTGTCAATTTGTCCTTTAATGAAAGCCTCCGGTGTTTCCACTCGAATAATATCAACATCAACATTATAAGAATCACCTGAGATATAATGCTTGAGCCTTTGTCCATTCACCACTTGCGTGGCATTGCCTTGGAGAGAACTAATTTTAATTGCTCCTGAACGATACACCTCCTCAACAACATATGGTCCTTCCCATTTCGAGAGTAATTTCCCTGCAAAGAATCTGAGACGAGACCGATACAATAGGACTTTATCCCCAATATTAAATTCTCTTTTGATAATCCTTCTATCATGCCATTTTTTAACTTTCTCTTTAAAGAGTTTAGCATTTTCATAAGCTTCACTTCTCCATTCATCTAGAGAACTCAATTGCAGCAACCTCTTATTACCTGCTAGTTTAGGATCTTTATTTAATTCTCTAACAGCCCAATAAGCTTTGTGCTCTAATTCTAAAGGTAAATGACAAGCTTTTCCATAAACCATTTTATAAGGTGACATTCCCATCGGGTTTTTATAAGCAGTTCTATAAGCCCATAATGCTTCCTTCAATTTACTAGCCCAATTCTTTCTAGTTTTATTAACAGTCTTTTGCAAGATAGATTTAATTTCTCTATTTGATAGTTCTACTTGCCCACTAGTTTGAGGATGATAAGCAGAAGCAATTCTATGATTAATACCATATTTAGCAAGAGTTTTTCTAAAACCACCATGAATAAAATGAGAACCTCCATCAGTCATAATATATCTAGGAACTCCAAATCGAGGAAAAATAATATCTAAAAGCATTCTTAAAGAGGTCTCACCATTAGCACTTTTTGTAGGTATGGCTTCCACCCATTTAGTAACATAATCAACAGCAACAAGTATATGAGTGTTACCTTCTGAAGAGGGAAAGGGTCCCATGAAGTCAAATCCCCAACAATCGAACGGTTCAATAACAAGAGTATAATTCATTGGCATTTCATTGCGTCTGGAGATATTACCAACCCTTTGGCATTCATCACAAGATAAAATAAACTTCCTTGCATCTTTGAAGAGAGTTGGCCAATAAAAACCTGATTGTAGAACCTTTTGCGCGGTTCTATCTCCGGCGTGATGTCCTCCATAAGCGCTCCCATGACATTTACTCAATATTTCCTGTTGTTCATATTCGGGAACACATCTTCGCAGAATACCATCCACTCCTTCTTTATATAAGTGTGGGTCATCCCAGAAATAATGCCTCAAGTCATAAAAGAATTTCCTCCTTTGCTGAGCTGAAAAGGTCGGAGGCAAGTATTTGGAAACAATAAAGTTAGCATAATCAGCATACCAAGGACTGTCTCGCGAGCTCACCTTTATTACAGCCAATTGTTCATTTGGAAAACTATCATTGACAGGAACATGATCATAAGCAATATTTTCCAATCTAGACAAATTATCAGCAACGGGATTATCAGCACCTTTCCTATCTACAATATGTAAATCAAATTCTTGCAACAGAAGCACCCATCTAATAAGCCTTGGCTTAGCATCTTTCTTTTGCATAAGGTATCTGATTGCAGCATGATCAGTATGAATAGTAACTTTTGAATCAACAATATAAGATCTAAACTTATCACAAGCAAAGACTACAGCTAACAATTCTTTTTCAGTAGTAGCATAATTTCTTTGAGCAGCATCAAGAGTTTTACTAGCATAATGAATAACATTCAATTTTTTATCTACTCGCTGTCCAAGAACAGCGCCTACAGCAAAATCACTAGCATCACACATAATTTCAAATGGTAAGTTCCAATCAGGAGGTTCAACTATAGGAGCAGTTGTCAAGGCTTTCTTTAGAGTTTCAAAAGCTTCCTTACAATCATCACCAAAAACAAAAGGTACATCTTTTTGAAGAAGATTAGTAAGAGGCTTTGAAATCTTAGAGAAGTCTTTAATAAACCTCCTATAAAACCCAGCATGACCAAGAACACTACGAATACCTTTAACATCCCTAGGATAGGGCATCTTCTCTATTGCTTCAACTTTAGCTCTATCAACTTCAATACCTCTCTCGGAAATTTTATGTCCCAATACAATCCCTTCATTAACCATAAAGTGGCATTTCTCCCAATTAAGAACAAGGTTAGTTTCTTCACATCTCTGCAAAACTTTATCAAGGTTCCGCAAACAATTATCAAAAGAATTCCCATAGACAGAAAAATCATCCATGAATACCTCTACAATACTCTCGCAAAAACCATGAAAAATAGCAGACATGCATCTTTGAAAAGTAGCAGGAATATTACATAAACCAAAAGGCATACGTCTATAAGCATAGATTCCATAGGGACACGTGAAAGTGGTTTTCTCTTGATCCTTAGCTTTAACAGCAATTTGTGAAAATCCAGAATAACCATCAAGAAAGCAAAAATGAGTATTTTTGGATAACCTTTCTAACATTTGATCAATAAAAGGCAAAGGATAATGATCTTTCTTAGTAACTTTATTAACTTTACGAAAATCAATACACATTCTATAACCTACAACTACTCTTTGAGGTATAAGCTCATCATTATTATTAGGCACAACAGTCATTCCTCCTTTCTTAGGAACACAATGCACAGGACTAACCCATCTACTATCAGCAATAGGATATATAATACCAGCTTCAAGAAGTTGTAATACCTCATTTCTTACCACATCTTTCATCTTAGGAATTAGACGACGCTGAGGTTCAACAACAGGCTTCGCATCATCTTTCATATTAATGGCGTGTTGGCAAATAGAGGGAGAAATCCCCTTCAAGTCATCAAGAGTATAGCCAATAGCACCTCGGTGTTTCTTCAATATTTCCAATAGCCTTTCTTCTTCAAACTCTGTAAGTGTAGAACTAATAATAACAGGATATATTTTCTTATCATCAATATGAGCATATTTAAGATTATCAGGCAAAGGTTTTAAATCAAAGACAGGATCTTCCTTTGGTGGCGGTGTTGTACCCAAATCTTCCACCGGTAAATCATGCTTAAGAATAGGTTGGCGAAGAAAAATTTCATCAAGCTCATCTCTTTCTTTCCTAAAAACTTCACTCTCGCTATTCTCCAAATGTTGCTGCAAGGGATTATTAGGAACAAGAACAATAGATGCACACTGTTCCATTTTAAAATCATCATTAGGCGGGTCAATTTTATAAGGAGTTTTGGTAAATTTAGAGAAGTTAAACTCATAAGATTCACCAGCAAATTTAGTCAAAATTTTCTCTTTCTTGCAATCTATAATAGCTCCACAAGTATTTAGAAAAGGTCTACCAAAAATGATAGGACAATAATCACTAGCAGTAGAACCAAGTACCAAAAAGTCAGCAGGATATTTAATCTTACCACATAGAACTTCCACATCTCGAACAATACCAATTGGAGAGATAGTTTCTCTATTAGCCAGCTGAATAACCACATCAATATCTTCAAGTTCACGAGAACCAATTTCGTGCATAATCTCCGTGTAAAGCTCATAAGGAATAGCACTAATACTTGCACCAATATCGCATAAACCATAATAGCAATGATCACCAATTCTAACAGAGAGCATAGGAACACTAGCTTGCTTGGGTTTATTAGGATGTGAAACAATATTAGAAGCATCTTCACAGAAAATAATATGACCATCCTCTATATTTTCAGTCACAAGATCTTTAACTATTGCAACAGCAGGTTCAACTTTTATTTGTTCTTCAGGTTCTATAGGTTTCTTTTCACTTTTATGAACCGCACTATTTATAACAGAGTACTCCTTCATTTTAGCAGGGAAAGGAGTTTTTTCAATATAAGCTTCAGGAATAACATGATCCATAGTTTCAACTACAACACATTTATTTATAGATGAATCAATTTTATCTTTATACGGTTCATGAAACTTATCAAAATTCTTCTTAGGCAATTCATAATGAGAAGCAAAAGCTTTATAAAGATTTGCAGCAACTTGAGAATCAAGACCATAAGTAGCACTCATATTATGAAATTTATCACTTTCCATAAAAGCTTCAATGCATTTGTAATCATAATTTATACCTGATTCTCTTTCTTTGTCGATTTCCCATCCTTCAGTATTTTCCTGGATCCGATTAAGAAGGTCCCTTTTAAACTCTTCCTTATTGCGCGTGAATGATCCAGAACAAGAAGTATCCAGCAAGGTCTTGTCTTCAAAAGAAAGTCTTGCATAGAAATTATCAATAATAACATTACCAGGAAGCTCATGAATGGGGCATTTGAGCATTAAAGTCTTCAATCTCCCCCATGCTTGGGCAATGCTCTCTCCATCATGAGGCCAAAAATTATATATGCGGTTCCGATCCTTATGAATTTCACTTGGAGGATAGAACTTAGAATAAAACCGGGGCACAATATCATCCCATTCAAGAGAATCCTCATTATCCAATAATTTATACCAATGCGCCGCTTTACCAGACAGCGATATAGAGAATAGTTTCTTCCTCACTTCATCCATAGCAATACCTGCACACTTGAATAAACCGCATAATTCATGTAAGAACAGTAAATGATCTCCAGGGTGGACAGTTCCATCCCCTGTATAACGGTTATCCACTACACGTTCAATAATTTTCATAGGTATTTTGTATGGTGTCTCTTCCTCACCTGGCGCCTTATCCACTACCTTTGCAGTAGTAGTAGATTTCCCAAATAAACATTCGAGAGAAGATCTCTCCATAATGAATTATAGCAGCAGGCAGAAATAAAATCAGCACTAACAGTAGAAATTTCCCTTACCAATTCCACTTACCAATAGCGCTTCACTCCCCGGCAACGGCGCCAGAAAATAGTCTTGATGACCCACAAGTATAGGGGGTGTATCGTAGTATCTTCGATAAGTAAGAGTGTCGAACCCAACGAGGAGCAGAAGGTGTTGACAAGCAGTTTCGATGTAGGAATCACTGTAGATGCTCACAAACAAGTATTCAGGGGGTTTTAATGTAATAGATGAATAAAGTACGAGTAAGTAAAGTGCGAGAGTAACAATTGCTGCGAGTGGCCCAATCCTTTTTAGCACAAAGGACTAGCCGGTTTGTTTACTTATAATGACCAAACGTTCTTGAGGACACACGGGATTTTAGTCTAGTGCTTTCGCTACATACGGCTAATTAATCTTCATTGTTTTGATAAGTGTTGTGTGGGTGAACCTATGCTAATGTACCGCCCTTCCTAGGACTAATACATACTTGTGATTATACCCCTTGCAAGCATCCGCAACTACAAGAAAGTAATTAAGAATAAATCTAACCACATCCTTAAACTCTGAGATCCTGCTATCCCTCCTGCATCGATATACCAACGGGGGCTTAGGTTTCTGTCACTCCGGCAACCCCGCAATTGGCAAACGAGTACAAGATGCATTCCCCTAGGCCCATAAAGGTGAAGTGTCATGTAATCGACGTTCACATGACACCACTAGAAGAATAACACCACAACTTAAATATCATAACATTGAATACTACTCAACCATAGTTCACTACTAACATTTAGACTTCACCCATGTCCTCAAGAACTAAACGAACTACTCACGAGACATCATATGGAACATGATCAGAGGTGATATGAGGATGAATAACAATCTGAACATAAACCTTGGTTCAATGGTTTCACTCAATAGCATCAACAACAAGTAGAAATCAATACCGGGAGAGTTTCCCCTATCAAACAATCAAGATCAAACCCAAATTGTTACAGCGGTGACGATGTGCTGCGGTGGAGACGGCGGTGATGATGATGAAGATGATGATGATGGTGATGGAGATGATGTCCAGCTCGATGACGGTGGCGATGGCGTCGATTTCCCCCTCTAGGGAGGGAATTTCCCCGGCGGATTCCAACCGCCGGAGAGCTCTTTTCTCTCTGGTGTTCTCCGCCCCGCAGAGGCGGCTATAACTCTTCGCGAGGTATCCTCTGTGGCTTAGGTCTTCGAGACGAAGGGTTTCGCAAAGAAAAGGAGGCGAGAGGGGCTGTGGGGCCCCCACACCACAAGGTGGCGCGGCCAGGCCATGGGCCGCGCCGCCCTATGGTCTGGGCCCACCTTGGGTCCAGCTGGCTCCCCCTTCTGGCTTCCTTCGTCATCTGGAAAAATAGGATTTTTGGTATAATTTCCTTCCACAGTTGATCTTCCGAAATATTGCATTCTGACGGTGCTTTTTCCAGCAGAATCCTGGCTCCGGTGCTTGATCCTCCAATAATGATGAAACATGCAAAATAGATGAAATAACATAAGTATTGTGTCCCAATATGAAATATATCAATGAATAACAGCAAATTATGATATAAAATAGTGATGCAAATTGGACGTATCACTCCCCCATACACTATGATGGGAACACTAGTAGGAAAAGCCTCATCAGTGGCGCACCAAAAATGGATTCTGTGGCGCATGGGAGGTGCGCCACAGAAACGTCGCCACAAAAATAAGGTTTCTGTGGCGCACCTGCCCATGCGCCACAGAATTAAGGTTTCTGTGGCGCACTTGTTCTTAGGTGCGCCACGTAAAAGCGTGCGCCACGTAATTGGTTTTTAGTGCGCCACAGAATTTGCTTGTATTATACACGATTTTGTGCTGCCTGCTATACACATGCAGTTTATAGACAGCAATACAGATACACAGGTTATATACAGCAACATTCAGATATAATATAAATATCATGTACATTGCACAGATATACCATAGACATCATCATCACATTACTTAGAGCCCGATCGAGATACATATATAGTGGCAAGTGTCAAATGTTTTGCATACAACTCTTAATTCATACAAAATTCACAATTTCGAGATACAAAGTAGTCTTCATCCGGTTCCTCCTTTGCTCCGTCATCTCTACCCACCAGGCTCGCTTGCATCGGGGTCCTTCATCCAGTTCCTACTATGATGAAAATGGAAGAAAGTGAGACCAACAAGTCCGATGCACAAGAGAAATGGAATAAATGCCTCATACATTGTTGGTCAACACAAATATTAACATTCAGGGACGGTGTAAGTGAGACCAAGTCCGATGCACAAGAGATATATATTTGTGCTATCTTACCAGGCTCACTTACGCCGCCCCCGAGTGTACGGTGACCAAACATTTTAATCATCGGCATTTTGAAAATCTCAAAGCAAATGGAATGACAAAATGGAATAAGTGCCTCATACATTGTTGGTCAACACAAATATTAACATTTAGGGATGGTGTAAGCGAGGCCAGGTAGGATGCACAAGAGATTGATATTTGTGCTATCTTACCAGGCTCACTTACGCCACCCCCGAGTGTACGGTGACCAAACATTTTAATCATCGGCATTTTGAAAATCTCAAAGCAAATGGAATGACAAAATAGAATATGTGCCTCATACATTGTTGGTCAACACAAATACTATGGTCAGAAACCATAGTTGCAGTATACACCGCCGTATACTTTGCGAAGGGCCCCCTTTCCCGGTCGGCGTTCCGTCAACGGGTGCTTGACGACACAACAACGCCGATCTGCATCTCCGGCGCAGAACCACGCCAGTCCCTCGCTGTCCAGTGAACGAGTCCTTGATGCAAAGACCGTGCCGGCCTGCCCAGCATTATGCCGGGCCGTGTTGCCGCGCTTCAAGCCGTGTGTCCCGCGCCTGCATCGCCTTCTTGCCCGGTGAACCAATAGGCTGATCGTTGGAATAACGAAACCGATGACAGCCGGTCGCAAGATTAAATTGCGATCGGCCGTCATCGGCTTCCTTATTCCAACGATTAGTCTATTCGTTCACCGGGCAAAAGGCGAAGAGTGCAGGCGCGTGATCGACACGGCCTCAAGCGCGACAACAGGGGTCGGCATGATGCTAGGGAGGCTGGCACCGTCTTGGCATTAAGGACTCGTTCACGCATCGGACGGCGAGAGAAGAAAAGTGGTGCTGCACCGGAGAGGCATGTCGGCGTTGTTGTCTCGTCAAGGACTCGTTCACGGAACGGCAGCCAGGGAAAGGGGGGCTCGTCTACAAAGTATATTGCGGCGTATAGGTGACCAAACATTCTAATCATCGGCACTAAAATGGAAGAAAGAGCCAAGTGGTATCTCAACTAGATATCATATGCCTCATACTTTGTTGGTCGAAACAAATATTAACATCCAGGGATGGAGTAAGTGAGGCCAGGTAGGATGCACAAGTTGATATTTGTGCCATCACACCAAGCCTCACTTGCTCCACCCCCCGAGTGTACGAGTGATCGACCAACCATCTAATCATCGGCAAGTACAAAAACACCAACAAACCAGCAACCATGGTGACATAAGTCAAGATGCTCAAACACACATAGCATGCATGGAGCAGATGCTCCGAAGGGATTATTCATCACTTGGTATATAGACCAAGTGATGCTGGCAAAAGAGAGGCCAATCAAGAACCAAGAAATCCAAGTAAGTGATAGATATGCCTAAACAAGCAACAACACATAGCATATCCCAGCTAACCAGATGAGACAAGTCTTGGTAGCCAACTGAATCACCTAGCACCACCTAGCCTTTTAAAACCATCAGAAACAGTCCTTTTTCTTCAAAGGATACCACAGTGGCATTCATTTACATGATCCCCTACTGTGGATATCTCTATTTTCATCAAAGCCAACAAGAAATAGAAATTTATCATTACTCAGTTGAGTTCAAAACAAAGCTGGGGTACCATAAGGGATTATTCATCACTTGGTAGTAACCAAGTGATGCTGGCAAGAGAGAGGCCAAGCCTGAGCTAGTCAATCCAGTAGAGATGGATATGCATAAGTAAGCAAGAACACATAGCCTATCCAAGTTAACCAGATAAAACCAACCTTGACAGCCAACTTAATAACCTAGCATCACCTAGTCTTTTAAACCATCAGAAACTTCCCATTTTCTTCAAAGGATACCACAGTGGCATTCATTTACATGATTCCCTACTGTGAATATCTCTATTTTCACCAAAACGAACCAATTATCCAACTATGAGATTCAACCAGTGGCACTAGCAAGAGCTAATGAGGTCACAACACAGCATAAGCAATCCACACCAGTAAACAAGTCCTCATCTCCTTATACAGGTTCAGACTTTGGATTTGTTTCCAACAAAGGTTGGAAAACAAATCAAATCCATTTAGTACCAAGCATAGCACCAATTAATCAAGCAATATAGCAGCATCAGTAACAAGCATAGCACCAATTAATCAAGCAATATAGCAGCATCAGTAACAAGCATAGCACCAATTAATCAACTGTAGCTCCATCAGTAACAAGCATAGCACCAATTAATCAAGCAATAGCAGCATGACCTGCACATGACACTTCACTAAAGCCAAAGCTTTAGTAAAGCACTTAATCAAGGCTTTCATGCAGTGCTTGACAGGCAACAACTGCAAGCAATGGGATCATAATTCAATCCATGTGCACATACCAGATAAATGGCATCAATTAACAGCAACTTCTCCCCCTCTCTGTAATTAGCACAGCAGCATTTCATCGAGCACAACAGTAGCACAAAATCACAGCAGCATTTCATCGAGCACTTTGTGCTCGCGCGGGAGAGGAAGAGGGAGGGGAGGGGAGGGAGCTCACCGACGATGACTGCAGGTGTGGAGGAGCTCACCGACGACGACGGCAGGGGTGGAGGTCGCGGCGGCTCCACCACCTTGACGCGGCGGCGGGTCCGGAACCTTGACGCCGCGCCGGGCCCTCCTCCTCCACGCCGCAGCGGCTTGTGCTGCTGGTGGCGGGGATGGGTGGAGCGTGGCGGCATGCGGCCGTCGCGGAGGAAGGCAGTGGCGGCGGCGACGGCGGCGACAGCGCTCGCCATGGAAGGCGGCGGGGCGGGGAGAGGGGAGAGGGGAGAGAGGTATACGGGCGAGGGAGGGGTACGGCACAGATATAGGACACGTTATTTCTGTGGCGCACCGAGGCCAGTGCGCCATAGAACACGTTATTTCTGTGGCGCACCTAGGCAAGTGCGCCACAGAATACGTTATTTCTGTGGCGCACCAAGTGCAGTGCGCCGTAGAAAAAGTGGAACCAATGATTGGGCGTGACAGGGTGTGGGCCCCACCAAGTTTTTGTGGCGCAGTGTTCCGTGGTGCGCCACAAAATTAAGCTATTTCTGTGGCGCACCTTGCCTGGTGCACCACAAAATAAATTTCTGTGGCGCATATTTAATGGTGCGCCACAGAACTAAGCTCCGCCTATAAGGGTTTTCCTACTAGTGGAAAGCTCCATTGATGCACATCTTCACTAGTCCATTATCACCAAATGGACGGCAAGCTTCAAGCATGTGATCCACTCAAGATGCTCATCTTGAACTTGCCCAATCTCAACCTTGTATCTTCTCATACTCACTTAAGATAGAGCATGGCTAATATTGAGTTCCACATAAGAACTCCATCTTCATTTCTTCTTCTTGATCATATCACATATATATCTTCAAACCGATGATCTTGATGCCAATACACAAGGTATATCTTTATCTTCATGGCATCCATACTTGAATCCAACACATGGAGAACAAGTAATACCTATGGAATATTCCTTCATATAAACTCAATGAAAATATTAGTCCATAGGGGTTGTCATTGATTACCAAAACCACACATAGGGGCAATATACCCTTACAAAGATCATGCCACTCGGGCCCTAGTGACAAGCATTAAACACAACAAGATTGCAGCAACAATAACTTCACAAACTTATATAGATAGACTATTCATAATGTAACAATCCATCGGATCCCGACAAACACAACACCGATTACATCAGATGAATCTCAATCATGTAAGGCAGCTCATGAGATCATTGTATTGAAGTACATGGGAGAGAGAATACCAACTAGCTACAGCTAGAACCCGTAGTCCATGGGGGAACTACTCACGGAGCATGATGGAGGCGGTGGCGTTGATGGAGATGGCTTCCGGGGGCACTTCCCCGTCCCGGCAGGGTGCCTAAACAGAGACTTCTATCCCCCGAATTGGAGTTTCGCGATGGCGGCGGCACCCCTGGAGTCTTTCTGGAGTTTCGTCAATTGGTATCGATGTTTTAGGTCAGGACGGCTTAAATAGGCGAAGAGACGGAGTCGGAGGGGTTACGGAGGCGCCACACAACAGGGCGGCGCGCCCCCCTCCTGGGCCGCGCCAGCCACATGTGTGGGCCCCCTGTGGCCCTCCTCTGTTCCCCCTTTGACTTTCTGGAAGGTTCCGGGAAAAATAAGATGTTGGGTCTTTGTTTCGTTGAATTCCGAGAATATTGCCCGAACAGCCTTTCTGGAACCAAAAACAACAGAAAACAGGAACTGGCACTGTGGCATCTTGTTAATAGGTTAGTTCCGGAAAACGAATAAAAAAATTATAAAGTGTGAGCAAAACATGTAGGTATTGTCATAAAACAAGCATGGAACATCAGAAATTATGGATACGTTGGAGACGTATCAGCATCCCCAAGCTTAGTTCCTACTCGTCCTCGAGTAGGTAAACGATAAAAAGAATAATTTCTGTAGTGACATGCTACTTACATAACCTTGGTCATACTATTATAAAGCATATGAAATGAATGAAGTGACTCAAGGCAATGATCTATAGTTGCTAACAAATAGATAACATATAGCAAAAAAATTCATGAATAGTACTTTCAAGAAAAGCATCAAAGTAAAGGCATCGAAGCAACACAAAGGAAGATTAAGTTTCAGCGGTTGCTTTCAACTTGTAACATGTATATCTCATGGATATTGTCAACACAAAGTAATATGATGAATGCAAATAAGCAAGTATGTAAGAATCAATGCACAGTTCACACAAGTGTTTGCTTCTAAGATGGAAGGAAGTAGGTAAACTGACTCAACATAAAGTAGAAGAAAGGCCCTTCGCAGAGGGAAGCAGGGATTAAATCATGTGCTAGAGCTTTTTAAGTTTTGAAATAATATAGAAAGCATAAAAGTAAAGTTTTGAGAGGTGTTTGTTGTTGTCAACGAATGGTAGTGGGCACTCTAACCCCCTTGCCAAATAGACTTTCAAAGAGCGGCTCCCATGAAGGACGTTATCTCTACCAGCAAGGTAAATCATCCCTCTTCTCTTTTGTTTACACATGTACTTTAGTTTTTATTTATGGGTGACGCTCCTCCCAACCTTTGCTTACACAAGCCATGGCTAACCGAATCCTCGGGTGCCTTCCAACAATCTCATACCATGGAGGAGTGTCTATTTGCAAAATTAAGTTGCTTACTGATGAATCAGAGCAAAACATGTGAAGAGAATTATTAATGAAGTTGATTAATTGGGGGCTGGGAACCCCGCGCCAGCTCTTTTTGCAAAATTATTGGATAAGCGGATGAAGCCACTAGTCCATTGGTGAAAGCTGCCCAATAAGATTGAAAGATAAAACACCACATACTTCCTCATGAGCTATAAAACATTGACACAAATTGAGAAGCATTTTGAATCGTTTAAAGGTAGCACATGAAGTATTTACTTGGAATGGCAGGAAATACCACATAGTAGGTAGGTATGGTGGACACAAATGGTATAGGTTTTGGCTCAAGGTTTTGGATGCACGAGAAGCATTCCCTCTCAGTACAAGGCTTAGGCTAGAAAGGTTATTTGAAGAAAACACAAGTATGAACCGGTACAGCAAAACTTACATAAGAACATATTGCAAGCATTATAAGACTCTACACTGTCTTCCTTGTTGCTCAAACACTTTTACCAGAAAATATCTAGACCTTAGAGAGACCAATCATGCAAACCAATTTCAACAAGCTCTACGGTAGTTCTCCACTAATAGGTTCAAACTACATGATGCAAGAGATTAATCATGATCTACTTGAGAGCTCAAAACAATTGCCAAGTATCAAATTATCCAAGTCAATATGAGGCATTTTCTGTTTCCAACCAAATAGCAATAAATGCAACAGCTTCCAACTTTTGTCATTGAACACTAAAAGTGAAGAACACAAGTGTTCAAATGAAAAAGCGGAGCGTGTCTCTCTCCCAAACAAGGATTGCTAGGATCCGATCTTATTCAAACATAAACAAAACGAAAATAAACACAGAGACGCTCCAAGTAAAGCACATAAGATGTGGCCGAATAAAAATATAGTTTCAATAGAAGAAACCTGATAATTTGTTGATGAAGAAGGGGATGCCTTGGGCATCCCCAAGCTTAGACGCTTGAGTCTTCTTGATATATGCAGGGATGAACCACGGGGGCATCCCCAAGCTTAGACTTTTCACTCTTCTTAAACATATATCATCCTCCTCTCTTGACCCTTGAAAACTTCCTTCACACCAAACTTCTCATAAACTTCATTAGAGGGGTTAGTACTCAAAAAAAAAACTTCAATTCACCTTAGTCCTGTAGTGACACATTGCAAGAACTCAATAAAACATTAGCTACAGCTCTCCACGTCTAGAAAGCCTCACTTAAAGTCCACAAGAGACAATGCAAAAAACAGAGATAGAATCTGCCAAAACAGAACAGCCAGTAAAGACGGATTTTTAAGAGGTACTTCCATTGCTCAAATCAGAAAACTCAAAACTAATGAAAGTTGCGTAAATATCTGAGGAACACGCACGTAAATTGGCAGATTTTTCTGAGTTACCTACAGAGAATCTGACCCAAATTCGTGACAGATAGAAATCTGTTTCTGCGCAGAAATCCATATCTAGTATCAACCTTCCATTAGAGACTTCACTTGGCACAACATTGCAATAAAATAAAGATAAGGAGAGGTTGCTACAGTAGTAACAACTTCCAAGACACAACAAAACAGTAGCAAAATAAAGACATGGGTTATCTCCCAAGAAGTGCTTTCTTTATAGCCATTAAGATGGGCTCAGCAATTTTAATGATGCACTCGCAAGAAATGAGAGTTGAAGCAAAAGAGATCATCAAAAAGCAAATTCAAACCACATTTAAGTCTAACCCACTTCCTATGCATAGGAATCTTGTACACAAATAAATTCATGAAGGACAAAGTGACAAGCATAAGAAGATAAAACAAGAGTAACTTCAAGATTCTCAGCATATAGAGAGGTGTTCTAGTACCATGAAAATTTGTACAACCATATTTTCCTCTCTCATAGTAATTTTCAGTAGCTTCATGAGCAAACTCAACAACATAACTATCACATAAAGCATGTTTCTCATGATCCATAAACACATAATTTTTATCAAGCTCAAAAATAGTGGGATTAAAACTTTCAAATGCACTTTTATCAATAATATAACAAGATGATTGATCATTCTCAAGAGATATGGGACTCCTAGATAAAGTCAAGACTTCTCCAATCCCATTTTCATTAGTAGTACAATTAATAATATCAAGTAACATAGGACCATCATCTAGAGATTTATCATAAACATTTGCCAAGAAAAACTCTTTAGTACCATGCATTTCGACATCAGGCACAAACAAAGCATTATCATAAGATTTATCAAAGTAGCATGGATTATCATAGATAACAGTAGCATAATTATTCTCACAAGTTTTACTCATAGGTAATATTTCAAGAGAATCCACAGGAACATAACATTCAACCTCTTTCGGTAAGCATGGAGGACAATCAAATAGTGTAAGAGATAAAGAGTTACTCTCATTAGAAGATTGGCATGGTAGCTAATCCATTCTTCCTCCTTTTGTTCATCACTCTCCTCTTCTTTTTCATCCAATGAGCTTTCAGGTTCATCAATTTCCTCCTCTTTTTCATCCAATGAGCTTTCAGGTTCATCAATTTCTTCTTCCACAGGTTACTGCAAATTGTGAGTGCATTCTTGTGCATTAATGAGTCTCTCTTTATAATCAATGATATAAGGATTATCGCTGTAACTTTCTATGCAACAATTAAGAATAGAAGAGACATAATCTTTAAGGTCCTTACAAACAACACAAGTTTCATAATTTTTAGCAATGAAGGATTCTATCTCAGAGGCTCCCATAAATAAGACAAATTGTTCTACCTCTTCGAACCCAAGATGAATATAGTTATTCCAATTGTAGTTCTTAATTAAAAATTCTTCACTAAAGCCACATTGGAATTTCAGATGTTTAGTATCCTCTTTAGAGCAACATTTTATATCATGGCGTTTAAGCAAGATTTTAGCAATTGTATTCAATTTTTCTATCACAGCACTCATAACTTTTCCCGTTCTTGATTCTCTATAATTATTATATGATTCTATAAGCTCCAAATAGGTTGTAGGTTCTCCCATAATAGCAGTTTTTAATTTTTAGGTTTTTCAATTTTTTATGGATTTTTGGGTATATAAGAAAAGTAAAACAAGACAAAAAGAAACTAGACAAAAGTAAACTAAACAAAATAATACTAGACAGAAATAAACTAAGCAAAAATAAACTAGACAAAAAGTAAACTAAGCAAACAAAATAAAATAAAACAGAGAGAGATGTAGAGTGTACTCCCCAGGCGAACTTATGAGTAGAGCTATGCCTCCCCGGCAATGGCGCCAGGAAATAGTCTTGATAACCCACAAGTATAGGGGATCGCAACAGTCTTCGAGGGAAGTAAAACCCAAATTTATTGATTCGACACAAGGGGAGGTAAAGAATACTTATAAGCCTTAACAACTGAGTTGTCAATTCAGCTGCACCTGGAAAAGCACTAGTAACAGGGGTGATGTGAAAGCAGCATTAATATGAGAGCAGTAGTAACAGTAACACAGCAGCAGTAATAGTAACACAGAGGTAATGGCACCTGAAGATAGTTGATACTACTTACAATGACATAGAGAACAAGTATATGATGATGAGAGATGGACCGGGGTTCCCAGCTATCTACACTAGTGGTAACTCTCCAATAACAAGTGTTGGGTGAACAAATTACAGTTGGGCAATTGATAGGATTGAAATAGCATCAAGACAGAACATCAAGATTATTAATTATGTAGGCATGTTTTCCATATATAGTCATACGTGCTCGCAATGAGAAACTTGTACAACATCTTTTGTCCTACCAGCCGGTGGCAGCCGGGCCTCTAGGGAATCTACTAGAAATTAAGGTACTCCTTTTAGTAGAGCACCGGAGCAAAGCTTAATTGGGTGTGTCCATTATATCATTCATATAATGATATAACCTTGTTATTAATAACATCCAATGTTCATGATTATGAAACTAATCATCTATTAATCAACAAGCTAGTTAAAAGGCTTACTAGGGACTCATTGTTTGTTTACATAACACACATGTATCAATGTTTCGGTTAATACAATTATAGCATGGTATATAAACATTTATCATAAACATAAAGATATATAATAACCACTTTTATTATTGCCTCTTGGGCATATCTCCAACACAAGCTACTGCCACAACCCCGTAGTCCAGAGGTGGACTACTCTCCCTTGATCAAGGTGATGATGATGAAGACGTTTGAGGAGCGAGGTGGAGATCCCTCCGATGGTGATCCCGGCAGAGTTCCCCCTCCAATCTTTTATGTCGCAGCCTCCGTTTTCGTGTTACTGTGTTTGGGCGGCGCTCTCTTCCCGAGAACTCTTCGGGGCCATACATATAGTGTTTTGTAGGTCAAAATACGTTGGTGGGTGAAAGAATCAGGGCAATAGGATGCTCGGCGGCCGAAAGAGGGTGGGTGGCGCGCCCAACAAGGTAGGGCGTGCCGCCTGGTGTCTTTCGGGCCTCATGCCTCTCCAGGTGTGCTTCCAAGGCCTAGGGTGTTTATCTCGATGAAAAAATGATGCTCCAAAAATTTCAGGTCAATTTGACTCCGTATAAGCCTCTGAAAGTTAAAAATACACAAAACGGGATTTTCTTGTTCTGCTGAGATATAACCCAAATAAATGGGATGGTAAATTCCCATAAATGAATGTAAAACATGGTATTATCATCATATATGTTGCAAATATGTGGGATTCAATATGATAAAGGACAAAGTTCATGTATGAAGTACTCATTAATTGAAGTGCATTAAACCAAGTGAATTAAAAGTGTTTTAATTGAAAGTCTCTTGGAATTTTGAGTGGATATTAAATGGGAGATAGTGGATCTTCATTACATGTGAGTGGAGAGGCCACTACCATCAAGAGGGAAGAGGTGGGGGCACCTCCATGGGCTGTCGGACACCCCTTGGGTGTTGCCCCCTCTCCTATATAAGGAGGTGGTGGAGACCCTTTCATAGTTTCTCATTCCCTAGACCCTTTGGTTGGTCCTCCCCCGTCTTTTCCGCAAGTACACCATAGAAGCAATGGCTTAGTTGAAGTCCTGTTGAAACTGTTTCTCCACCAACACCACTACGTCGAAGTGTTGTTGGAATTTCCCGGTGGATCCTCTTCTTCTGCTGCCCCGCTGGAACGAGGGAATGGAGGTCATCGTCAAGTCGTATGTGTGACAGAGTACGGAAGCGCTTCCCCCTGTGGCGCTTGTCTTCCTCGCGATCTTGAGAACGGCAAGTGACGGACTACATCAACCACGAGAAACGTTCTCTAACGCTTTGTGTCTTCGAGGGTGAGTTCATCTCAATCACACTTTAATCCATTATTAGCATCTCCTACATTCGATCTTGGTGTTTTGTTGTTGCAACCGTGGGAATTTTTTTGTTTTTTATGCAACGAACCCATCACATATAGGGTATGACACATGCAAACTCAGCGCGAGACCGCAATAAGTGGAGATGGCAGTGGTCCATGCAACCCAACGTGTCCGGTCGAATCACTGCATATAATTTCCCAACTGCTAAAAAGTGCTTGGATGCTATTTGTCAAAACGAGCATCCGCTTCCTAGCCGTCCGATCAAGTGGATTAGGCACATCCCAGGCAGGTCCCGACAAAAATCAGAGAAACCGCTTCCTGTATCGTTCCCGACGACCCACCTACCCATCGAGCTCACCGTCGGCCAGGCAACCGCCGCCGTCCGGCCGCGCGCCGCCGGATCTTGACTCGTGCGTCGCGTCGACGTAGGCTTCCTTCATCGCCGCGCTCTGTGGGCTTCCGCCGCCATGCTCCGAGGGCGTCCGCCACCGCGCCCAACTGTGTTTCTCTTGCCGCCGCCCCGATGTATCTCCACGCGCTTCTCCTCGCCGGCCAGGCAACCGCCACCGTCTGGCCGCATCCGCCATAGGCTTCCTTCGCCTCTCTGTGGGATTTCGCCGCCGTGCTCCGAGGGCGTCCGCCGCCGCGCCCATGTGCACTTCCGTCGCTGCCTCCCGATGCAGCTCCACGCGCTGCTCCCCGCTACGGCCCAGATTCTCCGCTCTGCTCTCACCTCTGGTAGGCCCATGCGTGGTGCCTCAGTCAGCCGTCGCGAGCCACACCTCTCCTGCGGCTGTAAGAATTTTCGTCGTCGCCACGAGTTGTGTATACTAGCCGCAGGGGATGGCCGATAGCCCTCCTGATGTGCCCCGTGTCTGCTTCTAAGACCGTCCATTGAAGCTTGTGTTTTTTTTTTTGAGATTCATTGAAGCTTGTGTTAGTTGCACCGCGCTGCTGCGGGTTGATACGCACGGCCTGCCACCACCGCTCCTGCTACTATATCGCTAGGCTAAAGAAACGGAGGAGAGAGATAATTTTGTGAATACAGAGATAAGATTGGAGCAGAAGATAGAATTAGAACGTTTCTAGTGGAAAAATCACTCGTTTTAGTGCAAAAATCTTAGTAATAGCTCATTGTTTGTTGTATTTTTGTAGTCATTAAGAAACAATCACTCGTTTGTCTAAATTACCTGCTGCTAGTACTAAATCAGCTAGTATCATTGTTTGTATAAATGGCGTACCATTATCCTGAAGTTGCATATCGATGTACCAAAGTTGCAAACTGTTTGATATGAAGATTTCCATTGCTACTAAGTTGTGTGCATCGAAAATCAAGTTACTAACAATACTAGAAAGTATGATTGGCAACTAGTAGAGCAAAGTTGATGTCTCAATACTAGTGTTGATGACAATTGTTGCTAAGCGAGTATCATAGAAACTAAGTTGGCACAAAATATAAAAGAAAAAATCGTGTAACCAACTCTTTGTATGAAGTTGCTTCGTCACAATACTAGAGTTGATTTTCCGCAACAACTGAGTTGGTTTTCAAAAAAAAATTGCTGAAACATATACAAATGGGATCTAGTTTCGAAGATCTCGTCGTAAGAGGTCTAACGATGAAAACGGATCGCAATTTCGACAAATAGTTTAAAAGTTATAACTTTTTTGGAAAAAAATCGTATAACATTAAATGCACGTATAATCTTCATGTGCTAAACTTTCTACTTTTAGAGGGAGTGCTTGGGTGGAGTAACTAGCACCCGAGTGCTCCCTAGTGTCCTTTTGAATATAGTGCGAGCGAGATCCAGTTTTGGGGGTGTTTTTTAACGTGGGTTCAATAGTAAGGTCTTTTCTGTAAATCATAGCTGCTAACCAGCTACTATGCCCCATCGATTGGAACCGCTAGTCACGATCGGACGGTGGCTGAAATTTCTCCATGTTTTGTGCAGTTTATGAGAATGGAAGAGATACACGACAAGCCAGCCTCGACTCCATGCACGTATTAGAGCATCTCCAGTCGCGTCTCCCAAACCGTTCCGTTCCCAAAAGGATTTAGGGTGCGCTGGACAAAAAAAGTTTCCAGCCGAGTTTCTCAAAGCCGCTTTTTGTCTGGCGCGCCCGATACAGTGTACGGCGCCCCGAGGCCGTTCCCGCCCCAAAGGGGACGCTCCGGGTACGCCGGACACAACGAAAAGCGAGACGGGAAGTGGCGGGACCGACCCATTAGCGGCACATTGAATTTTAACCTAACCGTCGCCTACATTGCCACGGAAGTTATTGGCGCGCAGCGATGGTGCAGTTCCCGCACAGGCGTAGCGAAGCGTCTCGTCGCGCCTAGCTCTGCATACCGGCGTTAATGAGCGCCACCGCTCCCCCGCCTCCCTCCATCCTATAAAAAGGGCCGCCTCTCATCGTCCCTCTCACACACAAACCCTACCGCCTCTCTCCCCAACCCTAGACGCCACCATCTCAAGAGTCGATGTCATGGCTGGTAGAGGAGGAGGCCGAGCTCGCGGCCACGGTCGTGGTCGTGGCCGCGGCAGAGCTACACGCTCGCCGTTGCTTGTGACGCTTTTGTCGTCCTCGTCGGACATGCAGGACGAGGAGGGGGGCGTGCTGTTCGAGTTCATCGTCGTCCTCAAGGGCGACCCGCACGGCATCCAGAGGCTGCCGGACTCCTTCGCCGACTACGTCGCTGGCGACGAGCGCCCGCGCTCGCTGCATCTGCGGTATGATGGCTGCGGCTGCTGCCGGTGGATCGTCGACGTGATATACGACGCGCGCGGCAAGATGTACCTCCACATCAGCTGGGAGAAGTTCACGCGCTACCACCGCCTCGAAGCCGGCTTCATGCTCGTGTTCTCCTACTTTGGCGACAGGGAGATGAGCGTCAAGGTCTTCAACGAGACGCGTTGCCGCCGGAACTACCACGGCGACAACGCCGAGGAGGACTGTCAACACCCGGATTTTTAAGTCCAGATGTCTATTATGCCATACCTCGCAATCCCAGGAATATTGTTTTTGCGAGACATAATAGATTGATATCACAGAACATCATTCATTACAACCATAATTGTCTTACATCAAGGGATCACATGATCCAGTCTTACAACATAGTGGACCTAGAGATCCAATTACAAAACACATAGCGGAAGCGAAGTAGCGGTTGCGTCCCATCTGCTCCACAGGCAACTGTTGACGTCAGGAGTAGTCCTAGTTATCATAGACGTCCTGCTGTGCATCCTCCTGGTACTGGTTCTCCTCTTCATAGTCTGGCCATTTGAATAGCCAGGGACAAAGCCATGAGTACTTTAAAGTACTCGCAAACTAATACTAATGTAAGTACTATCAACTATGGTAAGGGGTGCTAAGCTCTAGGTTTATTTGCATAAAGCCAGTTTTATTTTGTAAGCACTTTAGTAATAAAAGACTCTTTGATTGTCTAACTAACTCAAGTGGGAACATTAGTGTCATTCCCACAACTCTGTTGTGATTCAAAGTCAAAGTCACATTTTAAACTCAAGTCACCATTCACATTTTTGAAAAGTTCTGATGACGGAACAGTATGGCCTTTCCAACTGTCCATGACCGCGGACACGGCTATTCGAATAGGTTTACACTCTGTAGAGGTCGTACACTTGTGCCACAATAATTGCAATAGTCCGTCAGGGGTAACTTGCCCTGATTTATCACACTCAGTGTGCGAACTACCAATCATAACCTTTCATTTACATACCCTAGTATAGGCACCTCTCCCCATGAGCTTGGCCTCCTAGTGAAGACAAACTGTCAACCTGGGAACTGCACAGGGCTTGGGTCTAACATTCACCTCATTTCTTGGCATGGTGATGGCATTGGATTCCTTGGTGCATTTTCTTTGTCTATGAGGGCAGGGCATGCTAGTGTGAGGTGAACCCAGGGTAGGTGACAAGGTGGGCATGGTGAGAGGGGTCTAGGGCTTGCACATTGGACCATAGCAAAGTTGTGTGTGACATAGGCCATGGCATTGTGTGTCTTTGTGTCATGGTGGTCTTTTCTATGCTTGATGATGTCAAAAGAGAGTTGTTGTGGTACATATTGGCACTATAGATGAGCTCAAGAGATAGAAAAGGGAGGTGGTACATAGTTGGTGGAATAGTGGTTGTACCCTATGTAACAAATTGATTCTTATGTAAAAAATCTCATTTGTGTGTGAATTTTGCTAAGTTTCTTCATAGATGGGTTCTAAATGATATTGGGCAGCCACTCATGGCATTGGTTTGAATTTTGGGGTTGATTTGTGAAGATTCTAAAATTTGTGGGAATCTAGAATTTGTTTCAAAGTGGTATTTTGGCTTGAATAATTTGAGCAATGGTCAATGATCTGTTCAAAGTGGTCAACACAAAAATTGTTCGTCATCATGAGGTCTTGGATGAGGTGCAAAGAGTTGTGAGGGTTTGGTTTGAAAATTTCTTAATACAAGGGCTCGAAGAGGGTAAGATGTTAAAATTGTCACATGTGACCATTATCACATGTAACTAGGTTTTTGATTTTTCTTTGATTTGATTTTGGTTTCTTTGATGCAAAAGGGATCCTTTTGAGTTTAAAAGAGTTTCCAAACCATTGGCACAAATTTACATGTCCTAGGTTAAAGATTTTCAAAAATGGCCATAAGCCATAAGTGAGGGTTTTTGCAATTTCTCAATTCTTTTTCTTTCTTTCTCTTTGATCCCAAGGATCATTGTTTTGGGTTCAAATGAGGTTGGTTGGGTTGATGGAGGGTTTCACCATTTGGGTAAAGTAAATAAGACATAGGCCATTATTATAGAAATGGCCATAAGCCCACATATGCCTCACCCTTTTATTTTATTTTCTTTTTAAAAGTTTCTATTTGGTTTTGAGAAGGGTAGGGTTAGGGTTTAGAGAACATTTCAAAATACTTCACACAAGTATCATGGAAAAGCTCACAACAATTGGGTAGGAGCACTATGCACCAAACTCAATTTAATTAAAGTTTTTGTTGGCTCCAATTTTTGGAAAAAGGAAAATTCATTTTGTCTTTGTTTTAAAATTTGGGATGTTACAACTCCTTCCCCCTTAAACAAAATCTCGTCCCGAGATTTAAGAAAAGTTAGGAACCTAAGAGAGATTGAGCAATTGGGTTAACAGGAACACATACTTTGCATGGCCTGGGGTGCTTCCTGAGCTTCTGTGGCACTCATGTGGTAGAGACGGCCATTGTGGTTGTTCTGGTTCCTTCTGGCTGCGAAGCGGCGCTATTGGTGGGCAGGTGCAGTGGTATTGGGGGTTGTCTTGGCAAGCTTCTTGGGGCATTCATTGGAGTAATGACCCACAGTTCCACATTCATAGCAAGTTACCGTTGACTTATCCTTTGGGGTGACGGGGACCGTGTTGCTTCCAGTCCTTGGGCCAGTATTGAGGTTGTTGTTGTTACCATTGTTGTTGTTGCTGTTGTGGTTGTTGTTGTTGTTGTTGTTGTGGTTGTTGTTGTTGTTGCCTCCGGGCTTCGGGGGTCATCCATTGTTGTTGGTGTAGTTTTGGCGATACGTCTGAGCAGTTGGCTTGTTGTGTCTTGGGGTAAATCCTCTAGAGGAGTTGTTGCGGTACTTCTGTGTATGGTGGGGTCCATTCTGGTTCATCATCATGCGCTTGCGGTTCTCGTTGGCTTGATGCAGCTTCCCTTCCATCTGTATGGCTGAGTCCACAAGGGCTTCCAAGTCAGCGAACGGAATGTTCACTAACACAGTTTACATTTCATCATGCAGTCCATTCAGAAATCTCTCCTTCCTCTTCTCGTTGGTGTCGGTCTCGTCCGGGGCGTACCTTGACAGAGTAAGAAACCTGTCGCGGTATTCCACCACGGACATCCTTCCTTGTTTGAGTTCGCGGAACTCGTCTCTCATCTTCTTGATCAGTCCCTGGGGTACATGGTATTTGCTGAACTTGAGTTTGAAGTCTTCCCAAGTCATCATTTGTCCCGCATTCATTGCGCGGGCGCTCGTCCACCAAGCTCTGGCAGGTCCTCATAGGTAATGGGTGGCGAACATTACTTTCTCAGCTGCTTCTACTCCCGCAACTTCCAGGTTGTTCTCCATGGTTTGGAGCCAGTCATCAGCATCAAGTGGTTCTTCAGTCTTGCTGAACATTGGAGGGTTGGTGTTCTGAAAGTTCTTCAATTTTGATCCAGGGTGATCGTGATTTCCATGGCCTTGATTGTTCTGAGCTATCTGCTGCAGTGCGGCAATATTGGCTTGTCGTTCAGCTCTCTCGGCTTCTCGGTCTGCCATCATCATTTGGAGCATCTGCATCATTGCATCCTGGTTGGTGCTGCGGGTTGGTGGGGCCATCTGAACATTGAGGTAGATGATAAGATAAGAGGGAAATTTCTATGGTTTGTTTGGTTTAAAGTTCAAAAAGTTCAACACTTGAAAACTTGAGTAGTCTTGAGGGGGTAAAAACCAACAACACTTTTTCATTCATACCAAACATCACACATTACAAAGCTAACACGTCGTTGGTTTGAAGAACCATTCATTCGTTCTATGATACAAGGGGATCCTGATACAAACTCACACCTACTCAAGTGCTTTAGTGATACTACTCTTCAGGGTGGATTCTTCGTCTTCACGGGTAATGTGCTTGGCGAAAGACACGGGTGTTGTCCAACTCCTTGTGGGTCTTGTGCAGCATGAAGTCCAGGTATGCGACATGGTGGCGGTTCATCTCCGGATGTGATGGTATGGTTATTGGTCTTCCCATGGGGTCATGTCTTGGGTAGTAGAAGAAGCGAGTGTTCTTGATCTTGTTCACATTTTGTCCACACAGACGGGCAATTGCTTCTTGCATGGCTTTGACTATCCCTTCCTTCCAAGTGTTTCCCGTTACAGAAAACCATATAGTTTCCCAAATTGGGGCTCCTAGCTTTCCTCTGAGATCTGCAGTAACTTCCCATTGAGGTTGTCTTCCCGATTGATTATTGAGTGGTACTCCAAAGAACTCGGGATACGGGCGTCCTAAATATTCAACTAGTTGCTTCAAATCCTTCTCGAACACTAGGTTTCCTCCGTGGCCAAGCTGATAGGACTTGCAGTTGTACTCCATCTGTGAAGAATTAGGATGAGTAATTTAGAGAAGTGAGCAAGTGTGTCAAATTTTTATGTAGTAGTACAAGGAAAAATAGAGCATGGGTTTCTCATTTTGAAAAGATTTCAAGGGTAAGAGTGAGAGTAAGTTTTCATAGATATTCACTTCATTTGTTTTGAAACTAAGTTTTTCAGACGTCCATTCTAACTAGGGTCTCCTAAGGTCAAACAATGGCTCTGATACCAACTTGTCAACACCCGGATTTTTAAGTCCAGATGCCTATTATGCCATACCTCGCAATCCCAGGAATATTGTTTTTCCGAGACATAATAGATTGATATCACATAATATCATTCATTACAACCATAATTGTCTTACATCAAGGGATCACATGATCCAGTCTTACAACATAGTGGATCTAGAGATCCAATTACAAAACACATAGCGGAAGCGAAGTAGCGGTTGTGTCCCATCTGCTCCCCAGGGAACTGTTGACGTCAGGAGTAGTCCTAGTTATCATAGACGTCCTGTTGTGCATCCTCCTGGTACTGGTTCTCCCCTTCATAGTCTGGCCATTTGAATAGCCAGGGACAAAGCCATGAGTACTTTAAAGTACTCGCAAACTAATACTAATGTAAGTACTATCAACTATGGTAAGGGGTGCTATGTTCTAGGTTTATTTGCATAAAGCCAGTTTTATTTCATAAGCACTTTAGTAATAAAAGACTCTTTGATTGTCTAACTAACTCAAGTGGGAACATAAGTTTCATTCCCACAACTCTGTTGTGATTCAAAGTCAAAATCACATTTCAAACTCAAGTCACAAGTCACCATTCACATTTTTGAAAAGTTCTGATGACGGAACAGTATGGCCTTTCCAACTGTCCATGACCGCGGACGCGGCTATTCGAATAGGTTTACACTCTGCAGAGGTCGTACGCTTGTGCCACAATAATTGCAATAGTCCGTCAGGGGTAACTGGCCCTGATTTATCACACTCAGTGCGCGAACTACCAATCATAACCTTTCATTTACATACCCTAGTATAGGCACCTCTCCCCATGAGCTTGGCCTCCCAGTGAAGACAAACCGTCAACCTAGGAACTGCACAGGGCTTGGGTCTGACATTCACCTCATTTCACGTCATTTCACTTTCAACGGAGGCAGCCTCGGCATAACCCCTATGACGCTTGTTCAGAGGGAACCCATACTAAAATACACAAGTTTCCAGCTAAGCCTTACCCAGATTCAGGTATTATGGGGGTACTTAAGAATTGGAATGGTATCGCATCCGAACCCAACCATCAGTTTTTGGTAAATTTCACCAAATCATTCACAAGTCATATTCACCTTCAAAATCTTTCAATAGAATGACTCATCATTCCAAGGTTTTCAAAGTCATTGGTTTTCACAAGTTCCCATCTAGAGTAGTCCATTTTAGTTTAGCACTAGCAACTAGTCATGAGGGGTGCTACCATAGTTTTGCTTGCTAAGCTAGGTGTGACACTTCTTGTGATACTCTATACTTAGCCACAAGTAAGAAATCAATACTTAAGCTTTGATAAATAAAGTAAGGAATAAAGCAAGGTAAAACTTGGGTTTGGATAAATAAGACTTGAAACACCAATACTAGTGCCATGGTATTTTGCACTAGTAACTTGGCATGTAGAACTTGTATTAGGGTAGTTTGCAAGAGTATAGCTTGCCTTGATTGGGGTAGTGATCAAACTTCTCTTCTTCTTCTTGGTAGAATACCTCCTCCTCTTGATAGTCTCCGGTACTAGCGTCTATAAACGAATACGAGGATACAATCACCAAACAATACTTAAGTAGACTTAATTAGCCTTAATGGCTCACACAAATGATCTAGCATCATCCCAATCATTACTCAACATTAGAATAGGGTTTCTTCTTTAGGGTTTGGAAAATAGTTTCCTCTCATTGAAAATTCTATTAGGGTTGCTATTTAGTCTTTGGAGAAATAATTTCCTCTCATTGAATCTTGTTAAGATTTAATCTCCTCAAATAACAAGGTATGAACACCTGTTGACCAAGGTCAACACTTCACACTTATTATTTGAGAAATATGATTTAAATGAGATACTTCATCTCATACAATTTAAATCCTACTTTGATTTAATATCCTCAACTAAGAAATGATGAGACCATGCAACTAAGGTCATCACTTTACTTCACATTACCTGGGAAGATGATTTAAATGAAGTGCTACACCTCATAGATTTAAAATCCTAAATTTGAAAATGATTTAAATGGGCTAGTATTGACTATATTGCCAATTTTTGATTCTAGCCCATGCTCATATGAAGCAACTATGTCATATTTTTACATAAACAAATAGAGTATTTGAAATCTGAATTATGAGAGTTGGAATCAACTCAAAAGCATTTATGGTTGATTTTTAATAATTGTTTGAAGTCTAAAAAGTTACTGATTTGTTATTTTTGCTACAGATGATCTAAAATGAATTTTGATTTGGGGCCAGTGGGGTTTGACAGATAATTTCATGATCTTTCTAAAAATATCAATTTCACTAAATTTGGCCAAGTAGATTTGGAGCTATTTAATTTCTAGCAAAGCATCAGTAAGTAAATTAAATGAAATGATTAAATACAAATTTGAATTTCAAACGCGGGCGGGAAGCTAGCTGGGCTGGCCCAGCTGCGGCCCAGGCCGTGCATGCATGGCGCATGCACATGGCCGGCGCACGGGGAGCACAGGGCGTCGGATCACGATCCAACGGCCCTGGGCCATCGTCCACTTCGCGACACAGAGATCTTGCGAGGGCGAGATCTCTCACCTCGGGGCTCGGATGATGGCGAGGTTGGGCTCGTTCGATGGGGATTTTCAAGGGCTTCAAAGTGGTGTAGGGCTCGGTGGCTATGGTGGCGAAAAATGGCGCGGGCTTTGGTGATGCCGCCGGCGAGCTTCTTGCTCCGGGGAGCTGCGAGGAGGGAGGGGGAGAGGCTCTAGGAGGGAGGGAGGGAGGCTGCTAGGTGATGTGGTGATTTCCAAAGGCAGGGGCGCGGCTTATATAGGCTCCAGG
Source organism: Lolium perenne (assembly GCF_019359855.2). Classification (NCBI taxonomy): domain Eukaryota; kingdom Viridiplantae; phylum Streptophyta; class Magnoliopsida; order Poales; family Poaceae; genus Lolium; species Lolium perenne. The sequence goes on along the minus strand of NC_067250.2, from coordinate 92,626,253 downwards.
GAGGACGAGAGTGGCATGCTGACTAAGTGCATTTTCTTTGTCTATGAGGGCAGGGCATGCTTGTGTGAGGTGAACCCAGGGTAGGTGACAAGGTGGGCATGGTGAGAGGGGTCTAGGGCTTGCACATTGGACCATAGCAAAGTTGTGTGTGACATAGGCCATGGCATTGTGTGTCTTTGTGTCATGTTGGTCTTGTCTATGCTTGATGATGTCAAAAGAGAGTTGTTGTGGTACATATTGGCACTATAGATGAGCTCAACAGATAGAAAAGGGAGGTGGTACATAGTTGGTGGAATAGTGGTTGTACCCTATGTAACAAATTGATTCTTATGTAAAAAATCTCATTTGTGTGTGAATTTTGCTAAGTTATTCATAGATGGGTTCTAAATGATATTGGGCAGCCACTCATGGCATTGGTTTGAATTTTGGAGTTGATTTGTGAAGATTCTAAAATTTGTGGGAATCTAGAATTTGTTTCAAAGTGGCATTTTGGATTGACTAATTTGAGAAATGGTCAATGATCTGGTCAAAGTGGTCAACACCAAAGTTGTTCATCATCATGAGGTATTGGATGAGGTGCAAAGAGTTGTGAGGGTTTGGTTTGAAAATTTCTTAATACAAGGGCTCGAAGAGGGTAAGATGTTAAAATTGTCACATATGACCATTATCACATGTAACTAAGTTTTTGATTTTTCTTTGATTTGATTTTGGTTTCTTTGATGCAAAAGGGATCCTTTTGAGTTTAAAAGAGTTTCCAAACCATTGGCACAAATTTACATGGCCTAGGTTAAAGATTTTCAAAAATGGCCATAAGCCATAAGTGAGGGTTTTTGCAATTTCTCAATTCTTTTTCTTTCTTTCTCTTTGATCCCAAGGATCATTTTTTTGGGTTCAAATGAGGTTGGTTGGGTTGATGGAGGGTTTCACCATTTGGGTAAAGTAAATGGGGCATAGGCCATTATTGGAGAAATGGCCATAAGCCCACATATGCCTCAACCATTTATTTTATTTTCTTTTTAAAATTTCCTCTTTGGTTTTGAGAAGGGTAGGGTTAGGGTTTAGAGAACATTTCAAAATACTTCACACAAGTATCATGGCAAAGCTCACAACAATTAGGTAGGAGCACTATGCACCAAACTCAATTTAATTAAAGTTTTTGTTGGCTCCAATTTTTGGAAAAAGGAAAATTCATTTTCTCTTTGTTTTAAAATTATATGCACGGAGTTTTCTGGTTGTTCTTCCTCAGAAGAACCAAGAGGGGCGCCGTCATCAGCTGGATTTTCCAGTTTGGGTGACTGGGTGTGCGCTCGAGTGTTCTTTCTTGGCAGCGAACACACAAAACCTTCGATACCCAGCCTAGTTAGGTTTAATTTTTTTGCAATGTTTTATATTTATGTCAACCATGGTTTAAATTATGTATTAGTTTGTGGAAAACCATGTTCCAAATTATGTCTTCGTGTAAACCACGTACCCAATTATGTATTAGTTTGTGGAATATTTCTTCTCTTTATTGAAATAAAAATGCAAAAAAAGAGTATTTTAATGTTGGGGGCGGCGTTTGGGGGACGCGATTGCGGAGCGACGTCCTCCAAACGCGGCACGAACGAAACATGTCCCCCGAACGCTCAATCCGGCGCCGTTTGGGGGACGGTTTGGGGGATGCGACTGGAGATGCTCTTAAAAAGAGACTACATGCATCTAATCTATCTTAATCTAATCTAAACTTCTAAATTTAATCTAAATCTAAACTACTTATAAAAGCAATAAGTTGGCGGTCTCAGCCATCTATCTTCTCAGATCTGGCGGCCTAGGATACTCCAATGACATTGCGCCTCCTTTCAAACGAATCGCCCGACTGATTTGGAAACCCGACTGATTTGGAAACCGTCCATTGAATTAGCAGTTATTTTGGAATTAAATCTCCTGCACACTCCCGCACGCTCCAGAATATATACAACTGCATCCCGCTCCACCCTAATCTAGCATACATCCACATTCATCTCAAATTTCTACCGCAAAGTGCGGCCTCCGACTTGACACTTGTGCACGTCGCCGCTCAAGCCAAAGTCCTTCGTCACCTCTTTCTAACGAACTAAAATTTATTTTGTCGGAAATCTGAGATTGATTTCCACCATCCGTGCTCTATTGCGTCTTTTTCTTGTAGGTTTCTCTGAGCATGTATGTGTAAGATACAGTTTTTGATTTAAAAAAATTGTCATATTTAAAATAGGTGGTTTTTGTTACCTGCTTAACATGAGAGGTTTATGAGAATTGTTGTTTCTACAATCGCCTGAATCATGAAATATGTCTTTTCAATTTCTGTGAAATTGTTGTGAGTTGCAGCAACTAAGAGTTCAACTTTGATCCATAATAGAGAGCGAAGGTGTGGGCAAGCCAAAGACGCGGAACGATGAATGATGACAAATCATTAAGTTTATGATATATATGTTGCACTACAATTTACATCAACTAATCAAGATGTGCGTTGCACGTACACACTAACTAGTATTCACCAAATGACCAATTTAGCGCCTCAACTATGAGTTTGGTTTCTTTGTCATACAGACGAGAGGATAGACCTGGTATCCCTCTGTCCCGGAAAAAAATGCCACGTATTTGTTTTTTTTAAATTATGTATGTAACACTAAATCACGTCTAAATACATCTTAATTTAGACAAATATGTGACATCTTATGAACTGTTATTTTTAGTAGCTAGGGACTATGCTTATGAACTGGTGAACTGTGTGTAAATGTGTAATATTGGTGATACTATTGCAAGGTCACTAGCCAGAGAGAAGATGTGACTGCAACTGTTATCGGAATGGTACCAAACCTCGCCAATCTCATTTAGGCTAGGTTGCGAACAAACCAATCACCGAGAGCTTTTTAGCTCTAGTGATGCAACCCAAGCCAAGAAACAAATTGCTAAAAGTGGCTCGGAGCTCGTTTCGAACAGGCTAACACACACGGAGCCTACTCCTAGAGAGCGCAAAATCGGCCTAGGATATCAAACACGTCCTTAACCTACATGGAAGTCATCGTAGAGAGCCCAAAATCGACATATCAAACACGTCCTTAACCTCCATGCGCACTGACTGAGAGTGCACTAGAAAAACTTGGGTTGGTGTGTAAGACCAATCTAAAAATCTCAACAAGTGCCTGTGTGTTACAATTAATTGGCAAAACGGATGTGGCAAACTAGATTCTGGTGATGAGGCAAACTAGATTCTGGTAATCCACCCTGGTGTCCCACATGTTTGGATCGCAGGTTTAAAAAATATGGGAAAGACACAGAAACCTCACAACACAAAAGAACTGGAATAGTTGTTTGAATGGAACACAAGAATTTCACAGAAAAAGTGGCCCAAACTTGTGCGCTTGAGTCTAACAAAAAGGTTGGAGTGGGTGTTTAAATTTCTATAAAATTGATGCACAGGAATACAATTAATACTAGTAATTTATGTAGCGCCATTAAGGTAATCCGTAGGGAAAAGTCCTAAAAAGTTATGAAATTTCTATAATCCAAAGGCTTTTGGCTTGCATAAGTTATCCTGGTGGCTCTTTCCTTATCTCTACTAATAAGTTATGGATCGGTGGTGTTGGTAGGTCAAAAAAATCGGAACAAATTTTCATCCGTAAAAAAAACCGAGACTCCCAATACAATAAAAGTAAACAATAATTTTTTTTTTGCGAAACACAGTACAATCCAAGACGCTCATACATACGCGCACACACGCACACCCTACCCCTATGAGCACCTCACAACAAAGTGTCAAATCTGGGATTTGAACTCTGGTGGACTGGGGGTGCCACTGTCCTCCTAACCATCCAACCACAGGTTGGTTTTCAGTAAACAATAATTTCGTACGCTAAAAAAAACCACCGCCGGTAGCAGAACGTTTCGGGATCGATCTCTTATGCCTCATGCACGATTGTGGCGGACACCTCCGCCGGTTTTTTCTGTCCACCTAACGCTGGTTTTCCTGGTTTGCTAGGTCTTGTCCGTCCGTCACGCGTTGATTTGTCCCGGCCGCGACAGAAAAGGTAACGTACGCGCTGCTTCTTCGCGAAGGAAAGTTTTGACGTGAGCCCAACCCGGTTTGTTTCGTCCGTCGCGGTTGATTCAAGCAATCCGGGTTGAAATCCAAGGTAAGACACGATCCAATCTGTTTTGGACAATCAATATACAAAACGAGCAAGTATGTCTGCTGGAATTTGGGGCATTTAGCCTTTGGCCCATGGCCCATTATCAAATTCTAAAACTCACATGGTCCATTCCAATAATCAGTGACAGCACTAGTGGGAGCTAAAGTTTAGTCCCACATTGCTAGTTGGGAGAGAGTTGGAGTGGTATATAAGGTGGGCTGTTCTAGTCCTAGTAAGTGAGTGAGAAGAGAGAGAGCCCTCGCGCACTCCTCCTCCTCCGCCGCCCGCCTCGTCACGACGCGGCGCGGAAATTAATTGTGTAATCAATTTCGAGTCATTAACGGACGCGTTACTCAGCCGTTTTGCCTTCCGATTTTTCTGGATCGTGGCTGTGCCGACTCGGACGTGGGTTGCGTCCCACGACCTTCCCGAACCGCACTACATAAGCGCGGACTCCAACCCTACTCTGTACGAGACGCATACGAGACTACCTGTTTCCAGTTCATTGCGACGCCGCCTTCGTCTTCGTCATCCCGTCCGTCGGCGTGCACCGGACTGCCGGGACAGTAGGCCTCCGGAACCCTGCCTCTCGTGAACCTGTACGGGTGAGGGGCAATCAGGTTTTTGGGGAGCGCTCCGGCGCGACTACTGGCATCACGACGTCGTCATCGGACGACGAGTTCCTCCACACCGACAACTTCTTCCCGGACCTCAGCGACTTCTTCGACAACCTCAACATGGGCGACAACGACGCTGCTGCGAAGTATGTGATCTTGTCGTTTCTCTTTCAGTTTCTGTTAGAGTTTCTTCTTCTAGTTTGTGTGCCAGATGCGATCAGTTTATCTTGTTTAGATGTGATCTGTTCATCTACCTTACTAGTCTGCATGATTAGTTTATTTGTTAATTTCGTAGTCATGATTTATCATTTACTAGTACGGATTATTTCATATGAATATTTGCTTATATTTCCAACAATCCAAAAACCTGATTATAGGCAAATCAATTCAAGCAGCGTTGCTGCCGCTACTCGACCTCCCCTCTTTGATGGTATGCATTACAAGAGGTGGCGCACAAAGGCAGTTCTATGGTTTACAAACCTAGGTTGTTTTAGCGCCACAGATGCTAGACCTGAGGGGCCTCTCCCTGTAGAGGAGCAGGAAAAGTTTGAGAAGGTCGACGTCATGTTTAAGGCGGCCTTGTTCAGCATTCTTGGGGACAACATTGTTGACCCGTACTGTAGGATAACGTTGCATAGAAAACAAAAATTTTCCTACGGCGAACACGCAATCCAAGCCAAGATGCAATCTAGAAGACGGTAGCAACGAGGGGGTATCGAGTCTCACCCTTGAAGAGATTCCAAAGCCTACAAGATGAGGCTCTTGTTGCTGCGGTAGACGATCACTTGCCGCTTGCAAAAGCGCGTAGAAGATCTTGATCACGATCGGTTCCGGCGCCACGAACGGGCAGCACCTCCGTACTCGGTCACACGTTCGGTTGTTGATGAAGACGACGTCCACCTCCCCGTTCCAGCGGGCAGCGGAAGTAGTAGCTCCTCTTGAATCCGACAGCACGACGGCGTGGTGTCGGTGGCGGTGTAGAAGTCCGGCGGAGCTTCGCTAAGCTATGCGGGCAATATGGAGGAGAGGAGCTTGGCTAGGGTTTGGGAGGGGTGGCCGGCCACTCTATGGGGGGCGGCCAGCTTGTGGTCTTGGGGTTGGCCGGCCCCCTCCCTTGGCCCCTCATTATATAGGTGGATCCCAAGTGTTGGTGTCCAAGTCTTCGAATAAGACCCGAAACCAAAACCTTCCATAGGAGGGGGAAACCTAGCCCAACTAGGACTCCCACCCAAAGGTGGGATTCCCACCTCCCATGTGGGGGTGGCCGGCCCGTATGGTGGAGTCCACTTGGGACTCCACCCCATCTAGGGCTGGCCGGCCATGGAGGTGGAGTCCCTTGTGGACTCCACCTTCCTTGGTGGTTTCTTCCGGACTTTTCTAGAACCTTCTAGAACCTTCCATAGAACCTTCCGCGACATTTTATTTCACATAAAATGACATCCTATATATGAATCTTATTCTCCTGACCATTCCGGAACTCCTCGTGATGTCCGGGATCTCATCCGGGACTCCGAACAAATATTCGAACTCCATTCCATAATTCAAGTGCTACCATTTCAACATCCAACTTTAAGTGTGTCACCCTACGGTTCGAGAACTATGCGGACATGGTTGAGTACTCACTCCGACCAATAACCAATAGCGGGATCTTGAGATCCATAATGGCTCCCACATATTCAACGATGACTTTAGTGATCGAATGAACCATACACATATATTACCAATTCCCTTTGTCTCGCGATATTTTACTTTTCCGAGGTTTGATCTTAGGTATCACTCTATACCTTGTTCAACCTCGTCTCGACAAGTATTCTTTACTCGTACTGGTATGTGGTCTCTTATGAACTCAGTCATATGCTTGCAAGAAATTAGACGACATTCCACCGAGAGGGCCCCGAGTATATCTATCCGTCATCGGGATGGACAAATCCCACCGTTGATCCATATGCCTCAACTCATACTTTCCTGGATACTTAATCCCACCTTTATAGCCACCCATTTACGCAGTGGTGTTTGGTGTAATCAAAGTACCTTTCCGGTATAAGTGATTTAGATGATCTCATGGTCATAAGGACTAGGTAACTATGTATCGAAAGCTTATAGCAAATAACTTAATGACGAGATCTTATGCTACGCTTAATTGGGTGTGTCCATTATATCATTCACACAATGACATAACCTTGTTATTAATAACATCCAATGTTCATGATTATGAAACTAATCATCCATTAATCAACAAGCTAGTTTAAGAGGCATACTAGGGACTTCTTGTTTGTCTACATATCACACATGTACTAATGTTTCGGTTAATACAATTCTAGCATGATATATAAACATTTATCATAAACATAAAGATATAAATAATAACCACTTTATTATTGCCTCTAGGGCATATCTCCTTCAGTCTCCCACTTGCACTAGAGTCAATAATCTAGATTACATTGTAATATACCTAACACCCATGGCATTCTGGTGTTGGTCATGCTTTGCCCTAGGGAGAGCTTTAGTCAACGGATCTGCTACATTCAGATCGGTGTGTACTTTGCAAATCTTTACTTCTCCATCTTCGATGTACTCGCGAATCGAGTGGTAACGCAGCTTGATATGCTTCAGCCTCTTGTGTGACCTTGGCTCTTGTGCATTGGCGATGGCACCCATGTTATCACAGTAAATGATTAATGGGTCCAATGCACTAGGAACCACACCGAGCTCTACAATGAACCTCTTCATCCATACCGCTTCGATGAAGCCTCCGAAGCCGCTTATGTACTCGATTCGTTGAAGATTTCGCCACCGTGCACCGCTTCGAGCTTGCCCAGCTTATCGCAGCACCATTCAATATAAACACGTACCCAGATTGTGACTTAGAGTCATCAGGATCGTTGTTCCAACTTGCATCGGTGTAACCGTTTACAACGAGCTCTTGGTCACCTCCATAACAAAGAAACATATCCTTAGTTCTTTTCAAGTACTTCAGATATTCTTGACCGCTGTCCGTTGTTCCATTCCCTGGATCACTTTGATATCTCGCTAGTCAAACTAACAGCATGTGCTATATCCGGTCTAGTACATAGCATGGCATACATGATAGATCCTACTGCCGAGGCATAGGGGATGTTACACATCCTTTCTCTTTCTTCTCTCGCCGTAGCCGGTCCTTGAGTTTTACTCAATACCTTGCCTGGTAACATAGGTAAGAACCCTTTCTTACTTTCGTCCATTCTAAACTTCTTTAGAATCTTGTCCAGATATGTACTCTGTGATAGCCCTATTAGGCGTCTTGATCTATCTCTATAAATCTTGATGCCTAATATATACGATGCTTCACCAAGGTCTTTCATTGAAAAACTATTATTCAAATAACCCTTAACACTGCTTAATAGTTCTATATCATTCCCGATCAATAATATGTCATCTACATATAATATCAGGAATGCTACGTAGCTCCCACTCACTTTCTTGTAAATACAGCCTCTCCATGACACCGTATAAACCCGAAGTCTTTGATCACCTTATCAAAGCGTCGGTTCCAACTTCTTGATGCTTGCTTCACCATAGATTGAACGCTGAAGTTTGCATACTTTGTCAGCATTTTTAGGATCGACAAAACCTTTGGGTTGTACCATATACAACTCTTCCTCAATATCTCCATTAAGGAACGCCGTTTTGACATCCATCTGCCAAATCTCATAATCGAAAAATGCAGCTATTGCTAACAAAATCCTCACAGATTTTAGCTTCGCTACAGTGAGAAAGTCTCATCGTAGTCAACTCCTTGAATTTGTCGGAAACCCTTTGCGACAAGTCGAGCTTTATAGACAAGTAATATTACCATCAGCATCTGTTTTTCTCTTGAAGATCCATTTATTCTCGACAGCCTTTCGGCTATCAGGTAAGTCTACCAAAATCCATACTTTGTTATCATACATGGATCCCATTTCGGAGTTCATGGCTTCTTGCCATTTGTTGGAATCTCGGGCTCATCATCGCTTATTCATACGTCAGCAGTGGTCCTCATCATTGTTATCTACAATCATGACATTTAGACAAGGATCATACCAATCAGGAGTGGCACGTTCCCTTGTCGATCTGCGAGGTTCAATAGTTTCCTCGTTCAAGTTTCATGATCATTATCATTAGCTTCCTCTCGTTGCCGGTGTAGGCGGTACAGTACAACTTCCTGCATCGCGCTACTCGATCAACGAGTATAGATTCATCAATCTCATCGAGTTCTACTTTTCTTCCAGTCACTTCTTTAGTGAGAAATTCTTTCTCAAGAAAGGTTCCGTTCTTAGCAACAAAGATTTTGCCTTCGGATTTGTGATAGAAAGTGTACCCTATAGTTTCCTTAGGGTATCCTATGAAGACGCATTTCTCCGCTTTGGGTTCTAGCTTGTCTGGTTGTAACTTCTTTACATAGGCTTCGCAACCCCAAACTTTCAGGAACGATGACTTAGGTTTCTTATTAAACCATAATTCATACGGTGTCGTTTCTACGGATTTTGATGGTGCTCTATTTAAAGTGAATGCGGCTGTCTCTAATGCATAACTCCAAAATGATAACGGCAAATCAGTAAGAGACATCATACTACGAACCATATCTAAGAGAGTTCGATTACGACGTTCGGACACACCGTTAAGTTGAGGTGTTCCCGGCGGTGTCAATTGTGAAAGTATTCCGCATTTCTTTAAATGCATGCCAAACTCATAACTCAGATATTCACCTCCACGATCAGATCGTAGAAATTTGATCTTCTTGTTACGTTGATTTTCTACTTCACTTTGAAATTCCTTAAACTTCTCGAAAGTTTCGGATTTATGTTTCATGAAATAGATATACCCATATCTACTCAGATCATCTGTGAAGGTTAGAACATAACGATAACCACCGCGCGATGCTACGCTCATTGGTCCACATACATCTCGTATGTATGATTTCCAATAAGTCGTAGCTCGCCTCCATCATACCAGAAAATGGAGTCTTTGTCATTTTACCCATTAGACATGCTTCGCATCTATCAAGTGACTCAAAGTCAAGTGATTCAAGTAATCCATCAAGATGGAGTTTCTTCATGCGTTTCACTCCAATATGACCAAGGCAGCGATTGCCACATATAAGTAGAATTATCATTAAGTTTAATTCGCTTAGCATCAATGTTATGTATATGCGTATCACTACTATCGAGATCTAATAGAAATAAGCCATTCTTTTGTGGTGCTCGACCATAAAAGATATTATTCATAAAAATAGAACAACCATTATTCTCAGACTTGAATGAATAACCGTCTTGCATTAAACAAGATCCAGATATAATGTTCATGCTCAACGCAGTACATAATAGCAATTATTTAGGCTTAAAACTAATCCCGAAGGTAGATGTAGAGGAAGTGTGCCGACCGCGATCACATTGACCTTGGATCCGTTTCCAACGCGCATCGTCACTTCATCTTTCAGCGGTTGTCGTTTATTCTTTAGTTCCTGTTTCGAGTTACAAATATGAGCAACCGAACCAAGTATCAAATATCCAGGTACTAGAACGAGAACCGTGAAATGAACATCTATAACATGTATATCAAATATACCTTCTTTCTTCTTCTTGACAAGGCCGCTCTTCAGATCAGCCGAGATACTTGGAGCAATTACGCTTCCAGTTGTCCCTTCTCCTTGCGATAATAGCACTCAAGATCGTGCTTAGGGCCGTTCTTAGGTTTCATAGGAGGCGTGGCAGCTTTCTTGCCACCCTTCTTGAATTTTCCCTTAGACTTGCCCTGTTTCTTGAAACTGGTGGTCTTGTTGACCATCAACACTTGGTGCTCTTTCTTGATCTCAATCTCAGCAGCTTTTAGCATGCCAAAAAGTTCAGGTAACTCCTTGTTCATGTTCTCGCATATTGTAGTTCATCACAAAGTTCTTGTAACTTGGTGGCGATGATTGAAGGACACGATTAATCCCCAGTCTGTTAGGAATCACTATTCCCAAGTCATCGAGTTTCTTCGCATGCCCGGTCATGGCGAGCATGTGCTCACTAACGGAGCTGCCTTCTTCCATCATACAACAAGAAATGTTTCGATGCTTCATAGCATTCCATCGCCGCATGAGTCTCGAATATAGCTTTCAGCTCATTCATCAACTCATGAGGATCATGGTGCTCAAAACGTTTTTGAAGATCGGATTCCAGATCGCACGGGATGGCACACCGAACTTGAGAGTACCGAGTTTTCCGAGTCGCGTAAACAGCTTTTACTTCATCGGATTCATCTTCTGCGGGAGGGTCACCTAGCGGTGCATCAAGCACAAATTGCAGATTTCCGCCGAGAGGAAGATCCTCACATGACGGAACCAGTCGGTGAAGTTGCTATCGTTGCTCTTAAGTTTCTCTTTCTCTAGGAACCGATTAAAATTGATTGGGGACGCCATCTCTACAACATATATTTGCAATAGTTTAGACTAAGTTTATGACAAATTGAGTTCAAATTTTAATTCAACATAATTAAAAACCTAAGTGAACTCCCACTCAAAACAATATCCCTCGCATTGTCTTAGTGATCACACGAACCAAATCCACCGCACCTAAACCCGATCATCACGAGAAAAGGTGTGATTTCAATGGCGAACACTCAAAGTGTTCATCATATCAACCATATGATTCATGCTCTACCTTTCGGTATCACGTGTTCCGAGACCATGTCTCAGTACATGCTAGGCTCATCAAGGCCACCTTAGTATCCGCATGTGCAAAACCTGTCTTGCACCCGTTATATGTACTTATTGAATCTATCACACCCGATCATCACGAGGTGCTTCAAACGACAAGACTTGGCAACGGTGCTACTAAGGATGAACACTTTATTATCTTGAGATTTTAGTGAGGGATCATCTTATAATGCTACCGTCGCGATCTAAGCAAAATAAGATGCATAAAAAGGATTAACATCACATGCGGTTCATATGTGATATGATATGGCCCTTTTGTTCTTGCGCCTTTGATCTTCATCTCCAAAGCACGGATATGATCTCCATCATCTTCGGGCATGATCTCCATCATCGTCGGCGTAGCGTCAAGGTCAATGGCGCCGTCTTCATGATTGTCCTCCATGTAGCAACTATTACAACTACTTTGAAATACTACTCAACATGAAATTTAAAGACAACCATAAGGCTCTGCCGGTTGCCACAATACAATAATGATCATCTCATACATATTCATCATCACATTATGGCCATATCACATCACCAAACCCTGCAAAAACAAGTTAGACGTCTCTAATTTGGTTTGCATATTTTACGTGGTTTAGGGTTTTCGAGAGAGATCTAATCTACCTACGAACATGAACCACAACGTTGATACTAATGTTTTCAATAGAAGAGTAAATTGAATCTTTACTATAGTAGGAGAGACAGACACCCGCAAAGCCTCTTATGCAATACAAGTTGCATGTCGAACGAGGAACAAGTCTCATGAACGCGGTCATGTAAAGTTAGTCCGAGCCGCTTCATCCCACTATGCCATAAAGATGCAAAGTACTCAAACTAAAGATAACAAGAGCATCAACGCCCACAAACCATTGTGTTCTACTCGTGCAACCATCTATGCATAGACACGGCTCTGATACCACTGTAGGATAACGTTGCATAGAAAACAAAAATTTTCCTACGGCGAACACGCAATCCAAGCCAAGATGCAATCTAGAAGACGGTAGCAACGAGGGGGTATCGAGTCTCACCCTTGAAGAGATTCCAAAGCCTACAAGATGAGGCTCTTGTTGCTGCGGTAGACGATCACTTGCCGCTTGCAAAAGCGCGTAGAAGATCTTGATCACGATCGGTTCCGGCGCCACGAACGGGCAGCACCTCCGTACTCGGTCACACGTTCGGTTGTTGATGAAGACGACGTCCACCTCCCCGTTCCAGCGGGCAGCGGAAGTAGTAGCTCCTCTTGAATCTGACAGCACGACGGCGTGGTGTCGGTGGCGGTGTAGAAGTCCAGCGGAGCTTCGCTAAGCTATGCGGGCAATATGGAGGAGAGGAGCTTGGCTAGGGTTTGGGAGGGGTGGCCGGCCACTCTATGGGGGGCGGCCAGCTTGTGGTCTTGGGGTTGGCCGGCCCCCTCCCTTGGCCCCTCATTATATAGGTGGATCCCAAGTGTTGGTGTCCAAGTCTTCGAATAAGACCCGAAACCAAAACCTTCCATAGGAGGGGGAAACCTAGCCCAACTAGGACTCCCACCCAAAGGTGGGATTCCCACCTCCCATGTGGGGGGTGGCCGGCCCCCTATGGTGGAGTCCACTTGGGACTCCACCCCATCTAGGGCTGGCCGGCCATGGAGGTGGAGTCCCTTGTGGACTCCACCTTCCTTGGTGGTTTCTTCCGGACTTTTCTAGAACCTTCTAGAACCTTCCATAGAACCTTCCGCGACATTTTATTTCACATAAAATGACATCCTATATATGAATCTTATTCTCCGGACCATTCCGGAACTCCTCGTGATGTCCGGGATCTCATCCGGGACTCCGAACAAATATTCGAACTCCATTCCATAATTCAAGTGCTACCATTTCAACATCCAACTTTAAGTGTGTCACCCTACGGTTCGAGAACTATGCGGACATGGTTGAGTACTCACTCCGACCAATAACCAATAGCGGGATCTGGAGATCCATAATGGCTCCCACATATTCAACGATGACTTTAGTGATCGAATGAACCATACACATATATTACCAATTCCCTTTGTCTCGCGATATTTTACTTGTCCGAGGTTTGATCTTAGGTATCACTCTATACCTTGTTCAACCTCGTCTCCTGACAAGTACTCTTTACTCGTACCGTGGTATGTGGTCTCTTATGAACTCATTCATATGCTTGCAAGACATTAGACGACATTCCACCGAGAGGGCCCAGAGTATATCTATCCGTCATCGGGATGGACAAATCCCACTGTTGATCCATATGCCTCAACTCATACTTTCCGGATACTTAATCCCACCTTTATAGCCACCCATTTACGCAGTGGTGTTTGGTGTAATCAAAGTACCTTTCCGGTATAAGTGATTTACATGATCTCATGGTCATAAGGACTAGGTAACTATGTATCGAAAGCTTATAGCAAATAACTTAATGACGAGATCTTATGCTACGCTTAATTGGGTGTGTCCATTATATCATTCACACAATGACATAACCTTGTTATTAATAACATCCAATGTTCATGATTATGAAACTAATCATCCATTAATCAACAAGCTAGTTTAAGAGGCATACTAGGGACTTCTTGTTTGTCTACATATCACACATGTACTAATGTTTCGGTTAATACAATTCTAGCATGATATATAAACATTTATCATAAACATAAAGATATAAATAATAACCACTTTATTATTGCCTCTAGGGCATATCTCCTTCACGTACATGGCTTTCGACCATGGTAAAGATGCGTGGGATGCGCTCGAGGCCAAATTTGGGGTCTCGGACGCTGGCACTGAACTGTATGTCATGGAGCAATACTATGACTACAGGATGACTGATGAGCGCTCCGTGGTTGAGCAGGCTCATGAGATTCAGTCCCTTGCCAAAGAACTCGAGCAGTTTAAGTGTACCTTATCGGACAAATTTGTCGCCGGTGGCATTATTGCCAAGCTTCCTCCCTCGTGGAGGAACTTTGCTACTTCTCTGAAACATAAGAGACAAGAGTTTTCCGTTTCGGATCTCATTGGCTCGCTTCATGTGGAAGAGAAGGCGAGAGCAAAGGACACACGCGCTCGTAGTTTTGAGGGAGGTTCTAGTGCCAATGTGGTACAAAAGAAGAACTTTCAATCCCACAAGTCCAAGAATAAGAACAATGGAAAAGGCAAGTTTGATGAAAAGAACAAAGCCTCCAACTCAACCAACTTCAAGAGGAAGACTCCTTATAAGAAGAAAGGGAACTGCCATGTTTGTGGCGCTCCTGGACATTGGGCTCCTGATTGCCCAGTGGCGCTCCTGGACATTGGGCTCCTGATTGCCCAGAACGCCATGATCGGCGTGGGAACAGCGGCAAGTCCGCAAATGTTGTTATTGGTGCTGATACTGAGATGAAGGACGTTGGGTACGGTATTTCTCCTACTGTCCTTTCAGTATGTAATTCTCCTGATTGGTGGATAGACACCGGAGCCAATACACATGTATGTTTTGATGTCTCTATGTTTTCTTCTTATCAGGTCGCAAGGACTTCCTCCGTGCTGATGGGAAACGGCTCACGTGCTTCTGTTCGTGGTGTTGGTACGGTGGATCTGAAGTTTACTTCGGGAAAGACCATCCAGCTGAAGAATGTGCAGCACGTTCCCTCCATCAATAAGAATCTCGTTAGCGGATCGCTTTTATGTCGAGATGGTTTTAAGTTGGTTTTTGAGTCCAATAAAGTTGTAATTTCCAAGTGTGGACAATTTGTTGGAAAGGGTTATGTGTGCGAAGGCTTGTTCCGCTTATCTTTGTCAGACTTATGTACTCAAATTATTAATCACGTTTGCAATGATAGTGAGTCCGATATTTGGCATTCACGGCTTTGTCACATTAATTTTGGGTGCATGACGCGGCTAGCGAATATGAATATAATTCCGAAATTTGCTATTGTCAAGAAATCCAAGTGCCAAGTATGTGTGCAAGCTAAGCAACCACGTAAGTCTCACAAGACTGCGGAGGCAAGAGACTTGGCACCGCTGGAGCTTATACATTCAGATGATTGTGAAATGAATGGTGAATTGACAAAAGGAGAAAAAAAGATACTTCATAACTTTAATTGATGACTCTACTCGATATTGTTATGTGTACCTCCTGAAATCTAAAGATGAAGCTCTTAATCACTTCAAAATCTTTAAAGCTGAAGCAGAAAACCAACTTGATCGAAAGATCAAGCGGCTAAGGTCTGATCGTGGTGGAGAGTATTTTTCCAACGAGTTTGATTCTTTTTGTGCGGAGCATGGTATTATCCATGAGAGGACGCCTCCCTACTCACCTCAGTCAAATGGGGTGGCCGAAAGAAAGAACCGTACTCTAACTGATTTGGTTAACGCCATGTTAGATACATCGGGTCTCTCCAAGGCATGGTGGGGGGAGGCGATATTGACTGCATGTCATGTCCTAAACCGTGTCCCCACAAAGAATAAAACCATTACCCCGTTTGAGGAATGGGAAAGGAAAAGGCTGAAACTCTCTTACCTACGAACTTGGGGCTGTATGGCGAAAGTAAATGTGCCAATACCCAAGAAGCGCAAGCTTGGACCAAAAACCGTGGATTGTGTTCTTCTGGGATATGCATTTCATAGCATTGGCTACAGATTTTTGATAGTAAAATCTGAGGTATCCAACATGCATGTTGGTACAATTATGGAGTCGAATGATGCGACTTTCTTTGAGGACATCTTTCCTATGAAAGAAACGTCTAGCTCATCAATTCAGGAGATGCCTAGTTCATCTACTCAGGAATTATTTCCTGAACCTACCATGGCTATAGAACACTTTGACAATCCTGTAGAGGATGACAATGAAGCTCCCAAAAGGAGCAAGAGATAGAGGACAGCAAAGTCCTTTGGTCATGATTTCATTGTGTACCTCGTGGATGATACTCCCACTTCTATTTCAGAAGCATATGCATCTCAGGATGCTGACTACTGGAAGGAAGCTGTCCATAGCGAGATGGATTCCATCTTAGCTAATGGAACTTGGGAGGTTACTGATCGTCCTTATGGGTGCAAACCTGTAGGATGCAAGTGGGTGTTCAAGAAAAAGCTTAGGCCCGATGGTACTATTGAAAAGTACAAGGCACGTCTTGTGGCCAAGGGTTATACCCAGAAAGAAGGTGAAGATTTCTTTGATACATACTCACCTGTTGCCAGATTGACCACCATTCGAGTGCTACTATCCTTGGCTGCCTCACATGGTCTCCTCGCTCATCAAATGGATGTTAAGACTGCTTTCCTAAATGGAGAGCTTGAAGAGGAAATTTATATGGAGCAGCCTGATGGATTTGTAGTAGATGGTCAAGAAGGAAAGGTGTGTAAACTATTGAAATCTTTATATGGGCTTAAGCAAGCGCCTAAGCAGTGGCATGAGAAGTTTGAAAGAACTTCAACCGCTGAAGGCTTTGTTGTAAACGAAGCTGACAAGTGTGTATACTATCGCCATGGTGGGGGCGAGGGAGTTATTCTTTGTCTCTATGTCGATGACATACTGATATTCGGGACCAGCCTTACTGTGATTAAGGAGGTCAAGGAGTTCCTATCTCGTTGTTTTGAGATGAAGGACTTGGGAGTAGCTGATGTGATCTTAAACATTAAGCTGCTGAAGGATGACAATGGTGGGATTACTTTGCTTCAGTCCCACTATGTGGAAAAGATCCTAAGTCGCTTCGGGTATAGCGACTGCAAATCTTCTCCAACGCCCTATGATCCTAGTGTGATAATTCGTAAGAATAAAAGAATTGCTAGAGATCAATTGCGATACTCGCAAATCATTGGCTCGCTTATGTATTTAGCCAGCGCCACGAGGCCTGACATCTCCTTTGCTGTAAGTAAACTCAGCCGTTTTGTGTCTAGAACTGGAGATGTTCATTGGCATGCTCTTGAGAGAGTTTTGCGCTATTTGAAAGGCACTGCGAGTTATGGCATTCACTATACTGGGTATCCAAGAGTACTTGAGGGTTATAGTGATGCAAATTGGATATCTGACGCTGATGAGACTAAGGCCACAAGTGGTTATTTGTTTACACTTGGAGGTGGCGCTGTTTCCTGGAAGTCTTGCAAGCAGACCATCATTACGAGGTCAACTATGGAAGCAGAACTCACAGCATTAGACACAGCCACTGTTGAAGCAGAGTGGCTTCGTGAGCTCTTGATGGACTTACCTGTGGTTGAGAAACCAATACCCGCTATTCCTATGAACTGTGATAATCAAACTGTGATCATCAAAGTAAACAGTTCTAAGGATAATATGAAGTCATCAAGGCATGTGAAGAGGAGACTGAAAACTGTCAGGAAAATGAGAAACTCCGAAGTTATAGCGTTGGATTATATCCATACGTCTAGAAACCTGGCAGACCCCTTCACAAAGGGACCATCACGAAATGTGATAGAAAATGAATCGAGGGAGATGGGTATGAGACCCACACTATGAGCTACCCACGGTGGTAACCTACTCTATGTGATCGGAGATCCCGTGAATTAGAGCCGGGAGACAAGCTATTGGTTAGCTGGGAGGAGAGTATATATCCCTATAGCAATTTTACCACTCCGTAAGATGCAATACTCTCCTAATCTGCATGGCAGGTTGATAAATATCTTAATGTGTTCTAAGTGGCTTATTTTAGCAAAGATGTTGTCCTGCAGAACCTCTTTTGAAGAACACACCTATATGAGTCTGATTGTTAAACGTCGCAATCTATGAGAGTTGGGTGCTCTCTAGTAAACTCATGAAAGGCCCTGGAGTATGACGTATAAGCTCCAAACCGCGAGGAAGTCTCGCGGCAGCCTAGTATCGGTCTAGGCTTTGTATGAAGCTAGTGCGCAGAAAAACTTGTAGTTCAAGGCATAGTCCACTATCCAAGTTGCAATCTAGTGTAATATGAAGCTTTAAGTGGAAATTCAACTTAACAGTCTCCACGACATACCGGTATATAAAACAATGTTCTGGAAACTTATTGATGAGATGTGCCAATGAGAGTTTGTGGGGGATTGCTGGAATTTGGGGCATTTGGCCTTTGGCCCATGGCCCATTATCAAATTCTGAAACTCACATGGCTCATTCCAATAATCAGTGGCAGCACTAGTGGGAGCTAAAATTTAGTCCCACATTGCTAGTTGGGAGAGAGTTGGAGTGGTATATAAGGTGGGTTGTTCTAGTCCTAGTAAGTGAGTGAGAAGAGAGAGAGCCCTCGCGCACTCCTCCTCCTCCGCCGCCCGCCTCGTCACGACGCGACGCGACGCGCCGCGCCGCGGGTTGCGGGAATCTCGCCGAGCCGAGCTTATCTTTTTGCTGTTTGGGAAATTAATTGTGTAATCAATTTCAAGTCATTAACGGACGCGTTACTCAGCCGTTTTGCCTTCCGGTTTTTCTGGATCGTGACTGTGCCGACTCGGATGTGGGCTGCGTCCCACGACCTTCCCGAACCGCACTACATAAGCGCGGACTCCAACCCTACTCTGTACGAGACGCATACGCGACTACCTGTTTCCAGTTCATTGCGCCGCCGCCTTCGTCTTCCTCATCCCGTCCGTCGGCGTGCACCGGACTGCCGGGACAGTAGGCCTCCGGAACCCTGCCTCTCGTGAACCTGTACGGGTGAGGGGCAATCAGGTTTTTGGGGAGCGCTCCGGCGCGACTACTGGCATCACGACGTCGTCATCGGACGACGAGTTCCTCCACACCGACAACTTCTTCCCGGACCTCAGCGACTTCTTCGACAACCTCAACATGGGCGACAACGACGCTGCTGCGAAGTATGTGATCTTGTCGTTTCTCTTTCAGTTTCTGTTAGAGTTTCTTCTTCTAATTTGTGTGCCAGATGCGATCAGTTTATCTTGTTTAGATGTGATCTGTTCATCTACCTTACTAGTCTGCATGATTAGTTTATTTGTTAATTTCGTAGTCATGATTTATCATTTACTAGTACGGATTATTTCATATGAATATTTGCTTATATTTCCAACAATGTCTAGCAGCCTATACGAGCTGGATATATAGCAAGACGTAGTGGTTACGAACTTGGACTTACTCGTCCGGTTGCGTTCCTAATAATTCGTAGCCCTATATAAACAGGCCAGAATCGATTGATTGATCGACTGAAGCTCCTACTGCATCGCTCCGTCCGTGGCGACGGATGTCGGCGCCGTGCCCTCCTTCCCGTGGCTCTTTCGCGATCTCGGCTGCTAGGCTGATGGGCTGTCTGGAGCGGAGACCACGACGATGGAGGTAATGACTACATGGAGGAACATAATCGGATGGGTGACTGCGCCACGGCAAGCACCGCCACGTATTTTAGATGTGCGCGTTGCGGCATCCCCCTCTGGTTCTTTGTCGTGTCGGTTGCCCTATCTCGAGACTCCACCTTCATTCCCCACGTTTTCAGCCTCCCAAGTTGCCTCATGGCTTGGGGCCATGTCGACGGTCGCCATTAGTTTCATCCAACGGTTCTGCTCCTCCGCGCAGTGTAATGCTAGCGTGCACGGCGACGAAGGCTGGCGACATCGCTGGCTTGGTCGACGAGATGTTGGAGCGGACGTTTAGACTGCCTGCCGTTAAAGCCGATCAGTCCGGGGTCACATTGCGGATTTTTGATGCCCTCACCGAGATGGAGTCATGATTATGTCCGGGAGGCCTACTTTCAAACATCATGGATAATCGTGGGGTGAAACCGTTACGCACAGGCGCACAACATGAGGAGACGTGATTCAATGGTTGCAAAGTGAACGAGTTGACGCTCCTAGGAGCCTAGCAGTGTGCAACCATGCCCCTGGTTAGCAACGCAAGGGCCGAGTAACATCAACTGGCACACCTATTGATGGTCATCACACCGACGGTAGGGCAGGAGAAAGATGGGGGCGGCACGTTGGATTCCCCAGAGCGTAGCTGGGGTGGTGGCATCGGACTCAGAAGCAATAGCGGTGCAGGGTGTGCGTCGGGTAAGACGCCGTGGCGTTGGTGACATGTCCTGAGCGCCAGGAGGGAGGGTCGGCGTCCTTGCTAGCGTCAAGGAGATCAGGGAAGGAGGCAGAGGACCGCGAGTACCCGCACAACCACCACGGCGCTCCTCCAATGTTCTGCCTGTGTTTGTCGCTGATTTGTAGTGCATAATCTTGTGAGAAACTCCCTTCTGAAACCAACTACTTCTTGGATGAGTAAATCTTACTATTGTTGCTGCAAAAAAAACCAAGGTTAACAGTAATCATGGTTGTGTACTGTTGTACTGTTCCGAAAGTGTAGAGACGAGTAAGATCAATTGAAGTTACATGTTTCTAAATATCTCTGATTTACTATTATATTTCCGTGCCTTGTCGCCTTCGAGGCATGCGGATGAATCAGTATAAATAGCAATACATACAGTAAGGTATCCTAGCTTAAGCTTAAGCTTCTGATAAATTAAGATTCAGTAAATTACACTTTTGATGGCTAGACAGATAACTTGAACGAGTTACATCCAAACAAGAAGCTATAGTAAAGATCGGAGACATATGTATAAATATTTACATTTAGTTGTTGCATATATATGCATAAATGATCAAAGGGAAGTAACTAATTTTACAGTAGCCTATATTCAGTTTTCGGCAAAAATAAGTTGAATCAAGGTTTTCAAATTATCATCATGCCCGCAATGCTACAATATTTATAGAAATTAAGTATTGCTGGGTTATTTTGTTTAGAGAGACTATATACATGATAATCTTCCTTTATTTAAACAGTGCATTGATAATAGTAAGCAATGATGTTGATTATGAGGTTGGTCGAACCTTGGAATGAATTTCTCAAAAGTTGATTTTTTTTTAATATCCCGATGCAACACACGGGTATTTTTCCTAGTGCTTCTTATACCATGCACAGCACGGAGTTGCTAGTTTTTTTAAAACAGAAGGCCCTCGACCTGGCTTTATATATAAAGCCCTCATGGCAACGAAACAATCCACCACATACAAACAACGTCTGAGACCAAACACACACACGTACCATAAATCCATACATATGCCTCTCAGGCTACCCTAGGCAAGACAAAGAAAAGGTAGATCCTAGGCTAGGACGCCGCCTATCGTGAAGCTCCGGTCCTTGTCCTCGCCTGAAGCCGCCTAAGCTCTCCCAGCGCCTCGTCCGACCAGTACCCTCGAGCTCTGCATGCGTATAGACATTGTGAACATAACGTGAGCCGGATGTGCGATCACTTTCCCCTCTAGAGCTAGCTTGTTGCGTGTATTCCAAAGCGTCTAGCCTAACGCCGCAAAGGCATACCAAGCAAGTCTACGCAGGGGCCCGGACAGGCCTTGCACTAAGGAGATGAAGTCCCCGACCCCTGTCGGATTCCAGGTACATGAGAGGAGCTCCCTAACTCCAGCCCACAGAAATCTCCTTAGGTCTGCACACCGTGGCCCAGTCCACCATATGGTATTTGCGTTTGTTCCCCACTCCTTCCCAGAAGAAACGGCTCCTCGAGGTGTTCATCGCCCCATGCGTAGAATTGTAGAGAAGGTATAAACCCATAGCGAATATCGGAAGACTCGAGAGACAAGAGTTCATCAGCTCTAGTCGACCCGCCGATGCCAGGAAGAGACCCTGCGAGGGATCAACCCTATGCCCGACCTTCTCCGTCAGAAAGGACCAATCCGCTACCGTCAGCCTCTTGTCGCGTCTGTGCCAGGGAGTTGCTAGTTTGGGCGCTAGAGGAAAATAGTCGTCGCATCTGTGCCAGAGTTTGATCAGTTTGATAGTGGAGGTACTAAACAAGCCTGAGCAGATCTAATCATCATTTTGATTTTTGCAGGTACTAGTCCGCAATGC
Organism: Lolium perenne; assembly: GCF_019359855.2. NCBI lineage: Eukaryota > Viridiplantae > Streptophyta > Magnoliopsida > Poales > Poaceae > Lolium > Lolium perenne. The sequence continues at coordinate 92,603,973 of NC_067250.2, read as the reverse complement.
AGGGCAAAGGCATAAACCGATTTGCCAAAAAGAAGTTTCTAAGACAAGCCTGTTCCACCAGTTCCACCTACAGAACATCAGCATTCACCAGACTTCACCACATGACAGCTATGCAACACCCAGATCCTCCAGAAGTTTGTACGCATAACTTGCTTGATGTTCATCGCCCTAACTTCACTGTTAAGACTAATAAGCAACAACTGGGTCTGACGAACACCGGAAACAATCCCAAAGACATCGTAAACAGGATCCATATATTCCAGGTAACCATTGGAGCAGATCTCCTATGGACTGTTAGTTGTCTTGCATTACCCACCACTGCGAGATCACATAGTTCTACATTTATACACTGTCTCGATAGATAGAAATCTCGCCCGTAATGGAGTTACAACACAGGATGATCATGATGCTAGGCACATCCAAAATCAACAAGTCATCTAGCTAACCACGGCTCAAGATGCATTCAGCTAGTAGGTGGTAATGATTTTGAGGACTTCTTTCTCTTGGAAGCCAATGCCGATAGTATCTTTTTGCGTGGGCCCTGCAAGCACAATCAAGTTAGCAAATTAATATGGATGGAGCATCTTGGGAAGAAGACACTATCTGACTAGAGTACACACTGGTAAAGTCAGAGATCAAGCTTTAGGCAGAAGCTCTACAGGGACAGCAAGAAAAATGAAAGCTACAAAATAATAAATGGACGTCGTTGTAGTAAGCGGGGCATGGTATAACTCAAGAAAATGGTTTGCCAAACCTTTACGTGGACTGTGAGCTACTTCGTATATAATAAGTCTGATGATACTGAAGCTGAACGCATAGATAAAGTGGAGATTAAAGTACAAATTACTTGACCAGTTTATTTCAGTCTACCCAATCAATGCTTATACTTGTTATCCCAGGAGTGGACTTGATTATATACACGTTAGTAACTGAGCTGACTGGATACAAACTCTGTACATAGACACACGCCAAGCAAAAGAGAATGAAAGACATAATCAGTACACTAAATCACTCGACTGCAACAATTTCACTTTGATGGCTCTACCAACCTCATCCAGAGAAGATCAGCACAAATCGTTATACCAGTTTAGTCTTCTCAGGAAGAAAGATTTCATATTTTAACAAAATAGTTTAAACACATTTTGGGGGAAAAGGGGGACAAACTTCTAAACTGTACAATAAACAATTTATCAATTTAAGTGCTTGCAGTACCATTGGAATTCCTAAAGACTTCATATCTTCCTCATTCATGTGAACCAGTGCTTTCATATCAACCTGAAAAGTGAATATACATCAACAAATTTAGTAGCACATCCACGGTTTGAAATTGCCACATAAATCAAACATGCCTCTTCAGCCTGGAAATTTATGGAATACTTCTCCAGATCAAGAGACTTAAGCAATCTGTCAAGCGAGGTATCAGCCTGCACATTCCAAATAAACAAATTATTAGCATTCACTAGAGAATACACAATGATGACACCCTAAAGTAAGCAACAAGCATCTACTATTCCAGACAAGAATAACCATTCAGCGTACAGTCATACTAAACTAGGCAGATGACTTTTTTGGATCCAAACAAGCAAACATCCCACAGATGCAGGGGATTAACATACATAATAATCTACTAGCAAAAGTGCCCGTGCGTTGCACCGGGGGAACAAATACACAAACGCTCGAGCAAATCTTCCGAGTTGAAACTTCTCCTATTTATTACCATCGTCGATGGTGGTCACATTTTCTCCTATTCATGATGAAATTAATCACGGTTGCAAGCCCATTGCTGCACTGACTTGTAATATCGCGAACTTGTAACGATGGTGGGTTCCATCCTTAATTTTTACTAAGATATGAATTCAGAACAATTTACCGTTAGTACAAACATAATATTATTATATATCTTTGCACGCAACATTTACCAATCAAAATAAAGCTAGAAAGAATAAATGTAAACATTCTCGAAATTAAAAATTTGAAGTGAGACACGATTATTTCATTTTGCATCATAGAGATTTAATAGTAAAAATATGAATTTGGTTACATCTAAAATTTGAAACATCAAGAAATCATTCAGGACGATCAGAGATGGGAGTCATTATTCCAGCAAGACAGCCTCATAAAGCATCCCCTATTCTTTGGAGTTTCCATAGTTGAACTACCTTTTGTCCTAGAGAGAGCTAACATGTTCTGTTCATCTAATCACTGACACGACACCATCTCGTCCAAGAAACCAAAGATTACAGCGAAATATTTCCAAAGCGATTGGCACACATGCAATAGCAGGTATAGATTGAGCCAAATATCTCAGCAATTCTTTATACAATACATACTGCCAATTGTTAACTTGAAAAGTATTATATCGTTGACATGTAAAACACCCATGAGGGCCTGTAGTGGGGTTGTATGTGGGCGTGGCGCTGGGTACAACAACATCAAGGTGATGTTCCACATCGGGCAAGTCCATGTTGGTTTCTCCTTGTATTGGAATTCGTCGTCAGCTCCAATTCTTCCTCGTCCTCGTCTTGGCCATGGTGATCCGCCGGCAGCATGGTCTACTCGAGCAACCCAAATTGTCCTCGTTCAGCTACAATCCCCACTTGTTCTGGGCTTGATCCTAGATCTTAAAGTGTTGTGCCGGTGGCAGTGTGGCCGCCTCGAGCAACCCGCCGTAGTTGCAGGCTCGTAGCACTTGTTGTCGCTTGCCATGGCTAGCCGCCGGCGGTGTGAACTTCATGAGCAGCCCATCGTCGTTTGCCATGACGAGCTGCCAATAGTGTGTTCTTCTCAAGTAGCCAACACCCAGCTGGAGTTCTCTCCCCTTGCGCCTGCTTCCCTCCCTCCGGTTGAGGTCTCCCGCTGCTGCGGTATATGGTGCACAATACAGGTATTGTAGTCGATCAGATATACTTCCGCAGAGACAACTCATCCATCGGATCGGCTCAGTGCGGCCTGCAACATTTGGTGATTTTTGTTATCATATTTTAGGTTCCGTGTTCTTCCTGCTCGATAATAAAATATATGTGCTAGTAATGGTGTTCCTAAACCGTGGTATTCATGCACCACGCAAAAATAATTATTCCAACTATTCATTCGTCTCCAGCTTTGTTGCCGTCGTTTCTAAAAGTACCTCTAATGTTCTTTTTTTTTGCGTAACCTCTAATGTTTAATTCATGGAGGCTAAATTCCACAACAATGCTTAGCCAAAATAATTGGCCTCAATGCACAACAATGCTTACCGTGAGTTGGAAGTGGAGCCAGAAAATTCCCCTTCTTATTGAAGGGTTCCCTTGCCGTGGCTCTATATGGATTAGATAGGCATGCTTCACTGATGATGACGGTCCAGCCAACGAAGAGCTGGAGCGCGTGGAGATGACCTTGGATTCAGTGGGCAGCGCGTAGGGGCGTTGCGAGGCGGCCGCCGCCACTGCAGGGCTGCTGGCGGCTCCGTCCACCGTGCGCCATCCGGATCCCAGGCCAGTTGCGCATCCCCACCCCTTCTGTTCGATTTTGAATAGCACGAGGATGGTAACGAGCTATCCTTCTGTGCCGTCTTCCGCCGGAGCGCCGCGCCGCCGAGGGGCTGTTCATCGTCGTCCTCAGTCTCTCTATCCCGGCAAGGACAACATGTAGTTCGTCCGGCTCACGGTGTCGTCCTCTCTGCGTTCAGGCCTGCTCTCGCCCCCGCTCTTTTTTGGCACCAAGCCCCGTCGTCCGTGAGCGCTCCGCCCCCGCCCTCTAAATCCTTCTCTTGTCCCGCTCTTTTCCGTCGCCGGTAGCCGCCGTTTCGTGGCCGAGCTCCCCTCTTGTCAATGGTGCTACCTCTCGTTGATTCACCTTCCTGATATTCTAGGCTAATCAGAGCGTATATAAGCTGGTGGTATTTATCTTAATGTAACGATGTGGGACTATTGAACCCCATTCAATCAACTGACTGCAAGAACTTTCGTGATTTCTATTACCAACGGAATTGGCTTGTGGCCCATTAATTGATACAGGAACGGAACGAAGCACCAAAACTGCAGTGCCCCTCCTGCATCGAGCACCTTCTTTTCTGATCGATCTCCTCTCGATTCCCGAATGCAGCAACAGCGACTGCGCGTGCGAGAATAAAAGGCGATGAACCGGTACAATGGCAGTCTGCATATTATGTATTTTGGTGGGAGGGCAAAACGGTCCAAAAAATGTTGTTGACGAAAATTTTGGCAGAAACCTTAGCTCCTTTATTATTAGGTATAGATACCAATATTATGAACGGTATTAGTTACGGGAGGAGGGGGGCCAACCATGGGCCCAACTAGGGGCTTAGCCCATTAATCTTTCAGTTTAGGGTTTTAGCTCTTTATATACTGGTTGTAACGAGGCAAAAAATTAAGCAATAATAATATTCATTATTGCCAACTCCCTGAGGAGTCGGTCTCCTAACCCTAGCCGCCGCCCCTCCTCTCCAGCCCGCGCACGACGGCGCCCTGCCGCCGGCGTCCGCCGCCTCGCCCGCACGTCTCCCCCTCCTTGCCCTACAAGCTACACCCTAGGGCGGGTAGAGCTATTGGTTCCACCAATTTGGTATCAGCTAGCTCGGTTGCGATCATGTCGTCTCCGCTGCCGACTACCACGCCGTCCGCGCCTCCGCCCGCCCCCTCGACCATCGCCACCACGGCGGGCTCTCCGGTGGTCGCCATGACGGCGGGCTCCGCCGCGCAGGCGCCCGTCATCTACACGCCCGAGCAGATGAGCGGGGTCATCAACGACCTCGTCACCGCGGTCCAAGGCATCCGCCTCTTCTTGATCGGCTCCCAGGGGCCCCCGACGCCGCCGCAGTCGGCCGTCTTCTCCGTGCCGGCGCCCGCGCCATGGGTCCCGCCCTTCACGGGCGTCCCGCCGCAGCCCACCGGCGTTAGCCCAGCCACAGGACGCGGTGGCCGCCGTCGGCCCCCGCCGGCCGAGCGCCGCAGCCCACGGGGGCGTCCCCATCCACCAGATTCGATTTCCCCCGTCGCCGTCTCCGCTGCCGGCGTGGCTCGCAGCGTCGTCGACACAGCCGGTCTACACCACCACCGGCGAGCCACCGATCCCCTCCCTCCCGGGCGCCGCCCCCGGGGGTATGCACGCCCCCATGGGGCGCGCCCCGACGCGCATGGGCCCGGCGGGGTCACACAGCCACCGCCCCCCTACACCAAGGTCGACTTCGCCACCTACGATGGGTCGGAGGACCCCCCGAACTAGCTTAGCCAGTGCGAGCAGTTCCGCGGGCAGCGCACCCTGGCATCGGATCGCACCTGGCTTGCCTCCTATCACTTCCGGGGCGCCGCCCAAACATGGTACTACTCCCTCGAGCAAGACGAGGGCAGCATGCCTCCTTGGGACCGCTTTCGGGAGCTATGCCCCTTTCCCTTCACGTCCACGGTGCAGGACTTCGTCGATCGCTTTCAGGCACTCGCCTGCCACGCCCCGGGTGTCACGGGGCAACAGCGCGCGGAGCTCTTCGTCAGCGGACTCCCAGATCACATACGGGTGGACGTGGAATTGCAGGCCCCCCACGACCTGCAGACGGCGATGCACTACGCTCGGGCGTACGAGCGCCGGGCCCAGGCGCTGCAGCCGCCTCCCCCGAGTCGCGGGACCCGGCCACCCGCCCGCCCCCCGCCGGCCGCGGCGTCGACCACGCGGCCAGCACCGGCCGCTCCAGCAGCGACGCGGCGTACCTTCCGGCGCCTCACCCCGGCGGAGCAGTTGGAGCGCCGTCGCCTCGGCATGTGATTCAACTGCGACGAGCCCTACGCGCCAAGTCACGTCTGCCTGCGCCTCTTCTACTTGGAGACGGTAGACGACGGAGACTGGCCTCGACGCTGAGCCGGCCACGGCGTGCGTGGTCTCGCTCCATGCGTTGGCGGGCATTCGCAACGAGCAGATGATGCTCCTGCCGGTGATGATACACGGCGAGCAGCTGGTGGCCCTCCTCGACACCGGCTCCACACATAACTTCCTGCCGGAGGCCACCATGTGTCGCTTGGGCCTCCAGCCGAAGGGCGGCGATCACCTCAGCATCACCGTGGCCAACGGCGACCGCCTTCGCTGCCACGGCATGGCGCAGCACGTGCCGCTCTCCATCGGCGACGAGCACTTCACCATCGCGTGCGCCGGCATCGACTTGGGCTGTTTCGACTTCATCCTCGGCGTGGACTTCTTGCGGCCCCTCGGGCCCATACTGTCAGACTTCGCCACCTTGACAATGACCTTATGGCGCCAGGGCCGCCGCGTCTGTTGGACGGGCATTGGGTGCGCCGCCCCGGCACCGCAGCTACAGCTCACCACGGCCGACATCGACTCCGAGCACCCTCTGTTGGCCCACCTCCTGCAGCAGCACGGCGACCTTTTCGACGAGCCGCAAGGCCTCCCGCCTACCCGGGTGTACGATCACTGTATCCACCTCGCCCCGGACACGGCGCTGGTGGCCGTGCGGCCTTACCGCTACCCTCAGCTGCAGAAGGACGAGCTCGCCGCAGGCGTCATCCGGATCTCTACATCGCCGTTCTCGGCGCCGGTGCTGCTCGTCCGCAAGACGGATGGCACATGGCGTTTCTGCATCGACTACCGCGTCCTCAACGCGCTCAAGCTGAAGGACAAGTTCCCCATTCCGGTGGTCGACGAGCTTCTTCACCAAGCTTGACTTACAGTCGGGCTACCACCAGGTGTGCATGCACCCGGACGACATCGCCAAGACGGCGTTCCGGACCCATCATGGCCACTTCGAGTTCGTGGTGATGCCCTTCGGCCTCACCAACGCGCCAGCGACATTCCAGGCCCTGATGAACGATGTACTCCGCCCCTACTTACGTCGGTTTGTGCTCGTTTTCTTTGACGATATTTTGATCTACAGCGCCTCGTGGGCGGAACACCTACAGCACGTCGCCATCGTCTTCAACGAGCTTCGAGCGCATCATCTCCGCCTTAAGCGCTCGAAGTGCTCGTTCGGGACGACATCGGTCGCCTACCTCGGCCACGTCATCTCCGCCGAGGGGGTGGCCATGGACGCCGACAAGGTGGCGGCCGTCGCCGCGTGACCGCCTCCTCGTTCGCCGCGCGCTCTCCGCGGCTTCCTGGGTCTCGCCGGGTACTACTGGAAATTCATCCGGGACTTCGGCATCATCACGACACCTCTCACGCAGCTTCTGCGCCGCGACGCCTTCGCCTGGGATGACAAGGCCACCGCCGCATTCGAGGCCCTGAAGGGGGCCCTCACGACGGGCCCCATTCTCCAGATGCCGGACTTCGCGCGGCCGTTCATCGTCGACTGCGACGCCTCCGGAGTGGGGTTCGGTGCCGTGCTTCACCAGGGCGATGGCCCGCTTGCCTACTTCAGCAGGCCTTTCGCCGCACGCCATCTCAAGCTTGTGGCGTACGAGCAGGAGCTCATTGGCTTGGTGCAGGCCGTGCGCCAATGGCGTCCCTACCTTTGGGGACGCTCGTTCCAGATTCGCATGGACCACTACAGCCTCAAGTACTTGTTGGATCAGAGACTCGACCGTCCCGCGGCATCAGTGGATCAGCAAGTTGTTTGGCTTTGATTTCACCGTGGAGTACCGACCGGGGCGCCTCAACACCGCCACCGACGCTCTCTCTCGCCGCGACGCTGCCGATGAGGACGGCGCACCCGAGGGGATGGGCGATGTGCATTCGTTCGGGCCCCTCCTTCGCCCTTTTCGACACCATCCGCCAGGCAGCGCCTGACGCCCAGCTCCTGCGACAGCAGCTGGAGGCGGGCGAGTTGGAGGCGCCATGGCACTGGGCTAAGGGGCTCCTCTTGCACGGGCGTCGTATCATCGTGCCCGACCATGACGATCTTCGACACCAGGTGCTCCTACTGGCCCACTCGTCAGGCCATGAGGGTGTCCAAAAGACCCTCCACCGTCTCCGCACCGACTTCTACATCCCCGATGATCGGGCCTTGGTCCAGGACTAGGTGCGCTCTTGCGAGATATGCCAGCGCAACAAGACGGAGACGCTGCGACCGGCAAGGATGTTGCAGCCGCTTGAGGTGCCCTCCCAGGTCTGGGCCGACATCATGGACTTCATCGAGGGCCTCCCCAAGGTGGGCGACAAGTCCGTCATCCTCACGGTGGTCGACCGCTTCTCCAAGTACGCACACTTCATCGCGCTTGGCCACCCGTACACCGCCGCGTCCGTTGCTCGTGCCTTCTTCGACGGCATCGTCCGCCTCCACGGTTTCCCCGCGTCGATCGTCAGTGATCGGGATCCAGTGTTCACGGGGCACGTCTGACGTGACCTTTTCAGGATGGCGGGCGTCAAGCTCCGGTTCAGCACGATGTTTCATCCTCAGACGGACGGCCAGTCCGAGGTGGTTAACAAAGTGATCGCCATGTACTTACGTTGTGTTACAGGTGATCGTCCTCGCGCATGGGTGGATTGGCTCGCTTGGCCGGAATATTGCTACAACACCTCCTACCACTCCGCCCTGCGTGCCACGCCATTTGAGGTGGTCTACGGCCGACCGCCACCGCCCATTTTGCCGGTCGATCCGGCGACCACTTGGACGGAGGCTGCGGGGGAGCTTCTCCGCGACCGCGACGAGATGCTTGCTGAGGTGCGGCAACGTCTCGTTCAGGCCCAGCAGCTCGCCAAGCACTACTACGACGGTCATCATCGCGAGGTGGCCTATGTGGTGGGAGACTGGGTGTCGCTGCGCCTTCTTCATCGATCCACCCAGTCCCTCGACCCGCGTGCGAGGCGCAAGCTTGGGCCTCGCTACGCTGGCCCCTTCATCATCTTGGAGCACGTGGGCATACTTGCATATCGCCTTCAGCTGCCAGCGGGCTCCCGCATCCATGATGTCTTTCATGTGGGTCTGCTGAAGCCTTACCGTGGCGAGCCGCCGGTAGCGCCACCGGCGTTACCACCGATCGCCGATGGCAGTCTTCTTCCGAGCCCGACGAAGGTGTTACGTGCCCAGCTCGTCGCGACATTTGGTACTTGCTGGTGCAGTGGGAAGGCCTTCCGGAGGAGGAGGCTACTTGGGAGAAGCGCGAGGAGTTCAGCCAGCACTACCCCGACTACCAGCTCGAGGACAAGCTGTTTGCACAGGCGGGGAGAGATGTTATGACCGGTATTGATTACGTGAGGAGGGGGCCCAACCATGGGCCCAACTAGGGGCTTAGCCCATTAATCTTTATCAGTTTAGGGTTTTAGCTCTTTATATACTGGTTGTAACGAGGCAAACAATCAAGCAATAATAATATTCATTATTGCCGACTCCCTGAGGAGTCGGTCTCCTAACCCTAGCCGCCGCCCCTCCTCTCCAGCCCGCGCACGACGGCGCCCTGCCGCCGGCGTCCGCCGCCTCGCCCGCACGTCTCCCCCTCCTTCCCCTACAAGCTACGCCCTAGGGCGGGTAGAGCAGTTGGTTCTACCAACCAAACTTAAAAGATCAAGATGAAATTAAAGGTTGCACATATTAAATGTTCAGGCAGAAAGCAGTTCCATTGTATTGACAGCACTCGCCAAATAAATCAAAGGGTAACATGCTAATACAGTATTCACCTATTAGACTAGAAGACCAAACGAAATTGTAATAGCAAATCAGGATAAGAGCTTATAAGAATACGCATAGAACTATCTCACCTTTTCCTGGGATTGCTTGGGTGCAGTTGATGTGTTTACTTTTTGAGTGACAGGAAGGGCAGGAGGAGGAGGAGCAGCAGCAGCAGCAGCAGCAGGGAGTTTCCTCTTTTGAACAGGTTTAGCACTCTTAGCAATCTCAGCTATAGGTTCTGGGACCTGAATTGTGCTACTCAGTTGAGGGCGCCGAACTCCAGATAACTTTTCACGAAGATCTGGAACTGATGATCTCCTCACAACCTCGGTGCTTTGCCTAAAGTGTGATTTTTGGACTGCTTGGAGATTTCTGGAAGCAAGTACAGCTTAACCATGCACAACAGAAGAACCAAGATAACAGTAAATCTCCAAAGGGGGCGTAGAAAGAAATGGCATGCTCAAAATTATTCAAGCACTGTTCCTTACATGGACTTTGGGTTCCTACAGAATCCTTATAGAGCTCACGCCTCCAAGTCCCATCAACTTGGCGAAACCTGTAAAACGCCCAATATGAAAGATGTTAAGAATATCAGTTTCCTCTCTCTAAAAAAGCATGTTAACAATTTGCAGTTCAGGGACCAGGTGAAAACAATGCGCCCATTCAAGATTTTAATAAGCTGAAACATCACCAAGCACTCAGGCAGGACAAGATGGGGTGATGCCAACTGGTATCTAGATGATCAGCCTTGCTGTCACAAGAACCGCCATCAGTGCCAAAATTGTCCCATATCAGGCAATGCTGGTGCACACGGGCATAATGTTCTAAAACGTATTTGATATAAGTGAGAATGCAAAAAAGGCCGCTGATTGATCACATTTGCAGAAGCAACAGTAGCGGTTCCTCTATGTCTGATTAATCACACCGCCAGCAAAAACCACTAGACAGAGTAGCTACTGATCGGATCCTATGTTCCATAATAGCCAAACTCCGGATCCCATGTACGACACACCTAATCAGACCCACTTACACCGAAAAGGGCACTGAGCTCCGTTGATCAAGCATCAAGCTAGCTAGCTACCGAGAGCACGAACTCCCCAATTCCACGGCCCTAAGCCACATTTCCGACCCATCTCGACTCGATTACGGATCTCAGAGCAGAGGCTGCGAGCGTGCAACATCAAGCAGCGCAAGAAACAGCTGAAGCAGCAGTGGTACCGAGGGAGCGAGCGCACCTTTTGGCGGAGTCGAGCCGCGGGCGAGAGCCTCCGCCGCCGCCTCCCGAGCCGAGGCGGTCCCTGACGGAGCGCTTCCGCCCGGAGACCCTGTCGGCGTACATCGCGGGCGCGGATGGAGGCGAGGGCGGCAGCGGCGAGCGCGTAGGGTTTCGTCGGCGAGGAGCGGAGCGGCGGAGAGGCCGGGGACGGAATCGGCGAGAGGCGGAGGTGCTTTTGGGAATTTTTCTCAGTCAGGCACGGTGGAACCTATTCATCGCTCAATGCGAGCCCTATCTGGGGCGCCGCACAGGGGCGTATTGGTTGGGCCGGCCCATTACTACCGATGGGTGTGCTTTCTCTTCTTGGGTTTTCGTGCGTTTCGGACGTTTACTGGTTTTTTCCGGTTTTTCATTTTCTGTGCGTTTTTTCCGGTTTTCCGTCTTATCTTTTTCTATAATGTTTATTATAATATGAAAAATTTCGAAATCAGAATAATTTTTAAATCCAACCTAATTTTAAATTTAAACATTTTTCAATTTTGAACATTTTTATAACTGAACAATTTTTTAATTTCCACAGTTTTCAAATATGATTTTCTAAAAAATTAAAAAAATCAACTCTGAACATTTATCTAGTTTGATTTTTTTTTGAATTTGAACACTTTTTAAATCTGAACATTTTTCGCATTTGAACATTTTTCAAATCTGAACAATTTTCTAATTGGAACATATTTTGGATTTAAACTTTTCCAAATTTTGAACAGTTTTCAAATTCAAACAATTGTTCAAACATTGAATATTTTTCGAAAGGAAACAACCAGAAAAAACGGCAATAGACAGCATTTAGCGATGGTTCATCCGGAAGACCGGAACGAGGGAGCTCGTCAGCCTGTGCAAGCACGAGAGATAATTGGGCCCGGCCCAGGTGGTGTATCCTTGAGCGATATGGTCCAAACAGATCGCTTAAAGCGATCTATAGGACCTCCCGGCAGGCACCAGTATAATTGGGAAGTCTCGGAAGGGCGAATGGGCGCATTAATTTCCAACTCGGCCCATTGTGATTGAGAGAGAAATAGCCTGTGGGCTGGGCTCAAAATCGGCCCAATAAGAAAAAGTCCAAACGTAATAGCTCGTTCTGGGAAAAAGCATCTATGGCTGAATTAGCGGTTTTGCACTAAATAAAAAAGGTCTCAGAAAAGACAATTATAGTTTTCAAACCTGCAAATCCGTCAAGGAAAATGCCGGCGGAGTCGGTGCCCGGTGCTGGAGGTCGAAGATGGTGTCGGCGACCAAGGACCTGATCGTGTTTTTGTGAAAAGTTTTAGGGGCTTGATTGTAAATCTCAAGTCCCATGATGTATTTTCTTTCTTTTTGAGAGGGATTTTTGTAATCATGTACCAGCCTCTTAAATAATGCAATTTCTAAGCCCTTCGAGGCCTCTCCAGTTCAAAAAAAAATGAAACACGCGACAAAGTGGTAGGAAACACAACCCTCTCCTCTTTTAAGGTAGTAGAGAAACCCTCAAAATCCATCGAGGAAAACACCATGGTACACCTCGGGAATCGGACGCGATGCATCCCGGCTCCGAGCTCGCCACATGTGATGTGTCCTCTAATTAATCTAAAAGGAGATAACCAGGTGGGACTCGCAATAGACCTTATCCCTCTTTGAGTGATTCTCCGTAGAAATTTCCCCAATACTTCTCGCATGCGACCATGGATGCCTCGACACTGCATCAAGCGTCTCGTCCTCCTATGTCACCTCCTGGTCCCCCGCCGAATTGTCCTCAAGTTCGAGCCCGAGGTCAACACTAGTTCCACGGTCCCTCGCGCCCGCCGCCTGTCCCCACATCTTCTATAGCTGGAGAGGGGGTGTCGATGTCCCGCACCAATTCTTTATTCGATTGGAATCGTGGTTGTCGTTGCTGTTGCAAGTTGGGTGCTGCGAGGGATGGCCTTTCTACAAGGGGCGGCCAGCCTTGATACGTGGAGCAGGTGGCGTTGTTAGCCAGCGGTTGCCGTCGTCGCTACCAAGGCACATAGGCTCTTACTACCATGGACCATGGGCGTTGATGCAAGCGCTTAGCATGTTGTTACTCCATGTTGATGTTGTGGCAAGTTCTTCAGCGACTGTAGTTCCGAAGCACTCTATCCAACTTGTCGCCCACCAACGCACTACTGGGGAAAGCCTTATTGCCAGCGCACCAAAAAAGGCTACTGCCGATGCACAACTACAAGAATTCCGGTCTATTGCAACAATATTTATTGTCGCGGCCTTTTTTGTTGCAATAAAACGCAATATTGCCACCAAATGACGGTTTGTGGCGATACCTATGTATTTTGCCACAATTTAGTTCTGTTGCATTAATTCCCCTTTTTGTTGTAATAGAGGGTGCATATTACAACAAAACACGGTGTCGTGGTATTAAGGTGGTGATATTGTGACAATTACGGTTCGTAGCATAAGCTGGGCATCTTGTTGCAATAGAGGCTAGGTAATGCAACAAAAAATGTATTCATGGAAATATACGCACATATATTGCAACATAATTTCCATGTTGCGTTTTGTTGGGGGATGGCCCCCGGTAGGCCAAAGGCGTGGCAAACTTGCTTTGTTTTAGCTATCAAGATACCGGTTTAAGGATTAATCCGGATAACCAAGTTAAGCTGTTTACAGCCAAGTGAAACTATACCGGTATCCCAGGAGGGGTATGCCGAAATGCGGCTAACTTGAGAAGAAGCCGGAGTACCGACAGGAGCTCAACTGTAGCATGTCGGCATTCTGGTCAAAGATTCCATAAGGACAAGAGGACATAGATGAGCGAAGCACATCAGCTTTAATCGAAGCTCTGAAGCCAAAGTAGAAGGTGACGTAAAAGCTACCGGAAGAGGTCATCGCTCCCTGATTAAAGATAGGACCGGTGTCATTGAGACCAAAGAAGCTTTATAAAGTAGCTTAGCTCATCAAAGATGCCATTAGGGTTTCTTCCCTTGTAAGCCACCCTTTACCCTATATAAGGAGAGGGAGCGCACCCCTGCGCTGGACGATTCACTAGTTGACAGTAGAGAGAAGTAGAGCAGGATAGAGGTGCGCACCTTGTAGTCCGTACGTTCTTCAACCTTTGGCCAAGGGCCAAGTTCATCAATCTATACCGGAGTTTATTCCCAAATCCTTTCCCTTGTTACCAAAACCCTCCCCCGAATCCTCTAGCGCACATTCGGCCCCAACTTAAGCCATCATATGGCATCTGTCTGTTCACCACGATGACAGTTGGCGCCCACCGTGGGGCCAGCAGCTGCGCTTGCTGGAGTTCATATTCGGGCGGGCCTCTTCACCATCTTCGGCGAGTGCGTGGTCTCTGGCCTCGTCTACCGCCTCGGCTCGCTAGACTTCATCAACGACAACGCGGGCTGCTTCGCCAACGGCAGTCGCTACCCGCAGAACGGCCGCATCATCGAGTTCGGCAGCCACCGCATCTACCTCGGCACCGTCAAGGAGCGCCAGTACCCCTCGCCGGTGCTGGTGGCGCCGGATCCGCCAAGGTCTTCATTAACTCGTGGGCTGCACTCCGGCCACGCTGCCCGCAGCGTGGAGGTGTTGATGGCTAGCGCGGCAGCCGCCAGCAAGGAAGCTGCGGCAGAAGGCGCCGGACAAACCAAGTCTGCGCGCACGGCGAAACCACCGACCGAGCGCGACGAGGTCGTCGCAGGAACATCTGCAGCACCACCGGAGACGCCTCTCCAAGTGGCCATGAGCGTGTTGGCAACGCCCATCGCGCAGAATATCGACCCCGCAGCAGCTCAAGCCGAACTGGAGGCGCAGCGGCAGAAGCTGCTCTCCGGCGGAGCGGACGTCATCAAGGCTCAGCGAGAGCTCAACCTAACCCTACGCGAGTATAATGCTGCCCATGGCTTTGCTTCTGTTAGCGCTCAGCCTGCTAGAGTAGCGGAAAACCGGCTTAGAGGTTGCAACCTAGATCAGGATTTGCGTTGGGAGGTTCTTGCCAGAAAAAGCACGTCGGTATCTTTGACCATTGTAGAAAAACCTAAATACAGCAGTCCGGATAAAACGATAAAATTTGCTAGGGCTGCAGTAGAGATGTGTGAATCGCTTTCTGGCGAGGCTTTAGCAAAACAACAGGATCGGGTACGAGAGTTTCTTGATCAGATTGAGGCACAAAATGCTGAGCTTGCTAAGATTAACAAAGCAGTTGCAGCGTCAAAATCGGTTCGTTCGGCAAAGAGTGCCGGAAGCAAGTCGCATGGGCAGGCATCATCCCCCATCCCGATAGAAGAAGAGAAAAAGAGGTAAATGCGCAGCAGATGACTGTGTATGATCCGGTTCTGGCCAGAAAACAACAAACCGGGCAACATGAGGCCGGTAGAAAAAGCCAAGGGGCAGGTCGTGGCTATGCTAGAAATGGCTACGCCGGTAAAGGTGAAACCGGGCAAAATTATCGAGTGGCAAGGGCAGCTTATGCTGAGGAAGAAATGCCTCCACCAAGGTACCGGCAGGAAAAGGCCGCGGTTCCGGTACGGTACGATGAAGCTGATTCCGGAATAAAAAGAGTTTACCGGAACCCTTTGGGAGAACGTGTTAGAGAAAGATGCCTGCCAGACTGAGATGCGAGGCACAGGCTGGACAGGGTATATCTATCCGAAATAATCGAAGCCGAATGTCCTCCGGGTCCGCAATGCTTTGGCCCACGGATCATGAGGGAAGAACCACCGGTATGCAACTTCTAGTTGCCCCGTGACACAAAAACATATGATGGAACCACGAAGCCGGAAGATTGGCTTGCGGACTATGTGACCGCAGTGTACGCAGCTGGTGGTGGAGGAACCGCGACAGGCGGAGGAAACCGGCGCTGGGCCGTGAGAATCATAACGTCCTTCCTGGTAGGACCGGCACGCATATGGCTTAACAATTTGCCAAAGGGAAGCATAAATGGCTGGCTTGATTTTGAGGAAGTTTTCGTGAGCAACTTCAGCAGCACGTACCGGAGGCCAAACAGACCGCAGCAGCTCGCTCTATGCCTGCAGCGCCAAGATGAAACAGACCGGGACTATCTAACCCGATGGAACTCCACAAGGAACTCCTGCGAAGGAGTGATAGAGGCACAGGCCATTGCCTCGTTCTGCAATGGGTGCCGAAGAGGTTCACCACTGTGGCAGAAGCTGCAGAGAAACATGCCAACCACTTTGGCTGAAATGATTCGAGTGGCAGATAGCTACACGTTGGGAGATCCGATGCAGCCAGCGGTACAAGCTGAGCCGGCGCAAACGAGTCAACCACGCCAAGATCCATACCGGAACAACCACCACAACAAAAGAAGGGAGGATTTTCCGGATCGGAGATACGGAATGCAACAAGTGGCCGCAGTGTAGGACAATTCCAGCGCAGACGGAAGCCAAAGACAGAAAACCGGATCGCAGCCGTGGGCGGGTCCAAAGAAACAGTGGGTTGAAAAGAAACCGTGGCAAAATGAGGAAAAGTATACCATGGAGTCCGCTATGGATCAGCCGTGCCGCTGGCACACGCCGAATCTGGCAAGACCGGCAAATCACTTAACAGGAGATTGCTCCTGGACCAAGAGGTTGATGGAGAGAGGCATGGTGAAAGATGCCAGGAACCAAGGTTTTGAGAGGTTACCACCACCACCGCCGCTTACCGGAGCAAATGCGCAACCGGTGCAGGCTCAGCCAAACTGGCCGCAGCAACAAGAAGTTCATCAGGTGGCACAAGGTATTAACCAAGCCCCACCACCGGCACCTTTAGGCCGGAACGTTTATCATGATCCAGACATGTGCTGTGTTGTGTTCGTAACAGAGCCGAGAGACCGAAAAATTGTGCATCGCCGTTCCATGGAGGTGAACACGGTGATACCGGCAGTACCAAAGTACATGTTGTGGTCAGATCAAGAACTGACTTGGTCGTTCAAAGATCATCCGAAAGTGATGCCTAATCCGGGCGGATATGCTCTGGTGGTGGACCCAATCATGCATGGGCCAGTGTCGCGAGTCCGGTTCAGCAAGGTGCTGGTGGACAATGGGAGCAGCATAAACATCATGTACCGGCACACCATGCAAACGCTTGGCATAACACCAAACATGCTGGAGCCAACTGATGGCGTGTAACACACACGTTCGTTGGGAACCCCAAGAGGAAGGTGTGATGCGCACAGCAGCAAGTTTTCCCTCAGAAAGAAACCAAGGTTATCGAACCAGTAGGAGCCAAGAAGCACGTTGAAGGTTGTTGGTGATGGAGTGTAGTGCGGCGCAACACCAGGGATTCTGGCGCCAACGTGGAACCTGCACAACACAACCAAAGTACTTTGCCCCAACAAAACAGTGAGGTTGTCAATCTCACCGGCTTGCTGTAACAAAGGATTAGATGTATAGTGTGGATGATGATTGTTTGCAGAAAACAGTAGAAACAGTATTGCAGTAGATTGTATTTGATGTAAAAGAATGGACCGGGGTCCACAGTTCACTAGAGGTGTCTCTCCCATAAGAAATAGCATATTGGGTAAACAAATTACAGTTGGGCAATTGACAAATAGAGAGGGCATGACAATGCACATACATGACATGATGAGTATTGTGAGATTTAATTGGGCATTACGACAAAGTACATAGACCGCTATCCAGCATGCATCTATGCTTAAAAAGTCCACTTTCAGGTTATCATCCGAACCCCTTCCGGTATTAAGTTGTAAACAACAGACAACTGCATTAAGTATGGTGCGTAATGTAATCAATAACTATATCCTCGAACATAGCATCAATGTTTTATCCCTAGTGGCAACAGCACATCCATAATCTTAGAGGTTGTCGTCACTCCCCTGCATTCACGGAGACATGAACCCACTATCGAGCATAAATACTCCCTCTTGGAGTTACAAGCAATGACTTGGCCAGAGCCTCTACTAGCAACGGAGAGCATGCAAGATCATAAACAACACATAGATAGATTGATAATCAACATAACATAGTATTCTCTATTCATCGGATCCCAACAAACACACATGTAGCATTACAGATAGATGATCTTGATCATGATAGGCAGCTCACAAGATCAGACAATGAAGCACAATGGGGAGAAGACAACCATCTAGCTACTGCTATGGACCCATAGTCCAGGGGTGAACTACTCACACATCAATCCGGAGGCGACCATGGCGGTGTAGAGTCCTCCGGGAGATGATTCCCCTCTCCGGCAGGGTGCCGGAGGTGTTCTCCAGAATCCCCCGAGATGGGATTGGCGACGGCGGCGTCTCAGTATGTTTTCTCGTATCGTGGCTCTCGGTACTGGGGGTTTCACAACGAAGGCTTTAAGTAGGCGGAAGAATTAGGTCAAGTGGGCGCCCGAGGGGCCCACACCACAGGCCGGCGCGGCCAGGCCCTGGGCCGCGCCGCCTGGTGGTGTGGCCACCTCGTGGCCCCACTTCCTTTCCCCGCAGGTGTTCTGGAAGCTTCGTGGAAAAATAGGGACCTGGGCGTTGATTTCGTCCAATTCCGAGAATATTTCCTTACTAGGATTTCTGAAACCAAAAACAGCAGAAAACAGCAACTGGCTCTTCGGCATCTCGTTAATAGGTTAGTGCCGGAAAATGCATAATAATGACATATAATGTGTATAAAAATTGTGAGTATCATCATAAAAGTAGCATGGAACATAAGAAATTATAGATACGTTTGAGACGTATCAAGCATCCCCAAGCTTAGTTCCTACTCGTCCCGAGTAGGTAAACGATAACAAAGATAATTTCTTAGTGACAATGCTACCAACATAATCTTGATCATACTATTGTAAGCACATGTAATGAATGCAGCGATCGAAACAATGGTAAATGACATGAGTAAACAACTGAATCATAAAGTAAAGACTTTTCATGAATAGTACTTAAAGACAAGCATCAATAAGTCTTGCATAAGAGTTAACTCATAAAGCAATAATTCAAAGTAGAAAGTATTGAAGCAACACAAAGGAAGATAAAGTTTCAGCGGTTGCTTTCAACTTGTAACATGTATATCTCATGGATATTGTCAACATAGAGTAGTATAACAAGTGCAATATGCAAGTATGTAGGAATCAATGCACAGTTCACACAAGTGTTTGCTTCTTAAGGTAGAGAGAAATAGGTGAACTGACTCAACAATAAAAGTAAAAGAATGGTCCTTCAAAGAGGAAAGCATCGATTGCTATATTTGTGCTAGAGCTTTTATTTTGAAAACAAGAAACAATTTTGTCAACGGTAGTAATAAAGCATATGAGTTATGTAAGTTATATCCTACAAGTTGCAAGCCTCATGCATAGTATACTAATAGTGCCCGCACCTTGTCCTAATTAGCTTGGACTACCGGATCATCACAATACACATGTTTTAACCAAGTGTCACAATGGGGTACCTCTATGCCGCCTGTACAAAGGTCTAAGGAGAAAGCTCGCATTGGATTTCTCGCTTTTGGTTATTCTCAACTTAGACATCCATACCGGGACAACATAGACAACAGATAATGGACTCCTCTTTAATGCATAAGCATGTAGCAACAGTTAATGTTCTCATATGAGATTGAGGATGTATGTCCAAAACTGAAACTTCCACCATGATTCATGGCTTTAGTTAGCGGCCCAATGTTCTTCTCTAACAATATGCATGCTTAACCATAAGGTGGTAGATCTCTCTTACTTCAGACAAGACGGACATGCATAGCAACTCACATGATATTCAACAAAGAAATAGTTGATGGCGTCCCCAGAAACATGGTTATCGCACAACAAGCAACTTAATAAGAGATAAAGTGCATAAGTACATATTCAATACCACAATAGTTTTTAAGCTATTTGTCCCATGAGCTATATATTGTAAAGGTAAAGAATGGAAATTTTAAAGGTAGCACTCAAGCAATATACTTTGGAATGGCGGAGAAATACCATGTGGTAGGTAGATATGGTGGACACAAATGGCATAGTGATTGGCTCAAGGATTTTGGATGTATGAGAAGTATTCCCTCTCGATACAAGGATTAGGCTAGCAAGGTTATTTGAAACAAACACAAGGATGAAGCGGTACAGCAAAACTCACATAAAAGACATATTGTAAACATTATAAGACTCTATACCGTCTTCCTTGTTGTTCAAACTCAATACTAGAAATTATCTAGACCTTAGAGAAACCAAACATGCAAATCAGATTTTAGCATGCTCCATGTATTTCTTCATTAATAGGTGCAAAGTATATGATGCAAGAGCTTAAACATGAGCACAACAATTGCCAAGTATCACATTATTCATGATGTTATACCAATTACCACATATATCATTTTCCAATTCCAACCATATAACAATTTAACGAAGAAGAAACTTCGCCATGAATACTATGAGTAAAGCCTAAGGACATACTTGTCCATATGCAACAGCGGAGCGTGTCTCTCTCCCATACAATGAATGCTAGGATCCATTTTATTCAAACAAAACAAAAACAAAAACAAACAGACGCTCCAAGCAAAGTACATAAGATGTGACGGAATAAAAATATAGTTTCAGGGGAGGAACCTGATAATGTTGTCGATGAAGAAGGGGATGCCTTGGGCATCCCCAAGCTTAGACGCTTGAGTCTTCTTAATATATGATGGGGTGAACCACCGGAGCATCCCCAAGCTTAGAGCTTTCACTCTCCTTGATCATGGTGTATATCATCCTCCTCTCTTGATCCTTGAAAACTTCCTCCACACCAAACTTAAAGCAACTCATTAGAGGGTTAGTGCACAATTAAAATTCACATATTCAGAGGTGACACAATCATTCTTTATACTTCTGGACATTGCACAAAGCTACTGAAAGTCAATGGAATAAAGAAATCCATCAAGCATGACAAAACAGGCAATGCAAAATAAAAGGCAGAATCTGTCAAAAACAGAACAGTTCGTAAAGACGAATTTCTAACAGGCACCAGACTTGCTCAGATGAGAAAACTTAAAACTAATGAAAGTTGCGTACATATCTGAGGATCACTTACGTAAATTGGCATAATTTTCTGAGTTACCTACAGAGAATTAGACCCAGATTCGTGACAGCAAAGAAAACTGTTTCTGCGCAGTAATCCAAATCTAGTATCATACTTTTATTAGAGACTTTACTTAGCACAACAATGCAATAAAACTAAGATAAGGAGAGGTTGCTACAATAGTAAACAACTTCCAAGACACAAATATAAAACAAAATTACTGTACTAAAAACATGGGTTGTCTCCCATAATCGCTTTTCTTTAACGCCTTTCAGCTAGGCGCAGAAAGTGTGTATCAAGTAACATCAAGAGACGAAGCATCAACATCATAATTTGTTCTAATAATAGAATCAAAAGGTAACTTCATTCTCTTTCTAGGGAAGTGTTCCATACCTTTCTTGAGAGGAAATTGATATTTAATATTACCTTCCTTCATATCAATGGTAGCACCAACAGTTCGAAGAAAAGGTCTTCCCAATATAATGGGACAAGATGCATTGCATTCAATATCCAAGACAACAAAATCAACGGGGACAAGGTTATTGTTAACGGTAATGCGAACATTATCAACTTTCCCCAAAGGTTTCTTTGTAGAGTTATCAGCAAGATTAACATCCAAATAACAATTTTTCAATGGTGGCAAGTCAAGCATATCATAAATTTTCTTAGGCATAACAGAAATACTTGCACCAAGATCACATAAAGCATTACAACCAAAGTCATTGACCTTCATCTTAATGATGGGCTCCCAACCATCTTCTAGCTTCCTAGGAATAGAAGTTTCGCGTTCTAATTTCTCTTCTCTAGCTTTTATGAGAGCATTTGTAATATGTTTCGTGAAAGCCAAATTTATAGCACTAGCATTAGGACTCTTAGCAAGTTTTTGTAAGAACTTTATAACTTCAGAGATATGACAATCATCAAAATCCAAACCATTATGATCTAAAGCAATGGGATCATTGTTCCCAATGTTGGAAAAAATTTCAGCAGCTTTATCACAGGCAGTTTCAGCAGTTTTAGCAGTTTCAGGCAATTTTTCGCGCTTTGCATTAGAAGTGGAACCATTGCTAACACCAATTCTTTTACCATTATTAGTAGGAGGTGCAGCAACATGTGTAGCATTAGCATTACTAGTGGTGGTAATAGTCCAAACTTTAGCTACATTATTCTCTTTAGCTAGTTTTTCATTTTCTTCTCTTTCCCACCTAGCATGCAGTTCAGCCATTAATCTTATATTCTCATTAATTCTAACTTGTATGGCATTTGCTGTAGTAACAATTTTATTTTAATTGTCCCTATTAGGCATAACTTTCAATTTCAAAAGATCAACATCAGCAGCAAGACTATCAACTTTAGAGGCAAGCATATCAATTTTTCCAAGTTTTTCTTCAACAGACTTATTAAAAGCAGTTTGTGTACTAATAAATTCTTTAAGCATGGCTTCAAGACCAGAGGGTGTATTCCTATTATTGTTGTAAGAATTCCCATAAGAATTACCATAGCCGTTGCCATTATTATAAGGATATGGCCTATAGTTGTTACTAGAATTGTTCCGGTAAGCATTGTTGTTGAAATTATTATTTTTAATGTAGTTTACATCAACATGTTCTTCTTGTGCAACTAATGAAGCTAACGTAACATTATTAGGATCAACATTTGTCCTATCATTCACAAGCATAGACATAATAGCATCAATCTTATCGCTCAAGGAAGAGGTTTCTTCGACAGAATTTACCTTCTTACCTTGTGGAGCTCTTTCCATGTGCCATTCAGAGTAATTAACCATCATATTATCAAGAAGCTTTGTTGCTTCACCAAGAGTGATGGACATAAAGGTACCTCCAGCAGCTGAATCCAATAGGTTCCGCGAAGAAAAATTCAGTCCTGCATAAAAGGTTTGGATGATCATCCAAGTAGTCAGTCCATGGGTTGGGCAATTTTTAACCAAAGATTTCATTCTTTCCCATGTTTGTGCAACATGCTCAGTATCTAATTGTTTAAAATTCATTATGCTACTCCTCAAAGATATAATTTTAGCAGGGGGATAATATCTACCAATAAAAGCATCCTTGCATTTAGTCCATGAATCAATACTATTCTTAGGCAGAGATAGCAACCAATCTTTAGCTCTTCCTCTTAATGAGAAAGGGAACAATTTTAATTTTATTATGTCACCATCTACATCTTTATACTTTTGCATTTCACAAAGTTCAACAAAATTATTGAGATGGGCAGCAGCATCATCAGAACTAACACCAGAAAATTGCTCTCGCATAACAAGATTTAGTAAAGCAGGTTTAATTTCAAAGAATTCTGCTGTGGTAGCAGGTGGAGCAATAGGTGTGCATAAGAAATCATTATTATTTGTAGTTGTGAAGTCACACAACTTAGTATTTTCAGAAGTGGCCATTTTAGCAACAGTAAATAAAGTAAACTAGATAAAGTAAATGCAAGTAACTAATTTTTTTGTGTTTTTGATATAGAGTGCAAGACAGTAAATAAAGTAAAACTAGCAACTAATTTTTTTGTATTTTGATATAATGCAGCAGACAAAGTAGTAAATAAAATAAAACAAGACAAAAACAAAGTAAAGAGATTGCGATGTGGAGACTCCCCTTGCAGCGTGTCTTGATCTCCCCGGCAACGGCGCCAGAAAATATGCTTGATGGCGTGTAACACACACGTTCGTTGGGAACCCCAAGAGGAAGGTGTGATGCGCACATCAGCAAGTTTTCCCTCAGAAAGAAACCAAGGTTATCGAACCAGTAGGAGCCAAGAAGCACGTTGAAGGTTGTTGGTGATGGAGTGTAGTGCGGCGCAACACCAGGGATTCCGGCGCCAACGTGGAACCTGCACAACACAACCAAAGTACTTTGCCCCAACGAAACAGTGAAGTTGTCAATCTCACCGGCTTGCTGTAACAAAGGATTAGATGTATAGTGTGGATGATGATTGTTTGCAGAAAACAGTAGAAATAGTATTGCAGTAGATTGTATTTGATGTAAAAGAATGGACCGGGGTCCACAGTTCACTAGAGGTGTCTCTCCCATAAGAAATAGCATATTGGGTAAACAAATTACAGTTGGGCAATTGACAAATAGAGAGGGCATGACAATGCACATACATGACATGATGAGTATTGTGAGATTTAATTGGGCATTACGACAAAGTACATAGACCGCTATCCAGCATGCATCTATGCCTAAAAAGTCCACTTTCAGGTTATCATCCGAACCCCTTCCGGTATTAAGTTGTAAACAACAGACAACTACATTAAGTATGGTGCGTAATGTAATCAATAACTATATCCTCGAACATAGCATCAATGTTTTATCCCTAGTGGCAACAGCACATCCATAATCTTAGAGGTTGCTGTCACTCCCCCAGATTCACGGAGACATGAACCCACTATCGAGCATAAATACTCCCTCTTGGAGTTACAAACAATGACTTGGCCAGAGCCTCTACTAGCAACGGAGAGCATGCAAGATCATAAACAACACATAGATAGATTGATAATCAACATAACATAGTATTCTCTATTCATCGGATCCCAACAAACACACATGTAGCATTACAGATAGATGATCTTGATCATGATAGGCAGCTCACAAGATCAGACAATGAAGCACAATGGGGAGAAGACAACCATCTAGCTACTGCTATGGACCCATAGTCCAGGGGTGAACTACTCACACATCAATCCGGAGGCGACCATGGCGGTGTAGAGTCCTCCGGGAGATGATTCCCCTCTCCGGCAGGGTGCCGGAGGTGTTCTCCAGAATCCCCCGAGATGGGATTGGCGACGGCAGCGTCTCAGTATGTTTTCTCGTATCGTGGCTCTCGGTACTGGGGGTTTCGCAACGAAGGCTTTAAGTAGGCGGAAGAATTAGGTCAAGTGGGCGCCCGAGGGGCCCACACCACAGACCGGCGCGGCCAGGGCCTGGGCCGCGCCGCCTGGTGGTGTGGCCACCTCGTGGCCCCACTTCCTTTCCCCGCAGGTGTTCTGGAAGCTTCGTGGAAAAATAGGGACCTGGGCGTTGATTTCGTCCAATTCCGAGAATATTTCCTTACTAGGATTTCTGAAACCAAAAAGCAGAACAAAGAATCGGCTCTTCGGCATCTCGTTAATAGGTTAGTGCCGGAAAATGCATAATAATGACATATAATGTGTATAAAACATGTGAGTATCATCATAAAAGTAGCATGGAACATAAGAAATTATAGATACGTTTGAGACGTATCACCAACGCACACTACTTTCCATGGAATCGTTCCGGGACTATCCTGTTCACCCATGGGCAAAGTCCGGGTGGATGTGCTGTTTGGAGGGCATGACAATTGTCGCGTTGAAAACATATTGTTCGAGGTGGTTCACCTGGACAACCCCTACCATGCGCTACTTGGGAGACCGGCACTGGCAAAATTCATGGCCTCCACTCACACCGCGTATCTCAAGATGAAGATGCCTGCACCAAAAGGACCCTTAACTGTGGTTGGAAACTACAAAGTGTCGCTTGAAACCGCGTCCACTGGTTCAAATCTGGCAGAATCGCTGGTGATAGCGGAGGAAAAGAAAAGAATGCAAACTGCTGTTGTGCTGGCTCAATCCTCTCAGCTCAACTTAGCGGCAATGAGTGGCAACTTGCGCACACCGGCTTTCAAGCCAACCAAGGAAACAAACTACATCGTGCTGGATCCGGCTTACCCAGAGCGCATCGTCCGTATCGGTGCTAGCCTGAATGAAGCATAGGAAAGCGCGCTCATCAACTTCCTCCGTGAGAATCGGAACATCTTCGCCTGGTCTACTGATGACTTGGTGGGTGTTCCGAGGGAGTTGGCTGAGCACTCTCTGAACGTCCGGAAGGATGCGAAGCCGGTGAGACAACCTTTGCGCCGGTTTGCTGAAGACAGGAGAAAGATCATTGGTGAAGAGGTAACAAAGTTGCTAGTTTCTGGTTTCATCGTGGAAGTACTGCATACTGAGTGGATAGCCAATCCGGTGCTGGTCGAGAAGAAAAAAGAGGAAGACCCCAAAGCTCCTAAGGTGTAGTGCATGTGCATCGACTACACCAACCTGTACAAAGCCTGCCCTAAGGATCCATTCCCGCTACCCCGGATTGGTCAAGTGATCGATTCCACTGCCGGTTGTGAACTGTTGTCTTTTCTGGATGCTTATTCCGGTTTCCAGCAAATTCCCTTAAAAAGGAAGCTCAAATTAAGACTGCGTTCATTAGCCCGCACGGGGCTTATTGCTATGTCACTATGCCTTTTGGTTTGCGCAACGCTGGTGCAACGTACCAGCGCTGTATGCAAAAATGTCTTCATGATCAAATTGGTAAAAATGTGCAAGTCTATGTGGACGATGTTGTGATAAAAACAAAGGTGAAAGATACCTTAATCGATGACTTGCGGCAAACGTTTGACAACTTGCACCGGTTCTGGATGAAACTTAATCAGACAAAATGTACCTTCGGCGTTCCTGCCGGAAAGCTACTCGGTTTCCTGGTGTCAAGCCGCGGTATCGAGGTGAATCCGGTAAAAATCCGGGCCATCGAAAGAATGACAATACCGCAAGATCTTAAAGATGTGCAAAAGTTTACCGGAAGCTTGGCGTCGCTAAGCCGGTTCATAAGCCGGTTGGGATAAAAGGCTTTGCCGCTCTATGCCTTAATGAAAAAATCTGATACTTTCATCTGGACCCCTCAGGCAGACAGAGCATTCAAAGAGCTCAAGAAAATGCTAGCCACGGCACCGGTGTTGGCTTCACCTTTGGAAAGGGAACCCATGCTGCTTTACATAGCTGCAACAAACCGGGTTGTGAGCATTGTGGTTGTGGTAGAAAGAGAAGAGGAAGGAAAATCCGTGCAAAGGCCGGTGTACTACCTGAGCGAGGTGCTCTCCCTCTCAAAGCAAAACTACCGCACTTCCAGAAAATAACTTACGGCGTGTTCACGGCCGCTACAAAGCTCAAGCACTATTTTGAGGACCACCCAATGAAAGTGGTAAGCGAGGCACCTATTTCGGACATCATGTGCAACAAAGACGCTAGCGGCAGGATTGCCAAATGGGCGATTCAGCTGTCACCCGGTGTACGAAAGAAGGGATGCCATAAAATCACAAGCTTTGGCAGATTTCCTGGTCGATTGGGCGGAAATGCAGTACAAGACACCGGAGCAAAAAATAGAGTATTGTAAGATGCACTTTGATGGATCCAAACTCAAGGAGGGTCTAGGTGCCGATGTGGTTCTCACCTCACCAAAGGGAGATAACCTGCGGTATGTTCTGCAAGTACACTTCAGGGCGTCGAACAACATCGCTGAATATGAAGCTCTGGTTCATGGGCTCAAAGTTGCAAAAGAAATTGGTGTACACCGGATCATTTGCTACGGTGATTCAGATCTTGTGGTGCAGCAGTGTTCCAGAGATTGGGATGCAAAAGATGCCAACATGGCCGCATACCGGTTCCATGTGCAAAAGATTGTCGGATTCTTCGAAGGGTGTGAATTTCACCATGTGTTGCGGGCAGAAAATGAAGCTGCTGACGCGCTCTCCAAGCTGGGCTCGTCCAGGCAAGAAATTCCTCCCGGAATAGCCTTGGCTCACCTGAGGACACCATCAATCAAACCAAGTCCGGAGTCTGAATCGATCTTCGTACCAGAGTCACACATTGTGCCAATGGACATTGACGAAGGAAACCCGGGGACTGCTTCAGCCAACCCGGGGACTTCAGGATCTAAACCGGAGGAACCCATGATGATAGACTACATGGAGGTTGTTGTGCCAATTTTTCTAGTTCGGGAAGCACCAACTTGGGTTAAACCTATTAAGGAATTCCTGATCAACGCTGGCTTACCGACGGATGAGGTAGAATCGAGAAGGATTCAGAGAAGGTACAAGGCCTATACCATCATCAATGGAGAAATGTACAAGTGAAGCGTTACCAGTGTCCTCCAGAGATGTGTGGAACCGGAGGAAGGAAAAGAGATGCTCCTGGAAATTCACCAAGGAGAATGCGGGCACCATGCGTCATCCAGAGCACTGGTGGCAAAAGTGTTCCGGCATGGGTTCTATTGGCCCACTGCCTTGTGATACGTCCAAAACGTATCTACTTTCCCGAACACTTTTGCTATTGTTTTGCCTCTAATTTGTGTATTTTGGATACAACTAACACGGACTAACGCTGTTTTCAGCAGAACTGTTCTGGTGTCTCGTTTTTGTGCAGAAATCCAACTTTCGGGAAAATCCTCGGAATTTATGCAGAAGGCCCTATTTTCCCAGAATACTGACGGAGCCAGAAGGACAATTCAGGTGGAGGCCCGAGGGCCCCACACCATAAGGCGGCGCGGCCTAGGGGGGGCCCGCGCGGCCCTATGGTGTGGCCCCCTCGGCCGGCCTCCGACGCCCTCCTTCGGACTATTTATCGCCCTCGACCTAAAAACGCACGGGGAGAAGTGGAAGTCGCCAGAAACCCTCCAGAACGCCGCCACATCGCGAAACTCCGTCGCAGGAGCCAGAAGTCTCCGTTCTGGCACTCCGCCGGGACGGGGAATTGGAGGAGATCATCACCGCCATCACCACCGACACCTCTCCATCAACCAGCAATGTTTCCCCCATCCATGTGTGAGTAATTCCCCTGCCGTAGGCTGAAGGGGATGGTAGGGATTGGATGAGATTGGTCATGTAATAGCATTAGATTGTTAGGGCATAGTGCCTAGTGTCCGTAATTGGTACTTTGATGATATTGTTGCAACTTGTTATGCTTAATGCTTGTCACTAGGGCCCGAGTGCCATGATCTCAGATCTGAACATGTTATTATTTCATCATGATATTCATTGTTTATGGTCTTACCTGCAAGTTGTATACACATGTCGTCGTCCAACCAATGGCCCCGAAGTGACAGAAATCGGGACAACCGGAGGGGATGGTAGTGACGTGAGGATCACATGTGTTCACGAAGTGTTAATGCTTTGCTCCGGTACTCTATTAAAAGGAGTACCTTAATATCCAGTAGATTCCCTTGAGGCCCGGCTGCCACCGGCTGGTAGGACAAAAGATGTTGTGCAAGTTTCTCATTGCGAGCACGTACGACTATAATTGGAACACATGCCTATTGATTGCTTTGTACTTCGACACCGTTTTATTATTATCTGCAAATGCCCTGCTATGATTGTTACATGAGTTTCTCTCATCCATGCAACGCCCGTTATCCATCCCTGTGCCTACAGTATTTTAATCCTGCTGTTTACTATAATCACTATCACTGTCTCTCGTTACTTTGCTGTTGTTATTTTACTACTGCTCGTTATAAAACCTGTTACTATCGATAAACTCTTGCGAGCAAGTCTGTTTCCGTGTGCAGCTGAATTGACAACTCCGCCGTTAAGGCCTCCAAGTATTCTTTGTCTCCCCTTGTGTCGAATCAATAAATTGGGTAATACTACCCGCGAAGACCGCTGCGATCCCCTATACTTGTGGGTTATCAAGATCAAGTTTCTGCGCCGTTGCCGGGGAGCATAGCTTTATTTGGAAGTTCACTTGGATTGATATTGTTCGCTGCAAATTCTCCATCATGGGTAAAACTAGCGATCCTAAAGTCGCCATATTACCATCCACTACAAGAAAAGGTACAACTCTGAGTACCTCTGCTACACTTGATTCGCCATCTGTGATAAGTCAACTTGTTTCACCGCCGCAAGCTTCACTTGCTGGTACTTCTGCTGAATCTGAAAACTCTCATAATATTGATAATGTTTCTGCTGTGCTTGATGATAGTGGTTCATTGGGATCCTTTCTAGATGCTACAATTGCTAGGTCTAGACAAATTGAAAATGCTGAAACTCCTAATGTTACTACACCTGTTAATTCACCTGAACTTGATTATTCTAGTGATGACCCCGATGAGGATTATGTGGAGCTTAATGATGATTTTATTAATAGATGCAATGCTACTACTGATGCAAGAAAAATTAAAAAGTTTCTCGCACAATATACTGTTAGACATAAGTTATCTCCTGATCCTGAATTTGCCACATCTCCTATATGCATTAAGGATAAAGATTATGATTTTTCTCTTGATCTATCTCATATAGCTATTGTAGAGAAAACACCCTTTTGTGGTACTGAAAAAGAAAGTGCTGTAGAACACATGATTGAGCTTTCTTCTATGAGTAGCTTGTTTTCTGATGATGTCAAGATGCGTACTTACTTTGTCGCTAAAATTTTTCCTTTCTCATTAAAGGATGATGCTAAAACTTGGTATAATAATTTGCCTCCTGGTTCTATTAAAAATCCAACTGATTTGCGTGATGTTTTCTTTCGAAAATACTTTCCTGCTAGTGCTCAACATATTGCTTTACAGAAAATTTATAGGTTTGACCAGGGAGATGAAGAGAAATTGCCTGAGGCTTGGACAAGATTTTGTTCTCTTATCAGAGCTCGACCTGGACATGATTTAGAAAAGAATGATCTACTTGATATATTTTACAGTGGACTAACCATTGAATCTAGAGCATATTTGGATAGTTGTGCTGATTGTGTTTTCAGGAAAAGAACTCCAGACGAAGCTGAGGAATTATTGGCTAGAATAAGCCGGAATCATGATGATTGGACT
This sequence comes from Lolium perenne, assembly GCF_019359855.2. NCBI lineage: Eukaryota > Viridiplantae > Streptophyta > Magnoliopsida > Poales > Poaceae > Lolium > Lolium perenne. The sequence goes on along the minus strand of NC_067250.2, from coordinate 92,573,587 downwards.
ACACCTGAACCAAATCCAACGCCAATATTGAAGAAGAGGGGTTTAATTAAATTGAATGATGAAGATATGAGGGAAGCTAAGAAGTCTCTCAAAGAGAAAGGTATTAAATCCGAAGATGTGAAGAATCTACCTCCCATAGAAGATATATGTGAGATAATTCCCCCTTCATCCATGATCGAGATGATAATATGTCTATTATTCTTGGGAGACCTTTTCTTAACACCGCAGGGGCTGTTATTGATTGCAATAAAGGAAAGGTTACTTTTAATGTTGATGATAAGGAGCATACCGTTTATTTTCCCAAGAGGATTGAGAAAGCATGTGGAGTTAATACTATCTCTAATGTGAGAACTATCAAAATTGGAACTATTGATTGTCCTATATATGAGCCTAAAGAAGAATATCAAACTCTTATGATTGGATCCATATCAATTCAATACAAGGTAACATGATTGATTTGAGGTTTATTTCTTCATATGTTATGTAAAATTTATTTGGTGGCAAGACTTGATCAACCTTGTTAACAAATACTTTTTATATGCATAGAGGGGTAAACAACATCTCTTTCTTCCTCCACTTGTTCTATTTGCTGTAGCACTTTTGATTTGCAAAGTTCCTTAGTTAATTAGAGATTTCAAAAAAATTCCTGGCCAGTAATAATAAACTTAATACCCAGAAATGTGCATTTTTCAAAGTTTTCAAAAATTCACAAAAATTATACCGTTGGTCCTATTTTTCGACGAGGCACCTGGGAGCACCAGAGGATGACCAGTTGGGGCACCCCTGTGGGGCCACCCCACCAGCCGGCGCGGCCAAGGAGGGGGGCGCGCCACCCTGTGGTGTGGGCCCCTCCTTGCCCCACTTTGTCATCTCTTTCTCCCAGAATCTTCTCTCTCCCGAAAAAACTCGAACCAACTTTCTCTCACTCGCGTTTTTGCTCAAGAGCTCAGGATTTTTCGATCTCTTTGCTCAGCCCAGATTTCCTGCTGAAATTTGGCACATTTGCTCCTTGGTATGTGACTCCTCCAATGATCCAAGTAGAATTTCGTTTGGTTGAGTATATCTTGATTATTTTGCTGCTGTAGGTAACATGTATGGTGAGCTTGCATGCTTGTTCTAAGTTGAATAAATTAGTTTTGATGCATGATTAGTACTCTAGCAAGTTCCTATAGTAGTTCCCCTTGATTATATGTCACCAAATCAAATTTTATATGATGGTTGAAAAATTTCAGAAAAAGGATGAAGAACTTCAACTTTGGAGAGTTGTTCAAGAGAGGGACAACCAACACCGGAAGGCCATCTAGGACCGCCACCCAACTTAGGCGATCCTACAATGAGGATATCATCGCACCAAGCTTCGCGCCCGAGGAAGACAATGGGGCTCCTAATGCTTCGTCTTTCCCGTGTTATGATTGATGTCTACGCCCCCTCCTTTTCCTGTAGACAGTGTTGGGCCTCCAAGAGCAGAGGTTTGTAGAACAGCAGCAAGTTTTCCCTTAAGTGGATCACCCAAGGTTTATCGAACTCAGGGAGGAAGAGGTCAAAGATATCCCTCTCATGCAACCCTGCAACCACAAAGCAAGAAGTCTCTTGTGTCCCCAACACACCTAATAGGTGCACTAGTTCGGCGAAGAGATAGTGAAATACAGGTGGTATAAATAAGCAGTAGCAACGGCACCAGAAAAGTGCTTTGCCCAGGACAGTAAACAAGCAGTAGTAACGCAGCAGTAGTAACGCAGTAAAACAGTAAACAAGCAGCTATAACAGTATTTAGGAACAAGTCCTAGGGATTATACTTTCACTAGTGGACACTCTCAACATTGATCACATAACAGAATAAATAAATAGATGCTAGACTCTACACCCTCTTGTTGGATGATGAACACCACTAACTGTGTAGGATTACACGAACCCTCAATGCCGGAGTTAACAAGCTCCACAATATTCGATGTTCATATTTAAATAACCTTAGAGTGCATGACAGATCAACATAACCAAACCAAGTACTAACATAGCATGCACACTGTCACCTTCACGCTACGAAAGGAGGCATAGATCACATCAATACCATCATAGCAATAGTTAACTTCATAATCTACAAGAGATCACAATCATAGCCTACGCCAAGTACTACACGATGCACACACTCTCACCATTACACCGTGCAGGAGGAATAAACTACTTTAATAACATCACTAGAGTAGCACACAGATATATTGTGATACAAAACACATTGCAATCATAAAGAGATATAAATAATCACTTCACTATGCCATTCATAACAGTGAATAAGTATTCTGTGAAATATAGCCTAAGAGACCCACACGGTGCACACACTGTCACCTTTACACACGTGGGACAAGGAGTCTCCGGAGATCACATAAGTAAAATTCACTTGACTAGCATAACGACATCTAGATTACAATCATCATCATATGGATCTCAATCATGTAAGGCAGTGACATGGGCATACCCTTCGGGTACCCATTATTACTATACCTGGTTCGGCTCGGCCCAATATGGAGACAACCCGAAGAAGTAGTTGACTAGGACTCTTGTAAAACCCTAGGCTGGTTGCATATATAAAGCCAGCCAGGACACCCGAAATAGGGGGGGAAGACAACAGATAGATAGAATAGAGACAACATAGATCCGCATATGGCGACACCCTGTAAACATACATATGCTCATATACTGGATTGCTAGCAGCACGTAGGGATCCTCCACCGAGGGGACCCGAAGCTGGGTACGTCGTGTGCCTAATCTCGTCCCCGGAATCTCCATCGTCGCTCTCCCGAAACCCTAGTCTACAATACGTAGGCATTGCCGAGGTGTTCCCTCGTCAATTGGCGCCGTCTGTGGGAATTTGCGACGACTGGATTTTGTCATCTGGGCGGGATCCATCAGATTTATCGTCAACATCATCGGCAAGATCGAAGTCAAGAAAAAGAAGTCATCGTTATCAGCTATGTCGAGATCGCAACTGCGTGGAAGAATCCGTCGAGTTCATCGCCAACATCCTTCAAGTTCATCTTCGATAGAGTCAATTTCGTCGATATCAAGCAGCAATTTCATCGCGAATCCAGAAAATTTCAACGTTTTGACAACGGCACACTTCATCGGCTGTGTCCACTTCATCGACTCCATCTGTCGGATGACCTACTTTTACACCGATTTCGTCGCATCCAATAATAGAGCTAAGTATTTCCTTTTCAAAGTTGATTATCGTTTATTTTCGTCGCTCCCAACCAATCGGAAGCTGCACCATTACATTGTTACCATAAAAATAAACTTGATTACTTGGATACTATGAAGTAAAATTTATCGGGATTTTTTCGCAAGATATATATTACTTACGTGATGTACTTCAGGATTAGTGAAAGGCTTAGTGAATATAACTTTTCCGGACTCAGCGGATTAATTTTCTTCGGCTTTGGATACATATTCTTCGGCTTAGTGGACTTATTTTGTTTGACTTAGTAAAAGTATCTCCTTCGGCTCAGTGGATTTATCTTCTTTGGATTACTGGATTCATCTTCTTCGGATTCATCTTATAAGATTATCATCGGTTTCCTCTATTACCCTACGCATCTTGGGTCAGTGAAATTATTTTTCTTCGGATTAGTAGATTTATCTTCTTCGGCATGCTGGATATATTTTTCGGGTTATCATTGGTTTCTTCTTATACAATACTATCCGAGGCATCAATGGATACATCTTCTGTGATTATTACTGGAATTATTTTCTTTGGATCAATGGATTCATCCTCTCTGATATCAGCGAATTCATCTTCTACGATTATTACTGGATCAATGGATTCATCCTCTCTGATATCAGTGAATTCATCTTATACGATTATTACTGGAACTATTTTCTTCGGGTCAATGGATTCATCTTGTATGGTTATTACTAGATTCTTCGGATCAATGGATTCATCTTCTATGATAATCAGCGAATTCATCTTCTATGGGTATTACTGGATTCTTCGGGTCAATGGGTTCATCCTCTGTGATATAGATGGATTTATCTTCAATATATGCTCTATATTTAATGGCGTAATCTTCAATATGGATTCATCTCAAATATTTCATCTGGGATTCATCTTCATATATTATTGTCTATGGCTTCATCTTAAATGGCGTCACCATATATGACGTCGCAACTCCGTCAAATTCTTTCGACATCATGGCTAAACACTCGGGGGCTCGACCATGACTTCGCCTCGGGTCGCAACTGCGACACAACATCTAAGTAACAATCATAACGTCACCCCAGCAGCGCTCGGAGGCTCGGCTATTTCTTCATCAACAATTTGGCGGCATCTATTATCGCTATTTGGTGGTTTCTACTTCGGTTCGACTTCCTCTATGCAGTCGAAGATTTCATCGCGCGTCGACTCCATCGTACCCAATAAAGCTAAGTGTTCCTTTATCTTACACAAAGTTGATTATCATTTACTTTTGCCGCACCTGATGCTCGGGGGCTGCGCGGCGTATATTCACTTTACATATCATTGAATCTGAGCATCTGACACCGCATGTGAAAAAGAGAGTCAAGGAAAAGATAGAAAGAGTTTGTTCATTTGTGCAGGAGAAAGCAAATTTCAAAGTATATAAAAGAGAACCCGACGAAATCTTCTTCAGGGAGGAACCCGACGAAATCAAAAAAAGCACACGAAAAATTGTCTTCAGGGAGGAACCCGACGAATTCAAAAGAGTACCCGACGAAATCTTGAGAGAACCCGACGAAATTATCTTCATGGAGGTCTCGACAAATTATCTTCATGGAGGTCCCGAAAAATTATCTTCAAGGAGGTCCCGAAGAATTGTCCTCAAAGAGGTCCCGAAGAATTATCCTCAGGAAGAACCCGAAGAATTAGGGAGGACCTGGAAAAAATTTCTTGAAGGAGGAACTCGACGAAATTATCATCAAGGAGGAACCAAAAAAAAAAAAAAAAAAAAAAAAAAAAAAAAAAGGAGAAAAAGAGAGAAAAAAAGGACGGACAAATCTTCGGGTCTATTGACTCGTCATATTGTTCCGAGCAAGAGCATCGGTGATGTACCCGACAATATAGAAGAATCAATATATTCGGCTGTCTCATCAAGCCCGAGAGAAAAATAGAAGAACCCGCAAAATGGGTCATTGCATCAGCCGAATAAGGCACTCGACAATATATTCTCAGAACGCCAAAGTTGCGATCAATTTCTGAATGCCGCAAATTTGCGAAGGTAAGACCCCAGATCCGTTCTGCTGGGCGTGGCATCGCCGAAGACTGCGCTCTGCTACTTTTATCCGTATCAACAGATACGAAGAAAAATCCTAACGGACGCGTTAGGTACCCGATAAACATGACTGGGACTCGACAGAATGGTAAGACCTTAAGCGGCACCTGTCGATGTTTACACCAGTATCCCGGGATCATGTCCAGGGACGTGATCTTGAAGTAGGTTTTTGCGGATTGCCACTAGAGCAGTTAACTGGTACCTGATCCGTCAGATGAACCAGCCCCAACTACCAATATCCCTGTACAATATAGATATGGATAACAAATAAAAATAGCAATGGCTTGGACCCGACAAATATGGCCTGCGCCAAGTTCTTTATCGAGTAGTACAACTTGAGCCTATGTCCAAGTGCAAGCACCTACCCATAGGCTCGGGGGCTACTCTTATCAAGAGAGTTGTTTACCCTCCCGACGAGATACAAGTTTTTGCCCAAATGCTCGGGAGCTACTTTGAGAAAAAGAAAAATTCAAGTATGACAATATAGAATTGCGGGAGCCTATGATCAAACACAAGCATTTGTTCATAGCCTCGGGGGCTACTCCCATCGGGAGCGCTGTTCGCGCACCCAATCAATATGAAGAAGTTCCAGAAAGAATGACAATATAGCGGCATAAAATGTTGAGCCTACAACCAAGCGCAAGCACTTGGCTGTAGCCTCGGGGGCTACTCCCATCGGGAGCGCTGGTCGCGCACCCGATAGAAAAATAACTTCGATAGCATCTATGACAATCAAGGTTTGTAGACTCAACTCGATTCTACGACTCGAGTGGAGCCTACTCCCATCGGGAGCCCATGGATTTCATCAAGTCCTCCAGAAATATAGTAAAAGTTCTTCATCGAGTAGTACAACTTGAGTCTATGCTCAAGCGCAAGCACTTGTCCATAGACTCGGGGGCTACTCCTATCAGGAGCGCTGGCGCGCACCCGACAGGAAAAATAATTTCAAGAATCATCGACATCATCTACGCATGATCTTCGGCATGGACCTCGCCTTGTTTTTCTTCGACTTCGGAGATGGTTATGCTTGGAGTTTATACGCAAGTCTTCGACTTCCCTATAAACTCGGGGGCTACTGACATGGGCATACCCTTCGGGTACCCATTATTACTATACCTGGTTCGGCTCGGCCCAATATGGAGACAACCCGAAGAAGTAGTTGACTAGGACTCTTGTAAAACCCTAGGCTGGTTGCATATATAAAGCCAGCCAGGACACCCGAAATAGGGGGGGAAGACAACAGATAGATAGAATAGAGACAACATAGATCCGCATATGGCGACACCCTGTAAACATACATATGCTCATATACTGGATTGCTAGCAGCACGTAGGGATCCTCCACCGAGGGGACCCGAAGCTGGGTACGTCGTGTGCCTAATCTCGTCCCCGGAATCTCCATCGTCGCTCTCCCGAAACCCTAGTCTACAATACGTAGGCATTGCCGAGGTGTTCCCTCGTCAGGCAGCTCATGAGATCATTGTATTGAAGTACATAGAGAGAGATGAACCACATAGCTACCGGTACAGCCCCGAGCCTCGATGGAGAACTACTCCCTCCTCATGGGAGACAGCAGCGTTGATGGAGATGGCGGTGGTGTCGATGGAGGAGCCTTCCGGGGGCACTTCCCCGTCCCGGCAGCGTGCCGGAACAGAGACTCCTGTCCCCCAGATCTTGGCTTCACGATGGCGGCGGCTCTGGAAGGTTTCTCGTACCGTGGCTTTTCCGTATCGAAGTTTTAGGTCGAGGGGCTTCTTATAGGCGAAGAGGCGGCGTCAGAAGGGGTCTGGGGCCACCAGACACTAGGGCGGCGCGGCCAGGGCCTGGGCCGCGCCAGCCCCATGTGTGGACCCCCTGTGGCCCCTCTCTGGCGGCTCTCGAGTGTTCTGGAAGCTCCCGGGGATTCTAAGATGCTGGGCGTTGATTTCGTCCAATTCCGAGAATATTTCCTTACTAGGATTTCTGAAACCAAAAACAGCAGAAAATAGGAACTGGCCCTTCGGCATCTCGTCAATAGGTTAGTTCCGGAAAACGCATAAATATGACATAAAGTATGCATAAAACATGTAGATATCATCAATAATGTGGCATGGAACATAAGAAATTATCGATACATCGGAGACGTATCAGCATCCCCAAGCTTAGTTTCTGCTCGTCCCGAGCAGGTAAACGATAACAAAGATAATTTCTGGAGTGACATGCCATCATAACCTTGATCATACTATTGTAAGCATATGTAATGAATGCAGCGATCAAAACAATGTAAATGACATGAGTAAACAATTGAATCATAAAGCAAAGACTTTTCATGAATAGTACTTAAAGACAAGCATCAATAAGTCTTGCATAAGAGTTAACTCATAAAGCAATAATTCAAAGTAGAAAGTATTGAAGCAACACAAAGGAAGATAAAGTTTCAGCGGTTGCTTTCAACTTGTAACATGTATATCTCATGGATATTGTCAACATAGAGTAATATAACAAGTGCAATATGCAAGTATGTAGGAATCAATGCACAGTTCACACAAGTGTTTGCTTCTTAAGGTGGAGAGAAATAGGTGAACTGACTCAACATAAAAGTAAAAGAATGGTCCTTCAAAGAGGAAAGCATCGATTGCTATATTTGTGCTAGAGCTTTTATTTTGAAAACAAGAAACAATTTTGTCAACGGTAGTAATAAAGCATATGAGTTATGTAAATTATATCCTACAAGTTGCAAGCCTCATGCATAGTATACTAATAGTGCCCGCACCTTGTCCTAATTAGCTTGGATTTACATGGATTATCATAGCATAGCACATGTTTCAACCAAGTGTCCCAAAGGGGTACCTCTATGCCGCCTGTACAAAGGTCTAAGGAGAAAGCTCGCATTGGATTTCTCGCTTTTGGTTATTCTCAACTTAGACATCCATACCGGGACAACATAGACAACAGATAATGGACTCCTCTTTAATGCATAAGCATTCAACAACAGATAATATTCTCATAAGAGAGTGAGGTTTGTTGTCCAAACTGAAACTTCCACCATGGATCATGGCTTTAGTTAGCGGCCCAATGTTCTTCTCTAACAATATGCATACTCAAACCATTTGATCATGATAAATCACTCTTACTTCAGACAAGACGAACATGCATAGCAACCCACATGATATTCAACAAAGAAATAGTTGATGGCGTCCCCAGAAACATGGTTATCGCACAACAAGCAACTTAATAAGAGATAAAGTGCATAAGTACATATTCAATACCACAATAGTTTTTAAGCTATTTGTCCCATGAGCTATATATTGTAAAGGTGAAGAATGGAATTTTAAAGGTAGCACTCAAGCAATTTACTTTGGAATGGCGGAAAAATACCATGTAGTAGGTAGGTATGGTGGACACAAATGGCATAGTGGTTGGCTCAAGGATTTTGGATGCATGAGAAGTATTCCCTCTCGATACAAGGTTTAGGCTAGCAAGGTTATTTGAAACAAACACAAGGATGAACCGGTGCAGCAAAACTCACATAAGAGACATATTGTAAACATTATAAGACTTTACACCGTCTTCCTTGTTGTTCAAACTCAATACTAGAAATTATCTAGACCTTAGAGAAACCAAACATGCAAATCAGATTTTAGCATGCTCTATGTATTTCTTCATTAATAGGTGCAAAGTATGTGATGCAAGAGCTTAAACATGAACACAACAATTGCCAAGTATCACATTATTTAAGATGTTATACCAATTACCACATATATCATTTTCCAATTCCAACCATATAACAATTTAACGAAGAAGAAACTTCGCCATGAATACTATGAGTAAAGCCTAAGGACATACTTGTCCATATGCAACAGCGGAGCGTGTCTCTCTCCCATACAATGAATGCTAGGATCCATTTTATTCAAACAAAACAAAAACAAAAACAAAAAGATGCTCCAAGTAAAGTACATAAGATGTGACGGAATAAAAATATAGTTTCAGGGGAGGAACCTGATAATGTTGTCGATGAAGAAGGGGATGCCTTGGGCATCCCCAAGCTTAGACGCTTGAGTCTTCTTAATGTATGCTGGGGTGAACCACCGGGGCATCCCCAAGCTTAGAGCTTTCACTCTTCTTGATCATAGTATATCATCCTCCTCTCTTGACCCTTGAAAACTTCCTTCACACCAAACTTCTCATAAACTTCATTAGAGGGTTAGTACATAATCAAAAACTCACATGTTCAGAGGTGACACAATCATTCTTAACACTTCTGGACATTGCTCAAAGCTACTGGAAGGTAATGGAACAAAGAAATCCACCCAACACAGCGAAAGAAGCAATGCGAAATAAAAGGCAGAATCTGTCAAAACAGAACAGTCCGTAAAGACGAATTTTAAATAAATACTTCCGTTGCTCAAATCAGAAAACTCAAAACTAATGAAAGTTGCGTACATAGCTGAGGAACACGCACGTAAATTGGCATATTTTTCTGAGTTACCTACAGAGAAAAAGGCCCAGATTCGTGACAGATAGAAATCTGTTTCTGCGCAGTAATCCAAATCTAGTATCAACCTTCGATTAGAGACTTCACTTGGCACAACAAAACACAAAGCTAAGATAAGGAGAGGTTGCTACAGTAGTAAACAACTTCCAAGACACAAATATAAAACAAAGTACTGTAGCAAAATAACACATGGGTTATCTCCCAAGAAGTTCTTTTCTTTATAGACATTAAGATGGGCTCAGCAGTTTTAATGATGCACTCATAAGAAATAGTATTTGAAGCAAAAGAGAGCATCAAGAAGCAAATTCAAAACACACTTAAGTCTAACATGCTTCCTATGAAAAGGAATCTTGTAAATAAACAAGTTCAAGAAGCATAATGCAACAAGCATAGAAAGATAAAACAAGTGTAGCTTAAAAAAATTCAGCACATAGAGAGGTGTTTTAGTAACATGAAAATTTCTACAACCATATTTTCCTCTCTCATAATAACTTTCAGTAGCATCATGAGCAAATTCAACAATATAACTATCAAATGAAACATTCTTGTCATGAGCTTCATGCATAAAATAATTACTCTCCACATAAGCATAATCAATTTTATTAGTTGTAGTGGGAGCAAATTCAACAAAGTAGCTATCATTATTATTCTCATCATCAAATATAGGAGGCATATTGTAATCATAATCAAATTTATCCTCCATAACAGGTGGAACCAAAAGACCAATATCATTATAATCATCATAAATAGGAGGTAAAGTATCATCAAAGTAAATTTTCTCCTCAATGCTTGCGGGACTAAAAAGATCATGCTCATCAAAACCAGCTTCCCCAAGCTTAGAATTTTCCATATCATTAGCAACAACGGTGTTCAAAGTATTCATACTAACATGTTCCATGGGTTTTTTAATTTTCGGATCAAACCATCCATGTTTTAAATCAGGAAATAGAATAAGAAGCTCATTGTTGTCCATTATGCCAAACTAGTGTAAACCAGAAACAAAAAGATGCAATTGCAGGATCTAAAGTAAATAGCTTCGAGCACAAACACAATGGCGCCAGAAAAGTACTGTTACCTGGAACCGAAGTGTGAGTGCCTTTTACCTTTCCTCCCCGGCAACGGCGCCAGAAATTAGCTTGATGTCTACGCCCCCTCCTTTTCCTGTAGACAGTGTTGGGCCTCCAAGAGCAGAGGTTTGTAGAACAGCAGCAAGTTTTCCCTTAAGTGGATCACCCAAGGTTTATCGAACTCAGGGAGGAAGAGGTCAAAGATATCCCTCTCATGCAACCCTGCAACCACAAAGCAAGAAGTCTCTTGTGTCCCCAACACACCTAATAGGTGCACTAGTTCGGCGAAGAGATAGTGAAATACAGGTGGTATAAATAAGCAGTAGCAACGGCACCAGAAAAGTGCTTTGCCCAGGACAGTAAACAAGCAGTAGTAACGCAGCAGTAGTAACGCAGTAAAACAGTAAACAAGCAGCTATAGCAGTATTTAGGAACAAGGCCTAGGGATTATACTTTCACTAGTGGACACTCTCAACATTGATCACATAACAGAATAAATAAATAGATGCTAGACTCTACACCCTCTTGTTGGATGATGAACACCACTAACTGTGTAGGATTACACGAACCCTCAATGCCGGAGTTAACAAGCTCCACAATATTCGATGTTCATATTTAAATAACCTTAGAGTGCATGACAGATCAACATAACCAAACCAAGTACTAACATAGCATGCACACTGTCACCTTCACGCTACGAAAGGAGGCATAGATCACATCAATACCATCATAGCAATAGTTAACTTCATAATCTACAAGAGATCACAATCATAGCCTACGCCAAGTACTACACGATGCACACACTGTCACCATTACACCGTGCAGGAGGAATAAACTACTTTAATAACATCACTAGAGTAGCACACAGATATATTGTGATACAAAACACATTGCAATCATAAAGAGATATAAATAATCACTTCACTATGCCATTCATAACAGTGAATAAGTATTCTGTGAAATATAGCCTAAGAGACCCACACGGTGCACACACTGTCACCTTTACACACGTGGGACAAGGAGTCTCCGGAGATCACATAAGTAAAATTCACTTGACTAGCATAACGACATCTAGATTACAATCATCATCATATGGATCTCAATCATGTAAGGCAGCTCATGAGATCATTGTATTGAAGTACATAGAGAGAGATGAACCACATAGCTACCGGTACAGCCCCGAGCCTCGATGGAGAACTACTCCCTCCTCATGGGAGACAGCAGCGTTGATGGAGATGGCGGTGGTGTCGATGGAGGAGCCTTCCGGGGGCACTTCCCCGTCCCAGCAGCGTGCCGGAACAGAGACTCCTGTCCCCCAGATCTTGGCTTCACGATGGCGGCGGCTCTGGAAGGTTTCTCGTACCGTGGCTTTTCCGTATCAAAGTTTTAGGTCGAGGGGCTTCTTATAGGCGAAGAGGCGGCGTCAGAAGGGGTCTGGGGCCACCAGACACTAGGGCGGCGCGGCCAGGGCCTGGGCCGCGCCAGCCCCATGTGTGGACCCCCTGTGGCCCCTCTCTGGCGGCTCTCGAGTGTTCTGGAAGCTCCCGGGGATTCTAAGATGCTGGGCGTTGATTTCGTCCAATTCCGAGAATATTTCCTTACTAGGATTTCTGAAACCAAAAACAGCAGAAAATAGGAACTGGCCCTTCGGCATCTCGTCAATAGGTTAGTTCCGGAAAACGCATAAATATGACATAAAGTATGCATAAAACATGTAGATATCATCAATAATGTGGCATGGAACATAAGAAATTATCGATACGTCGGAGACGTATCAATGATTTTCTGAGAAATGCAGGGTTGTTTGATGATTTCTTCACCCTCGTCAACAGGGCGGGCTTAGCCGCCTACGTGGGAGATGAAAGGGAGCAATACCATATGCTCACCAAAATCTTCGTCGAGAGCTTCAAGTTCCACAACAAGCAATATGGGCCGGCAGTTGCATTCAAGATCTATGGTAATCCTATTACTATGGATTTGGAAGAATTTTGTGTTGCATTGGGTATTGCCCCTGTAGGTACATCAAGGAGGATTGAGGACAACCCCCGGGTCTTATTAGAGCTCTACCGAGGGATTACCAATGATGATTGCCGCACCATTCAGCGTGGCAAGATAAGAAATATCCAACTCCCGCCATTAAGTATTTTGCCTATTACATTGCTACTAGCATTCTTGGTAGGGAGAACACTAGTAATATTTCTAGTTACCATCTTGCTTTCTTAATTGCTGCACTTACTGGAGAGACACCATATCATCTTGGTTCTCTTGTTGCTCGCCGCCTGTCTAGCAGGGGCCCTATTTTTGGAGAAATTATTGCATTGCGCATTTTAACACATTTAAGGCTTCCTCTTGATTCTAATGATGTGCCATTAACTCCTAGGAGGCTAGATATTACTGCTATGAAAAACCATCATTTTGTTACCGTTGATTCCACATTAGATAATATTGTCTATAGAATGTTGTTTGCTGACGGGGATGAGAAGGAAATTCCTCTTCCCCAGCCAGGTTTGTTTAGTATTGACAGGCAACCATGGTCTCGCACTAAGGAGGAGGTGGAGGAACATATGAAGATACAAGACTTCCACCAGCAGCATGACTCCGAGGACGCCGAGCCCTCCTACGACTACACCGTCACGTATCCGGGTGCTTCTTCCAGCACATACCCGGACTATGATCCATCTCCGTCGTACTACGGAGGCGCTACTTCATGGGCGTCATGGGATTGATCTCCACTTGGGCCAAAAGCCTAAGCTTGGGGGGAGGTATACCGGCATCACTCATTCTTTGCATATTATGATTGCTGGATACTTGTATATACTTGTTTAGTTTGTTTGAGTGGTTTTCTAATGAGAGGGAGATGATATTTGGGGAAGTGCTGCCTGAAAACAGATTCTGGGCTGTCACCATAAAAATTCTTAAAAACAGCCAGAACGTTATTTTGTGAAGCAAATTTTTGTGCATGTTCCCCAGGTTGTTATCTAACTTTCATTAGTTGAACACTTTTCGAGCTGAGCAACGGAAGATTTTTGTAAAAATCGATTTCTGTACTGCTGTCAAGTTTGACGAATTTCTGCTGCTTTGTGTTTATGTGATTTTTCTAGTTTGCTATTTCTTGTTTTTGCTTTGTTTCTTTTCCAAAACACAAAAAAACCAAAAATATTTCTGTTGTTTCTCTTCACCATTTGTTTGTCTTGGTTTCTTGCATTTATTTCGCTTTATTTGCTGTTACTAGTTGCTATAAGAAAACCCAAAAAGATTTTGCTTTGTTTGCTTGTTTCCTTTTGTGCTTGTTTCAAAAATCGAAAACACCAAAAACATTTGATGTTCTTCTTTGGTTTGTAAAGTTCATTTTGAGTTCAATGGTCTTCGGTGGCTGGAGCGTGGTTTTCATTTCATATTATCCAAGCTACACAAGTGAAAGGCAATAATGAGGATCTAAGACAATTGGATTGTGGTGAGAGGCTGGTATGAACTCTATTTGTTTTCATTTTTATACATATACTCATCCATGTGAGCATGCTTAGTTGGTTCATGTGAGGTATATGTCATTTGAGAAAGTCTAGTATTTCATGATCTCTCATGTTTAGCTCCAATTTATTAATATGAGTAGCATGTCATGGATGTTTGCTTGCATTGTTTTAATTCATAAATAGGTATGGCATTGTGGTATCCTCCTCTGAATAATTCATTTATATCGACTTGGCACATGCTCACGCATGCATATGACTGAACAAAAGTCAATTAAGCCTCGATGATTTACATTGCTTCAGAGTTCTCGTATCACTTTTATGCCTCCGTTAATTTATTTTGCCGCAAGCATGATTATGACAGTTACTGCTCTCTTGATTTGTCGCTCCCCAGTCTATTGCTAGCCTTCATTGGTACTGAGCGGGAACGCTGCTCGTATTTCCAAACACCTGAAAACCAAGTTGTTCCAAAGTGTCCACCATAAATACCTATGCATGGCATTTCAAACCATTCCAAGTAAATTCTCATGCGCTACCTTTAAAACTTTCAAAATGCTTCTCAATTTGTGTAATGTTTCATAGCTCATGAGGAAGTATGTGGTGTTTAGCTTTCAACCTTGTCATTTACTTTTGACGGACTCTCATATGGACTAGTGGCACATCCGCTTATCTAATAATTTTGCAAAAAGAGCTGGCAATGGGATTCCCAGTCCCGAATTAATTAACTTAAATAGACACTCCTCCATGGTATGTGATTGTTGGACGGCACCCGAAGGATTCGGTTAGCCATGGCTTGTGTAAGCAAAGGTTGGGGGGAGTGTCATCATCATAATAAAACTAAAATAAAAAAAAGCACTCCTTCATGGTATGAGATTGTTGGCAGGCACCCGAGGATTCGGTTAGCCATGGTTTGTGTAAGAAAGGTTGGAAGGAGTGCCACATAAACTTGCAAATAATTCATGGGAGCCGCTCTTGGAAGTCCGGTTGGCGAGGTAGTTGGTGTACCCATTACCATTCGTTGACAACAACAAACACCTCTCAAAATAATTTTACTCCTGCTTTAAAAATGAAAAGCTCTAGCGCATGTTAATCCCTGCTTCCCTCTGTGAAGGGTCAATCTTTTATTTTTATGTTGTGTCTCCATCCTTTCTTTGAGCACTATCTTGAGAGCACAACTGTCATTCTTAGTACAATATGCTTGTCTCAAAATATTATTGATTGTGGTATAACTTTGATGCTTTTATCTTTGACAATCTCTATTTCTAGTCTTTCTATGAACTTCAGAGGTGCCTGGGCATTTATGTTTTGCTGTTCGAATACAGGCAAGCGAGATACCACTTTATCATACTTTCTTATGAACATTGCAATCCTGCTTATATACATGATTCATGATGCTTATTATTAATTGTTGGTACCTCTCCATGATTGACATAGCTGTTAGATGATCTTATTTGCATGCATCTCATTATGAACTGCCTAAGTATTAGCCATAGCATGAGAATATATACATCATATGAGCAAATGTGTTCGTGAAAGTTCTTTTATCGCTCAGTTGTTAACTGAATTGCTTGAGGACAAGCAATAAGCTAAGCTTGGGGGGAGTTGATACGTCCAAAACGTATCTACTTTCCCGAACACTTTTGCTATTGTTTTGCCTCTAATTTGTGTATTTTGGATACAACTAACACGGACTAACGCTGTTTTCAGCAGAACTGTTTCGTGTCTCTCGTTTTTGTGCAGAAATCCAACTTTCGGGAAAATCCTCGGAATTTATGCAGAAGGCCCTATTTTCCCAGAATACTGACGGAGCCAGAAGGACAATTCAGGTGGAGGCCCGAGGGCCCCACACCATAAGGCGGCGCGGCCTAGGGGGGGCCGCGCGGCCCTATGGTGTGGCCCCCTCGGCCGGCCTCCGACGCCCTCCTTCGGACTATTTATCGCCCTCGACCTAAAAACGCACGGGGAGAAGTGGAAGTCGCCAGAAACCCTCCAGAACGCCGCCACATCGCGAAACTCCGTCGCAGGAGCCAGAAGTCTCCGTTCTGGCACTCCGCCGGGACGGGGAATTGGAGGAGATCATCACCGCCATCACCACCGACACCTCTCCATCAACCAGCAATGTTTCCCCCATCCATGTGTGAGTAATTCCCCCGCTGTAGGCTGAAGGGGATGGTAGGGATTGGATGAGATTGGTCATGTAATAGCATTAGATTGTTAGGGCATAGTGCCTAGTGTCCGTAATTGGTACTTTGATGATATTGTTGCAACTTGTTATGCTTAATGCTTGTCACTAGGGCCCGAGTGCCATGATCTCAGATCTGAACATGTTATTATTTCATCATGATATTCATTGTTTATGGTCTTACCTGCAAGTTGTATACACATGTCGCTGTCCGGAACGAATGGCCCCGAAGTGACAGAAATCGGGACAACCGGAGGGGATGGTAGTGACGTGAGGATCACATGTGTTCACGGAGTGTTAATGCTTTGCTCCGGTACTCTATTAAAAGGAGTACCTTAATATCCAGTAGATTCCCTTGAGGCCCGGCTGCCACCGGCTGGTAGGACAAAAGATGTTGTGCAAGTTTCTCATTGCGAGCACGTACGACTATAATTGGAACACATGCCTATTGATTGCTTTGTACTTCGACACCGTTTTATTATTATCTGCAAATGCCCTGCTATGATTGTTACATGAGTTTCTCTCATCCATGCAACGCCCGTTATCCATCCCTGTGCCTACAGTATTTTAATCCTACTGTTTACTATAATCACTACTGCTATCTCTGTTACTTTGCTGCTGTTATATTACTACTGCTACTGTTATAAAACTGTTACTACTGATAAACTCTTGCGAGCAAGTCTGTTTCCAGGTGCAGCTGAATTGACAACTCCGCTGTTAAGGCCTCCAAGTATTCTTTGTCTCCCCTTGTGTCGAATCAATAAATTGGGTAATACTACCCGCGAAGGCTGCTGCGATCCCCTATACTTGTGGGTTATCACCTTGCAAGATGCTGAGGATTTAGTCCGAAAATGCAACGGGTGCCAGAGGTACGCCAAGAAAAATCATACCCCAGCATCCGGTTTAAAAACAATACTGATAACTTGGCCATTCGCTGTTTGGTGCCTGGACATGGTTGGACCATTCAAAATGGCAAGAGGAAGTATGACCCACATCCTAGTGGTGGTGGATAAGTTTACCAAGTGGCTGGAAGTTAAGCCAATTGCAAAGTGCGATGGGCACACTGCGGTGAAGTTCTTGAAAGATCTGATTTTGCGATATGGATACCCGCACAGTATCATAACTGACAACGGAACGAACTTTGCTCAAGTAGAGTTTAAGGCATTCTATGAAGACAACAATATCCGGTTGGATTTGTGTTCCGTGGCACACCCACAAGGCAATGGCCAAGTGGAAAGAATCAATGCACGTGTGCTTTCCGGTATCAAACCGAGGCTTATCGAGCCACTTGAGAAAACGCCAGGATGTTGGCTTTATGAACTACCATCTGTGCTGTGGAGCATAAGAACCACGCCAAACCGGTCTACCGGATACACACCGTTCTTCATGGTATATGGAGTAGAAGCGGTCATACT
This sequence comes from Lolium perenne, assembly GCF_019359855.2. Lineage (NCBI taxonomy): Eukaryota > Viridiplantae > Streptophyta > Magnoliopsida > Poales > Poaceae > Lolium > Lolium perenne. The sequence continues at coordinate 92,555,701 of NC_067250.2, read as the reverse complement.
AACCAACATTATCCATGACTCACCACGGGTTCAACTCTATACCGAAGAAGAGGTAAAAGAGGCCCGAGAAAACGATGTGGACTTGCTCGAGGTGCAAAGAGAGCTGGCTTTGGCAAGATCAGCCATATACCAGCAAAACCTCAGACGCTATCACATCCGGAAGGTTAATCCGAGAGTGTTCCGGGAAGGGGACCTGGTGCTACGCCTAGTGCAGCGCACTGAAGGGCGGCACAAACTCTCATCTCCATGGGAAGGACCTTTCGTTGTGAGCAAGGCTGAAAGATCGAGATGTCGCCTAGAGGGGGGGTGAATAGGCAATTAAAAAACTCTTGCGGATTTGTCTTGTAAGAATGCGGAATTAAACTAACGTTTAGTTTACAAGCACAAATCCTAAATATGCTAAGCTCAACTAAGTGTAACAATAGCAACTAGAGCTAAGCAAGATATGCAGAAGATATATGTAGCACAAGTGATAGCAAGATATATGTACTTCAAGCACGATGGCTATCACAAGGAAAGAGAGCTCGGGTATAGAAATAACCGAGGCACGCAGAGACGAGGATGTCTTCCCGTGTTCCCTTCCTTTGCAAGAAGGTACGTCACGTTTGGAGGAGTGGAGGTCCCACGAAGGATTTCCCGCGCCACGAAGGCTCACCCTATTCTCCGAACCACACCCACGAAGGATAATGGACCTTTCCTTATGGTTAGTTGTTCCTCCGCTCCGGAGATGGCAAGCTCCACAACCACTTCACAAGCTCCACGAAGGAGAAGCCCGGGCCCCTTCACAATCTTCCACGAAGAGATCACCGGGGCACCAACCAAGCCAACTAGGAGGTCTCCCTCCAAGAGTAACAAGCTCACGGTCTCTCACTCGAACTAATCGTGGTGGAGAGCTCAACACTATGCAATGATGCAAAGCAAGAATACTAGAGGTGTTCAAGTCCTTCACACTCAAATCCCACCCAAACAACAAATGCTAGGATGAGATTGGAGAGGAAGAACAATGGGGAAAGTCAACAAAAGACTCCAAGATCTAGATCCCAAGAGTTCCCCTCACTTAGAGGAGAAATGGATTGGTGGAAGTGTAGATCTAGATCTCCTCTCTTAGATCCCTCAAGAATGGGCAAGAATCATGGGAGGAATCAAGGGAGAGAGCAAGTTCTTCAAATGCAACAATGGAGGAGAGAGAATAGGTAGAACTAACTCAGCCCAAGGTGGAAGAAGGGCTATTTATAGCCCAAGAGCAAATATAACCGTTGGGGAAAAGTTGGGCTGAGTCAACCGTCGAGGAGGCCGGTCAACCGGGCCTGGAACCGGGCCGTCTGGTCCAAGGCCCGGTCAGACCGGGCCACAGACCGGACCAGCCGGTCCAAACCGGGGCACGGACCGGACCGAGACCGGAACTAGGAATTGACGCTCAGTAGTCCCCCCGGATTGCATCAGTGTAGGATCCGGTTGGCGCCCGGTTGGCACCGGGCCGACCAGTCGGCACGCCGGGCCGGCCGGTTGAAAGGCCGGCTGACCGGGCGGTAGACCGGAACCGGCCGGCGCAGGGGCCGGTCCGACCGGGTCCATGACCGGGTGAGCAGGAAAACATGTTATACAAAAACTGTGATAACTTTTGTGTCCGGACCCCGATTGACATGAAACCAATTTTGTTGGAAAGATAACGACGAATAGAACCCCAACAAAAACTAGAAATATGGAGACTCCTCACAGAATATTTTATATGATTTTAGAGATGGAGTCTCCCACCGTCAAGAAACGGTGAAGACGTCCAAACTCGAAAACGCAATAGAAGATGCATGCGGATTCCGTTTTCGATGAACTTGGGCTTGTTGTAAAGCTAGCAACAAGCTCAAGAACCTCTCACAGAGAAACACCAAGAAGCAATAAGGATATGCAAAGTATGCAAATGATTGAGCTCCCTAAGACGATGTGATCAAGTTACCCAACCGAAAGCCCCTCTTGATAGTGCGGCTATCTATCCTATAATCCGGTCTCCCAACAATCACCTTGAGACCGGTAAAAGGAAAACCTAGCAAGGCCATACCTTTGCCTTGCGCATCCCGCTTGATCTTGATGATAGCTCTTCACGCTCCACTCAAGCCGGAATGCCTCACTTGATCATCGTCGCTTCGTGTAGACTCACAAATGCTCCCCCATACACCATGATGGGAAAGCTCTATTGATGCACATCTTCACATGTCCATTATCACCAAATGGACGGCAAGCTTCAAGCATGTGATTCACTTGAGATGCTCATCTTGAACTTGCCCAACTCAACCTTGTATCTTCTCATACTCTATCATACTATCTTGAGGTGTATAAAGAATTCTTCACTTGGAATCAAGCTCTCAAGATCTTGATCATTCATTGCTTATCTCATAGGATAGAGCATGGCCAATATTGAGTTCCACATAAGAACTCCTTCTTCATTTCTTCTTCTTGATCATATCACATATAGATCTTCAAATCGATGATCTTGATGCCAATACACAAGATGTATCTTTATTTACATGGCATCCATACTTGAATCCAACACATGGAATACAAGTAGAACCTATGGAATATTCCTTCATATAAACTCAATGAAAACATTAGTCCATAGGGGTTGTCATTAATTACCAAAACCACACATAGGGGCAATGTACCCTTACAAAGGCTCTGCACAATGATGCCTATTACTTAATTGACGCACAGGAATGCAAGGAAGGAAAGAAGGACAGGTCTGGAGACGAAACCAAGCGCCCATGGAACATAGCCTTGCTGCGCCCTTTCTATTCCTGAAGATGTGATGTAAGACGTTCCTTTTTGTACCTTATTTGCAATGAATAAAAGATATCGGCACCTTGAATGAATCTTGGGGACTGCCTCTACCGGAATTGCATGCGATATGTTTATTTTTTCTGTATACCGGTTTGGTTGTTGGACGATTTCTTTTCCGGTTTAGTAACATGCTAAACCTAAAGGAGTCTTCGACTTTGCTGCTGTCTGCAACCCGGCTTCATGGCAAGCAAGATAAACCGGAAGGTTTTAAGCACGTGAAAAACGAGAAGAAACTGAGAACAAACAATCCGAAGAAAAGTTTAACTAACCCCGATTGTACCAGTTTTTTGTGAAATATTTCGAATTATTTCTAAGTTCAAGAAAATGCTTGCTTGGCAAAAGAACTTTGAGTCTCATACGCCAAAACATCCAAAAGAGGTAGGCAGAGCCAAAAGCAAAAGAACCAAGCGTGCATCAGATTGAATGCGGAGAAATCCGGAATCTTCACGAGGAAGATCAAAGCAAACCAAAATAAACCAAGGAGATCTCAATAACAAAAGTACCGGCTTAATATATAAGTTTACCGGCCTACCGGTTAAATAAAAGTAGCACAACCAAAAGGACTTAAGAGTAGTGTTACAGCTCCCACCCGGCATACCGGGGAAATTTCACGATATTGTTTTACTGAGACGGGACAGATTCAGGGGGTGTGGTACATAGGAGAGGAGTTATCTTGGCCAACAGGGGTTCAGGAGCAGCTTCTTCTTCGGGGGCCTCCACCTCGGCGTCAGCATCGTCCTCGCCGGCCTCTTCTTCCTCCTCATCGTTGGATAATTCATCGTCAATATCAGCAGGAGGAGGGATGAAGCGGCTGGTGGAGGCAAACTGGGCAACCCGGTAGGCACGGTCGCGGCGTTTGGCGGTCTTCGCGGGATCCGTGTCTATGGGCGCATCCCCACGAAGGCTGTGCAGAGCATCCAGATCCAGGTCCTCGTACCAAGAGCAGGCAACACAAAGTGTTGCGTCCGCTCCGGCACGGGCCGAGGAGCGTCTCCATTCGCCGAACCTTTCGCCGGCGCCCCGGAGTCGCTGAGCAAGGAGGGTCAGGTGATAGCGTGTAAACACACGTCCGTTGGGAACCCCAAGAGGAAGGTGTGATGCGTACAGCAGCAAGTTTTCCCTCAGTAAGAAACCAAGGTTTATCGAACCAGTAGGAGCCAAGAAGCACGTTGAAGGTTGATGGCGGCGAGATGTAGTGCGGCGCAACACCAGGGATTCCGGCGCCAACGTGGAACCTGCACAACACAACCAAAGTACTTTGCCCCAACGAAACAAAGTGAGGTTGTCAATCTCACCGGCTTGCAGTAACAAAGGATTAGATGTATAGTGTGGATGATGATGTTTGCAGAAACAAGAGAACAAGTATTGGCAGAGATTGTATTCGATGTAAAAGAATGGACCGGGGTCCACAGTTCACTAGAGGTGTCTCTCCCATAAGAAATAGCATATTGGGTAAACAAATTACAGTTGGGCAATTGACAAATAGAGAGGGCATGACAATGCACATACATGACATGATGAGTATTGTGAGATTCAATTGGGCATTACGACAAAGTACATAGACCGCTATCCAGCATGCATCTATGCCTAAAAAGTCCACTTTCAGGTTATCATCCGAACCCCTATCGGAATTAAGTTGCAAGCAACACACAATTGCATTGATTAAGGTGCGTAATGTAATCAATAACTACATCCAAGGAAATAGCAACAAAGATATATCCCTAATGGCAAAAGCACATCCACAACCTTAGAACTTTCTCACATCGTCCTGCATTTAATGGAGGCATGAACCCACTATCGAGCATAAGTACTCCCTCTTGGAGTTACTAGCAAAAACTTGGCCAGAGCCTCTACTAACAACGGAGAGCATGCAAGATCATAAACAACACATAGGTAATAGATTGATAATCAACATAACATAGTATTCTATATTCATCGGATCCCAACAAACGCACATGTAGCTTTACAGATAGATGATCTTGATCATGATAGGCAGCTCACAAGATCAGACAATGATAGCACAATGAGGAGAAGACAACCATCTAGCTACTGCTATGGACCCATAGTCCAGGGGTGAACTACTCACTCATCAATCCGGAGGCGACCATGGCGGTGTAGAGTCCTCCGGGAGATGAATCCCCTCTCCGGCAGGGTGCCGGAGGCGATCTCCTGAATCCCCCGAGATGGGATTGGCGGCGGCGGCGTCTCAGTAATGTTTTCCGTATCGTGGCTCTCGGTACTGGGGGTTTCTCGACGAAGGCTATTTGTAGGCGGAAGGGTAGGTCAAAGGGCATCACGAGGGGCCCACACAACAGGGCCGCGCGGCCAAGGGCCAGGCCGCGCCGCCCTGTGGTGTCGCCACCTCGTGGCCCCACTTCGTCTCTCCCTCGGACTTCTGGAAGCTTCGTGCAAAAATAGGACCCTGGGCGATGATTTCGTCCAATTCCGAGAATATTTCCTTACTAGGATTTCCGAAACCAAAAACAGCAGAAAACTGCAACTGGCTCTTCGGCATCTCGTTAATAGGTTAGTGCCGGAAAATGCATAATAATGACATATAATGTGTATAAAACATGTGAGTATCATCATAAAAGTAGCATGGAACATAAGAAATTATAGATACGTTTGAGACGTATCAAGCATCCCCAAGCTTAGTTCCTACTCGTCCCGAGTAGGTAAACGATAACAAAGATAATTTCTTAAGTGACAATGCTACCAACATAATCTTGATCAATACTATTGTAAGCACATGTAATGAATGCAGCGATCAAAACAATGGTAATGACATGAGTAAACAACTGAATCATAAAGCAAAGACTTTTCATGAATAGTACTTAAAGACAAGCATCAATAAGTCTTGCATAAGAGTTAACTCATAAAGCAATAATTCAAAGTAAAGGTATTGAAGCAACACAAAGGAAGATGAAGTTTCAGCGGTTGCTTTCAACTTGTAACATGTATATCTCATGGATATTGTCAATGTAAAGTAATATAACAAATGCAATATGCAAGTATGTAGGAATCAATGCACAGTTCACACAAGTGTTTGCTTCTTGAGGTGGAGAGAAATAGGTGAACTGACTCAACATAAAAGTAAAAGAATGGTCCTTGAAAGAGGAAAGCATTGATTGCTATATTTGTGCTAGAGCTTTTGTTTTTAAAACAAGAAACAATTTTGTCAACGGTAGTAATAAAGCATATGAGTTATGTAAATTATATCCTACAAGTTGCAAGTCTCATGCATAGTATACCAATAGTGCCCGCACCTTGTCCTAATTAGCTTGGATTTACATGGATTATCATAGCTTAGCACATGTTTCAACCAAGTGTCACAAAGGGGTACCTCTATGCCGCATGTACAAAGGTCTAAGGAGAAAGCTCGCATTGGATTTCTCACTTTTGATTATTCTCAACTTAGACATCCATACCGGGAGAACATAGACAACAGATAATGGACTCCTCTTTAATGCATAAGCATTCAACAACAGATAATATTCTCATAAGAGATTGAGGTTTGTTGTCCAAACTGAAACTTCCACCATGGATCATGGCTTTAGTTAGCGGCCCAATGTTCTTCTCTAACAATATGCACACTCAAACCATTTGATCATGATAAATCACTCTTACTTCAGACAAGACGAACATGCATAGCAACTCACATGATATTCAACAAAGAAATAGTTGATGGCGTCCCCAGAAACATGGTTATCGCACAACAAGCAACTTAATAAGAGATAAAGTGCATAAGTACATATTCAATACCACAATAGTTTTTAAGCTATTTGTCCCATGAGCTATATATTGTAAAGGTAAAGAATGGAAATTTTAAAGGTAGCACTCAAGCAATTTACTTTGGAATGGCGGAGAAATACCATGTAGTAGGTAGGTATGGTGGACACAAATGGCATAGTGGTTGGCTCAAGGATTTTGGATGCATGAGAAGTATTCCCTCTCGATACAAGGTTTAGGCTAGCAAGGTTATTTGAAACAAACACAAGGATGAACCGGTACAACAAAACTCACATAAAAGACATATTGTAAACATTATAAGACTCTATACCGTCTTCCTTGTTGTTCAAACTCAATACTAGAAATTATCTAGACCTTAGAGAGACCAAACATGCAAATCAGATTTAGCATGCTCTATGTATTTCTTCATTAATAAGTGCAAAGTATATGATGCAAGAGCTTAAACATGAGCACAACAATTGCCAAGTATCACATTATCCAAGATATTATACCAATTACCACATATATCATTTTCCAATTCCAACCATATAACAATTTAACGAAGAAGAAACTTTCGCCGTGAATACTATGAGTAAAGCTAAGGACATATTTATCCATATGCAACAGCGGAGCGTGTCTCTCTCCCACACAATGAATGCTAGGATCCAACAAAACAAAAACAAAAACAAACAGACGCTCCAAGCAAAGTACATAAGATGTGATGGAATAAAAATATAGTTTCAGGGGAGGAACCTGATAATGTTGTCGATGAAGAAGGGGATGCCTTGGGCATCCCCAAGCTTAGACGCTTGAGTCTTCTTGATATATGCAGGGGTGAACCACCGGGGCATCCCCAAGCTTAGAGCTTTCACTCTCCTTGATCATAGTGTATATCATCCTCCTCTCTTGATCCTTGAAAACTTCCTCCACACCAAACTCGAAACAAACTCATTAGAGGATTAGTGCATAATCAAAATTCACATATTCAGAGGTGACACAATCATTCTTTATACTTATGAACATTGCACAAAGCTACTGAAAGTCAATGGAACAAAGAAATCCATCTAACTTAGCAAAACAGGCAATGCAAAATAAAAGGCAGAATCTGTCAAAACAGAACAGTTCGTAAAGACGAATTTTTAATAGGCACCAGACTTGCTCAGATGAGAAAACTTAAAACTAATGAAAGTTGCGTACATATCTGAGGATCACTTACGTAAATTGGCATAATTTTCTGAGTTGCCTACAGAGAATTAGACCCAGATTCGTGACAGCAAAGAAAACTGTTTCTGCGCAGTAATCCAAATCTAGTATCATACTTCTATTAGAGACTTTACCTGGCACAACAATGCAATAAAACTAAGATAAGGAGAGGTTGCTACAGTAGTAAACAACTTCCAAGACTCAAATATAAAACAAAAGTACTGTAGTAAAAATATGGGTTGTCTCCCATAAGCGCTTTTCTTTAACGCCTTTCAGCTAGGCGCAGAAAGTGTGTATCAAGTATTATCAAGAGATGAAGCATCAACATCATAATTTGTTCTAATAATAGAATCAAAAGGTAACTTCATTCTCTTTCTAGGGAAGTGTTCCATACCTTTCTTGAGAGGAAATTTATATTTAATATTACCTTCCTTCATATCAATGGTAGCACCAACAGTTCGAAGAAAAGGTCTTCCCAATATAATGGGACAAGATGCATTGCATTCAATATCCAAGACAACAAAATCAACGGGGACAAGGTTATTGTTAACGGTAATGCGAACATTATCAACTCTCCCCAAAGGTTTCTTTATAGCATTATCAACAGGATTAACATCCAAATAACAATTTTTCAATGGTGGCAAGTCAAGCTTATCATAAATTTTCTTAGGCATAACAGAAATACTTGCACCAAGATCACATAAAGCATTACAACCAAAGTCATTGACCTTCATCTTAATGATGGGCTCCCAACCATCCTCTAGCTTCCTAGGAATAGAAGTTTCGCGTTCTAATTTCTCTTCTCTAGCTTTTATGAGAGCATTTGTAATATGTTTCGTGAAAGCCAAATTTATAGCACTAGCATTAGGACTCTTAGCAAGTTTTTGTAAGAACTTTATAACTTCAGAGATATGACAATCATCAAAATCCAAACCATTATAATCTAAGGCAATGGGATCATTGTCCCCAATGTTGGAAAAAATTTCAGCAGTTCTATCACAGGCAGTTTCAGCAGTTTTAGCAGTTTCAGGCAGTTTTTCGCGCTTTGCATTAGAAGTGGAACCATTGCTAACACCAATTCTTTTACCATTATTAGTAGGAGGTGCAGCAACATGTGTAGCATTAGCATTGCTAGTGGTAGTAATAGTCCAAACTTTAGCTACATTACTCTCTTTAGCTAGTTTTTCATTTTCTTCTCTTTCCCACCTAGCATGCAGTTCAGCCATTAATCTTATATTCTCGTTAATTCTAACTTGGATGGAATTTGCTATAGTAACAATTTTATTTTCATTATCCCTATTAGGCATAACTTTCAATTTCAAAAGATCAACATCAGCAGCAAGACTATCAACTTTAGAAGCAAGTATATCAATTTTCCCAAGCTTTTCTTCAACAGATTTGTTAAAAGCAGTTTGTGTACTAATAAATTCTTTAAGCATGGCTTCAAGTCCAGGGGGTGTATTCCTATTATTGTTGTAAGAATTCCCATAAGAATTACCATAACCGTTACCATTATTATAAGGATATGGCCTATAGTTGTTACTAGAATTGTTCCGGTAAGCATTGTTGTTGAAATTATTATTTTTAATGTAGTTTACATCAACATGTTCTTCTTGTGCAACCAATGAAGCTAACGGAACATTATTAGGATCAATATTTGTCCTATCATTCACAAGCATAGACATAATAGCATCAATCTTATCACTCAAGGAAGAGGTTTCTTCGATTGCACTTACCTTCTTACCTTGTGGAGCTCTTTCCGTGTGCCATTCAGAGTAATTAATCATCATATTATCAAGAAGCTTTGTTGCTTCACCAAGAGTGATGGACATAAAGGTACCTCCAGCAGCTGAATCCAATAGGTTCCGCGAAGAAAAATTCAGTCCTGCATAAAAGGTTTGGATGATCATCCAAGTAGTCAGTCCATGGGTTGGGCAATTTTTAACCAAAGATTTCATTCTTTCCCATGCTTGTGCAACATGCTCAGTATCTAATTGTTTAAAATTCATTATGCTACTCCTCAAAGATATAATTTTAGCAGGGGATAATATCTACCAATAAAAGCATCCTTGCATTTAGTCCATGAATCGATACTATTCTTAGGCAGAGATAGCAACCAATCTTTAGCTCTTCCTCTTAATGAGAAAGGGAACAATTTTAGTTTAATAATATCACCATCTACATCTTTATATTTTTGCATTTCACATAGTTCAACAAAATTATTGAGATGGGCAGCAGCATCATCAGAACTAACACCAGAAAATTGCTCTCGCATAACAAGATTTAGTAAAGCAGGTTTAATTTCAAAGAATTCTGCTGTAGTAGCAGGTGGAGCAATAGGTGTGCATAAGAAATCATTATTATTTGTGGTTGTGAATTCACACAACTTAGTATTTTCAGGAGTACCCATTTTAGCAACAGTAAATAAAATAAACTAGATAAAGTAAATGCAAGTAACTAATTTTTTTGTATTTTTGATATAGCAAACAAGATAGTAAATAAAGTAAAACTAGCAACTAATTTTTTTTGTGTTTTGTTTTAGTGCAGCAAACAAAGTAGTAAATAAAATAAAGCAAGACAAAAACAAAGTAAAGAGATTGCGATGTGAAGACTCCCCTTGCAGCGTGTCTTGATCTCCCCGGCAACGGCGCCAGAAAATATGCTTGATAGCGTGTAAACACACGTCCGTTGGGAACCCCAAGAGGAAGGTGTGATGCGTACATCAGCAAGTTTTCCCTCAGTAAGAAACCAAGGTTTATCGAACCAGTAGGAGCCAAGAAGCACGTTGAAGGTTGATGGCGGCGAGATGTAGTGCGGCGCAACACCAGGGATTCCGGCGCCAACGTGGAACCTGCACAACACAACCAAAGTACTTTGCCCCAACGAAACAGTGAGGTTGTCAATCTCACCGGCTTGCTGTAACAAAGGATTAGATGTATAGTGTGGATGATGATGTTTGCGTAAAAACAGTAGAACAAGTATTGGCAAAAGAGATTGTATTCGATGTAAAAGAATGGACCGGGGTCCACAGTTCACTAGAGGTGTCTCTCCCATAAGAAATAGCATATTGGGTAAACAAATTACAGTTGGGCAATTGACAAATAGAGAGGGCATGACAATGCACATACATAACATGATGAGTATTGTGAGATTCAATTGGGCATTACGACAAAGTACATAGAGCGCTATCCAGCATGCATCTATGCCTAAAAAGTCCACTTTCAGGTTATCATCCGAACCCCTTCCGGTATTAAGTTGCAAGCAACAGACAATTGCATTAAGTATGGTGCGTAATGTAATCAATAACTACATCCTCGGACATAGCATCAATGTTTTATCCCTAGTGGCAACAGCACATCCACAACCTTAGAACTTTCGTCACACGTCCTGCATTTAATGGAGGCATGAACCCACTATCGAGCATAAGTACTCCCTCTTGGAGTTACTAGCAAAAACTTGGCCAGAGCCTCTACTAACAACGGAGAGCATGCAAGATCATAAACAACACATAGGTAATAGATTGATAATCAACATAACATAGTATTCTATATTCATCGGATCCCAACAAACGCACATGTAGCTTTACAGATAGATGATCTTGATCATGATAGGCAGCTCACAAGATCAGACAATGATAGCACAATGAGGAGAAGACAACCATCTAGCTACTGCTATGGACCCATAGTCCAGGGGTGAACTACTCACTCATCAATCCGGAGGCGACCATGGCGGTGTAGAGTCCTCCGGGAGATGAATCCCCTCTCCGGCAGGGTGCCGGAGGCGATCTCCTGAATCCCCTGAGATGGGATTGGCGGCGGCGGCGTCTCAGTAATGTTTTCCGTATCGTGGCTCTCGGTACTGGGGGTTTCTCGACGAAGGCTATTTGTAGGCGGAAGGGTAGGTCAAAGGGCGTCACGAGGGGCCCACACAACAGGGCCACGCGGCCAAGGGCCGGGCCGCGCCGCCCTGTGGTGTCGCCACCTCGTGGCCCCACTTTGTCTCTCCCTCGGACTTCTAGAAGCTTCGTGCAAAAATAGGACCCTGGGCGTTGATTTCATCCAATTCCGAGAATATTTCCTTACTAGGATTTCTGAAACCAAAAACAGCAGAAAACAGCAACTGGCTCTTCGGCATCTCGTTAATAGGTTAGTGCCGGAAAATGCATAATAATGACATATAATGTGTATAAAACATGTGAGTATCATCATAAAAGTAGCATGGAACATAAGAAATTATAGATACGTTTGAGACGTATCATCAGGTTGTCCGGCACGGGCTCCCCGGGCCACAGAAGCTTGAAGACCTGAATGGCAACTTCCGGCACGTCGCCAAGGTGCCGGTCGATAACCTTCATATGGGAGAGCCGAGCGTGCAGCGCAACAAGATGATCGTGGGCACTCCAGGGAGCTTCCAGATTGAGGCTAGGGTTCTTCGCCCGCAGCTCTGTGACCTTCTTGTGCGCGTGCGGCTGGGAGTCCGGAAAGAGCTCTAAAACAAAAGAAAGAAAAACAATATTAAGGTACACCGCTGGAAAAAAGCAAGTTGAAAACTATGGAATAGAGGCACTTACTAAGCGCTTGGGCATCGGTGTCATTGACCATCTGCTCAAGTTCAACCTGCTGCGCCGTAAGCTCAACGTTCCGGTCCAGCGCCTGCTGCAGCAGTCCGGTCTCCTCCTCAAGCTCATTCCGAAGTTGCGCGGTGACATCAGCAAACTCCTTCCGGGCCTCCTCCACCTTGGCCTCGCCAGCAGCTATGGCCTCCTTCAGCGCCCGCGCATGCTGTAGCCCAGCTTGGACCGCTTGATTTTTCATTTCAGCGGTGTTGCTCCGCTGGGCTTCCAGGGCATTGCGGTGCTCAGAGGCCAGCTTCTCCTTCTAAGCTACAATCCGGCACGATAAAAGTTCGGTAAAAGAAGCCGGTGAGCTCAGACAAAAGGAAATAAAAACAAATGAAGTTTACCCTGGAGCGCGGCGATTTGGCCGACAAAGTCTTCAGGGGGGCTTCTGGAAGGGCAGCTGCAAGGGAGAATTTCACAAGTGTTGTTCATAAAGAGAAGGCCGGTAAAAAAGAAGCCGGGAGGCAAGAGCTAACCTTGGCACTTTCCATGGGTGCGCTCGAGGGCGGAGAAGGCCTCGGAGAGGTCCCGGTGCTCCCACAGCAGCTCCTCGAATAGCTGCATCCGGGAGTCGGCCGTGCCCTGTGCAGAATCAGAGTATGTAGTGAGCTATGCCGTTTTTTTGCAGTTTCGCGCTAAGTACTTCGTGCTTAACCCGAAACTCGGGGACTAGCTATGCCGGTTTTTTGCAGTTTCGCGCTAAGTACTTCGTGCTTAACCCGAAACTCGGGGACTAGCTATGCTGTTTTTTTGCAGTTTCGCGCTAAGTACTTCGTGCTTAACCCGAAACTCGGGGACTAGCTATGCCGGTTTTTTGCAGTTTCGTGCTAAGTACTTCGTGCTTAACCCGAAACTCGGGGACTAGCTATGCCGGTTTTGCGTTTCAGGAAAGTTTCGTGCTAAGTACTGCGTGCTTAACCCGAAACTCGGGGACTATGAGGATATATCTATAAGTGGAAAATTGAGAACCGGCATCGGTATAAAGAAAAAAGTTGTGAAGTCTAAGTAAAAAAGCTTACCGCCACGTTGGTGTTGGCATCATGCCAGGCGTTGTCAAACTCCTTCATGGCCCGCTTGAGCCGGTTGAAGTGTTGCATCGTGCTCCGCGGACCAGAGTCGTCCACCACCGGCAGCCTGTCCTTGCCGATGCCACGCATGGCCGTGGAAAGGTCCGCCCGGTTCCACTTCTCCACGTACTCCCTGAGCGGGCCCAGGTCGGACTGGCCGCGGGTCAGCTCGACGATCCGGCCCAGCTGAGTTGAAGCCTTTTCGCCGGCAACGACCGCGGCACGGCCGGTGTGCAGCACCAGAGACTGAGTTTGGGAGCCGGAAGGGGGCGCGGCCGCTGCTGTGACCGCAACGCGGAGTTGCTGCGCAGTTATAATGGCGCCCTCCGACGGGGTTTGCTGGAGGGTAGAAGTTGTCTTACCGGCAGAGGCTGCCGGCGGAGATGCAGATGCGTTCTTGACCGGCGAAGGGGTCGCCGGCCTGGCCTTGGAGGGAGAGTTGGTGGTGGCTTTCTTCTTCTTTTTCTTGTCAGGGACGGGCGGAACCAGAGGTTCCGACTGCCCGATATCTTCAGTACCGTCGCCCATGTGGCTGGCGCCGGTGTTTTCGTGTTCTGGAGGGGATATGAATTCCTCCTCCGCGCGGAAATCTGGCGGGTTAGGGGCCACGCGCCCGAACTTGTGTTTCCTCCCCGAAGGGAGGAGGGAGATTCACCGGCACCCGAAGGTACCGGACTTGCTGGACGAGGAGGAGAGGCCTTGGCGGCATCTTCGGAGGCCTCCGGCCTCATACCTGGTGCACTCCTGGTAAGTACCAGGGGAGCCCTGAAAAAAGAAAAGAGATAAGAGTTAGCAACGAGGCATTGAAGGTGGAAATCTAAACCGGAAAGAAGTGACATTAGCGTATTACCCTGAGGCAACCGGGATTTCGCGGTGGCGTTTCACCCCGGCCTTCTTGGTGCGCTTGGCGGGGGGAGCTTTGTCGGAAGCGGTGTCGGAGGCAGGGGCCTTGCGGACTCTGGAAGCCCCGCTGCTACCGGCGTCGTCGGCCGGAGCGTTGTTCTTCCGCCCTTTCGAGGCCAGATTGTCCAGAAACTCCTGGCCAACCTCGGCCGCCAGGGGAGCCACATGCTCATGAACCTGAGGTTTCTCATCGTCTGAAGGAGGTACTACAGAGGAAAAGTTTTATAAGGAAGAGGGGATGAACAATATACCTCGAGAACAATGACCTCATCGTCAGTATCGGAACTGTTCGCCGGAGGCAGAGTTGAAAAGTTACCAGGGAGCTTGAAGTGCGTCGGGCCCATTTTGTGCTTTCCCTTCACGTACGGGTCAGCGTCCGCGTCGTCGTGAAACTGGCGGCTAGGGGCGTAGGAGGCCGACTCCTCCCTGGCGATCCGGGCAAAGTTCTGCAACACAACAAAAAACCAAGTTAGAACAAAGGTTTACAAACATACCGGGAAAAGCTTTCCGGAAATCCCGATGTCTTACTCGGGGCGGAGGAGGATCGGAGCGGCTGTTGGGCTTTAGGCCGTACTTCCCACTAGCCCGCAAGGTGTTCCTGCAGATTTGCTTGGCCTTAAGGATCAAATCTGCTGGGCTTAGGGAGTAAGTGGTGATCCTAGTTGGATCCCTCAAACTCGACATTTGGCTCATCTTGTGAGCACGACGCTGGAGGGGCCAGACCCGGCTTGAGAGAAACAACCGGATTATATCATCAGCGCTGAGGTTGGTTGATACGTCTCAAACGTATCTATAATTTCTTATGTTCCATGCTACTTTATTGATGATACTCACATGTTTTATGCATACTTTATGTCATATTTATGCATTTTCCGGCACTAACCTATTGACGAGATGCCGAAGAGCCAGTTGCTGTTTTCTGCCGTTTTTGGTTTCAGAAATCGTAGTAAGGAAATATTCTCGGAATTGGACGAAATCCACGCCCAGGGGCTTATTTTTCCACGAAGCTTCCAGAACACCGAAAGGGAAACGAAGTGGGGCGACGAGGCGCCGCCACAATAGGGCGGCGCGGCCCAAGGGGGGCCCGCGCGGCCCTAGCGTGTGGGGGCCCCGTCAGCCCCCTGACCTACCCTTCCACCTACTTAAAGCCTTCATCGCGAATACCTGATGACCCACAAGTATAGGGGATCGCAGCAGTCTTCGAGGGTAGTATAACCCAATTTATTGATTCGACACAAGGGGAGACAAAGAATACTTGGAAGCCTTAACAGCGGAGTTGTCAATTCAGCTGCACCTGGAAATAGACTTGCTCGCAAGAGTTTATCAGTAGTAACAGTTTTATAGCAGTAGCAGTAGTAAAATAACAGCAGCAGAGTAACAAAGACAGCAGTAGTAATTATAGTAAACAGCAGGATTAAAATACTGCAGGCACAGGGATGGATGACGGGCGTTGCATGGATGAGAGAAACTCATGTAACAATCATAGCAGGGCATTTGCAGATAATAATAAAACGGTGTCGAAGTACAAAGCAATCAATAGGCATGTGTTCCAATTATAGTCGTACGTGCTCGCAATGAGAAACTTGCACAACATCTTTTGTCCTACCAGCCGGTGGCAGCCGGGCCTCAAGGGAATCTACTGGATATTAAGGTACTCCTTTTAATAGAGTACCGGAGCAAAGCATTAACACTCCGTGAACACATGTGATCCTCACGTCACTACCATCCCCTCCGGTTGTCCCGATTTCTGTCACTTCGGGGCCATTGGTTCCGGACAGCGACATGTGTATACAACTTGCAGGTAAGATCATAAACAATGAATATCATGATGAAACAATAACATGTTCAGATCTGAGATCATGGCACTCGGGCCCTAGTGACAAGCATTAAGCATAACAAGTTGCAACAATATCATCAAAGTACCAATTACGGACACTAGGCACTATGCCCTAACAATCTAACACTATTACATGACCAATCTCATCCAATCCCTACCATCCCCTTCAGCCTACAGCGGGGGAATTACTCACACATGGATGGGGAAACATTGCTGGTTGATGGAGAGGCGTCGGTGGTGATGGCGGTGATGATCTCCTCCAATTCCCCGTCCCGGCGGAGTGCCAGAACGGAGACTTCTGGCTCCTGCGGCGGAGTTTCGCGATGTGGCGGCGTTACGGAGGGTTTCTGGCGACTTCGACTTCTCCCCGTGCGTTTTTAGGTCGAGGCCGATAAATAGTCCAAAGGAGGGCGTCGGAGGCCGACCGAGGGGGCCACACCACCAGGCCGCGCGGGCCCCCCTTGGCCGCGCCGCCAGGTGGTGTGGGGCCCTTGGGCCTCCACCTTACTTCTCCTTCTGGCTCCGTCAGTATTCTGGGAAAATAGGGCCTTCTGCATAAATTCCGAGGATTTTCCCGAAAGTTGGATTTCTGCACAAAAAACGAGACACCAGAACAGTTCTGCTGAAAACATCGTTAGTCCGCGTTAGTTGCATCCAAAATACACAAATTAGAGGCAAAACAATAGCAAAAGTGTTCGGGAAAGTAGATACGTTTTGGACGTATCAACTCCCCCCAAGCTTAGCTTATTGCTTGTCCTCAAGCAATTCAGTTAACAACTGAGCGATAAAAGAACTTTCACGAACACATTTGCTCATATGATGTATATATTCTCATGCGATGGCTAATACTTAGGCAGTTCATAATGAGATACATGCAAATAAGATCATCTAACAGCTATATCAATCATGGAGAGGTACCAACAATTAATAATAAGCATCATGAATCATGTATATAAGCAGGATTGCAATGTTCATAAGAGAATATGATAAAGTGGTATCTCGCTTGCCCTTGTTTGAACAACAAAACATAAATGCTCAGGCACCTCTGAAGTTCATAGAAGGACTAGAAATAGAGATTGTCGAAGATAAAAGCATCAAAGTTATACCACAATTAACAATATTTTGAGACAAGCATATTATACTAAGAATGACAGTTGTGCTCTCAAGATAGTGCTCAAAGAAAGGATGGAGACACAACATAAAAGTAAAAGATTGACCCTTCGCAGAGGGAAGCAAGGATTAACATGCGCTAGAGCTTTTCATTTTTAAAGCAGGAGTAAAATTATTTTGAGAGGTGTTTGTTGTTGTCAACGAATGGTAATGGGTACACTAACTACCTCGCCAACCGGACTTTCAAGAGCAGCTCCCATGAATTATTTGCATGTTTATGTGGCACTCCTTCCAACCTTTCTTACACAAACCACGGCTAACTGAATCCTCGGGTGCCTGCCAACAATCACATACCATGAAGGAGTGCCTTTTTATTTTAGTTTTATTATGATGATGACACTCCCCCCAACCTTTGCTTACGCAAGCCATGGCTAACCAAATCCTTCGGGTGCCGTCCATCAATCACAAACCATGGAGGAGTGTCTATTTAAGTTAATTAATTCGGGACTGGGAATCCCATTGCCAGCTCTTTTTGCAAAATTATTGGATAAGCGGATGTGCCACTAGTCCATATGAGAGTCCGTCAAAAGTAAATGACAAGGTTGAAAGCTAAACACCACATACTTCCTCATGAGCTATGAAACATAAACACAAATTGAGAAGCATTTTGAAGGTTTTAAAGGTAGCGCATGAGAATTTACTTGGAATGGTTTGAAATGCCATGCATAGGTATATATGGTGGACACTTTGGAACAACTTGGTTTTCAGGTGTTTGGAAGCACGAGCAGCGTTCCCGCTCAGTACAAGTGAAGGCTAGCAATAGACTGGGGAGCGACAAATCGAGAGAGCAGTAACTGTCATAATCATGCTTGCGGCAAAATAAATTAACAGAGGCATAAAAGTGATACAAGAACTCTGGAGCAAATTAAATCATCGAGGCTTAGTTGACTTTTGTTCAGTCATATGCATGCGTGAGCATGTGCCAAGTCGATATAAATGAATTAATCAGAGGAGGATACCACAATGCCATACTTACTTATGAATAAAACAATGCAAGCAAACATCCATGACATGCTACTCATATTAATAAATTGGAGCTAAACATGAGAGATCATGAACTACTAGACTTTCTCAAACGACATATACTTCACATGAACCAACTAAGCGTGCTCACATGGATGAGTATATGTACAAAAATGAAAACAAATAGGGTTCATACCAGCCTCTCACCACAATCCAGTTGTCGTAGATCGTCATTATTGCCTTTCACTTGTGTAGCTTGGATAATATAAGATGAAAACCACGCTCCAGCCACCGAAGACCATTGAACTCAAAATGAACTTTACAAACCAAAGAACAACAGCAAATATTTTTGGTGTTTTCGAATTGGAAACGAGAACAAAGAAAACAAACAAACAAAGCAAAATCTTTTTGGGTTTTCTTGTAGCAAACTAGTAATAGCAAATAAAACAAAATAAATGCAAGAAACCAAAGCAAACAAATGATGAAGAGAAACAACAGAAATATTTTTGGTCTTTTTGTGTTTTGGGAAAGAAACAAAGCAAAAATAAGAAAATGAAAACTAAAAGAAACACAGAAAAGCAAGATGGCAGAAATCTGCCAAAACTTGACAGCAGTACAGAAATCGATTTTTACAAAAATCTTCCGTTGCTCAGCTCGAAAAGTGTTCAACTAATGAAAGTTAGATAACAACCTGGGGAACATGCACAAAAATGGGCTTCGCAAAATAAAGTTCTGGCTGTTTTTGAGAATTTTTATGGTGACAGCCCAGAATCTGTTTTCAATCAGCACTTCCCCAAATATCATCTTCCTCTCATTAGAAAACCACTCAAACAAACTAAACAAGTATATACAAGTATCCAGCAATCATAATATGCAAAGAATGAGTGATGCCGGTATACCTCCCCCCAAGCTTAGGCTTTTGGCCTAAGTGGAGTTCAATCCCATCGAGGCCATGAGGTGGTATCTCCGTAGTACGACGAAGATGGATCATATTCCGGGTATGTGCTAGAGAAAGCACCCGGATACGTGACGGTGTAGTCGTAAGAGGGCTCGACGTCCTCGGAGTCATGCTGCTGGTGGAAGTCTTGTATCTTCATATGTTCCTCCACCTCCTCCTTAGTGCGCGACCATGGTTCCCTGTCAATACTGAACAAACCCGGCTGGGGAAGAGGAATTTCCTTCTCATCCCCGTCAGCAAACAACATTCTATAGACCATATTATCTAAAGTGGAATCAACGGTAACAAAATGATGGCTTTTCATAGCAGTAATATCTAGCCTCCTAGGAGTTAATGGCACATCATTAGAGTCAAGAGGAATCCTTAAATGTGTTAAAATGCGCAATGCAACAATTCCTCCAAAAATAGCCCCCCTGCTGGACAGGCGGCGAGCAATAAGAGAACCAAGATGGTATGGTGTCTCTCCAGTAAGTGCAGCAATTAAGAAAGCAAGATGGTAACTAGAAATATTACTAGTGTTCTCCCTACCAAGAATGCTAGTAGCAATGTAATAGGCAAAATACTTAACGGCGGGGAGTTGGATATTTCTTATCTTGCCACGCTGAATGGTGCGGCAATCATCATTGGTAATCCCTCGGTAGAGCTCTAATAAGACCCGGGGGTTGTCCTCAATCTTCCTTGATGTACCTACAGGGGCAATACCCAATGCAACACAAAATTCTTCCAATTCCATAGTAATAGGATTACCATAGATCTTGAATGCAACTGTCGGCCCATATTGCTTGTTATGGAACTTGAAACTCTCGACGAAGATCTTGGTGAGCATATGGTATTGCTCCCTTTCATCTCCCACGTAGGCGGCTAAGCCCGCCCTATTGACGAGGGTGAAGAAATCATCCAACAACCCTGCATTTCTCAGAAAATCATAACATGGGAAAGACGAAGCATTAGGAGCCCCATTGTCTTCCTCGGGCGCGAAGCTTGGCGCGATGATATCCTCATTGTAGGATCGCCTAAGTTGGGTGGCGGTCCTAGATGGCCTTCCGGTGCTGGTTGTCCCTCTCTTGAACAACTCTCCAAAGTTGAAGTTCTTCATCCTTTTTCTGAAATTTTTCAACAATCATTATAAAATTTGATTTGGTGACATATAATCAAGGGGAACTACTATAGGAACTTGCTAGAGTACTAATCATGCATCAAAACTAGTTTATTCATCTTAGAACAAGCATGCAAGCTCACCATACATGTTACCTACAGCAGCAAAATAATCAAGATATACTCAACCAAACAAAATTCTACTTGGATCATTGGAGGAGTCACATACCAAGGAGCAAATGTGCCAAATTTCAGCATGAAATCTGGGCTGGGCAAGGAGATCGAAAAATCCTGAGCTCTTGAGCAAAAACGCGAGTGAGAGAAAGCTGGTTCGAGTTTTTTCGGGAGAGAGAAGATTCTGGGAGGAAGAGATGGCAAAGTGGGGCAAGGAGGGGCCCACACCACAGGGTGGCGCGCCCCCCTCCTTGGCCGCGCCGGCTGGTGGGGTGGCCCCCTGTGGTGCCCCACTGGTCATCCTCTGGTGCTCCCAGGTGCCTCGTCGAAAAATAGGACCAACGGTATAATTTTTGTGAATTTTTGAAAACTTTGAAAAATGCACTTTTCTGGGTATTAAGTTTATTATTACTGGCCAGGAACATTTTTGAAATCTCTAATTAACTAAGGAACTTTGCAAATCAAAAGTGCTACAGCAAATAGAACAAGTGGAGGAAGAAAGAGATGATGTTTACCCCTCTATGCATATAAAAAGTATTTGTTAACAAGGTTGATCAAGTCTTGCCACCAAATAAATTTTACATAACATATGAAGAAATAAACCCCAAATCAATCATGTTACCTTGTATTGGATTGATATGGATCCAATTATGAGAGTTTGATATTCTTCTTTAGGCTCATATATAGGACAATCAATAGTTCCAATTTTGATAGTTCTCACATTAGAGATAGTATTAACTCCACATGCTTTCTCAATCCTCTTGGGAAAATAAACGGTATGTTCCTTATCATCAACATTGAAAGTAACCTTCCCTTTGTTGCAATCAATAACAGCCCCTGCGGTGTTAAGAAAAGGTCTCCCAAGAATAATAGACATATTATCATCTTCAGGCATTTCCAACACAACAAAATCAGTTAATATCAAGCAGTTAGTAGTAACTTGAACAGGAACATCCTCACATATACCAACAGGAATAGCAGTAGATTTATCAGCCATTTGCAAAGATATATCAGTAGGTATCAACTTATCTAAATAAAGTCTCTTATAAAGAGAAAAAGGCATAACACTAACACCGGCTCCCAAGTCACATAGAGCAGTTTTAACATAATTATTCTTAATAGAACAAGGAATAGTAGGTATACCTGGGTCGCCCAACTTCTTTGGAACTTTGCCATTGAAAGAGTAATTAGCAAGCATGGTGGAAATTTTCTCATTGGGGATTTTCCTTTTGTTAGTAACAATATCTTTCATATACTTTGAATAAGGAGGCAATTTAATAGCATCAGTCAAAGGTATTTGCAAGAATAAAGGTTTCATCCAATCACAAAACTTATTATAGTGTTCTTCTTCCTTTGATTTTAGTTTCTTAGCAGGAAAAGACATTGGCTTTTGCACCCAAGGTTCTCTTTCATTACCATGTTTCTTAGCAATAAAATCTTCTTTAGTATACTTTTTATTTTTAGCATGCTTTTCAGGTTCATCTTCAACTTCTTCTTTATCAGAAGCGTCATTCTTATCATTATCTTTACTATTATCATGTTCATTACCACTTTCAGTTTCAGCATCAGAAATAGAAATACTATTAGGATCATCAACAGGTTCAGAGGATTCTACAACATTTTTATGTTTCTTCTTCTTTTTCTTAGAAAGAGCACTAGGTTCAATTCGTTGAGAATCTTGTTCAATTCTTTTGGGATGCCCTTCAGGATATAGAGGATCCTGGGTAGAGACACCGCCTCTAGTTGTTACTTCATAAGCATGTTTCTTTTTAGAATTATTTTTTAACAAATCATTTTGCACTTTAGTGAGTTGATCAATTTGAGTTTGAACCATTTGAAAATGTTTAACAAGCATCTTAACATCATTGGAGGTTCTCTCCACAATATCATGCAAATTGCTAATAGCTTGAGAATTTTCCATTAGATGATTCTCTACTCTCATATTAAAATTTTCTTGCTTAACAATATAATTATCAAACTCATCTAAGCATTGAGCAGGAGGTTTTGAATACGGAATATCTTCCCTAGTAAAGCGTTGAAGGGAGTTTACCTCAATCATGGTTGAAGGGGGAATTGTCTCACATATATCTTCTATGGGAGGTAGATTCTTCACATCTTCGGATTTAATACCTTTCTCCTTGAGAGACTTCTTAGCTTCCCTCATATCTTCATCATTCAATTTAATTAAACCCCTCTTCTTCAATATTGGCGTTGGAGTTGGTTCAGGTGTAGTCCAATCATCATAATTCCGGCTTATTTTAGCCAATAATTCTTCAGCTTCGTCTGGAGTTCTTTTCCTGAAAACACAACCAGCACAACTATCCAAATATGCTCTAGATGCAATGGTTAGTCCACTATAAAATATATCAAGTAGATCATTCTTTTCTAAATCATGTCCAGGTCGAGCTCTGATAAGAGAACAAAATCGTGTCCAAGCCTCAGGCAATTTCTCTTCATCTCCCTGGTCAAACCTATAAATTTTCTGTAAAGCAATATGTTGAGCACTAGCAGGAAAGTATTTTCGAAAGAAAACATCACGCAAATCAGTTGGATTTTTAATAGAACCAGGAGGCAAATTATTATACCAAGTTTTAGCATCATCCTTTAATGAGAAAGGAAAAATTTTAACGACAAAGTAAGTACGCATCTTGTCATCATCAGAAAACAAGCTACTCATAGAAGAAAGCTCAATCATGTGCTCTACAGCACTTTCTTTTTCAGTACCACAAAAGGGTGTTTTCTCTACAATAGCTATGTGAGATAGATCAAGAGAAAAATCATAATCTTTATCCTTAATGCATATAGGAGATGTGGCAAATTCAGGATCAGGAGATAACTTATGTCTAATAAAGATATTGTGCGAGAAACTTTTTAATTTTTCTTGCATCAGTAGTAGAATTGCATCTATTAATAAAATCATCATTAAGGTCCACATAATCCTCATCAGGATCATCACTAGAATAATCAAGTTCAGGTGAACTAACAGGTGTAGTAGCATTAGGAGTTTCAGCATTTTCAATTTGTCTAGACCTAGCAATTGTAGCATCTAGAAAGGATCCCAACGAACCACTATCATCAAGCACAGCAGAAATATTATCAGTATTATAAGAGTTTTCAGATTCAGCAGAAGTACCAGCAAGTGAAGCTTGCGGCGGTGAAACAAGTTGACTTATCACAGATGGTGAATCAAGAGCAGCAGAGGTACTCAGAGTTGTACCTTTTCTTGTAGTGGATGGTAATATGGCGACTTTAGGATCGCGAGTTTTACCCATGATGGAGAATTTGCAGCGAACAATATCAATCCAAGTGAACCTCCAAATAAAGCTATGCTCCCCGGCAACGGCGCCAGAAAACAGTCTTGATGACCCACAAGTATAGGGGATCGCAGCAGTCTTCGAGGGTAGTATAACCCAATTTATTGATTCGACACAAGGGGAGACAAAGAATACTTGGAAGCCTTAACAGCGGAGTTGTCAATTCAGCTGCACCTGGAAATAGACTTGCTCGCAAGAGTTTATCGCAGGTAACAGTTTTATAGCAGTAGCAGTAGTAAAATAACAGCAGCAGAGTAACAAAGACAGCAGTAGTAATTATAGTAAACAGCAGGATTAAAATACTGTAGGCACAGGGATGGATGACGGGCGTTGCATGGATGAGAGAAACTCATGTAACAATCATAGCAGGGCATTTGCAGATAATAATAAAACGGTGTCGAAGTACAAAGCAATCAATAGGCATGTGTTCCAATTATAGTCGTACGTGCTCGCAATGAGAAACTTGCACAACATCTTTTGTCCTACCAGCCGGTGGCAGCCGGGCCTCAAGGGAATCTACTGGATATTAAGGTACTCCTTTTAATAGAGTACCGGAGCAAAGCATTAACACTCCGTGAACACATGTGATCCTCACGTCACTACCATCCCCTCCGGTTGTCCCGATTTCTGTCACTTCGGGGCCATTGGTTCCGGACAGCGACATGTGTATACAACTTGCAGGTAAGATCATAAACAATGAATATCATGATGAAACAATAACATGTTCAGATCTGAGATCATGGCACTCGGGCCCTAGTGACAAGCATTAAGCATAACAAGTTGCAACAATATCATCAAAGTACCAATTACGGACACTAGGCACTATGCCCTAACAATCTAACACTATTACATGACCAATCTCATCCAATCCCTACCATCCCCTTCAGCCTACAGCGGGGGAATTACTCACACATGGATGGGGGAAACATTGCTGGTTGATGGAGAGGCGTCGGTGGTGATGGCGGTGATGATCTCCTCCAATTCCCCGTCCCGGCGGAGTGCCAGAACAGAGACTTCTGGCTCCTGCGGCGGAGTTTCGTGATGTGGCGGCGTTCTGGAGGGTTTCTGGCGACTTCGACTTCTCCCCGTGCGTTTTTAGGTCGAGGCCGATAAATAGTCCAAAGGAGGGCGTCGGAGGCCGACCGAGGGGGCCACACCACCAGGCCGCGCGGGCCCCCCTTGGCCGCGCCGCCAGGTGGTGTGGGGCCCTCGGGCCTCCACCTTACTTCTCCTTCTGGCTCCGTCAGTATTCTGGGAAAATAGGGCCTTCTGCATAAATTCCGAGGATTTTCCCGAAAGTTGGATTTCTGCACAAAAACGAGACACCAGAACAGTTCTGCTGAAAACAGCGTTAGTCCGCGTTAGTTGCATCCAAAATACACAAATTAGAGGCAAAACAATAGCAAAAGTGTTCGGGAAAGTAGATACGTTTTGGACGTATCAATACCCCAGTACCGAGAGCCACGATACGGAAAACCTTCCAGAGACGCCGCTGCCGCCAATCCCATCTCGGGGGATTCAGGAGATCGCCTCCGGCACCCTGCCGGAGAGGGGAATCATCTCCCGGAGGACTCTTCATCGCCATGATCGCCTCCGGATTGATGTGTGAGTAGTTCACCCCTAGACTATGGGTCCATAGCAGTAGCTAGATGGTCATCTTCTCCTCATTGTGCTATCATTGATGGATCTTGTGAGCTGCCTAACATGATCAAGATCATCTATCTGTAATGCTACATGTTGCGTTTGTTGGGATCTGATGAATATGGAATACTATGTTATGTTGATTATCAATCTATTATCTATGTGTTGTTTATGATCTTGCATGCTCTCCGTTTCTAGTAGAGGCTCTGGCCAAGTTGATACTTGTAACTCCAAGAGGGAGTATTTATGCTCGATAGTGGGTTCATGCCTCCATTAAATCTGGGACAATGACAGAAAGTTCTAAGGTTGTGGATGTACTGTTGCCACTAGGGATAAAACATCAATGCTATGTCTAAGGATGTATTTGTTGATTACATTACACACCATACTTAATGCAATTGTCTGTTGTTTGCAACTTAATACTGGAAGGGGTTCGGATGATAACCTGAAGGTGGACTTTTTAGGCATAGATGCATGCTGGATAGCGGTCTATGTACTTTGTCGTAATGCCCAATTGAATTCCACACTACTCATCATGATATGTATGTGCATTTTCATGCCCTCTCTATTTGTCAATTGTCCAACTGTAATTTTTTCACCCAACATGCTTTATCTTATCAGAGAGACACCACTAGTGAACTGTGGACCCCGGTCCAATTCTTTTACATCGAATACAATCTACTGCAATACTTGTTTTTACTGTTCTTTGCAAACATCATCTTCCACACTATACATCTAATCCTTTGTTACAGCAAGCCGGTGAGATTGACAACCTCACTGTTAAGTTGGGGCAAAGTACTTGGATTGTGTTGTGCAGGTTCCACGTTGGCGCCAGAATCCCTGGTGTTGCGCCGCACTACACTCCGCCACCAACAACCTTCAACGTGCTTCTTGGCTCCTACTGGTTCGACAAACCTTGGTTTCTTACTGAGGGAAAACTTGCTGCTGTACACATCATACCTTCCTCTTGGGGTGCCCAACGGACGAGTGCTTTACCGTCACAAGGAAGCTACTTTCTGGGGCCGTTGCAATCCAACTCCCACGTCAGCAGCTCTTTTTCTGGCGCCGTTGCCGGGGAGATCAAGACACGCTGCAAGGGGAGTCTCCCACTTCCAATCTCTTTACTTTGTTTTTGTCTTGCTTTACTTTACTTTATTTACTGCTTTGTTTGCTTTCTTATTATCAAAACACAAAAAAAAATTAGTTACTTGCATTTACTTTATCTAGTTTGCTTTATTTACTATTGCTAAAATGGGTACTCCTGAAAATACTAAGTTGTGTGACTTCACTAGCACAAATAATAATGATTTCTTATGCACACCTATTGCTCCACCTGCTACTACAGCAGAATTCTTTGAAATTAAACCCGCTTTACTGAATCTTGTTATGAGAGAGCAATTTTCTGGTGCTAGTTCTGATGATGCTGCTGCCCATCTTAATAATTTTGTTGAACTTTGTGAGATGCAAAAGTATAAGTATGTATATGGTGACATTATAAAATTAAAATTGTTTCCTTTCTCTTTAAGAGGAAGAGCTAAAGATTGGTTGCTATCTTTTCCTAAGAATAGTATTGATTCATGGACTAAATGTAAGGATGCTTTCATTGGTAGATATTATCCTCCTGCTAAAATTATATCTTTGAGAAGTAGCATAATGAATTTTAATCAATTGGATAATGAGCATTTTTCTCAAGCATGGGAAAGAATGAAATCTTTGGTTAAAAATTGCCCTGCCCATGGACTGACTACTTGGATGATCATCCAAACCTTTTATGCAGGATTGAATTTTTCTTTGCGGAAGCTATTGGATTCAGCTGCTGGAGGTACTTTTATGTCCATCACTCTAGGCGCCACAACAAAGCTTCTTGATGATATGATGATTAATTACTCTGAATGGGACACGGAAAGAGCTCCACAAGGTAAGAAGGTAAATTCTGTTGAAGAAACCTCCTCCTTGAGTGATAAGATTGATGCTATAATGTCTATGCTTGTGAATGGTAGATCTAATGTTGATCCTAATAATGTTCCGTTAGCTTCATTGGTTGCCCAAGAAGAACATGTTGATGTGAACTTCATTAAAAATAATAATTTCAACAATAATGCTTATCGGAACAATTCTAGTAACAACTATAGGCCATATCCTTCTCATAATAGTAATGGTTATGGTAATTCTTATGGGAATTCTTACAACAATAATAGGAATGTACCCACTGGTCTTGAAGCCATGCTTAGAGAATTTATTAGTACACAAACCGCTTTTAATAAATCTGTTGAAGAAAAGCTTGGTAAAATTGATATTCTTGCTTCTAAGGTTGATAGTCTTGCTGCTGATGTTGATCTTTTGAAATCAAAAGTTATGCCTAATGAAGATAAAGATATTAAGTCATTTGCTACAGTAAACGCCATCCAAGTTAGAATTAATAAAAATATTAGATTGATGGCTGAATTGCGTGCTAGGTGGAAAAGAGAAGAAAATGCTAAAGAGAATAATGTAACTAAAGTTTGGACTATTACCACCACAGTAATGCTAATGCTTCACATGTTGCTACACCTTATACTATCAATGGTAAAATAATTGGTGTTGGCAATGTTTCTACTCCTAATGCAAAGCGTTCAAAACTGCCTGGAACTGCTAAAACTGCTGAAACTGCCTGTGATAAAACTGCTGAAATTTTTCCAACATTGGGGACAATGGTCCCATTGCTTTAGATTATAATGGTTTACATTTTGATGATTGTCACATCTCTGAAGTTATAAAGTTCTTACAAAAACTTGCTAAAAGTCCTAATGCTAGTGCTATAAATTTGGCCTTTACAAAACATATTACAAATGCTCTCATAAAAGCTAGAGAAGAGAAACTAAAACTTGAAACTTCTATTCCTAGGAAGTTAGAGGATGGTTGAGAGCCCATCATTAATATGAAGGTCAATGATTTTTATTGTAATGCTTTATGTGATCTTGGTGCAAGTATTTCCGTTATGCCTAAGAAAATCTATAATATGCTTGACTTGCCACCATTGAAAAATTGTTATTTGGATGTTAATCTTGCTGATAATTCTACAAAGAAACCTTTGGGGAGGATTGATAATGTTCGCATTACGGTTAATAATAACCTTGTCCCCGTTGATTTTGTTATCTTGGATATTGAATGCAATGCATCTTGTCCCATTATTTTGGGAAGACTTTTCTTCGAACTGTTGGTGCTATTATTGATATGAATGAAGGTAATATTAAATACCAATTTCCTCTCAAGAAAGGTATGGAACACTTCCCTAGAAAGATAATGAAGTTACCTTTTGATTCTATCATTAGAACAAATTATGATGTTGATGCTTCATCTCTTGATAATACTTGATTCACACTTTCTGCGCCTAGCTGAAAGGCGTTAAAGAAAAGCGCTTATGGGAGATAACCCATGATTTTACTTCTGCACTTTTGTTTTATATTTGAGTCTTGGAAGTTGTTACTACTGTAGCAACCTCTCCTTATCTTTATTTTATTTCATTCTTGTGCCAAGTAAAGTTTTTGATGATAAAGTTGATACTAGATTTGGATTACTGCGCAGAAACAGTTTTCTTGCTGTCACGAAATTGAGTCACTACGTCTGTAAGTAACTCAGAAAAATATGCCAATTTACGTGCGTGATCCTCAGATATGTATGCAACTTTCATTAGTTTTGAGTTTTCTCATTTGAACAAGTCTGGTGCCCCAGAAAAATTCGTCTTTACGGACTGTTCTGTTTTGATAGATTCTGTCTTTTATTTCGCATTGCCTGTTTTGCTATGTTTGATGGATTTCTTTGTTCCATTAACTTTCAGTAGCTTTGTGCAATGTCCAGAAGTGTTAAGAATGATTATGTCACCTCTGAACATGTGAATTTTTGATTATGCACTAACCCTCTAATGAGTTTGTTTCGAGTTTGGTGTGGAGGAAGTTTTCAAGGATCAAGAGAGGAGGATGATACAATATGATTAAGGAGAGTGAAAGCTCTAAGCTTGGGGATGCCCCCGTGGTTCATCCCTGCATATTTCAAGAAGACTCAAGCATCTAAGCTTGGGGATGCCCAAGGCATCCCCTTCTTCATCGACAACATTATCAGGTCACCTCTAGTGAAACTATATTTTTATTCCATCACATCTTATATGCTTTACTTGGAGCGTCTTTATGTTCTTGTTTTTGTCTTGTTTGAATAAAATTGGATCCTAGCATTCATTGTGTGGGAGAGAGACACGCTCCGCTGTTGCTTATGAACACATGTGTTCTTAGTTTTATCCTTAATGTTCATGGCGAAGGTTGAAACTGCTTCGTTAATTATTATATGGTTGGAAACTGAAAATGCTACATGTGGTAATTGGTATAATATCTTGAATAATTTGATACTCATGTTTAAGCTCTTGCATCATATACTTTGCACCTATTAGTGAATAAATACTATAGAGCTTGTTAAAATTTGGTTTGCATAATTGGTCTCTCTAAGTCTAGATATTTTCTGGTGAGGGTTTGAACAACAAGGAAGACAGTGTAGAGTCTTATAATGCTTGCAATATGTTCTTATGTAAGTTTTGCTGTACCAGTTCATACTTGTGTTTGCTTCAAACAACTTTGCTATCCTAAACCTTGTATTGAGAGGGATTACTTCTCGTGCATCCAAAATCCTTGAGCCAAAAACTATGCCATTTGTGTCCACCATACCTACCTACTACATGGTATTTCTCCGCCATTCCAAAGTAAATTGCTTGAGTGCAACCTTTAAAATTCCATTCTTTGTCTTTGCAATATATAGCTCATGGGACAAATAGCTTAAAAAACTATTGTGGTATTGAATATGTACTTATGTGTTCTATCTCTTAATAAGTTGCTTGTTGAGCGATAACCATGTTCCTGGGGACGCCATCAACTATTTCTTTGTTGAATATCATGTGAGTTGTTATGCATGTTCGTCTTGTCTGAAGTAAGGGTGATTTATCATGAGTTGAATGGTTTGAGTATGCATATTGTTAGAGAAGAACATTGGGCCGCTAACTAAAGCCATGATCCATGGTGGAAGTTTCAGTTTGGACAACAAACCTCAATCTCTTATGAGAATATTATCTGTTGTTGAATGCTTATGCATTAAAGAGGAGTCCATTATCTGTTGTCTATGTTGTCCCGGTATGGATGTCTAAGTTGAGAATAATCAAAAGCGAGAAATCCAATGCGAACTTTCTCCTTAGACCTTTGTACATGCGGCATAGAGGTACCCCTTTGTGACACTTGGTTAAAACATATGTTATGCAATGATAATCCATGTAAATCCAAGCTAATTAGGACGAGGTGCGGGCACTATTGGTAATATATGCATGAGGCTTGCAACTTGTAGGATATATTATACATAACACATATGCTTTATTACTATCGTTGACAAAATTGTTTCTTGTTTTCAAAATAAAAGCTCTAGCACAAATATAGCAATCCATGCTTCCCTCTGCGAAGGGCCATTCTTTTACTTTTATGTTGAGTCAGTTTACCTACTTCTTTCTATCTTAGAAGCAAACACTTGTGTCAACTGTGTGCATTGATTCCTACATGTTTAACTATTGCACTTGTTATATTACTTTATGTTGACAACTATCCATGAGATATACATGTTACAAGTTGAAAGCAACTGTTGAAACTTATATCTTCCTTTGTGTTGCTTCAATGCTTTTACTTTGAATCAATTGCTTTATGAGTTAACTCTTATGCAAGACTTATTCATGCTTGTCTTGAAAGTACTATTCATGAAAAGTCTTTGCTATATGATTCAGTTGTTTACTCATTGCTTTTACCATTGCTTCGAATCGCTGCATTCATTACATGTGCTTACAATAGTATTGATCAAGATTATGATAGCATGTCACTTCAAAAATTATCTTTGTTATCGTTTACCTACTCGAGGACGAGTAGGAACTAAGCTCGGGGATGCTTGATACGTCTCAAACGTATCTATAATTTCTTATGTTCCATGCTACTTTATTGATGATACTCACATGTTTTATGCATACTTTATGTCATATTTATGCATTTTCTGGCACTAACCTATTGAAGAGATGCCGAAGAGCCAGTTGCTGTTTTCTGCTGTTTTTGGTTTCAGAAATCCTAGTAAGGAAATATTCTCGGAATTGGACGAAATCAACGCCCAGGGGCTTATTTTTCCACGAAGCTTCCAGAACACCAAAAGGGAAACGAAGTGGGGCGACGAGGCGCCGCCACAATAGGGCGGCGCGGCCCAAGGGGGGCCCGTGCGGCCCTAGCGTGTGGGGCCCCCGTCAGCCCCCTGACCTACCCTTCCGCCTACTTAAAGCCTTCATCGCGAATACCCCAGTACCGAGAGCCACGATACGGAAAACCTTCCAGAGACGCCGCCGCCGCCAATCCCATCTCGGGGGATTCAGGAGATCGCCTCCGGCACCCTGCCGGAGAGGAGAATCATCTCCCGGAGGACTAGTCATCGCCATGATCGCCTCCGGATTGATGTGTGAGTAGTTCACCCCTGGACTATGGGTCCATAGCAGTAGCTAGATGGTCGTCTTCTCCTCATTGTGCTATCATTGTTAGATCTTGTGAGCTGCCTAACATGATCAAGATCATCTATCTGTAATGCTACATGTTGCGTTTGTTGGGATCCGATGAATATGGAATACTATGTTATGTTGATTATCAATCTATTATCTATGTGTTGTTTATGATCTTGCATGCTCTCCGTTGCTAGTAGAGGCTCTAGCCAAGTTGATACTTGTAACTCCAAGAGGGAGTATTTATGCTCGATAGTGGGTTCATGCCTCCATTAAATCTGGGACAGTGACAAAAAGTTCTAAGGTTGTGGATGTGTTGTTGCCACTAGGGATAAAACATCAATGCTACGTCTAAGGATGTATTTGTTGATTACATTACGCACCATACTTAATGCAATTGTCTGTTGTTTGCAACTTAATACTGGAAGGGGTTCGGATGATAACCTGAAGGTGGACTTTTTAGGCATAGATGCATGCTGGATAGCGGTCTATGTACTTTGTCGTAATGCCCAATTGAATTCCACACTACTCATCATGATATGTATGTGCATTGTCATGCCCTCTCTATTTGCCAATTGCCCAACTGTAATTTGTTCACCCAACATGCTTTATCTTATCGGAGAGACACCACTAGTGAACTGTGGACCCCGGTCCAATTCTTTTACATCGAATACAATCTACTGCAATACTTGTTTTTACTGTTCTTTGCACATCTTCCACACTATACATCTAATCCTTTGTTACAGCAAGCCGGTGAGATTGACAACCTCACTGTTAAGTTGGGGCAAAGTACTTGGATTGTGTTGTGCAGGTTCCACGTTGGCGCCGGAATCCCTGGTGTTGCGCCGCACTACACTCCGCCACCAACAACCTTCAACGTGCTTCTTGGCTCCTACTGGTTCGATAAACCTTGGTTTCTTACTGAGGGAAAACTTGCTGCTGTACACATCATACCTTCCTCTTGGGGTGCCCAACGGACGAGTGCTCTACCGTCATAAGGAAGCTACTTTCTGGGGCCGTTCCAATCCAACTCCCACGTCAGCATTGGTCTCCTTCTTGCTCTCCTCAACAAACAGAGCCACCCGCCTGGACTCCTTGTCATCCTGGGGGTGGTGCAGCCAGTTGGTCATGGCAGGAGGACCATGAACGTACGCCGGTAGATTAATGAAATCCTCCGGGCCTCCGTTCCGGACGTAGAAGAAAGTTGCCAAGTCCGGACTGATTCCCGACCGGAAAACTTGAAAAATATGTTGCCTTGGCGAGGCGAAAGGATGCACCCCCGCATCGGACGAAGGGTTTGGGGAGCGGAAGCTTCTGATCTTGGATCGAATTCATCCGCAGATTGTAGAAAAAAGAAAAGTTATCAACAGAAGGAGTGATACCAGCGTATCCCTCCATGAAAGCAGTAAATGAAGAAAGATAAAAGATGGCGTTTCCCGGAAGATGGTGGGGCTGGAGCTCATAGAAATCTAGGAAGTGCCGGAAGAAATCCGACACTGGGAGGCCTAGTCCGCGCTCAAAATGGGCGGCGAAGACAACATATTCTCCGGGCTCGGGCTCGGGTTGACGTTCCTCGCTAGGGATCCGGCACCACACCTCCTCCGGTATTCTCCTAGACCGGTAGAGGCAGTCAATCTCCGCTTGGGTCACGTCGGAACCCATCCAGGCTCCGCGTGTGTATGAGTCCAGATCTATACCGGAAGAGTTGGCAGCGGCGCCCTGGCTCGAGCTGCCGGCGTGTTTTCCTTGGTCACCGGTAGCTTGACCAGAGCTACCGGCCTCTTCTTCGGGCTAGGCGAGGTCCTCCTCGAGCCCATCTTCAGGTTGATCCACCGGAGGTTCTTCTCCGGATGAGATCTCCGGGCTTTCGCTCTGCCGGGTGCTGGCAGAAAGTTCCGGAAGGGAGTCTTCGGACGACATGTTTTTGCTAAGTTTGGAAGCTAACTAAAAGCAGGTTTCCCCGAACCTATCTCTTCGCAAAGATCTACGATAAAGAGAAAAACAAAAGAAAAGGAAGGAATAAATACCTACCGGACCCAAGAACAATGTTGGAAAAGGGGGAAGTGAACCAGGCCAAGAGAGCTAACCAAAGAACGGCGGCGGAGATCCTCGAGGTTAGAGGGCCCAGGAATCCGCCGGAGCTTGTCGAGGAGAGCGGCGGCAGCGGCGGCGAGCGGAGAGGTTGCCGGGGGCACCGTGCCGCGTTCCAGTGTTGAGGAAGAGGAACGCCGCGAGATCTTGACGAAGAAGGACGAGCAAGCAGGCTTCGCAGTGTGCTCCTGCAGAGGCTTGCTGGAGGGCTAGGGCTCGATGACGAACGGCGGCGCAAAGGGCTCGAAGCTCTCTGGGTGCAGGAGCTCTGGAAGTTGAACGCGAGAATGGAAGAGTGGGGGATGGAAGGGAACCGTCGCACCCTTTATAGCGAAGGGGTTCGTGGGCCGCGGTGCGGCCATGCCCGCTCCACTTTGCTCATGGGCCGCCACGTGGCACAAAGCTATACGCACAGCGCGGAGATGCCACACAGGGGCCGCAAGGATCCGGTACGGCCACAAGGATCCGGTGCGGAGCATTAACTGCGCGCGCGGGAGTCGAAGGATTAGACCCCTGATACTGGCGCGTCAGAACGCATGTCTCTGACAGGCCCGACTTCCAACATATTATCGACTTCGCCGAGGAGGATTTAATGGCAAAGCTACCGAAAAAAGATACCGGAAGGTTTTGTTGAGAACGGTATATTGAAGTGGTTCCGGTAGAGACGCCGGGGAGTTTTAACTTGAAACCGGAAGGATTAGTCCGGTACGTTTGAGATGGGAACCTGGCATGGTCCGTCGGATAGAATTCACCGGACTATACCAGCTTCGGGGACTAATGTTGGGGGGATGGCCCCCGGTAGGCCAAAGGCGTGGAAAACTTGCCCTGTTTTAGCTATCAAGATACCGGTTTAAGGATTAATCCGGATAACCAAGTTAAGCTTACATCCAAGTGAAACTATACCGGTATCCCAGGAGGGGTATGCCAGAATGCAGCTAACTTGAGAAGAAGCCGGAGTACCGGAAGGAGCTCAACTGTAGCATGTCGGCATTCTGGTCAAAGATTCCATAAGGACAAGAGGACAAAGATGAGCGAAGCACATCAGCTTTAATCGAAGCTCTGAAGCCAAAGTAGAAGGTGACGTAAAAGCTACCGGAAGAGGTCATCGCTCCCTGATTAAAGCCAGGACCGGTGTCATTGAGACCAAAGAAGCTTTATAAAGTAGCTTAGCTCATCAAAGATGCCATTAGGGTTTCTTCCCTTGTAAGCCAACCTCTCCCCTATATAAGGAATGGGGGCGCACCCCTGCGCTGGACGATTCACTAGTTGATAGTAGAGAGAAGTAGATCATGATAGAGGTGCGCACCTTGTAGTCTGTACGTTCTTCAACCTCTGGCCAAGGGCCAAGTTCATCAATCTATACCGGAGTTTCTTCCCAAATCATTTCCCTTGTTACCAAAACCCTCCCCCGGATCCTCTAGCGTACATTCGGTCCTAACTTAAGCCATCCTATGGCATCTGTCTGTTCACCACGACGACACGTTTGGTGCTCGTATCGTTGCAAAAGGTCAGCCTCGTATTACCATAGAATATGTATTTCCTGGTAATAGTGAATATTTTGCCTCAACTCCATTATGTTGTAATAATCATTGCATATTGCAACGAGTTATGTATCCATGGTAATACGTAGAAGATATTGCAACAACCGTGATTTTTTCACTTGTTATTGTATTTTTTATTGAAATCTGATTAAAGAGGTATGTCTTATATTATTATGGTATACTGATATGTTGACTAAAAAAAATTATTATTCCGAGCGGCAAATTTTAATTGCTAAAGGGAAAAAATTCTTACGATCTGAATCTATCGTAATGATATGTTGATTGATTAATTTTATGTTGAGCGGCAAAATTTATTTGCGAAAAGAAAGATTAGAACCCTGAACCTGGTATATGCACATCGCGGATGCACGTATTACCAACTACTCCACTATTGTTTGTTGCAACTACTGGAAGCAAAAAATATTGTACTAACTACACGCCTCGATTTCACTTAAAGAAACCAAGCAGCTAAAGATGTTCCACCAAAACACAACAACCTCACAGATTTTTCCTTTTGGATTACAAGCTAGATTCAGACGAAGAAACTAAAGAAAACAAAGAAGAAGGAGAATGCAGTAGAATCTCTAGCAGTTTCAGCTCTCTGTCCCCAACTCCATATCCCTTGATTTACTTGTTCCACACTTCCACTACATCCTCAAATCAATAGCTTATTCTAGGAATCCACCTTGCCCAACTCCCGTTTGAATTGTAGATGTCCACAGCCACTTAGCTCCGGCAGCTTACTGCACATCATGAACTTATCCTTTCCTTCCTGTTTCATCTGCAAAGAACTCAAGAGTTGGATCCATATTATTCAAAACCCAGACAACATGCATAAACTTCTGTACATAATTCATCTGAACTCTGTCCCAAACACGAACAGTCATATCATAAGAAACACTGAAAATCACAGGTAAAAGACATGTATGCAGTTCTGGGATAGCTACATTGAGTATGCATAATCCTGTAAACTTCCCCGTAATAATCATGTACATGAAATAGCACCTCCCAGGATTGTACATGAATCAAACATGGCATACAGGGCATGTCAGCTAGCAGAAAAACACAGCAATAGCACCTGTTAGGGAAGCGTACAACAAATGCAAAATCTGACTGAATTTGTATAAAAACTTTTCTGTAACGTGTGAACAAGTAGGCTGATCTAGCTATGAATCCATAGTAACTACATATATAAACTAATTTGAATCTGTTAAATGACCAAATAATTGAAATTCAAGAGTCTAATAGGTGAGCCACCAGACATGCCCACGTGAATCCAGTGACGGTTACGCTAGCTTATGTTGCCTTTTGCGACAACAAATGATAGTATGCAGGTGCGCCTTGTTTCAACCTGTTTCACATCAGATTAAACCTCAGGAGATGCTACTCATAGATAAACATGAACAAAGTTCAGGAATATGTATTCATGGCTTAACATGTGGAAAGTCTTACCAACAGAGATCGAAGTCTAAACAAAAAACTTGTGGTCATCATCCAATTCTTCTTGTCCCAAAGGAGCAACATGACCATCATTTATGTAAGCCTTATGATCATCCATATCATCATCAGATTCGAAGTGAACATATTCAAACTCAATAGGTTTTATATTTTTTATAACAGAAGCATCAACACTTTTTTTTGAAACCTCTGACAGTAGGGGAGGTCCCTACTGCCTTTTCATATTAATCAACACACAGATATACAAGTATTACATGTTTTGGTCCATGCCACAGATTGAATGAGAAGCTATACAAAGTCTAAATAGAGCTAGCTAAAGAGGCAATATAGGGGTGTATCTGTTGTTTTGTTCTGTGGACTAGTAGGTTGAGGTCACTGAGGAATCCTCTTTTCCAACTATCAATACTAGGGGAAACTCCATTAAAGACCAAATTATTTCTTTCCTTCCAGATATGCTATGCTCCTATCATAAAAATCTCCATAACTAAAGGCTTGGTCCATCTGTTTTTCCCCTGATGTAGAATGTCTAGTCTGCTTCCTTGACTGGCCCATCTCACATTTAATTTCCCAAAACAGCTGGTACTAAAAGGACAGTGGAAGAACATGTGTTCAACAGTTTCTTCGATACTATTAGAGCACAGCCGACAGTTTACCCCATCATTCAGATGCATTTGCCTTCTTTTGAGCATATTGCAGGTGTTTAGTCTGTCCGAGAGGAGCAACCAACAGAAGAACTTCAACTTGGGTGTGCATTTGGATTTCCAGATCCATTTGAAGCCCACATGTGGAATGATGCCCTTGAAGCAATATTGATAATACCTCTGTGAAGTGTAATCAGAAGAACCCCATACATATGTCCATCTATCCTTATTGCTTGAATCAAGCACCACATCCCTAGAGAACTCTTGTAAATCTCTGATTTCATCCATGGCCTCTGGAGATACCGTTAAACTAAAGTTAGTTGCCAGTGTTGGAGCAGTTAAGAATTGTTGCACAGAAACATCTTCTCCCAATGCAAAAGAGAATGCTCTAGGGCAATATTCAGTTGCTACTTCTCCCATCCAGACATCCTTCCACAAAAGCACAATATTTCCTTGGCCAAGCTGACATGAGGCAATATTTCTGAAGATTGGAGTAAGTTTGAGAATATCTTTCCACCAAAATGATCCACATGGATCCATTGCATGTGGAAAATTTTCCTGATAGTAAGAATTCCAGAGAAGAGTCACCCAAGGAGTATCTTCCTTATTATAGAATTTATGCAAGAATTTCATTAATAATGCTTCATTCTGTAGTTTAAGGTTCAGAACACCAACTCCACCTCTCTGTTTTGGTCTGCATACTTTGTTCCAAGCAATAAGAGATGAAAATTTCTCTCCTTCCTCTGCTTTTTTATTCCATAGACAATGCCGCCTCAATTTCTCAATATGCTCAAGGATTTTTGGAGGAATCTACAAGGATGATACGTCTCCAACGTATCTATAATTTCTTATGTTCCATGCTAGTTTTATGACAATACCTACATGTTTTATTCACACTTTATAATGTTTTTATGCATTTTCTAAGACTAACCTATTAACAAGATGCCATAGTGCCAGTTCCTGTTTTCTGCTGTTTTTGGTTCCAGAAAAGCTGTTCGGACAATATTCTCGGAATTCGACAAAACAAAAGCCAAACCTCCTATTTTTCTGAGGGACACACATAGCCAGAAGGGCAAGCCAGGGGGAGGCCCACGGCCTCCACCCCATAGGGCGGCGTGGCCAGGCCCACAGGCGCGCCGACATGTGGGGAGCCCACCTCGGGACTCCACCGACATCGTCCCTTTGCCTATTTATCCCCCCACGACGCGAAAACCCGAGACATATCGATCATACTCCAGAAAGACTCCCGGGGCGCCGCCGTGATGTCTACTCACGCTTCTATTCCTGTAGACAGTGTTGGGCCTCCAAGAGCAGAGGTTTGTAGAACAGCAGCAAGTTTCCCTTAAGTGGATCACCCAAGGTTTATCGAACTCAGGGAGGAAGAGGTCAAAGATATCCCTCTCAAGCAACCCTGCAATCACGATACAAGAAGTCTCTTGTGTCCCCAACACACCTAATACACTTGTCAGATGTATAGGTGCACTAGTTCGGCGAAGAGATAGTGAAATACAAGTGGTATGAATGAATATGAGTAGTAGCAACGGCACCAGAAAATAGCTTATTGGCGTGCAGGAAGTAAAGATGCAGCAGAACAGTAAATAAGCAATGATTGCAGTATTTGGAAACAAGGCCTAGGGATCATACTTTCACTAGTGGACACTCTCAACATTGATCACATAACTGAATAGATAAATGCTACTTTCTCTACACTCTCTTGTTGGATGATGAACACCATTCATTTTGTAGGGCTACAAGAGCACCTCAATGCCGGAGTTAACAAGCTCCACAACATTCGATGTTCATATTTAAGTAACCTTAGAGTGCATGATAGACCATTGCAATTATACCGAGTACTAACATAGCATGCACACTGTCACCGTCAGGCTATGAAAGGGGGAATAGATCGCATCAATACTATCATAGTAATAATTAACTCCATAATCTACAAGAGATTACAATCATAAACTATGCCAAGTACTACTTGATGCACACACTGTCACCGTTACATCATGGAGGAGGAATAGAGTACTTAAATAGCATCACTAGAGTAGCACATAGATTAATAGTGATACAAAGATCATCATATGAATCTCAATCATGTAAGGCAGCTCATGAGATCATTGTATTGAAGTACATGGAGAGAGAGATTAACCACATAGTTACCGGTACAGCCCTTAGCCTCGAGGAAGAACTACTCCCTCCTCATCATAGGAGCAGCGATGGTGATGAAGATGGCGGTGGTGTCGATGGAGATGCCTTCCGGGGGCACTTCCCCGTCCCGACGGCGTGCCGGAACAGAGAGTTCTGTCCCCCGAATCTTGGCTTCGCAATGGTGGCGGTTGCAGACCTTTTCTCGTCCCGTGGCTTATTCGTATCGAAGATTTAGGTCAGGGGGCTTCTTATAGGCGAAGAGGCGGAGTCGGAAGTGTTACGGGGGCGCCACACAATAGGGGGGCGCGCCCCCCTGGTGGCCGCGCCGGCCACACGTGTGGGCCCCCTGTGGCTCTCCTCTGGTCCCTCTCGGGTGTTCTGGAAGCTTCGTGGAATTATAAGATGCTGGGCGTTGATTTCGTCCAATTCCAAGAATATTTCCTTACTAGGATTTCTGAAACCAAAAACAGCAGAAAACAGGAACTGGCACTGCGGCATCTCGTCAATAGGTTAGTTCCGGAAAATGCATCAAAACGATATAAATTGTGTATAAAACATGTAGGTATTGTCATAAAACAAGCATGGAACATCAGAAATTATAGATACGTTGGAGACGTATCAGCATCCCCAAGCTTAGTTCCTACTCGTCCTCGAGTAGGTAAACGATAACAAAGATAATTTCTGAAGTGACATGCTACCAACATAATCTTGATCCAATAATGATGTAAAGCATATGAACTGAGATCAAATCACTCAAAGCAAATGTCTATATTGATATAAGAGATGATAATGCAAGAGTTAAACAGGCTAGAAGTTTTCATGAACTATTGCTTCAAAGACATGAAACCGTACAAAGTTCATTAAAGATGTGTTAGTATTC
This sequence comes from Lolium perenne, assembly GCF_019359855.2. NCBI lineage: Eukaryota > Viridiplantae > Streptophyta > Magnoliopsida > Poales > Poaceae > Lolium > Lolium perenne. The sequence continues at coordinate 92,514,906 of NC_067250.2, read as the reverse complement.
AGCGTAGAAGTTCTATCCTTCATTCCAAGCATCAAGTAAATTTTCACAACATAAGAAGGATTCAGTCAAGTAAACATAAACATGAACGTCATGAATCAACTGTTTCGAAGTCTACTCAATCGGTGAGCGCAAGCAATTGGTATTAGCACCAGGATGTTATGGCATAAAGAACGTTAATGGGGGTTTGGAAGGCCAAATGGAAGAAAGTATTACAAAGCTATAAGTGATTATTAGACAAGAGGAAGTCTTATAATCGAAGCTATGAAAGGAGTAGTGATTGCCATGCAACGGATGCACATAGAGCTATATGTGTATGAAAGCTCTCCAATGGAACTAGTGGGGGTGCATCCAACTTGGTTGCTCACGAAGACCTAGAGCACTTTTGAGGAAGCTCATCATTGGAGTATACAACCCAAGTTCTATAGTGTAAATTCCCCACATAGTTATACTAGTAAAACATGAAAACTCTCTCATATGGAGTATAGGTGCTAAACATGAGCACAAATGATGACTATGAATACTGCAGGTGCTGAAACATGAGCACAAGTGTGGATAAAAGATAGTAATGCTGCCCCCTTTTTCTTTATTCTCTTTTTTTCTTTTTCTTCTTTCTTCTCTTTTTTTCCTTTTTCTTTTCTGTGGCCTCCATGGCTCTTTTCACTTTTAGGGGCAACATTCTAATATGACAACACACTTTTTGGTACAAATAACTCATAATGAAACATGATGTATAAAACTGTATGCCTCTGCCAGTGTAGCAGGATGTGCAATGATCTAGCGTAACATGGGTAAACCACACATCAGCTGTATAGAATCATGCAAAGCAATATATAAATAATAAATGACAACATGTAATGTAAAATGTAAGTTGCATGGCAATATATCTCGTAACAGCTATGGAAATGTTGTGGTAGGTAGGTATGGTGGCTGTTTTGAGGAGATGTATGGGCTTATGTGTAGGAGAACAAGAGAAAGTCCTCCCACGGGTTTGGATGTACTGGCGAAGTATGCACAATTCTCAATGTGAGCAAAAGGCAATGCACAGTACCGAAGAGGCTAGCAAATTTGGATGGTGGAAGTGCCAAAAACCGTAGCTTAACATTAGTCAAAAAGAACTCACAAGCTTATTGCAAACAACTAGCAGGTTCAACATTAAGAGCATGATTAAAATTTACTCCAAGGAGGGCCGTTCACGGCGGCACAAGTACCCCGTTAGCTCCCTCGACCTTCAGCACAACTTAGTTATTACGATGAACTCTTAGACATGGAAAGTTATCAAGTCCAACTACACCTTCAACTATTTAAGTAGAGTTTCTAGTACGACACAAGCTTAAAGACAACAATCCACTACTAATTTTAACTTATTTAGCCAACAAGCTTTACCATCTAAATACCTCAAAACGTTTGCAAAGAATCAGGTTATCAAAGCTCAATGATCCACAAGATTATGCAAGTGTTTCATTATACCACTACCACATGCAACATTCCCTGAACCGACCAAATAACAATGAACGAAGCAGTTTCAACCTTCGCCATGAACATTAAAAGCTAAGAACACATGTGTTCATATGAACCAGCGGAGTGTGTCTCTCTCCCACACAAGCATTTATCCAGAGAATGAAAATAACAAAAACGAAAATAAAAGCACACAGACGCTCCAAGTAAAGTACATAAGATGTGACGGAATAAAAATATAGTTTCAATAGAAGAAACCTGATAAATTGTTGATGAAGAAGGGGATGCCTTGGGCATCCCCAAGCTTAGACGCTTGAGTCTTCTTGAAATATGCAGGGATGAATCACGGGGGCATCCCCAAGCTTAGACTTTTCACTCTTCTTAATCATATATCATCCTCCTCTCTTGACCCTTGAAGACTTCATCCACACCAAACTCAAAACAAACTCATTAGAGGGTTAGTGCATAATGAAAAATTCACATGTTCAGAGGTGACATAATCATTCTTAACACTTCTGGACATTGCACAAAGCTACTGGAAGTTAATGGAACAAAGAAATCCATCCAACACAGCAAAAGAGGCAATGCGAAATAAAAGGCAGAATCTGTCAAAACTGAACAGTCCGTAAAGACAAATTTTTTAGAGGCACCAGACTTGCTCAGATGAGAAAACTCAAAACTAATGAAAGTTGCTTACATATATGAGGATCACTCACGTAAATTGGAAGATTTTTCTGAGTTACCTAAAGAGAACACTGCCCAAATTCGTGACAGCAAAAAATCTGTTTCTGCGCAGAAATCCAAATCTAGTATCAACCTTCTATTAGAGACTTCACTTGGCACAACAATGCAATAAAATAAAGATAAGAAGAGGTTGCTACAGTAGTAACAACTTCCAAGACTCAAATATAAAACAAAATTGCTGTAGTAAAATAAAAACATGGGTTATCTCCCAAGAAGTGCTTTCTTTATAGCCATTAAGATGGGCTCAGTAATTTTAATGATGCACTCGCAAGAAATAAGAGTTGAAGCAAAAGAGAGCATCAAAAAGCAAATTCAAACCACATTTAAGCCTGACCCACTTCCTACGAAAAGGAATCTTGTACACAAATAAATTCATGAAGAACAAAGTGACAAGCATAGGAAGATAAAACACGAGTAACTTCAAAATTTTCAGCATGTAGAGAGGTGTTTTAGTAACATGAAAATTTCTACAACCATATTTTCCTCTCTCATAATAATTTCCAGTAGCATCATGAACAAACTCAACAATATAACTATCACATAAAGCATTCTTATCATGAGTCTCATGCATAAAATAATTACTACTCCCAACATAAGCATAGTCATTCTTATTAATTGTAGTGGGAGCAAATTCAACAAAGTAGCTATCATCAAATATAGGAGGCATATTGTAATAATAATCAAATTTATCCTCCATAGTAGGTGGCACCAAAAGGCTACTATCATTATAATCATCATAAATAGGAGGCAAAGTATCATCAAAGAAAATTTTCTCCTCAATGCTTGGTGGACTAAAAATATCATGCTCATCAAAACCAGCTTCCCCAAGCTTAGAATTTTCCATATCATTAGCAACAATGGTGTTCAAAGCGTTCATACTAATATGTTCCATAGGTTTTTTAATTTTCGCATCAAACCATCCATGTCTTAACTCAGGAAATAGATTAAAAAGCTCCATGTTGCTTTCCATTATGCCTAACTAGTGAAATAAAAAAACAAGAAACAAAAAGATGCAATTGCAGGATCTAAAGGAAATAGCTTCGAGCACTCACAACGGTGCCAGAAAAGTGTTTGGTTACCTGGGACCGGAGTGTGAATGCCTTTTACCTTTCCTCCCCGGCAACGGCGCCAGAAAAGTGCTTGATGTCTACTCACGCTTCTATTCCTGTAGACAGTGTTGGGCCTCCAAGAGCAGAGGTTTGTAGAACAGCAGCAAGTTTCCCTTAAGTGGATCACCCAAGGTTTATCGAACTCAGGGAGGAAGAGGTCAAAGATATCCCTCTCAAGCAACCCTGCAATCACGATACAAGAAGTCTCTTGTGTCCCCAACACACCTAATACACTTGTCAGATGTATAGGTGCACTAGTTCGGCGAAGAGATAGTGAAATACAAGTGGTATGAATGAATATGAGTAGTAGCAACGGCACCAGAAAATAGCTTATTGGCGTGCAGGAAGTAAAGATGCAGCAGAACAGTAAATAAGCAATGATTGCAGTATTTGGAAACAAGGCCTAGGGATCATACTTTCACTAGTGGACACTCTCAACATTGATCACATAACTGAATAGATAAATGCTACTTTCTCTACACTCTCTTGTTGGATGATGAACACCATTCATTTTGTAGGGCTACAAGAGCACCTCAATGCCGGAGTTAACAAGCTCCACAACATTCGATGTTCATATTTAAGTAACCTTAGAGTGCATGATAGACCATTGCAATTATACCGAGTACTAACATAGCATGCACACTGTCACCGTCAGGCTATGAAAGGGGGAATAGATCGCATCAATACTATCATAGTAATAATTAACTCCATAATCTACAAGAGATTACAATCATAACCTATGCCAAGTACTACATGATGCACACACTGTCACCGTTACATCATGGAGGAGGAATAGAGTACTTTAATAACATCACTAGAGTAGCACATAGATTAATAGTGATACAAAGATCATCATATGAATCTCAATCATGTAAGGAAGCTCATGAGATCATTGTATTGAAGTACATGGAGAGAGAGATTAACCACATAGCTACCGGTACAGCCCTTAGCCTCGAGGAAGAACTACTCCCTCCTCATCATAGGAGCAGCGATGGTGATGAAGATGGCGGTGGTGTCGATGGAGATGCCTTCCGGGGGCACTTCCCCGTCCCGACGGCGTGCCGGAACAGAGAGTTCTGTCCCCCGAATCTTGGCTTCGCAATGGCGGCGGCTGCAGACCTTTTCTCGTCCCGTGGCTTATTCGTATCGAAGATTTAGGTCAGGGGGCTTCTTATAGGCGAAGAGGCGGAGTCGGAAGGGTTACGGGGGCGCCACACAATAGGGGGGCGCGCCCCCCCTGGTGGCCGCGCCGGCCACACGTGTGGGCCCCCTGTGGCTCTCCTCTGGTCCCTCTCGGGTGTTCTGGAAGCTTCATGGAATTATAAGATGTTGGGCGTTGATTTCGTCCAATTCCGAGAATATTTCCTTACTAGGATTTCTGAAACCAAAAACAGCAGAAAACAGGAACTGGCACTGCGGCATCTCGTCAATAGGTTAGTTCCGGAAAATGCATCAAAACGATATAAATTGTGTATAAAACATGTAGGTATTGTCATAAAACAAGCATGGAACATCAGAAATTATAGATACGTTGGAGACGTATCACGCCGCCATCGCGAAACCTAGTTTCGGGGGTCAGATGTTCCTGTTTCGGCACCCTGCCGGGACGGGGATCGACCCCCGGAGCCTTCTCCATCGACGCCACCGCCTCCATCATGCTCTGTGAGTAGTTCCCCCATGGACTACGGGTTCTAGCAGTAGCTAGTTGGTACTCTCTCTCCCATGTAGTTCAATACAATGATCTCATGAGCTGCCTTACATGATTGAGATCCATCTGATGTAATCAGTGTTGTGTTTGTTGGGATCCAATGAATTGTTACATTATGATCAGTCTATCTATAAAGTTTGTGAAGTTATTGTTGCTGCAATCTTGTTGTGTTTAATGCTTGTCACTAGTGCACGAGTGGCATGATCTTAGATTTAAGCTCTATAATTATTGCTTAGATTGTATGTACAAGTTGTTTGCACATGTCTATGTCCGGAACCCGAGGCCCCAGAGTGACAACAACTGGGATAACTGGAGGGGATGGCTTAGATATGAGGATCACATGTTTTCACCAAGTGTTAATGCTTTGCTCCGGTGCTCTATTAAAAAGGAGTACCTTAATTACCAGTAGATTCCCTTGAGGCCCCGCTGCAAACGGGCTGGTAGGACAAAAGATGTTATGCAAGTTTCTCATTGCGAGCACGTATGACTATATATGGAAAACATGCCTACATGATTAATAAACTGGATGTTCTGTCTTGATGCTATAATAATTATGCCAATTGCCCAACTGTAATTTGTTCACCCAACACTTGTTATTGGAGAGTTACCACTAGTGTAGATAGCTAGGAACCCCGGTCCATCTTCCATCATCAAATACTCACTCGGTCCTATATGCCATTAGAAGTAGTATCAACTATTTTCTGGCGCCGTTGCCGGGGAGGAATCAAGACACTCCATAAAGCCCCGTCAACCGCCATCAAAAGTATTTTCTGGTGCCATTGCCTCTGTGTTACTGCTACTGCTGCTGTGTTACTGTTACTATTGCTCTCGTATTACTGCTGCTTTCACATCACCCCTGTTACTAGTACTTTTCCAGGTGCAGCTGAATTGACGACTCAGTTGTTAAGGCTTATAAGTTTTCTTTGTCTCCCCTTGTGTCGAATCAATAAATTTGGGTTTTACTTCCCTCGAAGACTGTTGCGATCCCCTATACTTGTGGGTTATCAAAGGAGCTCATTGCAAACATTGCTATGGAAGTTAACAGTGAATTTATGACAGTGACTCTACCACTGTAAGCCATCATCATATAAGAAGCAGACATTTTCCTTTCAATCATGTCCACCAAAGGCATAAGATCCATCACAGTAGGTTTGGTGGTTCCTAATGGTAACCCCAAGTATGGGAAAGGAATCTTGCCAATTGAGCAGCCTAGTTGTTGTGCAAAAGCTGCAGTACTATTTTCCTGCAGATTTATAGGTACCAGAAGTGATTTTCCATAATTGATATGCAACCCAGTGGACTGAGCATATTTATCAAGAATTGCTTTCATAATAGATAACTGGTGTGAGCAAACTATTAAGATAATTAGTATGTCATCGACATACTGTATGACAGGATAATCCATCCCAAGGACTGGTGATATAGGAGCCTGAAGTGCATGTTCTCTGAATGCTTTGTTAATTGTTGATTGCAACAAGTCTGCAGCTAACACAAAAATAAGGGTGAAAAGAGGATCACCTTGCCTTACACATCTTTTGCAATGAAACTGTCTGCCAGGAACCCCATTAAGTAGCACAGAGGACTTTCCAGAAGCAAAAATGACAGATATCCATTGCAGCCATTTTTCATCAAATCCCATCTGCCTCATAATTTTAATAATAGCACTGTGATCAATTGTGTCAAATGCTTTTGCAATGTCTAGCTTTAGAAGTAAGATTTCTCTATTAGAGGCTTGACATTGATAAATGTATTCAAAAGCTCATGCCAAGTAATCATGTATAGTTCTCCCTTTCAAAAATCCATACTGATTCTTATGCACTATTTTGAGAACTAGTTTCTGTAATCTGTTGGCTAGCAGTTTAGTAATAATTTTCAAGCAATAATTCAGCAGCGTAATTGGTCTAAAATCATTTATTGACTATGGTACAAGCACCTTAGGAATTAAAGTAATATGCCCCATGTTAATACTCTCCCGATCCAATTTTCCTTCATTGAAATCAAATCACAACTGATAAATATCTGACTTAATAATATGCCAACAACTCTTTAGAAACTGTCCATTAAATCCATCAGGCCCTTGTGCTTTATCTAATGGCATATTTTTAACAACAGCATCAATCTCTTCAGTAGTGAAAGGAGCAGAAAGTTCAGATAAACCCATCACTGGCTCAATAAGGCTTTCTAGATCAAAAAGCATTTGTGGAGTATGAGATGTACCCAGTCTTTCCTTGAAGGCATCATAAATAATCTGCTCCTTTCCATTGTGGTCAGTAACTTCAGTCCCATCCTGCAATTTTAGCTGGGAAATGGAATTACGCCTGTGTCTTTCAGTAGCAATAGATTGGAAGAACTTTGTATTCTCATCCCCAAATTTGGTCCAACGAATGGTGCACCTTTTTTTCCAATACTGCTTCTGATACCCGAAGAGGCAAATCAAATGTTGCTTAATAATTCGTCTGAAATTTACTTCAAGAATAGTGAGTCCTCTGATGTCCTCCAATTCATCAAGTTCCAATAGGGATTTGTTGCAATTATTAATACACACAGACAACTTGGAGATAGACTTACTCCATTTCTTCAGATGATATCTCAAGCATTTGAATTTAGCATTTATATTTGCATCAGTGTTTGATTTATGTGTGGGTTTATTCCAACTATTAGCCATTGTATCAAAAAAAACCTCATGTGCCACCCAATAATTTTCAAACCTGAATATTTTGCTAGCAGGGATAGATGATTGTATTGTGACCAACAAGGGAATATGATCAGAAATGGGTTTGCCTTGTGGGGACACAGTTGTTGCAGGAAAAGAGAGTGTCCAATGCATAGATTTGAAAAACCAATCTAATTGTTCGAGCAATGGATTATCTTGCATATTGCTCCATGTATATTTTATCCCCTTGATAGGCAATTCGGTTAAATGTTGTTCTCTAATGAAGTCATAAAATAATAACATGTCATTCACATCGCCACCAGGTTTATTCGTATTACTTGGTGATCTAATGAAATTGAAATCTCCAAGCAATAACCAATCCTCATCATCTGGAATTGTGAGATTGAATAACCATTGCACAAACGATTCCCTTGCTTCACCACTACATGGCCCATAAATATTCACCAAAGCCCAGGATTGTGCAGACTGTTTGGAGGTAAAAATGCACACATAAAGCAAACTGATTGCAATGCATAACCATTCCAGAGAACATGTGACTTTGCCAGATGATTACAAGCCCACCAGATGCTCCGTTAGATGGAACATAAACAAATTCATCAAATTTCCTTGGGCAACAATCACGAAGGAAAGCCAAATCAAAATGCATTTTTTAGTCTCTTGCAAGCAAATAACATCACAACCACTAGATAAAACTTGTTCAAAAAAAACCCACTAGATAAAACAGCATTATAAAGTGCTAATTGTTTTGGTTTTGCATTCAAGCCCCTAATGTTCCAACACAAAATACACCACTTTTTAAAGAAACTCATGACTGCAAGGAATTACAGAGAAGTATCCTTTCCATCCTCTGGCAGATCTGCAAGGAGCTGCTGTGTAGAAACTGCAGATGGATGAATCCCACATAGATTTATGGTAATCTGCTGAAGAACAGGGACAAGTGTTGGAGGAGGCACTGCAGTTTTGGCCTTGCTCTTGCTTTGCTGAACATCAACATCAGGCTTGATAAGAGGACACTTCCTTGGATCCTTCTGATACGTCTCCGACGTATCGATAATTTCTTATGTTCCATGCTTATTTTATGACAATACCTACATGTTTTATACATACTTTATGATGATTTTATGCGTTTTCTGGAACTAACCTATTGACGAGATGCCGCAGTGCCAGTTCCTGTTTTCTGCTGTTTTTGGTTTCAGAAATCCTAGTAAGGAAATATTCTCGGAATTGGACGAAATCAACGCCCAGAACCCTATTTTTCCCGGAAGCTTCCAGAGCACCGAAGGAAGGCCAGAGGGGGCCAGGGGGCCCCACCCCACAAGGCGGCGTGGCCAGGGGGTGGGCGCGCCACCCTATGGTGTGGCCCCACCAGGGCCCCTCTGACGCCGCCCTTCCGCCTACTTAAGGCCTCCGTCGTGAAAACCCTACAACGGATCGACGAAACCCGCAAAAACCTTCCAGAGCCGCCGCCATCGCGAAGCCAAGATCTGGGGGACAGGAGTCTCTGTTCCGGCACGCCGCCGGGACGGGGAAGTGCCCCCGGAAGGCTTCTCCATCGACACCACCGCCATCTCCATCAACGCTGATGTCTCCCATGAGGAGGGAGTAGTTCTCGATCGAGGCTAAGGGTTGTACCGGTAGCTATGTGGTTCATCTCTCTCTCTATGTACTTCAATACAATGATCTCATGAGCTGCCTTACATGATTGAGATCCATATGATGATGATTGTAATCTAGATGTCGTTATGCTAGTCAAGTGAATTTTACTTATGTGATCTCCGGAGACTCCTTGTCCCACGTGTGTAAAGGTGACAGTGTGTGCACCGTGTGGGTCTCTTAGGCTATATTTCACAGAATACTTATTCACTGTTATGGATAGCATAGTGAAGTGCTTATTTATATCACTTTATGATTGCAATATGTTTTGTATCACTATTCATCTATGTGCTACTCTAGTGATGTTATTAAAGTACTCTATTCCTCCTTCATGATGTAATGGTGACAGTGTGTGCATCATGTAGTACTTGGCGTAGTTTATGATTATGATCTCTTGTAGATTATGAAGCTAACTATTACTATGATGGTATTAATGTGATTTATTCCTCCTCTCATAGTATGAAGGTGACAGTGTGCATGCTATGTTAGTACTTGGTATAATTACAATGATCTATCATGCACTCTAAGGTTAATTAAATATGAATATCGAATGTTGTGGAGCTTGTTAACTCCGGCATTGAGGTGCTCTTGTAGCCCTACACAAATAGCGGTGTTCATCATCCAACAATAGAGTGTAGAGTGGTTTTATTATGTGATCAATATCGAGAGTGTCCACTAGTGAAAGTAGGATCCCTAGGCCTTGTTTCCAAACATCGAATCTCCGTTTATTTACTGTTCTGTTACATGTTTACTTACTGCACGCCAGCAAGCACTTTTCTGACGCCGTTACTACTGCTCATATACATTCATACCACCTGTATTTCACTATCTCTTCGCCGAACTAGTGCACCTATACACCTGACTAGTGTATTAGGTGTGTTGGGGACACAAGAGACTTCTTGCTTTGTGGTTGCAGGGTTGCTTGAGAGGGATATCTTTGACCTCTTCCTCCCTGAGTTCGATAAACCTTGGGTGATCCACTTAAGGGAAACTTGCTGCTGTTCTACAAACCTCTGCTCTTGGAGGCCCAACACTGTCTACAGGAAAAGGAGGGGGCGTAGACACCAAGCACTTTTCTGGCGCCGTTGCCGGGGAGGAAAGGTAAAAGGTACTCACACGTTGGTCCCAGGTAACCAAACACTTTTCTGGTACCGTTGTGAGTGCTCGAAGCTATTTCCTTTAGATCCTGCAATTGCATCTTTTTGTTACTTGTTTACACTAGTTAGGCATAATGGACAACAATGAGCTTCTTACTCTATTTCCTGATTTAAGACATGGATGGTTTGATGCGGAAATTAAAAACCCATGTAACATATTAGTATGAACGCTTTGAACACCATTGTTGCTAATGATATGGAAAGTTCTAAGCTTGGGGAAGCTGGTTTTGATGAGCATGATATTTTTAGTCCCCCAAGCATTGAGGAGAAAATTTACTTTGATGATACTTTGCCTCCTATTTATGATGATTATAATGATAGTAGCCTTTTGGTTCCACCTACTATGGAGGATAAATTTGAATATGATTACAATATTCCTCCTATATTTGATGATAGCTACTATGTTGAATTTGCTCCCACTACAATTAATAAGAATAACTATGCTTATGTTGGGAGTAGTAATAATTTTATGCATGAGACTCATGATAAGAATGCTTTATGTGATAGTTATATTGTTGAGTTTGCTCATGATACTACTGAAAGTTATTATGAGAGAGGAAAATATGGTTGTAGGAATTTTCATGTTACTAAAACACCTCTCTATATGCTGAAAATCTTGAAGCTGCACTTGTTTTATCTTTCTATGCTTGTTGCATTATGCTTCATGAATTTGTTTATTTACAAGATTCCTTTTCATAGGAAGCATGTTAGACTTAAATTTGTTTTGAATTTGCCTCTTGATGCTCTCTTTTGCTTCAAATACTATTTCTTGCGAGTGCATCATTAAAACTGCTGAGCCCATCTTAATGGCTATAAAGAAAGAACTTCTTGGGAGATAACCCATGTGTTTATTTTGCTACAGTATTTTGTTTTATATTTGTGTCTTGGAAGTTGTTACTACTGTAGCAACCTCTCCTTATCTTTGTTTTATTGCATTGTTGTGCCAAGTGAAGTCTTTGATAGTAGAGTTGATACTAGATTTGGATTGCTGCGCAGTAACAGATTTCTTGCTGTCAAGAATTTGGGTTGAATTCTCTGTAGGTAACTCAGAAAATTATGCCAATTTACGTGAGTGATCCTCAGATATGTACGCAACTTTCATTCAATTTGAGCATTTTCATCTGAGCAAGTCTGGTGCCTCTAAAAAATTCGTCTTTACGGACTGTTCTGTTTTGACAGATTCTGCCTTTTATTTCGCATTGCCTCTTTTGCTGTGTTGGATGGATTTCTTTGTTCCATTAACCTCCAGTAGCTTTGTGCAATGTCCAGAAGTGTTAAGAATGATTGTGTCACCTCTGAACATGTGAGTTTTTGATTATGCACTAACCCTCTAATGAGTTTGTTTCGAGTTTGGTGTGGAGGAAGTTTTCAAGGGTCAAGAGAGGAGAATGATATATGATCAAGAAGATTGAAAAGTCTAAGCTTGGGGATGCCCCCGTGGTTCATCCCTGCATATTTCAAGAAGACTCAAGCGTCTAAGCTTGGGGATGCCCAAGGCATCCCCTCCTTCATCAACTTATCAGGTTTCTTCTCTTGAAACTATATTTTTATTCGGTCACATCTTATGTACTTTACTTGGAGCGTCTGTTTGTTTTTATTTTTGTTTGGCTTGAATAAATGCTTGTGTGGGAGAGAGACACGCTCCGCTGGTTCATATGAACACATGTGTTCTTAGCTTTATCCTTAGTTTTCATGGCGAAGGTTGAAACTGCTTCGTTAATTGTTATATGGTTGGAAACAGAAAATACTACATGTGGTAATTGGTATAATGTCTTGAATAATTTGATACTTGGCAATTGTTGTGCTCATGTTTAAGCTCTTGCATCATATACTTTGCACCTATTAGTGAAGAAATACTGTAGAGCTTGTTAAAATTTGGTTTGCATGATTGGTCTCTCTAAGGTCTAGATATTTTCTGGTGAGGGTTTGAACAACAAGGAAGACGGTGTAGAGTCTTATAATGCTTGCAATATGTCTTTTATGTGAGTTTTGCTGTACCGGTTCATACTTGAGTTTGCTTCAAACAACCTTGCTAGCCTAAGCCTTGTATTGAGAAGGATTACTTCTCGTGCATCCAAAATCCTTGAGCCAAACACTATGCCACTTGTGTCCACCATACCTACCTACTTCATGGTATTTCTCTGCCATTACAAAGTAAATTGCTTGAGTGCTACCTTTAAAATTCCATTCTTTGTCTTTGCAATATATAGCTCATGGGACAAATAGCTTAAAAACTATTGTGGTATTGAATATGTACTTATGCATCTTATCTCTTATAAGTTGCTTGTTGTGCGATAACCATGTTTCTGGGGACGCCATCAACTATTTCTTTGTTGAATATCATGTGAGTTGCTATGCATGTTCGTCTTGTCTGAAGTAAGGGTGATTTATCATGATCAAATGGTTTGAGTATACATATTGTTAGAGAAGAACATTGGGCCGCTAACTAAAGCCATGATACATGGTGGAAGTTTCAGTTTGGACAACAAACCTCAATCTCTTATGAGTATATTATCTGTTGTTGAATGCTTATGCATTAAAGAGGAGTCCATTATCTGTTGTCTATGTTGTCCCGGTATGGATGTCTAAGTTGAGAATAATCAAAAGCGAGAAATCCAATGCGAGCTTTCTCCTTAGACCTTTGTACAGGCGGCATAGAGGTACCCCATTGTGACACTTGGTTGAAACTTATGCTATGCTATGATAATCCATGTAAATCCAAGCTAATTAGGACAAGGTGCGGGCACTATTGGTATACTATGCATGAGGCTTGCAACTTGTAGGATATAATTTACATAACTCATATGCTTTATTACTACCGTTGACAAAATTGTTTCTTGTTTTCAAAATAAAAGCTCTAGCACAAATATAGCAATCCATGCTTCCCTCTGCGAAGGGCCTTTCTTCTACTTTTATGTTGAGTCAGTTTACCTATTTCCTTCCATCTTAGAAGCAAACACTTGTGTTAACTGTGCATTGATTCTTACATGTTTACCTATTGCACTTGTTATATTACTTTGTATTGACAACTATCCATGAGATATACATGTTACAAGTTGAAAGCAACTGCTGAAACTTATATCTTCCTTTGTGTTGCTTCAATGCTTTTACTTTGAATCTATTGTCTTATGAGTTAACTCTTATGCAAGACTTATTGATGCTTGTCTTGAAAGTACTATTCATGAAAAGTCTTTGCTATCTGATTCAGTTGTTTAATCATTGTCTTTACCATTGCTTTGAATCGCTGCATTCATCTCATATACCTTGCAATAGTATGATTAAGATCATGTTGGTAGCATGTCACTTCAGAAATTATCTTTGTTATTGTTTACCTACTCGGGACGAGTAGGAACTAAGCTTGGGGATGCTGATACGTCTCCGATGTATCGATAATTTCTTATGTTCCATGCTTGTTTTATGACAATACCTACATGTTTTATACATACTTTATGATGATTTTATGCGTTTTCTGGAACTAACCTATTGACGAGATGCCGCAGTGCCAGTTCCTGTTTTCTGCTGTTTTTGGTTTCAGAAATCCTAGTAAGGAAATATTCTCGGAATTGGACGAAATCAACGCCCAGAACCCTATTTTTCCCGGAAGCTTCCAGAGCACCGAAGGAGGGCCAGAGGGGGGCCAGGGGGGGCCCCACCCCACAAGGCGGCGCGACCAGGGGGGTGGGCGCGCCACCCTATGGTGTGGCCCCACCAGGGCCCCTCTGACGCCGCCCTTCCGCCTACTTAAGGCCTCCGTCGTGAAAACCCTACAACGGATCGACGAAACCCGCAAAAACCTTCCAGAGCCGCCGCCATCGCGAAGCCAAGATCTGGGGGACAGGAGTCTCTGTTCCGGCACGCCGCCGGGACGGGGAAGTGCCCCCGGAAGGCTTCTCCATCGACACCACCGCCATCTCCATCAACGCTGATGTCTCCCATGAGGAGGGAGTAGTTCTTGATCGAGGCTAAGGGCTGTACCGGTAGCTATGTGGTTCATCTCTCTCTCTATGTACTTCAATACAATGATCTCATGAGCTGCCTTACATGATTGAGATCCATATGATGATGATTGTAATCTAGATGTCGTTATGCTAGTCAAGTGAATTTTACTTATGTGATCTCCGGAGACTCCTTGTCCCACGTGTGTAAAGGTGACAGTGTGTGCACCGTGTGGGTCTCTTAGGCTATATTTCACAGAATACTTATTCACTGTTATGGATAGCATAGTGAAGTGCTTATTTATATCCCTTTATGATTGCAATATGTTTTGTATCACTATTCATCTATGTGCTACTCTAGTGATGTTATTAAAGTACTCTATTCCTCCTTCATGATGTAATGGTGACAGTGTGTGCATCATGTAGTACTTGGCGTAGTTTATGATTATGATCTCTTGTAGATTATGAAGTTAACTATTACTATGATGGTATTAATGTGATCTATTCCTCCTCTCATAGTATGAAGGTGAAAGTGTGCATGCTATGTTAGTACTTGGTATAATTACAATGATCTATCATGCACTCTAAGGTTAATTAAATATGAATATCGAATGTTGTGGAGCTTGTTAACTCCGGCATTGAGGTGCTCTTGTAGCCCTACACAAATAGCGGTGTTCATCATCCAACAATAGAGTGTAGAGTGGTTTTATTATGTGATCAATATCGAGAGTGTCCACTAGTGAAAGTAGGATCCCTAGGCCTTGTTTCCAAACATCGAATCTCCGTTTATTTACTGTTCTGTGACATGTTTACTTACTGCACGCCAGCAAGCACTTTTCTGGCGCCGTTACTACTGCTCATATACATTCATACCACCTGTATTTCACTATCTCTTCGCCGAACTAGTGCACCTATACATCTGACAAGTGTATTTGGTGTGTTGGGGACACAAGAGACTTCTTGCTTTGTGGTTGCAGGGTTGCTTGAGAGGGATATCTTTGACCTCTTCCTCCCTGAGTTCGATAAACCTTGGGTGATCCACTTAAGGGAAACTTGCTGCTGTTCTACAAACCTCTGCTCTTGGAGGCCCAACACTGTCTACAGGAAAAGGAGGGGGCGTAGACACCACCTTCATCATCATTTTTGCACCAACTAGTGATCATCTAAAGTATGCCTCTTTACTCTTTTTGTTTTTTTTCTAAATATGACTCAATTTCTGATTGTACCTACTCAAGGGCACAAGGATGAGTTCAACGCTGGATGTTGCTAGTTCACAACATATTTACTTCTTGATCACCTATCTGAAATGGTGCACATCAAATATGGTTTGTTAATGCTATGTCCATTTATGGTTTTGGTGTGCAGTAAGGAAAGGGTTTTCTGTCTTAACAATGACAGAAAGTATAACCGAATACATAAACAAGGGTGAACAACCCAGATCTGGTAAATTATTTATCTCACTTAAGTTGTCCCTAGCATTTGCTATAATGCGTAAAATCCTTATATGGGTTAAATTGCTAATCTTCAATATTGCTCAATCTTGTCCATGTACTCAAGGACAATCTAACACTCGAGTGTCTGCTAATGACATGTGTGTCCTGGATGAATGGCCATCCCATGCTCGCCGCTACCGTGCGCAACTACAGGATGGTACTTTCTCTCCTTTAAATCTGGGTCCTCTGATCTGACACAATCTAATAACCAAGTAATGCAATACTTTTTCTATGATTTGGGCTGTAGAAGCAGATGGACAGAAGAAGAAGAAAGAGCGAGGTGTTGTAAAAGATGTTAAAGCAGCTCAGAAGCGTTTTGCCAATGGATCTGCGAAGCTAAATATTACATTCTCTGAAACGTTGGGTGGTACGATAGGAATGAGCTATCGCTCATTCAAGGATGACGTGGTAGTGATGATGAAAAGAAAGTTACCACTCATTGGAGTGAGGAGGTGGTACGACATTCACCCAAGTGTCCATCGACTCATTGTCGTAGATGTGATAGTGCGTACAACTTTTTTCACGTGTGTTATCTTATTTTATCATCGTAAATACACCACTTATTTATATTCATTTGTTCTATGTTTTACACGATAGTAGGACCTAGAAGATACACCGAAAACATAAGAGAAAATTCTCAGAATTGCACAAGAGCGATATAGAGGTTGGCGATCAACTCTAAGCTCCACTTACAAGGCATTCAAAACAGATGATGCTAGATTGGCAAATGTTCCGGAAGATTTACAACAAGAAGAGTGGGGATGTATGATCAACTACTTCCGCGATGGTGAATTTTTTTAGGTTATCTCTAATCTCATTGTTTGTGTGTATTGTGTGTTTACATGAAGTGTGTTGTTTGGTTGTTTATATTTGGTTTCAATAAATGGATAGGCACGCATCCAAATGAACTCCGGTAATCGTAAGAAACAGAAGACAAAACATAGAGTTGGATCAAAATCGTACGCGCAACTAAGTTTTGAGAAGGTATGAGCCTAACTAAATATGTATGCCTCGATGGTAGCTACGGTTTCATGTTTCAAGTTTCTCATTATCATATTACTTGCAGAGAAACTTGGAAACTGGAGAAGACCCAGATTGTGTTGCTCTGTGGGAACTCACACACACATGAAGAATGGAACATGGTCTAACCCAGAGTCCTAAGAAGTTTATGTGAGTGCATTGATACATTTTGTTATTCTTGTTTCATATTTTATGGGTCAATATTGATATCGTAGCTATAATTGTTCATCTTGTTCTTAGGACAAAGCACGTGAAGTGGTGCAGAACAAAGAAAATGAAACAAAAGGTCCACTCTCAACTGAGCAGAGAAACAGTTTTTTTTCAGACTGCATACAAAGACACAGTTCAATGCAAGTCATCTCAGCCTCGTGGGTATGGGTACATGGCCAAGCACTGGTTCTGAAAGGTTTCGGATGCAGATTGAGGACCAAGCTCGTGTTGCAGCTGAAACCCTGTAGCGAAACTCTGAGCTCAGTTAGCATGTTAGCGAATTAGAAGAACAATGAGAAGTTGAACGTGCAAACATGCAACAAAATATTGACTTTTGGAGCGTTCTGAGATAGAGAAACTTGAGGTGAGGTTACAAGAAGAACGTGCTGCAAGGGAAAAAATGCTGGAAGATGAGCGAAGATCAAGGCTCGAAATTGAAAAAAAACATGATGGCAAAGTTCAGCCAACATATGGCTAAATTTAGCCAACAGATGGGAAACCAACAGGTAATTATGGTCATATACGCATATGCTTCCTGCCTTGTAAGATTTAGTTTGCTAACTTGCATTGCTGAAAGTGCACTTCTATTTGCAGGTGCTTAAGAAGAGGAATGACAGAGAAAATATTAATCCAAATTTGCAAACTACTCTTTTACATAGCTCTAGTCCTAATAGGAATCTAGGAGCAAAGTCAAATTTGATTTCTACAAATTCACTCATACAAGCTGAAACATTGAATTCTTGAATGTACATAGCATTGGTAATTCACAACAGTAGCTTGCTCACTTCTATAAAGCAGACCACTTATATGTGCTTCATGCTTTACTTGTCTGAATGCTTGCTCAGTTCTATAAAGAAGACCACTTATCTGTGCTTGAGACTTTCCCTTTCCAGTATGCTCATAATATAAGATTGTAGTAGCATACCAATACTTCCATCCAACCTCTTCCTCTACAATTGATTTTGTTCTTGTTATGTTCATATGCATTTGTGAGATGTATATATGGCATGGAAAGTTAACGTGATGCATGTTCAAGTACTTTGCCGCATTGCTTGTTGAGATCATGCCTCCATGATGCACCTTTCTTGGCATAACCTGATGCGCTAGTCTTATTTATCTCATAAGTAGCACTAAAAAAATTCTTTGACCCCGATGCATGTGCATCAGGGTAGCCCTATGCAGATTGCATTCTTGCCAAATGTGTTAATACTTAATACTAGTACTAACTGGAGACCATCAAGATTCAGACCTGATAATTGAATTTGAGCGCCCCTTTTTGGTTCTCATGTTTAATCTCTAATACATATAATATTTTAGTATTTTCTTGAAATTAGATACTGAAAGCATATACTTGATTGCGAGTAGCAGCATCAGAGCATCTTGTTTGCACTTTTGTAGATCACATCATCTTGTTATTTTGTGGTTGTTTTAGTTCTATTAGGTTGTTTGCACTTCTATAGTCAGGCCATCTATAAATCATTCACTAAAATAGGATCTTTGTACTATTTTCACATTGTAGTTCGTCATGCAACTGAAACACTGAACCGTGAAGTAATCAAAATCTACTTTATAATTTTATCTCACCAACAGTGAAAGCCTTTAGGTTGTCAGTACATTCCCTTTTGGTTTACACCTGGACATGCTGCATGGTTAACACCTGGGCATTCCATCATAGATATTGCCTTACATAATTTTATTAGGTATTAGCTTGTTGACCTAACTTGCTTGCTTTACTTAATATAGGTTTGTAGTAAATTTTTTCTTCATTTTTTTTCATTGCAGGACCCAAATACTTAGCTGGACATGGTTGAAGTACACGAAAAACGAACATACTTTAGAGAGTTCAACTACCATGGTAGCAATGGACTCAACTCTGCTGGATTGATACATTTTACTTTAGTTGCATTTGATGGATATTTGATATGATGATTATGATTTGTATGAACCTACATATTATACGTATGAATTAAAATTTTGTAATTCAATGGCTGTATTTTTTTATGGTTGCGATAAACTATTGCCACAACTCACTTTCCGTTGCCTTAGTTTAGCACCACGAAAAATAAAGTGTTGCGTCAAATCCTAGTCGCCATGACTACATGCTTTGTTGTGCTAGGATGTAGCAACGAAAAACTTTTATTGCTGTTATATATTGTTACCAAATTTTTTCTGCATGTTGTGATAACTATTTGGCGCCACGGAATAAAACTTTGTTGAAATAGAGTATCACCACAAAAACTTCAAGTTATGGCAGTAGCTCTTACTACAAACATTTTGGACGATGAAGTAAGTATGTAATGCCATAAAAGTGAATTTTGTTGGAATAGAGTATCTCCACGGAAAGTTCACATTGTCGCAGTAGCTTCTTGCTACAAAAAAATTCTCCGTTGTGATCAGTATTTGGTGCCACACAACTGGATTTTGTTGAAATAGAGTATCGCCACGAAATGTTCAAATTGTCGCAACGCCTTTCCGCCACAATTTTTTTTTACCGTTGTCATACCTATATATCGCGATGAGTGGAGTGATTATCGCCATAAGTTAATACCACGAGCGTAGCGGTCCGTGGAAAATGGGTAATGCTACAAACCAGGAGATGTTGCCAAAGGTTATTGCCACGGCTCGCCATTGCCACGAAAGAAAGTGCGCCACAAAATGTAGGTCGTCGACATAGGTTATTGCCACAGATGTCTATCGCCACGAACTGAAAACGCCACGATTCGGTTGGATGTTGCGTCAAACTATCTCCAGAAACCAAGTTGTGGAGATAAGTGAGTGTTGCCACGGGAAAATATGTGGCAACTTCCCACATGGTTGTTGCAATAGATCACTTTGCTGCCACAATTGCGTTTTCGTTGCAATAGCCTATTACCATACGTGTAATTGCAACCACGTCATTTCGTGCAAATAGGTGCATATTGCCACAAAACGGTATCTATCGCGACAAATTTTTTTGTTGCAATAGCCCGCCGGTGGAAACATGCCGGTGCTAATGAGTTACCGCCGGCGCACCAGCTGGTGCGTCGGCAGTAACACGGGTTATCCCCGGTGCACCAGGCCTGGTGCACCGGCTGTATGTTTTTTCAAAATTCAAAAAAGGCCAATTTAGATCTAGCTCAGGTTCGTCTATCTCGGATCCATCCTCAAAAACTATGGCCGTGGGCCGCTTTGATATCGTTGTCGCGCCGGTGTAGGAGTAGGAGGAGGAGGCCCAAGGTGGAGGTGGAGGAGGAGACCAAAGGTGGAGGTGGAGGAGGAGGAGGTCATTGGAAGAGGTCACCAGAGGAGGAGGAGGAGGAGGCCGTAGAGGCGAAGAAAAGGAGAAGGAATGAGAAGATAAGGAGGAGAAGGAGGTCACCGAAGGAGGAGCAGGAGGAGGCCGTCGAGGAGGAGAGAAGGAGAAGAGGAGGAGGAGGAGGAGGAGGAGGAGGGAAAGAGGAGAAGGGGAAAGTGAGCAAGGAGAAGAGGCAGAGGTCATGTTTTGCATATATAGCCTAGGTTACCGCCGATGCACCTAATATATGGTGGTACGCCGGGGGTAAATTTTAATTTTTTTTATGAAAATCTAAAAGCTGAAAAAACTCATGTTTCTGTTTTAAATTTTACGAATCTAATTTTTATCTAAACGACCGTAGGTGGTTGAAATTAGAGAGAAAATTTTGCGTAGATATATTTTTCTATAATGTTTTTTTTCATCGAAGGTCATATGCAACCAGAAATCCCGTTTTACCGAAACATGACGCCATTTTGCATAATATATCAAAATTCATGTTTTTGAATTTTCACTAAAACTAGGTGACATAACGCATCATCTAGAAGTATTTTATTTTTTTGTAATTTTTATTATTTTATTTTATTTTTTCGAAAATTGAAAAGGCAATCCAGGGTGTGTGGAGGGATAATTAGAGCCACACTTACCGCCGGCGCACCACCATGTTGGTGCCTCGATAGTGCGCCGGCGGTAAGTGTGGCTCTAATTTTTGCCCCGGCCCGAAACTGGTTCACCCTTATCCCCGACGCGCCAGCTCGGACGTGCGCCGGTAGTAGTCTGCTATCACCAGCGACCCTAGAAACACGTGCGTCGGTGGTAACCCGTGCGGCTATAGGCCTTTTCCTAGTAGTGACGTGCGCCATCAAGGTCTTGATGCCACCCTCGGCGTCTCCTTGCGATCACAATCACGAGGCTTGGACAACGGAATAGGAGACACATCAATAGACGGGGACGACATCGTTGATACAAGAGGGAACTTCCTCCACAACCGTCGCGGTAGGCAGCAGGAGCACGGTAGGCCCCAACGGACCCGACTAGGCCCAGATTGGGTCCGCAAAGCCCTCGCCGCCTCGTTGCAGCAAGCCGACAGCCAGCACCGCCATCCTTGGTGACTGTCGGCCCTCCACCTCCACCTCCAGGCTCCACGGGAGAGCCGCTGGCCTGCCCCAGCACAAGAGGGGCCCAAAGGGGCTCAACTGCTCTCTAGATCATGGTCGCAAACTGTGGCTCCTAAATTCTCGAGATACTTTTGTTGTATCAACATCGATTGAGTAAGAGCATCTCCAACCGCGTCCCCAAAGGGATTTGGACGCGCCGGACAAAAAAAGTTCCCAGCCGCGTGCCCCAAAGCCTCTTTTTGTCCGGCGCAGCCCAATATGGTGTCCGGTGCCCCGAGCCCGTCCCCGCTACACAGGGGATGCTCCGGGCTAGCCGGACACAACGAAAAGCGAGGCGAGGAGGCACGGGCCCGACACGTCAGCGGCACACGAAAAAATCGTCCCCCTCTCCCGCCAAATCGCACCTCTCCCGCCACATCGTGCCTCTCCCGCCGCGCATTTCTGCCCTTCCAACAAATTTTACCTCATATCACGCCGATTCATTTCTCCCTCCCGCCGTCGTTACTCTGTTCCTCCCGCCGCCGCTACGCTCTCCCCATCCATGGCGCCGCCGACAACCCCCAAAAAATGGCCAAGAAAGCAGCCAAGAAGCCGCCGGGCAATGAGACGAAAGGGGCGAAGGCACCATTCGCGAAGCCGCGGAAGGCGCCGGCTCCGAAGAAGAAGCCGGAAGGTTGGAGCGAAGATCAATGGCATCAAGACTGTCTGCGCCGGAAGCTGTCGACGGCGGAGCGGAAGGGATGGAGGGTGGCATAGTTGGAGAAGAAGGCGTTCACGATGCGCGTGCACCAGCACGCGTTGGCCAGGTGTATCGCTGCCACCAACGCGAGCCCATGGAGTACGTCGGTGCCGTGTACATTCTGGGAGTGGTGTCTCCGTCGACATCCGGGTTCTACAACGACGACCCCTCCGCCACTCCCGGGTGCGTGACGCCAAACTTGTCGCTGCACTACCAGGATATGCTGCCGCATGGCGGCTTCAACCCCAACGCCGTCTTCTACTCCCATGCGTACGAGCAAGCGCCCTAGCGCGAGCCAGGACCCAGTGCGGACGGCGACTCGTTCACTAGCCGCAGGGGCCCGCTCGAATTTGAGGGCACCAGTGCTGAGGAGGAGGAAGAGGAGGGGGAGGGGTTGGAGGACGACAACGACGAGACGAAGAGGGTGGCGAGGAAGAGGAGGATGGCGCGGAGGATGGCGATGATCTCGTGGAGGTTGACGCGGATGGCGTGAGGAAGAAGAAGAAGAAGGCATCGGGCACACGAGGCCCCAAGTGGACAGTTCTAGAGGATGAATGTCTCTGCGAGTCGTGGTCGACGGTGAGCCATGACTCCATCATCGGCGCCAACCAAAAGTACAAGAAGTATTGGGCGAGGATCAAGGCCGGGTTTGATTAGCGCAAGCTAATCAACAACGACTACAACATAGTGACAATGAAGTGGAGCCAAAAGGCAATGTCGACGCGATGGGCCATCATCCAGGCGTCGGTGACCATGTTCCATGGATTCCATCACGAGGTCGAGACCAGAGGAGACATCGGCATCGATGTCAGCGGCGTGGTACGACTCTTTCTTAGCTAATCTGTAGCGTCTACATTTTGTTCGACGATCTGTGATTGTGTTTCCTATTGTTAGTTCGACAAGGCCATGGATATGTACCGGAAGGACTCGGACGGGAAGTCGTTCACGCTGATGCATTGCTATAGCAAGCTTAAAAAGAACGAGAAATGGTGGCTGACGCACGTTTCGTTGTCGAAGGGGAAAGACGCCATTGATCTAGAAGCGTCGCTGACAACATCGGCAGGGCGTCCTATCGGCAACAAAGCTGCCAAGGCCGCCTTGGCCGATGCTGCGTCGACCAAGAAGACGCATGCGTCGATCATGCAGTGCCTCGCCGAGGTCTCCTCGACCCTGCTCTCCCGCGACAAAAAGACCGACGAAAGATGGGCGGCACTGCTCAAGAGGCAAGCGAAGAAGATGGAGCTCAAGAAACGCAAGGACGACATGTCCCTACTGACACCGGCGACAGAAGGAATGTCTTCCCGGACACGGGCGGCACATAACTTCTTCAAAAGCCAGATCCTCGACGACATCGAAGCCAAAATGGCGGCGGCTGAGGCAGTGGCAGCAACAACAGTAGCAACCCCAACCCCGGAGCAAGAGCTGGCAGACGCGTCTGCGACAACATCTGCTAGTACACCTGCATCAGCCTCTTGTCGGCGTCGGCGACGGAGCGCGCACATCGGGCAGATCACGACGAGTTCACCGTGATCGACGGGCCTACGTCGACTCTAGATGCACCATCGCCGTCGCCATCGTCCAACCTCTTCCCCTTCTTCTAATTTTTACGTTGGCTTGTAATATGATCGCGCGCCCGGTACTTTGATCACAACTACTCTGATCGCGAGGACTTCGGCGGGAACAATATCTTTTGAATGCAAACTATTTAAATTTCTGTTTGGGGACGACGTTTGGGGGGCGCGGCTAGGGAGCGATATCCCCAAATATGACACGAACAAAACACGGCATCCAAACCCGATTTGGCACCGTTTGAGGACGCTTTAGCGAACGGGCTGGAGCTCAATAAAACGAGGCATGAACCCCGTAAGAAAAGCTGCTCAAGTATGCCGTGACCTTTTCGTCGGTGGTTGTTCTGTTCGTGCATGTGCGACCTACAAAACGCTAGAACCGCCAGAACGGTCTGCCATCGAGAAAAAGGGTCAAATCAAAATACGAGTATCACATCACATCAAATCCCACGGTGGCCAACCTGGATCGCCACTTGCATATTCGCGTAATCTTAGTATATCCTTGACGCTTTCAATGGTGTGCACCATCGATCCGTCCGTACCGCGTAACGGCCAGGATAGGAGCTGGAGAGGAGGCGGTCGCAGCTCGCAACGCCTCGATAGCTAGGGAATCAGCATTAGGAACGGGTCGTCGTAGTCACGGCTGCGGCCGCACGCCGGCCGGGAGCGGGAGACAGCCCCCGCGGCCGAGACACACCGCTCGCGTCGCGTCGCCGGCTGTTTGTGTGTACCGACGGCGACGATGGTCAACCAAAACCGCGAGCAGCCCGTACGTCCCTCGATGCCAACCTCGATCACCACTTGCCTTCGATATAACCTTGACGTTTCCAACACTGTGCGCCCCTCTCGATCCGTCCGTACCGCACTACCGCGTAACGCCCAGCACAGGAGATGACCGTCGACGCAACTCGTGTGGTAACCCATCGGGAATCAGGAGCGGGTCGTCACGGTCACCAGTTCACGACTTATCACGCGGCGGCACACGCCTCCACAGTCTACGTACACGCCTGCCGGCCGACAGCCGCCGCGGTCGGGACACCGTTCGCGTGGTCGCCGGCGGCGATCGACCGTCGTGCGCCGTCGCGACGTACGTATGGCGTGGGTGTGGGTGGTGGGTGCTGCCGTCGAGGGGCGCCCGCGATTGCGAGGTGGGAAATGGTGGCCGCTCGGAACCGTCGCGCGAGGCGTCAAGCACTGTCAACTGCTCGATCGATCGGTGGGGGACGTAGGTGGTTAGCCTGGACTTGGACGACCAGCTCGGTGATGGCGAGGCAGCCTGCCGGGCCGATGGAGCTGCCGAGAGCGGTCAAAGATGTCCAGCGTTTGATGAACTTTTTCAAATGCATGGACCGGGCCCTCGCCAGTTGTGCATTTGCGCATGGTGGTGAGCGAGCGCGTCAACGGTCTGGGTTTCCATCCCTTTTCTCGGATTACACCTCCATGTTTCCGGGTTTTCGCTAAGCAGCTATGTCAGCAGCTCTGTCTTTTTTCTTTTTTTTTGAATAGGACACTGGCGTTAAAAGAAATATATCTTAAAAGAAGTATCGAACGGTACAAAGTAACCCAATAAAAACAACAATTACAACGAGATCCTTGAGAAGCTCTTCATCTTCAACCTCCAGACAGTGTCGACGGCGCGACTCCGTTGCCGCTCCTCTCTGAGTCGGCCTGACGTTGTTGGTTGCGGACAGGAAGTTGCCGAACAGGTCGAAAAGACCACATCCGTCCCAGAGATGAAGAAGTAGGATAAACTGCTGATGAAACTCCTTGACGATTCGAAGATCCCCACAACCGGACGGAATCCTCGAAGACCACACCACACCCACAAGCTTTTCGACATCACCGTCGAGATGAGGTTGAAGCCGGGGAAACATTATTGCACGAGGCGCCGCCGCCACCACATGAGCGCCACCCCTACAAACAAAAACCATAAAGACTGAGAACGAAGTTCCCAAATTTGGGAAACGGAGCCCTTCCATTGATGAGAGTCGCGATCCGCCACACCTCCATGCCCGAAGGCCACAGAGGCGGCCAAATCGGAGGCGTCCACCGACGGGAGGACGAGGAACCCTAATCGCCTAAGGATCCCCTCACAAGCGAAGGGGTACGGGAAGTGCCTTCGTGTCAGAGCTATGTCATCAGTGGTTTATCACAACAAACCGCGCACGATCGTCCTACTCACCGTCGATTGCGTAGATGATTCTCTTACATTATGCTTTGGGCAAGCTAATTTGGTTCCCGAAATTCCTTATGTTGGTGAACACACGAGGTTGCGATGGTATGTCTCTTTGTCCATAGCGTCGTCACCCTCTTTGGGGGCCTTGTCCTCGAGCTCCGGTTTCTATCGGCCTCACCCCGCTGTCATCATCGTCGGGCAAGGTCAGGGACATCTCTTGAGGCACTTCCAACGCTGGGGTGGGGGTTCACGATCGACGACCTTCTATCTAATACATGTGACTTTGGCTTCACCACTATTCGCCCTTGTTGTCCACAAGCGGGATGAGCGCTCCACAACCCAGAGCGAGAGGGCAAGCAGTCCGACGCCAACTTGGTGGGTGTGGTGCGACGATGTCCGGTGGTTTCACAAGAAGGCATGGTTGCACCTTTACCTTAGTTGTCTCGGGTGCTTTGTCGGGGCGTGGCTACTACTTTATATTTTCTTTATATGCTTATCATAGGATTGTCTTATCGCTTTGTATATGTTTAGTCGAGTTTTGTTTATGTTTATAAAGTGGGCGGAAACCTGTTTTGAGGGGTAAGAAGAACCCACGAAGTAAAATATTTGAACTTAAGCCATTTGGCCTTCGCCGTCGCCGCACCATGCGTGTTGATTGACAATCAGTCGGTGTCATGCTTAGCGAGCGCGTACACGTGTGATCGAGTGACGTGGTTGTGGGCATGAAGCTCCACACCTCAATATACTACTGCGCTGATTCCAGGGACGATTACGCAAAAAACAAGGGGAACGAGCTGCGAAGAAAGCAACCAAACCCGAGACTCTCTCCGTCCCTATCTCGTAGTTATAAATCCTGCCCGCCGGCCGGCCCGAGCTGATCAAAAAGCTCAGCTACAGGCCGCCAGGACCCCGGACAGGAGGAAGAAACAAGCGCATATAATCCTCATCTCCCTCCTTGGCTCCTGCCACCTGACCTGAGCCCAGCCACCGTTCCACGAACTCATCGCCCGGCCCTGATCAAGATCTCTCCATCTTCCTCTCCGGCCGCTCCAGGAATCGACCACCATGGCAGTAAGTTCCCCTCCCCTCTTCCTTCCACATGCTAGCTAGCTTAGTTCGATGCCCCCTCGTGGTCTTATTTCCTGTCGATTGTTCCGACTAGTTTTCGGGTAGAATCATGAATCAACGACCGTAACCTAGTTCTTAATTCGTGATTTCCGCTCTTGTTTTTTCTTGTTCAAGAACAACAAGTTTTTACTGTGGCGGCTCCCTCGAGGAGTTCGATTAGCTAGCTTGCCCGCCGTGGGCGTAGTTTCTCGTGGTATGATCTTGCATGGGTACAACACTCTGAATTTTCTGAAGCAAGAACAAGTGGTTTCTCGTAGAGAGGATTAGCTGGTACCATCAGGTTACTAGTTTTTGAAGAATAGGTCGCCGGACTGAATCAACCTGTTTATTTTCGCTGCGAACTATAGTAGAACTAGAAACATTCCTAAGGATTTATCGTGTGGATTAGTGAACGCGAATCCTTTGACTTGCAGAGCCAATCTGATTTTGCGGTGATCAAAGTCTCAATTTCTGAGCAGCTGAGGTGTATCTTTCGATCACAATTAAGTTCCGTCATCATCCCACAAAGACAAAGCACGTAACACGGTGATGTCGGCAGGCTAACTATCGCATGAAGATATTCTTCGTTAATACTAGCTCGATCTCATCATGTATTATGTATATTATACATGAACTAGATTGAATTGTACTGTAGACTTTGTAGTACTTGTGCGTAATCAAATTCCAAAAGATAATAGCTGCAGCGCTCCGGCGACTTTTAACTGAATATTATTACAGTTCGGAATTCAGACGGAACTTACCTACGTAGGGTGTCGGCAAGGTAGACCTGGCTGGCGCTACCTTGCGATGTCACTTTAGATTAGCTTGGGTTGGCCTACAATTTGTCAAACCTGGAGAACACCAACCAGGCAACCACTGCAGTAGCACATCCTGTAGTTTGGCCTCAACTAGTCCAAGTGGCGAGGTCACCGCATGTGATTAGCTTCCGGATTACATAATCTGGATTACTTTCCATTGTTTTCCATTGATTAAGTCCATGACAGCATGTTAAATGTGTCCAGCATCAAGTCTACTGCATATTTTCAATGGTCGTAAGGTCGCATATATACCAATCTACCGCCACTAGCGCTTTCTTAATTCAGGCGTGCCAAGTTGACATGTGCCCATCTGTGTTAATAATCCTCTGTTCATGGCTGAATGATCTCATCAAGAATGAAGCTTCCTTGTGGATCCAAGTTGGAGAGCTTGTGCCATAATTTGATGATGTCCCCTAGGTTGTTCCTCTTTTATTTATGTTTTTCTCTATACCGGATCCAAGCTCTAGTGTTTCTTTCTACGTTCCGAATGTTTTATTCATAGTTGTGCCATTTCGGAAGCCTCGCTGACAATGATACTCCGCATTTGTTTTCGTAAAGAAATGCAAAGCCTCCTGGCAGCTATAATAATATCATTGAAATCAAAGACGCACAATAAAACTAATTTAAAAGATAACCCAAAGCCTCTCCATCTCGCCGCCGGAACGCGGTGATAGATCGATAGATCCACCACCACCAACCGCAGGCCGACCCTCTCCAGCGAAGAAGAGGGCCACCTCCACCGTCGTACCCAAGGCTGCTGCCCCGGGCGACCCCGTGTCGCGGGTGAAGCCCGAGATCGCTTCCACTCACCGGCGAGAGGCGGGGGGGGGGGGGGGGGTGGAATTGGCGTAGGCCATGGGCCTGGCCGCCGCCCACCACCAGCCCCTGCCGGAGGGTTGCGGAGAGCCGACGGGAGGAGGGAGCGCAGCGCAGGCCGCCGCCGCCCATCCCAACCGCGCCGGCCGATCCACCAGGGGCGAGCCGAAGGGAGAAGGCGGCGCTGCGCAGGCCGCCGCCACCCATCCCATCCGCGCGTCCGCCATGCTCGAGGAGGGGAGATCCGGCCGCCGTCCACCATGCGTCGACGAGGAAGGGCCCTCGCCGCCGCCACGTCATGTGGGTCTTTGCCCCGGAGGCGCTACCGGTGGCGGCGGCGGCGGTTAGGGCTGGGAGGCTGGGAGGCTGAGAGCTGCAGACTTAAGTCGGGACATTTAGATTGATATTACATCAACAAACTAAATATATAAACTGCAATCTTTCCTAATTAAGCAGAACTTGATAATGGCATGAAAGCTCTTGAAAATCTCATCAATTTGTGTCACACAATGTGTTTCGGACCAGTGCAACCGCCGTGTTTAGTCCAGTGCTGGAGTGTGTACGAATTTGGAAATTTCATTGATGTCGGCGGTTGCTACAATTGGCGCGCGCGCGGCAGTTTCTGATTCCCCTTCCCTTTGCACCCATGCAGAAGCAGCAGAAGAACGGCGCGCACATCCCCAAGTTCGGCAACTGGGACAACGACGGCAACGTCCCCTACACCGTCTACTTCGACAACGCGCGCAAGGGCAAGGGCGTCGGCGGCAAGCCGATGAACCCCAACGACCCCGTCGACAACCCGGAGGCCTTCTCCTCCTCCTACGCCGCGCCGTCCCCGATGCGCTCCGGCTCCGAGCACGGCAGGGCGGCGGCCAACCTCCCTCCTCCTTCCCCGCCTCCCGCCCACCGCCACGAGCGCCGCCCCAGCGACGCGCCCGCGCCGCCGCCGCCCATGTCTCCCAGCCCCTACGGCGGGGCGTCGCCGTACCGCGGCGAGGCACCGAGGAGAGCCGCCGGACGGGCAGGCGGGTACAGCGTAGAGCAGTCGCCGTCACCGTCGCCACTGCACCCGTACAGCCAGTCCAGGGCCGCCGATAACTCCGTCGAGGCCAGCCCCTACGGCCTCGTCGCCAACTCCACCGACCGGCCCAACCGTGCCAGGCCCGCGCCGCGCGGCAACGAAACGGTAAGCATCTGCTCTGCTATGGACCATGGTGTTCCAAAGCTACTTCTCTCATGTTGTGTATCTTACCTTGGTTGTTGCTGCGATCCGTTAATGGCAGCCGACGAGAGGTTCGGCGGTGCCCAAGTTCGGCGACTGGGACTCCAACCCGGCCTCGGCGGACGGCTACACGCACATTTTCAACAAGGTGAGGGAGGAGAAGAGCACCCAGGCCAAGGCGCCGGCGGGGTTTGATAAGGACGCCGGCCCGCGTGGGCGTGGCAACGGCCCCAGGCAGCACGACGACGGCTACGTCTCATCGGTGAGTTCCACAGTACACTACCTCATGCTCTCTCGTCGTGGCCATTGGCATGTCCATGCCGGATGCTCGCTTTCTCATCCGTTTGATCGAAATCTTACTCACTCATTCACCATGAACTCGAGCTCTGAATACTTCTCTGCTGGTTTCACTTGCAGAGCCGCTGGTGCTTTGGGTGGTGCAAATAGGAACGGTTTGATCGATGATGGAGCAAGGATCAGTGGGAATGTAAATTGTGTGAAATTAAGAAGGGGTTTGCCATTGATTCGGCTTGGCGACTCCTGTAATCCCCATGTTGTGGGACATTGTTTGGCATTGGGCACTGAGCAGAGTCCATAATCTCTTGGTTGTGAGATCTTCTCTTTCTGGAGTGGAATCTAGAGTTTTAGTCGTGGTTGTTGTAATGCTAGAAATTCTTTGCAGGACTTGGAATGCTAGACTGGGTGTTCATTTTTTGGTTCTCGTGTAATGAGTTTACTTTACGATACATGTATGTCGGGTCTATACTTTCAGATGAATATTGTCAATTTCTCTTTCTCAACACAAAATGGTCAACAGTGGCATGTTTGGTTGTAATCTGAATCGAACCGGATTAGAATTTTTTTTCGTTATCATATCCTATAACATAATTTTTCGATGGATTCGTATCAGGTTTATAGATGCACCCGATGAGATTGTAGATAAATCTAGGGTTTAGAGCTATGGAGACCACGGCTACAAATTGGGCGTAGATGTCCAACAATAAACATCGTCCTTTTTTTAATATATTTTGAACTTATAAGTGCGTTAATCTAGTAAATTGTCCATGTATTAATAATGACACTAAGACATGTCAGGGTTGTAGCGTCGTGCGGTTCTCTTCAAAAAGTCCCGGTTCGAATCCCATGGCAACTTCTATAACATTATTAACACTTTTTATGGTAAAATTGAATCCAAATTTTGTTTGAAAAATGTGGTGCTTATTGTGTGGTATTTTTGGGTTACCGCAAAGCCCGACCGGCTGACCAAATTTCGTAAAAGTTTATATTAGGTAACCAGAACCTGGGCACAGTCATCTATTCTAACTAAACCAAGCCTTCAATTCGGTTACGTGACACATTGTGTCGATGCCTTGTGCAATGTCAAACCGGCTTAAACGAGCATTCAAATCTTCAAATCATTTTCGACTATGAGTATCATCTCAGAATGTTGATGGTTCAACACAAAAAGGGAAAAAAAAAGTGTGGATTGTCTTAGCAACTTGAGTAATTGGTTCAACCACAATCATTAGGCCCCACCTACCGGAGTTTCCTCTCTTCCAATACTTTTATAAGATCAAGAAAAAATAGACCTAGGATGGGTCATGTACAACTAAGGGAGCATGACCTTCATACTCCGGCCTTTCTAGTGATGTCAACACATGAATCCGGCTACTACTAGAACATGAGTTGGTTTTATCAAAAGAACCTACTCTCCTGTTGAGTCATGTCTGGACATATGCATGGCGTTCAAAATAAATTTTAGACCCGGTGCAAGTTACAATGAATATAATTGTACTAAATTTTACACTTCTTTATATGTTTATCTTACTATAATATTAGTGATTATATTTGTATATTACTTAATTAGCATTGTCAACCACATAGCAATATTGCTAAACATTACTTGTGTTCTTTGTTATTTAGTTGTAATGTAAGTATATGACTGATAATTAAATACATTCGAGTTGTGCTAAATTGAAAAGTATTTGTGGCAAATATTACATTAGTTTATATATATATATATTTTAGAAATTTCTCCTTAATAAGACATTCACATAAAATCAACATAATCGAAAAAAGTGATATCATACACCTCCTTGAATTTTTATTATTGTCAATCAGAGGGTTAGATAATGTATATGCATGTCTTGTTGGGTGTTCTTCTCTACTTTAATATTCTTAAATGTGTTGGTACATGTTTCAAAGCATACGCCATAACAAATATCTTGATAGCGTTTTATATCTTATGATTATATAGGTAAGGAAATTTTTATAGAAACTTCTGGGGTATAACATGAACCATATGATTATTCGTTTGCGGTCAAATGTGTCTTACATCAATTCCAATAATATAATCGGTTGTTGGCTATAAGCAAGTTGCCATGTCATCTATAGCTAACATGTATAATAGTTGGCTACTACTATAAGATTGTAGTACTTTATTAATATATGACCCAACTTTCACGCTCACAACTTACCTAGAAGCACGTGCTAGAACTGGCTCTTGCATAAGACTGCTCATAGTGGGAGTAACTTCAGTAATAACATACTCCCTCCGTTCTGAAATAGTCTACATTTTAGCCCCAAATTTTGTTCCGAAATACTCTACATTCTAGCTTTTAGTCAACAATAACACTGAAAACGAGGTGGTTTTACTCTCTTTATTGGATGTTGTTATTTTCAATGTAGCTTGGATTGGTTGTTCAAATATCTAAGTAGTACTAATAAATGCACTACTAATTTGTCTCATTTTTTCTAGAATGTAGACTAAATGAGAACGGAGGGAGTAGAGTCTAGATCAGCAAATTTTTCTACGTGGCAGCAATTTAATGAGGAGGGAGGAGAACCGAGTAACTTAGCTGGTTACCATAACATCGTGTGCGTTACGAGACGTCTTCAATGCAAATCCCATCCCATGCGGTTGCCTCCACAGAAAAATCCCTCAAATTTCTCAACTGGCAACCATGACTGCCTGTGTTCATCTCAGCGGCACCGGCCGACGGTATCACCCAGGAACCACCCGAATCATGGCTAAATCCGGTGCCCGCAAGGAGGCGGCGGCAGCTTGGCCGTCGGCCACCTCGCCATCGCACCAGTCCTACCACGGCGCCCCGACGAGCTCCGCCAACCCCTCGACACACTACCGGAATGGCAGTAGACGCCGAGGGCCAAAGTGTATGCCGACGGCCAAATGTCGGGGCCGTCGGCGTACGACCTCGCCAGGGCACCGCCGAACGTGGACCGTCGGCGTACCCATGCCGTCGGCGTAAATGTGGCTACGCCGAGGGCTGCCCTCAGCGTCTACCTAGCCCTCGGCGTAGCGTCGGCGTCGCCACCCCTCGAGCAGGAGTCGTCAGGGCGCTGTTACGGCGTCAGTCCATACGCCGAGGGCCACCCTCGGCATAGGGCATGCCCCTCTTATGCCGACGGCCACCCTCGGCATATGATTTATTTTTTATTTTTTCCTCTCTTATATTACTTTATATTATTGTTATCACCAGAATTTGACCGAGCCAGAGGTGGGCCGCAATCAAGATGAATTTGAAGAATATACATGGAAGAATTACGTGAATCGGCCTGTTATGCTGAGTTTGGGCTAGTTTGCCTTTGTATCTGTAACATATTAGGATACGTGTCGGTTAGTTAGAATTTTACCCGTGCACGGTTAGGTGCACGTCTAAGTTAGAAAGTCCCCTGGACTATAAATATGTATCTAGGGTTTATGGAATAAACAACAACCAACGTTCAACCAACCAAAGCAATCTCGGCGCATCGCCAACTCCTTCGTCTCGAGGGTTTCTACCGGTAAGCAACATGCTGCCTAGATCGCCTTGCGATCTAGGCAGCACAAGCTCCACGTTGTTCATGCGTTGCTCGTACTGAAGCCTTATTGATGGCGAGCAACGTAGTTATCATAGATGTGTTAGGGTTAGCATAGTTCTTCGCGTAACATGCTATCGTAGTGCAACCCTTGCATATCTAGCCGCCCTCACACCTATCTCAGGTGTGGGGGCGGCACCCCGCTTGATCTTTATTTAGTAGATCCGATCCGTTACGATCGCTCCTCGTTCATCGAGGATTAGTTTAATATCTGCAATAGTTAGGCCTTACAAAGGGTTGGAGGATCCAGCGGCACGTAGGGTGTCGTTTGCTAGTCCTAGACAGGATGTTCCGGGGATCAACCTCGTGTTGGTTTTTAGGCCCTATCTAGGATCGGCTTACGATCACCGTGCGTGGCCGCGAGGCCCAATCGTGAGTAGGATGATCCGATTATGCGGTGAAAACCCCAGATCGTCGTAGATCTCATTAGCTTTATCTTGATCAAGCAGGACCACCATATATTCGTGCACCTCGTACGAATCATGGGTGGATCGGCTCCTTGAGCCGATTCACAGGATAACCTGAGAGCCGATCGAGGCTCGTATTTAATGTTTATGTGTATGCCATGCAGGAAACTAAGCGAGGCATCTCCATCACCTTCCTGACCAGGTATAGGTCAGGTGGCACGCCCTTGCATCAGCATCGGACGTGTGTACCAGAAGGCTTTGCGGGCCGTCGCTCGGAGGGACCTCGGCCAGCCGCAGCCCTAGGTTGTTCCCGGCTCTACTGTGTTGCCCGTCGCTGCCCGCCGGTGGGTTTCGGACGTCAACAATTATGTTTGTATTATTTATTTACTAGTATGAATTATGTAAAAAATGGTTCTATTTTTTAAGAATTGGTAGATGTACATATGGGTCAACCGGAGCCACTAGGCCCAACATTTGCTATCGATGTACATATGGGTAGATGTGCGGGGTCCCCGCCCTACGGTTTCCCTAACCCTAACTCTAACCCTAGCTCTAACCCTAACCCTAACCCTAACTCTAACCCTAACTCTAACCCTAACCCTAACCCTAGGGTTTCCACATACATTGCTAACCCTAACTCTAACCCTAACCCTAACCCTAGGGGTAGATCTGCGGGGTCCCCGCCCTAGGGTTTCCCAAGATACAGATCATCGGAGCGTCAGAATTGTTAGAAAACTTGCATCTGTCCCTAACATATATTTACAAGTGTGATGTAAGGTTTGGCTAACCTTGCATGTACCCGGCGTTGACGATTTTCGCATACATGGGCTAGCACTTGGTAAAATCCAGGATCTGTATGTGGAAACTCCCGCCACGGCTCAAACGGAGCCTATTTTATGGTAAAGTATGCCCAACCTATGGTTTCCATGTACATATGTCCTAAACAAAGCAAAACAAGTAAAAAAGTCCATTGGTAAACCCTCGCACGGAGAAAGCTATAGGGGTAGATCTGCGGGGTCCCCGCCCTAGGGTTTTCCGAGATACAGACCACTGGAGCGTCGGAATCGCTGGAAAACTTGTGTGTGTCCACATGGCATGCACAAAATTGATTTGAGATGGTTTTATATCCAAGGCTACCCCCCAAGGTGTCTCCGGCTTCTCGGACAGGGGGTTCCTACACTTAGGCAGATTCTGGATGTATAGGGGGGAACTCCCTCGGAGGTGAACCGGAGAGAAACTTGGGATCATATGGGATGATCCTTGTTACCACATGTACCTATGACCTAACCAAGCTAAAATGGAGGCATATGCCCACCGGGGGACCCCCGATGGGATGCAGTCAAAGGGGTAGACCGCGCGGTCAACAGAACTAGGGTTTCGTCAGAAATCGAGCATCGGATGTAGGGAATGGCCCCAAAACTTGTGTGTGTCCACATGAAATGCACAAAAGTGATTTGAGATGGTTTTATATCCAAGGCTACCACCCCAGGTGTGTCCGGCTTTTCGGAAAGGGGGTTCCTACACTTAGGCAGATTCTGCATGTATAGGGGGGAACTCCCTCGGAGTTGAACCGGAGAGAAACTTGAGATCATATGGGATGATCCTTGTTTCCACATGTACCTATGACCTAACCAAGCGCAAATGGAGGCATATGCCCACCGGGGGACCCCGATGGGATGCAGTCAAAGGGGTAGACCGCGCGGTCAACAGAACTAGGGTTTCGTCGGAAATCGAGCATCGGATGTAGGGAATGGCCCCAAAACTTGTGTGTGTCCACATGGAATGCACAAAAGTGATTTGAGATGGTTTTATATCCAAGGCTACCCTCCCAGGTGTGTCCGGCTTCTCGGACAGGGGGTTCCTACGCTTAGGCAGATTCTGCATGTATAGGGGGGAACTCCCTCGGAGTTGAATCGGAGAGAAACTTGAGATCATATGGGATGATCCTTGTTTCCACATGTAACCATGACCTAACCAAGCTCAAATGGAGGCATATGCCCACCGGGGGACCCCCGATGGGATGCAGTCAAAGGGGTAGACCGCGCGGTCAACATAACTAGGGTTTCGTCAGAAATCGAGCGTCGGATCTAGGGAATGGCCCCAAAACTTGTGTGTGTCCACATGGCATGGCATGCACAAAAGTGATACATTTAAGAACTTAAGACCCACACACGAACCGAAACACTTAAAGAACTACACCCACACACAGGAACCAAAACACTTAAAGAACTACACCCACACAGGAACCAAAACACTTAAAGAACTAGACCCACACACAAACCAAAACATTTAAAGAACTACACCCACACACGAACAAAGCACTTAACACTGGGTCGACGCATGACCCGCTAGACACACGGACTCGACACACACACATATTAATCAGAAGTCGAAATCTTCATCCTCGCTGGGGGTGTCCTCTGAAGCGGTGGTTGTGAGGTTCCACGACCACCGTTCATCATCCTCCCCCCATGTCGACGCCTCTCCTTTGGCGTACTCAGCTTCAACCTCGGCCTTCCTCTGCCGCTTTCCCGCCCTCCTCTCTCTCCTGTACGTCTGCTTGTCCTTCCAGAATGCGTGCTCTGCCTCGACGGCTCCAGGATTGTCTCTGCGCCACTGTGCCATGAACTGCTCGTCCGCCTCGGTGGTATCAATCCGCCGCTGGCCAGACCTGTACCGCCGCGCTTCACCCTGTGAGCGAAGTAGCGGCTCAGTAGAGAGACTCTGAGCTTCCGTCAGAGACCTGACCTCCGGGAAGTTCATTTCATGGCGCGGCCGGCCAAACCTCTGATACGTCTCCAACGTATCTATAATTTCTGATGTTCCATGCTTGTTTTATGACAATACTTACATGTTTTGCTTGCACTTTATGATGATTTCATGCATTTTCCAGAACTAACCTATTAACAAGATGCCACAGTGCCAGTTCCTGTTTTCTGTTGTTTTTGGTTCCAGAAAGGCTGTTCGGGCAATATTCTCGGAATTGGACGAAATCAACGCCAAAGATCTTATTTTTCCCGGAAGGCTCCAGAACAACGAAGGAGAGTCGGAGGAGAGCCAGGGGGGCCCCACACCATAGGGCCGCGCGGGCCAGACCCTGGCCGCGCCGGCCTAGGGTTAGGCCACCCTGCCAGCCCTCCTGCGCCGCCTCTTCGCCTATATAACCCCTTTCGACCTAAAAACGCAGTACCAATTGACGAAACTCCAGAAAGACTCCAGGGGCGCCGCCACCGTCGCGAAACTCCAATTCGGGGGACAGAACTCTGTTCCGGCACCCTGCCGGGACGGGGAATTGCCCCCGGAGCCATCTCCATCGCCGTCTCCACCGCCATCTTCACCGCCATCGCTGCCTCCATGATGAGAAGGGAGTAATCCACCCCCGAGGCTGAGGGCTCCGCTGTAGCTATGTGGTTCATCTCTCTCCCATGTACCTCAATACAATAATCTCATGAGCTGCTTTACATGATTGAGATTCATATGAGTTTTGTATCACTACTATTCTATGTGCTACTCTAGTGATGTTATTAAAGTAGTCTATTCCTCCTCCATGATGTAATGTTGGCAGTGTGTGCATCATGAAGTACTTGGTTTATGCTATGATTGTGATCTCTTGTAGATTATGAAGTTAACTATTACTATGATGGTATTGATGCGATCTATTCCTCCTTTCATAGTGTGATGGTAGAAGTGTGCATGCTATGTTAGTACTTGGTTTGGTTGTGTTGATCTATCTTGCACTCTAAGGTTATTTAAATATGAACATTGCATATTGTGGAGCTTGTTAACTCCGGCATTGAGGGTTCGTGTAATCCTACACAATGATGTTCATCATCCAACAAGAGGGTGTAGAGTAGTCCTATTATGTGATCATTGTTGAGAGTGTCCACTAGTGAAAGCAGGATCCCTGGGCCTTGCTTCCAAGCATCGAATCTCCGTTTGTTTACTGTTTTGTTGAATGTTTACTCGCTGCCATATTTTACTTGGATTGCTATTATCACTCATACTCATCCATATTATTTGTATCTCACTATCTCTTCGCCGAACTAGTGCACCTATTGTATTAGGTGTGTTGGGGACACAAGAGACTTCTTGCTTTGTGGCTGCAGGGTTGCTTGAGAGGGATATCTTTGACCTCTTCCTCCCTGAGTTCGATAAACCTTGGGTGATCCACTTAAGGGAAAACTTGCTGCTGTTCTACAAACCTCTGCTCTTGGAGGCCCAACACTGTCTACAGGAAAAGGTGGGGGCGTAGACATCAAGCTATTTTCTGGCGCCGTTGCCGGGGAGGAAAGGTAAAAGGCACTCATACTCCGGTTCCAGGTTAAGTACTTTTCTGGCGCCATTGTGTTTGTGCTCGAAGCTATTTCCTTTAGATCCTGCAATTGCATCTTTTTGTTTCTTGTTTTGCACTAGTTAGGCATAATGGAATATAACTATGAGCTTCTTAATTTATTTCCTAAGCTAAGACATGAATTGTGTGATGCGAAAATTAAAGAACCTATGGAACCTTATTTGCATGCTAGTAGCAATATTATTGGTATGAACGCAATCACTGCTAATGCTATGAATAAGTCTAAGCTTGGGGAAGCTAGTTTCTGTGATCTTTTTGGCTTCCCATCTTTAGGGGAGAAAATTTGTTCTGATAATGCTTTATCTCCCATATGCGATAACTCTAATGATGCTTCTGATATTTTAAATCCACCTGCTGAAAGTATTCCGTATAAAATACCTATGAAAATTATTGAACGCGTTATGGATAACCGCTATAAAGGGGATGGAACTATCCATCCTGGAGATCATTTACTGTTTTTGCATGAATTATGCGGGTTATTCAAGTGTGCAGGTATCTCTATGGATGAAGTGAAGAAGAAGTTATTCTCTATTTCGCTGTCTGGTAAAGCGGCGCATTGGTATAAATTGTTGGAGAATAGTCATTCTCTTGGTTGGGAGAAAATTGTATCTCTCTTTTATTCTAAATTTTATCCTCCTCATGAAGTGCATATTGATAGGAATTATATTTATAACTTTTATCCTCGTGATGGAGAGAGTATTTCTCAAGCATGGGGGAGATTGAAGTCACTAATGCTCAAATGTCCCATTCATGAGCTCCCCCGTAATGTTATTGTTAACAATTTTTATGCGAGGCTTTCAGGACAACACAAGGATTATCTGGATGCCTGTTCGGAGGGATCTTTCACAAGCAAAGAGGTTGAAGCTAGGTGGGATCTTCTTAATCGGATTGAGGACAACGCTGAAGGATGGGAGAACGACAAAGGTAAAGAGTCAGGTATAAATTATGATTATGAATGCATTGAAACTTTTATGGATACCGATAAATTTCGAAATATGAGTGCTACTTATGGTCTTGACTCTCAAGTTGCTGCAAATCTTTATAAAGCCTTTGCTTCTCATTTTGAATTGCCTAAAAAGAATTTTGATAAGTATCATGAACCTTTTAAAGAGGCTTGCATGAAGAATAAAATTGTTGTTAATTATTGCAATAAGCATGCTCAAACTCCTAAGAATGCTATTTCTTATAAGCATGTTAATTTTTGTGGAATACATAGACTTGTGGAATTAATCAAATCAAAGATGAATATTGTATCCATCATGCTAATGAAAAAACTAGAAAGTGGTTTAGGGCTTTAGATGATCTTGGTAAAAAAGTTTGTGCCCTCTATCCTTTTATTTGTGAAGTTTGCCATGAAGTGGGTCATTTTAATTTTCAATGCTCCTCCTGATAATTTGAACCCAATGAGTGCTGCAAATTTGTATTGTGATGATGAAATTACTCCTAATCAGCATGATGAACTTACTTTATTTTTGGGGTGTGAAGA
Source organism: Lolium perenne (assembly GCF_019359855.2). Taxonomy (NCBI): domain Eukaryota; kingdom Viridiplantae; phylum Streptophyta; class Magnoliopsida; order Poales; family Poaceae; genus Lolium; species Lolium perenne. The sequence goes on along the minus strand of NC_067250.2, from coordinate 92,474,790 downwards.
ACTGTCGAGAAAAATCTCTTTGTTACATATGAGTGATCTTGATATTGATGATGTCCTGCATGGGTGTTTTTCTTATTGCATTGATAATAGCCATACAAATACTTACATACAAAATATTTTAGAAGATGACACCTTGCCAAAATATGATAGGACCGCTGTGTGTTTTCAACTAATTAATGAAAAGGAGGGATCCTGCCAAGTTTCTTCTATTGTTTCTGAAAGTAAATCAGGTTATGCGGACAAGCCACCCTTCAAGCCTCTTCCTCCTAAAAAAGGGAACGAGGAGAAGGAAAAGAAGAAGAAGAAGAAAAAGGGAACGAAGAAGAAGAAGAAGGAGAATAAAAAGAAAGAGGTAACGGCGTATCCCCGCGTGAATGAGATAACGCTAGGTAACCGTAAGTATGTTGCTCCTAATGATTATTGTGACAATGAATCTGAATATGATGATATTCCTATGCCCTTTACATACATTAGCGATCATGATTTGAATGAGCATACTACTTTTGATATTGCAAATCTCTGGGAAACGAATTCTAAAAATGATGATGATAATAATTGCCATAGTGTCAGTGCTATCCACGCTTCCTCCAATAATGATATAGAAAGCTCTAAGCTTGGGGAAGAGGTGTTTGAAAATCCTTTTGCTACTGATCATTATGTGTTTGATACATCTCCTAATAACAATGATGGTATGGACACAGATAAACCGACTGTGAAAGATAACTATTCTATTTCTTATGATGACACTGTGCCTCTGACCTTTGATGATTATTATAAAGAATGCTATGATATAGGTTATAACTATCCTTATGAAACTTGTCATAGTCATGATTGGATTACCAAAAACAATTCCCTTAATATGCAACTTGTTTACCATGTTCAAATTCTTGATAATAATCTTGCTCCAATTACTATTAATGAGAATAACTCTTCTTATGCCAAAATTAATGATACTTCTATGCATATGAACCATGATAAGAATGTTTTAAGTGATGGGTATATTGTGGATTTCATCAATGATGCTACTGAAAGTTATTATGAGAGAGGGAAATATGGTTGTATGCATCTTAATAATATTAAGTTTCCCCTCTTTATGTCAAGAATCTTGAAGTTACTCGTGTTTTATCCTCTTATGCTTGTCACTTTGTTCTTCATGAATTCATTCGTGTACAAGATTCCTCTTCATAGGAAGCATGTTAGACTTAAATTTGTTTTGAATTTGCCTCTTGAAGCTCTCTTTTGCTTTGAATACTATTTTCTGCGAGTGGATCATTAAAACTGCTGAGCCCATCTTAATGGCTATAAAGAAAGAACTTCTTGGGAGATAACCCATGTGTTATTTTGCTACAGTAATTTGTTTTATATTTGTGTCTTGGAAGTTGTTTACTACTGTAGCAACCTCTCCTTATCTTAGTTTTGTGTTTTGTTGTGCCAAGTAAAGTCGTTGATAGTAAGGTTCATACTAGATTTGGATTACTGCGCAGAAACAGATTTCTTTGCTGTCACGAATCTGGGCAAAATTCTCTGTAGGTAACTCAGAAAATTATGCCAATTTACGTGAGTGATCCTCAGATATGTACGTAACTTTCATTCAATTTGAGCATTTTCATTTGAGGAAGTCTGGTGCCTCAATAAAATTCGTCTTTACGGACTGTTCTGTTTTGACAGATTCTGCCTTTTATTTCGCATTGCTTCTTTTGCTATGTGGGATGGATTTCTTTGTTCCATTGACTTCCAGTAGCTTTGAGCAATGTCCAGAAGTGTTAAGAATGATTGTGTCACCTCTGAACATGTGAGTTTTTGATTATGCACTAACCCTCTAATGAGTTTGTTTCGAGTTTGGTGTGAAGGAAGTTTTCAAGGGTCAAGAGAGGAGGATGATATACTATGATCAAGAAGAGTGAAAGGTCTAAGCTTGGGGATGCCCCGGTGGTTCATCCCTGCATATTTCAAGAAGACTCAAGCATCTAAGCTTGGGGATGCCCAAGGCATCCCCTTCTTCATCGACAAATTATCAGGTTCCTTCTCTTAAAACTACATTTTTATTCGGTCACATCTTATGTACTTTACTTGGAGCGTCTGTATGTTTCTTGTTTTTGTTCTTGTTTGAATAAATGCTTGTGTGGGAGAGAGACACGCTCCGCTGGTTCATAGGAACACATGTGTTCTTAGCCTTTAATTTTCATGGCGAAGGTTGAAATTGCTTCGTTAATTGTTATATGGTTGGAAACGGAAAATGCTACATGTAGTAATTGGTATGATGTCTTGAATAACTTGATATTTGGCAATTGTTGTGCTCTTGTTTTAGCTCTTGCATCATATACTTTGCACCTATTAGTGAAGAAATACATAGAGCTTGTTAAAATTTGGCTTGCATGAGTGGTTTCTCTAGAGTCTAGATATTTTCTAGTGAGGTGTTTGAACAACAAGGAAGACGATGTATAGTCTTATAATGCTTGTAATATGTCTTTTATGTGAGTTTTGCTGTACTAGTTCATACTTGTGTTTGTTTCAAACAACCTTGCTAGCCTAAACCTTGTATCGAGAGGGAATACTTCTCATGCATCCAAAATACTTGAGCCAAACACTATGCCATTTGTGTCCACCATACCTACCTACTACATGGTATTTCTCAGCCATTCCAAAGTAAATTGCTTGAGTGCTACCTTTAAACAATTCAAAATTTATCATCTCTGATTTGTGTCAATGTTTTATAGCTCATGAGGAAGTATGTGGTGTTTATCTTTCAATCTTGTTGGGCAACTTTCACCAATGGACTAGTGGCTTCATCCGCTTATCCAATAATTTTGCGAAAAGAGCTGGCAATGGGATTCCCAGTCCCAAATTAATTAACAAATTTAGACACTCCTCCATGGTATGTGATTGTTGGACGGCACCCGAAGGATTCGGTTAGCCATGGCTTGTGTAAGCAAAGGTTGGGAGGAGTGTCATCATAATAAAACTAAAATAAAAAAGGCACTCCTTCATGGTATGAGATTGTTGGCAGGCACCCGAGGATTCGGTTAGCCATGGTTTGTGAAAGAAAGGTTGGAAGGAGTGCCACCCAAAAATAAAATAAAATGGGAGCCACTCTTTGAAGGTTTGTCTGGCAAGGGGGTTAGAGTACCCGCTACCATTCGTTGACAACAACATACACTTCTCAAAACTTTATTTTTATGCTCTCTTTATGTTTTCAAAATAAAAGCTCTAGCACAAATATAGCAATCAATGCTTTCCTCTTTGAAGGACCATTCTTTTACTTTTATGTTGAGTCAGTTCACCTATCTCTCTCCACCTCAAGAAGCAAACATTTGTGTGAACTGTGCATTGATTTTTACATACTTGCTTATTGCACTTGTTATATTGCTTTGCATTGACAACTATCCATGAGATATACATGTTACAAGTTGAAAGCAACCGCTGAAACTTAATCTTCCATTGTGTTGTTTCAATGCCTCTACTATGAAAATATTGCTTTATGAGTTAACTCTTATGCAAGACTTATTGATGCTTGTCTTGAAGTACTATTCATGAAAAGTCTTCGCTATATGATTCATTTGTTTACTCATTGCATTTACATTGTTTCGAATCGCTGCATTCATCTCATATGCTTTACAATAGTATGATTAAGATTATGTTGGTAGCATGTCACCTCAGAAATTATCTTTTATCGTTTACCTACTCGAGGACGAGTAGGAACTAAGCTTGGGGATGCTGATACGTCTCCAACGTATCTATAATTTCTGATGTTCCATGCTTGTTTTATGACAATACTTACATGTTTTGCTTGCACTTTATGATGATTTCATGCATTTTCCGGAACTAACCTATTAACAAGATGCCACAGTGCCAGTTCCTGTTTTCTGTTGTTTTTGGTTCCAGAAAGGCTGTTCGGGCAATATTCTCAGAATTGGACGAAATCAACGCCAAAGATCTTATTTTTCCAGGAAGGCTCCAGAACAACGAAGGAGAGTCGGAGGAGAGCCAGGGGGCCCACACCATAGGGCCGCGCGGGCCAGACCCTGGCCGCGCCGGCCTAGGGTGAGGCCACCCTGTCAGCCCTCCTGCGCCGCCTCTTCGCCTATATAACCCCTTTCGACCTAAAAACGCAGTACCAATTGACGAAACTCCAGAAAGACTCCAGGGGCGCCGCCACCGTCGTGAAACTCCAATTCGGGGGACAGAACTCTGTTCCGGCACCCTGCCGGGACGGGGAATTGCCCCCGGAGCCATCTCCATCGTCGTCTCCACCGCCATCTTCACCGCCATCGCTGCCTCCATGATGAGAAGGGAGTAATCCACCCCCGAGGCTGAGGGCTCCGCTGTAGCTATGTGGTTCATCTCTCTCCCATGTACCTCAATACAATAATCTCATGAGCTGCTTTACATGATTGAGATTCATATGAGTTTTGTATCACTACTATTCTATGTGCTACTCTAGTGATGTTATTAAAGTAGTCTATTCCTCCTCCATGATGTAATGTTGGCAGTGTGTGCATCATGAAGTACTTGGTTTATGCTATGATTGTGATCTCTTGTAGATTATGAAGTTAACTATTACTATGATGGTATTGATGCGATCTATTCCTCCTTTCATAGTGTGATGGTAGAAGTGTGCATGCTATGTTAGTACTTGGTTTGGTTGTGTTGATCTATCTTGCACTCTAAGGTTATTTAAATATGAACATTGCATATTGTGGAGCTTGTTAACTCCGGCATTGAGGGTTCGTGTAATCCTACACAATGATGTTCATCATCCAACAAGAGGGTGTAGAGTAGTCCTATTATGTGATCATTGTTGAGAGTGTCCACTAGTGAAAGCAGGATCCCTGGGCCTTGCTTCCAAGCATCGAATCTCCGTTTGTTTACTGTTTTGTTGAATGTTTACTCGCTGCCATATTTTACTTGGATTGCTATTATCACTCATACTCATCCATATTATTTGTATCTCACTATCTCTTCGCCGAACTAGTGCACCTATTGTATTAGGTGTGTTGGGGACACAAGAGACTTCTTGCTTTGTGGCTGCAGGGTTGCTTGAGAGGGATATCTTTGACCTCTTCCTCCCTGAGTTCGATAAACCTTGGGTGATCCACTTAAGGGAAAACTTGCTGCTGTTCTACAAACCTCTGCTCTTGGAGGCCCAACACTGTCTACAGGAAAAGGAGGGGGCGTAGACATCAACCTCCAAGCCGCAACGTCGTATGCGCGGGCAGCAGCCTCCTTCGTGTAGAAGGTGCCGAGCCACACACGCGTACCACCGGCGGTGATTTCAGCCGCGAAATGTCCCGCAGGCCGCAGGCGAACGCCGATGAAGCCCGTGTTGCTACGGCGACGAGGAGCCATCTCAGCGGCAGCTCAGCTCAGAGGATTTTGTGGTTCTGTTGGATGAGAGAAGCGATGAAGGGAGAAATGTTGCTGGTGCTGTTAGTGGAGAAGACATGGCTATATATAGGCCGACTAGGGGCTGAAACGGCGGGAAAACTTGGCGGGAGAGAATGGGCGGGTAAGGGTGGGCGGGAAAACTTGGCGGGAGAGAATGAGCGGGAAAGGGTTGGCGGGTAAACTTGGCGGGAAATCATGGCAGGAAAAAAGGGCGGGAGAGAAGCAGCGGGAAAGGGTGGGCGGGAAATAAAGGGTTTCGTCAGAAATCGAGCGTCGGATCTAGGGAATGGCCCCAAAACTTGTGTGTGTCCACATGGCATGCACAAAATTGATTTGAGATGGTTTTATATCCAAGGCTACCCCCCAGGTGTGTCCGGCTTCTCGGACAAGGGGTTCCTACACTTGGGCAGATTCTGCATGTATAGGGGGGAACTCCCTCGTACGTGAACCGGAGAGAAACTTGATATCATATGGGATGATTTTTGTTTCCACATGTACCTATGACCTAACCAAGCTCAAATGGAGGCATATGCCCACCTGGGGACCCCCGATGGGATGCAGTCAAAGGGGTAGACCGCGCAATCAACAAAACTAGGGTTTCGTCAGAAATCGAGCGTCGGATCTAGGGAATGGCCCCAAAACTTGTGTGTGTCCACATGGAATGCACAAAAGTGATTTGAGATGGTTTTATATCCAAGGCTACCCCCCAGGTGTGTCCGGCTTCTCGGACAGGGGGTTCCTACACTTGGGCAGATTCTGGATGTATAGGGGGGAACTCCCTCGGAGGTGAACCGGAGAGAATCTTGGGATCATATGGGATGATCCTTGTTTTCACATGTACCTATGACCTAACCAAGCTCAAATGGAGGCATATGCCCACCGGGGGACCCCCGATGGGATGCAGTCAAAGGGGTAGACCGCGCGATCAACAGAACTAGAGTTTCGTCAGAAATAGAGCGTCGGATCTAGGGAATGGCCCCAAAACTTGTGTGTGTCCACATGGCATGCACAAAATTGATTTGAGATGGTTTTATATCCAAGTCTCCCCCCAGGTGTGTCCGGCTTCTCGGACAGGGGTTCCTACACTTAGGCAGATTCTGCATGTATAGGGGGAACTCCCTCGTACGTGAACCGGAGAGAAACTTGATATCATATGGGATGATCCTTGTTTCCACATGTACCTATGACCTAACCAAGCTAAAATGGAGGCATATGCCCACCGGGGGACCCCCGATGGGATGCAGTCAAAGGGGTAGACCGCGCGGTCAACAAAACTAGAGTTTCGTCAGAAATCGAGCGTCGGATCTAGGGAATGGCCCCAAAACTTGTGTGTGTCCACATGGAATGCACAAAAGTGATTTGAGATGGTTTTATATCCAAGGCTACCCCCCCAGGTGTGTCCGGCTTCTCGGACAGGGGGTTCCTACACTTGGGCAGATTCTGCATGTATAGGGGGGAACTCCCTCGTACGTGAACCGGAGAGAAACTTGATATCATATGGGATGATCCTTGTTTCCCCATGTACCTATGACCTAACCAAGCTCAAATGGAGGCATATGCCCACCGGGGGACCCCCGATGGGATGCAGTCAAAGGGGTAGACCGCGCGGTCAACAGAACTAGGGTTTCGTCAGAAATCGAGCGTCGGATCTAGGGAATGGCCCCAAAACTTGTGTGTGTCCACATGGCATGCACAAAATTGATTTGAGATGGTTTTATATCCAAGGCTACTCCCCCAGGTGTGTCCGGCTTCTCGGACAGGGGTTCCTACACTTGGCCAGATTCTGCATGCATAGGGTTTGGACACGGTCGAGCCGGACCCATCTCCCCCGAGCCGCACCGCGCACCGCACCGGACCCATTTACTTGTTCCTATGACATAAATAAACGCAAAGGTACATTAAAGTTCATAGGGGCAGCGCCGTTGGAGGCCAGACAAAGGGGTAGACCGCACGGTCAAAGGGGTAGACCGCACAGTCAAAGGGGTGGACCGCGCGATCGATTTAACATCGACGCGGTCAATTTTTTATATGAACCAATTATTATATATATATATATTAGTATAATGTAGTCAGAAAAATAAATAAGAGAAAAAACAAAAAAAAAATGAAAAAAAATGAAAAAAAGGGTCTATGCCGAGGGCCACCCTCGGCGTATAGCCGGCCCTCGGCATAGGGGGGCCGCTCCGACCCGTTACAAGGGAGCTGGTCGAGCCAGACCAGCTCCCAACCCTATCTGCGCCCGCACCTCCACGCTCCTGCCCCACGCCGCCACGCTCCTGCCCAGCCCGCGCCCGCACCTCCCCGTCGCCGGCCGCCCCGCCGCTGGCCGTCGGCCGCCCGCGCTGCCCCTCCCTTCCCCGGCCGCCCTCCTCCCCTGCCCCGCCCTTCCCCGGCCGCCCTCCTCCCCTGCCCCTCCCCTTCCCCGGCGCCTGCCCCGGCCCCCTGCTCCCGCAGCACACCGCGCCGCACCGCCCCCCCCCTCCTCCCTCCCGCAGCACGCCGCAGCGGCCCCCTCCTCCCGCAGCACACCGCCCCGGCCCCCTCCTTCCGCAGCCGTGCCGCCCGAGCCTCTCCTCCCCTCACTGGCCGGCTCCATGGAGAGCTCAAAGGTATGCATTTCTTTTTTTTGTTAATTTGTTAGTTGTTAGTTAGTTAGTGTTGTTAGTTAGGTAACCAATTGGTAGTTAGTTAGTTAGTTAGGATAAATTGGTACTTATAAATAAAAATGTTACTTAGGGTAAATTGTTAGTTGCAGATTTATTGACTATTTTGTTTATTGTTTTAAATAGGCACCGGCGTGAGCACCCCGACGTGACGACCCGGGATCTTGACGCGATTCGCTCCAGCCACCGACATCGCCACCTCCACGTTCGACATCGCCACGCGATTCTCTCCGGTCACCGAGGGTGAGCTAAAACATCGCCTCCCCTTCTCCGCATTTTCTTATGTCACTAGATTCATTTTCCAAGTCCAGTTGCGTAACCTAGGTGTCACTTCCCGTCCGCGAGCGTTACGCGGATAAATATGCATTAGTGGTCCGCATATTTTGAACCGTAACGCTTGCGGCATTTACGGGACAGTCGGCGGATGCGTAGTTGTCTACGTTTTCCATGTTCTACTCCGGTCCGAGTCAGGATTTCGGCGGCGCCTCCCCGTTGTTCTTCGGATGCACATCCTATCGGCTTTTTGCCGAGACGTGTATCGGGAGAGCAGCGGGGAGGTGCTGCCGAAATTCTGACTTGGACCGGGGTAGAGCATGGAGAACGTAGCCAACTACAGATCCGGCGGCTGCTAGGAGCCCACCTAGTAGAGATGTAGGTTGATGCATGCGTTTCGTCCGGTAAAATAAATAAAAATATGATGCATTTAATTTCCTATTTGATATAAATGCTATGTATGTGGTTTGGCTCCCAATAAAGCAGAGAATGGCTGATAATGGATGGATGTACAATGAGCGTGTTAGTGCGACAGAGAAAACAGCTGAGTGGACAAGGAAGACCCATTTTCTAGTGAATGAGTTAGCGCGTGGTACAAAGGGGCTGGCTCGGCCACTTTGCCCTTGTGTTCGCTGCGTGAAGCGTCTCCGTCGTGGAAAGGATGAAATGTATAAACACCTTCTGCAATATGGGTATATGCATGGGTACGTCCCGGAAGTCGACTTTGATGAGCGCGAACGTGATAGAAGTGAGGTGATGCGGCAGCGGCTCAATGGCAATGAGTACGATGGAATTAGAGACTTGCTAGATGATCTCGTCCATGCCGATGTCCCGGATTCGCCACCTCCAGAACCGGAGGCGCCGCCAGAACCGGAGGAACCAGAGCCAACCGCGAAGGCCTTCTATGATATGATTGCCGCGGCTAAGAAGCCTCTGTACGAGGGCGCCGCGATTTCTCAGCTCGATGCCATCTCCCAATGTCTAGCCCACAAGACCCGGTACAACACCACCCGTGAGGGCTTCGAAGCAAATCTGAAAACAATTGGTAACATGTTGCCCAAAGATCATTGTCTGCCTAAAAGCCTGCACGCGACGAGGAGAATGATGAAGGACCTCAACATGGATTATCAGAAGATAGACTGTTGTCCCAAAGGCTGCGTTCTATTTTGGAGACAGTTTGCGGAGGACAAGTACTGTCCCATCTGTAAGGAGTCTAGGTATGCAGAGGTGACGGGAAAGGATGGTCAGGTGAGGCAGTCAAGCACCGCAAAGTCGATTCTTCGATATCTCCCATTCATAAAAAGAATCCAGCGGCTTTACATGCACGAGGAGACAGCCAAACAGATGACGTGGCACAAGCATGGGAAGAGATTCGTGGACGAAAAGAAGCAGTTGAAGATGGGACATCCATCCGATGGTACGGCATGGAAGAACTTCGATAGGAAATTCCCCCTGAGGGCAGCCGAGGCTCGGAATGTCAGAATTGCGATAGCAATAGATGGCTTCAATCCATATGGTATGTCGACTGCCAATTATAGTTGCTGGCCCGTGTTTATTATTCCGCTCAATCTCCCTCCCGGAGTCCTAATGACGAGGAAGACCATGTTTCTGTCGATGATTATTCCAGGCCCTGAATACCCGGGGAAGAATTTGAGTGTCTACATGCAGCCGATTGTGGAAGATTTGAACCACTCTTGGCACCACGGGACACTGACGTACGACCGAGCAACGAAGACAAACTTCTACATGAAAGTTTGGTTGCAGTATACCATGCATGACATGCCCGGGTACGCCCTAACATGCGGATGGTGTACAGCTGGTAAGTGGCCATGCCCAGTGTGCAGACACCGGCTTGAGTTCCTTTGGCTACAGAAGGGTCGCAAGTATGTTGCGTTTGACACGAATCGACAGTTCCTCAAAAGGAGGCATCCGTTTAGAGAAGACAAAAAGAACTTCAAGAAGGGCAAAGTTGTGCATGAAAAAAAAGATGTGCCGAAGTTTGATGGTACACTTGTTGAAGCCGAGCTACGTGCTCTCGTGCCGGCAGCGACGCCAACTGGCCATCAATTTGAGGGATATGGTGTAACGCACAACTGGACTCATGAGGCGGCCTTAACGAAGCTCGAGTATTACAAGGACCTCGAACTTCCCCATAACATCGATGTGATGCACACTGTAAAGAATGTCGCGGAGTCCGTCTTTCACACATGCCTGAACATTCCCGGGAAGTCAAAGGATAATGTCAAGGCTAGAGTCGATGTTGAGATCCTCTGTGATAGGAAAAAATTACACATGAAGCGTCCTATTGGCCGTCAAAAGAATTGGTTCAAGCCGCATGCCAACTTCTGCCTTGATTCCATCCAAAAGAAGGAGGCATTCGGGTGGCTCAAATACGTCGTGATGTTCCCGGATGGTTATTGCTCGAATATGAGTAAGGGAGTTAATCTTTCGACGGGAAAAGTCACCGGGCTCAAGAGTCACGACTATCATATATGGATTCAGCGGCTCATGCCGGTGATGCTTCGAGGGTATATCCCCGAGAAAGTCTGGCGAGTGCTTGCGCAGTTGAGCCATTTCTTCCGCACGCTCTGTGCTAAGCAGATATGTCCCAAGGTTATTGCAAAGCTACAACATACAGTGCCGGAGTTGCTATGCAATTTGGAGATGATATTTCCGCCAGGCTTCTTTACTCCGATGGCACATCTCATTGTGCACCTCGCCAACGAGGCACTCTTGGGTGGCCCGGTGCGATTTCGTTAGCGATTCTGTATTGAGAGAGAGTTTAAGTATATTCGAAAGATAACTGGAAACAAGGCCAAGATTGAAGCATGCATAGCTGAGGCAATATGCCTTCGGGAGATGGCAGATGCCGCGACAACGTACTATCCCGATGATGTTCCCACTCAGCATAACCCGGTCACTCGTTACAATGTCGACGTGCCCGAGAATGACCCCAAGCTAAAACTATTCCAATTCCCCGGTGGCAAGGCTGGTAAAGGAACAAAATATAAATTGGAGAACGAAGAGAAGGATTGTATAATGCTATATGTGCTTATGAACATGGAGGAAGTGATCCCATTCGTAAGGTAAAATGGTGAACAAATTACTTTGCAGCTAGTAACCTCGTCTCGGTCTAATGCTTATTTTCTCCTTTCAGCGAATTCACGGATGAAATGTGGCCGTATGATGAATTGCCCGAAACCTCGGAGATGGACACTCTACTGAAAGAGGGTGCTCCCGGAATTAATAAAAACTTTGTGACATGGTTCATGGAAAAAGTAATTTTTAACCTTTCCTCTTACATTGCAACATGTGACTTGTCCCTCTTATTACACGTAACTAATGCACACAACAAATTTGAAATATTCTTGTAGGGCCGTGAGAGAAACGTTGATATGACAGATGAGTTGAAATGTGTTTCCCAAGGTTGTAGCCGTGAGGTGACCAAGTATGAGAAGTATGATGTGAATGGGTTTCGCTTCCACACAGAGACGCACCAGAAGGGCCGGGCGAATCCCAAAACGATAAATACTGGGGTCTTCACCAAAGGAGCCAACAACTTTGATTACTACGGAAGGTTACAAAGTGTATACGAGTTGACATTCAATCGTACGAACGTGCAACTCAATATCGTCGTGTTCAAGTGTCATTGGTTCGACCCAATAGGTGGACAGAGAAGTGATAAGTCCATTGGGTTAGTTGAAGTTAAGCCTTCAACCACCTATAGCGGTGCCGATGTCTTTGTTGTGGCTCACCAAGCCAAGCAAGTTTATTATTTGCCCTACCCATGCCAGAAAGCGGAACTCAAGGGTTGGGAAGTCGTCTTCCAGGTATCGCCACATGGTAACCTACCGATTCCCTCTGAGGATGATTACAACAACATTGACCCCGTGACATACGAGGGGATTTTCTATCAAGAGGAACAGGACTTCGGGGAATATATTTTAGAACCGTTTGTTCAAGAGGACCTCGGGAACGATGCAGAAACTCGTGGTGAGTCAGTGGTGGATCTAAAGGACATATCTATGCTGGAGAAGTTACTTGAGGCGAATGACAATTATGATGAGCCTCCACCCGTCGACCCTTCAACTTTGTACTCACAAGATAGTGATAGTGATAGTGAGAAAGAGAAAGAGAAAGAGAAAGAGACGGAGTATGAGAGTGAGCCTGAGAGCGATGATGGCTGGTGAGGGTCTTTTATTCTTAGTATTTATTTGTCAACATGCTTCTTAATTGCATTGTGCCTTTTATTCTTAGTATCTTCATTTTATTATGTCAACATGCTTCTTAATTGCATTGTGCCTTTTATTCTTAGTATCTTCATTTTATTATGTCAACATGCTTCTTAATTGCATTGTGCCTTTTATTCTTACTATCTTCATTTTATTATGTCAACATGCTTCTTAATTGCATTGTGCCTTTTATTCTTAGTATCTTCATTTTATTATGTCAACATGCTTCTTAATTGCATTGTGCTTAACTGTTTTATTCTTCTCAATGCAGGTGACTGAACAATATGAGCAGCGGCAAGGCAGACTCCGAGAGCTTGCTTAAGACGCTGGCGCGGGTGAAGAGGAATATTCCTAGACCCACTAGACGGAGTGATCGAGCCCCGGTGCCCAATCCGCGTTACGACGATGGTACCGATGGAGGACGAGGACGAGGAGGACGAGGTGGAGGACGAGGACGAGGAGGACGAGGTGGAGGACGAGGTGGCGGCGGGGTACACATGGACTTTGACGAGCCACCCTCCGCTTCTGGCGACGTGGCTCCTGAGTTGTTCCTAGAGGGTCCGTCTAGTGGGGAGGTGGAGATGGAGACGGAGTCTACACACGAGTCAGACTCTAGGGCTGAGTTGGAGGTGATGGAGGGTGGGGGTGCGCCGAAGCCCTTGAAGATTCGTGGAGAAGCTAGAGTCCCCGATGCGAGGAAGGAGCCGAAGACCCATGATGACAAGGCCCTTATCATTCCCTCGAGCGATGAGTAAGTGTACTACTTCAGAAATTTCGAACATGTATTTTCATCTTGGGCATAATAATCAATTTAGCATTTGTACTAATGTGTGATTTATTTGCAGCAACTGGACATGGGAGGTCAAGCCAGCCCGCGTGCCTAACAGCTTGCTTGGGGCTCTGATTAAGAAGTTCTGGCCGGGCAGATACACTCCCCTTAGCACGGTCCCCGGTGGCGAGACGAGGCTAGCCACTACTTGGGCGGACTATGAGGATGCCCCTGCCGTAGGCTTCGCGACAGCTGCTGAGGCTGTGACCACCAAGTTCTGGGTAAGACATATACTTCTCGAGCACCGTTCATTGTTGATGGCCCTAATGTGCTAACTGATTTATGCATGATTGAAGTGCTTCTATCGTGTGGACCCGGAGCTTGAGACGAAGGCGCGTCTCACTTTGCGTGGCGCTTGCGAGAGGTTGACACCGCAACAGTGGTACAACCAAAAGGTCACCTCCGCTAGTGCCTTCTGGGCTAACAAGGGTAAGAGGGTCAGGAAGGAGTACTTTGTGGGTAACCAGCCTACGGAGGAATGGTCAATGACCATTGAGGAGTACATGTCGGTGAGTAAAATGTCAATGAGATTCTACATTGCTGCTAAGTTTTCATTGGATTATCTTGAGTTGAGTATTGCGTTTTCAGGTTTGTCCCGAGTGGGCCGAGCAGCATAGGGAGGCATGGCAGGAGCTGATTAGGGCGAGGTGGCTCAGGGAGGACGAGGAGTTTGCAGCCGTGTCGAGGCGGAACATGGAGAACCGAGGCACCGTTGGCACACACTGCGCGGGAAACCGCGACTACACCCGCTACAAGGGGAAAATGGTATGTATATACATGGAACGACCTTCTTTCATTTCCCGTCATGTTACATTTGTGGTACGCATAACTTTTCTTTTCGCGATGCAGGTGGCCGAGGCAGCACCTGGGGTGGTGCTTCATGATGCCCAGATATATGACATGATGCGGACGAAGAAGAAGCCCAATCCCGCATTGCCTCAGCCACAGTAGTACGGCAATGCCAAGGCCGCCAAGGAGGACTATTGCGACATGGTCAAGTCTCGTCACCCCGAGGTGGATGACCCCTTGAGCATTCCGGTCGACGAGGAGTCGTTGGTCCTGTCGGGGCGCGGGCGTCCGCATGGCCGTTACCCCTTTCTGAATAAGGCGGTCAAGCCTACCCCAGCCACGAGCTACACGCGTCTCAAGCATACCCTCACCGCCGACAGCCCCCAGCCTCGTCCACGGCCTGCTCGTCCACCCGCCTACGATGTAAGTTTTCCTCATTTTCATCCTCTTTCCGGTTTTCCTTCCTACATGGCTAAGTGTTGACGAGATTCATTGTTTCTGAAATTGTAGCTTGAGTTCGAGGCGACCTTCGAAGCCTGTAATGAAGCGTATCAGCAGGCCGCTGCGCAGTGGAATAGGCAGAATACGGCCTACATGGCGTATATAGGAGTAAGTCTGAATCTTTCTTCTCGCAAGTAGATGACAAGTCTCAGTTTGATGCTTTATTTCTGCAAAGCCTAACTTGTAACCTATCTTGCAGGAAATGATGATCTCTATGTCTACTGGTACACCGCCACCGGCTCGAGTTACCGTGGCGGGGGACATGCCTATCATGCCATCGAAGGCAGCTTTCGCTGCGACTTACTACGGATCCACACCGGAGGTAAGTTCTTTGCCAAACCGGTAGTTACCAGTTTCCTTTGCCTCGCAAGTTGCTAATATGTAGGGAACACGTAGGGAACGGGATGGTCCGGGAACCAGGCATCGCCGGGTGGGCGCGAGGTCACACCGGTTCATGAAGGTGGTCGGTCTCCTGGGCGTTCTGCTGGTGCCTCTCCGTCGACTACTCCTGGGACTACTCCCGGTGCCTCTCCGTCGACTTCTCCTGGGCGTAGCACCGGTCCTTCTCCAGGTGGTTCTTCTGCAGCTTCTACCGGAGCGCGACCCCGGGCTGCTCGTTTCGCCAACGATGTGGGCGGACACACCCCGCCCGGGTCCTTCCTCCGCTAGTTCTGTATTTGGATGACATGGCACTCTCCTCTTGTATGTGCACCATGTATGCTACTATGTGCACCATGTATGCTACTATGTGCATTTTATGCTATTTATGTGAATTATGGTGAATTTGGATGAATTATGGTGAATTTTGATGAATTTGGATGTATTCGGATGTAGAACTGCTAAACTGTGCAAACTGGACTGCTGGACGGTGCAAACTGGACTGCTGAAAAACAAAAAAAAAATCGAACAGGTCTACGCCGAGGGCAATGCCGTCGGCATAGACCCTTGCTGCGACCATATGGTCAGGTCTATGCCGAGGGCATAGCCGTCGGCGTAGACCTCCGCCTGGCAGCCGCTCGCAGTGTGCCGCATGTCCCTGCATGGCCCATGCAGACGCCGAGGGTTGGCCGTCGGCGTAGACGGCGCAGGTGGCAGCCGCGCGACGCGCCACGTCGCTCCACGGCGCGCAGATGGCTGCCCTATGCCGAGGGCAATGCCGTCGGCGTCTGGGGCGCTCAGTTAACGGCGACGGCGCGCCATGGCGAGACGCCGAGGGCAGCGGCGCCGAGGGTGAAGCCGCACCGTCGGCATAGGAAGCGTACGCCGACGGCCGGGCCTACGCCGACGGCAGTGTGCCAGGTGCCGAGGGACCTGAACGCCGAGGCGATATGCCGAGGGCTGCCGTCGGCGTAGCCTACGCCGAGGGCCAGGCGTGGCTACGCCGAGGGCCGGCTACGTCGATTCCTGTAGTGACACCGCCGCACTTCTATCCTGGCATCCCCACAAGTTCCTCCACCAACCCCTCGACGCCACCTCTCGTGTACCCTCACGCAATGGATCAGCAACGCCATGTTGAATCAATTGTACTATTTCTTCTGATTGAAACTCAGATCTTAGCCTTTATACATCCGATTCAGTACTCACTGGTACACCATCACCAGGCACTGCATTTGGCAGCTGCTAGCGAGCCACTGTATTTGGCGCTGTATTTGTTAAAATCAGTGGCGCTCCGGCTTGCTTGCATTGTAGGCGTTCAAGCAGCAACTCTAGATTATGTAGCAACCTCTGTCCCGAGTTATTTTTGCTTGCAGATTGCGGTACATCAGGTCATAAGCTTAGCATCGAGCTTGTACTGATACACTGTATTAGTTCCATAATGGATTCAGTTAACATGTGCAAGTGAAATAATTTGTCTAACACATTGCAGAGTTGGTGGTTTTGTCTATAGTTGTGAACATGATATACATTTATATATGCAATTTACAAGAGTTGTTCTATGCTCAGTAATTCTGATAGTTTTAGTAGGAGGCCAATGTACCAACAAACAAATTCTAGATTAATACATGCCACAAATAGATCACAATGTTCAAGTAGTACTCTAGATCCTAAATAGCAATAAATAAGTGTTTATATATTAGAGCATGTACAATAGTGTCTACTCAGCAAACTATAAGAAGATCCACATCAGCAAAATCCTAGTTGGAGCTGAGAGAAAGGAAGAGAGAGAAAGAAGCGGGCGCTTCATCTATCGCCAGCTCTAGCACAAGACCCAAAACCAGTACAGCCCGCATGCAGCTAGTGGCAGACTCTTAGCCGGCTGTATGCATTGAGTGCATGTTTGCTTGTGTCTTGCATGCAAGCACATGTATCCAAAACATTAAGTATTAAATATTTGATAAAGCTAACCTTGCAGCCAATCTATTGTATAAGTGCATATTTATGGTGGCTCTAGATGACATGGCATGAAGTATATAGCCAGCTGATGGCTATATTATTGCTCTTGCTCTTACTACCCATATGACACTACCCACTATGGAGTTAGTAACTAAGACTAGTAACATGCACCATGTTACTAGTCTTAGTTACTCCCCACTATGACTAGTCTAAGAGTCTACTTACTTTCTCTCTCTTCCAACTAGACAAAAATATATTATTTTATTTCTTATAGCCAGCTGAGTAAGATTTATTGTACTTGCTCTTACAAGTTACAACGAGTTCAACAGTCGACACCCGTGCTGATATTTTGTAATTTTTATTAAATAGCATGGCTTATAGTAATCAGTGATAAACATAAAAAAATTATGGGCTCTACTACTTTTGTGTACATTGCATTTTATTATTTTATATCTTGCGGCATATATTACACACGTGCTGTCCCAGTTTCTCAACTAAAAAATTATGCACAAAATTAAGGTTCTTCTCCTATAGAGGCCCAGGTTGTCACCCAATTTTCCCGGACAATGAACCAACCTTGATAAGGACATCTCCAACGGGTGACGCAAACCGGACGTTTAAAGTGGCTGCACGCGTCCGTTTGCGTCGGCCCAAATGGTCGAATTTGACTGCACGTCTGTTTACGTCGGAGGTGCCTCCAGTGGCATAGCGCATTTTTTTTAGGGTTTTGCATCCTCAACATAAACATGATTTACATAGTGAATAAAGGAAAATAAAAAATAAAACTAAAAGGCGCATGCACCGCCTACTACCCTAGCGTACTCGTTGTTGTCGTTGAGCATGACGAAATCCGGTATCTACCACGACTAGTTGGCAGCCGGCGGAACGTACACCGGTGTCGCCGGTGGTGGAGGTGGAGGTGGTGAAACCCACTGGTTGAACGACGGAGGTAGAGGTGGCGGCAAGTGTGGGGCCGAGTTCTGCAGCGCCCGTTGGTAGGCCTCATCCTCCGTGAGGCTTTCCGACATGATGTCGGTGGAATACCGGGACAGCGGCGGATGCACCGGTCGATCCACCTCCAACACGAGGGCATGAACACGCACTTTTACATTAACTGGTAGAGATGCTCTTAGGACCTCCCTCTGGCTCTTTGTGACAACATCAACAATGGCATCAAGGGATCGTGACCTCTCTCTTCTTAGAGACGTCTTCCGATCCTTCTCTCTTTTCCACCTCACCAAAAATTGTGACCTAAAACCTGGCACAGACAACTGACGGTGTCCATATGCCCCCACTATTGGCCCAATATTCCTCGGCAGCCCAAGCGGCAAACGGAAAAGAAGCACGCGCGCTTCCGTCCGCAAACGAAGATGGTAACCGCGCGCGCCTCCCGCTCGATCGGATCCCTCGAATTCAGAGGCCTAATTTGTCGACGAGATCTCTTTCTCGAGAGGGTCGCGCGGCGCTCCCGGCGGCAACCCTAGCTATCCGCGCCGTCCGTGTCGGATTCAAGTAGGAATCCCGCGCCAACTCCATCCTCCTGTAGTCCCGTTCCGTATATACCACCTCCGCGCATCGGCTCGTCTTCTGATCAATCCGTCTTCTTTTCCTCCGCAAATTAACTCCCGATCTACTAGTAGGGTTTATGCGAGTGACTGAGATTTGCGATCAGAATCCAAGGGGAATGGGTACCGCCGGCAATGCGTGCTCAGGGAGTCGAGCACATGATGATTCGATCAGTGGTGAAGCCCTCCTGGACTTGAACCGATCTCCTCCCGTCGACGGGGGCGGGGGCGGCGAGAAGGAGGCCACGATCGTCGCGGGATCGCCCGTCGCCGTGGACTGCTTGGATCGATCTCGCTTTGAAGCGGGCGGGAGCAGCCATAACGAGGCTCTGACTCCGATCGATGCCGGCAAACGGGCGTCGCCAATCGTCGTGGACTTGGATCGATCTCCCCTGGCCGGGGAAGGGTGCAGCCGGAACGAGGCTCCGACTCCGATCGCTGCGGGCACACGAGCCTCGCCAGTCGTCGTCGACTTGGATGGATCTCCCGTATCTGGGGGAGGGGGCAGCCAGCACGAGGCTCTGTCTTCGATCGCCGCGGGTACACGGGCGTCTCCGGTCGTCGTCGACTTGGATGGATCTCCCGTGGCTGGCGGTGGGGGCAGCCAGCACGAGCCACCAATCGCCGCCGGCACACAGGCCTTGCCAATCGACGTCGAATCTCTAGTCGACGAGGTCTGTTTGGTTTCTGTTCCCTTGAGTCTGTCAATCACGTGATTTTTTACATCGAGATATAATCTTTCCTTTTTCCTAACAGGGGAGGAGGAACAGGACGGTAACAATGAGGAGACGTCGTGTGATTGTTTTCGATGTGGAGGCGGGTACCGATCAGCAAGGTGAGTTTATTACTGCAAGTGCAAATCATGGGTTATTAGTAAATGCAAAATATTGAATATTCGTTCAATTTATACCTTTATGTTCATGATCTAATTGGCGCCTAATTGCTCACTGGGATACAATGTGAAAACTGGAACGTATAAATTTTATTCTACACGCTCTGTTTTTCTCTTCAAAACTACAGGCTACGCAGATCATTGTTACAAGAAACTACAATGTTTAGTACTAAATAAGATGTCTATGTATCAGAATAAATAGATAAGGAAATTTTTGTCTTGGTGGAATCTGATTCCATGTTTTCCCTGTGATTCAAGGTGGTAGTGATGCTAGAACATTACATTTACTTCCCGGTGGGAGCAAACGACGAAGGGTTGGACCTGTTATATGCCTATCTCCGGTCAGGCTAGAAAGATCCAGCAACCAGGTTTTCATTTTCTTCTTTTGCTGTGAAGCAAAGTTTTTGTGCTTTAGGGATTAATATTACTGCAATTAGCTTTTGTGCATTATTTTCTTAAGGGGGCTGGGATCTAGGTTTATCCGCAAAACTTAAGCAATACTGGTAAACGGGAGCAGCTAGAATTATGCTACATATGTGATGTGGTCTATCAATTTTCAGAATATTCAAGTGGGCTCATTTGCTGTAAATTGATTTAATTCTGTAGAGTATGCATATCTTTCCATGTATTTGTGCAGCAGAAATGGAATCAGTGATGATTTTTTTTTTCACTATAACCAACACTTTCTGAACACTACAGATTTTTTTTTTTGAAACAAGAACACTACAGATTTTAGATAATCTTGTATTCACCATATGCTGCTACTGATAACTTGTAATATATTCCCCAAAAGAAGTACTGAAATGGGACATACTGATGTGAGTCAGGGTATAAGGATCCAGTAACCTGGTTTTCAGTTTCTTCTTTTGTTGTGAATCAAAGTTTTTGTGGTTTAGAGATAACTGCAGTTAGCTTTATGCATTTTTTTTCTTAAGGGAGATTGCAATTTAGATTTATCCACAAAACTTAATCAATAATAGTAAAGGGAACATCCAGAATTATGTTGCATCTGTGATATGTTTTTCTCTATCTATTGTCTGAATGTTCAGGTGGGCACATTTGTTATACATTGTTTTGAATGTTGCAGGGTCTGCATATCTTTCCCTGTACTGGTGGAACAGAAATGGTATCATTGACATGAAACTTTTATTTCCATAACCAACATGTTCTGAACACTACAAATTTTAGATATTCTTGTATTCGCCATATATGCTACTGATAATCTTAAACATGTTCCTTAAAAGAAGTATTGAAATGGGACATCCTGATTTTCGATCGAATTGCGACTTCTTTGTGCTGTACACAGATCTCCTTAACTATGTTGTAGGCTCACCCCTTTTCACTTGTCTCCTTGGCAGCAGCGAAGCGCCTTTGTGCCAGTCAGTAGACCAAGAGCAAAAGCTGCTCCAAAGGAACCGGTCTTCACCTGCCCAGTGTGCCTGAACAAGATAGAGCAGCCGTCCACAACGAGCTGCGGCCATGTCTTCTGCGAGAAGTGTATCCAGGAGTCCATCAAGGCTCAGAAGAAATGCCCTACCTGTAGGAAGAAGCTGGGTCCTAAGAGCTTCCACCGTGTTTACCTCCCTGCAACTGCTGATCAATGCTGAGCTTAAGGTCCTCCGTTTCTTCAGCTTCAGTATTGGCATCAGAAGAAACTTCGACGGTGTGCGATCAAACAAATAGAGTTGCTGTCTGTTGCAAGTCTTTTGCAACAAGTTTACAGCATGTAACTTGTGTTCTTGAACAGATCAGTGACTGTAGAGTGATGCTCTTGTTGGTTGTGTGCATCGATCGATGCATAGACCGGGGGGCACTTCCTCTCTTTTTTCCCTAAAAAATCAGAGTGATGATCGGACTTAGATCATGGTTCACAGCTCACATATATGCTCCTCAAGTGAAGTGTGGTGCAACTTTGCAACAGTAGTGCCTTTGCAATTGGTATGTCTGGCGCTTGTTCAGTTATGTATATGATCCACTGCGCTCTTCTATGTTGATGTTCCAACAACCGGCCCTCTCAGGCTCAGCGCTTTGCTCCCTGTTATCTGAAGTTATCGGGGCTGTACTAGGTACCCTTCTGTAGCGCTAAGAAAATGACATGCCCTGACGACTATACATTAGCTGATCTGATTCTCCCAAACGGATGATGTGATCTGATCGACTCCATTCCTGTCCAAGCTCACGCTGCAGTGCCCAACTTCACGAGCATCTCGCTCTCGCGCCAGTTAGGATTCGGTGTTTCCTTTGACGAAACATCTTTCAGAGAAGCTCCACTAGCGTGTGTTTCTTTTACCTTTATTCTTCCTCCGGCCTCCTTGATCTTCTTTTCCTTTCAGCACCATCATCCGGGCAGAGAATAGCACCTGCACATGACAATATACCTCTTTTTACCTAAAAAAAAGGATCATCGAGTCCCTTTGAAAAAAAAGGATCATCAAGTCCACTTCAATCAGGAAAGCTGAAACGACAGCGTCCCTTGTCCGGACCAGATGCCGAATCGGGTCTCGATTGGACCTGTCTGGATTTGGACACCCATGTGTAGAACGATACTAGAGAATCAAGAGCCAGGAAATCGTGACCGATCATCACTCATGATGAGCGCATGAGTCTGAACCCTGAAGGTTCCACGAGGCGCCATGAGAATCATGGCGCGTCAAGAACCTTCCATGGCTCCACTCCATGTATATAAGTCATCAGGCTCCTGGCTGAGTCATGTGAGCCACTCCATTCATCCCGGCTGACGAACTGCTCTTCTCATCAGTCGTCACCGAGATGTTTCAGATCTGTGCATGTCATTTGTCCCATCGTCTAACAGTGTCGTTTCATTCGATGTTGGTGCTGTCAATAATGATAGGTCTCTTGTGTCTGATGGGATAGTGTGGAAACTCAATACAAGTGGGCGTTTTACTACCAAATCCCTCTATCTTTTGTTGGAAAATGATGTTTTTGGTTCTAATAATAAATGGATTTGGGATGCAAAGTTGCCTCTTAAGATTAAAAAATTTCTTTGGCAACTCTTTCAGAATGCTGCTCTCACTTGAGATAATCTCAAGAAAAGGAATTGGCCTGGTTCACCTATTTGTTCGTATTGCAATGAACACGAATCCTTGAAGCACTTATTTTTTTAAACTGCTCGCATGCTATTGTGATCAGGGGGTTTTTTGGGTGTGTTTTGAATGCTTGTGGCTGCCCCAAATCTCTTTGGCAAAGTATTACCTGGTTGCATGTTTTCTTCCCTCATGGAGAAAAGTATCATATGCTTGTGTTGGCTGCTCTTTTCTGGGCAGTGTGGAATACAAGGAACCAGATCACCTTCGAGAAAAAAACTGTGAGATCCCTTGTTGTGACTATCTTTTGCATGTGTTCATTTCTCCGTTTTTGGGCAGGTCTGTACATTGTACGGAGGCAGAGGAGATCAGGGAGGGACGCGGATCAGCTGATGCCTGATGGGAAGGGCGTCGGACCTGGCGTGTTTCATGGCAAACGCTGCCTCAAATGCGTCGACTGCGTCAACACCTGATAGGCTGATCACGAAGGGCTGACTCGTCGGTTGCAAAAAGCATATAGGATTGGTCTCTTTTTGGCTGTGTGAGAAGTGTTTCTTGGTTGTTTTGGTGTATGAATTTCCTTTTGCGTGTTGTGGGTCTATCTGTAGCTAGGGGTAGGTTTTTTGCCCCTTAGTGTGGTCTTCGATGCCGAGGCCATACAACGGGTTTTCCAACCAAAAAACTTCATGTTCATTCCCTCTTTCCTTTTTTTCCTTTTTTTCAGTTGTTGTCGCATCAAAAAGACACATAACCTTGTACTCCTATTTCCGTTGAGAAACTAATGGAAAGGGGAGTGATCCCAGGTTGAAAAAAAACAAAGTGGGAATTGGAGGATTTCATCAGGTGCTGAGTTGGACCAAGTGTCACTAGACAAGTTGTCAAATGCAGTCATCGACATAGCGCAGTTTAGGACCTAAGCCACTAAAAAATCCATTGTGACATGTACTTCTACAGAGAAGAGATTTGAATCATCCATTGGATTCAACACTGAAAAGATAAGCAGAAACAAACTAATAGTACGGAGTGAGCCACATATAATCATTTTGGACTAAACAGATAACCCTAAACCCCAAACTAGAGAAGATTTCCAGCCAAACTAATGAACATTGTCATGCAATCAACACAAACATGTCTTTCTAGTGCACATAATCCACACTAGAATTGCAAGAATGGTAGCACAAATAAACTAGCAGTCAACACTAGTGCAAAAATTTAGAAGATTCGGACTTGATCGTTCTTTAATAATGCATAATTTTAAAGCTTCAACGTGCCGTGCTACACAAATAAGTGTAACTAATCAATCAATCACATAATGTTCACAAAAAAGAAACTTGTTCTTGTCAGACTGAACACAAACATTGCATCACTTCTTCGCAAAACTGGGCAACTTCAAACCTAAAACCTCACCAATTCTTCTGATCAAAAACTACCCAGGAACCCTTCCTAAACCTAAAGATTTGCAAGATGTAGGACTAAATCTTCACATCATTGACTTGTTGGATCAATAGTGCAATTAGTGGACGACGTGGGCTTAGCCCAGTGGTTGGGTCGCAGTGGCGCACCCCAACGACCGGAGTTCGATTCCAGGAAGGAATTTCGGAATTGTCACGCCAAGTCCCGCTTCTACTATATCAAAAAAGTGTCTAGTTCCTCCTAGACACGGTTTCATTTTTTTTTAATAGTGCAATTAGTGGCTCATTGTTTTGCTCACTTGATCGAGTTGTTGGGTTTAGGATTTAGGTACCAAATGAGTTGAAGCTATTTTGTGGGCTCTAAATAGGAGTTGTAGCGATTTTGTGGGCTCTAAACAGTAGTAATAACTGATGAATGTTGACTGTTGGCAGTTCAGGACACCCATTTTTAATAACCTATATTCAGAGAAAGAAAAATAACTTACCCGCAGGCAAATTAAAGTTGAGAAAACGACGAATCCAATGCCCCACTATCATGGTACGGGACTGAAACTACTACTCCCTCTGTCTTACGAAAGTTGTGGTAAATTTATTGGAATTTAGGTGTACATATTACATGGTATCTAGATGCATCTAAATTTAGACAAATCTAAAACAACTTTAATGTATGCATACATATAAATTTAAACAAATCTACTGTACAATAATTTTCGTAGAACGGAGAGAGTGCTGAACATGGGTGATCGGGCAGGAGTACTGAAAAGATCGTACCACTAAGTAATCATGTGTGATCGGGCAGGAGTGTACCAATCTAGGCAGTATGCTTTAGTTTAAACTGGACCTAGTGTACGAACGGCGATTAACCCGAGAGGGCGGGCGGCGACAAACATCCCGTGTGGTTTTACTTTGTGCCTGGAACAAAGCGCGTCATCTCGGGATCTTTTCTGGCCCGCTGTCTGTAGGCCATGCCTAATAAATCAAAACGCGTAATCTTCACTGCTAGCGCCATTTTCTTTACTCGATCGTTCTGATGAACATGAGCATCCAGCAGGGTATCCAAGACTGTACGTGACACAATCTACTCGCTCGCCCCGATCCAGACCCAGTCTCCATAGCCGACGATCCGTGCGTTGGTGCATGCACCGGCACCGGCCTCCCCAAGAATGGTGATCTCCGCGTGATCGCCCATGCCGCCGCGCGTGCACGTGAGGACTGGAACGACCTACGCCAAGGGCGCACGGGTTGGATTGATCTAGCTAGCAACGATTCGTGTCACGGTTGCCATCGGTGCGCACCGCACATCACTGCAGTGAGGGCGTGATTGTTTCCTCGTAATCATGTTTCCCGGCTACATGTAGTTTGGTTGCCAACCGTTTTTGGTGTTCCTGGCTAGCACGAATTGTTAAAATACATGGGCCAAATCTCTTTAGCTCACGGAGTATTTTAGATTATCCTACAAATGTTAAAGTTTATAGCCTATGTGAGTTTGAGTTCAAATGCAGCTCATAAGGAAGTGGTAAAATGTGGGAAGTTTAGTTTCACATGAAAAGTTTAAAAGAAGTTACACCCTTAGAGCATCTCTAGTAGTAACCGAAAAAGTGGGAACCGAAAAACTCTAATTCAGTCTCAACCGAAAAAGTGGGAACCGAAAAACTCTAATTCAGTCTCCTAAAAACGTGTTTACGGGTCGGACAAGGGTTGTCGCAGAACAGAGTCCGTAAACCAAGTTCGATTTGCGGGCTCTGTTCCGCGACAACAACGTCTGAACCCGTAAAACCAGGATTTTATCACATAATTCATATACAACATGATATAAAACAGAAGCATAGAACGACCAATCATAAAATAATCAAATAACAGTTTTGAGCACACAATAATCATTCAAATTATTACATCAATCAAACAAATAAACAAATGTCTAAATCAAATTACAACAATAGTTTTCAAATCATAAAACAAATAAACAAATGTCTCAACAATGGAATGGCAGGATCAAGTCTGGCGACGGCCATGGAGCTTCTTGTGGTGCATTTTCAGATCATAAACGAGCTGGTGATGAGTCGTGGCATTCTCGATATGTCGATGCGTTTCAAGGAAAGCTTCAACGCGATCGGGATTCCTTTGAGGTTGCACTCAGGTGCCTACATTGTCATAGAAATATGGCAAATTTAACCTTCTTTCATTTTTAATGATCATGTTGTGAAGAATCACACAACAAGTCATGATGTTGACAAGGTTTTTCTTGTCCCAAAACCGAGCCGACCCTCGAACAATAGCAAACCTAGTTTGCAGAACACCAAATGCACTCTCAATATCTTTGCAGGCTGTTTCTTGAGCCTTGGCAAATTCAGCTTTTATTTTATCTTAGGATCCTTGATAAACTTCACAAAAGTTGCCCAGTCTGGATAAATGCCATGTGCTAGATAGTATCACATTGAATATTTATTATTCATAACTTTGTAATTCCAAGTGGATGCTTCTCCGTTTGCTAGTTTTGCAAACAAAGGTGATCCATGTAACACGTTGATGTTATTGAGTGTTCCCGGCAAACCAAAAAAATAATGACAAATCCACAAATCTTATGATGCCACGCCCTCAAGTACAATTGTAGCATCTTTGCTTTTTCCCATAGTAAATTCCATGCCATGCCTTGGGATAATTTTTCATGTCCAGTGCATACAATCAACACTACCAAGCATTCCAGGCCAACCTCTTTTCTTATTTATCTCCATCAATCTTTTTGTGTCATCTCCAGTGGGAGCACGAAGATAGGTTGGGCCAAACAACTTGATAATCATCCGAGCAAACCTACGCACGGACTCAACCGTATCTTCACTAATTTGAAGATACCCATCGGTGTAATCCGCATGGATGCCATACACAATCACCCTCATGGCAGCAGAGATTTTTTTGATAGGGGCTAAAACCCATCACGCCGGCAACATTTCTACGTTGCTTGAAGTAATTTGAGTTTGCTTCGCAAGTCTTCACGATTTTTACGAATAAACTACAGCGCATGTGATACCTTCTACGGAATAGATGCGGCAGATAGGTAGGTACCTCGGCGAAGTAGGCATCCCATAATTTGTAGTGCCTGAGGAGGCGATTCCGGTGGATGTGGTTGCGGCCCATCACCATGCCGCGCTGCCTACCCAACAGCTTTGCGTGGTCCTCCAGCTTCTTGACGGCGAGAAGGAGGATGGTGGTCTCGGTGTCGTCGTCCTGGAGCAGCTCCTCCAGATCAGAATCGTCCGAGGAGGATGAATGCGAGAGATCCATGTCAGCGAACTCTGGGGTCGAGTTCATCTTCGATTCGGCCGGCGCGGTAGGGGGCGGGCCTTGGAGGTGCCGGAGGAGCTGCGGGCGTGATGTGGGGCAACACGCGGGAGCTCCTCTTCGTTGGATTCGGCCGAATCGAGCGGCGACGTTGGAGGAGGAGTGGCGACGCACGGAAGTGGGAAGAGTGTGAGTAGCTAGGACAGGGTGAAAATTCCACGCGCCCTAGATATGGATTCTCGTTCGGTTCGGTGATTGAAAACCCACAACTACATGCCGAGTTGTGTTTTCGGGCGCGGCTTGTAATTTTTTTTGGGCCGGACGTGTTTTCAGTTACTGATCTACGCCCATTTTCAAACTGAACCCATAAACCGGCGGTTATTTTTCAGTTTTCCCACTTTTACGGGCACTACTAGAGATGCTCTTATAAGATGGATTGTTCCACCACTAGTAAGTGAGTGGGAAGAGGAGTGGTACACGCGCTCCTCGTCCTCCTTGCTCTCTCAACTCGACTCGTCACGACGCGACGCAACGCGATGCGGTGACGGACGCGTCTCGCAGTTAGTAGGTTCAAGTCGCTCCCGGATCGTAGGCTATTCGGTAACTGATTAGAAACGTGTGTGGGTTTCCTGAGCCTATATATAATATATTCCTTTTCCCGGCTGCATTAAAAACACATTTGATACACGAGTTAGAGTTTTTCCACCTCTCTGCTTGCGCCGTCACCGTAACTTACTCCATCCCACCCGCCGACATGCACCGGCGAATGGGAGAGCAGGTCTCCGGAACCACTCGTCTTTGCGATCCTGTACGAGATAGGGCGTATTAGTTTTTTTGGGAAGCGCTATGCACGACTGCTCAAACTCTTCATCACGGGTCGTCTTCCATCCAATTCGGGTGGTGTTTCCTACCGTCTTCTTCAACGCCGTCTACTTTGATCCGTGTCGAGGGTACTCCTCGGCAATGCCCTTCGTTTGGGGCTTAGGGTAGATGGAATCATGTAGGCTGACACGAGACATCGGTTATCAAACAAGCGGGGAGAGCGATTTACCCAGGTTCGGGGCCCCCGATGTGGTAAAACCTTTACGTCCTGCCTGTCTGATCTTGATTATGAAAATATCGGGTTACAATGGGGTGCCGAAGGTTTCGGCTATGATCTCATCGAGAGACTAAGTTCCGCGATGACCTAGCTCTAGACTTGCGGTGGTTATGAGTACTATGATTGCGTGTGTCCCTCGGCAGTCCCTCTCCTGGCCCTTATATTGGGAGCCAGGTCTCGAGAGATCTGTCCGGGTACGACTAGGTTACAAAGAGTCCTAAGTCTAAACCTTCCTTGTATTCTTCGTCTTCTTGTCTTGTTCTTCAAGAATTTTTCTTACGAACCGATGTAGCGGCCCACCTGGCCATCGAGTGCCTTCATGGGCCTCTGGTTGGGCCACAAGAGGTAGTGCAATATTAGTTACCCGAAGGGTAATACCCACATCAGTAGCCCCCGAGTAACTGGCGGAAGATACTTCGGGCAGGGACTAAAAGCATGTCTTCTGTCGAATGTTCTCCTTAACCGATAAATCTTGATCTCCTTGTAACAGTAAAGTCTTCTTTTATTGGGTGCGCGTCCAGCACTCCCGATTGGAGTAGCCCCCGAGTCTAGGTACGGATGCTTGCAACCGTGGGTTGACTCAAGTTGTACTACTCAAATGTTTTCTTCTGCCGAAGTTTTCTGCAATTTTCCAAGATCACCCGATACATTTATATCGAGACATTTTAATATTTTCAATTAAGGTTTAGTACGTAAAGGATATCGAGTAACGTGCCCAGCTTTGTCGGTTAACTGTCGATGGCAAAACAACGTTACCCTACACAGAATCAAGTCCCCGTGCATGATTCTGGATTATACGAATTCTTCTCCGAGTCCATAACTTTTATTGGTTGCGCGTTCAGCGCTCCCGATGGGAGTAGCCGCCGAGTCTGGGCGTGGATGCTTGCAACCGAGTGCAGACTCAGTCCAAACCACTCAAATATTCCAGTTTTTCTTCTGAGCCCAAATCACCAGTAAGAAAGCCTTCGAGTCTAAATTCTATCGGGTGCGCGTCCGGCGCTCCCGATGGGAGTAGCCCCCGAGTCTAGGCACGGATGCTCGCATACGTGTGTAGACTCAAGCCGATCCACTCGATAATTTTAAATTTCCTTCGGATGCTTCATGCGGAGGCGATACCTCTCATGACATCATTGATGACGTAGCCACTGCTGCGGTTTGATTAACAGGACATGACCTGACGGGCCCACCCTACTTCTGCTCGGTCAGTTAGGAAATGACTAGTCCTTGTGCATTGACCGAGGCACCTCCTCGATTTCTGCGCGTAGTGGGAGTAATGGGCCGCCGGTTTCATTTTTCTTACTTGGACACGTGTATCATCGGATCCTCGTCCACCTCCCTACGATTGCTGGAGTTATGGTCACGATTTCCCAACAGTCATCGCTATAAATAAAGGTCCTTTCACCATTTTCACTTTTTACGTCTCCATACTACTCGTCTTCCTCTTCAGTTTCCTCCTTCGCCATTGTTCCTTCTCTCAAGAACTCAAGCACCATGGGCAAGAAGAAGGGAACCGCAGAACCAGGTGCTTCCTCGGGCGCTGGCAAGGTCAGCCGTGATTGGTGCGCCTCTACCATCTCCAACCGTGATGTGAACATGCTACGCACGCTCGGCTTCATCTCATCTGCCGATCTTGACATCCGCCTCCCAGGTTCATCCTCTCGCCTAAAGCATCCTAAAGGCTTTATTGTTATGTTCGTCGCCTTCCTGTTTGGTGGGCTTTCTCTTCCTGCCCACGAATTCCTTCGCTCCCTTCTTTTCTTCTACGGGATCCAGCTCTGGCAGCTGACCCCTAATTCCATTCTCCATCTTTCTATCTTCATCACTCTGTGCGAGGCCTTTCTTGGCATCGACCCCCATTGGGGCTTGTGGAGGAAGGTTTTCTACGTCAAACGCCACAATGGAAATGACGGTCACCCCGTTGTTGGCGGCGTTGACTTTGTCATTAGAAAAGAGGTCAATTACTTCGACTACCCGATGAAAGAATCAGTCCAGGGCTGGAAACAGAAATGGTTCTATCTGCGAGACATTCCAGCATCTAGACGGCACTCCAACTTGCCTTTGTTCGAAGATGTCTCAGTGGCTGTGCCGAAGAAATCTTGGCGAAACACCTTGACTACCGAAGAAAGCGCCATAGCTGATCAATTCTATGAAAAGGTTTTAGACCTGAAGAGTGCAGAGGGTCTGACAATGTGTGGCACCGAGGTGGTCTCAGTATTCCTAAAACGTCGGGTGCAACCATTGATGTCTCATCCTCATCAGCTATGGATGTACACCGGCAAAGAAGATAAGTCGAGGGTCAGCTTAGTCGACCTGTCCGACGAAGAACTCTGTGACGAGGTGCGACGCCTTACTCGTCTCAGCCAGAAGGACAATATTGTCCTGACTTCGGCCCGCCCTCCTTTTGATCTTAAACACCTTCCAGCCGAGGTAATTTTCTTTCGGTTTGCTTCAAGGGTTGTTTCTATTTCTTCATCCGAACTTTTAATAATTTCTTTATCTGTCGACAGGCTTCCACCGTTGCTCAGTGTTATCCTCCCACACCCGAAAGTGGGATAGAGCTAGAGGATGACGATGATTCGGAGGAAACCGAAGATGGGCAACATGCTCTCGAGGACAGCGACATCCAGGGGGTCAAAGCCCCCGAAGAAGATGCTCGTACCAGGGCTATGCGGCGTAGGAGGATCAATGAAGACTTAATGACAACTGCTGAATCGAGTCCTAGCGGACAAGATGATGATGCCGATGAAACTGCGTCGCCTCCCCCCCCAGCTGCAAAGAGCTTGACAGGCCTCTTCGCTGCCGAAGATGACTTGGATCTGTGAGTCTCCACTTTTTCCTTTGTAACCAATTTCTTTCAATTTGTCTAATGTGTGTTCTTGTTTTCAAGCAGCTCTGACGATGACGATGAAGTCCCTCTCGCAAAGAGGGCTAAATTATTTTTCGGAAGAACCGAGTCAGCTAAGGAGTCGAATCCTTCGCCTGCTGATCCAACGCCACCTCCAAGGACGACTGTGTCGAAGGTTAACCCTTCTGTCGGCGCCTCCATTCCTCCAATTACTCATGATCATGTAAGTAAACCATTCAGCTTGATATTCTTCTATGATTGATTTCTGGATTTAAGCGTTAACTGAGGTTCTTTTATCATGCAATCTATCATAACCCTTCGTCTTCTTTTCTTGCAGCTGATTTTTGCCACAGTTGACGCTGTGGCAGATTTCGCTGACCAATTTACCCGCCTAGAATCAGAAAATGCTCAGCTTTGTAAGGCCATGAAGATTTCGGCAGATCAAGTGCTGGAAGCTGCTGGCGTGTAGTTAACACACGTCCGTTGGGAACCCCAAGAGGAAGGTGTGATGCGTACAACAGCAAGTTTTCCCTCAGTAAGAAACCAAGGTTATCGAACCAGTAGGAGTCAAGGAACACGTGAAGGTTGTTGGTGACGGAGTGTAGTGGGGCGCAACACCAGGGATTCCGGCGCCAACGTGGAACCTGCACAACACAATCAAAGTACTTTGCCCCAACGTAACAGTGAGGTTGTCAATCTCACCGGCTTGCTGTAAACAAAGGATTAAATGTATAGTGTGGAAGATGATGTTTGTTTGCGAAGAACAGTAAAGAACAAGTACTGCAGTAGATTGTATTTCAGATGTAAAATAATGGACCGGGGTCCATAGTTCACTAGTGTTGTCTCTCCGATAAGAAATAGCATGTTGGGTGAACAAATTACAGTTGGGCAATTGACAAATAGAGAGGGCATAACAATGCACATACATATCACGATGACTACTATGAGATTTAATCAGGGCATTACGACAAAGTACATAGACCGCTATCCAGCATGCATCTATGCCTAAAAAGTCCACCTTCGGGTTAGCATCCGCACCCCTTCCAGTATTAAGTTGCAAACAACAGACAATTGCATTAAGTATGGTGCGTAATGTAATCAACACAAATATCCTTAGACAAAGCATTGATGTTTTATCCCTAGTGGCAACAGCACATCCAAAAACTTAGAACTTTCTGTCACTGTCCCAGATTCAATGGAGGCATGAACCCACTATCGAGCATAAATACTCCCTCTTGGAGTTACAAGTATCAACTTGGCCAGAGCCTCTACTAGCAACGGAGAGCATGCAAGAACATAAATAACACATATATGATAGATTGATAATCAACTTGACATAGTATTCCATATTCATCGGATCCCAACAAACACAACATGTAGCATTACAAATAGATGATCTTGATCATGATAGGCAGCTCACGAGATCTAACATGATAGCACAATGAGGAGAAGACAACCATCTAGCTATTGCTATGGACCCATAGTCCAGGGGTGAACTACTCACGCATCAATCCGGAGGCGATCATGGTGATGAAGAGTCCTCCGGGAGATGATTCCCCTCTCCGGCAGGGTGCCGAAGGCGATCTCCTGAATCCCCCGAGATGGTATTGGCGGCGGTGGCGTCTCTGGAAGGTTTTCCGTATCGTGGCTCTCGGTACAGGGGTTTTCGCGACGAAGGCTATAAGTAGGCGGAAGGGTAGGGTTGGAGGCGGCGCGGGGGGCCCCACACCATAGGCCGGCGCGGGCCCCATGCTGGCCGCGCCGCCCTATGGTTACGGGCCCTCGTGGCCCCACTTCGTATCCCCTTCGGTCTTCTGAAATCTTCGTGGAAAAATAAGACCCTGGGCATTGATTTCGTCCAATTCCGAGAATATTTCCTTTGTAGGATTTCTGAAACCAAAAACAGCAGAAAACAACAACTGGCTCTTCGGCATCTCGTCAATAGGTTAGTGCCGGAAAATGCATAATAATGACATAAAGTGTGTATAAAACATGTGAGTATCATCATAAAAGTAGCATGGAACATAAGAAATTATAGATACGTTTGAGACGTATCAAGCATCCCCAAGCTTAGTTCCTA
Source organism: Lolium perenne (assembly GCF_019359855.2). Lineage (NCBI taxonomy): Eukaryota > Viridiplantae > Streptophyta > Magnoliopsida > Poales > Poaceae > Lolium > Lolium perenne. The sequence continues at coordinate 92,441,571 of NC_067250.2, read as the reverse complement.
CTTGCCCTCGAGTAGGTAAACGATAACAATGATAATTTCTGAAGTGACACGCTATCATAATCTTGATCAATACTATTGTAAAGCATATGAGATGAATGCAGTGATTCGAAGCAATGGTAAAGACAATGATTAAACAACTGAATCATATAGCAAAGACTTTTCATGAATAGTACTTTCAAGACAAGCATCAATAAGACTTGCATAAGAGTTAACTCATAAAGCAATAGATTCTTAGTAGAAAGCTTTGAAGCAACACAAAGGAAGATATAAGTTTCAGCGGTTGCTTTCAACTTCAACATGTATATCTCATGGATAATTGTCAACATAAAGCAACATAACAAGTGCAATAAGGTAAATATGTAAGAATCAATGCACATAGTTGACACAAGTGTTTGCTTCTAAGATAGAAAGAAGTAGGTAAACTGACTCAACATAAAGTGGAAGAATGGCCATTCGCAGAGGGAAGCATGGATTACTATTTTTGTGCTAGAGCTTTTCATTTTGAAAACATAGAAACAATTTTGTCAACGGTAGTAATAATTCATATGTGTTATGCATAATACATCCTATAAGTTGCAAGCCTCATGCATAGAATACCAATAGTGCTCGCACCTTATCCTAATTAACTTGGATTAACACGGATTATCATTGCATAACATATGTTTCAACCAATTGTCACAAAGGGGTACCTCTATGCCGCCTGTACAAAGGTCCAAGGAGATAGATCGCATTTGATTTCTCGTTTTTGATAGATCTCAACAAGGACATCCATACCGGGACAACATAGAAAACAGATAATGGACTCCTCTTTAATGCATAAGCATTCAACAACAGATAATATTCTCATAAGAGATTGAGGATTAGTGTCCAAACTGAAACTTCCACCATGATTCATGGCTTTAGTTAGCGGCCTAATGTTCTTCTCTAACAATACGCATACTCAAACCATTTGATCATGAAAATCGCCCTTACTTCAGACAAGACGAACATGCATAGCAACTCACATGATTTTCAACAAAGGTGTAAAAGTTGATGGCGTCCCCAGAAACATGGTTACCGATCAACAAGCAACTTATAAGAAATAAGATACATAGCAACATATTCAATACCACAATAGTTTTTAAGGCTATTTTCCCATGAGCTATGTATTGCAAAGACAAGGAATGAAATTTTAAAGGTAGCACTCAAGTAATTTACTTTGGAATGGCAGAGAAATACCATGTAGTAGGTAGGTATGGTGGACACAAATGGCATAGTTTTTGGCTCAAGGATTTGGATGCACGAGAAGAATTCCTCTCAATACAAGGCTTAGGCTAGCAAGGTTGTTTGAAGCAAACACAAGTATGAACCGGTACAGCAAAACTTACATAAGAACATATTGCAAGCATTATAAGACTCTACACTGTCTTCCTTGTTGTTCAAACACCTTAACCAGAAAATATCTAGACTCTAGAGAGACCAATCATGCAAACCAAATTTTAACAAGCTCTATGTAGTTATTCATTAATAGGTGCAAGGTACATGATGCAAGAGCTTAAACATGATCTATTTGAGCATAACAATTGCCAAGTATCAAATTATTCAAGACATTATACCATTTACCACATGAAGCATTTTCTGTTTCCAACCATATAACAATGAACGAAGCAGTTTCAACCTTCGCCATGAACATTAAAAGTAACACTAAGAACACACGTGTTCATATGCAACAGCGGAGCGTGTCTCTCTCCCACACATGGATTGCTAGGATCCGAATTTATTCAAACAAAAACAAACAGATGCTCCAAGTAAAGCACATAAGATGTGACTGAATAAAAATATAGTTTCACTAGAGGTGACCTGATAAGTTGTCGATGAAGAAGGGGATGCCTTGGGCATCCCCAAGCTTAGATGCTTGAGTCTTCTTGAAATATGCAGGGATGAACCACGGGGGCATCCCCAAGCTTAGACTTTTCACTCTTCTTGATCATATTGTATCATCCCCCTCTCTTGACCCTTGAAAACTTCCTCCACACCAAACTCGAAACAAACTCATTAGAGGGTTAGTGCATAATCAAAAATTCACATATTCAGAGGTGACATAATCATTCTTAACACTTCTGGACATTGCACAAAGCTACTGAAAGTTAATGGAACAAAGAAATCCATCAAACATAGCAAAACAGGCAATGCGAAATAAAAGGCAGAATCTGTCAAAACAGAATAGTCCCTAAAGACGAATTTTTCTGGGGCACTTAACAGGCTCAGATGAAAAAGCTCAAATTGAATGAAAGTTGCGTACATATCTGAGGATCACGCACGTAAATTGGCAGATTTTTTCTGAGTTACCTACAGACGGGGCTGCTCAATTTCGTGACAGTAAGAAATCTGTTTCTGCGCAGTAATCCAAATCTAGTATCAACCCTACTATCAAAGACTTTACTTGGCACAACAATGCAATAAAATAAAGATAAAGAGAGGTTTCTACAGTAGTAACAACTTCCAAGACTAAAATATAAAACAAAAGTGCTGTAGTAAAATAATGGGTTGTCTCCCATAAGCGCTTTTCTTTAACGCCTTTCAGCTAGGCGCAGAAAGTGTGAATCAAGTATCATCAAGAGATGAAGCATCAACATCATAACCAGGGGCGTTGGAAGTTTTCTCAACAATGCATTGTATCTTATCTATGTAAGTAACTCCCCTTTCGTTGCTCCTAGGCTTACTATCCTCATCAAACAAATTTTCAGGAACAAGCCAAGCATAGTTATTTTCTAGAGCTTCATGCATTCCTAGGAGCTTACTAGGTATCGGTACTTTAATCTCCCCACCATCATTAACATTATTAGTGTACTTTATTCTATCCATGTCCATCTTTTCAAGTGTTCTTGCAAAATCGGTGAAAAGACCAAGCCTCTTATGCTTAATAAAAACTTTTCTAGCTTCTTTAGCTATATCACCAAATTCTCTAAGAAGGACATCTAAAACAAAATCTCTCTTTTCTCCCCTGTCCGTATCAGAGAGTGTAAGAAACATATGTTGGATTATAGGATTGAGATTAAGAAATCTAGTTTCCAACATGTGTATTAAACAGGCAGTAGCACTTTCATAAGTAGGAGCAAATTTTACCAAGGGTGTATCTTCAAAATCTTCATCCATACTAACATGGGTGAAAAATGCTTCTATATTATCTCTTCCAATGATAGACCCTCGTCCTACCGGTATGTCTTTCAGAGTGAACTTAGGAGGAAACATGATGAAATAAACAAAACTTAAATAAAGTAAATGCAAGTAACTAATTTTTTGTGTGTTTTTAATATAGAGAACGCAAATAAGACAGTAAATAAAGTAAAACTAGTAACTATTTTTTTTGTATTTTTGATATAGAGAACAAACAAAGCAGTAAATAAAATGAAGCAAGACAAAAACAAAGTAAAGAGATTGGAAGTGAGAGACTCCCCTTGCAGCGTGTCTTGATCTCCCCGGCAATGGCGCCAGAAAATATCTTTGCTCGTGTGTAGTTAACACACGTCCGTTGGGAACCCCAAGAGGAAGGTGTGATGCGTACAACAGCAAGTTTTCTCTCAGTAAGAAACCAAGGTTATCGAACCAGTAGGAGTCAAGGAACACGTGAAGGTTGTTGGTGACGGAGTGTAGTGCGGCGCAACACCAGGGATTCCGGCGCCAACGTGGAACCTGCATAACACAATCAAAGTACTTTGCCCCAACGTAACAGTGAGGTTATCAATCTCACCGGCTTGCTATAAACAAAGGATTAAATGTATAGTGTGGAAGATGATGTTTGTTTGCGAAGAACAGTAAAGAACAAGTATTGCAGTAGATTGTATTTCAGATGTAAAAGAATGGACCGTGGTCCACAGTTCACTAGTGGTGTCTCTCCGATAAGAAATAGCATGTTGGGTGAACAAATTACAGTTGGGCAATTGATAAATAGAGAGGGCATAACAATGCACATACATATCACGATGACTACTATGAGATTTAATCAGGGCATTACGACAAAGTACATAGACCGCTATCCAGCATGCATCTATGCCTAAAAAGTCCACATTCGGGTTAGCATCCGCACCCCTTCCAGTATTAAGTTGCAAACAACAGACAATTGCATTAAGTATGGTGCATAATGTAATCAACACAAATATCCTTAGACAAAGCATTGATGTTTTATCCCTAGTGGCAACAGCACATCCACAACCTTAGAAGTTTCTCACATCAGTCCCGCATTCAATGGAGGCATGAACCCACTATCGAGCATAAATACTCCCTCTTGGAGTTACAAGTATCAACTTGGCCAGAGCCTCTACTAGCAACGGAGAGCATGCAAGAACATAAACAACACATATATGATAGATTGATAATCAACTTGACATAGTATTCCATATTCATCGGATCCCAACAAACACAACATGTAGCATTACAAATAGATGATCTTGATCATGATAGGCAGCTCACGAGATCTAACATGATAGCACAATGAGGAGAAGACAATCATCTAGCTACTGCTATGGACCCATAGTCCAGGGGTGAACTACTCACGCATCAATCCGGAGGCGATCATGGTGATGAAGAGTCCTCCGGGAGATGATTCCCCTCTCCGGCAGGGTGCCGGAGGCAATCTCCTAAATCCCTCGAGATGGGATTGGCGGCTGCGGCGTCTCTGGAAGGTTTTTCATATCGTGGCTCTCGGTACAGGGGTTTCGCGATGAAGGCTATAAGTAGGCGGAAGGGTAGGGTTGGAGGCGGCGCAGGGGCCCCACACCATAGGCCGGCGCGGGCCCCATGCTGGCCGCACCGCCCTATGGTTACGGGCCCTCATGGCCCCACTTCGTATCCCCTTCGGTCTTCTGGAAGCTTCGTGGAAAAATAAGACCCTGGGCGTTGATTTTGTCCAATTCCGAGAATATTTCCTTTGTAGGATTTCTGAAACCAAAAACAGCAGAAAACAAAGAATCGGCTCTTCGGCATCTCGTCAATAGGTTAGTGCCGGAAAATGCATAATAATGACATAAAGTGTGTATAAAACATGTGAGTATCATCATAAAAGTAGCATGGAACATAAGAAATTATAGATACGTTTGAGACGTATCAGGCATCCCAAGCTTAGTTCCTACTCGCCCTCGAGTAGGTAAACGATAACAATGATAATTTCTGAAGTGACATGCTATCATAATCTTGATCAATACTATTGTAAAGCATATGAGATGAATGCAGTGATTCGAAGCAATGGTAAAGACAATGATTAAACAACTGAATCATATAGCAAAGATTTTTCATGAATAGTACTTTCAAGACAAGCATCAATAAGACTTGCATAAGAGTTAACTCATAAAGCAATAGATTCTTAGTAGAAAGCTTTGAAGCAACACAAAGGAAGATATAAGTTTCAGCGGTTGCTTTCAACTTCAACATGTATATCTCATGGATAATTGTCAACATAAAGCAATATAACAAGTGCAATAAGGTAAATATGTAAGAATCAATGCACATAGTTGACACAAGTGTTTGCTTCTAAGATAGAAAGAAGTAGGTAAACTGACTCAACATAAAGTGGAAGAATGGCCATTCGCAGAGGGAAGCATGGATTACTATTTTTGTGCTAGAGCTTTTCATTTTGAAAACATAGAAACAATTTTGTCAACGGTAGTAATAATTCATATGTGTTATGCATAATACATCCTATAAGTTGCAAGCCTCATGCATAGAATACCAATAGTGCTCGCACCTTATCCTAATTAACTTGGATTAACACGGATTATCATTGCATAACATATGTTTCAACCAATTGTCACAAAGGGGTACCTCTATGCCGCCTGTACAAAGGTCCAAGGAGATAGATCGCATTTGATTTCTCGTTTTTGATAGATCTCAACAAGGACATCCATACCGGGACAACATAGAAAACAGATAATGGACTCCTCTTTAATGCATAAGCATTCAACAACAGATAATATTCTCATAAGAGATTGAGGATTAGTGTCCAAACTGAAACTTCCACCATGATTCATGGCTTTAGTTAGCGGCCTAATGTTCTTCTCTAACAATACGCATACTCAAACCATTTGATCATGAAAATCGCCCTTACTTCAGACAAGACGAACATGCATAGCAACTCACATGATTTTCAACAAAGGTGTAAAAGTTGATGGCGTCCCCAGAAACATGGTTACCGATCAACAAGCAACTTATAAGAAATAAGATACATAGCAACATATTCAATACCACAATAGTTTTTAAGGCTATTTTCCCATGAGCTATGTATTGCAAAGACAAGGAATGAAATTTTAAAGGTAGCACTCAAGTAATTTACTTTGGAATGGCAGAGAAATACCATGTAGTAGGTAGGTATGGTGGACACAAATAGCATAGTTTTTGGCTCAAGGATTTGGATGCACGAGAAGAATTCCTCTCAATACAAGGCTTAGGCTAGCAAGGTTGTTTGAAGCAAACACAAGTATGAACCGGTACAGCAAAACTTACATAAGAACATATTGCAAGCATTATAAGACTCTACACTGTCTTCCTTGTTGTTCAAACACCTTAACTAGAAAATATCTAGACTCTAGAGAGACCAATCATGCAAACCAAATTTTAACAAGCTCTATGTAGTTCTTCATTAATAGGTGCAAAGTACATGATGCAAGAGCTTAAACATGATCTATTTGAGCACAACAATTTCCAAGTATCAAATTATTCAAGACATTATACCATTTACCACATGAAGCATTTTCTGTTTCCAACCATATAACAATGAACGAAGCAGTTTCAACCTTCGCCATGAACATTAAAAGTAACACTAAGAACACACGTGTTAATATGCAACAGCGGAGCGTGTCTCTCTCCCACACATGGATTGCTAGGATCCGAATTTATTCAAATAAAAACAAAAACAAAAACAAACAGACGCTCTAAGTAAAGCACATAAGATGTGACTGAATAAAAATATAGTTTCACTAGAGGTGACCTGATAAGTTGTCGATGAAGAAGGGAATGCCTTGGGCATCCCCAAGCTTAGATGCTTGAGTCTTCTTGAAATATGCAGGGATGAACCACGGGGGCATCCCCAAGCTTAGACTTTTCACTCTTCTTGATCATATTGTATCATCCCCTCTCTTAACCCTTGAAAACTTCCTCCACACCAAACTCGAAACAAACTCATTAGAGGGTTAGTGCATAATAAAAAAAATGCATATATTCAGAGGTGACATAATCATTCTTAACACTTCTGGACATTGCACAAAGCTACTGAAAGTTAATGGAACAAAGAAATCCATCAAACATAGCAAAACAGGCAATGCGAAATAAAAGGCAGAATCTGTCAAAACAGAACAGTCCCTAAAGACGAATTTTTCTGGGGCACTTAACAGGCTCAGATGAAAAAGCTCAAATTGAATGAAAGTTGCGTACATACCTGAGTATCACGCACGTAAATTGGCAGATTTTTCTGAGTTACCTACAGACGAGGCTGCTCAATTTCGTGACAGTAAGAAATCTGTTTCTGCGCAGTAATCCAAATCTAGTATCAACCCTACTATCAAAGACTTTACTTGGCACAACAATGCAATAAAATAAAGATAAAGAGAGGTTGCTACAGTAGTAACAACTTCCAAGACTAAAATATAAAACAAAAGTGTTGTAGTAAAATAATGGGTTGTCTCCCATAAGCGCTTTTCCTTAACGCCTTTCAGCTAGGCGCAGAAAGTGTGAATCAAGTATCATCAAGAGATGAAGCATCAACATCATAACCAGGGGCGTTGGAAGTTTTCTCAACAATGCATTGTATCTTATCTATGTAAGTAACTCCCCTTTCGTTGCTCCTAGGCTTACTATCCTCATCAAACAAATTTTCAGGAACAAGCCAAGCATAGTTATTTTCTAGAGCTTCATGCATTCCTAGGAGCTTACTAGGTATCGGTACTTTAATCTCCCACCATCATTAACATTATTAGTGTACTTTATTCTATCCATGTCTATCTTTTCAAGTGTTCTTGCAAAATCGGTGAAAAGACCAAGCCTCTTATGCTTAATAAAAACTTTTCTAGCTTCTTTAGCTATATCACCAAATTCTCTAAGAAGGACATCTAAAACAAAATCTCTCTTTTCTCCCCTTTCCATATCAGAGAGTGTAAGAAACATATGTTGGATTATAGGATTGAGATTAACAAATCTAGTTTCCAACATGTGTATTAAACAGGCAGTAGCACTTTCATAAGTTGGAGCAACTTTTACCAAGGGTGTATCTTCAAAATCTTCATCCATACTAACATGGGTGAAAAATGCTTCTATATTATCTCTTCCAATGATAGACCCTCGTCCTACCGGTATGTCTTTCAGAGTGAACTTAGGAGGAAACATGATGAAATAAACAAAAAGGTAAATAAAGTAAATGCAAGTAACTAATTTTTTGTGTGTTTTTAATATAGAGAACGCAAATAAGACAGTAAATAAAGTAAAACTAGTAACTATTTTTTTTGTATTTTTGATATAGAGAACAAACAAAGCAGTAAATAAAATGAAGCAAGACAAAAACAAAGTAAAGATATTGGAAGTGAGAGACTCCCCTTGCAGCGTGTCTTGATATCCCCGGCAACGGCGCCAGAAAATATCTTTGCTGGTGTGTAGTTAACACACGTCCGTTGGGAACCCCAAGAGGAAGGTGTGATGCGTACAGCAGCAAGTTTTCCCTCAGTAAGAAACCAAGGTTATCGAACCAATAGGAGTCAAGGAACACGTGAAGGTTGTTGGTGACGGAGTGTAGTGCGGTGCAACACCAGGGATTCCGGCGCCAACGTGGAACCTGCACAACACAATCAAAGTACTTTGCCCCAACGTAACAGTGAGGTTGTCAATCTCACCGGCTTGCTGTAAACAAAGGATTAAATGTATAGTGTGGAAGATGATGTTTGTTTGCGAAGAACAGTAAAGAACAAGTACTGCAGTAGATTGTATTTCAGATGTAAAAGAATGGACCGGGGTCCACAGTTCACTAGTGGTGTCTCTCCAATAAGAAATAGCATGTTGGGTGAACAAATTACAGTTGGGCAATTGACAAATAGAGAGGGCATAACAATGCACATACATATCACGATGACTACTATGAGATTTAATCAGGGCATTACGACAAAGTACATAGACCGCTATCCAGCATGCATCTATGCCTAAAAAGTCCACCTTCGGGTTAGCATCCGCACCCCTTCCAGTATTAAGTTGCAAACAACAGACAATTGCATTAAGTATGGTGCGTAATGTAATCAACACAAATATCCTTAGACAAAGCATTGATGTTTTATCCCTAGTGGCAACAGCACATCCAAAAACTTAGAACTTTCTGTCACTGTCCCAGATTCAATGGAGGCATGAACCCACTATCGAGCATAAATACTCCCTCTTGGAGTTACAAGTATCAACTTGGCCAGAGCCTCTACTAGCAACGGAGAGCATGCAAGAACATAAATAACACATATATGATAGATTGATAATCAACTTGACATAGTATTCCATATTCATCGGATCCCAACAAACACAACATGTAGCATTACAAATAGATGATCTTGATCATGATAGGCAGCTCACGAGATCTAACATGATAGCACAATGAGGAGAAGACAACCATCTAGCTATTGCTATGGACACATAGTCCAGGGGTGAACTACTCACGCATCAATCCGGAGGCGATCATGGTGATGAAGAGTCCTCCGGGAGATGATTCCCCTCTCCGGCAGGGTGCCGAAGGCGATCTCCTGAATCCCCCGAGATGGTATTGGCGGCGGTGGCGTCTCTGGAAGGTTTTCCGTATCGTGGCTCTCGGTACAGGGGTTTTCGCGACGAAGGCTATAAGTAGGCGGAAGGGTAGGGTTGGAGGCGGCGCGGGGGGCCCCACACCATAGATCGGCGCGGGCCCCATGCTGGCCGCGCCGCCCTATGGTTACGGGCCCTCGTGGCCCCACTTCGTATCCCCTTCGGTCTTCTGGAAGCTTCGTGGAAAAATAAGACCCTGGGCGTTGATTTCGTCCAATTCCGAGAATATTTCCTTTGTAGGATTTCTGAAACCAAAAACAGCAGAAAACAGCAACTAGCTCTTCGGCATCTCGTCAATAGGTTAGTGCCGGAAAATGCATAATAATGACATAAAGTGTGTATAAAACATGTGAGTATCATCAAAAAAGTAGCATGGAACATAAGAAATTATAGATACGTTTGAGACGTATCAGAAGCTAACAAGCTTATAGCCGATGCTAAGAACGAGAACATCCTACTGAAATATGAGCTAAATAAGCTGAAGAAGAAAATGAAAGACGAGCAAGAGGCCAGACGCGAAGCTGCCATCGCAGTCGATGAAAAAGAAGGCGCTCTCCGAGAATCCATCACGAACTTGCTGAGTAAGTTTCTTTTTGCTTAGTGCACGACATTTTTCTAAAACGATCTTCTGGATTGCTTATTCGCGTTTTCCCAGACGTTGCCGATATGCCTATCAATCGTACCCGCAAGCTTCGGGAGGATTCAATGTCTGACGCCCTTTCGCTTGCCACTGACTCCAATAACCAAGTCCAAGGTCTTTTGCAAAAAACTAAGGGGGCTTTATCGAAGTTATTCTCGCTGATATTCCCGAAGCTCAGCTAAAACAAGACCCTTGGCGAGATGGCAGACACTTTCTTCATCGAATCTTCTGAAGCTATAGAGGTACTTAAGCGATGCTCCCGTCTGTTTGGGACGATTCTTACTTTCCAACTGCTGATGGGGCACGGGCTAGGTTCCGATTTGGTAAAGTTGTCCAAGGCATTGCCCGTAGATGCCAACAAATGCCTAGTCAACCTTGAACCTTTCAAACAGTCGGCAGTGATATGCGCTAACCAGCTCCTCAAGTTAGTTGATGAAGAGAAGACCAAAGCTGCGCCTAAGGCTGCACCTGATTCATCATCGGCTCAACCTTGAAATAATTCTTGCTCCATTATTGTAATTAACTAGCAGTGTGGCCCTCGCAAATGCGAGGGCATCCTATTTAATTTGTCGAAAGTGACACTTTCCATTGTATTGAATGATATAGTTTCACAGTCCACAAAAATAGATAGATAAATGTGAAAAATTATGATTATACTATTTGTTGTAATATGTTGATTTCTCTTTGATAGATTGCAATTGTTTATTCTCATTTAAATTTGAATCTGTCAGGTTTTCTTATCCTCCGAGTATGGTTTCCATCCTAGAGCAGAATTAATGTTTTGTAGAAGTTATCCATACATGTAGCATTACTTCTTTATATGCGTTATAACTAAATTGGAAACCAAGTTGTTTTGATCAGATTGCTCATTTACGGGTCAATATACTCAACCTATGACACCACATATTGCTCAGTTTATACTTTATTTTAGCACATATTTGCATTTCCACCGTGATCTAGCTATCTTCGTGTAAGAAGTTTATTTATTTTTTCCTTTTGTTGATACGTTCATGAAGATATCACTTGACAACCTAATAGTGTGAGATTTTCTTTTTGTAGGGAGAGACAGGAGTAGTGTGTATTCTGCCAAATTTCCATCCATTTGATTTAAGATCCAATATGGTAAATGTACGTGTAGATTGGATGGATCGTATCCTGTCTACTGAATAATATATTTAGAATTCGTCGTAGCTTTTCACCGGCGAAAAACAAATCTACTTATAGTCAAGGTTTGTTTGTGCGTTGGGTAAAATTACGGCTAGGTGCCGGAATACCGCCAGGTATTTTGCCTGAGATATTCAAAACAAATTCATTAAATTCTTCAAAAATTTCCTAAAATTATTTAGAGTTGAGCAAATTATATTAATATAGGTAAAGTTCTGACGTGAGTGAAGCTTGGTCGTCCTTATCTTCCGCTACAGTAGAGATAAGCGATTTCTGAACTCCTCCCGGGATCCCACCTCGCTCGCCGTGGTTCGTCGATTCCTCCCTCTCCGGCGGCCGCTCCGGCGGCGGGAGAGTGGGGAATCGTCGATCCACGGACTGTACATAGTGTAGGGTGTCCTAGGAAGCCTGCAGGCGGCGCTGTGGAGGCGGCGATGCAGTCGGCGTGGCGGTGTTCGGCGGATCTCATCCCCTTCGACGGCAGCGTTCTCCGGAGCTCTGTGGTGGAGGTCCCGCCTTTCCTCAAGCCCTCTCCGGCTCCGGCGTGGCGGCCGGGCCGTACCTTGTTGAATATGGAGAAGGAGAAGAACTGGAGTCTTGCGATGAAGATGGTGAGCCGCGATGTAAGCTCCCTGGAGCTGGCGACCGGCGACTTCCCAGCCGCGGAGGGCCTGTACCTCTTCCAAGCCATAGAGAGGTACGGCGGCGGCACGTCACCGGCGACATCGAGCTCGGCATCGTCGTCGGGGTCCAGAGGACCTGATTGTATTTTTCCTATTTTGCTGTTGGACCTTTCTGTAAGAACGGGACTTTAATATATTTTCCTTTTCCTCGCAAAAAAAAAAAGTTCTGACGTGAGATCCAATCGGATAGATGTACATATAGATCTGCATGGATCGTACCATGTCTTCTAAACAATATATTTTGAATTCACGTTAGCTTTCTCCGGCGGAACAAATTATATGGACAATCAAGGTTTTTTTCTCTGTTGTGTAAAAATATCGCTAGGCACCGTTATTTTTCTTTCTTCGCAATATCAGAAATACCTGCAGGTATTCCATCCGAAATATTCAAAATGAATTCATATTTTTTTTCAAAATTTCCCAAAAATATTTAAATTTTAGAAAATTACATTAATACTGGCAAATTATTCCGGTAGAAAATAATATCAGTGGTAGCTGGTAAAACTGGTTTCCGGCGAAATATTGAAAATACAAGCGGACAAAAAAACGCATACATATATACTATGCCAATCTTTTTTATATATTATCAGATCTGCCGTGTAACCATAATCTAACTAAGCGAGATACAAATGCTTAGTTACCTTTTTTTTAACAGACGCAGCTGCAAGCTACAATTTACGTCCTATGAAAAATGGAAATATCTTATCTGTTTCTCATTATGTTGAACGGGACACGTTGTATGGAAACGAATCAGGTTGTATGGAAACGAATCAGCTAGTTCTTGTTTTTTTTCCGAACAGACCAACATACACGCCGGCTGCACCTGGTGTAGTATGGAAACAAATTATCAATAAATTGTTTTTTTATTTCCTAGCAGATCACATCTAGTTTTTACGGTCTGGCTGCTTGATTTGAGGAGACCACATTCTACACGTGACTTTCGGCTGGGATAAATTAACCTACGTGACAGGTTACACATAATTGTGTACGTAACTTTTCTAGCTTTAAATCTTAGCCGTTATAATTAGGATCAACGAATCAAATAATTTAAATACATGTGGATTAACATGGTGTCTCCTTTCAACATCCTTATTTTGCTTTTAGTATATAATAATAGATAGATCCTGATACAGTTTAGTCTAGCCCTGTTTTATACTGGCTCTGTTGTCAGTATCAACAATCTTTTGGATGTAATATATGCGCTCCCAATGGGAGTTTTTATCCATGCTTTCCTGAGTTGAGAATTGTGCTGCAGATTCCTTCAACTTCTTTCCGTGCTGATCCTTCTTTAAATTCTTTGGCTAGTGATGAATCTGAACTTGTTCGTCGTTTGCGCGATCAAATATCCTGACTGAACAAAGACATAACCAACCTTCACGCTATGGCAGCACTGGTGAAAAGGAAAAGAGAGATTGCTACCGCAATCGAGCAGCATGCTCTGGATCGCCTCCGTGTTGCTACTGAAAGCTTAAGCTGTAAGTATCTGACCACCTTTTGATTTCTGACGACTTATTTGCTAGGTAACCTTCTGCTGACTAGCTTTTGTACTTCAACAGTCGTAGCTTTCGATGAATCAGAAGAAAATAGGTGAATCCATGAAAAGATCTAAGTAATGACCGATGTCGCTCACCCGAAACATGAATTGTGGTCCAATCGACCGAAAGCCGTAGCTATGGCTAAATTTGAACATCGAGCGGAAAAGGTGCACTATTACTTTGACAAGTACCATGCTCATCTCTCAATGGTATGGAAAACCATGTTTCCATTGGATCAAGCACCCGATACTTTATCTGCTTTGTTCAATCGATTTTAGACCCCAGAAAGAATTCGATTGCTGGTGCGGAAGGAACTTCTGGCCGGAGCCGAACTTTCTCTTGCCTCAGTTTTAGCGTGCCACCCGACCTTAGATTTGGAGTCCATAGCAAATGCCAATAGAAGACTAGACCAGTATTATTCTATAGCCAGACATCATGCATATGTTATTATCTCCCGGATGGAATCAGGAATCGAAAGAGATTTGAAGGCCCGAGAGGATCAAGAAGCCCTGCCATGAAGTTATGTATATGTATATTTTACATGATGACCTTGCGCTGCAAGGAGTAATCCTGTATGCATTTTGATGTATGTTTTTTATACATCATTTGTTTTTTTTTTGAATTTGTTAATTCAATTAGAAAGTTTTTGTCAAGGGCGGCTGAGTGATCAAGTCAGCCTGCTCACCCGACGACTATGTTGTAATTGCATTATTTGCAGAGTCGATACGTAAGTTCCGTAAGAGCGACACCCGTCGAGTGAACGAGGGATTTAGACGCTTTATGTATTTGGCTTCATCACACGGTGCACTGGTATGAGCTTTTTTGTAAGTAATAGTATTTCCATCGACTGCAGCACTCGCGAACTATCTTGAGGCTTGGATGTTTTATTGCGTATCGATAACCATAGCTCCCGATGGGAGTATTAATTAATTATCGATACTGTAATAATCCCTTGCAGCCCTCGAATATTATCGAGTTGGCTGTGTAACACGCAACTTTAGCCGAAGCTCCCGATGGGAGTAGAAACCGATAAAAGAGAGCCCGAAAAATCGTTCAAGTGATGAACTTTAATTAATAAAGATGGAAGCCCAACCAAGAATTTTATTCATAATATATGACAGTCCAAGAAGCTGTCGTGTAGCAAATAAGGAATAGGTGAATCCTATGCGTAGAATCGTCGCAAGTGTGCAACATTCCATGGATTTTCAACGTCCTCGCCTGAAGCGGGGTTCTTGAGACGATAAGCTCCTCCTGGTATCACTTTAGTGATTATGAATGGTCCTTCCCACGGAGATTCGAGTTTCAAGGGTCTCTCTTGCTTTAATCGTAATACCATATCGCCGACTCTGAAGCTTCGATTATGGACTCGTCGGCTGTAGTAATTTCGTAGCGCCTGCTGATACACTGTTGTTCTTGCTAAGGCAATGTCTCGGGTCTCATCAAGGAGATCCACAACATCTTGTAGTGCATGGATGGAGTTTGTTTCTGTGTATGCAGTCACCCGAGGAGCTTAAAAACAAACATCGGCTGGTAGAACTGCTTCGGCTCCATAGACGAGGAAGAACGGAGTATACTGAGTTGACCGGTTTTGTGTAGTTTGCAAGCTCCAAAGTACAGATGGTAACTCTTCGACCCACGCTCCAGTTGCGCCCGTGAGGCGTTTTTTAATACCATCGCATACTAAACCATTGATTCTTTCGACTTGACCATTGGTTTGAGGATGTGCAACTGAAGCGAATTTTAGTTTGATACCGACATAATCATAGAATTTACGAAAGTCCTTGGAATCGAAATTAGTTCCATTGTCTGTAACGATGCTGTGAGGCATACCGAAACGACAAGTTATTCCCTTAAAGAACTGGACATCAGGTTTAGCTTTTTGATCTCTCAGTGGTACAGCTTCGATCCATTTAGTGAACTTATCGACTGTGACCAACAGATATGTGTGCCCCCCAGGCGATGATCTCGGCAGCAGACCAACTTGATCGAGTCCCCATTGCTCGAAGGGCCAGGCTAGAGGTATGGTCATTAAATCCGTTGCAGGAGCGTGCGGCTTTGGCGTGGCAAGGATCACACTTCCGTACTAGATGTCGAGCGTCAGTCGCTGTTGTTGGCCAATAAAATCCGGCTCTGAAAGCTTTGGCTACAAGGGCCCTGCTGCTTGCATGATGACCACAAGTTCCTTCATGTATCTCGCGTAGTAGAGCTTTTCCGTCGGCAATGGCGATGCACCTTTAAAAGATGCCAGAGATACTACGTTTATAAAGTTCACCATCCACTATGGTAAAGGCCTTGGACCGCCGCACGATACGGCCTCCTCCGGATCCTCCGGCAGCCTTTGTTCTATTAAGTATGCTAGAAAAGGCTCAGTCCGAAGAGGCTCAAGAAGAAGGACCTGCTTTGTAGGTTGCAGCGTAGGACCTTCGACGTCTTCTTGGGGTTTAGTTTCTGAACCATCAGTCGATACTTCCGGAGGTGCCGAAGCTTTTTTCCTTAATCGATCGTTGAGCAATGACTTCATAGAAAACTCCATCTAGAATAGGGGAACATGTGGATCCTATGTTTGCCAGGGCATCGGCTTCCTCGTTGCTGGCTCTGCTGATGTGTTTCAGCTCGCACCCTTCAAATTTGGCTTCCATATTCTGGTATATTTGACGGTAGGCAATCATGTTGTCACTGACTGCGTCGCATAAATTCATCGACTGTTGCACCACAAGATTTGAATCTCCATAAATTTCCAAGCGAGTTGCTCCACATGCCTTAGCCATTCGCATCCCGTGCAACAGTGCTTTGTATTCCGCTTCATTATTTGTCGGCACTGAGAAGTTCATCTGTAGAATATACCTCATCTTGTCTCCCTGTGGTGAAATCAGTATTAATCCTGCGCCTGCATCTGTACTCCGCTTCGATCCATCAAAGTACATTGTCCAGGATCCAGACATGTCGGGTGCTGCCGGAGTTTGTGATTGAATCCAATCAGCCAAGAAATCCGAGAGAACCTGAGATTTGATTGTTGTCCGATTGACGTAAGTTATATCGTGTGGCGCTATCTCGATAGCCCATTGAGATACTCTACCCGTAGCCTCCGGGTTGGTGAGTATATTCTTCAATGGTGCTTCGCTTACCACAATGATCGGGTGCTCCGTAAAGTAATGTCGTAGCTTACGCGCTGTCCTCCATACGACATATGCTAACTTCTGGTGATGAGGATATCTCTGCTTTGCTGGCGTGAGTACCTCGCTAAGGTAGTAAACGGGTCGTTGTACACCATGAACTCTCCCTGCCTCTTCTCGGTCCACAACTAAAACCGTGCTGAAGACCTGCACCGTTGCGGCTATATACATGAGCATTGGTTATTTTTTATGTGGAGTCACGAGTACTGGAGATGTCGACAGAATCTTCTTCAAATTATCAAAACATTCCTGCACCTCATATGTCCACTCGAACTTTTCTGACTTCTTCATCAACTGATAAAAGAACAAAGCTTTTTCTCCCAACTTGGCGATAAATCTGCTAAGCGCTGCCAACTGTCCTGCCAATTGTTGTACTTGCTGAAAATTCTTCGGTGGTTCCATGTCGAGGATATCTTTGATTTTCAAAGGATTGGCCTCTATTCCTCTAGCTAAAATAAAATACCCGAGTACTTGTCCTCCTGGCACCCCGAAGAAGCATTTCTTCGGATTCAGCTTTATTTTGTATCTGTCGAGATTATCGAAAGTTTCTCGCAGATCGTCGATGAGGGTAACAGCATTTTTGGTTTTAACCACAATATCGTCAATGTAAACTTCAATATTCCGGCCCATCTGCTCTTCGAGACAAGCTTGCATACACCGCTGATAAGTTGCACCCGCGTTTTTTAGCCCGAAAGTCATAACGTTGTAACAGTAAACGCCGTGCGGGGTTATGAACGCGGTTAACTCTTGATCTTCTTTCTTGATCTTGATCTGATTATATCCGGAGTACACATCGAGTAAGGAGAGACGATCACAGCCTGCTGTGGAATCAACTATCTGGTCGATACGGGGCAACGGGAAGTGATCCTTTGGACAATGCTTGGTAAGGCTTGTGTAATCGATGCACATGCGAAGAGCTGTCGTATCCTTCTTTGGCACCATGACTGGGTTAGCTACCCACTCAGCTTCCTTGAGCTCCCGAATGAATCCAGCCTTGCGGAGTCGATTAACTTCTTCGCCAATAGCTTTTCTTTTTGGTTCTGAAAAGCGACGCATCGTCTGCTGTATGGGTTTGGTTTGGGGTCAACATTAAGGGCGTGCTCAGCGAGTTCCCTGGGAATACCTAGCATGTCGGATGGTCCCCATGCAAATATTTCCCAGCGCTCACGGAGGAACTCGATAAGCGCGCCTTCCTATGCGACAGCAAGATCTGCCGAAGTGTTGACTGTTTTCTTCGGGCCAGAGGGGTGTAATTGATGTTTCTTTGCCTCCTTTGCAACGTCAAATTCATCGGATCTCACGTTTCGATTATCGGCTAGCGGCTTCGTGTGATCTGTAACAACATCGAGTGCATTGAGCTCTTCCTTAACGCCAAACTTCGAGGCGATCTTCTGAAAATCCCTATCGCAGTTATCAGAACGAGAAAAACTTCCGTGAACTGTTATTGCTGTCCTGTTATTGCCTGGCATCTTCAGCTTTAGGTATGCATAATGAGGTACCACCATGAATTTGGCAAATGCTGGTCTGCCGAGGATGGCATGATATTGTGATTCCCAATCAACCACTTCGAATTCGAGCTTCTCTTTCCTGAAGTTGCTAGGAGTGCTGAAAACTACATCCAGTGATATTTTGCCGAGGGGATAAGCGGGTCGGGTCGGGATGATGTTGTGGAATCCTGTATCAGATTCTTTTAGCATATCAACCGTTAGTCCCATTGCCTTCATTGTGCTGACAAATAACAAGTTCAAGCCACTTCCTCCATCCATGAACATCTTGCTCATGTTGTAACCTCCAATCTGTGCTTCAAGAACTAGGGCAGCGTGACCAGGTCTTGGAACGGCCTTCGCGTGATCCGCCTTGCTAAAAAGATATGTTTTGGTCTAACCAGTTGATATATTCGGGTACCTCAGTCATAGCCACCTCTGCGTACTTCACCTCTCACGAGAACTTCTTGGCTTCTCTCTTTGAAAAACTAGTTTTATGGATCATATTGACTTGTCCTCGAGATGCTGGAAATACTTCGGTTGGTACATACATGTCTCCGCCTTCTGGTGTGTATTGCTCCGGTGGATGACTATAGGTTGCCGCCCTTTTTTCTACCGAGTGGGCTTTTGCTGCTGTCTCGCCCCTAAGTTCATCGCAAAACTACCGGACTTCGAGGAACTGCCGACAATTTCTAAGCAGATGAGTGGCCTTTTCAATATTATCCTTTGGGTCGATGTAAGAATGCAGGTAACACGGTGCTTCGAGTTGCTCCGTGGCCGATAGATAAGGTGTGCGGTTGCTCGGCTGCGCGTTGTAACACCCTCGTTCATACTGTCGAGGGCGGCTCGCAACTCGTTCTTCTTCTTCACGGTGTGAATCCCTTCGTCTCTTCATTTGGTCCTCTTTGTTGCCGAAACTGCTTCGAGTGCCTTCTCCAATATTCCCAGGCAGGACTGCCAAAGCTGTTGCTGGCGCGATATCATCTGGAACCGAAGTTCTTGGGCTTGATGCGCTTGAACTAGGAAGGCGAAGAAACCCTCTGGAATCGATGATGAAGTGGACACCACCGAAAGTTGTATCTATGTTGCCGCGCGACTCCATGAAGATCGGATGCGATACCTCAGAGCGCGGTGTGAACTCAAAGGATCCGCAACGAACCGAGTTTCTTGGACTTGGTGGCGTTGGCGATTCTAGCACGAACGCTACAGACGTAACTGGAACTGCCGATGACATGCCTTGTGCCGACAGGGTTCCCACAGACGACACCAATTGTCGACGGTACTCCTCGGCAATGCCCTTCGTTTGGGGCTTAGGTTAGATGGAATCCTGTAGGCTGACACGAGACATCGGTTATCAAACAAGCGGGGAGAGTGATTTACCCAGGTTCGGGGCCCTCGATGATGTAAAACCCTTATGTCCTGCCTGTCTGATCTTGATTATGAAAATATCGGGTTACAATGGGGTGCCGAAGGTTTCGGGTATGATCTCGTCGAGAGACTAAGTTCTGCGATGACCTAGCTCTAGACTTACAGTGGTTATGATTACTATGATTGCGTGTGTCCCTCAGCAGTCCCTCTCCTGGCCCTTATATTGGGAGCCAGGTCTCGAGAGATCTGTCCGGGTACGACTAGGTTACAAAGAGTTCTAAGTCTAAACTTTCCTTGTATTCTTCGTCTTCTTGTCTTGTTCTTCAAGAATTCTTCTTAGGAATCGACGTAGCGGCCCACCTGGCCATCGAGTGCCTTCATGGGCCCCCGGTTGGGCCGCAAGAGGTAGTGCAACATTAGTTACCCGAAGGGTAATGCCCACATCAATCCGTCTTCATCAATGTTGTCATCAACAACGTTACCGCTGCGATGACAACTGCTACACGTCCACCAGATCGGTACGTGTGATATATCCTGATGTGTTTACCGCTGACTGTTGTACCGTATGCACTACTGATGCTCATGTTGCTTAATGCATTTATTATGTTTGAGCTTCACATGTTAGTAGTAGTTGTAGTCATGTCTTATATTCTGGAATTAATCATGGAAATTGTGCCTAATTATCCAACAATCCAAAAAAACTAATTATAGGCAATTTGCTGAGTTAACTATGGCTGATTTTGCTAATGCGATGATGCCAGATAAGTTTACCGGTGTGCACTTTAAGAGGTGGCAAATCAAGACCATGCTTTGTCTTACTCATCTGAAAGTGTACGAAATTAGTAAGGGCGTACCCAAACGAACTGTATGTGATGAAGATCAGAAAAAATTCAAGGAACCTAATACTCGTTCGTGTGACGTGTACATGCACATAACATACGAAGAATAGCTATGGGATGCATTAAATGCTAAATTCGGTGCAACCAATGCAGACAGTGAAATGTACATCATGGAGAGCCTCCATGACTTCAGGATGGTGAACAACCGTTGTGTAGTTGAACAAGCTCATGAGATACAGTGCATTGCAAAAGAGCTCGAACTCCGTAAGTGTGCCATACCTGACAAGTTTATTGTTGGATGCATTATTGCGAAGTTTTCCCCTTCAGGGAGGAACTTTGCTACAACTATCAAACACAAGAGACAAGAGATATCGGTTGAAAACCTAATATCATCTCTTGATGTTGAGGAGAAAGATTGTTCTAAGGACACTACTGAGAAAGGAGAGGGTCAATCTAGCGCCAATTTGGTGCAGAAGAAACCCTATGGCAATGGCAAAGGGAACAAAAAGTCTGCCTTCAACAAGCTTGTAAAGACTACAACCTTCAAGAAAAAGAAGATAAACAAAGCAGAACTGAACTGCTTTAAGCCTTTAAATATGGAGAGGTTGGACACTTTTCTAAGGACTGTCTAGAACGTGCAGACCGCAAGAACATGACGAAGAGTGTCAATGTTGTGACCGTTAGCAATGCTGATGGCTGGGTACAATAATGTATTGGATGTTCTTTCGGTATTTTAATCTCCATGTTGTTGGATTGATACGGGCGCTAATGTTCATGTGTGTGCTGACATCGCTATGTTCACTTCTTACCAGGTCGCCCAGGGTTATTCCGTCTTAATGGGGAATTGGTCACATGCTTTTGTTAATGGTGTTCGCATGGTAGATCTAAATTTCACTTCTGGGAAGAATGTGCAAATGAGGAACGTGCAACATGTCCCTACTATGAACAAGAATCTTGTTAGTGGCTCCCTTCTATGCATAGATGGCTTTAAGGTTGTGTTAGAGTCGAATAAAGTAGTTTCTTCCAAGTTTGGAAAATTTATTAGTAAAGTCCATGAGTGCGGAGGCTTTTTCTGCTTTTCACTTTCAGATTTTAGTAAGTCAGTGAACCATATTGCTGGCAGAGTTAATGATGATACCAGTGTTTGGCACTCTCATCCGTGTCAATTTAATTTTGGTTTAATGTCTCGTCTATCCAGTATGAGTTTTAATTCTAAATTTCACTATTGTCGAAGGTTCTAAATGCCATAGTTGTGTGCAATCAAAGCAACCTTGAAAGCCTCACAAGGCATCCGAGGAGAGAAACTTGGCGCACCTCTAGAACTCATACATTCTGACCTATGCGAGATGAATGGTGTATTGAAAAAAGGTGGAAAGGGATATTTCATGACATTGATCGATGATGCTACTAGATTCTGCTATGTTTATTTGTTGCAAACTAAAGATGAAGCTTTAGACTACTTTAAAATTTATAAGGCCGAAGTTGAAAATCAACTAGAGAGAAAGATCAAGCATCTTAGGTCATATCATGGTGTTGCATATTTTCCTAAAATCTTTGAGGAATTCTGTGAGGAATATGGTATTATTCATGATAGGACACCTCCCTACACGCCCCAATCAAACAGGGTTGTCGAGAGGAAAAACCGCATGCTGACTGACTTGGTGAATTCCATGTTGGCCACTGTTGGTTTATCAAAGGCATGGTGGGGGAGGCTTTGTTGACTTCGTGTCATGTCCTGAATATGGTTCCTAACTATAATAAAGAGAAAACCCCTTAAGAGGAGTAGGTTAGGGAAAACCCATCCCTTTGATATTTGCGCACATGGGGGTGTTTGGCGAAAGTCAATATTCCAATACGAAGAAGCGCAAAGTCGAATCGAAGACAGTGGATTGTATGTTTCTAGATTATGCTGCGCGAAGCTGTTATCACCGGATTTTGGCCAAATCAGGAGATGGGCCGTAATTGAGATGGGCTTGGAGGATATACACGTGGAGCGTCTCTGAAGCGGCCTTGCACGAGAGTTTGGGCTAGATTGCCCGTGTATCTGTACATTATAGTAGATTGCATCTTAGTTTAGAATTAAGAGATAGAGTTTAGCTCGTACACGGTTAGGTGTATTCCAAAGATAGAAAGTCTACGGACTATAAATATGTACCTAGGGTTATTGAGAAAGGAGGACGACCACGTTCACAACAAACACAATCTAGGCGCATCGCCACCCCTTGTTTCGAGGGTTTCTTCCGGGTAAGCATCATGCTGCCTAGATCGCATCTTGCGATCTAGGCAGTACGGGTTTATTCGTTATCTGGTGTTACTCGTTCTGAAGCCTTGTTGATGGCGAGTAACACTACTTATCGTGGATGTTATGGGGCTTGCATCGTTGTTCTTCTGATATGCTTGCTTAGCTATGCTGCCCATCGATGTCTAGCCGTCCTTACACCTATCTTAGGTGTAAGGGCGGCATCTTGCTTCATCTTTATTTAGTAGATTTGATCTGTTATAGTTGCTCCTTGTTCTGCAAGGATTGGTTTGATATCCGTATGGTTAGGCCTTGCAAACGGGTTGAACGATCCGGTAGTGCGCTAGGTATGGCTTACCGATCCTAGAAGGGATGTTCCGGGAATCGACGCTATGTTGGTTTTTAGGCCTCTTTTAGGGTTAGTTTTCCACCATCTTTCGTATCTGTTAGGCTCAACTACGTGTAGGATGCTCCGGTTATACGGTGAAAACCCTAAACTGTCGTAGATCGATTTAGCTTAATATTAATGAAGCAGGACACCCATGTTATTGCAAAATCTAACATGAACCATGGGTCAATCGGCTCTTTGAGCCGATGAGCAGGGTAACCTGAGAGCCGATCGAGGCTCATTTAATGTTTACGTGTCTACCATGCAGGAAACTAATCGAAGCGATCCAACACCTTCCTGACCAGGTATAGGTCAGGTGGCACGCCCTTGCAACCGCCAGGACTTGTGCCAGAGCATTGCGGGCCGTCGACCGAGGGACCAGGGCCCACTAGCCGTCTTGGAAGCCTCCCGGCTCTTCGTGTTGTTCGTCGCTGCTCGCCGGTGGGTTTTGGCAGGCAACACATTCTGGCACGCCCGGTGGGACAATCTGCAGCAACCACGTCAACATCTGCAGCTAAGATGTCGGACGAACCAGTCAAGTACGAAGATCTACCTGAAGAGCACAAGAAGAAGTATGATGAGCTTAAGGCTCTCTTCGAAGCCGATCTCATCGGCTCTTTCGAGAAAACCCGTTCACATGGCATTAGGTTCAAAGGATTCACACCCGAAGGCGTGCTCGATGGAGTAGATCTGTCTCTTCCTTCGGAGGAGCGCACCAGAGCCCTGCGCCAGGAAACCAATTATATGGTGGCTCATTCTCTACATCGTCATTCTGAGAGCCTGGTGAACGATTTTGAGCATGTTGCGCTTCGTGTGGTTCAGGAAATCATGAAGCATCAGTATTCTCCGTCAGGACCTACCTTAGGGACTCACCAAGGAGAAGTACCGTTCCACACCAGACCACAACTGCCATTCGCGCTTGCAGCTCCACAGCAACAAGGTTCACCGGCATATGTCGTCTACAAGGGGTGAGGTGATCCTGGCGATTACCAATTCTTGTATGAGCCGCCCAAAGAGATCCCACATGGATACGTGTGTACATACGTGCCGGACTGCAACAACTGGGCGCACACGAACCAGATTACAGCAGGAGGGATTGCTGGAGCAGGAGGGAGTTCTGGAGCAGACGCGGAGAAACAGGCGTGGATAGCTAAATATGCCACCGGAATGAGTCATGAAAGCTCAACCCCTGCAGCTCATACCGTGGATCAAATCAGTGCAATCCTGAGAGACCAGTTTGGTATCCTGCCAAAGAGGAGAACAATCGGCTATTCCAAGCCGTATCCCAACGAATACGACCTGATCCCGCTGCCACCCAAGTATCGGCTCCCTGACTTCACAAAGTTCAGTGGATCAGAAGGGTCTAGCTCAATTGAGCATGTGAGCCGATATTTGGCACAGTTGGGCATGGTTTCAGCATCAGACCCGCTACGTATAAGGTTCTTTGCGCAATCTCTCACGGGTCCAGCTTTTGGGTGGTACACCTCGTTGCCACCGGATTCAGTCCGGACATGGAAGCAACTGGAAGAGCAGTTTCATGTACAATATCACTCAGAAGCTACCGAAGCTGGCATTGCCGATCTAACGCAGGTGCGGCAAAGGCGGGGAGAGACGGTGTCTGAGTACATTCAGCGTTTCAGAACTGTCAAGAACCGATGTTATTCGGTTCGTTTAACTGAGAAAGAAGCAGTCGAGCTGGCCGTGGCAGGCCTCGCAGCGCCGCTCAAGGATCTGACTTTCCAAGTGGACTACAATTCACTGACGCATTTGGTCCAAAAACTGACATTGTATGAGCAGCGCCACCCAGAACTATACCAAGACAAGTTCAAGCGCCCGATAGTCCTGGTCGAGGCAGAAGAAGCTGAAGAATCTGCAGAAGATCAGGAAGTCGCCGTGGCTGAATGGGCTCGGGGGGCAGGACCCGTGTCCTGCAAATGGGTGAAACAACCAGGGCCTGCAAAAGGGTTTGACTTTGATATAAGCAAAACTGAGCAGATCTTCGATTTGCTGCTGAAGGAAAAACAGCTGAAGTTACCCGAAGGCCATAAGATCCCTACGGTGCAAGAGTTGAACGGGAGACCATACTGCAAATGGCATAACACGTTTACCCACGTCACCAACGACTGCAAAGTGTTGCGTGGACAGATTCAAATGGCAATAGAACAAGGCCGATTGATCTTCGGCCAGTTTGCCATGAAAGTGGACATGCAACCGTTCCCTGGCGTCAACATGGTGGAGCTCAATCACTCCACGGGGTGCGAGCCAGGTTTCTCATTCGAAGTTAACATGGCAGGGCCTGTAGAACGCCATGGCAA
The DNA here is from genome assembly GCF_019359855.2 of Lolium perenne. Classification (NCBI taxonomy): domain Eukaryota; kingdom Viridiplantae; phylum Streptophyta; class Magnoliopsida; order Poales; family Poaceae; genus Lolium; species Lolium perenne. The sequence continues at coordinate 92,415,951 of NC_067250.2, read as the reverse complement.
GGCTAAAGAAGAAAGCAGTCACTCTCGTGGCAAGGATAAGAAGGAGGCCGATCCACGCGACCGGCCCCAATATGATAACAGACGATACCTCACCGAGGAGGAAGTGAGAAGCGTGCGGTACCAACGACCACTATCCGCGCATCTCCTTAACAAATATGAGCACCAGTACGACCGACGCCAGTGGTACGACGTAGATGACAACAGACATCGTCGGTCAGATGCAGACAACAGAAAACATCGTCGACATGATAGAGACGACGAAGGATATGAACGCCGCGCTAAAGGAAGGTCAAGAGAACAGGAAGACATGGACAGGCACTGGGATTGTCCTTTCTTTAAGCACTGCTGGGACTCAGGAATGAGCCGATTGCCCACAATCGACAACTGCCCAGAATGTAGACGGCAGAGGAAGGACACAAGTGAGGTTTCAGTGTTCAAGCGTCTAGGGCCTCTCCCATCTCAGAGCAGACGAGCTGAGTCACCTCGAGATGAAGACTTCGAGGAGTCAGAAGATGAAGAAGAAGATAGGTACCACCGGCCAAGGTGGTGCCCTGATGGACTCAGTCATTCCCAGAAGCGTAGGGTTCAGCGGCTACGTAACTTGGAGGAAGCCGAAGCGCAGTACCTGTACACGTTGAGGAAAGCACGGCCCGATCTGGCCGTGAAAATTCAGCAGACATTGAAGACGGAGGCGCGGCCACATAAGAAGGAATGGCGCCCAAGCAGACAAAAGCCGATGCAAAGACATCGGCTAATACAAACATGGTGTTCATACTCCCGTCAGAGTTTCATGCTCCAGGAACTGAAGAAGTGCCAGTGGCACAGTTTGACTGCGGTCCACGGCCAGTTATCTTTGAAAAACCGCGAGAGAGGAGCTACAGGCACTTGAAGGCCCTGTACCTAAAAGGTTATATCAATGGGCAGCCTGTCAACAAGATGTTGGTTGACACGGGAGCGGCAGTCAATATAATGCCATACTCCATGCTACGGCGTTTGGGACGCTCTAACGAAGATCTGATCAAGACCAACGTCACACTAAGCGATTTCAACGGCCAAGCATCAGAAGCACAAGGCGTTCTGAACGTAGATCTAACCATAGGCCGGAAAACCATCCCTACGTCGTTCTTCATCGTCTACAGCAAGAGCACCTACGTTGTCCTGCTAGGGAGGGATTGGATTCACGCCAACTGCTGCATTCCATCTACAATGCACCAATGCCTGATACAGTGGGATGGAGATGAAGTGGAGGTCGTGCATGCAGATGATTCGGTCGAGGTCTCCATAGCCGGCATGAATATTTGGGACTCGGAAGACCAAGAGCCTCTCTCTGGAATCAGTTTGGACGGCTGTGATCGCATCGAGGTTTCAAAAAATGGGGTGAGGCTGGTCTTATCCACCGGCCTGACGGAGTAGCAAGAACAAAGTCAGTAGACGTACGTGGCAAGGCCGATCCCTGCGATCGGCCCCAAAAAATAAAAAGCAAGGATCTCACCTTAAGTATGTCACGTAGTGGGCGTAGAGCACAAATAAGTTGTAAACCCTCATTGAGAAAGGCAATGGAAAAGGAGGCCGATTCAGGCAATCGGCCCATATTATCCTCACCATATGTTTTTCCTGTGTTCAGCATCGATCTAGCAGGCGACGGAAAGCTAGGGTATGAGTTTACATCAGCTGATGAGCTAGAAGAGATTGACATTGGTCCTGGGGATAAGCCACGACCAACATTTATCAGCAAAAAATTAGATCCGCATCTGAGGAGCCTGATGATAGCTTTGTTGAAATAATACCCAGATTGTTTTGCATGGGATTACACAGAGATGCCAGGGTTAGACAGGAGCATCATTGAGCATCGGCTCCCTCTGAAGAAAGGATTTCGGCCGTTCCAGCAGCGAGCACGACAGATGAAGGCCGAAATTCTGGTAGAAGTCAAGAAAGAGATCGAGAAAATGCTGAATGCCGGATTCATCAGGCCATGCAGGTATGCTGAGTGGATTTCTAACGTCGTACCTGTAGAGAAAAAGGACGGCCGATGGCGTGTCGCCATAGATTTTTGGGATCTCAACAGCGCCACTCCAAAGGATGAGTACCCAATGCCGGTAGTAGAGACATTGATCAATGCAGCTGCTGGTCATAAGGTTCTAAGTTTCATGGATGGCAATGCCGGCTACAACCAAATTTGTATGGCTCCAGAAGATATACACAAGACTGCATTCAGAGTACCAGGCTCGGTGGGCTTGTTTGAGTATGTAGTCATGACATTTGGGCTGAAAAATGCCAGCGCAACGTACCAAAGAGCCATGAATTACATCTTTCATGATCTGATCGGCAAATTGGTGGAGATTTACATTGATGATGTGGTGGTCAAGTCTGTTGCAGTGGAAGGGCACTTGGAGGATTTGCGGCACGTCCTGGACCGAACTAGAAAGTTCGGACTAAGAATGAATCCAAAGAAGTGTGCTTTTGGTGTGACGGCCGGTCAATTCTTGGGTTTCTTGGTTCATGAACGCAGAATTGAGATCGGCCTGAAAAGCCAAGAGGCAGTGCGAACAATGAAGCCACCTACCACGAAGAAAGAACTCCAGTGTCTCATCGGCAAAATCAACTTCGTCAGAAGATTCATCTCCAACCTGTCAGGGCGAATCGAGCCGTTCATGGGCTTGGTGAAAATTAAATCTGATGAGGAGTTTCACTGGGGGGCAGAGCAACAGCAAGCATTTGACGAGATTAAGGAGTATCTAACGAAGCCACCTGTGTTGGTTCCGCCACAGCAAGACAGGCCATTCTACATTTACTTGTCAGTAGCCGACACCTCCATCGCCTCGGTGGTGGTGCAAGTTTATGATGGTCTGGAGAGAGTGGTTTTCTACCTCAGCAGAAGGATGTTGGATGCAGAAACGAGGTACCCTGAGATCGAGAAGTTGTGCCTCTGTTTGTTTTTCACCTGCACCAAGATTCAGCACATCTTGCTGTCAGCAGAAATTATCGTCATATGCAAATCGGATGTCATGAAGCATATGTTGTCGGCTCCTGTGTTGAAAGGCCGACTTGGTAAATGGATGTTTGCGTTATCGGAATTTGATATCCGGTATCAACCTGCGAAAGCAGTCAAGGGACAGGCGTTGGCCGATCTTATTACTGAACGGATAAACACTGATGTAGCAGCACTGACTGTACGTGCATGGGCCATGTTCTTCGATGGATCGGCCTGTGAGGATGGTTGCGGCATCGGTATTCTACTCGTGTCGCCTCGGGGGGCAACATATTCCTTCTCCATCAGGTTATCTACCCCTTGAACCAACAATGTCGCTGAGTATGAAGCAATATGCAAGGGAATGGAGTTGCTATTTGAAGCCGGGGCAGAAGCAGTAGAAATTTTTGGAGACTCCAAATTGGTGATTTCCCAACTCACGGAAGAATACAAATGTGAGAGCGAGTCGCTCTTCCCATTATGGATGCAATGCCGTGAGCTGATGACACAGTTCAGGTATATAAATTTCAATTGGATCCCAAGGTCGCAGAATACCGAGGCGAACGATCTCGCACAGATGGCATCATGATACAAGGATGTAGCAGATGGAACCGATGTCCAAGTGCAGTTCATGGAACCAGATGACTGGAGAGTCGATATTTTCAATTACTTGAAAGATTCGGCTCGGGGGGCACCTAAACGGATAAGATACAAGGCCATGAAGTACGTCCTAATTGGGGACGACATGTTCTACAGGACGTTGGAAGGGTTACTTCTCAAATGTTTGGGACCAGCCGAGTCCAATCAGCTCTTACATGAGGTACATGAAGGTGCCTGTGGAACGCATCAATCGGCTCATAAGATCAAATGGCTGATCAGGCGATCGGGATTTTATTGGCCCACCATGCTTGAGGATTGTTTTAAGTACTATAAAGGGTGTCAAGCATGTCAGAGGTTTGGGAGTATTCAGATGGTACCTGCATCAGCGATGAACCCCATCATCAAACCTTGGCCATTTCGAGGTTGGGGCATGGATATGATCGGCAAAATTCATCCTCCATCGAGCAAAGGCCATGAGTGGGTTCTGGCCATTACAGATTATTTTACTAAGTGGGTGGAGGCTGTCCCTATGAAGTCAGTAGCATCCAAAGATGTCATCAGTTTCGTGAAGGAGCATGTCATTCATAGATTCGGGATTCCCCAGACTATCACGACCGATGGAGGTTCGGTTTTCGTTTCTAAGGAGCTTAGAAAGTTCTGCGAGGACACGGGAATCAAGCTGATCCGATCATCTCCATACTATGCTCAAGCAAATGGGCAAGCTGAAGCGTCCAACAAGAGCCTTATCAAGCTGATTAAGAGGAAAATTGACGAGTATCCTAGACGTTGGCACGAGGTGTTGTCAGAGGCTTTGTGGGCTTATCGCATGTCGTGTCATGGAGCAATAAAGACCTCGCCATACCATCTGGTCTACGGACAAGAAGCTGTGTTGCCCTGGGAAATCACGGCTGGCTCGAGACGGACTACGTTTCAGAATGATTTAACAACTGAAGAATATGCAGCCCTGATGAGTGACAGCATTGAGGATGTAACAGAACTCAGATTATGGTCGCTTGAGAAAATCAAGGAAAACAAAGCCAAGGTAGCTCGCGCATATAATAAGAAGGTGAGACCGAAGGAGTTCCACATTGGTGATCTGGTATGGGAAGCTGTGTTGCCGTTGGGGACTAAGGATAAAGCGTATGGTAAATGGTCTCCAAATTGGCACGGGCCGTACAAAGTCGACCAAGTTTTAAAGGGGAATGCATACATGCTCGAGCAGTTGGATGGGGTGAAGTTCCCAGTGGCTGTCAATGGCCAGCATCTCAAGAAGTATTTCCCAAGTATGTGGGATGATGGACAGTGGGATATGGGGGCCGATGCATGAAATCGGCCGATAAAAAGAAATATATGTGCAAAGCAACAGGATGCTAGGTACCGCCGATGCACAGACATCGACTTGAGAACAAAACAGCCGATGCACAGCCATCGACTCTAGAGCTACAGAATATTGTGAGCAGGTATCAAGTTATCATCTGAATTTTGGGAATATCTGCTTGAACCTGTCTAATTTGGTTATCGGGTTAGCCTTATGGGCGTTTGATGGTGAAAGACCGATACGCTGCTATCGGTTCTTGGTGCGTTGACCTACTTTGACAATCGGAAGATTAGAATTGGACAATTGGAAAATCAAATTGGAGGAACATTCTCCATTGATTAAAAGAAAGATTTTACAAGGAAGAGCCGATGGCTCTCAAAAGGATCGTCCGATGCCTAATGCACTACCACTACTAGCCTGCACTACTCCCAAATCTAAGGGCCGTCGCTGCCCTTGTCGTCACCGTCCTTGCCGTTGTCGGCGCTGCTGCCGGCGGCGTCCTCGTCGCTGCTGATGAAGCCGCTGGCAGGAGCTTCGTCCTCCTCCTCATCGTCGCCGTCATCGTCATCCGACCCGGCGCGGAAGCGCTTGGCCGGTGGGTACTCCGCGGAGGAGGAGTCCTCCTCCGTTTCTTCTTCCTCTTCGTCGGAGGAGAGGTCTGCCTCCCATGAGAAGAAGTCGTCGTCGCTTGCCACCTCCAGCTCCCCGTCAACGAGGAACTGGAGGTCTTCTTCCCCGTCGGTGAGGGGCTCGTCGCCCTCTGACTCGATGGAGGAGTCCCAATCCCTCGCGTAGAGCACAAATAAGTTGTAAACCCTCATTGAGAAAGGCAATGGAAAAGGAGGCCGATTCAGGCAATCGGCCCATATTATCCTCACCATATGTTTTGCCTATGTTCAGCATCGATCTAGCAGGCGACGGAAAGCTAGGGTATGGGTTTACATCAGCTGATGAGCTAGAAGATATTGACATTGGTCCTGGGGATAAGCCACGACCAACATTTATCAGCAAAAAATTAGATCCGCATCTGAGGAGCCTGATGATAGCTTTGTTGAAAGAATACCCAGATTATTTTGCATGGGATTACACAGAGATGCCAGGGTTAGACAGGAGCATCATTGAGCATCGCCTCCCTCTGAAGAAAGGATTTCGGCCGTTCCAGCAGCGAGCACGACAGATGAAGGCCGAAATTCTGGTAGAAGTCAAGAAAGAGATCGAGAAAATGCTGAACGCCGGATTCATCAGGCCATGCAGGTATGCTGAGTGGATTTCTAACGTCGTACCTGTAGAGAAAAAGGACGGCCGATGGCGTGTCGCCATAGATTTTTGGGGTCTCAACAGAGCCACTCCAAAGGATGAGTACCCAATGCCGGTAGCAGAGACATTGATCAATGCAGCTGCTGGTCATAAGGTTCTAAGTTTCATGGATGGCAATGCTGGCTACAACCAAATTTGTATGGCTCCAGAAGATATACACAAGACTGCATTTAGAGTACCAGGCTCGGTGGGCTTGTTTGAGTATGCAGTCATGACATTTGGGCTGAAAAATGCCGGCGCAACGTACCAAAGAGCCATGAATTACATCTTTCATGATCTGATCGGCAAATTGGTGGAGATTTACATTGATGATGTGGTGGTCAAGTCTGTTGCAGTGGAAGGGCACTTGGAGGATTTGCGGCACGTCCTGGACCGAACTAGAAAGTTCGGACTAAGAATGAATCCAAAGAAGTGTGCTTTTGGTGTGACGGCCGGTCAATTCTTGGGTTTCTTGGTTCATGAACGTGGAATTGAGATCGGCCTGAAAAGCCAAGAGGCAGTGCGAACAATGAAGCCACCTACCACGAAGAAAGAACTCCAGTGTCTCATCGGCAAAATCAACTTCGTCAGAAGATTCATCTCCAACCTGTCAGGGCGAATCGAGCCGTTCATGGGCTTGGTGAAAATTAAATCTGATGAGGAGTTTCACTGGGGGGCAGAGCAACAGCAAGCATTTGACGAGATTAAGGAGTATCTAACGAAGCCACCTGTGTTGGTTCCGCCACAGCAAGACAGGCCATTCTACATTTACTTGTCAGTAGCCGACACCTCCATCGCCTCGGTGGTGGTGCAAGTTTATGATGGTCTGGAGAGAGTGGTTTTCTACCTCAGCAGAAGGATGTTGGATGTAGAAACGAGGTACCCTGAGATCGAGAAGTTGTGCCTCTGTTTGTTTTTCACCTGCACCAAGATTCAGCACATCTTGCTGTCAGCAGAAATTATCGTCATATGCAAATCGGATGTCATCAAGCATATGTTGTCGGCTCCTGTGTTGAAAGGCCGACTTGGTAAATGGATGTTTGCGTTATCGGAATTTGATATCCGGTATCAACCTGCGAAAGCAGTCAAGGGACAGGCGTTGGCCGATCTTATTGCTGAACGGATAAACACTGATGTAGCAGCACTGACTGTACGTGCATGGGCCATGTTCTTCGATGGATCGGCTTGTGAGGATGGTTGCGGCATCGGTATTCTACTCGTGTCGCCTCGGGGGGCAACATATTCCTTCTCCATCAGGTTATCTACCCCTTGCACCAACAATGTCGCTGAGTATGAAGCAATATGCAAGGGAATGGAGTTGCTATTTGAAGCCGGGGCAGAAGCAGTAGAAATTTTTGGAGACTCCAAATTGGTGATTTCCCAACTCACGGAAGAATACAAATGTGAGAGCGAGTCGCTCTTCCCATTATGGATGCAATGCCGTGAGCTGATGACACAGTTCAGGTATATAAATTTCAATTGGATCCCAAGGTCGCAGAATACCGAGGCGAACGATCTCGCACAGATGGCATCCGGATACAAGGATGTAGCAGATGGAACCGATGTCCAAGTGCAGTTCATGGAACCAGATGACTGGAGAGCCGATATTTTCAATTACTTGAAAGATTCGGCTCGGGGGGCACCTAAACGGATAAGATACAAGGCCATGAAGTACGTCCTAATTGGGGACGACATGTTCTACAGGACGTTGGAAGGGTTACTTCTCAAATGTTTGGGACCAGCCGAGTCCAATCGGCTCTTACATGAGGTACATGAAGGTGCCTGTGGAACGCATCAATCGGCTCATAAGATGAAATGGCTGATCAGGCGATCGGGATTTTATTGGCCCACCATGCTTGAGGATTGTTTTAAGTACTATAAAGGGTGTCAAGCATGTCAGAGGTTTGGGAGTATTCAGATGGTACCTGCATCAGCGATGAACCCCATCATCAAACCTTGGCCATTTCGAGGTTGGGGCATGGATCTGATCGGCAAAATTCATCCTCCATCGAGCAAAGGCCATGAGTGGGTTCTGGCCATTACAGATTATTTTACTAAGTGGGTGGAGGCTGTCCCTATGAAGTCAGTAGCATCCAAAGATGTCATCAGTTTTGTGAAGGAGCATGTCATTCATAGATTCGGGATTCCCCAGACTATCACGACCGATGGAGGTTCGGTTTTCGTTTCTAAGGAGCTTAGAAAGTTCTGCGAGGACACGGGAATCAAGCTGATCCGATCATCTCCATACTATGCTCAAGCAAATGGGCAAGCTGAAGCGTCCAACAAGAGCCTTATCAAGCTGATTAAGAGGAAAATTGATGAGTATCCTAGACGTTGGCACGAGGTGTTGTCAGAGTCTTTGTGGGCTTATCGCATGTCGTGTCATGGAGCAATAAAGACCTCGCCATACCATCTGGTCTACGGACAAGAAGCTGTGTTGCCCTGGGAAATCACGGCTGGCTCGAGACGGACTACGTTTCAGAATGATTTAACAACTGAAGAATATGCAGCCCTGATGAGTGGCAGCATTGAGGATGTAACGGAACTCAGATTATGGTCGCTTGAGAAAATCAAGGAAAACAAAGCCAAGGTAGCTCGCGCATATAATAAGAAGGTGAGACCGAAGGAGTTCCACGTTGGTGATCTGGTATGGGAAGCTGTGTTGCCGTTGGGGACTAAGGATAAAGCGTATGGTAAATGGTCTCCAAATTGGCACGGGCCGTACAAAGTCGACCAAGTTTTAAAGGGGAATGCATACATGCTCGAGCAGTTGGATGGGGTGAAGTTCCCAGTGGCTGTCAATGGCCAGCATCTCAAGAAGTATTTCCCAAGTATGTGGGATGATGGACAGTGGGATATGGGGGCCGATGCATGAAATCGGCCGATAAAAAGAAATATATGTGCAAAGCAACAGGATGCTAGGTACAGCCGATGCACAGACATCGACTTGAGAACAAAACAGCCGATGCACAGCCATCGACTCTAGAGCTACAGAATATTGTGAGCAGGTATCAAGTTATCATCTGAATTTTGGGAATATCTGCTTGAACCTGTCTAATTTGGTTATCGGGTTAGCCTTATGGGCGTTTGATGGTGAAAGACCGATACGCTGCTATCGGTTCTTGGTGCGTTGACCTACTTTGACAATCGGAAGATTAGAATTGGACAATTGGAAAATCAAATTGGAGGAACATTCTCCATTGATTAACAGAAAGATTTTACAAGGAAGAGCCGATGGCTCTCAAAAGGATCGCCCGATGCCTAATGCACTACCACTACTAGCCCTGCACTACTCCCTAATCTAAGGGCCGTCGCTGCCCTCGTCGTCGCCGTCCTTGCCGTTGTCGGCGCTGCTGCCGGCGGCGTCCTCGTCGCTGCTGATGAAGCCGCTGGCAGGAGCTTCGTCCTCCTCCTCGTCGTCGTCGTCGTCGTCATCGTCATCCGACCCGGCGCAGAAGCGCTTGGCCGGTGGGTACTCCGCGGAGGAGGAGTCCTCCTCCGTTTCTTCTTCCTCTTCATCGGAGGAGAGGTCTGCCTCCCATGAGAAGAAGTCGTCGTCGCTTGCCGCCTCCAGCTCCCCGTCAACGAGGAACTGGAGGTCTTCTTCCCCGTCGGTGAGGGGCTCGTCGCCCTCTGACTCGATGGAGGAGTCCCAATCCCTCGCGTCCCAATACTCGGGGGCGAGAGCCTCGTATATGGCCATCAGATTGACTTCCGGCTCTAGCTCGCTGGAGGAGGAGGAGCGGAAGGAAAGGCCGGAAGAGGCAGAGGAGGAAGAGGAAGACATGGCTGCAGAGGGGTTTTTTTTGCCGATGGCTAGTACGGAGCAGGGGAATGAAGAGATGAACTGCTCGATGCGGTTAAATAAAGGGGATATAGTGGAGATTTAATGCTACGGCGGTTTCCGAGGACGCGGTGCCAAAACTGTCAATCGTGCAGAAGTTGAGAAGATAGGGCATCATGATGGAAAGATACTGAAGCGATTCTGCTCTGCCACGACGTGACCCTACGAAGAAAAACAGAGTGGTTTTGAAATTATCATTACCAAAACCAGGGGGGCATGTGTTATCACCGGATTTTGGCCAAATCAGGAGATGGGCCGTAATTGAGATGGGCTTGGAGGATATACACGTGGAGCGTCTCTGAAGCGGCCTTGCACGAGAGTTTGGGCTAGATTGCCCGTGTATCTGTACATTATAGTAGATTGCATCTTAGTTTAGAATTAAGAGATAGAGTTTAGCTCGTACACGGTTAGGTGTATTCCAAAGATAGAAAGTCTACGGACTATAAATATGTACCTAGGGTTACTGAGAAAGGAGGACGACCACGTTCACAACAAACACAATCTAGGCGCATCGCCACCCCTTGTTTCGAGGGTTTCTTCCGGGTAAGCATCATGCTGCCTAGATCGCATCTTGCGATCTAGGCAGTACGGGTTTATTCGTTATCTGGTGTTACTCGTTCTGAAGCCTTGTTGATGGCGAGTAACACTACTTATCGTGGATGTTTTGGGGCTTGCATCGTTGTTCTTCTGATATGCTTGCTTAGCTATGCTGCCCCTCGATGTCTAGCCGTCCTTACACCTATCTTAGGTGTAAGGGCGGCATCTTGCTTCATCTTTATTTAGTAGATTTGATCTGTTATAGTTGCTCCTTGTTCTGCAAGGATTGGTTTGATATCCGTATGGTTAGGCCTTGCAAACGGGTTGAACGATCCGGTAGTGCGCTAGGTATGGCTTACCGATCCTAGAAGGGATGTTCCGGGAATCGACGCTATGTTGGTTTTTAGGCCTCTTTTAGGGTTAGTTTTCCACCATCTTTCGTATCTACTAGGCTCAACTACGTGTAGGATGCTCCGGTTATACGGTGAAAACCCTAAACTGTCGTAGATCGATTTAGCTTAATATTAATGAAGCAGGACACCCATGTTATTGCAAAATCTAACATGAACCATGGGTCAATCGGCTCTTTGAGCCGATGAGAAGGGTAACCTGAGAGCTGATCGAGGCTCATTTAATGTTTACGTGTCTACCATGCAGGAAACTAATCGAAGCGATCCAACACCTTCCTGACCAGGTATAGGTCAGGTGGCACGCCCTTGCAACCGCCAGGACGTGTGCCAGAGCATTGCGGGCCGTCGACCGAGGGACCAGGGCCCACCAGCCGTCTTGGAAGCCTCCCGGCTCTTCGTGTTGTTCGTCGCTGCTCGCCGGTGGGTTTTGGCAGGCAACAGAAGCGTAGGATATAGATTTTTAGTAGTTAAATCTGAGGTAACTGATATACATGTTGATACTATTATGAAATCTCGTGATGCAACATTTTTTGAGAATATGTTTCCTATGAAAGATATGCATAACATTACTAGAATTTATACTGAGATAATTTCTGAATCTAGTACATTTGATGAGTATTTTGAACAATCACATGAGGATATTATTGAGAAGGATGACAATTAAGTTCGTACACGGAGCAAGAGATAGAGGCTTGCAAAATCCTTTGGTGATGATTTCATTGTGTACCTTGTGGATGATACACCCACGTCCATTGCAGAGGAATATGCATCTTCAGATACATACGACTGGAAAGAAGCTGTCCATAATGAGATGGACTCGATTCTTTCTAATGACACATGGGAGCTATCCGAACGACCCCATGGTTGTAAACATGTGAGCTGTAAATGGGCTGTTCAAGAATAAGCTAAGACCTGATGGTACTATTGAGAAGTACAAGGCACGACTTGTAGCGAAAGGCTACACATAGAGAGAAGGCAAAGATTACTTCAACACCTATTCACCTGTCGCTAGACTAACCACCATTCGAGTACTATTGTCCATGTCGGCCACCTATGGTCTTATCGTCCATCAAATAAATGTAAAGATAGATTTCCTCAATTAATGGAGAGTTGGAAGAGGAAATCTATATGGATGAGCATGATGGATTTGTAGTAAAAACTGAAGAAAAAAAGGTGTGCAAGTTGCTGAAATCCTTATACGACCTGAAACAAGCACCTACGCAATGGCGTGAGAAGTTTGAGAGGACTTTAACTTCTGTAGGTTTTGCTGTTAATGAGGCTGATAAGTGCGTTTACTATCATCATGGTGGGGCGAAGGTGTTATACTGTGTTTGTATGTGGATGGTATTCTTCTCTTTGGTACAAACATGAAAGTAATAAAACGAGGCTAAATCTTTCATTCCATGGTGAAGTTAGAGACGGAGAATGGCACTGAAATCGAGACCTGAGAACTAGTAATGGTGGTTCGAGTATTTGCGGCGATGAGGAACTTGGTTGATATTTCGGGGTGCGTGGCAGCAATATGCAAGTGGGGACGACAACATAGGTAAATTTCATTATCTTACCTCTCAGGGTTCAAGGTTTGGTCTTAATTGATTGTGTGTGACAATGGCCTTATTAAAGACATTGCTTTGAGGGCGGAGACTTTATCCAAGGTGAAACCTAAGATCTATGATCAGACGATAATAATGCATGTACATTGTTTTCTTCTTGAGAATGTTGCTTATGGAGAAGTCGGACTTGTGATGTTTTCTTAGGTGTTTGTGTTGCTGCAACAAGAACCAGAACCAGGGACTTTTTATTCATTTTTTTCTTTTTTTTATGGGTTGTGTGCATCTGTACTGCTATTAGGTTATTACATCTTTGCAAAGTTCAGGTGTAATTGTATATTCGTGATAATAATATATTATTTATCAATAAATAAATAAAATATAAGAGAGAACTCGTGCTTTTGTGGTGAGCAGAGAAAAGGCCTAGTCCTCGGGGAGTCAAACCTGCAGACAGATACAGTGGGAGAAAACGCGGGAACTAGTACTATTTCAGCAGCAATCTCTATGCGTTTGCGTTGATTGGGCGGCCACTACCTGGCAAAGCAGATAAAAACTCGAGTCTCCGTTCTCCTTCTCGACGCACCAGCAACACCACGACAGCCCACAGTAAAGTCAGAGGCTCAGAGCGAATCGAGCAGAGATCCTTTTGGAGGTAAACGGAGGAGTAGCAAACAAATCGAGCAATGCCGCGTCCTCAAGGCCCCGGTCCCGTCCGCCTTATTATAGCTCACTCTCAGTGACACTCTCACTCACATTCACTAGCTACACTCCACTCCACTCGACGCGCGCGCCGCGGAGCTGGCTAAGCCGTACCGTACGTGAGCCCGTGAGCCAGCACAGTACGGAGTAAATGCCGCCGCACCCATCTTCGTCGTCGTCGTCGTCGGCGGCCAATGTGGACGCGGCCGCCAAGGGCGTCAAGCTCGACCGGTACGCCAGCGGCGGCGGCCAGCTGATGCGGCGCGCCGCGAGCGCCAAGATCGTCTCCGCGTCCTCCCACCTCCTCTTCCGCGCCACCATCCTCGCCACGCTCGCCCTCGTCTGCCTCTTCGCCGTGCACTACCCCTCCCTCCTCTCCCACTCCTTCCGCCTCTCATCCTCCTCCTCCTCCTCGCCTCGGTCGAGGCCGCCGCACCGGAACCTGCTCGGGTCATCGTCGGCCTACGGTGGCGCCGCGTGGGAGCGGGAGGTGCGTCGGAGCGCCACGCCGCGGCGGGACGGGGGCATGTCGGTGCTGGTGACGGGCGCGGCCGGGTTCGTGGGCGCGCACTGCGCGCTGGCGCTCAGGGCGCGCGGCGACGGCGTGCTCGGCCTCGACAACTTCAACGCCTACTACGACCCGGCCCTGAAGCGCGCGCGGCAGCGCCTGCTGGCCTCGCGCGGGGTGGTGGTCCTCGGCGCCGACATCAACGACGCCGCCCTGCTCGAGCGCCTCTTCGCGGCCGTGCCCTTCACGCACGTCCTGCACCTCGCCGCGCAGGCGGGCGTGCGGTACGCGATGCGGGCGCCGCAGGCGTACGTGGCCTCCAACGTCGCCGGCCTCGTCGGCGTCTTCGAGGCCGCCGCCAGGCACGCCGACCCGCAGCCGGCGATCGTGTGGGCGTCGTCCTCGTCCGTGTATGGGCTCAACACCGACGCGCCCTTCTCCGAGGAGCACCGCACGGACCGCCCGGCGTCGCTGTACGCGGCCACCAAGAAGGCCGGCGAGGCCATCGCGCACGCCTACAACCACATCTACGGCCTCTCCATCACCGGCCTCCGCTTCTTCACGGTGTACGGCCCCTGGGGACGCCCCGACATGGCCTACTTCTCCTTCGCCCACAGCATCGTCGCCGGCAAGCCCATCACGCTCTTCCGCGCCGCCGACGGCACCGACGTCCGCCGCGACTTCACCTACATCGACGACGTCGTCCAGGGCTGCATCGGCGCGCTCGACACGGCCGGTAAGAGCACCGGCTCCAAGTCTGGCAAGAAGCGCGGGCCGGCGCCCCTCCGCGTCTACAACCTCGGCAACACCTCGCCGGTGCCCGTCACCCGCATGGTCACCATCCTCGAGAAGCTCCTCGGCAAGAAGGCCAACAAGCGCGTCGTCACGATGCCGAGCAACGGCGACGTGCCCTTCACGCACGCCAACGTCAGCCACGCCGCGCGCGACTTCGGCTACCACCCCACCACCTCCCTCGACGCCGGCCTCCGGCAGTTCGTCCAATGGTTCCTCAAGTACTACAAGATCGACCCCGCGAAGCTCGCCAAGGGCGGCAAGGTCAATGCCAGCGCCGGCAAGCCTACCAAGAGGAAATCAACGGGCGCCATGTCCGCGGCGTCATGAGGTGTCCCCGGCCCGGCACGGCCGTCCACCGAGCGTGTGTACTCTGCTCTCCTTGGAGGCTGGCAGTTGTCTTGCACAACTTTGCAGGTGCATCCCCATTGTTTAAGCCATTGTTGCTTCTCTTTTTTCTCCATGATGCAACCATGCTAGAGCTCAGTGGGAAGGGAATCATGGAGTTGGAAAGCCAAAGGAAACGGATTCCTTCTTCATAGCATACGCATACTAAACTATTTAGAGAAAAAGAGATTGGGTGGGTATAGGTAAGAAGATGACATGAGCCAATAAAGGAACCAGGACACAAGAAAGATGAAGTCACTGGCTTCCTTTTGGTTCAGGAGATTGTTTTTTTTCCTCAATTTTTACATATTTTTGCCATTCACTGTCTTGTTCTTGTTCATTTGTGGTTGACTGGTATCGTGATTTGTGAACTGTGAATGATCATGCACTCATGTCAAGAACACAAGAAGCTGTGGTGGATGTAAGTCCAAACAGTTTGCAGATTTCCAGACTGCCAAAAATATACTACTTTAAATCTTGGCGGTGGATTTGGTGCAATTTATTTCTGCATATGTATAAAATCTGTCCAGCTCTTTGGGTCTTTGTTCTCTGAACCAAACCATCTTGCTGCATGTGGAGTGTCCGTGACTTTTGCGTATGTTTGCTTCTAATTTATGTGGCAATATATGTGAGGTACTGATGAGGTTGGTGGCAGGTTGAGGGTGTGAATGAATTTGATTCAGCTTTGGACTTGGTGCTGATTCTTTCCCCGGTAGCATCACGCCAGCTTTTCGTACAGTGATGTTCCAAGAACAATGTTTCTTGCTAGTGAAATCTGTGGGAACAGTGTCTGAAACTGAACTAATGCAGATTCTAGTTAACCAGGCCGTCTGAATCCTCTGATGGCCAGGAATGATCTAACTGAACTGCATCGTACATCAGAAGCATTATGAACTTAGGATTCTTGCTAAACCCTATTAATCTCCATGGCATCTGCCCACTCTGATGCCTAGCATCATGCTCCAAGGACACGATTCCTGTCCTCACTTGCCTAACCTTCGCTCCTTGGATGGGCCATTCGATCTAGATAAGCCTGCATTTCGTACCATGCTGCTCCAAGGATGTGCCAAAATTTGAAAAGAAATGCAATGTATGCCTGCCCAAGCTAGTAGGACCACATTGCAGAGGATAATACAGCCCACCAGCATATATGTGAACACAGCTAAGAGGCCTCCGATAGTCTGAATTCAGAATGGTGGTGATGGAGAATGAAGAACAGATTGCAAAACCTGCCTGTCAGCTCACGGTTTTTCAGCATAGAGACAGCATTCATGATGAACAGGCCGCTGAGACGATCTGGAATTCCGGATCTGAATACCTCAAGCTTGACCTGTGTTGAAAAAAATTGTGGCTGGCATTCTTTGTACGCTTGTGCTGGTGCAGGGCTCTAGGCCAATCCCTTTATCAGTTGAACAAATTGAAGATGTTCTCAACTGCTTGTCTGGTTCAAGTCAAAAAGTTATAGTTGTTAATACAGCATTACTATCTGAATTTACTACTAGCACTACTTTACAACTAATAAATTTCGTACTCGGTGAGGGACTGATAAATGTAAAACGTCTGCTACCTCTTGACTACTCGAGCTGCATTGCTCAATACCCAGTACAGATAGTACTCCAACTTGTCTTGGCTGTTGCAGCTGGCTGCTGCTACCGCACCAAAAGTTTGGTCCCGAAGGACAACGATGAGCTGGAGAAGTTAGCAGTCTTTGACAGTTTGACTTGCATTCAGCATAAAGCTAGGCAGATATTGACCTCTTCCTGACCTAGGGTCCCATTGTGCCTCACCATTTGCACAAGTTGTGACCTGAGGTGAGTTGGGTGAGCTCCTTTGTTACTATTCACCTGCGAGTAAAATACATCAGGCATCACTGAACTCACTCCACACCCTTACCCGCCTCCATCATTGTACTCTGAATACGCACTGTACGGTCACTAAATACAGCTAAGAGGCGCATCGACGGTCACTGCGGGACGTAGAGTATCGTATTTGCTGATGTGGCACAAGGAGACCATGCAGATGCGAGCTCCTCTGGCCTTTTTACTTCTCCACCGAAAGGTAGTGGTGACGGCACATAAGATCGTTGAAGATCTTGACGGTGAAGTTGTGGGTACCTTGACAATGATGGAACGTCAAAAGGAACCCGGGCTCAAGGCCGTAGGCGAAGGAAAAAAAATTATTTCCAGTCATTGGTGAAGAACATGTGTCCTTCCTCGTCGAAGTACACCATCTGCCTCCATGTTCGTTGGCCTTTGCTGGACTCCTTCAGAGAGGCATGGTTAGACTCCTACCCAGCAATGGCCTTGACAAACTCCTCAGAGAGCTTCAGGTGCTCCAAAGTTTCCTCTCCTACAAAGACAAAGAACTCAAAGCCCGGTACCCCGAGCTGATCTTCCTTGGGGGAAACTCTAGAGGAGGAAAGAGAACCCGACTAGGGCCTGCCGCGCAGACTTGGCCTTGGACGTGCATATCCTGGAGAGGATGGTCGGGGGCATGCTCCTCGGCCACTTCTCCTACGGGCGCGACAGGGATGATCTTGGGTTTGTTCTTGCTGCAACATGGACGAGTGCACTCGCGCTTCTCCGCCACCCCGCCCACAACAGCAGAGGGAGCGATCTTCGGCTTATTTTACTACTGCGAAGACGCCCATGACCTTGCTTCATCGCCGCCTCTGGTGATTTCCCCATAGCTGAGGGTTGCAAGCGCGCAAGAATTAGGTTTTTAGGATTGCGGTGCCAATAAGATATACGGAGGAAGAAGAAGCTGCGAATGAAAGAAAGGATGTCCATATCCCCTCTTTTTTTCCGACGCCCTTTATAGCACTACAAAGGCAACCCTGCGCCATCCCGATCTACATCATCGACACGTGTCCCGCATCCACGATTGATGAGGACATCCCTACCAAACCACTACCTCCGTCATTGCAAGATGAAGAAGATGTTGCTGTGAAGCTCAAGTCCAATGAAGTCAGAATTGGACCTAAGACAAGAGTTCGTGCGAAGCTACTAAAACAACATGTGAACTTGTTCTTAAACGATACTTTGATTGATGAGAATTTTATACTCTCGACATGAAGACACCTCATGGACGCGCGAGGGAGGAGAGGGAGGCATGCGCAAGGGAGGAAGACGAAGTCCAGGCCGGCACTACGTCCGGCACGACCGGCTGCCACGCCGGCCGCCCGGCCCCACGGCCGGTCCAACCGGCTCCCACGCCGGATAAGCCCGGCGCCCGCCGGCTCCCGCGCCGGTGCCAACCGGGTGGGTGTAATGTACGTGTACGCCGGTTCCTAGCCCGGTCGACCGGCCCCCAGTCCGGCCGTGTCCGAGTCAGTCTCGGCCAGATCCCGATCTGGGTCGGTCATTATTGTATTTTCTCGACTTCTGGTCGTCCTGAACTCCTATATAAGTGCCCAGGACGCCAGCATAATAGGTTCAGATCACGTTTAAGATAAACCCTAGTTCATAGTTGATTGCTTTGCAACTCTATTGAAGCTATACACCAATTCGTATCGATCTGGTGTTTTGCTGCTGAAAGTTTGTGTGATCTGATGTTCCATTGGGAATTAGAAGGTTGCAATCTACCACTTCGTGGTCGGCGGCTACGTGCACAAGTGTGTGGAGTTGCGAATATCTTGCAGGATTGAGAGCTGTTGCATTGGCGACAAGGATCAATTGAGAGACTTCGTCAGCGTCATACAAGTTATCTCCACCTCCTCGTCGTGTTATTCTCCGCTGTGTTCATCGTGTGTTCATCATCACCACCGTGCTTACTGAGAAGATCGGGCAACTCCTTATCATCTTGGTATCAGATTTCTGCGTTTCCTCGGTAAGCCATCCACAATCCACCCCATAGTTGAGTTGTGAGTGTTTCCTATCCAGAAAAAGCCAAAAAAAAAGTTAGGGTTAGGGTTTGTCATAGCCTTAGATTGTATCAATTTCGAGTTTTAGTTGCTTTTCGTAGTTGTTTTTGTGTATCCTTTTCTTCCATCTAGTAGATTGTCTAGGGTTTGTGTCTCTACATCTTGTAGTTTATCATCTAGTGTTTGCTTTTTGTTGCTCCGAGTCCACATATCATACAGTTTGCTTGTTCCCAACCATAGACACAACCTTTCGATATAAGTGACTAGGAACTTCCCCATAAGAAACTAGTTTTACCGCTCGACAGGCTGCTCATTAGGGTTTCGGTGCTTTGCAATTTCTGTTGGCCGTGATACAAGGAGTTGAGTCATAAAAAAAGTGAAAAGAAGCAAAAAGAGCTACATAGCTGTGTGTGATAAATCAAAAATCAAAAAAATGTGAAGTGCTAGTAAGATCAAGTGAAGGCCTAGTTTACTTTTCTGCACCTGTAGTTGCGCAATCTTGTGCCCGTTCCGTTGAGGTTTGCTAGTGTCTCTCGAGTGCATTGCAACCTTTTCATCCATATAGTTGCATTGCCATATTTATCGCCTTGTGTGAGTATCATTGGTTGTTCTACGGTCAGCGCTAGAGCTTGTTATTGGTGCAAATAGGTAGCCTACCTACATCCCCACATATATTCTGCTTTATCGTGTCATTGTTCTTATACCCTTGATATTCGCTTCGCTACACCAGTGCACTAGTTTGTCAATACAAATTGGTAAGTGATACGTCTCCGACGTATCGATAATTTCTTATGTTCCATGCCACATTATTGATGATATCTACATGTTTTATGCACACTTTATGTCATATTCGTGCATTTTCTGGAACTAACCTATTAACAAGATGCCGAAGTGCCGATTCTTTGTTTTCTGCTGTTTTTGGTTTCAGAAATCCTAGTAAAGAAATATTCTCGGAATTGGACGAAATCAACGCCCAGGGTCCTATTTTGCCACGAAGCTTCCAGAAGACCGAAGAGGAGACGAAGTGGGGCCACGAGGCGGCCAAACCCTAGGGCGGCGTAGCCTGGCCCCTGGCCGCGCGGCCCTATGGTGTGGGCCCCTCGTGCCGCCTCCTGACCTGCCCTTCCGCCTACTTAAAGCCTCCGTCGCGAAACCCCCAGTACCGAGAGCCACGATACGGAAAACCTTACTGAGACGCCGCCGCCGCCAATCCCATCTCGGGGGATTCAGGAGATCGCCTCCGGCACCCTGCCGGAGAGGGGAATCATCTCCCGGAGGACTCTACGCCGCCATGGTCGCCTCCGGAGTGATGTGTGAGTAGTCTACCCCTGGACTATGGGTCCATAGCAGTAGCTAGATGGTTGTCTTCTCCCCATTGTGCTTAATTGTCGGGTCTTGTGAGCTGCCTAACATGATCAAGATCATCTATCTGTAATTCTATATGTTGCGTTTGTTGGGATCCGATGAATAGAGAATACTTGTTATGTTGATTATCAAAGTTATGTCTATGTGTTGTTTATGATCTTGCATGCTCTCCGTTATTAGTAGATGCTCTGGCCAAGTTGATGCTAGTAACTCCAAGAGGGAGTATTTATGCTCGATAGTGGGTTCATGTCTCCGTGAATCTGGAGGAGTGACAAGAACCTCTAAGGTTATGGATGTGCTGTTGCCACTAGGGATAAAACATTGGTGCTATGTTCGAGGATGTAGTCACTGATTACATTACGCGCAATACTTAATGCAATTGTCTGTTGTTAGCAACTTAATACTGGAGGGGTTCGGATGATAACCTGAAGGTGGACTTTTTAGGCATAGATGCATGCTGGATAGCGGTCTATGTACTTTGTCGTAATGCCCAATTAAATCTCACTATACTCATCATAATATGTATGTGCATGGTCATGCCCTCTTTATTTGTCAATTGCCCAACTGTAATTTGTTCACCCAACATGCTGTTTATCTTATGGGAGAGACACCTCTAGTGAACTGTGGACCCCGGTCCAATTCTCTATACTGAAATAAATCTACTGCAATATTGTTCTACTGTTTTCTGCAAACAATCATCATCCACACTATACATCTAATCCTTTATTACAGCAAGCCGGTGAGATTGACAACCTCACTGTTTCGTTGGGGCAAAGTACTTTGGTTGTGTTGTGCAGGTTCCACGTTGGCGCCGGAATCTCTGGTGTTGCGCCGCACTACATCCCGCCGCCATCAACCTTCAACGTGCTTCTTGACTCCTGCTGGTTCGATTAAACCTTGGTTTCTTACTGAGGGAAACTTGCCGCTGTGCGCATCACACCTTCCTCTTGGGGTTCCCAACGGACGTGTCAACCACACGCATCAAGCAAATTTCTGGCGCCGTTGCCGGGGAGATCAAGACACGCTGCAAAGGGAGTCTCCACTTCCCAATCTCTTTACTTTGTTTTTGTCTTGCTTAGTTTTATTTACTACTTTGTTTGCTGCACTAAATCAAAATACAAAAAAATTAGTTGCTAGTTTTACTTTAATTGCTATCTTGTTTGCTATATCAAAAACACAAAAAATTAGTTACTTGCATTTACTTTATCTAGTTTGCTTTATTTACTGTTGCTAAAATGGCCACTCCTGAAAATACTAAGTTGTGTGACTTCACAACCACAAATAATAATGATTTCTTATGCACACCTATTGCTCCACCTGCTACTACAGCAGAATTCTTTGAAATTAAACCTGCTTTATTGAATCTTGTTATGCGAGAGCAATTTTCTGGTGTTAGTTCTGATGATGCTGCTGCCCATCTTAATAATTTTGTTGAACTATGTGAAATGCAAAAATATAAAGATGTAGATGGTGACATTATAAAATTAAAATTGTTCCCTTTCTCATTAAGAGGAAGAGCTAAAGATTGGTTGCTATCTCTGCCTAAGAATAGTATTGATTCATGGACTAAATGCAAGGATGCTTTTATTGGTAGATATTATCCCCCTGCTAAAATTATATCTTTGAGGAGTAGCATAATGAATTTTAAACAATTAGATACTGAACATGTTGCACAAGCATGGGAAAGAATGAAATCTCTGGTTAAAAATTGCCCAACCCATGGACTGACTACTTGGATGATCATCCAAACCTTCTATGCAGGACTAAATTTTTCTTCGCGGAATTTATTGGATTCAGCTGCTGGAGGTACCTTTATGTCCATCACTCTTGGTGAAGCAACAAAGCTTCTTGATAATATGATGATTAATTACTCTGAATGGCACACGGAAAGAGCTCCACAAGGTAAGAAGGTAAATTCTGTCGAAGAAACCTCTTCCTTGAGTGATAAGATTGATGCTATTATGTCTATGCTTGTGAATGATAGGACTAATGTTGATCCTAATAATGTTCCGTTAGCTTCATTGGTTGCCCAAGAAGAACATGTTGATGTAAACTTCATTTAAAATAATAATTTCAACAACAATGCTTACCGGAACAATTCTAGTAACAACTATAGGCCATATCCTTATAATAATGGCAACGGCTATGGTAATTCTTATGGGAATTCTTACAACAATAATAGGAATTCACCCCCTGGACTTGAAGCCATTCTTAAAGAATTTATTAGTACACAAACTGCTTTTAACAAATCTGTTGAAGAAAAGCTTGGGAA
Organism: Lolium perenne; assembly: GCF_019359855.2. Classification (NCBI taxonomy): domain Eukaryota; kingdom Viridiplantae; phylum Streptophyta; class Magnoliopsida; order Poales; family Poaceae; genus Lolium; species Lolium perenne. The sequence goes on along the minus strand of NC_067250.2, from coordinate 92,393,543 downwards.
AATTGATATACTTGCTTCTAAAGTCGATAGTCTTGCTGCTGATGTTGATCTTTTGAAATCGAAAGTTATGCCTAATAGGGATATTGAAAATAAAATTGTTAATATAGCAAATACCATCCAAGTTAGAATTAATGAGAATATAAGATTAATGGCTGAACTGCGTGCTAGGTGGGATAGAGAAGAAAATGAAAAACTAGCTAAAGAGAAGAATGTACCTAAAGTTTGGACTATTACCACGACTAGTAATGCTAATGCTACACATGTTGCTGCACCTCCTACTATTAATAATAAAAGAATTGGTGTTAGCAATGTTTCCACTTCTAATGCAAAGCGCGAGAAACTGCCCGAAACTGCTAAAACTGCTGAAACTGCCTGTGATAAAACTGCTGAAATTTTTTCCAACATTGGGGATGATGATCCCATTGCTTTAGATTATAATGGTTTGAATTTTGATGATTGCCACATCTCTGAAGTTATAAAGTTCTTGCAAAAACTTGCTAAAAGTCCTAACGCTAGTGCTATAAATTTGGCTTTCACGCAACATATTACAAATGCTCTCATAAAAGCTAGAGAAGAGAAATTAGAGCGCGAAGCCTCTATTCCTAGAAAGCTAGAGGATGGTTGGGAGCCCATCATTAAGATGAAGGTTAATGATTTTGATTGTAATGCCTTATGTGATCTTGGTGCAAGTATTTCTGTTATGCCTAAGAAAATTCATAATATGCTTGACTTGCCACCGCTGAAAAATTGTTATTTGGATGTTAATCTTGCTGATCATTCTACAAAGAAATCTTTGGGGAAAGTTGATAATGTTCGCATTACCGTTAACAATAACCTTGTCTCCGTTGATTTTGTTGTCTTGGATATTGAATGCAATGCATCTTGTCCCATTATATTGGGAAGACCTTTTCTTCGAACTGTTGGTGCTATCATTGATATGAAGGAAGGTAATATAAAATATCAATTTCCTCTCAAGAAAGGTATGGAACACTTCCCTAGAAAGAGAATGAAGTTACCTTTTGATTCTATTATTGGAACAAATTATGATGTTGACACTTCGTCTCTTGATAATACTTGATACACACTTTCTGCGCCTAGCTGAAAGGCGTTAAAGAAAAGCGCTTATGGGAGAAAACCCATGGTTTTTACTACAATACTTTGTTTTTATTTTGTGTCTTGGAAGTTGTTTAATACTGTAGCAACCTCTCCTTATCTTAGTTTAGTGTTTTATTGTGCCAAGTAAAGTCGTTGATAGTAAAGTTCATACTAGATTTGGATTACTGCGCAGAAACAGATTTCTTTGCTGTCACGAATCTGGGCTGTTTTCTCTGTAGGTAACTCAGAAAATTATGCCAATTTACGTGAGTGATCCTCAGATATGTACGCAACTTTCATTCAATTTGAGCATTTTCATTTGAGCAAGTCTGGTGCCTCGATAAAATTCGTCAATACGAACTGTTCTGTTTTGACAGATTCTGCCTTTTATTTCGCATTGCCTCTTTTGCTATGTTGGATGAATTTCTTTGATCCATGAATGTCCAGTAGCTTTATGCAATGTCCAGAAGTGTTAAGAATGATTATGTCACCTCTGAACATGTTAATTTTTATTGTGCACTAACCCTCTAATGAGTTGTTCTAAGTTTGGTGTGGAGGAAGTTTTCAAGGATCAAGAGAGGAGTATGATACAATATGATCAAGGAGAGTGAAAACTCTAAGCTTGGGGATGCCCCGGTGGTTCACCCCTGCATATTCTAAGAAGACTCAAGCGTCTAAGCTTGGGGATGCCCAAGGCATCCCCTTCTTCATCGACAACATTATCAGGTTCCTCCCCTGAAACTATATTTTTATTCCATCACATCTTATGTGCTTTTCTTGGAGCGTCGGTTTGTTTTTGTTTTGTTTGAATAAAATGGATCCTAGCATTCATTGTATGGGAGAGAAACACGCTCCGCTGTAGCATATGGACAAGTATGTCCTTAGGCTCTACTCATAGTATTCATGGCGAAGTTTCTTCTTCGTTAAATTGTTATATGGTTGGAATTGGAAAATGATACATGTAGTAAATTGCTATAATGTCTTGGATAATGTGATACTTGGCAATTGTTGTGCTCATGTTTAAGCTCTTGCATCATATACTTTGCACCCATTAATGAAGAAATACATAGAGCATGCTAAAATTTGGTTTGCATATTTGGTCTCTCTAAGGTCTAGATAATTTCTAGTATTGAGTTTGAACAACAAGGAAGACGGTGTAGATTCTTATAATGTTTACAATATGTCTTTTATGTGAGTTTTGCTGCACCGGTTCATCCTTGTGTTTGTTTCAAATAGCCTTGCTAGCCTAAACCTTGTATCGAGAGGGATTACTTCTCATGCATCCAAAATCCTTGAGCCAACCACTATGCCATTTGTGTCCACCATACCTACCTACTACATGGTATTTATCCGCCATTCCAAAGTAAATTGCTTGAGTGCTACCTTTAAATTTCCACTCTTCACCTTTGCAATATATAGCTCATGGGACAAATAGCTTAAAAACTATTGTGGTATTGAATATGTACTTATGCACTTTATCTCTTATTAAGTTGCTTGTTGTGCGATAACCATGTTCACTGGGGACGCCATCAACTACTCTTTGTTGAATATCATGTGAGTTGCTATGCATGTTCGTCTTGTCTGAAGTAAGAGAGATCTACCACCTTATGGTTAAGCATGCATATTGTTAGAGAAGAACATTGGGCCGCTAACTAAAGCCATGATCCATGGTGGAAGTTTCAGTTTTGGACAATATCCTCAATCTCATATGAGAAAATTATTAATTGTTGTTACATGCTTATGCATAAAAGAGGAGTCCATTATCTGTTGTCTATGTTGTCCCGGTATGGATGTCTAAGTTGAGAATAATCAATAGCGAGAAATCCAATGCGAGCTTTCTCCTTAGACCTTTGTACAGGCGGCATAGAGGTACCCCTTTGTGACACTTGGTTAAAACATGTGCATTGCGATGATCCGGTAGTCCAAGCTAATTAGGACAAGGTGCGGGCACTATTAGTATACTATGCATGAGGCTTGCAACTTGTAAGATATAATTTACATGATACATATGCTTTATTACTACCGTTGACAAAATTGTTTCATGTTTTCAAAATCAAAGCTCTAGCACAAATATAGCAATCGATGCTTTTCCTCTATGGAGGACCATTCTTTTACTTTCATTATTGAGTCAGTTCACCTATTTATCTCCACCTCAAGAAGCAAACACTTGTGTGAACTGTGCATTGATTCCTACATACTTGCATATTGCACTTATTATATTACTCTATGTTGACGATTATCCATGAGATATACATGTTATAAGTTGAAAGCAACCGCTGAAACTTAATCTTCCTTTGTGTTGCTTCAATGCTTTTACTATGAATTATTGCTTTATGAGTTAACTCTTATGCAAGACTTATTGATGCTTGTCTTGAAGTACCATTCATGAAAAGTCTTTGCTATATGATTCACTTGTTTACTTATGTCATATACATTGTTTTGATCGCTGCATTCACTACATATGCTTTACAAATAGTATGATCAAGGTTATGATGGCATGTCACTCCAGAAATTATCTTTGTTATCGTTTTACCTGCTCGGGACGAGCAGAACTAAGCTTGGGGATGCAGATACGTCTCCGACGTATCGATAATTTCTTATGTTCCATGCCACATTATTGATGATATCTACATGTTTTATGCACACTTTATGTCATATTCGTGCATTTTCTGGAACTAACCTATTAACAAGATGCCGAAGTGCCGATTCTTTGTTTTCTGCTGTTTTTGGTTTCAGAAATCCTAGTAAAGAAATATTCTCGGAATTGGACGAAATCAACGCCCAGGGTCCTATTTTGCCACGAAGCTTCCAGAAGACCGAAGAGGAGACGAAGTGGGGCCACGAGGCGGCCAAACCCTAGGGCGGCGCGGCCTGGCCCCTGGCCGCGCGGCCCTATGGTGTGGGCCCCTCGTGCCGCCTCCTGACCTGCCCTTCCGCCTACTTAAAGCCTCCGTCCCGAAACCCCCAGTACCGAGAGCCACGATACGGAAAACCTTACTGAGACGCCGCCGCCGCCGCCAATCCCATCTCGGGGGATTCAGGAGATCGCCTCTGGCACCCTGCCGGAGAGGGGAATCATCTCCCGGAGGACTCTACGCCGCCATGGTCGCCTCCGGAGTGATGTGTGAGTAGTCTACCCCTGGACTATGGGTCCATAGCAGTAGCTAGATGGTTGTCTTCTCCCCATTGTGCTTAATTGTCGCGTCTTGTGAGCTGCCTAACATGATCAAGATCATCTATCTGTAATTCTATATGTTGCGTTTGTTGGGATCCGATGAATAGAGAATACTTGTTATGTTGATTATCAAAGTTATGTCTATGTGTTGTTTATGATCTTGCATTCTCTCCGTTATTAGTAGATGCTCTGGCCAAGTTGATGCTAGTAACTCCAAGAGGGAGTATTTATGCTCGATAGTGGGTTCATGTCTCCGTGAATCTGGAGGAGTGACAAGAACCTCTAAGGTTATGGATGTGCTGTTGCCACTAGGGATAAAATATTGGTGCTATGTTCGAGGATGTAGTCACTGATTACATTACGCGCAATACTTAATGCAATTGTCTGTTGTTAGCAACTTAATACTAGAGGGGGTTCGGATGATAACCTGAAGGTGGACTTTTTAGGCATAGATGCATGCTGGATAGCGGTCTATGTACTTTGTCGTAATGCCCAATTAAATCTCACTATACTCATCATAATATGTATGTGCATGGTCATGCCCTCTTTATTTGTCAATTGCCCAACTGTAATTTGTTCACCCAACATGCTGTTTATCTTATGGGAGAGACACCTCTAGTGAACTGTGGACCCCGGTCCAATTCTCTATACTGAAATACAATCTACTGCAATACTGTTCTACTGTTTTCTGCAAACAATCATCATCCACACTATACATCTGATCCTTTGTTACAGCAAGCCGGTGAGATTGACAACCTCACTGTTTCGTTGGGGCAAAGTACTTTGGTTGTGTTGTGCAGGTTCCACGTTGGCGCCGGAATCTCTGGTGTTGCGCCGCACTACATCCCGCCGTCATCAACCTTCAACGTGCTTCTTGACTCCTACTGGTTCGATTAAACCTTGGTTTCTTACTGAGGGAAACTTGCCGCTGTGCGCATCACACCTTCCTCTTGGGGTTCCCAACGGACGTGTCAACCACACGCATCAGTAAGCAATACTAATTCACTTTAGAGCTGTAAGATTTACCTTTCTTATCAGTTTTGAGTGAGTTGTGAGAGTACCACCAATTTTTTTTATTTAAGTGCACTAATCTACGGATCATGTCTGCTAGTGATGCTAAACTTGTTGACCAGAAAAAGAAGGATGGAGCTGATATTGTTTCTTGAAGGGAGTATGAAGCTCTTCGTAATGAGACGCGACGTAAATTCCGCGCACAGAGCAAAGGACTTACTACTGAAATTCAAAAGGTCACCGAGAAGCTTGATACAACTACTGAGACCGTCAATAGAATGCAAGTACAAGTGACGGATATTCAACACTCTATTCAAGCGTTGCGGTTAGCTGTTGAGAACCTGACCCAACAACAACAACAACCTGAAGAAGGGGACACTGTTCATGGAGATTTTGAAGAACAACCTGCTGCTGCTGGTCTTGGAGTTGGACGTGGTAACCATGGTCGTGGCGTTGTTTAAACTCAGAGATCGTCGTGTCCCTCCTCAACTGCAAGACGATGGTTTGGATAAGCTGAAGTTCTCAATCCCCAAATTTGAAGGAGGTCCTGATATTGAAGAATACCTCGCATGGGAGCTGAAAATTGAGAAGTTATGGCGCCTACATGACTATACTGAAGATAGGAAGATTAAGCTTGCTTTCTCAGAATTTGATGGCTATGCATTGCGTTGGTGGGATGGAGTTACACGTGCTCGTCAAGAAGATGGAGAACTACCAGTTCTTACATGGTGCGAGATAAAGGCAATCATGCAAGCTCGTTTCGTTCCCACTAATTATTTGTGATCTATATATGATAAGTTGACCCTCTTGAGACAAGGTGTTCTGATGGTTGATGCTTATTTCATGGAGATGGAGATGCTTATGCAGCGTGGCCGTGTCTGTGAGTCACTTGAGATGACAATGCAGCGTTTCTTCATGGTTTTAAGTATAATATCAAGGGCATTGTTCGTCATCACCGTTACACTACTATGAATGAGCTGCTACATCATGCAAGAGAAATTGAAGCACAGTTGGCTGAGAAGCGCAAATCAAAGGCCATGCTACCGGAGCTTGGCGCTTTACATCTAGGGCGCCACCATCTACGGCGTTGATGCCATCTTCGCGGCCCACAACGTTTCCTACTTCGTCTAGCAAGCCGGTCTCCAATGTGTCCAACACAAAGAAGCCCGAACCTACTACAAGTGGAAGTGGTTCTAGCATGTCTACAACGCTCAACCGTGATGTGGCTTGTCATACATGTGGTGGCATGGGTCACTTCAAGAGATATTGTCCTAACCGTAAGGTCATGATTATTAATGAGGACAATGAGTATGAGACTGGAGATGATGCTGATCCAAAAGCTCCAGAAGATGGTGATTATGACAGTGATGATATATATGCTTATTCGTCTGAAGCTCGCACTATTGTTGTGTCACAGTGTGCTCTTAATGTGCAGCCGAGTGCTTCTAATCAATGCTGCAATTTGTTCCAAACAAAGGCACTAGTTGGTCCTGATAAAACTTGCAAGGTCATTATTGATGGTGGAAGTTGTCGCAATCTAGCAAGCAAGGAGTTGTGTGCCAAGCTGAAATTGAAATATCTACCGCATCCGCATCCATACTATATTCAGTGGTTAAGTGACAATGGTGAGATGAAGGTTAACCACATGGTGCGTGTTGATTTTGCGATTGGACCGTATAAGGATTCCATTGATTTTGATGTGGTTCCTATGACGGTGTGTCATCTACTATTCGGTCGGCCATGGCTCTATAACCGTTATGTGCAACACAATGGCCGTGCCAATACATATCACTTGGAGTTCAAGGGCAAGAAAATTAACTTGCAGCCTATGCCACCACAGCAAATTATCAATGAATCTCGTCAGAAAGTTGAAGTGAACTTGGAGGATGCACCTATAGATAGGCGAGAGAATTGTAATGCCGTGAGTGATATAACGAAAAGTGAGAGAGTGAATTCCTTTGTTATATTGGCCACCAAAGAAGATATGAGAGAGTTTAGTGAGGAACCTACATCCATGCCTCTTGTGCTCATGTACAAGGGTGAGGTTTTGGTTTCTAATGACATGACCCCTATTTCTCTTGGTGTTTCTAATGTGTTGCAGGAATTCAACGACGTGTTTCCGGAGGAGGTGCCCACAAGATCGCCACCATTGTGTGGTATTGAGCATCAAATTGACTTGATCCCTGGCGCCTCGCTGCCAAATAGGGCGCCATACAGGACAAACCCCGAAGAGACGAAGGAGATACAGAAGCAAGTACAAGCACTACTCGACAAAGGTTATATTCGCATAAGCTTAAGTCCTTGGGTTGTTCCTATTATTCTAGTTCCTAAGAAAGAGGGTACATGGCACATGTGTCTAGATTGTAGAGCCATAAACAACATTACTATTCGATATCGTCATCCTATTCCCCGCTTAGAGGATATGCTAGATGAATTGAGTTGTGCTGTTGTTTTCTCTAAAATTGATTTGCATAGTAGTTATCATCAAATTAGGATGAAAGAGGGGGATGAATGAAAAACAACCTTTAAAACAAAATTTGGTGTATATGAGTGGTTAGTAATGCCTTTTGGTTTAAGTAATGCACCTAGTATTTTCATGCGATTAATGAACCATGTTTTGCGTGATTTTATCGGCAAGTTTGTGGTTGTGTACTTTGATGACATATTAATTTACAGCCACAATGAATCTGATCATACTATGCATATTCGATATGTTTTGCAAGTGTTGCATGATAATGAACTCTTTGGTAATCTTGAGAAGTGCACATTTTGCAAAGATAAGGTCATATTTTTGGGTTATGTTGTCTGTAAGCATGAACTAGAGGTAGATTCATCTGAGATTGAAGAAATTCAAAATTGGCCTACTCCCATGAATGTGAGTACGTCAAGTAAGGAGTTTTCATGGTCTTGCTGGGTTTTATAGACGTTTTGTGCCCAATTTTAGTACTATTGCTACACCTTTGAATGAATTGACTAAAAAGGGTGTTGCATTTGAGTGGGGCATCACCCAAGATCATGCTTTTCATGAACTGAAAAGATTGTTAACTTCTGCACCGTTGCTTGTACTTCCTGATTTCAATAAGCAATTTGAGATTCAATGTGATGCTATGGTATTGGAATTGGTGGTGTGTTGATGCAAGAGGGTCGTTCAATTGCATATTTTTCGGAGAAACTTTCTAGTGCTAAGTTGAACTATCCTATATATGGAATTGTATGCTTTAATTAGAGTTCTTGAGGTTTGGCAATATTATTTGTGGCAAAAAGAATTTATCATACATTCTGATCATCAAGCTTTGAAATATCTAAAAGCGCAATCTACCTTGCATAGGCATCTTGCTAAGTGGGTTGAGTTTATTGAGTCTTTTCCATATATTATTAAGCATAAGAAGGGAAAAGATAACATTGTTGCTGATGCTCTATCTAGGAAAAATATGTTGTTAACTCAACTTGATGTTAAAATTCCTGGATTAGAAGTACTATGTGATTTGTATGCCACTGATCATGATTTTGCTGAATCATATCGCTTGTGTGATATTGGTAAAGCATGGGAGAAATATCACATACATGATGGGTTCTTGTTTAGAGCTAACAAACTATGTGTTCCAGAATCGTCTGTGCGTTCGCTCTTATTGCAGGAATCATAATCTGGAGGTTTGATGGGTCACTTTGGGCGTGAGAAGACGCTACTCATGCTCGCTGATCACTTTTATTGGCCAAACATGAGGCAGGATATGGACAGGTATGTGAAGAGGTGCATTACTTGCAACAAGTCCAAGTCCAAGTTGAAGCCTCACGGTTGTATACCTCTTTACCGGCACCTACCACACCATAGGAAGATATAAGTATGGATTTTGTGTTGGGTTTTCCACGTACTAAGAGAAGCCATGATTCTATATTTTTGGTAGTGGATAGATTTGCTAAGATGTCACACTTTATTGCCTACCACAAGAGCGACGATGCGTCGCATATTGCTAACCCATTTTTAGGGAGATTATACATCAACATGGAATCCCGAAGACTATTGTTTCTGATCGTGATGTCAAGTTCATGAGCTACTTCTGGAAGACACTTTGGGGAAAGCTGGGGACGAAGCTACTTTTCAGCAGTACTTGTCATCCCCAAACTGATGGTCAAACTGAGGTGGTGAACCGAACATTGTTACAACTGTTGAGATCCATGATCAAAAAGAACTTGAAGGAGTGGGAAGATTGTTTCCCGCATGTGAAGTTTGCTTACAACATGGCGGTACATTCTACCACATAGTTGTGTCCGTTTGAGGTGGTGTATGGTTTCAAACCAATTACTCCACTTGACTTGTGTTGCCTCTACCCTTACATGAGAGAGTCAATATGGAGGCATCAGAGAGGGCAGATTTTGTACGGAAGATACACGTGAAGACTAAAGAGGTGATAGAGAAGAAATGCAAGAACAATGCTGCAAGGGCGAACAAGAAGCACAAGGAGCTGTTGTTCAAGCCTGGTGATATGGTATGGGTTCATTTTCACAAGGACAGGTTCTCGAAGCTACGGAAGTCCAAGTTGCTTCCTCGTGGTGCTGGTCCTTACAAAGTACTTGCCAAGATCAATGACAATGCATATGCTATAGATCTTCCAACTGATGAGTTTCGTGTCAGTAGTTCTTTCAATGTTGCTGATTTGACACCATATGACGGAGAAGACCTTGGAGCGTCGCGGTTGACGCCTTTTGAAGGGGGAGATGATGAGGACATCTCTACCAAACCACTACCTCCGTCATTGCAAGATGAAGAAGATGTTGTTGTGAAGCTCAAGTCCAATGAAGTCAGAATTGGACCTATGACAAGAGCTCGTGCGAAGCTACTAAAACAACATGTGAACTTGTTCTTAAACGATACTTTGATTGATGAGAATTTTATACTACCTAATTACTTTGACTTGTGTATGATCAGGTACGAGGATAAGGGAAGCATCGCACGAGGAGGAGGAGAACAGCTGGACATGGTGCTAGACATGAAGACACCTCATGGACGCGCGAGGGAGGAGAGGGAGGCATGCGCGAGGGAGGAAGACGAAGTCCAGGCCAGCGCTACGTCTGGCGTGACCGGCCGCCACGCCGGCCGGCCCAGCCCCACGCCCGGTCCAACCGGCTCCCATGCCGGATAAGCTCGGCGCCCGCCGGCTCCTGCGCCGGTGCCAACCGGGTGGGTGTACTGTATGTCCCCGCCCTTTCCCCGGTCACAGCCCGATCCCTGGCCCGGTCCAAACCGGACCAACCGGTTCCTGGCCCGGTCGACCGCCCCCCAGGCCGGCCGTGTCCGAGTCAGTCTCGACCAGATCCCGATCTGGGTCGGTTATTATTGTATTTTCTCGACTTCTGGTCGTCCTGAACTCCTATATAAGTGCCCAGGACACCCCCATAATGGCTTAGACAACGTTTAAGATAAACCCTAGTTCATAGTTGATTGCTTTGCAACTCAATTGAATCTATACACCAATTCGCATCGATCTGGTGTTTTGCTGCTGAAAGTTTGTGTGATCTGTTGTTCCATTGAGAATTAGAAGGTTGCAATCTACCGCTTCGTGGTCGGCCGCTACGTGCGCAAGTGTGTGGAGTTGCGAATATCTTGCAGGGTTGAGAGTTGATGCATTGGCGACAGGGATCAATTGAAAGACTTTGTCGGCATCATACAAGTTATCTCCACCTCCTCATCGTGTTATTCTCCGCTGTGTTCATCGTGTGTTCATCATCACCACCGTGCTTACTGATAAGATCGGGCAACCCCTTATCAACGATGACACGTGGTAGCACGGGAAGCAAACCGTCGCCCCGTTAACTCTGCTTCCACGAGAATCGAGGAATTACTGCATGGCGTGCTCTGTTTTTTGTGTGCGTTGTGTTGTCTATCAACCATTGCTGTCTCACGCGTCGGTTAGAATTCTGACGCGAGACCACATTGTTGCGTCCCATCAAGTGCGCAGGGCAACACTCGAGTGCACTATGATGTCATCCCTGATTCCATCAAGATACTTTATCGAATCCTCCAACATGAGTAGATAGGTGCATGACCTGAGTCAAGTACCTCCCCGGATGCCATGGTAAAACAAGCCTATGCCTGGATACAAGTACCCAAAGATAGCCTCGGGGGCTACTCCCATCGGAAGCGCTGGTCACCCACTCGATAAAGAAGACGACACACTTGTCCACTATGTCAACTCTCGCCCTCCACAACCCCATCAACTTCCAACATCTATAAATCAAGTACGGAGTCGGTAACTCCTTGACTGCCCAAATCGCATTTTGTTGCAAAGATATATTTGTCTGCCGCATTTACAACATGAAGATAAGACTCGTAGATCAAATCTGCCATTCGTGGGAATCACATCTGCATCGCTCTACCAGTCATTTTCCATGCTTACGGCATGATAAAATCCAGATGGACGCGTTGGGTTCCCTTTCACAAGTTGGAAGTTGATTTGATAAGACCTCTATGGCATGAGTCAAGTTGCCCCAAGCTATACCGCGTTCGAGTCCGGGACTAGAGCTTCAAGTAAGTTTGTTATTTTTTCCCAAGAGCAATTAGCTGGTCCCGATCTATCAAGGGTACGAGGCACATTACTCTATCACCCATATGTCATTAGAAAAGCACATATGATGTGGACCTAAAGTAATTCTAGGTTTGCAGCTTCACCTTATATACATGTCGGCTTCGACCGAGCTTATGACTTAGAGTCTCGACGCAAGTTTGTGCCCCCCTAGACACTCGAGGGCTACTAACGTGGGCATACCCTATTGGGCACCCACTGTTACCATACCCGGTGCAGTCCAGCTGGAGGCCCACGAGGCCCAATAAGCATTAGTGATTGCTAACGGAATTGAAGTCTAGGAACCTAGCGTGCGGGACAACGACAAGCCCCAGTCAAGGAATCTTTGAGTCATTTTTCTACCGTGTAACCGAACTGAATGGGGCACCTGAGAGCTAGCCTCCTTTATAAAGGGTTAGGAGGGGCCATCGGGGAGGACAAGAACCACACAATCTGAAACCCTAGATACGGTACACCCACAAAGCAATCTACATCGCCATAGCCATCAAGGCACCCCTATAATCTCTCTATTAATCAAGAACAGACAAGCAACACATAGGTTTTTTCCTCCGGGGTCCTAAAGTTGGGTAAGCCGTGTTCCCTCCACCAACGCACTCTCTTTCCTAAAACCCAAGCCCATCATCCATGGGCATTGTTGTGGTACCCCATGTCATCGTGTCCTTCTGACTGTGTTGATCCTAACTGACTTGCTTGGCATCAAGCCGTACTAGATATAGCTTGTATTTATTTGAACTTGTTATTAAATTTAAAAAAATCTACATTTCATTCTCAACAGAAAAGTACTTGAGTTGGTGTCACTTATCTCTCCCTTTGAGAGTCTAATTACAACTGGGTCTGCATTTCCCAAATGAGTTTCACCAAGAGCATGTACACGAGCATTGCTGCCGTAAATATGAACTGAACGTGAAGTAATGTTGATTCTAGTTTTGCGTGTTGTTTGAATCCTCTTGTAAACATGAATGAATTAATAGAATTGTGCAACTGAATCATATTTGTATAAGTAGTAATATGAATATAGGATTCATGATATTCATCTTCATGGCTAGTATTTCCTATGACCCATCTGCCACTCTAGTGCATCATGCTTGAATGACGATTTCTCTCCCCTCAGTTGCCTAGCATTCTCTCGACCAACCTGCATTTGATGCCATGGTGCTTCAAGCTTGTGTGCAAGTGTAAAAATCATGTAGTGTACTCATGCCTTCCGGAATGGTAGTTGCTTAGCGCAATATCATAGGTATATCATAGGTAAAATACTGATGTGGCGCCATATTTAACAATGAAATATACCGATGTTATATTTTAGCTAACATACAACATTTGCACACGATTATGGGCAAACAATTGGATCATAACATGCTAAGGTACAATGCATTAGAGAAGGCCATTGCATCTGAAGGGCCTAACTAGAGAAAATTATAAAGTTTCACCACAATTGGGGCTAGGGTTTAAAAAAACATAGGTCTGCCATAAACTTGAAACAAACTGCACAGGCAGATTTGTTAAGCCACACTAACCAAGATGACATGGAAAATGATAACAACCAAAGGAGAGGACCACCTATCACCTTCCTCTCAGAGTGTGCAATGCCATGAAGCTCCCCGCCAGCATTATTGACCCCCCAACTAACCGTCAAGGGACACCTCATGCTCACCACCCAGGAGGTGGGCCACCTCCATCCTCCTTCATGCTCCCCTACCTATCGCACCTACAGTCGGACCATAGCTCGTCCATCACCGATGCCATCCACCTCAACCTTGTTTGAATTTTTCTCCGCTAGGCCGCCGACCTCCAGTCTCTCCACCACGTCGCGGAATTGCGGCGGTGGAGCTCGTCCGTGAGCAGAGGCTTACTCCAGGAACCTTGGGAAATAGGCGAGGAGATATCCTATTGGGGCTACGGAAGAGCACCGATTTCGCTATCCCGGTGTGATAGAGGTCATGTCTACGATGGGGCCGCGTCTGTCGCATCATGCCGCACAACAGCCCTCCGCTACTAAGACTTTGGACGTGCCGTCCTCGTCGATACGGAGAAGCTTCCCCGTCTTTGTCGGGGTGACGCTCCTGACCTCATGCGAGTTGATGGTGAGGCATGGGAGGTGGGCCTGGGCTCTGGGATGCTCCTAGGGCTATCAACATGGGACAACGACTCTCGGGAGGTAGGATGTATTTTTTATGTACACCGGAAAATTTAAAAGAAGATCAATAGAACGGTCTAGAACCACGGTTCATTACACTGGGCCTCGTATTTTGATGGAATGACTATAGAACGGTCTAGAACCACGGTTCATTACACTCATGACACGTCATTCTGATATTGGACCGCACCCATCAAAAACACAGATTGTGTGGCTTAACAAATGGACAATGAGATTTGTTACATTTTTATGGTTGGTCTTTAGTTTTTAAAACCCTAACGTAAAGTAATATTTTTTTAACCAAATGTTTTAAAAATCCTAACTAATTGTGATGATTTTTTAAAAAATTCTCGCCTCATTAGATGACTCAGTGATCGGGTACACTGAACACTCGCTGGCCAAGGACACCTGTCGCCACCAATGGCTTCCGTAGGCAACCGGAAGTAGACCTACCCTGCCGCTTTGGGGATCTCCGGTGCGGCGAAGCAAAGTTTAAGAGGAAGACGGAACCATCCTACCCTCCATCCCTTCCTCCTCCTCGTCGCAAAATCTCCGCACGTGTTAGGAGCCAACCACGACTCCTCCCGGCTCCCGCGGGCGGCGGCTGGCAGGGACCCGTCTCCGATTCGCTCGGGTTGAGGGCCCCGCCGGCGGGATCCCGCCGCTGTTCGCCCTCGATTGCTTCCAGGAGCTGCGGCTTCCGGGGCCGAATCGGGAATTCCCGACCCGAGATCGGGAGGAATCGCTGAGAGCCGCCGTGGAGGCACCGGCAGCTTCTCCGGCGGTGCTCTGGGTGGCTGGGTCGTGTCGCGTTCCGCGTTGATGCGCGGCGCCGCTGCTGCGACGTGCGTCGAGACTGCCGCTTCAGAACGCGGAGCCGGCCCCGGGCTGCCCTTCCACTTGCTGTGGCTGTGGTTGGGGATTGGTGGTGGGGAGTGAGCAGATGGAAGAGGGCTGCAGTTTGCTTTTCTTGCAACCACTTGGATTTCGCTCCAGTTAGAGAGTAGGGCAGTCTGGTCTTGCTTGCCGATCAGGGATTACGGTGGCCTGATCATACTCGCCGCCAAAGCACTTCTTTGGTGATTTTGTGGGGAGCTGTTGAGTCGTTGCAAGCAGAAGCAGAAGCATAAGCAGGAGTTGGTTTGACACTTTGACTGAGGACTTAGTCTGTGTGTCAGTGTGTGGTGGCCTGAGCCGTAGAACCGTGGTGATCCTTGCTCTTGCTAAGCTGCTGGAGCTGGATATGGTGCATGAGAAAGAATCTGGATACTTGTTTGTTGAGCTTTGCGTGACACGATGTCTCGGTGCTTCCCATTCCCGCCTCCGGGGTACGAGGCGAAGCGCAGGAGTGAGGACAAGGATCTGCTAAAGAAGGTTCATGTTTTTACCTTTGAAATCACTTGCCAAAGTAGACTGCCCTTTATGCTTCACAAAACTAGGTAGTGTTAGACTAACTATACAGTGGTTTATAGGGTGAGCATGACTGAATGAAAAAGCACTCGTCTTGCTCTCTATTAGTTCAAATACCCCGAATCACCTTCATCTGTTGCAAACAGAGGGAGCTTGTTAGGAGGCTCGTTTTGGAAATATTGCCTGGATCTAGCATAAGTTACAGCTACAATATTTAAATTATTCTCTTGTTATTTGCTCACAAGAAAGGTGCCCGTAAATTTGTATTCACTGCAGCAACTTATTTATGTACCAAATGTCCGAGATTTAGCTAATATAGTCTTCCTTTTGATGTCACCGAACATACAAGAGGAAAATACTATTCCTACATTTCCCTTATGTAATCTAGTTTCAGATGGATAGTTGTTTTTAAAAGCAACACTATTAGCTGCCTTAGAAGGACAAGCTGTCTTCATGATAGTTTATGTGCTTCAGCTGTGCTGGATCAATTAGAAATGGTCACTAAGTAATCGTTCTAGTTTATACCCTGATCTTCAAAAGATCTATATGTTTAGGTTTCATGTTACCTTTGCTGAAATTTCTTTAGCCTCTGTTGATAAGAAAACTGCTAGCTCGCTGATATGGCAAGACTTGGGTATCATTTATTACTATCTGATAAGGATTTCACTAACTATTACTGCAATAATATTACTTCTGTAGTTGTTTTTTATGTATGTTTCTTATTACCTAGTTGAACTTACCTAGAGTACATGGTTATAAAGGTAAACTTTTCCACTGAAAATGTTATGGACTTGCTTGTGATCTGCCTCGAGAGTTCTTTGTCTGCACTCTCCAACTAAAATCCTGAATTAGATTAACTTGAGATACCCTGAACCATGAAGCCTGGTGTAACATATATGGGGTATGGCCTGATTTTTGTTAGGAAACATTTCATGATTATCTGTGCCTGCAATATGATTGTGTTTGTTCAAAACCGCAATACAGTCTTGTAAGATATTCTTATGATAGGCACTGAATATCTTTATTTTTACTTGTTTACTTGTATTAATATTCAGACTGTGGCACCATTCCTGTATTAACTGTTACTAATAATGAATTGGTGGCACTATTTTCAGGAAAAGCAAAAGACGAAGACGCGCAAAAAGGAAAGGAAAGATGGGGGAAAGAGAGAAAGAAAAGAGAGGAGTCGAGATCATAGGAAAGATAAGCGCAAGAATAAACACAAAAGAGAGAAGCACGAAGATAGGACAAAGAAAAAAGGAAGAGGTGAAGAGAGAAGACAAGTTTTGGAACAGGGAACTCAGAAGAATGGCGATCTTGACAATAGAAGACCCAAACAAATAGTTTATAATGAAGCAGTGAAAGATAGCAAGCAGACAGATGAGTTGACTAGCCAAATCACGGTCCAAGAAGGTCATGCAAACAGCACTGGCAGTAGTACTGGAAAGTTGCTTCCTCGAAGCATTCAGTCCTTTGGTGTTGTAGGTTCTAAAGTGATGGAAAGAACTTCTATCAGTAGAGCAAATGAGAAATCTTGGCAAATTGGTCAGCACAACCATGCCAGTGAAAATGGGAAGGATAAAACTAGAGTGATGAACTATAGGAGCCTTCAAGGTGGGCCGGCTGAAAAATATTCCACTGGAATACATGGTAGTAATGGAGTAGGCCTGCAACGGGAGAGCTCTAAAGGTGTATTTGCTACTACTGCAGCCATTCAACAGAAGCGCAGAATTACGCCAAGCACAAATGCTGCACAGAGAACTGAACAAGTTGACCAACACTCTGTTAGTTCTTCTCATTCTGCATATGGAAAAAGTAACATCGTGACCACCATGACTGAGAAGAAGAATGGGAGTGTTAACAATTTTCATTCCAGGATGGATAAGGAGTTAGTAGGAGGCAAAAAGGTAGCAGTTCAAGGGAACGCAAAGATTAAAGAGGAAAAAGCTAATCATCAGAAGGTTGTTAAAGATGGAGATACAGGTCACGATGTAAATCACAAGGCTGTAAATCACAAGGCTATTAAAGACAGAGACAGAGATCACAATGTAATGAACAGAAAGGCCAAAGACAGAAAAAATGGAGCAGTTCAAAGTAATGCAAAGATTAAAGAGGAAAAAACCAACCATCAGAAGAGTGTTAAAGATGGAGATAGAGATCACGATGTGAATCACAAGGCTGTTAAAGATACAGATAGAGATCACAATGTAAAGAAAAGAAAGGCCAAAGACGGAAATGAAGGCAAAGTCAGGGAGAAAAGAAGTGTTGGACATGAGCAGAAGCGCAAAGAGCTTGATGGACATGGGATAAGGAAGAACTATATTCATGAAATGGACTCGGCTCATCTTAATGGGAACAAGTTCATTTCTGACGATGTAAAGAACAGGGAAGACTTAAACACAAACAATTCTCTACATGGTGAGTTTCTTTACTTATTGAAGTGGGCTCAGTTTTATGTGTGCTTATTCCATGGAAGCATAAGCTTAGTTTAGGTCTTCTAGCTATGGTTTTGATTGTATTTTAGTCTCACTTGCTTATTGTTGGCAGAGCATGGTATGCGGATGAGTAAGATGCCAAGGACATCTCCTGCCAATCATCTTCATGTAAATGGGAAAACGCTGAAGCATTCTCAGGGAACTGCACCTTGTTCTTCCACATTATCAGCTGGCACAACTCCTTGTGAGGCAGACATGCTTCAAGATATCAAGGAATGCTACAATGATGGCACCACCGGATCTCGCTATCTGGAGAAACACCAATCTTTAGTTTCTTCAGCCAGCTATGACAGTAGTGAAGTCTATCTCACACCACCTCACCCTGATACCAAGTATCTGAGCCAAATGTACTCCATACCAGCAGCTGATGACTGGTCGGAGTACATTGATCAAGACTGGCTGTTTTCTGGGGACCTTGTTCACCGGAAATCAACGGTGGCGACAGAACCACTCCAAGTTTGGGCTGAAGCACAGCCGATGGATTCTGCTGATGTAGTTGCCATGCCTTATATCGTTCCGTTCTGATGTGGACTCCATTGTAGGCATGGGCAAATGACTTCCAGAGTTTGGGCTATGATCTGAAAGCGTGGAAGACGGATTCGCCTGTTCCCATTTGCCTTCTACTGAGCTGCACAAAGTGTACCAGGTTGTTCTGCCCCTTCTCTAGAATCCTTTTTCGTGAGATTCCTGGCCACTTACTGTTTGTCGAATGAAGACTGAGCATCGCATGTGCCATATCAACACCGTCAGTGCTCCCCACTGGTTGATGGTTTTCTTATCTATCAGGTAGTGCTGCATCTCTTTCGGATCATGTATATCAAGTGATTGAGCATCAAGTGTTGCTCCTGCTGAATTGCCACAGGATTTTTAAACTGTATTCTGTGAATTGTGTTCAGGAAGAATGTATATAGAGGAAGAAAATTTATACGGGTCATCTCATTTCTACCAGTTGTCATTGTTACTACATACAGTTGACTGTTAACCCTTATGCATACCTAATACTACTTTATGAACGTTGTAAGATAGCATGTTATTTTACTTGTTTATAAGAGCAAACTGAACTTACTCACGTTCTTGAAGGTTACAATAATCTTCGCTTTTTTTTAGAGTCCGCCTTTATTAATAGGGAAAATTTGCTACAGGACACCGTTATTTCTGGCATTTGCCAAAACACACGGCCTGATTGTGTCTTTGCTGGATACCATTCAATTTTGTGTCACATTTGCTAGAACACACCATCTATCCAAAACAGAAAACTTTGCATTTTTTCTTCAAAACTAGTCATAGCATGGTCACCCAGTCAAGTCAAAAGTGCAAAACTTTCCATTTTTACACAGGTGGTGTGTTTTGCCAAATATGCCTTAAAATTGTAATGATACCCAACAAAGACCTAATCAGACCGTGAAAATAACGATATCCTGTAGTAATTTTTCCCTTATTAATAATCAATAACCATCGAAATACAAAAATTCTCGGAGCTAAAAGCCAGACTTGGCGGCCAGGTTAATCTAAAACTACACTTCTCGCTATGCGATGAGCTTACTTATTCGAGTTCCGTCGTCGGCATAGACTCCCAGAGTTCCTTGCTCTAGACTTTGGATCGCGTTTGCGCAGTACCGGGCGTTGGTATCATATCTAGCGCTATTGTGTCTCCGCTTCGGTTTTTCCTCGGAAGACCACCGCTGAGGCTCCTGCAAACATGCCACCATCACTCATCGCCACCACCGCCACCGCATCCCGGCCGGTGCTCTTGCTCACAGCCGAGTCAACATTTATCTTGATCATGCCTTGTGGTGGCGGGATTCAAACCGGCTCGTCCCGAACAACAGTTGCTGCCAGTTTCTTCTTACCATTGTCGTAGGTCAGCTACAGATCATTGATAAAGGTCTGAACAAAACTGAACGTTGACAACGGGCTTTGGTAGTGTTGCTCATGGATCGTTTTCCTTCTTGCATACGAAATCGACCACAGAGTCACAAAAACCATGGTCTGGTCATCAAGTTTTAGTGTCTCCATCAGGTTCGCAAGCCACAACCTTGCATATGTTTAGTTATGTTATTTTCGACCAACGCCCAGACGCACCTGGACATGGTGCAATCTAAAAGCGCGTGTTGCCATGAATCCACTGCTCCGCATTGCTGGAAACGATCATCATCCTCCATTCTCCGATGATTTCTGATATCATTGGTTGGCAACGATTGCTTGGCGAGACGCCACAAGAACATCTTCACTTTAGAAGGTACTTTAGAACGCCACAGCTGCTTGGCACCTGCTCGTCCCTCTAGCCAGGCCTCTCTCCTCTCCCCTGTGAAAACCAGCATACAATAAGCTGGCCTCAGAGAAAAAACCTCTGCGATCGTAGTGTCACGCCCAGATGTCCAATGACTGTCTGCCGCTCAAAGGAATCTGCAAGATAATCTCAACGTCCATCGGTATTAGGTATTGACGGAGCTTTTCTTCATTCCAGGCGGTGTGCCAATGAAAGCTGAAACGGTCAATGGCGGTTCCCTGGCGAGGCACGCCATAGGATGAAGTCCACCATCACGAGGAATCCAATTGTCATTCCAAGGATCAATAGTCTCGCCTGTTCCGGCTCTACAGATCAAACACCGCTTCAGGACTTGTACTCCCGCGTGGGTTTCCCTCCATACTTGCGAGGGTGAGGAACCAACGGTCTCTCCAAGCATCTCCCCTTCTAGAAAATACACGGCTTTCAAAACCCTAGCGTTGAGAGACTCAAGGTCTTGCAACATACGCCATCCCTGGCGGGCCAGAAAATCTAGGTTAAAGATCTCAATGTCTTTGAACCCCAGCCCTCCCATTTGTTTTCGTTTGCACATATCCTTCCGAGAAACCCAACACGTTTTCCTTTCTCCATCACAGCTGCCCCACAAGAGTTTCCTAAGCATCGAGTTGATCTATTCACATAGTCCTCTTGGTAGTTTAAAGCACGCCATAGAGAAGATTGGTATGGCTTGGGCAATAGATTTGATGTAAATATCCTTGCCCCCGAGGACAAAAGCCTTCCGTGTATCCTTTTCCAGATTCCGTCGTTCAAATATTTAAAGGCTCCACTCCTTGATCGCCCCACATCCGAGGGTGTTCCCAAATATTTCTCATTCAAAGTTTCACTATGAACATCTAGTGCTGCTTTGACTCCTTCTTTAATCTCATTCGGGCATCTCTTGCTAAAGAAAAAAGAAGATTTCTCCCGATTAATCCTTTGGCCTGACGCTAAACAATATTTATCCAATAGGAATTAGACCTTTTCCGCACTCTTAGTGTCCGCCTTGAATATCAACAGGCTGTCATCCGCAAATGTGGCTGATCACCGAGGCCGACCATTCCACCTTTAAACCATTCGAGCTCTGATTTTTTTTTTTTTTTGAGGGAAAAACAGCCGTCACTTTATTAAACAGAAATTTTCATAGGGATACAAAAGCAGTCTGGGGTTTGAGCCAGCCAGATGTGACGACCAAAGTCTCGTGAGGTAGATGATCTAGCAAGACCATGTGCCTCAGTATTTGATGATCTTCGCTCGTGAACGAAAGACACATGAGCGAAGCTAGCAACTCTGGACTTAACCTCCTTCATAATGCTACTGAAGTGTCCCATATAATTGTCATCCAGGCTGTTTATTATCTCCAAGCAGTCCGTTGCGATTCTCAGCCGCGTGACTTGGAGATCAGCTGCCAAAGCTAGAGCCTCACGACAGGCAATCGCTTCCAGCGTCGCAGGGTCGGCAATACCCTTCACCACCATCACCGATGCTCCCAGGAGATCACCATTGGCCGCACGACACACAGCCGCCCCCGCTCCTGCAATGCTAGCCTTCCGCAGAGCCGCATCAACATTTATCTTGACATAATCTGCCGGTGGTGCGATCCATCTCCTCACCGGCTGAAAGGGGGCCGGTGATCTAGCCTTCTTCTTGCTTGCCGAAACATGTTCCAGATCTCGTAAGAAAGCTTCCACGAAAGCATGGGTGGAAAGCGGGCTTTGAAAAACCCCTTGATGAATTGCTTTGCGTCGGGCAAACCAAATCGCCCATAGCGTGACAAAGCAGCGAATCAGGTCCTCGTGTTTTAGTGAATTGATCAACGAGAAAATCCATTGTTTTGCATCCGGTTCAGCCGTGCCCATCATATGTTCTGTGATTTCTTCCGGTGCAAGAGCCCATACACATCTACTCATCGTGCACTCAAGAAGCGAGTGGTGCCACGAGTCCTCAGCTCCACAAAGTGAACATGAACAATCTGGTGCCATGTTTCGATGATGTCGGACGTCACCAGTGGGAATGGATTGCTTGGCCAGCCTCCAAAGAAAGACCCTAACTTTTGATGGTACTTGTACCTTCCAAAGAGCTGACCAATTCTTTTCCTCCTTTTTGTGTGTGAGCTGGTCGCCGTGCCGTCAAGCCATGCCTCACGTCGCCACTTCGAATTCACAACCATACGGTAAGCTGAGCGAACAGAGAAAACTCCAGTTCGTTCATGATGCCAAGCCCAAAAATTATCAAAGCGTGTCGTACTGATCGGGATGGCATGTATTGCTTCAACATCCATGGGCAAGAACCATTCGTCTAGCCTCTGGCTGTTCCAAGTTGCAGTAGTCGAGTCAATGAAGGCCGCTACTGTCATTGGAGGGTTTTCTTTGCGACATGCAATTGGCCTTAGGGAAGATTCACGTGGCAACCAATTGTCATTCCAAGCATGTGTCTTTTCACCTGTTCCGATCCTTTTTATGAGGCCCTGAACAAGTATCTCACGACCATCGATAATCGAACGCCAAATCTGAGATGGGTGTGACCCCAACCGTGCATCAAGAAACCCGCAATCTGGAAAATAAATTGCCTTGAGAATCCTGGCACTTAAAGTTTCTGGGTTTTGTAGAATCCGAGCTAGCAAAGCCAGATTAAAAATTTCAATATCTCTAAAACCCAAACCTCCTGCATATTTGGGTGTGGTCATTTCTTTCCATGCCACCCAACAAGTTCTCCTCTTCCCATCACGGCATCCCCACCAAAAATTACCATTCGAGCTCTGATTTTTTTTTTTTTTTTTTTTTTTGAGAACTCATCCTACCTCTTTATTCAAACTGTCATAAGGCAGGGAATACAAACGCCAACCGGCGGCGACGAAAGCCAAACGTAACGACCCACTGGCCATCCTAACACAAGCTTACCCAGATCATGGGGCTCCTTATTCGACAACCTATTCTCATGCACAAAACTAACCTCCTCTAGATCGCGAGAAGTCCTCTTGATCTCCTGAAGTATCTGGGAGTAGCTACCCCAGTTCTCCTCCTTAAGTGCGTTGATCACCGACAGACAATCACTTGCCAGCCGTACCTTCGTGAGAAGAAGATCCTGCGCCAGGTTCAAACCTTCCCTGACTGCAAGTGCTTCCAATACCTCGGGATTAGATATCCCTATGATCAGGACAGCTGATCCGCCTAGGTAGACCCCAGAGGCAGATCGCGCCACCGCTGCAACCACGCCATGCTCGCCGCTCCGAGCCACCCCCGCGTCCACATTGATCTTGGCCCAGTTCCCCGGCGGAGGGATCCATATCGGATGTGAGGGACTCGGAGTCCCTTTCCTCTTTGTCTCTGGCTTCATCACCATAAGCTCGTTTAGGAAACTTTCAATGAAGCTATGAGTGCTCAGAGGGCTTTGATAGATGCCCTCGTAGATCGCCTTCCGTCTTGCGTGCCAAATAGCCCAAGCCGTAACACATAGCCTAGTCATTTGGTCATGCGGTAATGTAGCAATCATGGTAAACAACCAGTCTCTTGCCTTAGGCTCCTGTACTTGTGACATATGCTCTGTCATCATCTCATCAGCCAGAGCCCACACACATCTGGACATAGTACAGTCAAGTAAAGAGTGGCACCAAGAGTCCTCTCCTCCGCAGATCCCACACGTACTCGAGGTCGAGATATGCCGCCTGTGTAGCACATCGGCGGTGGGGAGAGATTGCTTTGCTAAACGCCACAAGAACACCCTCAGTTTGGTGGGTACCTGAATATGCCAGAGCTTAGACCAACACTTCTTCAGCTCCTCGGCATTAGAGCTCGCGGCCCTATTCTCCAGCCAGGCTTCCCTCTTCTCCCTTGTGTTGATCAACATAAGGTAAGCTGACCTCACAGAGAAAATACCCTTCTTCTCGTAGTGCCACGCCCAAAAATCCTCCTGGACCCGTGTACTTATTGGTATGGATTTTATTTCCTGTACATCCATGGGAGTAAAGCACTCATTCAGAAGATCCAAGTTCCATTGCCTCGTCGACTGAACTATGAAATCAGCAACATGGCTGGGTGGATCATTGGTCAGACTGCACACCGGCCTAAGTGCTCCATCTCTCGGTATCCAGTTATCAAACCACGCATGTGTGGTTGCACCAGTACCAATACGGCGAATTAATCCTTGTGCCAAAACTTCCTTTCCCTCCATTATCGATCGCCACACCTTGGAGGGATGTGACCCCAACTCGGCCTTCAGGAAGTCAGTACCAGGGAAATACACTGCCTTCAGAACCCTTGCACTCAACGTATCAGGATTTTTCAGAATTCTCCATCCTTGTCTGGCCAAGAGAGCAAGATTAAAAAGCTCAATGTCCCGAAAGCCTAGTCCTCCCAATGATTTCGGCTTCGTCATCTCTTCCCATGCAACCCAGCATGTCTTCCTCTTCCCATCTTTTGAACCCCACCAGAACTTCCGAATCAGTGAGTCAATGTGTTGGCATAGGCCCTGTGGTAATTTGAAACAGGCCATCGAGTAGATCGGAATAGCTTGGAGGACAGCTTTAATCAACACATCCTTCCCCCCAGCTGATAAGCATTGCTCAATCCATCCCTGGATCCTCTTCCAGATCCGGTCCTTCAAAAATTTAAAGGCACCACTTGTAGATCTTCCTACATTAGAGGGCATCCCCAGGTACTTCTCGCTCAGTGTTTCATTCTGAACATTTAGGATATCCTTCAGCTCCTGCTTTATTGTTACAGGGCACTTCTTGCTAAAGAAAATGGACGACTTGTCCAAATTTATTCGTTGACCAGACGCCCTACAATAAGCATCCAGGGTATCTCTCGCATCCCTTGCGCTATCACCATTTGCATTGATAAACAGCAGGCTATCATCCGCGAAGAGCAGGTGGTTGACTGCCGGGGCAGACGCCGCCACCTTTAATCCTTGTAGGTGCGATGATTCACTTCTGGTTTTTAACAGGCATGACATGCCCTCTGCTGCTAACAAAAACAAGTAAGGCGATATTGGATCCCCCTGCCTTATTCCTCGGGATGGCGTAAACTCATCCAGGCGCTCACCATTAAAAAGAACTGAGAAGGACACCGAAGTAACCAATCTCATCACCATATTTACCCATGCGGTATGGAAACCCAGCTTTAACATAATTGCTCGCAAGTACTCCCACTCCACACGGTCATAAGCTTTCCTCATATCCAGCTTTAGAGCGCAGAATCTATGCTTCTTCGCCTTGTTCCTCTTCATAAAATGCAGGCACTCATAAGCTGTGATGATATTGTCAGTAATCAACCGGCCAGGTACAAAGGCCGATTGCTCATCCGAAATTATTGCTGGCAAAATCTGTTTCAGTCTGTTAGCCAACACCTTTGATGCTATCTTGTAAATCACATTGCACAGACTGATCGGGCGAAACTGTCCCAGCTCTTCTGGCTTAGGTACCTTGGGTATGAGGACAATGAAGGTTTTATTAAAAGCCGCTGGATCATCTTCCCCTCTTAACACTCTTAGGACTATTTCTGTGACTTCACCACCACACAAACCCCAATGACGCTGAAAGAAATGGGCAGGGAGTCCATCTGGTCCAGGCGCTTTGGTAGGGAACATTTGAAAAAGAGCCTCCTTCACTTCTCTGTTTGAGATTGCCGCAATGAGTCCTTCGTTCATTCCTTCTGTAACACGTACAGGGACACTGTCTAGCACCGCCTCCATATCTTCCGTTCCTTCCGACCTATACAGGTCCTTATAGAACGTATTGGTAGCACTAGCCATAAGGCTTGGATTATCTGTCATCTCCCCGTTAGTCTGGCGGAGTCTCTCGATTTTGTTCTTCCGTTTCCTCTGACTGGCTCTTAAATGGAAGAACCGCGTATTCTTGTCGCCCTCAGCCAGCCATTGAACACGTGAGCGTTGTCGCCACATGATCTCCTCCCGGTGAGCAAGCTCAGTCAACCGCTCAACCGTCTTCAGTTCCGCGTGTGTAGGGCCAACACGCGCCGTATCTTCCCTCATCCTCTTCAGATCCTCTCGCAAAGTGCGAGTTTCATTCCTGACACTTCCAAACGTCGTTGATCCCCAGCTCCTGAGAGAACTGGTTACTGCCTCAATCTTGGTTTGGAGCTCAGTCAGATTCCTTGCCTTCCCCTCCTGGTTCCAAATATTGTGAAGCATCGGTTCAAAATCTCCTTCGCGTTCCCACATCACTTCATAGCGGAAAATCCGCTCACTCCCTCGACGTAGCTGAGGAGCTTCCCTCCACGATAATAATATGGGACAATGATCAGAGGATGCCGCTGTAAGGTGGCGCAAGGATGCACCAGGAAACTGCTCACACCACTCTGCAGTTGCTAGGGCCCTGTCCAGCCGGACCCGACAGTAGGTGCCCCCAGCGACCTTCTTTTCAAAGGTCCAATTAAGCCCCTCGTAACCCAGGTCCTTCAGGCCGCATACATCCACTGCCTCTCGGAACCCCGCTATTTGAGCATGACTCCTTTCTTGCACACCCACATGTTCATGACCGATGCAAGACTTCATTAAAATCCCCTAGGCAAACCCAGGGTAAAGGTGAGGACGCGCGGATGAACTTGAGCATATCCCATGTTTTGAAGCGTTCGCTCGTTTGAGCCTCGCCGTATACTCCTGTGAGCCGCCACGGATCCTTGCCTACTTCCTTCACAATAACATCAATATGGTACTGCGAATACGGTAAAACCTCTATAGATATATTATTATTCCAAAAAAGAGCCAGACCGCCACTGCGTCCTGAGCTACTTACAGCAAAACAACGATCAAAACCTATAGAGCGAGCTAAACTTTCCACGTGCGCCTTCTGAAGCTGAGTTTCCAAAACAAACAGCACCGTGGGGGCGTGGATCTTCGCTAGGTCGCGAATCTCCTTTACTGTCGCAGCTCCGCCCATGCCACGACAGTTGAAGCTCATCGCACTCATTGCTCCCGGCGGTCCTCCGCGGAGGCCGCCTCAGTTTCCATTCTTCCTTCACCTTGCACAGCCGGCACCGCCGCTCCCTTAACAACCGCTTTATGTCGCTTTTTCTTCTCACTAGGGGGAACATAAGCATTCGAGCTCTGATGATAATCTTTGCTTACGGGGCTTAATAATGGAAGGGTCATAAGGACATGTATGCGGAATGAGCCCACTGGGCCGTGTCAGGATCTCGAAACTTGCTTTGAGGGTTTACAGATGCATCTCTCCCGCTCAACTGGAAAAACGTAGCTGCATTTTCCTCCAGATAATTTTCGATGATTATCAAACCCAACCTCCTCCTAAACATCCTCTTTCCATAACAGAACAGTCAGCACTCTCCTCTTTATAAACACTCAACTCAACACACTCTCCGCAGATCAGAATCAACGCGCATTCAACAAAACGCCCGCAGAAATGGGGGCGCCCTCCTCCTTCCTCTGCGCCCTCCTCCTCCTCGCCGCCTTCGCCTGCCACTTCAATGGTGATCTCATCGCGCTCAGTCTCCTTGCATCAAGGCTAATGGCATCTTTATTCGCTAGCCACCGTGTCAATCAAACTAACTGTTTTCGATCTGTTTGCATGCATGCAGAGTCGCACGGGCGGCGGCATCACTCCCGCAGCCACGGCCACGACCACGACCACGTCCACGGCCTGGGCGTCAACTACGGCACCCTCGGCGATAACCTCCCCACGGCGGCGCATTCCGTCAAACTCCTCCGCTCGGCGAAGGCGGGCGCCGTCAAGATCTATGACGCCAACCAGGACATCCTCCACGCGCTGGCCGGCACGGGCATCCCGGTCTCCGTCATGGTGCCCAACGAGATCATCCCCAACATCGCCGCGTCCCGCCGGAACGCGCGCAGGTGGGTGGCCAAGAACCTCTCTCGGCACCCCCGGGTCAAGATCATATACCTCCTCGTCGGCAACGAGCTTCTCTCCAACCAGGCCATCGCGGGATCCACGTGGGGCAAGATCGTCCCCGCGATGAAGAACCTCCGCCGCGCCCTCCACTCCTACAAGCTCGGCCACGTCAAGCTCGGCACCCCGCTCGCCATGAGCGCACTGTCGGCGTCCTTCCCGCCGTCCGCCGGCGAGTTCCGCGAGGACATCGCCCAATCGGTCATGAAGCCACTGCTCCAGTTCCTCAGCGACACCCGCTCCTACTTCTTCATCGACGTGTACCCGTACTTCGCGTGGGTGGGCAACCAGAAGGACATCCTGCTCGACTACGCGCTCTTCCAGAGCCACACCACCGACAACGTCGTCGATCCGGGCTCAAAGCTCATCTACACCAACCTGCTCGACCAAATGCTCGACGCCACCATCGCCGCCATGGCCAAGCTCGGTTACCCCGACGTGCCGCTGGCCATCTCGGAGACCGGCTGGCCCAGCGGAGGAGGTGACGGCGCCAATATAGTCAACGCCGAAACCTACAACCGCCACCTCGCCACGCGGATGTCCCATACACCCGGCACGCCAGCGCGCCCGGATACCTCGATGCCCGTGTTCGTCTTCTCCCTGTACAACGAGGACCTGAAGCCCGGGGCGGGCACGGAACGGCATTGGGGGATGTTCTACCCGAACGGGACATCGGTGTACGACGTCGACCTCACCGGCAAGCACTACTACGCGCCGCCGCCGCCGGGGCCTGAACCGGTGCCTGTACCGCCGCCGGGGCCGGTGCCACCTCCAGGGCCGCCGGACAACAACCCGACCGACGAGGGCGTGTGGTGCGTGCTGGCGACCGGCAAGCCCGTGAACGAGACGGCAGTGCAGATCGCCCTGAACTACGCGTGCGAGCAGGGCGGGGCGGCAACGTGCGCCGCCATACAGCAAGGCGGCGCGTGCTTCGAGCCCAACACCCTGGACGCGCACGCCAGCTATGCGTTCAATTCCTATTGGCAGAAGTTTAAGAAGACCGGAGCTACCTGCTCGTTCAATGGCCTCGCGGTGAAGACCACCAAAGATCCAAGTAAGTTCATCATTTAATCATCTCTTATCAATTAGTGCTGGCAAATATTTACAAATATATCTGGTGCTTTCTCTATGTATTGGCTGTGTTCTGACTAACTGATGTGTTATGGTTAGTTCATGAAGTTGTTTAATTACCACTCCATTTTTGTTCAGTAATTGGGTTATCATTACTAGAAACATGACGAAAAATAGGGAAACATAAAATGTGATGGCTTCAATAGGTGGATAAGCTTGTAAGTGGCTGATCTTGCTAAACATTCGATCTCTCATCAGACAAAAGAAAAACATTAGGCATGTTAGACTCTTCATACTAATCTTCAGAATTTTGATTTCATTTCATATCTAAACGTGTACAAGGAACAGTTTGCATAGAAATTTTAGAGTCTATTTGGATCTTGTTATGTGATCACTTGAGGATGGCAGCTAGTGTAACACAGCTGCATCGCTAATTAAGAACGAAATGAGGCCAATGTGGCTGGAAACTCTATATGAATCATGTCCATGTATCAATTTCAAAAAGAGTCTGATAGCTAAGGTTGCCGTGCCATGCATGCATTTGGCACTACTACACTCTTGTGCTTCTTATTGATTGAGACTTGATGTCGTGTTGCTCTCACATGCACCTAGCTTATATATTGTTGGCGTGT
The DNA here is from genome assembly GCF_019359855.2 of Lolium perenne. Taxonomy (NCBI): domain Eukaryota; kingdom Viridiplantae; phylum Streptophyta; class Magnoliopsida; order Poales; family Poaceae; genus Lolium; species Lolium perenne. The sequence continues at coordinate 92,363,770 of NC_067250.2, read as the reverse complement.
CGTTGACCATCGTTTGTTTGGCATGCAGGTTATGGAACATGCAAGTTCCCCACCTCTTCGGACCAGGCCGCCAAGGGCAAGTGGTGCGTGCTGGCGACCAGCAAGCCAGTGAACGAGACGGCCGTTGAGGCTGGCTTGAACTACGCCTGCGGCCAGGGTGGTACGGCCACATGCGCCGCCATCCAGCCTGGCGGTACGTGCTTCGAGCCCAACACCCTTGATGCGCACGCGAGCTACGCGTTCAATTCGTATTGGCAACAGTTCAAGAAGACTGGAGCAACGTGCTCGTTCAATGGCCTTGCAGAGACAACTACAAATGATCCAAGTAAGTTAATTAATTGTCTAGACATTTCTAATTCTAAAGTTGATGTTGTGTTGCTCTCAGATGCACCTAGCTTATATGTTGTTGATGTAACAAACACAGGCCATGGATCATGCAAGTTCCCCACCTCTTCGGATGAGACCGTCAAGGGTGAGTGGTGCGTGCTAGAGATTGGCAGCGGCAACGCGGTGAACGAGACGGCGGTGGAGGCCGGCCTGAACTATGCGTGTGGCAAGGCCACGTGTGCCGCCATCAAGCCTGGCGGTGCGTGCTACGAGCCCAACACCCTCGACTCGCACGCGAGCTATGCGTTCAATTCCTATTGGCAACAATTCAAGAATACTGGAGCCACCTGCTCGTTCAATGGCCTCGCGGTGAAGACCACCAAAGATCCAAGTAAGTTCATCATCTAATCATCTCTCATCAATTAGTGCTGGCAAATCTTCACAAATTTTGTGATTGCTCTACTCAAACTGGCTTGTGGTTGTTAGTTCATAAACTTGTTTAATACACTCCATTTTTGTTGGATGGCTGGGTTATCATTAGTTGCTACCAGAAACATGACGAAAAATGTGGAGAAAACAAACATGCGATGAGTCTAGTAGGTGGCCAGTATGCTTGTGAGTTGCTCGTCTTGCTAAACATTCGGCATCCCATCTAAAGGAAACATTTTAGGCATCTTAGATAATATTGTACATGAATTTTCATTTCATTTCACCTCCAAACGTGTCTGAGCAAAAGTAGTTCTATATGTTCATGCTCTCCGCGCACAACACACACACATTGCCTATTATATCGTATGCCCTGTCCCTGTTTATGATCCCTTTTTCATATTGTATATATACAGGACTTTAAGTTTCGGTCCTATTTTGCCTGCAAAAAATTAGAGCCTATTTTGATGTTGACTTTATGTTATAATTTGATCGCTTGGATGATGGCACCCAATTTAGCAAAGTTGCAAGTCTGCCAGTCTGGTAGCTAAGGTTGTCGGGTCATCCGTGCATATATTCCGATAGGATTGTTGCACAGTACATGGCCATGTTTTTCTGATATATATACTACAAATGTTGTGTTGCTAGCTTATTGTGTTGATGTGTCGTTGACAATCTTGTGTGTGGCTTGCAGGCTATGGATCGTGCACGTACCCCAGCACTCCGAGCTAGTCGCTTAACAGAAGACCGTCAAGAGTACGATCCACGGCCGGAGTAGCAACGCAACTAGGAAGAAGGCCATTGCCGCAATGCCCTTTGTAGTCTGTAGACAGACATTCGATTTATTATTTTCTCCGTCGATTTCTCAGTGGACTGCCAAACATGCATGGCTGTCTACTACGAGTAGATTCATTCAAAGGATTTTCATAGACACTTTTTGAAGATTCTTAGTATTAATTGATTTTTTCTATGGTGTTTTTGTGTGATTGGTACTACGTGTCTGTGAATAGTGCACTGAGTTCGTTTTAGAACGTGAGGCTCTCTTGCCTTTTGCCGGCCGTACCGCGGTAGCAGGAACGCCGGGCACACGTGTGGAACTGGCGGATGTGTTGGTGTCTTGACTGCAGCGAGGATCATCGCAGTTGGCCGTCGCTGGGGGCGACCTTGCATTCCTGTGCCCCAAATATTTTGGTTTCCTTCTCAATTCAGTAGCCCATATGCTGTGGGAAGATCTCTCACAAATTTCCTGGGCACGGGTCACGGCATATTTGGGCCCGACCAAACTTGCAGCTTGTTATGATCCAACTCGAGTAACAACATGAGCAGTCAGCACTAAGTAAGTCGAAAAAGGTAAAAACAAAACAAAAACAGCCAACAGTGGGTATGATTCGAAAGGAATGAAATGATACTATTGTTAAACGTTTTGTTTTCTCGCTTGTAACGTATGGTATGGAGCATGCCGTGCAATCATTGATGGCAGTAATACCTTCAAACAAGGGCTGATCCGACGCATTGGCAAGAAGGATCCACCGACGGCAGTCTCTAACTTCATTAACACCGACTCAGCTAGCTGGAATATTTTGGAAGCTGAATGGCTTTTTCGCACCGATGAACCTAGGTGATCACTGCTAGGTCTGATGATTTTTGGGCATGGCAGTATGAGCCCTCAGGAATTTTCTCTGTACATGCCGCGAGGCATGGCTAGAGGAAACAGCTACCGGGTTGGATAGGAAGGAGAAGCAAAACTGGACGACGCTGTGGAAAACTCAAGTTCCATCCAAAATATGTGTCTTCATTGGGCGCCTCACAAAACACTCTATCCCTACAAGCGACGTAAGGCATCATTGTAATATGGCGCCCGATAGCGCATGCAGCCTGTGCGGAGCGACTGATTCATGGCGCCATTTGCTTCTTGAGTGCACCATGAGGAAATGTATTTGGACATTAGCACCGGAGAGAATTACTGAACATATGATGGCAACATATGAAACCGATGCAAATGTGTGGATTTTTTATATTATCAACACGTTTAATCATGAGGATTTGACAAAATGCCTAGTTACTCTTTGGGATATACGGTTCGCTCGTCGGAAGGCGATACATGAAGGTCAGTTTCAGATCCCACTCAGCACACATTCATTCGTGGAATCTTTCCTTCCTGATCAGGAGATCGCTTCGACGAGTAAGGTGAAACCTCAACCAATCACATGTAATACACATGCGCTGAAGAGGGGGATTGCTTCACCTTTAGGTGTAGCATAGCTTAATGTAGAATTGTAGATGCTGCGATCAAGAAGGGAGCAGTATTGACCATGTGGCAACAGTTTGCAGGTCATCAGAGGGTGCTTTTCTAGGAGCATCAACAGTGGTAATCCTGGACGTGATTGACTCGGCAACACTCGAAGCCCTAGCATGTCGCGAGGCTTTGGCTCTAGTTGTTGATCTTCAACTCACGCGTATTAAAGTAGCCATGGACTGCTTGGAGGTGACTCGAAGCCGTGAAATCAAGGCAAAAACCCCAGACTTTGTTGAAGCATCTTTTGTGCATGAGCGATGAAGTTGTAATGCCAACGCCCATAGTTTAGCCTGGTCTTTCGGTTTCTCTTGATATTGGTCATCACCTCTCGCTTGGTAGATCGCCAGATGAGCATTCTATCCCTATGAACTTAATCAATAAAGAAAGTGGCGATTGTTTCCCTAAAAAAAGTAAGTCAAAAAGGTAAATGAAACAAAAACAGCTAACAATGGCTATGATTTAAAAGGAATGGAATGATTGTGTTGTTAAATGTTTTGTTTTCTATCTTGTAATGTACGAAGCATGGGGGATGTTCCCATCTTAGTTAACACTTAACCGGGCCTCTGGTACGAGGCACCGTTCCTCCCAAACCCACATGGCATCAGAGCAACCTCTTCTAGCTCCGTTCCGATCTACATAACCTAAAATCAAACCGATCGTTGGCAAATATCGTCGATCGCTGCCCTCCCTCCTACTCCATGGCGACCTCCTCATCGAAAGAGACCCTAGCAACGCTTCTCGAGTCGCCTTCCTCAGAGAAACTCTCCAGGGACAATCATATATACTAGCAGATACAAGTTCTGCCGGCTCTACGCGGTGGTCCCATCATGGGGCTACTTGATGGCTCCGATTCGGCCCATGCAGAAACTTTGGAGGTACAAGAAGAGGGTTCAAGGAGGTTCGTTCCCGAACGTGCGCACGTGTAGGGATTCGTTGCATAGAAAACAAAAAATTTCCTACCGCGAGAACGCAATCCAAGCCAAGATGCAATCTAGAAGATGGGAGCAACAAGGGGATGATCGAGACTCACGCTTGAAGATTTCCAAAGCCTACAAGATGAGGCTCTTGTTGCTGCGGTAGACGATCACTTGCCGCTTTCAAAAGCGCGTAGAAGATCTTGACGATGCCACAATCGGGCAGCACCTCCGTACTCGGTCACACATTTGGTGTTGATGAAGACGGCGTGGTGGCGGTGTCGATGGAGATCTCCGGTGGAGCTTCGCTAAGCGTTGCGGGAGATGGGGGAGGAGTGGGCGGCTAGGGTTTGGGGAGAGGGGGTGGCCGGCCTCCTTGGGGTGCGGCCAAGGTGGTGGTGTTGTGGTAGCCGGCCCCTCCCCTTGGTCCCGCTTTATATAGGTGGAACCCCCAAGTGTTGGACTACAAGTCTTCGAATAAGACCCCAACCCAAAACCTTCCATGTGTAGGGAAACCTACCCAAGGTGGGATTCCCACCTCAAGTGGGACTCCCACCCTTCCATGAGGGGGGTGGCCGGCCACCCTTGGTGGACTCCACCCCTCTAGGGTTGGCCGGCCATGGGAGGTGGAGTCCCTTTGGGACTCCGCCTTCCAAAGTGATTTCTTCCGGACATTTCTAGAACCTTCTAGAACCTTCCATAAATGCACCGGATCATTTTCAAACTTATAAAATGACTTCCTATATATGAATCTTATTCTCCGGACCATTCCGGAACTCCTCGTGATGTCCGGGATCCCATCCGAGACTCCGAACAAAACTTCGAACTCCATTCCATATTCAAGTTCTACTAATACAACATCAAACCTTAAGTGTGTCACCCTACGGTTCCCGAACTATGTAGACATGGTTGAGAACTCTCTCCGACCAATAACCAATAGCGGGATCTGGAGATCCATAATGGCTCCCACATATTCAACGATGACTTAGTGATCGAATAAACCATTCACATACGATACCAATTCCCTTTGTCACGCGATATTTTACTTGTCCGAGGTTTGATCATCGGTATCACTCTATACCTTGTTCAACCTCGTCTCCTGACAAGTACTCTTTACTCGTATCGTGGTATGTAGTCTCTTATGAACTTATTCATATGCTTGCAAGCTAATTAGACGACATTCCACCGAGAGGGCCCAGAGTATATCTATCCGTCATCGGGATGGACAAATCCCACTGTTGATCCATATGCCTCAACTCATACTTTCCGGATACTTAATCCCACCTTTATAACCACCCATTTACGCAGTGGCGTTTGATGTAATCAAAGTACCTTTCCGGTATAAGTGATTTACATGATCTCATGGTCGAAAGGACTAGGTAACTATGTAACGAAAGCTTATAGCAAATAACTTAATGACGTGATCTTATGCTACGCTTAATTGGGTGTGTCCATTACATCATTCATATAATGATATAACCTTGTTATTAATAACATCCAATGTTCATGATTATGAAACTAATCATCTATTAATCAACAAGCTAGTTAAGAGGCTTACTAGGGACTCATTGTTGTTTACATAACACACATGTATCAATGTTTCGGTTAATACAATTATAGAATGGTATATAAACTTTTATCATAAACATAAAGATATATAATAACCACTTTTATTATTGCCTCTTGGGCATATCTCCAACAGTCTCCCACTTGCACTAGAGTCAATAATCTAGATTACATTGTAAGGTACCTAACACCCATGGCATTCTGGTGTTGGTCATGCTTTGCCCTAGGGAGAGCTTTAGTCAACGGATCTGCTACATTCAGATCAGTGTGTACTTTGCAAATCTTTACTTCTCCATCTTCGATGTACTCGTGAATCGAATGATAACGCAGCTTGATATGCTTCAGCCTCTTGTGTGACCTTGGTTCTTGTGCATTGGCGATGGCACCCATGTTATCACAGTAGATGACCAATGGGTCCAATGCACTAGGAACCACACCGAGCTCTACAATGAACCTCTTCATCTATACCGCTTCTGATGAAGCCTCTGAAGCCGCTATGTACTCCGATTCTGTTGAAGACTTCGTCACTGTGCACTGCTTTGAGCTTGCCCAGCTTACTGCAGCACCATTCAATATAAACACGTACCCAGACTGTGACTTAGAGTCATCAGGATCAGTGTTCCAACTTGCATCGGTGTAACTTGTTACAATGAGCTCTTGGTCACCTCCATAACAAAGAAACATATCCTTAGTTCTTTTCAAGTACTTCAGGATATTCTTGACCGCTGTCCAGTGTTCCATTCCTGGATCACTTTGATATCTGCTAGTCAAACTAACAGCATGTGCTATATCCGGTCTAGTACATAGCATGGCATACATGATAGAGCCTACTGCCGATGCATAGGGTATCTGACTCATCCTTTCTCTTTCTTCTGCCGTAGCCGGACCTTGAGTCTTACTCAAGACCTTGCCTGGTAACATAGGTAAGAATCCTTTCTTACTTTCGTCCATTCTAAACTTCTTTAGAATCTTGTCCAGGTATGTACTCTGTGATAGCCCTATTAGACGTCTTGATCTATCTCTATAAATCTTGATGCCTAATATATACGATGCTTCACCAAGGTCTTTCATTGAAAAACTATTATTCAAATAACCTTTTACACTGCTTAATAGTTCTATATCATTCCCAATCAATAATATGTCATCTACATATAATATCAGGAATGCTACAGAGCTCCCACTCACTTTCTTGTAAATACAGGCCTCTCCATGACACTGTATAAACCCGAAGTCTTTGATCACCTTATCAAAGCGTCGGTTCCAACTTCTCGATGCTTGCTTCAGTCCATAAATTGAACGCTGAAGTTTGCATACTTTGTCAGCATTTTTAGGATCAACAAAACCTTTGGGTTGTACCATATACAACTCTTCCTCAATGTCTCCATTAAGGAACGCCGTTTTGACATCCATCTGCCAAATCTCATAATCGAAAAATGCAGCTATTGCTAACAAAATCCTCACAGATTTTAGCTTCGCTACAGGTGAGAAAGTCTCATAGTAGTCAACACCTTGAATTTGTCGGAAACCCTTTGCGACAAGTCGAGCTTTATAGACAGTAATATTACCATCAGCATCTGTTTTTCTCTTGAAGATCCATTTATTCTCGACAGCCTTGCGGCTATCAGGTAAGTCTACCAAAGTCCACACTTTGTTATCATACATGGATCCCATTTCGGATTTCATGGCTTCTTGCCATTTGTTGGAATCTGGGCTCATCATCGCTTCTTCATACGTCGCAGGGTCTTCATCATTGTTGTCCACAATCATGACATTTAGACAAGGATCATACCAATCAGGAGTGGCACGTTCCCTTGTCGATCTGCGAGGTTCAGTAGCTATCTCGTTTGAAGTTTCATGATCATTATCATTAGCTTCCTCTGTTGCCAGTGCAGGCGGCACAGGAACATCTTCCGGTACTGCGCTACTCTGATAAATGAGTGAAGATTCATCAATCTCATCGAGTTCTACTTTTTTTCTAGTCACTTCTTTAGTGAGAAATTCTTTCTCAAGAAAGGTTCCGTTCTTAGCAACAAAGATCTTGCTTTCGGATCTATGATAGAAAGTGTACCCTATAGTTTCCTTAGGGTATCCTATGAAGACGCATTTCTCCGCTTTGGGTTCTAGCTTGTCCGGTTGTAACTTTTTTACATAGGCTTCGCAACCCCAAACTTTAAGGAACGACAGCTTAGGTTTCTTATTAAACCATAATTCATACGGTGTCGTTTCAACGGATTTTGATGGTGCTCTATTTAAAGTGAATGCGGCTGTCTCTAATGCATAACTCCAAAATGATAACGGCAAATCAGTAAGAGACATCATAGAACGAACCATATCTAAGAGAGTTCGATTACGACGTTCGGACACACTGTTTCGTTGTGGTGTTCCCGGTGGTGTCAATTGTGAAAGTATTCCGCATTTCTTTAAAGGGATTTCTATTTTCGTGCCCTCGGTTCCTTAGTTGTACTCAGTTTTCCCCAGCCCCTTAGTTTTTCCTCACTTTTCCCCAAGTCCTTGTTTGAAACCCGCAGAAGGCAGCTCAGACGGCAGGATTCCCGTTAAGTTGACCGCTCCGTTCTGACGTGTGGGGCCGCGTCGTGTGGGCCCGCGTCGCGTGGGGCTGGTAGAAAGGGACCGCGTGGGACAGGACGAGATTGCGTTTGGTTGCACGTGAGCAGGAGCTGGGTTTTGTCTCTCTCGGCCATTGGCATTTCCCTTTTAAGAGTACCTTTTCTGCCTCCTTCTCTCTGCCTTTTTTCACATAATTAGTATCAAATCTAGAGAAGCTTGCATTTCTGTCTTTCTTCAATTATTATTTGTGCCTTTTGGCCCTGGTTGTTTTCCCAATATGGCAGCAAATCTAGTAGGGAGCCCAATCTAGTACTCCATCTAGTCCATATGTATGTAGTTAAATCTAGAAGCAAATCTACAGGGAATGTACGATAAATTCACAAGGTCATATAGTAGAATAGGGATAGATAATATAGACAATAAGCTGCATTCAGCAGCCAAACATAGTAGGGTTCGAGGTTCTTCACAGCAGTACAGCACCATCATACTAACAACATAACAACGAGGGATCCCTAACTAACAACAAAGGGATCCCAACAACAAAATGGAGGAGGCAGCAGCAGCACACGTCCAGGACTCCGCCTACCCCATCTGCCTCTGCCTCCACTTGTTGCTCCCCTTGGGAGCCTTGGGCTTGAGCGGAGGCATGCGCCCGCCGGAGATCTCCACCCGCTGGATGCTGCGGAGGTGCATGCCGAGCGCCAAGTGCTTGGCGCGGAAGGAGTTGGGGTTCACCGACGCGCCGACCTTGGGGTTGGTGTGGCCGATGTTCTCGGCATGCGTGAGGACGCAGCTGAAGTCGGTGCCGCCGAGCCTCCTAGTGCGTAAGGGGCACCTGTAGACACCCTTGGCGACGTCGAGGTAGGAGACATATCGGCCGACCTGCAGCCTCCGCAGCACTGGCGAGTCTTGACGTCATGGTGCTCGTCGTCGCTGCCGACGTCGCTGCCGAACAGCTGATCCATATCAAACGGGAATTTATTAGTGAATGAGTTGCAAACGTGCATGATAACAAAGTTAGGAAAAACAGAGGCAGCCTCGGTTAGAGTGGACACGATTATATGTCTGAGGGATGGTGTAAGCGAACCAAAGCTCATGCACAACAGATTTGTACACGTAAATGGTTCGCTGAACCCTCCCTGTAAAAATCTGTGCCCACCGATTCATCATAGGCAAAGAAACAGATTCCGCATCTGAACTTGAACACATTCCAGATTATTTGCAAAATTAAACGGTTGATATCTTTTGATTCGTGCATAAAATAACCGATTGAGATCCTATGATTACTTGCATAAATTAACCGATTGAGATCCCATTATTACTTGCATAAATTAACCGAACGGCCGAAACCCAAATCTTGAACGAAATCAAGGAGGGATCAAAGCAAAATGGAATAAAATCGGCGCAAATATTAGCCCAATACTCATCCATCCACAGATCCATCTACACCAGCACAAATAGGGTTCAAAAGGAATGGGGAACAAAAAAGGAAGCAAACCGTAGTTATTACCTCGTTCCATGGGTCCTCTATGGAGGTGTCGTAGCGGTTCGGGGCGGGACGTACGGCACCGGCTCATAGGGGTCCCATCCCGGTGGGATCTGACCGCGACCGGCGGCAGCAGCCTCCGATGCACCGGCGGAGGCGGCGGCGACGTCCGTTGAGGGGACGGCGGCGACGTCCGTTGAGGGGACGGCGTCGAAGAGGGAGGCGTCGCGCTTGGAGCCGACGGCGCCGTGGACGATGGGATTGGCATTCTCCTTGTCCATCTCGCCGGCAGAGGAGAGGGAGAGGGAGAGGGTTTTTGCTTTGGAGAAGATGATGGGACGTGAGAGAGGCGGCGTTGCGTAGGCGAGTGAGAGTGACAGAGATAGTGGGAGGAGGCGTCTATAAAGGCTAGTGGTGGTTAATGCGACCCGCGTCCTACGCGTCCACCGCCGCACGTCTCGCACGTCTTGGACTTCTGCAATGCGCCACGCGTCCACGATTGCACGTCTTCGACTTCGCACCGCGACCGGCGTCTACGCGTCAAATATTGCACGTCTTTCATTTCTGCACCGCAACACGCGTCCTCGAGTCTAACCCTGAAAATTTAGATATACTCAGTTATAACCTCGAGCATTATACTAGCATTTTTTGTGTGCTCAGTTTTCCCCTTGAGTGCTAGTACCTGCTAGTGCAATATGCTCAGTTTTACCCTCAAGTAGCTGGTCAACAGACAGTCAACAAATGGGATTAACTAGTTAAATGAGTCATTTAATGTGCAAAAAATTCCGAAAAATAGTGGCACATACTCATGGAGTCTTTACCACAAATTTCAGTTCTCAAAACATAGATAAGTCATAGATAAATCAAGTTTTACCACAAATTGCCACTTCTCAAAGGCCTTCTCAAATCACCTAGTAGCTATGAAGGTGCATGGTTTTCCACAATAAGCCCTTCCCAAAACAGCTTTCCCCAAAACATACTTTGTCTAAATGAGGCCACAATTCTCACACTCATGTATATTTGTATTGCAAATAGTTTGAGATAGGCCAAGATGGGTTTTATTCTACAAAACACGCATTTTTCATTTTTTAAATCTCATATTTGAATCCCTTAGTCCTGTTTATTACATAGGTGCCCTTGGTTTCTTGATACTACTCAGTTTTGCCCTCTCCCTCCACAAATTCTCTCACACGTGCAACATTGCCCTGATTGGTCTAGCCCATGTCACGCGGATCGTGCCCGCCGACCGTTGATCGTATGATCTAACGGGCAGGATAACCCCTCCCTCTCTCTGTCGGCGGTTACCTTCCACTCTCTAAGTTTGCTAAATGGCGGTTTTACGTATTTATTTTCACGCGCTAAAAATTATAAACTCTTTTAGGCATTACTTTTCACGCAAAAAATGATAAACCATCACCGATTTGTTGTAGCCATAAATTTTCACGCAAAAAATGATAAACCGTCACCGATTTGTTGTAGCCATTAATTTTCACGAAAATCCCAAATGATAAACCATCACCGATTTGTTGTAGCCATTACTTTTCACGCAAAAAATGATAGACCATCACCGATTTCTTGTAGCCATTACTATTCACGGTAAAAATGATAAACGAACCAATCTATCTATCTCTCGTATTTGAAGTTTGGAAGGGTTCACCATCTAGTTATGTTAACTTTCGAGGTTTTGATCTGAAAACAAATGGGTATTATAAAGGGAAATAAAAGTTCAAAAATGTAAAAACGAAACAATCTACCTATCTTTGTATAGAAGATCGTCTGTATGATTTTTGAGGTCATTTAGAGAAGGTAGAAAAAATCCCTTTTGAGAAGGTCGAAAAAACCTAACTTGTTACAAAAGCTGGTTTCGGTGAGACCTAACCAAATTTGGCATACATTATGCCATATCTATAACAACAAGGAATATCTAAAAGGGAAAGTTTCACAAAATTTGAAATTTATGGCGAAAATGATGCCATACATGATGCTGTTTTTCGAGGTTTTGACCTGAAAATCAATTGGATATTATAAAGGGAAATAAAAAGTTCAAAAAATATAAAAACGAAACAATCTATCTATCTATGTATAGAAGATCAGCTGTATGAAATTTGAGGTCATTTAGAGGAGGTAGAATAAATCACCTTGTTAGAAAAGCTGGTTTCAGTGAGACGAAACGGCATGCGTTTAAGCAAAGTGATTTTTTCGAACATCTCCAAATGATCCCAAATTTGCCATACATGATGCCATACGTGTAACAACAAGGAACCCTATCTAAAAAGTGTCAAAAAAGTTTGCCCAACCGTATAGCTCTATCAAAAAGAACCTCACCATGGCGCTAGTATAATTTTGGGCTTACTTACAAACTTTCGTTACCTAACCTTCAACACGAAACTTGTTTCAAATCACTTTTGGCGTACAAGAAACAAATCCCTCCTTGATTCGAGCACCACAGCCTCCAAACTTTGCCGATGCCGATATCGGCATGGTCAGAACGGCTATGCTCGACGCCACTGCTAGGTCACCGTCGGGATGCACCCTCAATCCCGTCCCCTCATTCGATCACCGACACACCGTAGATACCACCGAGGCCAATGCCGAACGTACATGCTGATGCCAATGCCGAACATGCATCCACGCCGATGTGGGCACGGCCACGCCGCCCCGCTATGTTGGACGCCACAGACCACCGCGAGGTCTTTCCCTTCGCCACCACACTCTTCTAGCACCCATCTATACACGCCAGAAAGGAGAGACACTAGTTTTCTCTACATTGCTCGTGTTCGTGTCGGACACGGTCAGTCAAAGTTTTGAGGTAGTCGTCGATGTCGTTGACCATTTCTTCTCTTCTTTGCATGGTTAAACGCGTCTAGTTCATATCTATCTAATGCGTCTGGTCTCGCCTCATGCAGTTCTTTGTGGACGTCGATCTCATCTCGGCACTCCGCAGGCCACCTCCTCCGTGCCATCGCTGTAGAGCTCCGTTTAAAAATCTAATCCTACCCGTGTATTGCCCCTTGTATCAGCGCCATGGCCCCACTTGTCATTTGATATAGCGAAGCCCCACTCGTTCGCGTTTTGGTCAGGGATACAGCGATGCTTACGGTCAAACAAAGATGGATGGTCTAACGTGTCTTTGCAGGCTCTACGTGGCCCCACTAGTCAGAAGATAACGGTCAACCGTCGGGCAACCGGGCGTTACATCACGTGTGATGGTTTCAGACAAACGCTTGGGTAAAACTGAGGAAAAACTAAGGAGCTGGGGAAAACTGAGCACAACTAAGGACCCGAGGGCACGAAAATAGAAATCCCTTCTTTAAATGCATGCCAAACTCATAACTCAGATATTCACCTCCACGATCAGATCGTAGAAATTTAATCTTCTTGTTACGTTGATTTTCTACTTCACTTTGGAATTCCTTAAACTTCTCGAAAGTTTCGGATTTATGTTTCATGAAATAGATATACCCATATCTACTCAAATCATCTGTGAAGGTTAGAACATAACGATAACCACCGCGCGAGGCTACACTCATTGGTCCGCACACATCGGTATGTATGATTTCCAATAAGTCTGTAGCTCGCTCCATAATACCAGAGAATGGAGTCTTAGTCATTTTTCCCATTAGACATGCTTCGCATCTATCAAGTGACTCAAAGTCAAGTGATTCAAGTAATCCATCGGTATGGAGTTTCGTCATGCGTTTCACTCCAATATGACCAAGACGACAGTGCCACATATAAGTAGAATTATCATTCAATTTAATTCGCTTAGCATCAATATTATGAATATGTGTATCACTACTATCGAGATCTAACAGAAAAAAAACCATTCTTTTCAGGTGCTCGACCATAAAAGATATTATTCATAAAAATAGAACAACCATTATTCTCAGACTTGAATGAATAACCGTTTTGCATTAAACAAGATCCAGATATAATGTTCATGCTCAACGCGGGTACAAAATAACAATTATTGAGGTTTAAAACTAATCCCGAAGGTAGATGTAGAGGAAGTGTGCCGACAGCGATCACATCGACTTTGGATCCATTTCCAACGCGCATCGTCACTTCATCCTTCAATAGTCTTCGTTTATTCTTTAGTTCCTGTTTCGAGTTACAAATATGAGCAACCGAACCAGTATCAAATACCCAGGTACTAGTACGAGAACCAGTAAGATAAACATCTATAACATGTATATCAGATATACCTTCTTTCTTCTTCTTGACAAGGCCGCTCTTCAGATCCGCCAAATACTTGGAGCAATTACGCTTCTAGTGTCCCTTCTCCTTGCAGTAATAGCACTCAACATCAGGCTTAGGGCCAGTCTTAGGTTTCATAGGAGGCGTGGCAGCTTTCTTGCCACCCTTCTTGAATTTTCCCTTAGACTTGCCCTGTTTCTTGAAACTGGTGGTCTTGTTGACCATCAACACTTGGTGCTCTTTCTTGATCTCAATCTCAGCAGATTTCAGCATGGCGAAGAGTTCAGGTAACTCTTTGTTCATGTTCTGCATATTGTAGTTCATCACAAAGTTCTTGAAACTAGGTGGCAGTGATTGAAGGACACGATTAATCCCCAGTCGGTTAGGAATCACTATTCCCAAGTCACTGAGTTTCTTCGCATGCCCGGTCATGGCGAGCATGTGCTCACTAACGGAGCTGCCTTCTTCCATCATGCAGCTGAAGAAGTGTTTTGATGCTTCATAGCATTCCACGGCCGCATGAGTTTCAAAGATAGCTTTCAGCTCATTGACCAACTCATGAGGATCGTGGTGCTCAAAACGTTTTTGAAGATCGGCTTCCAGACTGCATAGGATGGCACACTGAACTTGAGAGTACCGAGTTTTCCGAGTCTCGTAAACATTCTTTACTTCATCGGTTTCAGTTTGTGCAGGAGGGTCACCTAGCGGTGCATCAAGCACATATTGCAGGTTTCCACCATTGAGGAAGATCCTCACATGACGGAACCAGTCGGTGAAGTTGCTACCGTTGCTCTTAAGCTTTTCTTTCTCTAGGAACTGGTTAAAATTGATAGGGGACGCCATATCTACAACATATATTTGCAATAGTTTAGACTAGGTTTATGACAAATTGAGTTCAAATTTTAATTCAACAAAATTAAAAACTAGGTGAACTCCCACTCAAAACAATATCCCTCGAATTGTCTTAGTGATCACACGAACCAAATCCACCACACCAAGTCCGATCATCACGAGACAAGATGTAACTTCAATGGCGAACACTCAAAGTGTTCATCATATCAATCATATGATTTATGCTCTACCTTTCTGTATCACGTGTTCCGAGACCATGTCTGTACATGCTAGGCTCATCAAGGCCACCTTAGTATCCGCATGTGCAAAACTGGCTTGCACCCGTTATATGCACTTGTTGAGTCTATCACACCCGATCATCACGAGATGCTTCGAAACGACAAGTCTTGGCAACGGTGCTACTAAGGATGAACACTTTATTATCTTGATATTTTAGTGAGAGGGATCATCTTATAATGCTACTGTCGCGATCTAAGCAAAATAAGATGCATAAAAGGATTAACATCACATGCAGTTCATATGTGATATGATATGGCCCCTTTGTCTTTGCGCCTTTGATCTTCATCTCCAAAGCACGGACATGATCTCCATCATCAACGGGCATGATCTCCATCATCGTCGGCGTAGCATCAAGGTCAATGGCGCCGTCTTCATGATTGTTCTCCCATGTAGCAACTATTACAACTACTTTGAAATACTACTCAACATGAAATTTAAAGACAACCATAAGGCTCCTGCCGGTTGCCAAAATACAATAATGATCATATCATACATATTCATCATCACATTATGGCCATATCACATCACCAAACCCTGCAAAAACAAGTTAGACGTTCTCTAATTTGGTTTGCATATTTTACGTGGTTTAGAGTTTTCGAGTGAGATCTAATCTACCTACGAACATGAACCACAACGGTGATACTAGTGTTGTCAATAGAAGAGTAAATTGAATCTTCACTATAGTAGGAGAGACAGACACCCGCAAAGCCACTTATGCAATACAAGTTGCATGTCGAGCGTGGAGCAAATCTCATGAACGCGGTCATGTAAAGTTAGCCCGAGCCGCTTCATCCCACTATGCCACAAAGATGCAAAGTACTCAAACTAAAGACAACATAAGCATCAACGCCCACAAAAACATTGTGTTCTACTCGTGCAACCATCTATGCATAGACACGGCTCTGATACCACTGTAGGGATTCGTTGCATAGAAAACAAAAAAATTCCTACCGCGAGAACGCAATCCAAGCCAAAATGCAATCTAGAAGATGGGAGCAACGAGGGGATGAACGAGACTCACCCTTGAAGATTTCCAAAGCCTACAAGATGAGGCTCTTGTTGTTTCGGTAGACGATCACTTGCCGCTTTCAAAAGCGCGTAGAAGATCTTGACGGTGCCACAATCGGGCAGCACCTCCGTACTCGGTCACACGTTCGGTGTTGATGAAGACGACGTCCTCCTCCCCGTTCCAGCGGGCAGCGGAAGTAGTAGCTCCTCCTTGAATACGGCAGCACGACGGTTTGGTGGCAGTGTCGATGGAGATCTCCGACGGAGCTTTGCTAAGCGTTGCGGGAGATGGGGGAGGAGTGGGGCGGCTAGGGTTTGGGGAGAGGGGGTGGCCGGCCTCCTTGGGGTGCGGCCAAGGTGGTGGTGTTGTGGTAGCCGGCCCCCTCCCCTTGGTCCCTCTTTATATAGGTGGAACCCCCAAGTTTTGGACTACAAGTCTTCGAATAAGACCCCAACCCAAAACCTTCCATGTGTAGGGAAACCTACCCAAGGTGGGATTCCCACCTCAAGTGGGACTCCCACCCTTCCATTAGGGGGGTGGCCGGCCACCCTTGGTGGAGTCCACCTGGGACTCCACCCCTCTAGGGTTGGCCGGCCATGGGAGGTGGAGTCCCTTCGGGACTCCGCCTTCCAAAGTGATTTCTTCCGGACTTTTCTAGAACCTTCTAGAACCTTCCATAAATGCACCGGATCATTTTCAAGCTTATAAAATGACTTCCTATATATGAATCTTATTCTCCGGACCATTCCGGAACTCCTCGTGATGTCCGGGATCCCATCCGAGAGTCCGAACAAAACTTCGAACTCCATTCCATATTCAAGTTCTACTAATACAACATCAAACTGTGTCACCCTACGGTTCCCGAACTATGTAGACATGGTTGAGAACTCTCTCCGACCAATAACCAATAGCGGGATCTGGAGATCCATAATGGCTCCCACATATTCAACGATGACTTAGTGATCGAATGAACCATTCACATACGATACCAATTCCCTTTGTCACGCGATATTTTACTTGTCCGAGGTTTGATCATCGGTATCACTCTATACCTTCTTCAACTTCGTCTCCTGACAAGTACTCTTTACTCGTACCGTGGTATGTAGTCTCTTATGAACTTATTCATATGCTTGCAAGCTAATTAGACGACATTCCACCGAGAGGGCCCAGAGTATATCTATCCGTCATCGGGATGGACAAATCCCACTGTTGATCCATATGCCTCAACTCATACTTTCCGGATACTTAATCCCACCTTTATAACCACCCATTTACGCAGTGGCATTTGATGTAATCAAAGTACCTTTCCGGTATAAGTGATTTACATGATCTCATGGTCGAAAGGACTAGGTAACTATGTAACGAAAGCTTATAGCAAATAACTTAATGACGTGATCTTATGCTACGCTTAATTGGGTGTGTCCATTACATCATTCATATAATGATATAACCTTGTTATTAATAACATCCAATGTTCATGATTATGAAACTAATCATCTATTAATCAACAAGCTAGTTAAGAGGCTTACTAGGGACTCATTGTTGTTTACATAACACACATGTATCAATGTTTCGGTTAATACAATTATAGCATGGTATATAAACTTTTATCATAAACATAAAGATATATAATAACCACTTTTATTATTGCCTCTTGGGCATATCTCCAACAGCACGATGCTTGGATTACACGGGATCAACAAGTGATCAGTTACCTCACAAAATTGTTTAGTAAGGAAATTTTCCCCCCAAGTCCTTGGATTGGAACATGTTGTTGATGTTTGGGGTGCCACTGAAAAATATTTGCCTCTCAATCTAAAGCCCCTATCAATATGTTGCGCGGCAAGCTAGTTAATACCAAGAAATGAGGTATGTTTGCTCCTCAATATATTGCACTGATGAAGAGTTTTTCTTCAGAACTTTCTCCATCTGGTCGAGTTATTGAGTATGAGGAGTTAAAGGAATATATTCTTCATGGACTTGATGGAGATCCAACTCCCTTGATGCCTCTGTTAATGTTGTCCCTAACACTAATCTTTGTGACATGTGTGAGCAGCTAACTGCATATGATCACAAACAACAAATGCTTCCCAAAACAGGCTAGACTATGGGGTTTTAGTCTTATGCTCATGGTGTTGCTTGTGTTCATCACTTCACCACCAATCATCAACATAATTTCCATGGTCGTGATGGATAGAATCGTAGTCAAAAACAACGTTATGATGGTCCTTCACATGGTCGTGATGAACAAAAAAGAGGTGGTCCTGGACGTAGTCATGGACACACACCCTCACTGTTCAAAGATGTTACATGCGAAATATGTAAGAAGTATGGGCACCCGGCCAAATGTTATTGGATATACTCATATAATGATGATGATTCCCATTCCGAGTGACAATATAGCATATGTTGTTTCTGTTTATTATGGTGTAGATACCAATTGGTATACCGACACAGGTGCAACAAATCACATCACCGGAGAACTAAATAAGTTGATAACTCGGGACAATTACAAAGGATATGACCAAGTTCATATGACAAATGGTAATGGTATGGAAATTATGCATGATGGTCATTCTACCTTGCACACACCTCATAGTTCTTTTTTAATAATGTTCTACATGTTCCCACGGCATCCACACAAAAAATCTCTTATATGCCCATAAACTTGCCCTAGATAACAATGTTTTTTTCTTGAATTTCACTCAATTTTATTTTTGGTCAAGGAACAGGTCATGAAGAAATTTCTATTTAAAGGTGCATGCCATGGTGGTCTCTATCCGATTATGGCTTTCTTCACGGGTTCTCTCAAGAATGCTTTCATCATCATCAAACCTGCTTCATCTACATGGAATAGTCATTTATGGCACCCATGTCATTATATTTTTCAACTAGTGCTTCGGAAAAATAAACGCCCTTATGATCCAAAAGTGAATTCTTACATATGTGATCCTTGTCAACAAGCTAAAAGTCGTCATTTACCCTATCCCAGTTATACTAGTGTGTCCACAGTTTCATTGGAACAAATATTTTTCTAATGTATGGGGTCCATCACCGGTTTTTGTTAGAAAACACATATATTATGTGAGCTTCATTGGTGATTTTTCAAAATTCACTTGGATCATTTTCTTAAAAATCATTTTGATGCTTATCGAGTTTTTCTTAATTTCCAGAAACTTGTTGAACGAAAATTTGGTTAAAAATAACCACCATGCAAACTGATTGGGGTGGTGAGTATGAAAAACTAAATGCTTTCTTCCAAAAAAAAAGTTGGCATAACACATCATATGTTTTGCCCTCATGCTCATCAACAAAATGGTCCAGTTGAGCGTAATAATCGTCATGTTGTTGAGGTTAGGCTTGCCTTACTTTCTCAAGCATACATGTCTCTTAAATTTTGGGATGATGCTTTCTTGACAGCCACATATCTTATTAATTTGCTTCCTTGCTCAAACACATAAGTCCTACTGAAAAACTTCTCAATATCAAACCCAACTATGAATCTCTTTTTGCCTTTGGGTGTGCATGTTGGCCAAAACTTCGTCCTTATAACAACCGAAAGCTTTCTTTTCGTTCAAAAATATGTACTTTCTTGGGATACTGTCCGCTTCATAAGGGAGTCAAATTCTTAGATACATCATCTGGTCGTGTCTATATATCATGTGATGTTATCTTCGATGAGAATTTCCTTTTGCTTTTCTTCATCCAAATGTTGGTTCCTGCCTTCGTGGAGAAATTCTTGTATTACTAACACTACTACATTTGCACCATTCAAACATGAGGCGATGCATACTAGAAATGATCACATGTTTGATGTTCCTACCATTGCCAACCCTACACAGGTGAACATACTTGAAGATCTATTCCCCTATTTCCTTGGGAGGAAAGTACGTCACATTGGTGATGTGTGGGATCCACGAACGATTTCTCAGTGCCACGAAGTCTCACCTTTTTATCCGGATATTATACCACGAAGTAATAGCTCGCTCACCAGTGGTATACTTTAAGGTAGTCTCCAAAACCTCACAAACTTCTTCACGGAGCAAATCCACAACCCAACTACTTCCGGGTGACCCTAGACGCCTAGGTTTCCCAAATCCCAAGAGTAACAAGCTTGCTTGATGAACTCGTGTCAGAATGATGTTTAGCTTGGTGGGATCGAAGACCGAGACATCGTATTGCTTTCTAATAAAGGAATTCGGCTTGGAGTGAGTAGAATGGGAGATCCAATTTTTGGTTGTTTCAACAATGGAGTGAAAGATGGAGTACAAGGATATGATATGATATGATATGATATGATATGATATGAATGGTTGGCATTACCTTATCAAGCTGGAAGGAGTATTAGCTCGCGGGAGAAATTAGCCGTTTTGGAAAAGTCACGGGAGTTAGTCCGACAGAAAGTCGGCAGCGCCGGACCGACTGGTGCCCAGAAATGCGGGGCGGTTTGACCGCATAAATGACTGGCTGGCATGTGGGGCTAGCATCCGAACTAGGCCGGCAAGCAGGCCAAGCGCCGGCGCCGATGCATTTCGGCAGGACGGGCCTGCGCCGAAATGACTGGATGGTTGCGGTCTGTTTTTCAGCAAGTACGAGCGTTGCACCTAAAAGTCTGTGGACAATTCCGGTGGTGGCTCCGGTGCTACCGGTTTGGCCACCGAATTTGCTGAAAACCCTCAAAACGACAATTCTCCTCGAAGTAAACTCTCCTGACTCCCATTTGATGAAAATTGGGTGGTAAGATCTGTTTAGCCTGCTGACAACATCCCTAGCAAACTCATCGAGATCATCCCTCTTAATAGTATGGTGTTTCCTAAAACTCAAACATAAATAGAGAGAAGCATATTTCTTAATAGTGATTGAGGGGTATCTAATCATATTTCATCATCACTTGTGAATTAAAACATGTATGATCACTTAGAGGAAACATTATTTCACACAATAGGTACGATATCATTATTAGCCAAAATATCGGATAAGGGTATAATACAATTTCAGTCTATCGCATCAGGAAAAACTACGATGGTACTATTGACAAGTATAAATATCTTATTGTTACAAAAGGTTTCAAACAACGTTATATTATTTAATATGAGGACTGATATGTTGCAAACGTATCTATAATTTTTTATGCTCAATGCTTGTTTTACACCAATTTCTATATGTTTTGTTTACACTTTGTTGCAATTTTATGCACTTTTCGGAACTAACGTATTGACAAGATGCCATAGTGTCAGTTCCTTGTTTTCTGCTATTTTGTATTTCAGAAAAGTTATACAGGAAATATCCTCGGAATTGGACGAAACAAGAGCGAAATTTCCTATTTTACTATAATGAAGACGGAGTCCGGAGGAGAGACGAAGAAGTGCCACGAGGTGGCCACACCTGGCCTAGGCGCAGCCCAGGCCCTGGCCACCCCTAGAGGTGGTGTGGGCCCCTCGGGCACCCACCGACCTCGCCATCCCGCCTATTTATTCACATGTTTGGGAAAAACCTAAATACCCGAGCCTCCATCCACGAAAAATTCTGTCGCGGCCGTCATCACCGACCCTACCTCGGAAGGGTTCTGAAGCTCTTCCCGGCACCCTGCCGGAGAGGAAGATCATCACCGGAGGCCTCTACATCGCCATGCCCGCCTCCAAAGGGATGCGTGAGTAGTTCATCTCTGGACTACGGGTCCATAGCAGTAGCTATATGGTTGTCTTCTCCAGTTTCTGCTTCATGTTTAGATCTTGTGAGCTGCCTATCATGATCAAGATCATCTTTATGTAACGCTACATGTTGTGTTTGCTGGGATCCGATGAATATTGAATATTATGGTTGAGATTGATTATATACTTGTCATATGTTATTTGTGATCTTGCATGCTCTCATTTGCTAGTAGATGCTCTGGCCAAGCATGTGCTTGTGACTCCAAGAGGGAGTATTTATGCTCGATAGTGGGTTCATGCCATGCCTCTAGTAATCTGGAAGAGTGACAATAACTTCTAAGATTGTAGATGTGATGTTGATACTAGGGAGAAAACAACAATGCTTTGTCTAAGGATACTTATATTGCTTACTTTACACACTTTTCTTAAGCGATAATCTGTTGCTTGTAACTTAATACTGAAAGGGGTGCGGACGCTAATCGGAAGGTGGATTATTAGTCATAGATGCATTTGGATTATGGTCTATGTATTATGTTGTAATACCCAAATGAATCTCATAGTAATCATCTTGTCATGTATGGTCTTTATTCTGTCAATTGTCCAGCTGTAATTTGTTCACCCATCATGTTATTTATCTTTATGGAGATACAACTCTAGTGAACTATGAGCCCCGGTCCTTTTTTTACATTGATAAATTTATCTACTGCAATCACCTATTCTGTTTACTTACTCCAAGCATTGTTCTCTTTAATTTCACTGCAAACAAATATCTCTTTCCACACTATACGGTTAATCTTTGGTTTTCAGCAAAACCGGTGAGATTGACAACCTCACTGTAAGTTGGGGCAAAGTATTTTGGTTGTGTTGTGTAAAAGTTCCACGTTGTTGCTGACGCCGGTAGTGCGCCCTACCAAAAGTCTGCTAACAACACCTTCAGAAGTAATATCTTTCTCCTACTGATCCATTAAACCTTGGTTTCTTACTGAGGGAAAACTTTCTACTGTGCTCATCACACCTTCCTCTTGGGGTTCCCCAACGGTGTGCTCTGCACTCATCAAGCTACTTTTCTGTCGCCGTTGCCGGGAAGAAAGGGGATTTCTGCAAGGGGAGTCTCTCATCTCCAATCTCTTTATTTTAATATTATTTTGCTTAGTTTATTTTACTTTGTCTTGTTTGCTTCTTTTTATCAAAAACACACAAAAAAATAGTTTCTTTTTATAGTTGTTATTTTGTTGCTTTATTTTTAGCTCATTATGTTGATCCCTAAGTACGATGTGAAAGACCTATCAGTTGGTAGTGGTTTTATAATTAGGAGAGATAACATTGAAGAATTATTTAATCATGTTAGTAAGCATAAAGATATTGATGATACATCCTTAGTAGAACTTGCTCCTAATTATGAAACTATTGCAGCTTATTTAGTTCAAATGTTAGAGACTAGGTTTGTTAGCCTTAACCCCATAATGCAGCAAATGTTTCTTAAACTTCATGAAGTTGAGGATGATGAAAAGAGAGATTTTATCCTGAAAACTTTGCTTAAAGAATTTAGAGATGTTGTTATAGAAGTTAGGAAAGTCTTTGATCAGTTTAAGATGCTAGGCTGTGTAAATGTTATTAGTACACTTGAAAAGATAGACAAAACCAAACCTGAAAATAGAGAGGCAATCAAAACTACCAATACCTTTCAAACTCGTAGGAATGCATGAAGCTTTGGAAAAGAATTTTTATTGAATTGTTTCTGAAAACCCATTTGATGAAAGTAGTGAACCCAAAAGTGTTGAGAGAGGGTCTTCTAAAAATTATATGGATAAAATATAATTTGTTGTTGAAAAGACTTCTGGCATTGGTCTTGATGCTTCTTCACTTCAAAATACTTGACGCGAACTCTTTTTCTGCGCCTAGCTGAAAGGCGTTAATGAAAAGCACTCTTGGGAGATAACACATGTTTTATTTCTGTATTTTTTATTTTAATTGAGTCTTGGAAGTTTTTACCTTTTTAATAACCTCTCCTTTTCATTTTTATTTTGTTTTTTTGTGCCAAGAATAGCCTCTAATAGGCAAAAAGTAAGATTTGGGGAAGTTGATATCCTGAAACAGATTTTATGTTGTCACCAAAAAACTTCGTATTCCCAGACAGAACGCAATTTTGAGCTAATAATTTTTTAGCATATGCCCCAGTTTATTATCAAACTTTCGTTAGTTTTACACTTTTCTATTTGAGCAACAGAGGATTTTCGAAAAAACGATCTTTACCTGTTGTTCTGTTTTGACAGATTTCTGCCACTATTTTCATTTGTCTCTTAATCTCTTTCTTTTAAGTTCTTTTGAGAGAAATAGCTTTTTAAAGAAGTTGCTACATTAGCTAGTGTTTTAATTAATGGATGCTTTACATATGTTAGAACTGAATCCAAGTGGATTTTTTATTTTAATTGCATTAATGATGCTAATAAAAATTGTGCGAAGATTTGTATGAAGGAAGTTTTCAAGTGTAGAGAGAAAAGAATGATGTAATGAGATGAATTATGGACAAAACCTTAAGCTTGGGGATTCCCATGTCACCCCAAGAAATATCCAAGAGGTACAAGTGTCAAAGCTTGAGGATGCCCAAGGTATCCCCTTCTTCATCAACAAAGTATCAGGTCATCTTTCAAGACGCTATATTTTTATTGCTTCATACGCTATGTGTTGTTCTTGGAGTGTCTTTATTTTTGTTTTTAGCTTTATTTTGTTTTTTTTTTGCTGTAGCATATGGTTGGATTCAGCATATTTATTTTGTTTTTTCCTCAGTTTTGCCCAAGCCCTTGTCTGAAACCCTTGCAAGTGCTGGAACGGCCGTTTGCCCGACGGGTCAACAACTTTGACCGTTATCTGCTGACTAGTGGGGCCACGTAGAGCCTACAAAGACACGTCAGACCATCCATCTTTGTTTGACCGTAAGCATCGATGTATCCCTGACCAAAGCGCGGACGAGTGGGGCTTCGGTATATCAAATGACAAGTGGGCCCATGACGCTGACACAAGTGGCAATACACGGGTAGGATTAGATTTTTAAACGGAGCTCTAGAGCATTGGCACGGAGCAGGTGGCCTGCGGGGTGCCGAGATGAGATCAACGTCCACAAAGAACTGCATGAGGCGAGACCTGATGTCTACGGGTGCTTCTATTCTTGTAGACAGTGTTGGGCCTCCAAGAGCAGAGGTTTGTAGAACAGCAGCAAGTTTCCCTTAAGTGGATCACCCAAGGTTTATCGAACTCAGGGAGGAAGAGGTCAAAGATATCCCTCTCAAGCAACCCTACAATCACGATACAAGAAGTCTCTTGTGTCCCCAACACACCTAATACACTTGTCAGATGTATAGGTGCACTAGTTCGGCGAAGAGATAGTGAAATACAAGTAGTATGAATGAATATGAGCAGTAGTAACGGCGCCAGAAAAGTGCTTGCCGGCGTGCAGTTGATGGTAGTAATATTGCAGGAAGTAAAGATGCAGTAAAACAGAAAACAAGCGATGATTGCAGTATTTGGAAACAAGGCCTAGGGATTATACTTTCACTAGTGGACACTCTCAACATTGATCACATAACAGAATAAATAGATAAATGCTATACTCTACACTCTCTTGTTGGATGATGAACACCACTAATTGTGTAGGATTACACGAACCCTCAATGTCGGAGTTAACAAGCTCCACAATATTCGATATTTATGTTTAAATAACCTTAGAGTGCACGATAGATCAACACAACTAAACCAAGTACTAACATAGCATGCACACTGTCACCATCACACTATGAAGGAGGCATAGATCACATCAATACTATCATAGCAATAGTTAACTTCATAATCTACAAGAGATCACAATCATAACCTACGCCAAGTACTACACGATGCACACACTGTCACCATTACACCGTGCAGGAGGAATAGACTACTTTAATAACATCACTAGAGTAGCACATATATGAATAGTGATACAAAACACATTGCAATCATAAAGGGATATAAATAAGCACTTCACTATGCTATTCATAACAGTGAATAAGTATTCTGTGAAATATAGCCTAAGAGACCCACACGGTGCACACACTGTCACCTTTACACACGTGGGACAAGGAGTCTCCGGAGATCACATAAGTAAAATCCACTTGACTAGCATAATGACATCTAGATTACAAGCATCATCATATGAATCTCAATCATGTAAGGCAGCTCATGAGATTATTGTATTGAAGTACATAGGAGAGAGATTAACCACATAGCTACCGGTACAGCCCTTAGCCTCGATGGAGAACTACTCCCTCCTCATGGGAGACAACAGCGTTGATGAAGATGGCGGTGGTGTCGATGGAGAAGCCTTCCGGGGGCACTTCCCCGTCCCGGCGGCGTGCCGGAACAGAGACTCCTGTCCCCCAGATCTTGGCTTCGCGATGGCGGCGGCTCTGGAAGGTTTCTCGTACCGTGGCTTTTCCGTATCGAGGTTTTAGGTCGAGGAGGCTTAAATAGGCAAAGAGGCGGAGTCGGAAGGCTGACGGGGCCACCACACAATAGGGCGGCGCGGCCAGGGCCTGGGCCGCGCCGGCCTGGCGTGTGGCCCCCCCAGGGCTCCCCTCTGGCGGCTCTCGGGTGTTCTGGAAGCTTCGTGGAAAAATAGGATGTTGGGCATTGATTTCGTCCGATTCCGAGAATATTTCCTTACTAGGATTTCTGAAACCAAAAACAGCAGAAAATAGGAACTGGCACTTCGGCATCTCGTTAATAGGTTAGTTCCAGAAAATGCATAAAAACGATATAAAGTGTGAACAAAACATGTAGGTATTATCATAAAACAAGCATGGAACATAAGAAATTATAGATACGTTTGAGACGTATCAAGCATCCCCAAGCTTAGTTCCTACTCGCCCTCGAGTAGGTAAACGATAACAAGAATAATTTCTTAAGTGACATGCTACCAACATAATCTTAATCAACAATATTGTAAAGCATATGAGATGAATGCAGCGATTCAAAGCAATGATGAAGACAACGAATAAACAACTGAATCATATAGCAAAGACTTTTCATGAATAGTACTTTCAAGACAAGCATCAATAAGACTTGCATAACAGTTAACTCATAAGCAATAAATTCTTAGTAAAAGGCATTGAAGCAACACAAAGGATGATTAAGTTTCAGCAATTGCTTTCAACTTGTAACATGTATATCTCATGGATAGTTGTCAACATAAAGCAGTATAACAAGTGCAATAGGTAAACATGTAAGAATCAATGCACACAGTTTACACAAGTGTTTGCTTCTAAGATAGAGAGAAATGGGTAAACTGACTCAACATAAAAGTAGAAGAATGGCCCTTCGCAGAGGGAAGCATTGATTGCTATATTTGTGCTAGAGCTTTGCTTTTTAAAACAAGAAACAATTTTGTCAACGGTAGTAATAAAGCATATGCATTATGTAAATTATATCCTACAAGTTGCAAGCCTCATGCATAGTATACTAATAGTGCCCGCTCCTTGTCCTAATTAGCTCGGATTACCTGGATTATCATCGCAATACATATGTTTTAACCAAGTGTCACAAAGGGGTACCTCTATGCCGCCTGTACAAAGGTCTAAGGAGAAAGCTCGCATTGGATTTCTCGCTTTTGATTATTCTCAACTTAGACATCCATACCGGGACAACATAGACAACAGATAATGGACTCCTCTTTAATGCATAAGCAATTAGCAACAATTAATGTTCTCATATGAGATTGAGGATATTTGTCCAAAACTGAAACTTCCACCATGATTCATGGCTTTAGTTAGCGGCCCAATGTTCTTCTCTAACAATATGCATGCTCTAACCATTCAACTAGTGGTAAATCTCCCTTACTTCAGACAAGACGGACATGCATAGCAACTCACATGATATTCAACAAAGTGTTGATGGCGTCCCCAGAAACATGGTTATCGCACAACAAGCAACTTAATAAGAGATAAAGTGCATAAGTACATATTCAATACCACAATAGTTCTTAGGCTATTTGTCCCATGAGCTATATATTGCAAAGATAAAGAATAGAAATTTAAAGATAGCACTCAAGCAATTTACTTTGGAATGGCAGAGAAATACCATGCAGTAGGTAGGTATGGTGGACACAAGTGGCATAGTGTTTGGCTCAAAGATTTGGATGCACGAGAAGAATTCCTCTCAATACAAGGCTAGGCTAGCAAGGTTGTTTGAAGCAAACTCAAGTATAAAACGGTGCAGCAAGACTCACATATGAACATACTGTAAGCATTATAATACTTTACATCGTCTTCCTTGTTGTTCAAACACCTTAACCAGAAAATATCTAGACTTAGAGAGACCAATCATGCAAACCAAATTTTAACAAGCTCTATGTAGTTCTTCATTAATAGGTGCAAAGTACATGATGCAAGAGTTTAAACATGATCTATATGAGCACAACAATTGCCAAGTATCAAATTATTCAAGACCATATACCAATTACTACATGAAGCATTTCCTGTTTCCAACCATATAACAATGAACGAAGCAGTTTCAACCTTCGCCATGAACATTAAAAGCTAAGAACACATGTGTTCATATGAACCAGCAGAGCGTGTGTCTCTCCCACACAAGCATTTATTCAGAGAATGAAAATAACAAAACGAAAATAAAAACAAACAGACGCTCCAAGTAAAGTACATAAGATGTGACCGAATAAAAATATAGTTTCAAGAGAAGAAACCTGATAAGTTGTCGATGAAGAAGGGGATGCCTTGGGCATCCCCAAGCTTAGATGCTTGAGTCTTCTTGAAATATGCAGGGATGAACCACGGGGGCATCCCCAAGCTTAGACTCTTCACTCTTCTTGATCATAGTATATCATCCTCCTCTCTTGACCCTTGAAAACTTCCTCCACACCAAACTTAAAACAAACTCATTAGAGGGTTAGTGCATAATCAAAAATTCACATGTTCAGAGGTGACACAATCATTATTAACACTTCTGGACATTGCCCAAAGCTACTGGAAGTCAATGAAACAAAGAAATCCATCAAACATAGCAAAAGAGGCAATGCGAAATAAAAGGCAGAATCTGTCAAAACAGAACAGTCCGTAAAGACGAATTTTAAAATGGCACCAGACTTGCTCAGATGAAAATTCCCAAATTGAATGAAAGTTGCGTACATATCTTACGATCACGCACATAAATTGGCAGATTTTTCTGAGTTACCTACAGAGAATTCTGCCCAGATTCGTGACAGCAAGAAATCTGTTTCTGCGCAGTAATCCAAATCTAGTATTGACTTTACTATCAAAGACTTTACTTGGCACAACAATGCAATAAAATAAAGATAAGGAGAGGTTGCTACAGTAATAAACAACTTCCAAGACACAAATATAAAAAAAAGTACTGTAGTAAAATAAACACATGGGTTATCTCCCAAGAAGTTCTTTCTTTATAGCCATTAAGATGGGCTCAACAATTTTAATGATGCACTTGCAAGAAATAAGAGTTGAAGCAAAAAGAGAGCATCAAAAAGCAAATTAGAAACACTTTTAAGTGTAACCCACTTCCTATGAAAAGGAATCTTGTAAATAAACAAGTTCATGAAGAGCAAAGTAACAAGCATAGGAAGATAAAACCAATGTAACTTCAAAAATTTCAGCATATAGAGAGGTGTTTTAGTAACATGAAAATTTCTACAACCATATTTTCCTCTCTCATAATAATTTTCAGAGGCATCATGAACAAACTCAACAATATAAGTATCACATAAAGCATTCTTATTCACATGCATAAAAGTATCATTACTCTCCACATAAGCATAGTCAATTTTATTAGTTGTAGTGGGAGCAAATTCAACAAAGTAGCTATCATTATTATTCTCATCATCAAATATAGGAGGTATAGTATCATCATAATAAACTTTATCCTCCATAGTAGGCGGCACAAAAAGACCACTATCATTATAATCATCATATATGGGAGGCATATCATAATCAACATAAACTTTCTCCTCAATACCCGGAGGACTAAAGAGATCATTTTCATCAAAACCAACCTCCCCAAGCTTAAATTCTTCCATAGCATTAGCAACAATGGTGTTCAAAGCATTCATACTAATAACATTCCCATTAGCATGCATAAGTTCCATGGGTTTTTTAATTTTCTCTTCGAACACATCATGTCCTAATTCAAGATAAAGTTCATAAAGATCTCTCATTTTGTTGTTTTCTTCCATTAAGCCTTACTAGTGAAAATAAAAACAAGAGACAAAAAGATGCAATTGCAGGATCTAAAGGAAATAGCTTCGAGCACACACACAACGGCAACAGAAAAGTACTTAGTTACCTGGGACCGGAGTATGAGTGCCTTTTACCTTTCCTCCCCGGCGACGGCGCCAGAAAAGTGCTTGATGTCTACGGGTGCTTCTATTCTTGTAGACAGTGTTGGGCCTCCAAGAGCAGAGGTTTGTAGAACAGCAGCAAGTTTCCCTTAAGTGGATCACCCAAGGTTTATCGAACTCAGGGAGGAAGAGGTCAAAGATATCCCTCTCAAGCAACCCTGCAATCACGATACAAGAAGTCTCTTGTGTCCCCAACACACCTAATACACTTGTCAGATGTATAGGTGCACTAGTTCGGCGAAGAGATAGTGAAATACAAGTAGTATGAATGAATATGAGCAGTAGTAACGGCGCCAGAAAAGTGCTTGCCGGTGTGCAGTTGATGGTAGTAATATTGCAGGAAGTAAAGTGCAGTAAAACAGTAAACAAGCGATGATTGCAGTATTTGGAAACAAGGCCTAGGGATTATACTTTCACTAGTGGACACTCTCAACATTGATCACATAACAGAATAAATAGATAAATGCTATACTCTACACTCTCTTGTTGGATGATGAACACCACTAATTGTGTAGGATTACATGAACCTGATGCGTGTGGTTGGCACGTCCGTTGGGAACCCCAAGAGGAAGGTGTGATGCGCACAGCGGCAAGTTTCCCTCAGTAAGAAACCAAGGTTTAATCGGACCAGTAGGAGTCAAGAAGCACGTTGAAGGTTGATGGCGGCGAGATGTAGTGCGGCGCAACACCAGTGATTCCGGCGCCAACGTGGAACCTGCACAACACAACCAAGATACTTTGCCCCAACGAAACAGTGAGGTTGTCAATCTCACCGGCTTGTCAGAACAAAGAGTTAACCGTATTGTGTGGAAGATGATTGTTTGCAGAAAAACAAGAGAACAAGATTGCAAGAGATTGTATTTCAGTAAAGAGAATTGGACCGGGGTCCACAGTTCACTAGAGGTGTCTCTCCCATAAGACGAACAGCATGTTGGGTGAACAAATTACAGTTGGGCAATTGACAAATAAAGAGAGCATGACCATGCACATACATATCATGATGAGTATAGTGAGATTTAATTGGGCATTACGACAAAGTACATAGACCGCCATCCAACTGCATCTATGCCTAAAAGTCCACCTTCAAAGTTATCATCCGAACCCCCTCCAGTATTAAGTTGCAAAGCAACAGACAATTGCATTAAGTATGGTGCGTAATGTAACTAGTGACTACATCCTTGAACATAGCACTAATGTTTTATCCCTAGTGGCAACAGCACAACACAACCTTAGAACTTTCTCACATCGTCCCTGTGTTAATGCAGGCATGAAACCACTATCGAGCATAAGTACTCCCTGTTGGAGTTACAAGCATCTACTTGGCCAGAGCATCTACTAGTAACGGAGAGCATGCAAGATCATAAACAACACATAGATATAACTTTGATAATCAACATAACAAGTATTCTCTATTCATCGGATCCCAACAAACGCAACATATAGAATTACGTATAGATGATCTTGATCATGTTAGGCAGCTCACAAGATCCGACAATGATAGCACAATGGGGAGAAGACAACCATCTAGCTACTGCTATGGACCCATAGTCCAGGGGTTGACTACTCACACATCACTCCGGAGGCGACCATGGCGGCGTAGAGTCCTCCGGGAGATGATTCCCCTCTCCGGCAGGTGCCGGAGGCGATCTCCTGGATCCCCCGAGATGGGATCGGCGGCGGCGGCGTCTCCGGAAGGTTTTCCGTATCGTGGTTCTCGGTGCGGGGTTTTCGTCACGGAGACTTTTTATAGGCGAAAGGGCAGGTCAAGAGGCGGCACGGGGCCCCACACCACAGGCCGCGCGGCCAAGGGGGCCGCGCCGCCCTATAGTGTGGCCCCTCCGTGGCCCCTCTTCGTCTCTCCTTCGGACTTCGGGAAGCTTCGTGAGAAAATAGGCCCCGGGCTTTGATTTCGTCCAATTCCGAGAATATTTCCTTACTAGGATTTCTGAAACCAAAAACAGCAGACAAAGAATCGGCACTTCGGCATCTTGTTAATAGGTTAGTTCCAGAAAATGCACGAATATGACATAAAGTGTGCATAAAACATGTAGATAACATCAATAATGTGGCATGGAACATAAGAAATTATCGATACGTCGGAGACGTATCAGCATCCCCAAGCTTAGTTCTGCTCGTCCCGAGCAGGTAAAACGATAAACACGTATAATTTTACGGAGTGACATGCCATCATAATCTTGATCATACTATTTGTAAAGCATATGTAGTGAATGCAGCGATCAAAACTATGTATATGACATGAGTAAACAAGTGAATCATAAAGCAAAGACTTTTCATGAATAGCACTTCAAGACAAGCATCAATAAGTCTTGCATAAGAGTTAACTCATAAAGCAATAATTCAAAGTAAAGGTATTGAAGCAACACAAAAGAAGATTAAGTTTCAGCGGTTGCTTTCAACTTGTAACATGTATATCTCATGGATATTGTCAACATAGAGTAAT
The DNA here is from genome assembly GCF_019359855.2 of Lolium perenne. Taxonomy (NCBI): domain Eukaryota; kingdom Viridiplantae; phylum Streptophyta; class Magnoliopsida; order Poales; family Poaceae; genus Lolium; species Lolium perenne. Next base: position 92,331,343 of record NC_067250.2, on the reverse strand, counting down.
ATAATAAGTGCAATAAGCAAGTATGTAGGAATCAATGCATAGTTCACACAAGTGTTTGCTTCTTGAGGTGGAGAGAAATAGGTGAACTGACTCAACATTGAAAGTAAAAGAATGGTCCTCATAGAGGAAAAGCATCGATTGCTATATTTGTGCTAGAGCTTTGATTTTGAAAACATGAAACAATTTTGTCAACGGTAGTAATAAAGCATATGCATCATGTAAATTATATCTTATAAGTTGCAAGCCTCATGCATAGTGTACCAATAGTGCCCGCACCTTGTCCTAATTAGCTTGGACTACCTGGATTATCACCGCAATACATATGCTTTAACCAAGTATCACAAAGGGGTACCTCTATGCCGCCTGTACAAAGGTCTAAGGAGAAAGCTCGCATTTGGATTTCTCGCTTTTGATTATTCTCAACTTAGACATCCATACCGGGACAACATAGACAACAGATAATGGACTCCTCTTTTAATGCTTTAAGCATTCAACAACAATTAATAATTTTCTCATTTGAGATTTGAGGATTGTTGTCCAAAACTGAAACTTCCACCATGGATCATGGCTTTAGTTAGCGGCCCAATGTTCTTCTCTCACAATATGCATGCTCAAACCATTCAACTCAGTGTAGATCGCCCTTACTTCGCACAAGACGAACATGCATAGCAACTCACATGAAATTCAACCAATGAATAGTTGATGGCGTCCCCAGTAAACATGGTTATCGCACAACAAGCAACTTAATAAGAGATAAAGTGCATAATTACATATTCAATACCACAATAGTTTTTAAGCTATTTGTCCCATGAGCTATATATTGCAAAGGTGAATGATGGAATTTTAAAGGTAGCACTCAAGCAATTTACTTTGGAATGGCGGAAAATACCATGTAGTAGGTAGGTATGGTGGACACAAATGGCATAGTGGTTGGCTCAAGTATTTTGGATGCATGAGAAGTATTCCCTCTCGATACAAGGTTTAGGCTAGCAAGGCTTATTTGAAACAAACACAAGGATGAACCGGTGCAGCAAAACTCACATAAAAGACATATTGAAAACATTATAAGACTCTACACCGTCTTCCTTGTTGTTCAAACTCAATACTAGAAATTATCTAGACCTTAGAGAAACCAAATATGCAGACCAAATTTTAGCATGCTCTATGTATTTCTTCATTAATGGGTGCAAAGCATATGATGCAAGAGCTTAATCATGAGCACAACAATTGCCAAGTATCACATTACCCAAGACATTTATAGCAATTACTACATGTATCATTTTCCAATTCCAACCATATAACAATTTAACGAAGGAGAAACTTCGCCATGAATACTATGAGTAGAAACCAAGGACATACTTGTCCATATGCTACAGCGGAGCGTGTCTCTCTCCCATAAAGTGAGTGCTAGGATCCATTTTATTCAAACAAAACAAAAACAAAAACAAACCGACGCTCCAAGAAAAAGCACATAAGATGTGATGGAATAAAAATATAGTTTCAGTGGAGGAACCTGATAATGTTGTCGATGAAGAAGGGGATGCCTTGGGCATCCCCAAGCTTAGACGCTTGAGTCTTCTTGATATATGCAGGGGTGAACCACCGGGGCATCCCCAAGCTTAGAGCTTTCACTCTCCTTGATCATGTTGCATCATACTCCTCTCTTGATCCTTGAAAACTTCCTCCACACCAAACTCGAAACAACTCATTAGAGGGTTAGTGCACATTATAAATTGACATATTCAGAGGTGACACAATCATTCTTAACACTTCTGGACATTGCATAATGCTACTGGACATTAGTGGATCAAAGAAATTCATCCAACATAGCGAAAGAGGCAATGCGAAATAAAAGGCAGAATCTGTCAAAACAGAACAGTTCGTATTGACGAATTTTAAAATGGCACCAGACTTGCTCAAATGAAAATGCTCAAATTGAATGAAAGTTGCGTACATATCTGAGGATCATGCACGTAAATTGGCTTAATTTTCTGAGTTACCTACAGGGAGGTGGACCCAGATTCGTGACAGCAAAGAAATCTGGAACTGTGCAGTAATCCAAATCTAGTACTTACTTTTCTATCAACGGCTTAACTTGGCACAACAAAACTCAAAACTAAGATAAGGAGAGGTTGCTACAGTAGTAAACAACTTCCAAGACACAAAATAAAAACAAAGTACTGTAGGTAAAAACGTGGGTTGTCTCCCATAAGCGCTTTTCTTTAACGCCTTTCAGCTAGGCGCAGAAAGTGTGTATCAAGTATTATCGAAGGGTGGTACTTCTACAGTGGGGTGTGGGCTTTTCTCAACCAGGCATGGTATATTAGATACATAAGTTTCAGCATCTCCCTTTTCATTAGCCTTAGGCGTGCTACTCTCATCAAACAAATTTTCAGGAACAAGCCAAGCATAGTTATTTTCTAGTGCATCATTCATAGCTAGGAGCTTACATGGTATTGGTGCTTTGATCTCCCCTCCATCATCAATATTATTAGTGAATCTTATTCTATCCATATCCATCTTTTCAAGGAGACTAACAAAATTAGTAGGAGAACCAAGCATATTGAATTTAGCAAACACCTTTCTAGCTTCTCTTGCTAGACCACCAAATTCTCTAAGAAGGGTTTCTAATACAAAATCTTTCTTTTCCCCTTCTTCCATATCGCCAAGTGTGAAGAACATGTGTTGGATTATAGGATTAAGATTAACAAATTTAGTTTCCAACAAGCGAATTAAATGTGCAGCAGCAATTTCATAGGTAGGCGCAAGGTCTATCAAGTGTCTATCTTCAAAATTTTCAATAGTACTAACATGATTGAAAAATTCTTCTATATTATTTCTCCCAACTATAGACCCATGTCCTACCGGTATGTTTTTCGTGGTAAAATTAAAAGGAAACATGATGAAATAAGTAAAGTAAATGCAAGTAAACTAATTTTTTTTTGTGTTTTTGATATAGTAAACAAGATAACAAATAAAGTAAAACTAGCAACTAATTTTTTTGTATTTTGATTTAGTGCAGCAAACAAAGTAGTAAATAAAACTAAGCAAGACAAAAACAAAGTAAAGAGATTGAGAAGTGGAGACTCCCCTTGCAGCGTGTCTTGATCTCCCCGGCAACGGCGCCAGAAATTTGCTTGATGCGTGTGGTTGGCACGTCCGTTGGGAACCCCAAGAGGAAGGTGTGATGCGCACAGCGGCAAGTTTCCCTCAGTAAGAAACCAAGGTTTAATCGGACCAGTAGGAGTCAAGAAGCACGTTGAAGGTTGATGGCGGCGAGATGTAGTGCGGCGCAACACCAGTGATTTCGGCGCCAACGTGGAACCTGCACAACACAACCAAGATACTTTGCCCCAACGAAACAGTGAGGTTGTCAATCTCACCGGCTTGCTGTAACAAAGAGTTAACCGTATTGTGTGGAAGATGATTGTTTGCGTAAAAACAAGAGAACAAGATTGCAGAGATTGTATTTCAAGAAAGAGAATTGGACCGGGGTCCACAGTTCACTAGAGGTGTCTCTCCCATAAGACGAACAGCATGTTGGGTGAACAAATTACAGTTGGGCAATTGACAAATAAAGAGAGCATGACCATGCACATACATATCATGATGAGTATAGTGAGATTTAATTGGGCATTACGACAAAGTACATAGACCGCCATCCAACTGCATCTATGCCTAAAAAGTCCACCTTCAGGTTATCATTCGAACCCCCTCCAGTATTAAGTTGCAAAGCAACAGACAATTGCATTAAGTATGGTGCGTAATGTAACTAGTGACTACATCCTTGAACATAGCACTAATGTTTTATCCCTAGTGGCAACAAAGACAACACAACCTTAGAACTTTCTCACATCGTCCTGTGTGTTAATGCAGGCATGAACCCACTATCGAGCATAAGTACTCCCTCTTGGAGTTACAAGCATCTACTTGGCCAGAGCATCTACTAGTAACGGAGAGCATGCAAGATCATAAACAACACATAGATATAACTTTGATAATCAACATAACAAGTATTCTCTATTCATCGGATCCCAACAAACGCAACATATAGAATTACAGATAGATGATCTTGATCATGTTAGGCAGCTCACAAGATCCGACAATGATAGCACAATGGGGAGAAGACAACCATCTAGCTACTGCTATGGACCCATAGTCCAGGGGTAGACTACTCACACATCACTCCGGAGGCGACCATGGCGGCGTAGAGTCCTCCGGGAGATGATTCCCCTCTCCGGCAGGGTGCCGGAGGCGATCTCCTGGATCCCCCGAGATGGGATCGGCGGCGGCGTCTCTGGAAGGTTTTCCGTATCGTGGTTCTCGGTACTGGGGTTTTCGTCACGGAGACTTTTTATAGGCGAAAGGGCAGGTCAAGAGGCGGCACGGGGGCCCCACACCACAGGGCCGCGCGGCCAAGGGGGGGGCGCGCCGCCCTATAGTGTGGCCCCTCCGTGGCCCCTCTTCGTCTCTCCTTCGGACTTCTGGAAGCTTCGTGAGAAAATAGGCCCCTGGGCTTTGATTTCGTCCAATTCCGAGAATATTTCCTTACTAGGATTTCTGAAACCAAAAACAGCAGAAACAAAGAATCGGCACTTCGGCATCTTGTTAATAGGTTAGTTCCAGAAAATGCACGAATATGACATAAAGTGTGCATAAAACATGTAGATAACATCAATAATGTGGCATGGAACATAAGAAATTATCGATACGTCGGAGACGTATCAGAACCCTCAATACCGGAGTTAACAAGCTCCACAATATTCGATATTCATGTTTAAATAACCTTAGAGTGCACGATAGATCAACACAACTAAACCAAGTACTAACATAGGATGCACACTGTCACCATCACACTATGAAGGAGGCATAGATCACATCAATACTATCATAGCAATAGTTAACTTCATAATCTACAAGAGATCACAATCATAACCTACGCCAAGTACTACACGATGCACACACTGTCACCATTACACCGTGCAGGAGGAATAGACTACTTTAATAACATCACTAGAGTAGCACATAGATGAATAGTGATACAAAACACATTGCAATCATAAAGGGATATAAATAAGCACTTCACTATGCTATTCATAACAGTGAATAAGCATTCTGTGAAATATAGCCTAAGAGACCCACACGGTGCACACACTGTCACCTTTACACACGTGGGACAAGGAGTCTCCGGAGATCACATAAGTAAAATCCACTTGACTAGCATAATGACATCTAGATTACAAGCATCATCATATGAATCTCAATCATGTAAGGCAGCTCATGAGATTATTGTATTGAAGTACATAGGAGAGAGATTAACCACATAGCTACCGGTACAGCCCTTAGCCTCGATGGAGAACTACTTCCTCCTCATGGGAGACAGCAGCGTTGATGAAGATGGCGGTGGTGTCGATGGAGAAGCCTTCCGGGGGCACTTCCCCGTCCCGGCGGCGTGCCGGAATAGAGACTCCTGTCCCCCAGATCTTGGCTTCGCGATGGCGGCGGCTCTGGAAGGTTTCTCGTACCGTGGCTTTTCCGTATCGAGGTTTTAGGTCGAGGAGGCTTAAATAGGCGAAGAGGCGGAGTCGGAAGGCTGACGGGGCCACCACACAATAGGGCGGCGCGGCCAGGGCCTGGGCCGCGCCGGCCTGGCGTGTGGCCCCCACAGGGCTCCCCTCTGGCGGCTCTCGGGTGTTCTGGAAGCTTCGTGGAAAAATAGGATGTTGGGCATTGATTTCGTCCGATTCCGAGAATATTTCCTTACTAGGATTTCTGAAACCAAAAACAGCAGAAAACAGGAACTGGCACTTCGGCATCTCGTTAATAGGTTAGTTCCGGAAAATGCATAAAAACGATATAAAGTGTGAACAAAACATGTAGGTATTATCATAAAACAAGCATGGAACATAAGAAATTATAGATACGTTTGAGACGTATCAAGACCAGACGCATTAGATAGATATGAACTATATGCGGTTAACCATGCAAAGAAAATAAGAAATGGTCGAGGACATCGACGACTACTTCAACACTTTGACTGACGGTTTCGGACACGAACGCGAGCAATGTAGATATAACTAGTGTCTCTCCTTTCTGACGTGTATAGATGGGTGCTAGGGGAGTGTGGTGGCGAAGGGAAAGACCTCGCGGTGGTCTGTGGCGTCCAGCATAGCGGGGCAGCGGGGCCGTGCCCACATCGGCGTGCATGTTCGGCATTAATTGGCATCAGCATGTACGTTCGGTGTTGGCCTCGACGGTATCTCTGGTGTGTCAGTGATCGAATGAGGGGACGGGATTGAGGGTGCATCCCGACGGTGACCTAGCAGTGGCGGCGAGCATAGCCATTCTGAGCATGCCGATATCGACATCGGCATCGTTTGGAGGCTGTGGTGCTCGAATCACGGTGAGATTTGTTTCTTGTACGCCAAAATAAATTTGAAACAAGTTTCTTGTTGAAGGTTAGGTAAAATACGGAAGTTTGTAACTAAAAAAATTACTGGCACCATGGTGAGGTTCTTTTTAATAGAGCTATATGGTTCGGCAAAAGTTTTTGACAATTTTTAGATATTCATTGTTGTTACATGTATGGCATCATGTATGGCAAATTTGGGATCATTTGGAGATGTTCAAAAAAATCACTTTGCTTAAGCGCATGCCGTTTGGTCTCACTGAAACCAGCTTTTGTAACAAGTTAGGTTTTTTCGACCTTCTCTAAATGACCTCAAATTTCATACAGATGATCTTATATACAAAGATAGGTAGATTGTTTCGTTTTTACATTTTTTTGAACTTTTATTTCCCTTTATAATACCTAGTTGCTTTTCAGATCAAAACCTCGAAAGTTAACATAAGTAGATGGTGAACCCTCCCAAACGTCAAATACAGAGATAGATAGATTGTTTCGTTTATCATTTTTAACCTGAAAAGAAATGGCTACAAGAAATTGGTGATGGTTTATAATTTTCTTGCGTGAAAAGTAATGGCTACAAGAAATCAGTGATGGTTTATCATTTTTAGCGTAAAAAGTAATGCCTACAACAAATTGGTGATGGTTTATCATTTTTTGCATGAAAAGTAATGGCTACAAGAAATCGGTGATGGTTTATCATTTTTTGCGTGAAAAGTAATGACTACAAGAAATCGGTGATGGTTTATCATTTTTGGCGTGAAAAGTAATGCCTACAACAAATTTGTGATGGTTTATCATTTTTTGCGTGAAAAGTAATGGCTACAAGAAATCGGTGATGGTTTATCATTTTTTGCGTGAAAAGTAATGACTACAAGAAATCGGTGATGGTTTATCATTTTTTGCGTGAAAAGAAATGCCTACAATATCATTTTTGCGTGAAAAGTAATAGCTACAAGAAATCAGTGATGATTTATCATTTTTTGCGTGAAAAGTAATGACTACAAGAAATCGGTGATGGTTTATCATTTTTCGCGTGAAAAGTAATGCCTACTCCCTCCATACCGATTTATGAGCACATTTCGTGATATGAGAAGAACTTTACCATTAATTTTGTCAACAAAATATGAAATATATATCACAAACATTATATCGTTGGAAACTTCTTTTGCATATGAATCCAATGGTATAATTGTTTAGGCATATAAATTATAGACCAAATTAATGATCATAGTTTTGCGTGAAAAGTTTATCAATTTTTGTGTGAAAAGTAATGGCTATAACAAATCGGTGATGGTTTAACATTTTTTGCGTGAAAAGTAATTCCTAAAAGAGTTTTTAGTGCCTAAATGCCGACAAAGAGAGAGGTGACCCCGATCAGAGAGAGAGGGGTTATCCTGCCCGTTAGATCATACGATCAACGATCGGCGGGCACGATCTGCGTGACAAGGGCTAGACCAATCAGGGAAAGGTTGGGCGTCTGTGAGAATTTGTGAAGGGAGAGGGCAAAACTGAGTAGTATGAAGAAACCAAGGGCACGTGAGTAGTAAAAGGACTAAGGGATTCAAATATGATATTTAAAAAAATGGAGAATGCGTGTTTTGTACAATGAAACCCATCTTGGCCTACCTCAAACTATTTGCAATACAAATATACATGAGTGTGAAAATTGTGGCCTCATTCAGACAAACTATGTTTTGGGAAAAGCTGTTTTGGGAAGGACTTATTGTGGAAAGCCATGCACCTTCATAGCTACTAGGTGATTTCAGAAGTGGCAATTTGTGGTAAAACTTGATTTATCTAAGATTGTTATGGTTCCCAACGTGGCAGGTCGCGTAAGAAGACTCCATGAGTAAGTGCCACTATTGTTTTATCTTTTTTGAAATTTTTTGCGCATGAAATGACTCAATTAGATATCTTAATCCCATTTGTTGACTCTCTGTTGACCAGCCACTTGAGGGAAAAACTGAGTATATTGCACTAGCCAGTATTATTACTTGAGGGAAAAATTGAGTACATTTTTTTTCTTCAGTGTAAGACTCGAGGGTAGAACTGAGTACACGTAACCACGGACGCGTGTCGCGGTGCGCATCGGTTAGGCAGTGCGCGTGTTGAGACCAAACGTCTAGTTTTTTGGAACTGCCGAGACGAAACGTCACCTTGCCTGTACAGATCCCCTCTCTCCCTCACGCACGCAACCACACCTCTCACGTCCCATCAACTTCTCCAAATCGAAGGAAAAAAACCCAACCGCCCTACGCGCGCTCCCCTGCCGATGATGGAGAAGTAGAATGCACCAGCGGCCGTCGCCCCCGAGCCCGTCACCTCCGAGCCCGTCGCCTCCGAGCCCGTCGCATCCGAGCCCGTCGCCTCCGAGGGCGGCGCATCCAAGCGCGGCGCCTCCGTGAACTGGTTCTCTCTCACGGCTAATGGACCACTTCACAAGATTGGCGACTGCTTACTGGCGAAAGAGGAGTATGTGGACACCTACTCTGCTTTGAGGCAAGTTTGTGCAAATTGGCGCTCAGGTTTATCTGAGCCCGACGTGCACCTGCACAAATGGATCATGGTAGAACACGCCCTTCCGCGCGCCGCTGAGTTCACCTTCCTCCACCTCCGCACATACCGCTACATCACCATCGATCTAACGGAAGTTCATGCAAGGTTCAAATTCCTCCAGATCTATAGAGTTAATCTATTTTTATTTTCAATCGTAAACATCTTAGTGCTGAATGTTATCTTCATCAATATCTATTAGATACTACTTCGTCGGCTTTTGCTGTGGCGTAATCGTGCTTGCCCAGAAGAACCAGCCGCACAAGATACGGCTTCTGAACCCACTCACAAAGACATTGAACACTATGTTTGAGGCGCAGATGTCATCTGTTTTTGTGGAGTCATTCGCTGTAATGAAGTCCCCGGCTATGGTCTTCCTTTCCATACATTACCCGGAGGAAATAGCTTGGGTCGATGAGAGCACTCCAACTAAGGGTATAGATGAAGATTGGGGGAGAAGGAAGATTTTCGATCGAGCACCATTCTCTGCATTGCATTACCCCGTTCAATGGTGAATTGTATGCAATAGCTGTGGAAAATTTTGAGTCCGAAAAATTAGTGTGCACCAACAATGTCCAGTTGGAGCAGCGCGCGAGCACTGTCAACATGGAGATAGTATTATCATTTCCAGAACTTGGAAATGACAAGTTCTACCTAGTGAAGTCGGATGGTGATCTGCTGCTTGTGTTGTCGTACAACATGTATTTGGAGGAAGGTCAAGCACCATTGGTGTACCGTGTGGACATTGCGAGCCGCTCTCTCCATGTCGTCAGTAACATTGGCAGTCGTGCCTTCTTCGTCCATTATCTCCGGTGTATCTCCGTCGACACCAGAGTGCACCCGACACTTCGACCTGGCTGCATCTACTACACGGATTTGAGTTATATCAGAGAGTACTTTCATGATATAAAGGTCGGGGATGAGTGGCCACTACGTGTGGATAGATTAGGAAACTACGGTCTGAGAAATGAACAAATGCCATACCGTTTGGATGATGTATTGGTTGCACACTGCAGATGGAAGGAGTTCAATGAATATTTTCTTCAGATACAGGAATGGAGCGACAAAGAAATATATGCTGAATGAAAAAAAACATATTCATTCATCATGGGGTATCCTAGTCTTCATGTTGGCCATACATTGCGTCTTGTATTATTTTCAGCTTAGTTTGTCGTGAACATTAACATCGTTATTGGCTGTATTATACTTAGTTTTCGTGATTTATTATGCTGCTGTGAATTTATCATATACTAGCTTCTAGATTTGCTACTAGATTTGTTACCATATTGGGCAAAAAACGAGGGTCAAAAGGCAACAATCATTGAAGAAAAGGACAAAAATAGAAGATTCTCCAGATTTGATACTAATTTGGTGAAAAGAGAGAGAGGGGGGAAAGTGCTCTTAAAAAGGGATGTCAATTTGGGCCGAGAGAGACACAACCCAGCTCCTGCTCACGTACAACCAAACGCGGTCTCGTCCTGTCTCAAGCGGTCCCTTTCTACCAGCCCCACGCGATGCGGCCCCACACGACGCGGCCCCACATGTCAGCACAGAACAGTCAACAAACGGGAATCCTACCGTCCGAGCTCCTTCTGCGGGTTTCAGACAAGGGCTTGGGGAAAACTGAGGAAAAACTAAGGAGCTGGGGAAAACTGAGTACAACTAAGGACCCGAGGGCACAAAAATAAAAAGCCCTTATTTTAATTATATGCTTAGTATTTATTGTTGTAGCATGACTTGTCTCAAATAGCTCAGAGTGCTTAATGTGCTATTGAAAGAATCATGTGTTGTTTCCATCATAAAAAGCATAATATTGTGGTGTTCTCCTTTAATGCTTTATTGGGTTGACTTAGCACATGCTTACATCATGTTATGACTATAAACAAGTCACCTAAAGCCTCCATGACCATTTTGTTTTTTGACTTGTAATATCACTTTATGCTTTGATTAATAATTTTTTGTCGCTATGCATGATTATGACCATTATTGCTCTCTTAGTTGGTCGCTCCCAGTCCTTTGCTAGCCTTCACCTGTACTGAGTATGAGTTCTACTCGTGCATCCAACTCCTAAAAACCAAAGTTTGCCAATTGTGTCCATCATACCTACCTATATGTGGTATTTCACTACCACTCCAAAGTGAATTGCTTGTGTGCTACCCTTAAACCTTCAAAGATTATTACATGTTTTGTATTTTGTTTTAGCTTATGAGGAAGTGATGAATGCTTTATCATCTTTTTCATGTTTATTATGACCTCACACTTTGACTAGCATGCACAATGTGTTGGTTCTTAATTTTACAAAAGATCAGGCACAGGTGTCCACCCACTAAATATAAATTGAACTAATAATCTAAATCTCCTAACACTATGTACTTGAGAAATCATGAACTTAGCTTGTTTAAACAAAGGAGAAGAGGAACTTTATTGTTCTATCTATGGGAGCCGCTCTTGAAGCCATTAAACATGAAAGGATAATAGATCATTTGATGCCATTCGTTTACATAGACATACATACCTCTCAAAATATATTTTCAACACCTCTATTGCATTCAAAATAGAAAGCTCTAGCACATGAGTAATCTTGATTCCCTCTGCGCATGGTCTTTCTTTTACTTTTATGTTGAGTCTTCATATTCTAACTTTATGCATCAATTAAGAGAGCATAGTTCTCATTCTGAGTATAATGTGCATAGTCCCAAAATTTATTATTGATTGATTTATGATTATGCTATTGCTTGTTCTCAAATTACTTGTATCTAGTCACTCTTTGAACTTTAAAGGTGTCCTGGCATTTATGTTTTGCTACTTCATAAAGGAAAAGTTGAGTACCATTTTGCTATGTTTTCTCTATGCTAAAAAACAAATAGTTGCTTTCAGTGCATAATTATTCATGATCTTTTGTTTGAGTTACTTCTCATGTTGTAGCATAGTTGCTAAGTTCTATTGTTAGAATTATACCTATCATGCCTATGTTTAGAGTACCTTTATCCCAGCTCACAATGCTTTTACAATAACTTGATCAAGATTATGTTGGCTTCATGTTACCTAAAAAATTATTTTTGTTACCACTTACCTACTCGAGGACGAGCAGGAGTTAAGCTTGGGATGCTGATACGTTGCAAACGTATCTATAATTTTTAATGCTCCATCCTTGTTTTACACAAATTTATATATGTTTTGTTTACACTTCTTTGCACTTTTATGCATTTTCCGGAACTAACCTATTGACAAGATGCCACAGTGCTAGTTCCCTGTTTTATGTTGTTTTGTATTTCAAAAAAGTTTTACAGGAAATATTCTCGAAATTAGACGAAACAAAAGTCGAAGTTCCTATTTTACCAGTAACGAAGACGGAGTCACTACAAAGGAAAACCTTTTTTTTTTGACAAATCACTTTCGTCATGTGAAGGCCAATTTTCATCAAGGATTACTTCGCGGTGACAAAATTTGATCGTCATGAGGTTCGTCAAGGAAGCGCCGTCATAAAATATCGGGGGTGACGGTATGCATTTTTTCGTCAACGTCAAATGTTTGATGGTGACGACCTGCAAATTCGTCAACATCGAAGGTTCATTGTTGACAGACAGGTTTGTCACGAAAAATTGTAACTTTCGTCAATATCTAAATCTTGGGAAGTTTCTGATTGGTCCAAAAAAAAGCTTATGTGGCCTTACATGTGGGTCCCATTTGGCTTCTGACAACATGGGTCCGACGGCGCTGACATGGATATCTGTCATGTGGGACCGGCATGGTGCTGACTGGTGGGACCCACAAAATATTATGACAAGCTGGACCCACAATATTCTGACCGGTGGGATCCACAAAATTCAGACAAGTGGGACCAGGTTGTTGCCGACATATGGGTCTCAATAATGCTGACTGGTGGGACCCACAAATTCTGACAAGTGGGACCAGAAATTGGTGCCACGTGGTTTCATTTAATAGTGACGTTGTGACATTTTCCGTCACCTTTTGAATTTGACAAAATTTGAGAGCATTTGAATTATTTGCGAAATTTGGGAAACAAAAAAACTGGCGAAATATCAAAAAGTAGACAATAAATATCATACTTAAATGGTGGCACAAGAAGTATATATGTCTCTCACAGACCGAAAGATTCATAAGAAAATTACAATTGGAACACAAAGAAATTAAAAGACCTATGATTAATAATGTTGTAGGACGGTGGTGCAATAGATTAGTTGCCCTGGGATTGAGACATGGATGGTGGCTGGGATGTCCTCAAGAGCAAATTAAGCACGGCATCCATTTCTGTCTGCCTCTTTTCATAAGCCAGAGTCTTTTCTTCTTGGGCTTTCTTCACAGCCTTCAAGTTCTTCCTCCTCGCTTCTTCCCCGATCTCTTCAAATTTTTGATCTTGTTCTTGCAGCCTTGCTCGCATCTCACCGTGGTACCTTTCACCGCATGTATGGAGTTCTCGCTCTTGATCTCGTCGCCTTTGTTGTAGCTCTCTGATGCATGTAGCTGAGATAGAAGACTTCCTGGAACTTGTTGCGACGCCCAATCTTGGTAGGAATGTGTCGTTGCAGGTGGTGGATGGGCTTTTCTCGCTCGTAACTAGCTGAACAATTTGCAAATCACCAAATCAGGTTCATCTTCATTGCGTGGCGCCGCTTTTTTTGCCACCAATTTATCCCGCAAAAACCTTACACTCATTGCATGGACAACATACAAAACTAGATTATATTATATTGTGCTAATATGAAATATTTCTTACATATGCACTTTTTGCTTCAAAGCACTCATAATGTTATCCTTGTTAGTGTGTGTGATTCTAAAAATTCAATTGGAGAGGTTTCTTCTTCCCCGCCGCTTAGCCTTCTCGCTTGAAAAAATGTAGAATGCACATTACCATTGTACACTGTGTATGATGTAAGTATGAATCGTATTGGGAAATTCAGAACACTTACTAGATGTTCCCAAAGTGAGCAACATAGCTTCGAGATCCAAAGGGTATGGAACTGTTTCACAGCTTCTCTGCTCTTTCCATTTATTACACACACTCCCTATGTTCAAGTCACATGCATTTTATTTATCCAGATCGTAGAAATGTAAGAATTCAAAGAGTCGTTATTGAAAGGAATAACGTTTATGTACCTGGTACTTCTCATCAAACCATCTTTTCACCAGCTTCTTTCCAGCTTTTCTCTTCTACATGATCTCGCTTCTTGAGATATGCTTGCTCCAGTGTGAGATTTTTAATTTTCGGCCAATACTCCTTTTTAAGCCTATATCGGAACCGCCGAATACTAACTTGCAAGATATCACAGCACACATCTTGAGCCACCTCATCATTTTTGTCCATACTAAACTTTCCCCGCAAAATAGTGATGCATTAATCAAGCAGATTCTTAGATAGTTGATCATGTAGCATACTAATTAGGTTAAACCAAGATTGTACAGACTCACCGCCATCGTACTTATAGCATGAGGAATGACATGTGTGAGAGTTTCATCTTTCTTGTACCGTGTCCAAGTGTGTTGCAAGCGGCATTTTTTCACGGATGTGAATACCAACCTCATTGCTCAGCTTTGCTGACTGGACATAATCCTTGGGTCTCCTGACACCAGCAGTGAATTCAATTGGCATCTTATTGCCACCATGTCTTCTTGTGTACTCATGTAGTCCATGGCCCATGGTACGTCTGCGTCCACCTCTCTTTCTCTTACTACCGGCAGATGTTGTCAATGTCTCTGAAATAAGAGATATGAAATGATTCTCTTTTATATGAAAATATGCGGTACAGTGTTTAGTTTTTACAAACTTTCATACCTTGCCGCTGAAAGTTTACAATTTGATTATCCTCGTGGAGATGAGGTGCTGCCTCCGTATGTCATGATCTGGTTAGGTGAGGGTGCTCCTTCAAAGGTTCGCACCAGCAAAGGGGCCGTCTCATCGTATGACCCAGCTTCAGGTTCAGCTTGTTGCCATTGATCTTGTTGCAATGTTGGATGGTGCAACTTCGTATGGATCGCTTCTTCTCGTGCAACTATTGCGTAAGAAGCAACTATCTCGCAAGCAAAGTAGAGGCTACATTAGTAGGAAACATTTAGCATGTACGTATTTCGTATCATAGTTCAGACATAGTTCCACAGACCTGAGCTGAAGTTTTGCCGATAGTGCGCTGATCCTCATCTGAATGAAGATCATCATCATCAGTAGCTATCTCTTCTGGATTCGGTTCGTACGAAGGGTCCTCTTCGACCTCCTTCTCTTCGCAGTCTGTGTCCTTTAGATTGTTACTAGTTCCTATTTGTACCCCACCATACACTAATGAACGTGCAAAACCAGAGAAATCTTGCTGAAATTTGTGGCCAGGTCCATATCTTTCAGCGAATTTTTTTTCCATGCGTACTATATTTTCTTGCATTTGTTTCTCCTTGACAAGCTCATATGCCGGCTTGACGGGGTTTTCTGTCTCCGCTGAAATAATCGGAAGAGCGGAGCGTGAACAAAACATAAGAGGGGGCGATTTCCATAGAAAACAGCAAATAATTGTCTTTGCAAAATATTGTACAGCAGCAAATGATTGAAAACATAAGAGTCTACGTATGATGTCGGCGAACAAAACATAAGAGGGGGCATATGCCAGGCTAAGGGACATCATGTGCTTTTAGATATCTACTCGTAACAAATAATTGACACATGAGACTCCCCTCGGACACTGAATTATGCATATCTGTTGATAGTTGGTTTCAGTCTGTTATTGGACAACTACCACCTCACATGGTGGATACTACCCTTCTGGTTGCTTGGCGGGCTTGGTATGCACGAATGAGGTTACTCATGATAAGCCACTACCCCCTATTATTGGGTCTCACCGATTTCTGAGTGGATATATCAAGCTGATCGGGGATGTGAAGTCCATTCCTACAGAGAACCTAGTTAAAGGAAAACAGCCAGCTTCACTAGTGGGTATGGCACCAAAGTGCAGCAACGTGTGACTCCATCTTTAAAGCCTTGGACTAAGCCACCGGCTGGATGGATTAAGCTGTCGATTGATGGGTCTTATAGTTCTGGTGAATTTGCTGGTGTTGGAACAGTTGTTGGAATCTGATCTCAATGTAACCCATCCTGTCTAATAAAGTTCCTTTTTTACCCGCAAAAAAAAATTGACACATGAGACAAATTTCACAAGAAATGAAATTGATTTGGGAAACATGGGCATTTTTAGGCTGAAATTTGATTTTTGACTTTTGAAAGACATAGATAAACAAAAATTGTGGAAAGAAATAAACTGATGAAACAAAGTACATGATTAAAAAAACTTCATTATATTGTTAAGACGTGCATTGCACGTGCAAACTAACTAGTTCCATAGAAAACAGCAAACAATTGTTCTAGATCAAACTCTGCTTCCCTCTGAAACTGAGAAATAAAAGTCTGAAGCAATGTCGTTGTTCACTGTAGCTCGTCAGGCTATTTTCGGCAACGGCTGGAATTAGTTCAGTTAAGTGTTTCGGCAAACAATTGTCTATGCAAAAGATTGTACAACAGCAGGATGGCAAAGATTGTATATCACGGCATGATTGTCTCTGGAATAAAAACGATAAACCCTATACGTATGATGTCGGGATTGGATCTATCAAATATGCAAGATCTAGATATAGGTCAAACGGGCGTGGTAGACATGTAAAACCGATCTCTCGATCGAACCATCCGAAAAACACAACAACAAGCCGATCACCGACATATTTACCTTGGCGTTTCTTCGAGCTGGGCGCCTTCTTCGGCGTGTGTGCGCGATTTTCCTTCCCCCCGACGTTTCGACGACTACCGGCCATGGCGACCACCGGCCGGGGAGATAGATGCGAGATGGAAGAACGTCCGGCGAAGACACCGGATCGGGGTGAGCACGAGAGGATGAGGTCGGGGGGGTGGGGAGTTAAGATGCTCGTAAATCATGGGGGAGAGGCACGACGTATATAAGGGAGGGCGAAATATTTGATAGGTGGGGTGCGCGGGAGGAGTGGAGGGAACGAAAAATTTGGGCGTTTTGGCAGCCGTCGTACTACAATTTGGAGGGAACAAGTTTTTGCCGTGGAAGAAAAAATATTACTCTGAAAATGGAACTGTACATGTATATTTTAATTAAAAATACCAGAACATGAATGGGATGCATGAAAAAAATCTAAATTTGGCACCCTCCTTTCGTTGGAAAACCCCTCTTTCGACACATGAATGGAACATGAATGGGCCATTCCCCCCTCTTTTCGTCCGAAAGCCCCTCTTTCGACACATCTCCACCATGGGGACACCATGCCACCAACTCCAAAAAATCAAAACCCATAGCAACCAAGGTGTCATATCACAATGTGCACAAGGGTGCCAAATCATGCCCCAATCCATGGTGGTTTAGTCAGTTTTTGGCCATTCCCCCCTCTTTTCGTCCGAAAACCCCTCTTTCGACACATCTCCACCATGGGGACACAATGCCACCAACTCCAAAAAATCAAAACCCATAGCAACCAAGGTGTCATATCACAATGTGCACAAGGGTGCCAAATCTTGCCCCAATCCATGGTGGTTTGGTGAGTTTTTGCCCATTCCCCCCTCTTTTCGTCCGAAAACCCCTCTTTGGACACATCTACACCATGGGGACACCATGCCACCAACTCCAAAAAATCAAAACCCATAGCAACCAAGGTTTCATATCACAATGTGCACAAGGGTGTCAAATCATGCCCCAATCCATGGTGGTTTGGTCAGTTTTTGGCCATTCCCCCCTCTTTTCGTCCGAAAACCCCTCTTTCGACACATCTCCACCATGGGGACACCATGCCACCAACTCCAAAAAATCAAAACCCATAGCAACCAAGGTTTCATATCACAATGTGCACAAGGGTGCCAAATCTTGCCCCAATCCATGGTGATTTGGTTAGTTTTTGGCCATTCCCCCCTCTTTTCGTCCGAAAACCCCTCTTTCGACACATCTCCACCATGGGGACACCATGCCACCAACTCCAAAAAATCAAAACCCATAGCAACCAAGGTGTCATATCACAATGTGCACAAGGGTGCCAAATCTTGCCCCAATCCATGGTGGTTTGGTGAGTTTTTGGCCATTCCCCCCTCTTTTCGTCCGAAAACCCCTCTTTCGACACATCTACACCATGGGGACACCATGCCACCAACTCCAAAAAATCAAAACCCATAGCAACCAAGGTGTCATATCACAATGTGCACAAGGGTGCCAAATCTTGCCCCAATCCATGGTGGTTTGGTCAGTTTTTGCCCATTCCCCCCTCTTTTCGTCCGAAAACCCCTCTTTCGACACATCTACACCATGGGGACACAATGCCACCAAATCCAAAAAATCAAAACCCATAGCAACCAAGGTTTCATATCACAATGTGCACAAGGGTGCCAAATCTTGCCCCAATACATGGTGGTTTGGTCAGTTTTTGCCCATTCCCCCCTCTTTTCGTCCGAAAACCCCTCTTTCGACACAGCTCCACCATGGGGACACCATGCCACCAACTCCAAAAAATCAAAACCGATAGCAACCAAGGTGTCATATCACAATGTGCACAAGGGTGCCAAATCTTGCCCCAATCCATGGTGGTTTGGTGAGTTTTTGCCCATTCCCCCCTCTTTTCGTCCGAAAACCC
Organism: Lolium perenne; assembly: GCF_019359855.2. NCBI lineage: Eukaryota > Viridiplantae > Streptophyta > Magnoliopsida > Poales > Poaceae > Lolium > Lolium perenne. Next base: position 92,312,748 of record NC_067250.2, on the reverse strand, counting down.
CTCTTTCGACACATCTCCACCATGGGGACACCATTTTTTGAGGTAGCTAACTTGAAATGGACTAAAATTTGGCACAAGGGTGCATCAACATGTGGGTAATGACGCTAGCATGCTATCTTGGCAGTTTGGTTTGAAAATTTTCAAAAATTCATCCCCTAAACTCAAGAAGAGGCATCACTTGTCAAGCATGTACATCTTAGGGTATTGGGAAAATTGGGAGCACGTGTTGGTCTGATTTGGCATCACCACATTACCCTAGAACAGAAGTTTCACTTTGAAAAAGTTTGACAACCTCTTAGTACAATGGGGTCAACCTAGGTTTGACCAAACACTCAAAATTCCAGCCCTAATCATGGTATGAAATTCTTAGAAATTTGAAAGAATTTACATACTCGATTCATTTTTTATTTATTTATTTCTTACTTTCTTCGTATGGAGACTCCATGTTAAAGGTGGGAAAGGTTTGTAAACAAATATCCTTCACTATGTGTGATCACTAATTCGTATTTAAAATATTTTATAGTTTTTAATACCCATCTTGAAAATTCTGTGCCTGCCCATCCGTCATGCGTGGGACCCATGTCAAAGTAATGGGAAAGTGACTACATGCAGGAATCCACGTTTTCACACGCACGCGTCACACAAAGGAACCCAAACGGCAGCACCTACTGTATATCCATCGGCCCCATCGTCTCTCCCACCCGCAACTTCTATTCCCCAATCTGGCAAAAAACCCTGCTTGCACCTCCACCAGCGCACCACCGACCTCCCCTTCCACCGAAGATCCCGAAGATGAAGCGTGTTCGCGGAGACGAGCCGGAGGCGAGTGCGGTCGTCAACGTCGACAGAGGCGACGGTGATGCTCCGGTAGTAGTCGACGCCGCGGAGGCGGGATCTTCTTCCGGAACTAGCAGAGCCGCTCTTCGCCGCGCGGTGACCGTGGAGGGCTCCGCCCAACCGGCCGTGGTCGCCATCGCTGATGAGGCTAACGGAGACGTCCTCGCTCCCGCGGAACAAGCAGATGACCAGGGCTTCGATCCGAATGACCCGTTCTACCGCCACTCCATGCAGTACCGCGAGCTATATGGCCCCAGAGAGTGCGACGAGTTCGAAGAGGAGGCCTCCGACAACTGCAGCGAGGTACTCTACTATTCCGATCGATCCCCTGTTTTTCTTGATGTTACTGTTCACCATAGGGTTTGCTCATAGGGTAGATTGATTTGCCCTGTCTGCTACTTCTTGTACAAATTGATGATTGTGGGGTTCTTACTCATCTGATTTGTGGTTCGTAGTTAGTAGATTTGTAATATTTGATGCACATCTTGATTCAACTGTACCAAAGTATCAACCAAATGATTTATGGTACCATGAATATTCATGCATGTTTCAAATTAGTAGATGACACTTATCTTAATTAGGTCATGATTCCTTGTGTGTGATTATGATTACAAGAATTATATTATAGGTACTATTAAATGATCTGATCCATGGATTTTATAATCACCATTTGTCTTAAACTGGTGCTTATTTATACGATGAAACCATAGTGTGTACATCATTTTTATTTAGGGAACAAATGAATGATCAGATGCATGTAATTTATGACCACCATTTTTCTTGAATTCCTGCTTATTGACGTCATGAATCCATATTGTTTTATGAATCAGTACATCTTTAGGGAACAAATGATTGATCCCTGATCCATGAAATTTATAATCACCATTTTCTATTAAATTGGTGCTTAGTTATATTACTGAAATAATGATTGGACTACCCACAAACAATTTGTGACAACAGTTTAAATTGGTGCATATTTATATTAGTGAACTAATTATCTATGGTTGGATCTGGATCATAAATGTTGATTCTACATGATGATTAATTCTTAGTAATGTTCATAAAAAAATATTTAATGCTTGAATTGTATTTCAGTTAATTTCTTTCTCTCACTTCTTCTTTACTTTCAAATTCGCAGGAAGACTCTGAGGACATTGGCAGCGACAAGGAGGACCGGGACCGGAAGAGCCGCTTCTGCTCAAGAAGTCAAGATCGGCCAGATCCCTTTCCGCCGGGACGGTAAGCCTAATTGCCCATTCTGCGGTAGGGTTTTCCCGAAGGATATTGAGAGTCTGATCCAGCACGCGACGGGAGTTGGAAAAGGTAGCGCGCACAAGCACAAGGCTGCTAGCAAGGCGAAGCACGCTGCCTTTGGCAAGTTCCTAAGGGACTACGTCAAGACTGGCCTCATCCCGCTTGTCGGTCCAGCTGTTGGCCCTCATGTTCTCCACTAAATTTAGTTTCTGTTTAGTTGTTCCCCTGGAGGTTCATGGTTAAACTATGTCATGTTTCAAAGACTATGTTCTACTTTTGTTATTTGGAACCTGGGCAATCATACCCAGTTGTTTAAGACTATGTCATGTTTATATGTTGTTTGCTGTTGCAGAAGCATTACTGCTGCACATGTTATCTCTTTTTTAATGTTGATGCATGCTGCATTTGTGTAGATGTTTTATTCTGTAGCTAAGCAAGTTTCGAGTTAATTTCGACTACCAATGTTTGGCTACAGCAGAGTTGTGTAGATTACATATCCCTTTGTCCCACAAGTTTACTACTTTTATGTCTCCTTTTTTCGACTTGTAGTTGTTGTTGTTAGTTTCAAGTTTTGTTTTCATAAATACAATCTGTGTTGGTAATCAGCAAAATTGAAACCTCACAGGACAATTTGGAGGATGTGGTGCTCGAATAATAGTGGAAATGCGATATTATTTTTTACATGCATAATAAATAGAAAATAGCTAGATCTCTAAATCGATGCATATGAAGCTACATATATATTCTTGGTCATAATCCCCTTATCTAAAGGGGATGGATGCATGGCTTCACGTCGTCGTCGCTTTCATCGTCAGTATCTTCGTCATCTGAGTAGTAGTACCTCCTGCACATTGTTCCGTCGAACACCTTCACTGTGAGCACATCATCGCCTTCATATTTGAAGTGTACGAACCAGCCGAAATCCACACCGTGCGCGATGGCGAATTTCTCCCAGCCCTTGTCGAGGTACATTCGGCCTTGTCCGTCAAATAGGACCTCCACGGTCCAGAGACGAGGACCGCAGTCAGCTGCTCGCAGATACACCTTAGCTGGCTCCTGGCCGTCAAGATAGTCCGCAATTTTTTTTGGTAGTTCCTGCAAAGAGATCGAGCGCCGATCGTTTGAAATTAAAGGTTTTTTTAGAACATGCCCATAATTAATCACATGCATCATATATGTGGGAACGCGTACATACCTTCTTGACCAAAGGGTCTTCATAGACGACGATGAAGAACTCCTCTATGATCAATGGCAGTGTTGACGGTGGTGGTGGCAATGATGATGATCCACTTCCCCTTCCCCTTCCCCTTCCCCTTTCGGTCCGCATCCGAGACGTGGAAGCCATGGCAATGGATCAAGTGTATGTGAACAAAGAAGAGAGAGGCAGAACCTATTGACAAAAGGGATGGCCGTGTGGGTGTTTATAAGGGAGAGATGACCGTTGTAGGTGTTTACACAATAAAATAAGGAGGAGGTGAACGTTGCTGGGGGTTTACACAATAAATTAAAGAGGAGATGACCGTTGTGGGGGTTTACACAATAAATTAAGGAGGAGATGACCGTTGTGGGGGTATATATCTCAACAAAAAAGTAGTAATGCGGACTATCTTGACGAAAATGGAACAAATGGGTACAACAAATCGTTGATGGTTTATCTTTTTTGCGTGAAGAGTTGTGTAGATTACATATCCCTTTGTCCCACAAGTTTACTACTTTTATGTCTCCTTTTTTCGACTTGTAGTTGCTGTTGTTAGTTTCAAGTTTTGTTTTCATAAATACAATCTGTGTTGGTAATCAGCAAAATTGAAATCTCACAGGACAATTGTTGACATATCATGGCAAAATATTTACTTATATATAGTAGAAACCAGTGCTGGGTTGCAGACTATGCATCTACAGTTTCAAAAGAACTGACTACTAGCCAAAAGCACCTCACGCAGGAGGGAGACCAAACCAAAAGATCAGGGGGTCATGCAGCATCAAGGACTCTGTCGACCACGATCTTGCGGTAGAGCTCGTAAGAGACCCAAACATCAATGGCTGCATAGTCGATGTTCATCTTTGGAAGTGGGAAGTCCCCCCACAGTCTGTGCCGATGGTGGTGGAACTTCTTCTTCATATCACCGTACGATGAATCAATGAGTCTGGCTGCCATGGTAGCCATGCCAGCCCTCTGATGACCAGTGTACTTGAAGTACTCGTCCTGGAGATCGACGTAGTACTCACGAAGAATCTGCATGTGCCATGACCTCCACAGAACTCTCGTGTCACCACGGATGTCAACACTCGCAAACGTGATTCCTTCTCGAAAGAAATCGCAGATAGCCGGAGCATCCCACAAGGCAGCACTGCAGTAAACAAAGTAATGTACTAGTCACAGATCGAGCATATGAACTAGGAAACAAATTAGGGATCAAGTAAAGTAAAAAGGAAGTCACAGATCGAGCATATGAACTAGTCAATCAAATGAGGAATCAAGTAAACTAAAAAGGAGTCACAGATCGAGCATATGAACTAGTCAATCATATGACGAATCAAGTAAACTAAGTAGCAAATATGCAAAGAACCTACAGAGGAGACGAAGATGAAACAAATTAATAAATCGGGAACAATGTCTAGCAGATTTAGATCGGGAATGTACTGATATTCGGGAACAATGTCTAGCAGATTTAGATCGGGAATGTACTGATTTTCGGGAACAATGTCTAACGAGAGTCGAAGAGAGACACAACGGCGGAAACTAAAAAACCCCAATCGAAAGATTCAAAAAGGGGATTAGTTCTTACGCTGCATAGTGGAACACCAGCACATGTCGACGCATGCAGAGTTGAACCACGGCGATCTTCTTCTCGTCCTCAGCTCGATGGTTGGTGTACTCGAAGTCGAGGCCCACGAACTTGTGCTCGTCCTCCTTGAGCCACTCCGTGTACATGTCGAGGACGCGGCGCACTTTCCAGGGGTCGTTGGTGTAGACCACCTCCAGTTCCTGGCCGTCGTGGATGTGGACTGCGCGCGTGCTGGACCAGTAGTACAGTTCCTGCTCATCCATGTCCATGGCGACGCGGCGGCGGGAGACGAATAGACTGAGGGAGCGGAGACGACGAGAAGTGGGGAAACCAGTAAGCGGTGCGAATATTGAGACGGTAGGGGAGGGGGAAGGGGATAAAAATCATCCCCATTAATTACTCCGTGCGAATATTGAGACGCGTAGACGACGAGAATATTGACGCGGGTCTTCACTTCTGACGTGCAGTCCAACTAACCAGTGGGGCCTGCGCATTCGATCGTGTTGTCACGTCAAAACCCAGCACCGCCCATTTGCCCTCCTCTTGACCTACCGAAATTTACTCCACGATATAACTGGCCATCATATCACAACCTCCTTCAGCCGCCGCCAGATCTCGCCACGTCTCTCGCCGCCACAGCTCGCCACGTCTCTCGCCGGCGAGACTTGTAAGACTCTCGCTCCGCGTCGAGACCAAGGATGGCGCCTACTAGTGGAGTAAGTAAATAAAATGTACGTCTCGCGATCGATCGTTTTTTCCGATTTGTAATCTTTCTTCATATTTTTTGCAAGTTGTCCAGCTTTGCTTTGACAAGAAGGGGATGTGCGGAGGGGAGTCACGTTAGGTTTTTTTGTGCAAACACTACAAGAGGGTTTTGAGGAGAAGACGGTACATGCACTTATAAGTTTAAAATTCATTCAGATGTTTTATTAATTCACCGCCACATCAAAGTTTAACACGTGATCCTAGTAGTTATTGCTAGTTTAGTACTATTATTCAGATGTGTGTAATAATTGTTGTTCACCATATGTATTAACCGCTTATTTATGGTTGAGTTTTAGGATAGTTGTGATAACTTTTACGTTCATATGAGTTTTATGATAGTTGTAGCTGTTAGAGATAGAGGTATCGGTAGTTCAGTCCTATACCGATAGAAGTTCAGATATGTGCTGATAGAAGTTCAGATATGTGCTGATAGAAGTCCTAGATACATACGATGTATTACTTGCGCAACAATGTACCTCCCCTATATATTAATGAGATCTGAGAATAGTTAACTTACTTTTGTATTAACTCTACTGAATTTAGGTCATCCCTTGCTACTATAGACCGTATTTCCTTCAGAAGTATGGTGTCCAGACCTCCGTCAGGACAAGTTTTGAAGCTGCACTTAGAACCAAAGATGGCCAGGCATTTGTTGTTAATGTTACCAACAGAGCTGGCAGAACCTATATCAACGGAAGATTTTGGAACGAATTTGCTAGAGTGTACAATTTTAAGGTTGGCATGGAGTTAATTTTCAGAATTAAGTCATCTCAGTCAGATACTCTTGTAATAACTGGAATCAACCACTAATCCATCCAGGTAATTATCAACCTTTGGACAGAATTATTGATCATATTAATTATTCCATCTTATGTCAGTTATTTTAATTATGCAGCTTACTACCGCTTGTCCCGCATTTAAGCGTGACATTGTTGACTCGCTCAAGACTACCGATGGAACAATGATAAATTGGAGGATGATGCATACCGTCATTCTTCAGGTGGACAACTTGGACTACCTTGTTGAGTACCACAATGCTGGAGATTATGATCAAGGAGCACTAGTTGTCCCAATGCTGCATACTCTGAATTGGACAAACAGCGAAAATTACAACAAACACGTGGTAAGCAGTAGATCATATCATTTCATTAAGTTTGCGACCTACATTATGTACAAGTGTTAACTAAACTATGTCCCTACTGTTGGAACAGAAAATCCCTAGCCGTTTGGTTCCTAAAGATATGGAACAATATGGTGCAATCAGTATTGTGTGCCATCCCAGTACTTTGGTGCGTGCGTCCTACGCAATTTCTTCTGACGATGGTCGTCTCTGCGTCAGTGGGTGGAAGGAGTTCATGGACAAGGAAAAGCACCTTCGTATGGGTGACAAGATGTCTGTTCTTGCTTTACCCGGGAAATGCAGGGGTTTACTTGTTTGCTACCCATGTGCCTGAAATCGATCTGGAGTAGCTAGTCAGTGATTCATGGTGCCCGTGTGTCCAACTATGCAGCCCCTTTAGGTTTTAATTAAGTTGTAAGACTCTTTATGCGATTGTCGATTTTGCTTGTGTTAAAACAATAGTTAGTCATATCATGTTGATGGTTGTAATCGTGTCAAGTGTCGATTAATTAAAACCATTGTCAAAGTTATGTTACCGACATGTTGGCTTTCTTATATCTGTCCATATTTTTGCTTATATTAATTTGCTCTTAAACCCTTCTGGATAATTCAATGACAAGTTCGAGATCATAAACATCTAAATAAGAACATTTCAAATGTTTGGAACAAAACATATAGTTGTATGCATTACATGTTTCTATCAATCTACATCACTATCTTCTTCTGAATTTTTTCCCTCGTCATCATGTATGTTCTCTTCCAATATGAGACTATCTTCCTGATTCTCTAGTTCATCTTCGCTCATATCCATGTCAACATTGGGACTATCTTCCCCATTCTCTAGTTCACGAATTGTACGAGCATCATGAATACGTACAACTTCAGCAGCACGATGATCATCCTCCTCTGCTTCCACCTCTGCTTCCTCGTCTAGGTCGACAACATCATGAAATGTATGGTCGACTGAACCTTCATCCTCCTGGTATGCGTCTTTCATTCCGTACAAATGCATCATCGTTACCATCTTCTAATTCTGGAACGTCGTACACGTGTCTATGGCTGAACTTCTGCACCACTTTCCACGGATCACCAAACTTTGTATCCTCCAAATAGAAGCATGTTTCAGCTTGACTGGCCAATATGAATGGTGAATTCTTGAACCATAGGATAGAAGTGTTAACGCTTTTAAAATAACCATCATCTTTTATCTTGGAACCCCTGACCGCAAGGTCGAACCAGTCGCAACGAAACAAGTACACGGACCTGTCACCGTGCTTGTTAGTCCCGTACTGCAGTTCAAGAACTTCTTGCAGAACACCATAGTACTCGGTCTCATCTGCATCACCAAAAGATCCCTTAGTCGCTACGCCTGAATTTTGAGTCTTCAGGTCTTTATCCCGAGTAAGCGTGCGAAACCTCGCACCCTTTATGTTGCAACCAGCGTATACTACTACATGCCGGTCTGGCCCAAAGAGCGAGACTTCAAATCTTCTCGATGCATTGTCCAACTGTCTCAGTTGGTTTGCAAACCAACCTGCAAACTCTCTCTGAACCGTCTCCTCGATGTCACGCACACCCCTACCTCCCAATTCTTGTCGGAATTCACTGAAACATAGAAAAAACACATATGAAATACAGGACAATTATGTCTGCAACATTGAGAAGTAGTTATTAAAGTGAAGCTAACTACTTACTTGATATAACGATCTACATCGTCACAGTTGTTCAGCACATACCAAACCATTTTGTCAAATTCCTTGTCAAAATGTTTCAAAATGGATTTCCCAAGACCTTTAGCTCCAACTGAAAATACTTCCATCTCGTCAGGATCAGGTTTTCTCCGTATGTCTTGGTTCCTATCATCTTTGTTAAATCTTGTTTCTGTGCCATCCTTGAAAAATCTAGAACAAAAAATCAAACACTCATCAACAATGTAGCCCTCTGCGATAGAACCTTCTGGCCTTGCTTTGTTACGGACCGTAGACTTTAGATAACCTAATCTTCTCTCAACTGGATACATCCAACCATAATGAATAGGACCCCTCAAAAGAGACTCGTCAGGAAGATGAATAGCTAAGTGCACCATATATTACATCAAAAAAAGCTGGGGGGAAGAGCTTCTCAAGTTTGCATAGGATCACAACAATTTCAACCTTCAATCGATTCAGCACATCAACTTTCAGGGTTTTGGCACACAGCTCCCTAAAAAATCTTCCTAGCTCTGCAATAGCCACATACATTTCCTTGAGCCCAGCCGGCAACACTCGCTGCAGAAGTATGTGGCAATCATGCGTCTTCATACCGGTAACCTTACAACCATCAATATTCACACATCTTCCCCAGTTTGCGCAATAACCATCTGGGAACCTAGTGTTTGCCAAATACCTACACAAATGTCTCTTCTGTTCCTTCGAAAGCGTCCACGGTGCAGGGGGCTTCGCATAAGTTACTGCTGCATCATCATCATCCTTCACAATTTTCTTCAACCAATACTTCTTCCAGATATTGAATTTCTTCAAATCAATTCTAGCACTAACAGTGTCCTTATTCCTGCCCTCAAGTTCAAGTAGTGTACCAACAATATTGGCACATATGTTCTTCTCAATATGCATCACATCTAAGTTGTGAGCTATCTTAAGTTCTGGCCAGTACGGTAGATTATGTAAGCTGACTTTCAGGTGCCATGTTGGTTCACCGGGTACAGTTGCACGCTTCCGCTTTCTACTTATTGGATTTTTCCCGTGTTCAAAATCCTTAACCCTTTCTACCTTCCCAGCTACCTCTTTGGGTGTGTACTTCCTTGGTGGATCTCTAGTCTCAGTTTTACCATTGAAAAGTCTGCTTTTCCTGTATGGGTGGTTTTTATCAAGAAATCGCCGATGCCCAATATATCCAATTTTCTTTTTCAAAGATTCAGCGCAAGGATTCTCATCGCAATGCACACACGCATGAAATCCTCTTGTGCTTCGGCCTGACATAGTGGCATATCCAGGATAATCATGAATAGACCAAAGAAACGCAGCATGCAATGGGAAATATTCCTTTGTGCATGCATCAAATGTCTCCACACCACTCCATAGCTGCATCATATCTTTTATCAGTGGCTGCATAAATACATGAAAATCTTTCCCTGGGGAATACTTTCCGGGGATTAGCAATGCCATCATGTAATTCGATTGATCCATGCACATTGATGGCCTGTACATCACACGTCCGTTGGGAACCCCAAGAGGAAGGTATGATGCGTACAGTAGCAAGTTTTCCCTCAAAAAGAAACCAAGGTTTATCGAACCAGGAGGAGCCAAGAAGCACGTTGAAGGTTGATGGCGGCGAAGTATAGTGCGGCGCAACACCAGGGATTCCGGCGCCAATGTGGAGCCTGCACAACACAACCAAAGTACTTTGCCCCAACGAAACAGTGAGGTTGTCAATCTCACCGGCTTGCTGTAACAAAGGATTAGATGTATAGTGTGGATGATGATTGTTTGCAGAAAACAGTAGAACAAGTATTGCAGTAGATTGTATTTAATGTAAAAGAATGGACCGGGGTCCACAGTTCACTAGAGGTGTCTCTCCCATAAGATAAATAGCATGTTGGGTGAACAAATTACAGTCGGGCAATTGACAAATAGAGAGAGCATGACAATGCACATACATGATATGATAAGTATAGTGAGATTTAATTGGGCATTACGACAAAGTACATAGACCGCTATCCAAAGATGCATCTATGCCTAAAAAGTCCACCTTCAAAGTTATCATCCGAACCCCTTCCGCATTAAGTTGCAAACAACAGACAATTGCATTAAGTATGGTGCGTAATGTAATCAATAACTACATCCTCGGACATAGCATCAATGTTTTATCCCTAGTGGCAACAGCACATCCACAACCTTAGAACTTTCTCACACGTCCTGCATTTAATGGAGGCATGAACCCACTATCGAGCATAAATACTCCCTCTTGGAGTTAAGAGCAAAAACTTGGCCAGAGCCTCTACTAATAACGGAGAGCATGCAAGATCATAAACAACACATAGGTAATAGATTGATAATCAACATAACATAGTATTCTCTATCCATCAGATCCCGACAAACACAACATATAGAATTACAGATAGATGATCTTGATCATGTTAGGCAGCTCACAAGATCCAACAATGAAGCACATAAGGAGAAGACGACCATCTAGCTACTGCTATGGACCCATAGTCCAGGGGTGAACTACTCACTCATCACTCCGGAGGCGACCATGGCGGTGAAGAGTCCTCCGGGAGATGATTCCCCTCTCCGGCAGGGTGCCGGAGGCGATCTCCAGAATCCCCCGAGATGGGATTGGCGGCGGCGGCGTCTTAGTAAGGTTTTCCGTATCGTGGCTCTCGGTACTGGGGGTTTCGCGACGGAGGCTTTAAGTAGGCGGAAGGGCAACGCGGGGGGCCACACGAGGGCCCCACACACCAGGGCCGCGCGGCCAAGACCTGGGCCGCGCCCCCCGGTTGTGGCGGCGCCGCGGGGCCCCCCTTACGTTACCCCGCGGTCTTCGGGCAGCTTCGGGCCCAAATAGGACCCTGGGCGTTGATTTCGTCCAATTCCGAGAATATTTCCTTTGTAGGATTTCTGAAACCAAAAACAGCAGAAAACAACAACTGGCTCTTCGGCATCTCGTTAATAGGTTAGTGCCAGAAAATGCATAAATACGACATATAATGTGTATAAAACATGTATATATCATCAATAATGTGGCATGGAACATAAGAAATTATCGATACGTCGGAGACGTATCAGCATCCCTGCTTAGTTCTGCCGTCCCGAGCAGTAAACGATAACAAAGATAATTTCTGGAGTGACATGCCATCATAACCTTGATCATACTATTGTAAGAATATGTAATGAATGCAGCGATCAAAACAATGGTAATGACATGAGTAAACAAATGAATCATAAAGCAAAGACTTTTCATGAATAGTACTTCAAGACAAGCATCAATAAGTCTTGCATAAGAGTTAACTCATAAAGCAATAAATCAAAGTAAAGGTATTGAAGCAACACAAAGGAAGATTAAGTTTCAGCGGTTGCTTTCAACTTATAACATGTATATCTCATGGATATTGTCAATATAGAGTAATATAACAAGTGCAATATGCAAGTATGTAGGAATCAATGCACAGTTCACACAAGTGTTTGCTTCTTGAGGTGGAGAGAGATAGGTGAACTGACTCAACATAAAAGTAAAAGAGAGGTCCTTCAAAGAGGAAAGCATCGATTGCTATATTTGTGCTAGAGCTTTTATTTTGAAAACATGAAACAATTTTGTCAACGGTAGTAATAAAGCATATGTATCATGTAAATTATATCTTACAAGTTGCAAGCCTCATGCATAGTATACTAGTAGTGCCCGCACCTTGTCCTAATTAGCTTGGGTTAACACGGATTATCATTGCATAACATATGTTTCAACCAAGTGTCACAAAGGGGTACCTCTATGCCGCCTGTACAAGGGTCTAAGGAGAAAGTTCGCATTGGATTTCTCGCTTTTGATCATTCTTCAACTTAGACACCCATACCGGGACAACATAGACAATAGATAATGGACTCCTCTTTTAATGCTTAAGCATTCAACAATGTATAATATTCTCATAAGAGATTGAGGTTTTATGTCCAAACTGAAACTTCCACCATGATTCATGGCTTTAGTTAGCGGCCCAATGTTCTTCTCTAACAGTATGCATACTCAAACCATTTGATTGTGAAAACCGCCCTTACTTCAGACAAGACGAACATGCATAGCAACTCACATGATTTTCAACAAAGAGTTGATGGCGTCCCCAGAAAACATGGTTATCGCACAACAAGCAACTTAATAAGAGATAAAGTGCATAAGTACATATTCAATACCACAATAGTTTTTAAGGCTATTTTGTCCCATGAGCTATATATTGCAAAGGCGAATGATGGAAATTTAAAGGTAGCACTCAAGCAATTTACTTTGGAATGGCGGAGAAATACCATGTAGTAGGTAGGTATGGTGGACACAAATGGCATAGTGGTTGGCTCAAGGATTTTGGATGCATGAGAAGTATTCCCTCTCGATACAAGGTTTAGGCTAGCAAGGTTTATTTGAAAAAAACACAAGGATGAACCGGTGCAGCAAAACTCACATAAAAGACATATTGTAAACATTATAAGACTCTACACCGTCTTCCTTGTTGTTCAAAACTCAATACTAGAAATTATCTAGACTTTAGAGAGACCAATTATGCAAACCAAATTTTAGCAAGCTCTATGTATTTCTTCATTAATGGGTGCAAAGTATATGATGCAAGAGCTTAAACATGAGCACAACAATTGCCAAGTATCAAATTATTCAAGACATTTTAGAATTACTACATGTAGCATTTCCCGATTCCAACCATATAACAATTTAACGAAGAAGATTCAACCTTCGCCATGAATACTATGAGTAAAGCCTAAGGACATATTTGTCCATATGCAACAGCGGAGCGTGTCTCTCTCCCACACAATGAATGCTAGGATCCATTTTATTCAAACAAAAACAAAAACAAAAACAAACCGACGCTCCAAGCAAAGCACATAAGATGTGACTGAATAAAAATATAGTTTCAGGGGAGGAACCTGATGATGTTGTCGATGAAGAAGGGGTTCCTTGGACATCCCCAAGCTTAGACGCTTGAGTCTTCTTAAAATATGCAGGGGTGAACCACCGGGGCATCCCCAAGCTTAGAGCTTTCACTCCTCTTGATCATAGTATATCATACTCCTCTCTTGACCCTTGAAAACTTCCTTCACACCAAACTTCAAGCAAACTCATTAGAGGGTTAGTGCACAATCAAAAATTCACATGTTCAGAGGTTACACAATCATTCTTAACACTTCTGGACATTGCACAAAGCTACTGGACATTAATGGATCAAAGAAATTCATCCAACATAGCAAAAGAGGCAATGCGAAATAAAAGGCAGAATCTGTCAAAAACAGAACAGTCCGTAAAGACGAACCTGGAAGGGGCACTTAACTTGCTCAAACGGAAAAACTCAAAACTAATGAAAGTTGCGTACATATCTGAGGATCACGCACGTAAATTTGCAGATTTTTTTGATTTTTTTACAGAGACTTCTGCGCAAATTCGTGACAGACAGAAATGCTGTTTCTGTGCAGCAATCCAAATCTAGCATCAACTTTACCATAGAGACTTTACTTGGCACAAAAACATGATAAGGAGAGGTTGCTACAGTAGTAAACAACTTCCAAGACTCAAATATAAAATAAAGTACTGTAGTAAAAACATGGGTTGTCTCCCATAAGCGCTTTTCTTTAACGCCTTTCAGCTAGGCGCAGAAAGTGTGTATCAAGTATTATCAAGAGATGAAGCATCAACAGCATAACTTGTTCTAATAATAGAATCATAAGGTAACTTCATTCTCTTTCTAGGGAAGTGTTCCATACCTTTCTTGAGAGGAAATTGATATTTAATATTACCTTCCTTCATATCAATGGTGGCACCAACAGTTCGAAGAAAAGGTCTTCCCAATATAATGGGACAAGATGCATTGCATTCAATATCCAAGACAACAAAATCAACGGGGACAAGGTTATTGTTAACGGTAATGCGAACATTATCAACTCTCCCCAAAGGTTTCTTTTTAGAATGATCAGCAAGATTAACATCCAAATAACAGTTTTTCAATGGTGGCAAGTCAAGCATATCATAAATTTTCTTAGGCATAACAGAAATACTTGCACCAAGATCACATAAAGCGTTACAATCAAAGTCATTGACCTTCATCTTAATGATGGGCTCCCAACCATCTTCTAACTTTCTAGGAATAGAGGTTTCAAGTTTTAGTTTCTCCTCTCTAGCTTTTATGAGAGCATTCGTAATATGTTTTGTAAAGGCTAAATTTATAGCACTAGCATTGGGACTCTTAGCAAGTTTTTGTAAGAACTTTATAACTTCAGAGATGTGGCAATCATCAAAATCCAAACCATTATGATCTACAGCAATGGGATCATCATCCCCAATGTTGGAAAAAATTTCAGCAGTTTTATCACAAAAGTGCAGCTTTCAGTGCAGTTTTGGTGCTTTGCATTAGAAGTGGAAACATTGCCAACACCAATTCTTTCACCATTATTAGTAGGAGGTGCAGCAACATGTGGAACATTAGCATTGCTAGTGGTGGTAATAGTCCAAACTTTAGCTACATTATTCTCTTTAGCTAGTTTTTCATTTTCTTCTCTTTCCCACCTAGCATGCAATTCGGCCATTAATCTCATATTCTCATTAATTCTAATTTGGATGGCATTTGCTGTAGTAACAATTTTATTTTCAATATCCTCAGGTTTAGCGGCCATTTTATTAATTAAAGAAGATTGTGACGGAGACATGTATGAGATTCGGTTTTCAGCATTTGCAAGTTTAGTTTGCAACCCAGAAATCTCCATATTCAGATTTTCAAGTTGATTTCCTATATTCTTCAACAAGGTAGATTGTTCATTCATAGTTTTAGTAAACAATTTATTTTGCTCATATTTTGATTGCATAAAGCTCTTGGTGGATCTTTCAATTTCTAACATCTTTTCCTCATTAGGTGAAACATATCTACCATAAGAGTTACCATTAGCAGGATATGGCCTAGAATTATTGTAATTGTTATTTTTAACGAAATTCACACCAACATGTTCTTTTTGAGCAACCAATGAAGCTAACGGAACATTATTAGGATCAACATTAGTCCTATCATTCACAAGCATAGACATAATAGCATCAATCTTATCACTCAAGGAAGAGGTTTCTTCGACAGAATTTACCTTCTTACCTTGTGGAGCTCTTTCCGTGTGCCATTCAGAGTAATTAATCATCATATTATCAAGGAGCTTTGTTGCTTCACCAAGAGTGATGGACATAAAGGTACCTCCAGCAGCTGAATCCAATAGGTTCCGCGAAGAAAAGTTCAGTCCTGCATAAAAGGTTTGGATGATCATCCAAGTAGTCAGTCCATGGGTTGGGCAATTTTTAACCAAAGATTTCATTCTTTCCCAAGCTTGTGCAACATGCTCATTATCCAATTGTTTAAAATTCATTATGCTACTTCTCAAATATATAATTTTAGCAGGGGGATAATATCTACCAATAAAAGCATCCTTGCATTTAGTCCATGAATCAATACTATTTCTAGGCAGAGATAGCAACCAATCTTTAGCTCTTCCTCTTAATGAGAAAGGAAACAATTTCAATTTTATAATATCACCATCTACATCCTTATACTTTTGCATTTCACATAGTTCAACAAAGTTATTGAGATGGGCAGCATCATCAGAACTAACACCAGAAAATTGCTCTCGCATAACAAGATTCAAGAAAGGTGTTTAATTTCAAAGAATTCTGCTGTAGTAGCAGGTGGAGCAATAGGTGTGCATAAGAAATCATTATTATTTGTGGTTGTGAAGTCACACAACTTAGTATTTTTAGGGGTAGCCATTTTAACAGTAGTAAATAAAGCAAACTAGATAAAGTAAATGCAAGTAACTAATTTTTTTGTGTTTTTGATATGGAGAACAAGACAGTAAATAAAGTAAAGCTAGCAACTAATTTTTTTGTGTTTTGTTTAAGTGCAGCAAACAAAGTAGTAAATAAAATAAAGCAAGACAAAAACAAAGTAAAGAGATTGGATTGTGGAGACTCCCCTTGCAGCGTGTCTTGATCTCCCCGGCAACGGCGCCAGAAAAAATGCTGTTGCCGTGGGAGTTGGCAATTTCCGTGGTGTAGCTTTTCTTCAGATCCCCGGCAACGGCGCCAGAAAAAATGCTTGATGGCGTGTACAGCACACGTCCGTTGGGAACCCCAAGAGGAAGGAATGATGCGTACAGTAGCAAGTTTTCCCTCAGAAAGAAACCAAGGTTTATCGAACCAGGAGGAGCCAAGAAGCACGTTGAAGGTTGATGGCGGCGAAGTATAGTGCGGCGCAACACCAGGGATTCCGTCGCCAACGTGGAACCTGCACAACACAACCAAAGTACTTTGCACCAACGAAACAGTGAGGTTGTCAATCTCACCGGCTTGCTGTAACAAAGGATTAGATGTATAGTGTGGATGATGATTGTTTGCGTAAAAACAAGAGAACAAGTATTGGCAAGAGATTGTATTTAATGTAAAAGAATGGACCGGGGTCCACAGTTCACTAGAGGTGTCTCTCCCATAAGATAAATAGCATGTTGGGTGAACAAATTACAGTCGGGCAATTGACATATAGAGAGAGCATGACAATGCACATACATGATATGATAAGTATAGTGAGATTTAATTGGGCATTACGACAAAGTACATAGACCGCTATCCAGCATGCATCTATGCCTAAAAAGTCCACCTTCAGGTTATCATCCGAACCCCTTCCAGTATTAAGTTGCAAACAACAGACAATTGCATTAAGTATGGTGCGTAATGTAATCAATAACTACATCCTCGGACATAGCATCAATGTTTTATCCCTAGTGGCAACAACACATCCACAACCTTAGAACTTTCTCACATCGTCCTGCATTTAATGGAGGCATGAACCCACTATCGAGCATAAATACTCCCTCTTGGAGTTAAGAGCAAAAACTTGGCCAGAGCCTCTACTAATAACGGAGAGCATGCAAGATCATAAACAACACATAGGTAATAGATTGATAATCAACATAACATAGTATTCTCTATCCATCGGATCCCGACAAACACAACATATAGAATTACAGATAGATGATCTTGATCATGTTAGGCAGCTCACAAGATCCAACAATGAAGCACATAAGGAGAAGACGACCATCTAGCTACTGCTATGGACCCATAGTCCAGGGGTGAACTACTCACTCATCACTCCGGAGGCGACCATGGCGGTGAAGAGTCCTCCGGGAGATGATTCCCCTCTCCGGCAGGGTGCCGGAGGCGATCTCCGTAATCCCCCGAGATGGGATTGGCGGCGGCGGCGTCTCGCAAGGTTTTCCGTATCGTGGCTCTCGCATCGGGGGTTTCGCGACGAGGCTTTAAGTAGGCTGAAGGTCAACGCGGGTCGCCACAAGAGGGCCCCACACACCAGGGCCGCGCGGCCAAGACCTGGGCCACGCCGCCCTGTTGTGGCGGCGCCTCGTGGCCCCACTTCCTTTCCCCCTCGGTCTTCTGGAAGCTTCGTGCAAAAATAGGACCCTGGGCGTTGATTTCGTCCAATTCCGAGAATATTTCCTTTGTAGGATTTCTGAAACCAAAAACAAGAAAACAAAGAATCGGCTCTTCGGCATCTCGTTAATAGGTTAGTGCCGGAAAATGCATAAATACGACATATAATGTGTATAAAACATGTAGATATCATCAATAATGTGGCATGGAACATAAGAAATTATCGATACGTCGGAGACGTATCACACATCCATTGTGGGAAGTTGTAAGGAATCACAAAAACAGGCCACATACTGTAAGGATTACTCATACTTCCAAAGGGACTGAAGCCGTCTGTGGCAAAACCTAGTCTTATGTTACGAGGATCTTTAGCAAACCAATCAAACCTGCCATCAAAGTGCTTCCATGCCTCACCATCAACAGGGTGCCTCAGTACATTGGGCTCAACAACCCTCTTCTCTTTGTGCCATCTAGTATGTGTCGACATTTCCTTTTTAACAAATAGTCTCTGCAACCTTTTAATTATAGGAAAGTTCCTTAACACCTTGTGAGGGATTTTCTTTTTTCCAGTAGGGTCTCTATATCTTGATAATCCACAAACATGGCAGTGCGTATCGTCCTTGTGATCTCCCCAAAATAAAGAACAATCAAACTTGCATGCATGAATTGTCTCATAACCAAGCCCAACATCAGAAAGAACACTCTTAGCATCAGCATATGATTTGGGAAAGTCCACATCTGGCAAAGCTGTACGTAAAAGCTGAAGTAAGAGATCAAATCCTCTATTTGTTATCCGGCTGTATGATTTGACATGAAGGAGCTTAATAATGAACGACAACCTAGTGAAAGAGGTGCATCCCTCATAAAGTTCTTTTTTCGCTGACTCAATTAGATTAGCATACAGATTTGGCAGGTCAGGACCTTTATTTCCAGACTTCTGCAGTTCATCGATCATACTAGACGAATCATCAACATAACAATCACCATTGTCTTCCTCTTCATCGTTGTCACTATCATACGCACCATCATCGTTTCTATCCCGCCCTTCGTCATCACTAAAACCTTCCCCATGTCTAGTCCATCTTGTATACGTCATGGACATACCTGAACAATTGCGTTGATCCTCGATCGTTTTTATATCCTGACGTATCAGATTTAGGCAGTCCTTGCAAGGGCACAAGATTGGTTCATCTGTATTGTCCAAGTGTTCTCGCGCAAACTTGATGAAATCCCTAACACCTGCCATGTACTTTGTTGTGAACTTCTTGGTGCCATCAGTTATCCAACTTCGATTCATTGCCTACAATTCAGTTAAGAACATGCCAACGTTCTTCAGAACAGATCTTGACAACTGATTAAAAAATCTAGACCTAACGAACAATCATGAGAACTCACCGATGATGCGTCTCGCCGCCACCACAATGGAGCCTTCACGGAATTCTTCTCACCTCGACGAGAACCCTAGTCGATTCGACTGTTAGCAAGATCACCTATATAGGCCGTGTCTGCTAGCGGCGCGACTTAAACGAGGCACCCTCGGCCGACATAAATATTAATAAGGGAATTATTATGTCGTAACATCTAGATCACACCATTGAAATAAATATGTAGAATAGACTAGTTACGGATCCAGATCAAAATTCCATATCTACCTTAGCGGTAACACTCCGCGTCGGTCACGCCAAAGCCCTGGTTCGATTCTTCCAAACCACATTTTTTACTTAATTAAATATGTTCCTGGCAAGTGGGTAACGCATGATATAAAAAACTAATAACATTTAATAAAGTAACTTAGTATTATTGACCTGCTATGTGGGTCCATTTTATATGCAAATCACGGTTTACATACACCACGATCTTTGATTTCGTCACCTATTAACAGACACGATGGAAGCCCTTCCCGCTTGGGTAATGGGTGACGATTTTTTGTTGACGAAAAATCATACCGTCAAGCATTACCTTAAATGCTTGACGAAAGATGAATTCGTCACCTATAAGACACATCCATGACGGTATGCATTTTCGTCACCAGGGTTTTCGTCAACAAATGTCCCATCTCTTGTAGTGAGTCCGGAGGAGAGATAGGTGCCACGAGGTGGCCACACCTGGCCTAGGCGTGGCTCGGGCCCTGTCCGCTCCTAGGGGTGGTGTGGGCCCCTCGGGCACCCACCGACCTCGCCCTTTCGCCTATTTATTCACTTGTTCGGGAAAAACCTAAATACCCGAGCCTCCATCCACGAAAAGTTCCGTCGCGGCCGCCATCGCCGACCTTAGCTCGGGAGGGTTCTGAAGTTCTTCCCGGCACCCTGCCGGAGAGGAAGATCATCACCAGAAGCATCTACATTGCCATGCCAGCCTCCGAAGTGATGCATGAGTAGTTCATCTCTTGACTACGGGTCCATAACAGTAGCTAGATGGATGTCTTCTCCAATTTATGCTTGATGTTTTGATCTTGTGAGCTGCCTATCATGATCAAGATCATCTTTATGTAATGCTACATGTTGTGTTTGCTGGGATCCGATGAATATTGAATACTATGATTGAGATTGATTATATACTTGTCATATGTTATTTGTGATCTTGCATGCTCTCTGTTGCTAGTAGATGCTCTGGCCAAGTATGTGCTTGTGACTCCAAGAGGGAGTATTTATGCTCGATAGTGGGTTCATGCCTCTAGTAATATGTAAGAGTGACAATAACTTCTAAGATTGTAGATGTGTTGTTGCTACTAGGGAGAAAACAACAATGCTTTATCTAAGGATAATTATATTGTTTACTTTATACACTTTGCTTAATGCGATAATATGTTGCTTGCAACTTAATACTGAAAGGGGTGCGGACGCTAACCGGAAGGTGGATTATTAATCATAGACGAAGTTGGATTACGGTCTATGTATTATGTTGTAATGCTCAAATGAATCTCATAGTAATCATCTTGTCATGTATGGTCTTTATTCTACCAATTTCCCAGCTGTAATTTGTTTACCTAGCATATTATTTATCTTTATGGAGAGACACCTCTAGTGAACTGTGGGTCCCGGTCCTTTCTTTTACACTGATAAATTCATCTACTGCAAACACCTGTTCTGTTTACTTACTGCAATCACTGTTCTCTTTAATTCCACTGCAACAAACATATCTTTCCACACTATATGGTTAATCTTTTTGTCTTCAGCAAAACCGGTGAGATTGACAACCTCACTGTAAGTTGGGGCAAAGTTGTTTGTTTTGTGTGCAGGTTCCACGTTGTTGCTGACGCCGGTAGTGCGCCCCGCCAAAAGTCAGCTAGCAACACCTTCAGAAATGATTTCTTTCTCCTATTGGCCGATTAAACCTTGGTTTCTTACTAAGAAATTTTTTGCTGTTGTGCTCATCATACCTTCCTCTTTGGGTTCCCCAACGATGTGCTCTGCACTCAACAAGGACACGTTTAGTCATGTGATAAAAATTTCTATTGTTCGCCTTGTGCTACTTATTTCTATCCCTTGTGGCTCGAGCTTACGTGAGCTAGACATAAAGAATGTATTTTTACATGACGTTTTTGAAGAGGAAGTGTATATGAAACAACCTCATGTGTTTGAAAATCCTCTAGCTCCACATCACGGCTGCATACTTGACAAAGCTCTATATGGTTTAAAGCAAGTTTGTCGTGCTTGGTATTCTTGACTCAGCTCCAAACTTCATGAACTTGGCTTCATATCATCTAAAGCAGATACATCCCTATTTATCTACCACAAGTATGAGGTCAATATTTATTTATTGCACCATTGTTACTAGTTTTTCAAACAAGGCGATTTTTGTTGTCTTACGGACCTCGGTCATGATTTTGCCCTCGACGATTTGGGAGATCTTCACTTCTCTTTGGGAATTGAAGTCAATAAAATAAATGGCGCACTCATCTTAACTCAATAGAATTATGTTGCTGATTTTCTTACTCGACTAGGCATGCAAGACCATGTCCTACATCATTATCTTCTTCGGAGATATTATCTCCCTATAGACGGCACAACCGTTGGTCCTGAAGATGGTACTTACTACATAAGCATCATTGATGCCTTGCAATATTTAACGCTTGAACACCTAGATCTTTCATTTTCAGTCAATAAGGTGTGTTAGGCCATGTACAATGGGGTGACGTCAGCCTTCTCTTAGCCTAGCCACGTAGAATTTTTGTTTAGTTGGACGAGAGAGAAGTAAAAAAGAGAAGGTTGCCACCCTTAGCTAAGAGATCATCTCTAGAGAAGGCTATTTTATGCGTTGTACGATATGTCTTCCCTTAGCAAATTAATTTCTTACTAAAAGTTAATTATTTATCATTAATTGCTAGGGATGATAATAAGAGATAATGCATTGCATGATTTATCTCCACGGCTTTCTTTAGATGACATGGAACTGTAAGAGAAGGCATGCCTTCTCTACCATTGTACATGCCCTTAGTTGCTTATTGGATGGTAGCCAAACGGATTATGCGATATATAGAAGTTGGTCTCACTTTCCAAAAAAAAATCCTTTCTACCCTTTTTAGGGCTTTCTCTGATGCGCATTGAGTCGGATATCTTGATGACAAACGCTCTGTGGCGTTGCTATATTTCTTTGGGTCCCAACCTAATTTATTGAAGTGCTCGTAAGGAGGCTACAATTTTTCGTTCTAGTAGTGAGCTTGATTATAAATTAGTTGTCAATGCCATCGCTGAGTTAACCTAGTTAGAGGTTGTGCTCAAACAATTGGGGATTACTTCTAAAAGAACAACCTTGTCTATGGTGTGAGGGCCTATATATTTATCTGCCAATTCAATGTTCCATGCTCTTACCAAGCATACTAAGATAGATCTTCATTTTGTTCGCAAAAGAGTTGCAAATAAGTTACTGAACATTCGATTTATCTCTAGTAAAGATCAAATTTCATATGGCTTTACCAAGTCACTATAGTACCTTGAGGACTTCAAGTATAATCTAAACCTCTCCAAGAGTTCCAAGGATTAGATTGGGCGGTATTAAACGTTTTGTTTTCTCTCTTGTAACATATGGAATTAGTACTCTATCTCATCGTTTCCACATCTGTAAAAGCCATCATGGGGGTTGTTCCCATCTTATTTAACACGTAACCTAGTTTTTTTTTTTTACAATGATACGAGGAACCATTCCTCCGAACACAGCGATTTTAACGGCAACGGTACCTACCGTTGTCATATCTACCGTTCAGTCCCTGCTTTGAGATTGGTGAGCCTTTTGATATTTATCCAATATAAAACTAATAATTGAGACACAAGTGAAACTTTTATGAAACAAAAGTGATAGATGAAAAATATTATGAAACATTGTGACTAAAAGTGAAACTGATGACATCACTTTTGACGTCACTCCAGTTTGTTTCACAAAAATATTCGTGTTTCAGTTATGTTTCAATTATGTTTCAAATTTGTTTTATAATTTTATGAAAGAATTGTTCACCACATGGATGCCATCACTAGTGATGTCACTCATTAGGTGCAGTTGACTTTAAAAACAGGTTTTCCCCGTTCCTCCAAAATCCACATGTGTAACAAAACGTTGTTAACCAAGGTAGCTAGCAAAGAGACGAATTGGCAGATGTAGATCGGCAATGAGCACACGCAACAGTTCGACGACAGGCTGAACCGTCCAAATTATATCTTTCTCAGTAAGATCTACCGCAACGTGTCGAGTACATATCTTCTAACCCTTGCTCAAGCTGCGTAAAGATGATGCAATGGTCCACAGCAAAGTTGACATGAAAAGGGGGAGGAAAAGGCCGGTCCAAAGGGCCAATAATGCATGGGATTGAGTACTTGTCTCTCCCCCGAAAAAATGTTTAGTACCCGTGTAACAACACATCCAATGATTCAGTCACGCCGTTTGCGCCCTTCCCTGGCTGGCAGCTTCCAATGATTCAATCACGACGCCACCATTGCATTGCATTGCATTGCTTGCGTCCGTCCTCGGAGCCAATCAGCTTGTATGTCACACGGCTGGTCGGAAGCTGCCAGCAGTGAGCACATGCAGTAGGCCCTCGTCCAACCGTGCCTCTGACGTGGTAACATCGCATCGCCACATTTGCCCAAGTGAGTGAGAGCATCACCGGCGATGTAAAATACATCAAAAATGTAATTATACATCACCTATTTTAGCTAGTTTTCTTAATTTTTACATCATGCATAATACATCACATCACATGTGCTACAAAAATTTATATAAAGTTCAAACTTTGGCGTATTTTAAATAAAATTCGACGTCAATAAATAATTAAACATTGCAATTTCGACACCGATAGTTCTTTTCTAGATAGTTTTCCATATATACTTTGACATTTCGACACTTTGACCCTCGATACTCGATACTCGACACTCGACACTTTTCCAACCTAGAAACCTAGTCCCAAAACTCGTCGCCCTCCGAATCCTCATCGGCTTCGTGGATAATCGACTCCCAAAAGTTGGTGTCCATCTCCATGTTCGACAAGAACTCGTGAACGACGGCCGAAGAATCGGCAGATGAGGTGGATGCCGAAGGACCTACAGCATTAGAAGCTCCGCCGGTAGCAACAACTTGCTTCACGACCAAGTGGGCGTAGAAGTCCAGCTCCGCCTGCACGAGCTCCTGGTGAGCGGCATGGGACCACGCCATGGCCACCTTGTTGGCCCTGGCAGATGGACATCCGCATGTACTCACAACGGACATGGCGCTCCAGATCATCGTTGCGGATGACACCGAACGGCGGCATGGGGAACTCCGCCTCCTCGGGGCTCTGCACATCGGGGGAGTTGACCGGGCCATGCGGCATGTCGAGCCGCCACAGCATCGCGTCGTATGGGCAAGGGGGAGGGGGAGGAAGACAAAGTGGCAATTGGGGAGGCATGCATGCATGACCTTTTTACGCGACCAGGTGTGATATATATTTGAATTACATGTTGCAAATTATACTTAACGTGATGTAATATTTTTGGCTGTTTTTGCATGTACATCACCGTTGGAGACTTGGAGTCCTTTTTGGCCTGGGATGATGTATATGAGGAGTAGTGTTTTTACACATACATTGATGATTATTCGTTTTGTAAAGAAGATTTTTTTTTATCTGTAGTCTGGTCATTCCGTCACACGGAAAAGAAACCTCCGTCACTGCACGAAACCTGCACATTCTTCGCGGATGCATGGAAAAACCTACGTTACGATATTGCACGATAGTTCAGACGCATGGGCGACGGCAGAATTTCTTTCCCAAAAATTGACAAGGAACAAAGCGGGTGAGAAAGATAGGCGACCCCTGGCGCAGGTTTCGTGACCTGCTCGGAGCAAAGAATCCTTCCTTTGCCGTTGCCGGCCACGTGGGCCCCCCCAGCGCCTGTGAGGAATCTCGGCCGCTTTTTTACCTCCTATCACCACCCGCATCCTCACCGTCCATTTCCCATCCAATCCGCACCCGACGGCCCAGATCTCCCGCGCGGAAAGCACGGGCAAGGCCGCAACCGCACGGAAACGACCGGGGGGCCCTGCACCGCGGCTCACCGTTAATTTATCGCTGACGCGTGGGCCCCGGGAGGTGGGCCCGGGCGGCGTGGGTTGCCCCTACCCGCAGCACAAGACCCCAACGCGGCCAGTCACGCGGCACTCGAGACTGCTGGTTACTCCTACTACTGCTACTCCCCCTCCGCCGCCATTGCCGAGCGCAGCGCAGCGCACCGCCGGACCGACCGAGACCGCTCCTCGCCTCGCCGCCATGGAGACCGCGGCCCAGAAGAGCGCCGCCTCCGGTGAGCCCGCATTGCGGCGGTTCTTGCTCTTCTTTTTGGTTGCTTTGGACCTTTGGTGTGATTTGGTTTAACGGGGTGGCTGGCGGTTCCCGGCGCGCAGGGGGAGGGGACGGCGGCCACCTCTGCCACCTCTGCGGGTACAAGTACGCCAGCGCGCACCCCAGCGCCAAGCACCGCCGCGCGCACAAGAAGAACTGCGGTAACGGCGGCGGCGGAGGCGCCAAGTCGCCGCCCGCTGCCGCCGCCGCCCCGGCGGAGGAGGCGGTGGAGGAGCGCCAGGGCAAGAAGTTGCTCCTAGGTACCGCGCGGTTACACTACCTCCTCCCTGTCTCAGGTTGGTTGCTTCGTCCGCTGTGTTCTTGGCCTGATGCGTTTGCGTGTCTGTCCCAGACCTAGATGAGCGCGAAGCCGAGGCAGGAGAGGGAAATGCGGCGGCTGCTTCGGATTCCGGCGCCGGCTTGCCCGGATCTGCGCTGGATGCCGCGAACGCGGTCGTGGACGGCGACAACAACGGAGGTCTGTTCCAATTAGCTCTCCCCAAACATCCCCGCTAATTTTTTACCTTGTCACAAAAAAAATTGCCAACCGTAATTATTCGGTGGGGAATTCGCCGCTGCTACTTCTTTTTTCCACCCACGCTACTCAATTTCGCATGTGCAGAGGAGAGCTTCCATAATTCAGCGACGAAATCGTACTGACAGTCCAGGCTGGAGCACAGCGGTTTCCTGTCTTCCCGAGTAGCGTTCGCAATAATGCGGCGGATTGCGTACTTGTCAGCTTCGGATTAGGATAACATTCCTCGGGATAATGATGGTTTGGAACTCCCAAACCTTGTGTGTACATCATACATACACGCCAAAGTTTGGTGGAGAATTATGCGGTCTAGTAGATTAGAAGTGAGGCCGGCAGCTTCACGCTTGGTACTAGTACTAGGCATCTTGTGTAATTGTCTCCTTCCTGAGCTGGCAGCATAACGTCGCTGCCACAAAGTCTAGGTCCGTTTAAATATTCACTGCTGGTACAATATGTGTACACTTTCTTCAATGCTCATCTCACCACTGTTATTCTCTTGCGATGCATTACAACTATATTACTACTGTGTTTGATTTACCCTGTGGATTTCTTTCCTTGGCAGTGCACACTTCTCCTGATAGCAATGTAGTCCCAGTCACCATCAATGATGTCACTTCTGAAGTGGTTCCTAAGGCTAATGGAGCTGAGATTCAGACTGAAGTTGCAATTCCGCTATCTGAAAATGCGCCTCATGTTGAAGATCTGCCGTCATCTGAATCACATGTTACTGCTGGTCAGAGTCAGGATGCTTCCGCTGCTTCCCAGCATCAGTCAGAGCCTGAAGATGGTGCAAGGTTCAGTCCAGACCTCTCTGCTGATGAAATAAGCAAGTCAGATTGTCAGTCTGTGGCAGCGGGTGCCGCTGCTGGTGAAATTGCTGAGGGGCAGAGTGCTACTACAGTTGAGGAAGACATAACTGCCAGTAACTTAGGTGTGGTTACGGTAGAACAAATCCCCGGTGAAGAGACTCAATCCAAGGAGGAAACTGGCTCAGTTGAGCAAGCACTCGGGAGTGAGGAGCCTTCTACTGATAAGCATGTCCCCACAGATGATACCAGCGGTGTTGATTTACCTGAACTTGTTTCTGGTGGTTGTCATTTGGAGGCAGCAGATGCTGTCGAAATGCCGCAGCAAACTGATCCTACCTCTGTGGTAGCAGAACAGCTGACAAACTCCAAGCAGGCGGACCTTCAAGAAGGGCAAAGTTATCCTATTGCAGGTGAGATTTTGAATTTTTGTGTTGTTGTTCGTCTATTCTGTACTTTATACTATTCTTTTCACTCGGTTGCAAAAATTTGGTATGAAGTGGTAAAGTCTAGTTGGGGGCTTTTTTGCTAGTTCAGCTATCATACTTCGTCTTTGTGCATTATGCTCATAGGGAGCAATATATGTCATAATGGTAGTCCTAAATATGATGACATTGTTAGGGTCGTTGTTGTTTCATCAAAATCACAAAGTCAATCTCATCTCTGCTTGAAATTTAATTATACAGCTTCATTAGAGGGCCTTAGTGCCCAATCGTGCAGCCCTATCTTCTAGAAAAGCTATGCAATGCCATTAGGGTAAAATTGGAACACAGTTATTGTACAAGTAGCAATATGTGTTTGTGGATTGACAAGTTAATCTAGCAAAGAGATACCATATGGTCGTGAAAACATGTTAATAGATATCTACCACTTAGTTTATATAGGTGATGTATAAGAAGGGGTCCTTTTAGTGATAGGAAAAAAATACTTTGTCTTGTGTGACCTTTTGTTTATGAACTGACATTCAACGTGCATTCTGCAGATGAGGTCGTCCAAGCTGCATGGACTGCAACAGGACCTGATGATAATACTGGTGATCTTACAAAGAAAGATCTCCCTGAAGTGACAATGGAAGATGGCATACAGAGTGATTCGAGTCATCCAAGTACCATTTTCATTGCATCTCAGACTGACCTAGTAGAGCCTAGCTCAGACCCTACTTCTCATGATATCAATGTGATAAGTAGCAAGGAGGATCTTGACGAGAACATACCGAATGAGAATGTTAGTGCAGACATTAATTTTCGTGATACAACTGAGGCGCAAAGCGTGGACGCTGAGGAAACCACTTCTCATGAGACTAAAGCAGTGTGCAGTACAGAAAATACTGAAGAGATTAAGCAGATCGAACAAATTACTGCAGAAGCTAGTCCTACAGAGTCCAGCGTATTACACTGTACAAGTAGCGTTGAAGAAAAGGAACTGATTGAAGAGGTAGTAGCAGATCCTGCTTCTTACAAGGTTGATGTCATAAGCAGCAGAGACATAGTTGTGGAAAAGGAAGAGAGTGATGAATATGTGGGAACTGCTCAGGAGATAAATGTGGTGGATGTCCCAGCCAATGTTGGATTAGAGAAGCACGATGAAGAAACTACCAGAGGCCCTGCTGCCTGTGAGACTGATATAATGAACACCACAGATAATGTTGAAGAAAAGAAGCAAATTGAAGAAACTACCACAGATCCTGCTCATGCTATCAGCGTGATACACAGCCCTAGCAATGATGACAAGGTGGAGAATGTAGACATGAGTGAGGTCCCCAGCTCTAATGCTGCGGTGGACGGCACGGATAATGTTAAAGAGAAGGATGAGGACCCAGCCTCTTATAACATGGATGCAGTAGGCGCTGTTGATGTCGTTGAAGTAAAGAAGCAGGAAGAAGAGGTAACTGCAGAACCTAATCGTCCTGAGATCAACGCGGTACACACCGTTGACATTGTCAAGGAAAAGGAGAGTGAAGAGCCCGCTGCGTCTTGCAAGACCGATGCCGGAAGCAATGCAAATTCTATCCTTGCGGTGGACCCTAGTTCCCATGAGAATAACACATCACAGGGCACTGATGATGCTGAAGAAGTCGCTGCACTCCATGCTGGTGATAACATCGCTGCAGCACAAAGCACGGATGATGTTGCAGACAAGAAGCATGAGGAGGAGACCACCGGCGCAGACATCAAAATCACGGGGAGTGCAAATGGCGACCAGAATGAAGAGATCACAGACAAAGAAATGACAATAGATTCAGATAAGAGCCATGTCTCCTTGAAGTCCCTTCTCTCCGAGAAAGGCATGGAAACTACTAAGGAAAAGAAGGCCACCAGCACCAAGGACAGAGTGCTGTCATTCAGGCGCCGATCATCGAAGGATAACCCTTCTCCCGGGAAGCCAGGTTCTGTGGAGCAGGACTGGAACTCTCCTGCGAGGTTGCTGCCGGTGGAGAAGTCGCCGAAGGGGAAGAAACAGCCGTGGATGCCGTTTATTTGCTGCCACTCCATGAACAACTGACCAGGCCCAGGGTCTTTCAGTATCTGGGCATGTCAGGCAAACCTCTGTTTGGCTCACATTAGTTTTCGTTGTTGGTGTGGTAGGCTTGTTCAGGTTTGTAAATGGTCATTCCGGTTCGTTTTGTGTGTGCCCGCACTGATATTAATGTTTCAAATGTGCTCCTGTTTAAAACCAGTGCGATTTTGAATCAAACTTCCTATTAAATCATTGAAACGCCATCACAATTTGTTTGGACTTGCCTGGTTATCTAACTTTGGTAGTCACGTGACCTGTGTTTGGATAATCATTTTGGAAGTTTAAATTAAACTCTTCAAATGTCATATATTTAGGAATGGAGGAAGTACCTGGTAATATTTATGGGGAGGCGTTTTGGCTTCTCGATACGTATATGCTCCGAGGATGAGCAGTAAATCGGTGCCTAAAATAGTGATTTTCGGAGCTTATGCAGTCGAGGAAACTTAAGATTTGTTATGAAAATTTACACGCTGAATGGACATGTTTAAATTATCTTCTCCTCAATTTCAAATTAACTTACACAGCTTTATCTAAGATATGGATGTATCTACACATGGAAATACATATAGAAACATAAATCCATATCTAGCCAAAACTGCATTAGTTAATTTAGAATCTAGCCAAAACTGTGTTAGTTAATTTGGAAAGGAGGTAGTATTTTATATATTTTAAAGCAACATTGTGTCACTGTTATAGTTGCTTATATGTTTATCGGATATTTGAAGTTAAACAAGCGTAAGTGTAGAACTGAGTAATCTTACTGCTCGCGCGCAAGCTGTTGGGGGAGGGTAATCACAAATTCACAACACAGGTTCATATTGAACTAAAGGGCAGCTATTGTCCAGAAAGCACACACTATCATGTGTAAGGTCCAAATATGCAAATTCTTAACACCCATTAATCGCCTTACAACCTCAAAACTGAAATTTCTCGTTAGTTTTTAGCCAGCCACTCCTAGCACATGTGTGCACCACGGATTTAGACCAGCCCACAGAACGAGCAGACAAGCCGGGTCCTTCCTCAAGTTGAGACTCCTATTCTTCCTTCAGTACCGCTCCAGTTCAAGCTTTCTGCGATTTGAGGAGATAATCGAATTAGATCCATTGTTGCATCAAAGCAAAATTAGAAAGCTGCAGCTTATAACAGTGAAAGATGCAGAGATGCTTACGCTTTCTTCCCCTGAAGGCTTGGTCATCTTAGAGAACATATTGCTGTAGAATTTGGCATCCTTCTTGTTGATCTCCTTGATCTTTTCCTTCAGAGTCTTGTATGTCAGTTTCACATCCCTGTCAGTAAGAAAGACATCATCAAAATCAAACTCAAGCCGGTACAACATTGTCGCTATCAAGTCACGGTTACTCAGTAAACCCCTTGTGCACTTGCCTGTTGTCAGGATCGATTTCAAGTGCCTTCTTAATGTCGATCTCTGCTAACTCTAGGTCAGCAAGTTGAGTGTAAGCTTGGGACCTTCTGTACAGAGCCTTGACATTTTGGCTATCCAGTTCCAGAACCTGTCAACAAAAACACTTGAGTTACCTTGGTTTATGACAATACTGGACATATCTTCGCAAGATCGGAGATCTAGGTACCTTAGTGCAAAGCTTCTCTGCTTGCTTATAGTCTTTCAGCTTCAGCTTGCAGGCAGCATTGTTTAAGTTGCAGGTGATCTTCAGTTGCTTGGATAGCTTCTTCTCATCTTCACTGAACGAAGTGTCATACTCAATGAATTTTGCAGCCTATAATTATTCAGATTTGAGATCAGCCAAACAAGCAACATAGAGAAGAAAGACAACCTAAGTAGAAGCATAAGACTCTAGTATTTTTACAGTTGTGAAATAGAAGATGTCAGACCTTCTCATAACGCTTAGAAGCTCTCGCATATTTGCTCAATTTGAACAAGGCATTGCCCTCTTCTTTCTTAACTCCAGCAGCCTCAATCTTCTCTGCGTTGTTCAAGTCCCATGACTCCTTATCCTACATATTAAGAAGATGCTCATAATTTTGACTGCACACAGAATGTTAAAGCAGAAGAGTGCACAACATGCATATCTCAAAGAGAAACATACCTTTACAAATGATACAAGCTCCACTTCATAAATCAAAGTGCTGTTTGCTGGAATCACAGCAAGATCCTGCTTCGACTCTGTTGAACCATAAGCATATTCAGGAGGAATAGTGACAAGAGCAATCTCGCCCTTCTTCATGTTTAGCACAGCACGATCAAGCCCCTCAATAACCGCCTCTGAAAAAAAAGTAAACAAAAAGGAACATGTTACTCTTGCAGTATCACAGTAAAGTTCAATCATCAATTAGCGTGACAAAAATAAGCATAGATAAAAGCAAAGAGACAAGGCACCTTCATCAGTCTTAAATTCAAGCGGCTCCTGTTCATCATGCCCCTTCTTCAAGAATACTGTGCCATCTTGAAGTTTTCCAGTTATTTTGACTGTCAACAGCAACATATAATTTAGTTATAACTCATTACAAGACAATTTATTGATACTCAAACTGAAATGACTCGTAGAGGTGCAGGCATGTTAAAACAAAAATCATCAAGGTTAAGCATACCTGTAACTAATGAACCCTCATTGGGACGTTCGTATCCCTCACCCTCCTTGAGAACTTTTTTAAGGATCTTCTTATCATCACCTATTTCTGTGACAGTCTTCCATGAAACCAACTCAAGGTCAACAAGAAGGCTAGCATTTGGTGGTACGGCGCCTTCCTCACCAGCTGCTGGTCTACCCATCTCACCAAATCCATCTGCCATTGCAAATCATCATCATCATCAAAGCCTTTTTGCCAAGCAAGTTGGGGTAGGCTAGATATGAAACCCAATTGCAAAGTTCTTAAAAAATGCCAGGAAAGGAAAAACCCTGCAATGGAAGGTTTAACATCAGATGGCTTACACTGTGGCTTGACCGTAAGGAGCACCTTCTCTGTTTTTTTCATGGTTTTGACAGCTTTGCCCAGTGCAGGACAGAAGTATCCTGAAACCAGATTCATATTTGTTAGGAGGCAGGGACAGAATAAAGCGCTTCCCGCAGGATATGTAGAGAAGAGTGGGGGAGAGATCATCACCATCTTTAACAGTAAACTCAACCCCCTCAGACTTGGATACAACAGTGCCATCCTCGAGCCGAGCCTCATATTTCACTAGCAATCCAGAACATGTTAGTTACAAAAATAAAGAAGCAAATTCATGTGATAGGAAGCTGTTTCAATTAGCAAAGATTACCTAATACTTCATCAGGATCCTTAGGGTTCTCCCATTTTTCTCCTTCCTTCAATATTTTCTTGAATATGCCACCATCTTTGCAAATGTCCCTGACACTGGTCCAAGAAAGCAGCTCAACATCGAACTGCAGCGTGGCATTGGCCGGAATAGTTGGAGGTGAACCAGCTTCGCCATAAGCCAATTCAGCAGGGATGGTGAAAAGAGCATTTTCCCCTTTCTTCATGGTCTTGATACCCAGATCCCATCCCTTTATTACTTCACCTGTACATAAGTTGACAACAAAGTAAAAACTGAGTATTGAGTATACACTGAATGCACAAACCACCTACCCCATATATAGAAACAAACTTGCCATTCTCGTCAACAAGTTAAATATAGACATGACTAAATAAACTCAAAATGAAACTACATTATCCCCTACTGGCACAGATATTATTTCCTGGATTAGCATTTAATCAATCACCAACAACTTGTGTCAAGCACTACAGTCCACTATCTATTCCTGAATGGGGATAAGACTGGCACATTATGGGGGAGCCATACACCAGAGAGCCCACAAGTGCTATAAAGGTCCCAGACAAATTTGTCAAATGAAGGATCACTTAATAATCTCCCAGTTGAAACAACTATAAGAAACCCCAGAACCCACTGTTATGTAATGCACCAGCTAAATGTTCGATGCTTTCTCATAACTATTTTGATTTGAGAATAACATAGAGTAATAGACTGGCAAACTGATGGAACTTGAAAACAGTACGAACCTGATTATGTGATGCAAAACATGTAAATTCATTAAAACTATGACTGAAACAAAAGTAAGCATGTGCAGAACACTGGTCACAATGACATCATATGGGGAACCTTATCCAAATATGAGAATACATATCATAAACATGAAAGGAGAAAGAATTGCACCTTGTCCCAACTTGAATTTGAAGGTGGTATCACGGTCACGGCTGGAGTCAAACTTTTTGCCATCAAGGAGGGTGCCCGTGTAATGCACTGAAATACCAACACAAAGGTACATCAGCCAAGCTTTAATCATCAAATTTCTTACCCAAAAGGATGAAGCATTATATGCATAATCTGTTCTAGCATTGAACATTAAATTCCTATCAAGCACCCAATAAGTCATACAGCGGTAGCTGAAACGTCATGTGACAAAAGTACTAGATCTCCCATTTAGAAAAGAAAAAAACTCCCGTTATCTCTTCATTCAAGCACTATCCATCTACAAAAAGTACAGGCATAAGTTCTCCTTCCATAGCAGACCATAATAGCAACACAATAGAGATACCAACAGCGAACTATGCTTGAACACATCAAGTACCAAACAAGCGGAATGCCGCAGAAATGGTTCGAACTTCACAGCTGAGAGATGACAGCGTGAGACAAATCATGCAATTTTCTCCTAGTTTCACCACTAATTTCCGCATCCCACAACAAATCATCTTACTCCCGAAGTAGGTGAGTGCCTTCAACACATGAAGACTTAAACTAGCCTAACATCGCCAGAAATTATTCAAAACAGCAGACCATAATAACAACACAATAGAGCTACCAACAGCGAACTCTGCTTGAACACATCAAGTACCAAACAAGCGGAATGCGGCAGAAATGATTCGAACTTCACAGCTGAGAGATGACAGCGTGAGACAAATCATGCAATTTTCTCCTATTTTCACCGCTAATTTCCGCATCCCACAACAAACCATCTTACTCCCGAAGTAAGCGAGTGACTTCAACACATGGAGACTTGTTAAACTAGCCTAACATCGCCAGAAATTATTCAAAATTCACAGACAACGGCATCGGCATGAGATAGTTTATCCACGAATTTATCCTAATTCGACCACCAGCTCCGCATCTCACAGCAAAACATCCCAATCCCAGAGCACCGCAAGCACTGGATCAAGCAGCAGCACGGCGAATCTGCGATTTGAGGGGGTAACTAAATAGTGGTGCGGGTATAATATACCTTCAACCTCGTCGCCGACCTCGGGGGTGTCCCACCCTTCGCCCTCCTTGAGCAGCTTCTTCTTAAGCCCCTGCTTCCCGATCTCCTTCTCCTCGCCCACCTTCATCACCGGCCCCTCGGCGCCGCCGAAGTCGCCCATCCCGTCCTCCCCCATCATCATGTCGTCGCCGGCGGGCATGTCGAAGTCGTCGTCCATGGCGGGTGGTGGGGCGAGATCTGCGGGTTGGGTTTCACTAGGGTTTGGACTTCGGAAGGTTCGGGAGAGAGAGAGAGAGAGAGAGAGAGCACGAGGGCGAGATGATGCGGGGAGAGGAGAGGGGATGAGGGTTTAAAGAAGAGAACTGAATTGGGCTTCTAGAGTGTTCCCAGGGTAATTGGAAATGGGGAATGGACGGCCGAGATGCGTCCGGGGTAGCACCGTGATCTTCAATGCGAACTGCGATGCACGTGATTTATGTACAGTACTTTTCTTAGGGGAGTTTAAATCTACTCTTGTTACTACATGGTTACAGGATAGCATCAAGATTTAAATCATTATTATTTTATATATATTAGGATAATACCCGTGCTTCGCTACGGCCAAACAAATACATAAATAATAAATTAGTATCTTAAAAGATAAAAGTTAAAAATCCAAAGTAGAAAGATGAACGGTAACAAAAGACCATTGACTCCCATCTTTTCTCCCAAATCTTCTAGGACGCGGTCTTTTCAATACTTGCGGTGCCCAGAAGCGTCGTAGTACTGGAGGAATTTGTACATGGCGTCGTCGACGACGTCCTGCTTGCCGCGCTTGTTGGGCTTGTCGACGGGATCGTCCTTCACCGCGCCGCTAGGCCCAGCTTCGCCGTCATCGGTGACATCGACGAGTGGCATCCCAGTCTCGCAGATGGACATGGCGATCGCCACGTCGACGTCGCCCTCCGGGCGTCCTTGTCGTTCAAGGACGCCATGAACGACGCGTGCAACCCTAGGCAATCCTCGGGGTCGTCGTTGCTGGCGATGAGGCGCTGCCGTAGCTCGTACTCCGCCATTTGTGCGGCCTTCGCCGCTTCCTCATCGTTCTGCTCCTCCTTCACCTCCGGCTTCGGAACGAGGAGGGCGTCGCCGGCGCGCCTCTGCTGCTGCCGCGCTGGCTCAAGGATAGTTATGTCGCTGCTACCGCGCCTCCGAATCACCGGCGGCGTCGCGTACTCGGGATCCTCCTTCACCTCGCGCTTCGGCACGATATACGGCTTGGCGCAGTGGGAGGAAGGCGTCGACCGCGCCGGACCCGAAGAAGAAGATTTGGAGGAGAACGAGTACGTCCTTCCCGGTTGCCAGCGCACCAAAGCCGGAGGAGATGGCGGCCGAGAAGGTGGCATCTCCAGCTGCGGGCGTCGTTGTGGATGCCGTCGACGACGGCCGAGAGGGTGCGGCCGGGAACGCCCCAGAAAAGGGTGTGCCCCTCCTTGTTCCACGTGTTCCTATGGCCGACGAGGTCCTCGGTGCTATTCAGGTCGTCGCCGTACTGCGCCTTGAAGAAGTTCGCCCACCAGTCGTCGTTGTCGGTGGGGGCCTAGGTCGGATCGGCGCGTTCCTCAACGCTGAGGCGAGCGCGATGGGTCTTGATTGCGTCCCTCTAGCGATCGGTTCCCGGCGGCGGGACGCCGATCCCATTGACGGCCATCCTCCAGCCATCGCCGCTTGGCAGGCACATGTCCGACGGTACAGGGTACCACGCATGGTACATCGCCCATGCCTCCGCCACCATGAGGCTGCCGCGTCCGAAGCCATTCACGGGGAGCATGCTCTTGTGGGACGACGACATTGTCGGATTAGGAAGGTGGCATGAAGGAAGGAGGCGCTGTCGAGAGCGGCGGCGGCGAGGATGGTATGTGAAAGGGATGACAAGGAAGGAGGGGGCGACCTTTTAAACATCGGCGGCAACGGGGGCGTTGGCCGCAATAACACCGACACGGATGGCCACGCGGGCATGGGCGACGGGACGCTTCACTGCAGCGCTTGGGAAACACGCCAGGCCACTAACGTCGCTTGACCAGAGGTAGACGATGGGTTTATACTTCCATGTCAATGATGTGTTAGGCCCACCACTCCTAGCCTCGCTTCTTGTTGTGTCCAGCGTGTCCCCTGTGGACCGGGGATGAGTTCGGAGCGCCGGATACCATATTGGACACGCGGACGGAAGAATGCTTTAAGACGCGCCACTAGGGCCGAAAATATATCTGGCGCGCCTAAAATTCTTTGGGAAACGTTTTGGGAGACTCGGTTGGAGATTCTTAAATTTGTCACATTAATCAACCATAGTTATGTGTGCCTTTATTGGCTGATCTTTCCGCCGTTTCCATCACGCTACACCGTACATGAGGCAGTGCCACGTCAATATACAGTTGGCTTTGGTGGTTAAATTAATTCAGTTTAATTGTATTACAAAAGTTGTCCC
The DNA here is from genome assembly GCF_019359855.2 of Lolium perenne. Lineage (NCBI taxonomy): Eukaryota > Viridiplantae > Streptophyta > Magnoliopsida > Poales > Poaceae > Lolium > Lolium perenne. The sequence continues at coordinate 92,275,496 of NC_067250.2, read as the reverse complement.
GAAATCTACTCTAATTTAGATGCTACCAAGATATTTGCTCGGTGCTCCCCTTCCGTTCAATCTCTCCCAGGCGGTCGCCCCGTATCTTTCTTCCTCTCCGCCACCAGGTGTGTATTTTTTTGCAATTTCTCCTTTGATTCGCTTTCCTTTCTCCCTCTTTAATTTGTTTTCGTTTCCTTCCTCATGCCACAAGCCCTTGCAATTCCTTTTTCAAATCCACTACCACATTACATCTTTAGATCATAGAATGATGTTGCTGGTAATGGCTTGTTACAATCCAGAAAACATAGGGATATAAGCTGGTGGGATTTCTTATACGGGAGCGAGGGGGCTCCACAACCTTCTTCTTCCTACCGCGGCGTGTCTCAACAGCGGCCTCCTCGATCTCCTCCTTACCCGCTTCCAGGGCCTCGGGTGCAGCCGCCTTATTCCGTCTGCTATGGCGAGTAACCATCCGGGGTTTCTCTTCCTCCACCACCACCACTGCCGCTGCGTCCAGCCCTTCCTTCTTAGCTTCGGAGGGCTCCGCCGCGACCCCCGCCTTCTTCCGCGTGCTCCGGCGGATGACTGCGGGGGTCGGTTCCTCCTCCACCACCTTCGCCGTCGGCGCCGCGCGACGCGAGGAGCGCCTAGGGGCGGGCTTCGCCTCCGAATCGGGCGCGATGGACACGGCGAGCTTGGTGGACTCGCCGAGGACGATTAGGTCCCCGTCGGAGAGCGGGGCCGGGACGGAGGGCGCGTGGCGGGTGCCGTTGAGGAAGGTGCAGTTGGAGGAGCCGAGGTCGGAGACGGCCCACCGGGCGGCGGGCGGCGGGAGGAACTCGACGGCGAGGTGGCGATGCGGCGCGCCCACGTCGCGCACAGCGAGGTCGTTGCCGGAGATGACACGGCCGACGCGGAGAGCGGCGCCCGCGCGGCACTGCCGGGTCTCTCCGGCACGCGGGCCCTTCTCCACCGCCAGGGTGAGCACCGGCAGCGGAGCGGCCATTGGGGGGAAGTGGGTGTAAGGGTACATTGCCCCTATGTGTGGTTTTGGTAATTAATGACAACCCCTATGGACTAATGTTTTCATTGAGTTTATATGAAGGAATATTCCATAGGTACTACTTGCTCTCCATGTGTTGGATTCAAGTATGGATGCCATGAAGATAAAGGTATATCTTGTGTATTGGCATCAAGATCATCGGTATGAAGATATATATATGTGATATGATCAATAAGAAGAAATGAAGATGGAGTTCTTATGTGGGACTCAATATTAGCCATGCTCTATCTTATGTGAGTATGTGAAGATACAAGGTTGAGTTGGGCAAGTTCAAGATGAGCGTCTCAAGTGAATCACATACTTGAAGCTTGCCGTCCATTTGATGATAATGGACTTGTGAAGATGTGCATCAATGGAGCTTTCCCATCATAGTGTATGGGGGAGCATTTGTGAGTCTTCACGAAGCAACATTGGTCAAGTGAGGCATTCCGGCTTGAGTGAAGCTTGAAGAGTTATCATCAAGATCAAGCGGGATGCGCAAGGCAAAGGTATGGTCTTGCTAGGTTTTCCTTTTACCGGTCTCAAGGTGGATGTTGGGAGACCGGATTATATGATAGATAGCCGCACTATTAAGAGGGGCTTTCGGTTGAGTAACTTGATCACATCGTCTTAGGGAGCTCAACCCTTTGCATACTTTGCATATCCTTATTGCTTCTTAGTGTTTCTCTATGTGAGGTTCTTGAGCTTGTTGCTAGCTTTACAACAAGCCCAAGTTCATCGAAAACGGAGTTCGCATGCATCTTCTATTGCGTTTTCGAGGTTGGGTGATTTTACCGGTTATTCATGATATAAGGTTCTACCCTTTTATATTCATGATAAAATCCCCTCCTACAATTTCTTGAGTTTGCACTTTCTATTGGATGGCATTTGTTATTATCTTTCCAACGGAATTTGTTTCATATCAATCGGAGTTCGGGAGCAATAGTTATTAAAGAAAAGGAAAAGGAAAAAAGAAAAAGAAAAGAAAGAAAAAGAGGGAAGGCAGCCGGTTGCCGCCCGGCCTGCCGGGCCGCACGCCGGCCCACCCGGTCGACCGGGCGGCCACCGGCCCATGCGCCGGCCAGCCCAGCCAGCCCTCCGGTCCGACCGACCGTGAACCGGGCCGCCGCCCCATCCGGCCCGCGCTCGTCGCGCCCGCGCGGCCCGGCTCCGCACCGCCCGTGCGCCGTCGGGCCGCCGCCGCCCACGCGGCCTGGCTGCCCCCGCGCGCTCCGGGCATTCCGTCGCCCACGCGGCCTGCCTCGCCGCCGCCCGCCCGCCTGGGCCTTCTCTTCTCGCGCGGCCCATCCGCCGTGTTTGGCCTCCAGTCGGCCCGCTGGCCGGTTGCTGACCTGCTCTGTCCGCTCCGGCCTTGGCTGGGCTGGGCCGCCGGCTGGGAGCGTTTTTGGGCCGTTTTTATGCCTTTTTCACTTGTCTTTTTCCCCAACGGTTTTATTTGCTCCCATGCTATAAATAACCCTTCTTCCACCTTGAGCAAGTTGTTCTTCCTATTCTCTCACCTCCATTGTTGCTATTTGAAGAACTTGCTCTCCCCCTTGATTCCTCCAACCATTCTTGCTCATATTTGAGGTTTTGAGAGAGGAGATCTAGATCTACACTTCCACCAAACCATTTCTTCTCTAAGTGAGGGAATCTCTTGGGATCTAGATCTTGGAGTCTTTGGTTGACTTTCCCCCTTGTTCTTCCTCTCCAATCTCATCCTAGCATTCGTTGCTTTGGTGGGATTTGAGTGTGAAGGACTTGAACACCTCCGGTGTTCTTGCTTTGCATCATTGCATAGTGTTGAGCTCTCCACCACGATTTGTTCGAGTGAGAGACCGTGAGCTTGTTACTCTTGGAGGGTGACCTCCTAGTTGGCTTGGTTGGTGTCCCGGTGATCTCTTCGTGGAAGATTGTGAAGGGGCCCGGGCTTCTCCTTCGTGGAGCTTGTGAAGTGGTTGTGGAGCTTGCCATCTCCGGAGCGGAGGAAAAGCTAACCATAAGGAAAGGGCCATTATCCTTCGTGGGTGTGGTTCGGAGAATAGGGTGAGCATTCGTGGCGCGGGGAATCCTTCATGGGACCTCCACTCCTCCAAACGTGACGTACCTTGTTGCAAAGCAAGGGAACACGGGAATACATCCTTGTCTCCGCGTGCCTCGGTTATTTCTATACCTGAGCTCTCTTTCCTTGTGATAGCCATCGTGCTTGAAGTATACATATCTTGCTATCACTTGTGCTACATATATCTTGTGTCTATCTTGCTTAGCTCTAGTTGCTATTGTTACACTTAGTTGAGCTTAGCATATTTAGGGTTTGTGCTTGTAAACTAAACGATAGTTTAATTCTGCATTCTTACAAGACAAATCCGCAAGAGTTTGTAATTGCCTATTCACCCCCCCTCTAGGCGACATCTCGATCTTTCAGTGGGGGACGGCCTGCTTGGTACTCGGAAGTACTTTCGGTCCGAAATGCGTAGGTGTTTTTGAATCCAGTACGAGCGAGATCTAGTTTTTTAACGTGGGTTCAATAGTAGGGTCTTTTCTAAAGTGTGATTTCCGAGAAGATGACGTCGGAAATGGGTAAAGTTTTGAAGCTCTTCAAGATTCTCTTCGGAACCGAGAAGATTCTCTTCGGAACCGAGTTGAATGAAGTCGGAGAAATGATGAATCTCGGAGAACTTCCGGGGCTACTGTTGTGGGTATACTTTATGGGTATATCAACGGCATGGCCTAGATCCGGCAAGCCCGGGTGGCCCACAGTTGGTGATGAGGCATGTAGCCCATCGGGCGGCCCAGTTGCTGTAGATCCTGAAAGATGAAGTCCAGCCCAGAAACAGGAAGCCGAATCCTAACCGACCTACGAAGAAGGCCGGATCCGTGAAGGCCCATGAAGTATCCGGATCCAGTGCGGCCTTGATGGAAGGTGGATCCTTGATGTACACGACAAGATATAGTACCCTAGTTAGGCAACTTGTATTCCAGCTAAGACTCTCCATGTAAACCCTAGGACCGTGCGTCTTTATAAGCCGGATCACGGGAACCCTAGAGACACAACGACAACCACAACTCATTGTAACAACGCGAAAGCGTCCAGATAATTCCAGACAAGCAGCAGTAGGCTCTGTCTTCGAGCAGGTGTTCCGAAGCTGGGTAAATCGCGTACCACCATCCCAAGTGCTCTCCGCCCTATGGCCCCTACTTCTTCTCCCCCTCGTGAGTATCCCTCCTCCGAGGTATTATCGAATAGGCAACGACAGGTAGTTTGTCTGCACAGTTTGTTCCATGCAATACATGGTTTTGTTTCAATGAAATAGCAAGAGAGATTGTACTCTTTAAGGCGTTTGGGAACATATAAAGTGGAGAAAAGTACATATAAAGACCAAACCAGTTCACCACACGTAAAGGTGTTACCGGGAAGTTTTTTATTTTCAAAATAAAAATTGTGGTATTTAGTATTTATATTTTTTTTTTGCGAAAGCGTACATTCATATAGGATAAGATCAATTCATACGTACATTCATATAGGATAAGATCAATTCATACAGAGTACATGACACGCACACACACCACTAGAAACTACTACCACAGCTGTCCTAACACTTTTGCACAAACAACCCCAGCAAATAAAGAAAATACAAAGAAAACCATCTGGGACCAATCTTCCACCGTGCTTCGTCTCCAACCACGACCTCTCTTCCGCCATGATCCTCCACTCCATACTCCATTGCAGCAACGAAGAGGAAAAAAGACGTCACGCGTCTCAACTGCATACGCCATCGCCATTAGAGGCTTTGAGAGCCGCAAGAATGCCTGTCCTGATGGACAGGAACTAAGATACTGTTCCAGAACATCGGCCAGGACTCCGTCCCTGGCACCGCAGACCCACTCTTCACCATCACCACAAGGAGCCAGAGATGAAAAGGGGCAAGACATCAGAGGACAAGGAAGAGCACAACACCCTCCATAGAACAGCTGAAACTTCACCAAAATCTGAATCGAAATACTCAACTGCTCCACCTCCCTTCTTCTCCCACCATGGTAGCAAAAGGAAGAAACAAGAAACACCAGATCCGACCAAAAGGCGAGCTTATTTGAGGAGATCCGGCCAAATCCGCCACCCACACTCCGCCATGGAGCCAAGCACAGCGAGAAAAGATCCGGCCGCTGGCCGCCACCCGCGAGCTCCGGCGAAAATCTCCAGAACGGCATACAGCCGAACAAACCTACACCTACAGCTATACACTCACATACCGTCCTTCCACTCCCACTCCGGCCGGCGCCGCCGGCGGAGGAGAGGGGAAGGGAGGCAGTCGAATTTAACGGCATCGGCCGACCTACCAAGGAAAAGGGGAGAACTCAGAGGAGAGGGGAAACTGGAGAGAGAGCCGTTTTCGAAGCGGCTCCTATTTAGTATTTATATTACTAGTGAAGGGCAGCACACTGGTATGTTAATTATTAGTGATGTGTCATAGTGGCAGGCCACTAGTAACAAGTGCAAGTGTCACCTACACATCCCTATTTTTCACACCACTAATAAGCTATTCTGCACTAGTATACATTCAAATTTCCAGATGATTATTGTCACAAATGGATAACAAGGAGGTTAAAAGTGGAATTTACTCTTTTTTTTTAAAACGGATGTGTCAATGATAGATGGGGTCAACCCGTGTAACTACGGTCCTCAAGCAGCTACCCCCATCCTATCCGGGGAGATCAAGACCTCCAAGCTAGCCCATTGCGGGCTGCACCGACCGGCCTGGTGTGCGGTGTATGTGCTCATTAAGGATGGCAATTTTACCCACGGGTACGGGTACCCGCGGGTACCGTACCCGCATGGGCAGGGTATGGGTACATTTTTATACCCATGGGTAGTACCTATACCCTACCCGTTAAGTCATGGGTAGGGCACGGGTATTGCTTTGTACCCACGGGTATACCCATACCCTGCCCATTTATGTCAATTTCTTATATTACACGTCTACTTTTGTTGACTTATGAGTTACTATATGAGAATGGGATTTTTATATATTTTAATTATTATGTACGCAACTACCTGTTATTGAGTTGAGATAATTCATTTTTTAATCGAATTTATTATCGATAAATGTAAAATTGCGAGAAACTTAGGTACAATTTAACCTACCCACCGGGTACCTAATGGGTACGGGTACCCGCCGGGTATGGGTATGGGTAAAGTTTTATACCCATGGGCACGGGTATGGGTAGAAGTTTGTACCCATCGACTATACGGGTATGGGTTTGGTATTGCTCTACCCTGCCCATACCCTGCCCATTGCCATCCTTAGTGCTCATGGATGAATCTGGATGCTAAAAAAAGGAGATATAGAAGGTTTGGAGGGCAAGGCAAGAAACTTCCTCCAACCCACTATATAAAGGAGATCCAAGGCTCCACGAAAGACAAGTCATTCAAGATCAACAAAAGCGACACCGACCTCCATCCACAAACTTGTACTATACCAATATAGGGTTCTTACGCCTTAGGTCGTCCACCATAGGCTCGTCGGGTCATCATGTTAATCCCGACGAGTCCTCTCCATCTAGACGTGTATTCCTCTCTATATGTTCATCATATACTACATGAGAAGGAAAGAGCATGACTTTCAGCCATCATTAGGGGGTTCGAACCTAGGTAAATCGGTGTCGCTGTGCGTGTTTATCATCATCTTGATCCTTACCTGTTTGGCCTGAGCCCCTAACGGACAAATAAAATCTCTTCTCGAAGGTGATATTGCCATGGGATCATGCAAAAAAATTCTTCATCAGTTTACGCATCAGGTAAGGGATCGCATCATCTGATCGGATCTACGCCAATGCCATCAATTGCCGTGCGTCGAAGGAAAAAAATCATGGTGCCTGCAATCACATTTCCGATCTAACAGCAAACTGAAGCATTGGCCGCACGCAATGAGTTGGAGACGGAAGATAGATCCAGTGGCCGACCTAGATCCAGTGGCCAACCTCCACATCATCGGCAATAGAAGTCGATTTCATGGGCACAAGAAGCACGAGGCAAAAAATAAATACATGTTACTACACACAGATCAAGATCTCATTAGTCTCTACACGTACATGCATGCTACACCAAAGAGTTAGGCTAGGTGATCCAAAGTTAAGTCACCATGAAAAAATTATCATGGGGTCTGACTTAAACAACGGAATACTTGGACCTGAGGTGATTGCACGATTAGGGTTATGGATTAGCCGAGTTTGAGTCTACAAAATGCTACCTAGTTATAAAGGTGGTGCTTGGGCCGAGTAAGAAGCAAGCCGCGTGACGTGGATGTACCAAGATGGAATTTCCCCCTCCGGCGCTAAGAGATATTCTCCGAGCCCTCTAGTGAGATATGGTTCGGAAGCATGACCATGCACCACTTAATTAAGTGTTAATCAAAATTGTCTGACTAAAGAGTTAGTGGAACGAGATCACATATCACAGAGACAAGAAAAGAGAGTTAAGATGACACTAACATGATGAGTCTATCGTCTGCGTCTTACCACCAATATTGTGTGGCAAAGGAACTTGGATAGAATGTCACCTGAGAAACTAATCAATTGTATCTAGGAGCTGACGAGATTTTTTAGAATCTGATGCCTACTCTGAACCTTGGGTGTCACACACTTAAGAGGATAGGAATGGATGGATAAGATCCGGTTGACACGGATCGGTCATGTTATACCATGACCAGACAGGGACAAATTAGTGGGTTTGACTCAAACCGACTTGGTTCTATAGGGTTTAGGGGATGCGACGCACCTTTGGTGTCCCATCACCCACTCCACATGTAAGGAAGGGAGTGTGGTAGCTGGAGACAACCAAGCAAGTGATTGCATTGAGTGGCAAGTTTATTCCGCGCTTCCACCTTGTCCCAGGTAGCGGAACCGAGGCTAAAATCTCCCCGCCGCTGTTCCACCTTATACATGTGAGAACTGACAGAGGCACCATGCTTATGGTGCTCAAGGCGGCAAAGTCGTCGGAGATGGAGATGACACCAGAGAAAGGTTTGCCAGGGCCGGACGTGGGACGTTGGACTTCATTGCCCCGAGCGACGCGCTTCACCGACCTTCCGCACTTGCACTTCTAGGGTTAAGAGTTAGGGTTAACAGTTATGGCCTTCTTCCTCAGCTGGGTTCCTCGGTGGACGGCTGAACATCCCCCTCCTCAAGCTTCTCCAATTTGCATTCCTGTCTTCAAAGTATTACAGCATTTGCCTCCTCTGCGGTCCCTTACCCCATTGTGTTGCTCACATTCATGATATCACAAGGGTTGCTTTGTAGTTTGTCGCCAAACAGAAGGCTGTCAATCCAACACAAGGCAACTTCCTTTTCCAAGTAGCTGAGCAGTACATGCCCAAATCAGAGGGATGTTACTGGTATAACATGTTCACGAGACACAGTGGCCTGTAATCAGCATGGCCACATGATGTAAAGAACATACTTTCATTCATCTTTGATCATGTTGGGTGCACCTCGAAAGTTCATTGTCAGAAGGTTAAATCTTTGAAGAAGTCACTGTTCTCGTGATCTTGCTGCAGACTAGCTTGCAACACTGTGAGGTAAGTCCAGTTCTGCCTGGTAGAAGCAAAGTTGTGCTCGCACATCAAGGCACCAAGCCACCAACTGCCTGGCAGGAGAGTATCTGATGCTCAAGAAGGCCAAAGCAAAGCTGGAACACTGCACAAATAAGAGGAAAAATCATAAAGCCACAACTGAGAGCTATAAAGAAGCACTACAACCTTTATAGTCATTTTAAAGGACAAGTAGCCATCATTTCATGCAGTATGCTGAATCAATGGGGCCACTCTCGCATGTTCATCCTTAAGAAGAGTGTTGGTGCTGTGGTGCAGGACATACATGAATCAATTGTGACACACCAAACTATCATAGAACTGATTCATGGTTGGTTGGTTCTGCATGACGAACTAAACACTCCAACTATAAAATGATACGAGTACTTAAACTACTAATGTTTTCTAGTACCACTTTGTGAATGTTCCCTACACACAAAGGGGCACTATCAATCTAACAAACTTGAAATCTTCCCTCATTAAGGTTCATATTTTTTTTCCAGACAGCGCTGTTCTTTTGTCCAGAACACAACAAGACATAAGTTGACGGTATTTGATGATCTTATACAATGAATCTTGCTATCAAAAACAAATAAATCACTTGACAGTTTGGCAGGTAAATCAGACATGTACAGGCCAACAGCATAGCATTGGTTTATGTCAAGAAATACAATAAGAACAGACAACAATCCTACCTGGGAAGATTCAGAACCTTTGCCATGTAATTTGCAGCGCCCCAAAATGAACTGCATCTAATTCCCGATTTGTTTAGTTTCCTTGAGTGACATCTCAAGCTGCTCCATTCTCCGGGCTATGTCGTGTTTCCCAAGATGCCGCAGCCCATCGACTACAACATTAAAGGTTGGCGCCCGTGGCTCGAATCCAGCTTCACTCATCTCAAGAAGGTAGTTTGCAGCATCCAAGAACCGGCCACCCCTGACACACATTTTGACAAGCATCACATACACAGGCCGATTAGGTGGGTGGCCCTTAGATTTCATATCGCCAAAAAAGGCGAATGCATCAGCGAAGCGACCCGCCTTGCAGAGCGCCTTGATGATCGCTGCGTAGAGGCTCGGAAATGGCCTGTGGCCATCCTCGACAGCCGCATAGAACAGCCGGAACGCCTCCTCGATTCGGCCAGCCTTGGCCACAGCTGGCAGCATGACTTTGTAAGTTGAGATGTCCGGGCACAGGCCACGACTGGAAGCATCGGCAAGAAGATTGACGGCGAACTCCACATCACCAGAATCGCAGAGCGCCTGGGCGAGCGAGTTGAATGTGGCCACGTCAGGGAGGACGCCCTCCTTGGTGATCCGGAGGGCGAATGCCTTGGCCTCCTCCAGCTGCCCAGCTCGGACGAGCCCGTCGACGAGCAGGTCCCGGCCACGCACCGGCGGCCGGAAGCCGCGGGTGGCCATGTCATCGAGGAACGCCTGCGCCTCCCGGAGCTTCCCCGACGCGCACCAGGCATCGACGAGGGTGCTGAAGGTGGCGCGGTCGGGCGCCACGCCCTTCCGTTCCATGCGGCGGATGAGCTTGTAGGCGCCGACGAAGTTGCCGTTGGCGCAGAGCGCGTCGAGGAGGGCGTTGTAGACCTGGGTGGTCTGCGGGCAGCCGAAATGGGGCAGGCGGTTGAACACCTCGACGGCCTGCTCGGCGAGGCGGGAGTGGCCGTAGGAGGAGATGACGGCGGAGAAGGTGGAGGGCGAGAGGGGAAGGCCGAGCGCGCGCATGTTGGAGGCCTGGGTCCAGAGGTGGGTGAAGAGGCGGGCGCGGGCGAGCGGGAGGAGCAGCGCGTCGAAGTGCTCGGCGGACGGCGAGAAGTTGGGCTTGGCGCGGAGCCACGCGAGGAAGCGCGCGGCGTGGAGGGGCTCGGCGGGAGCGGCGGCGCGGATGACGCGCAGCGCGAGGTCCGGCGGGAAGGGGGAGGGGAGGCGCAGCCGGTTGAGCGTGCGCTCCAGGTAGAAGTCGCGCCGCACGATGGTGGAGAGGTGGTGGACCGCCGCGAAGTAGGCGTCCTTCGAGGTCGGGTGGTGCGGCCGCTCCGCTTCCCCGGCGGCATAGTCGGGGAGCGTCGCCAGGCGGCGGAGGCCCAGCCGGTCGCCGAGGCGGCGGAGAACGGCGGCGGAAGCGGAGGACGACATGACTCGCCTCAGATGTGGCCACACCGATCCAGAGGCTAAAGCTGGAGATGGGCCTAGCAACAGCCCAAGCCCGTTCGGCCACATGGGCCAGTAGTTCCTACAAAATGGGCTTTAATTTACATTTCGTGGGCCAGATCGGACCTGCCCATTCGAGCCCACATAGCTAGGGTTTGTGGAGGGTATAAAAGCGACGACGCGTTGCGATCCCAACCCCGCCGCCGCTCTTCGTCCTCCTCTCTTCGCGTTAGGGTTAGGGTAGTTCTCTCCAGAAGGTAGCGAGCAGCTCGCAGCAGATCTCCCACCTCATCTTCCATCTTCTTCACCTGATTCGAACTCTGTGTTTGTTTTTGGCGACAGATCAGAGATGGCGGTTCCGTTGCTGACGGCGAAGATCGTGAAGAAGAGGACCAAGCACTTCAAGAGGGCCCATAGCGACCGCTACATCGGTCTCAAGGTAAGGGAAACCTCTTCTGCAAACTTCGTTGTGGTGGAAACTGCCTTAGCCGCATGATTTTGTTGCTCCGTGCAGATGATTTGACCTGGTTCTAGATCGTGATTGTTACATAAGGGGCTGTAGTTTCGAAGTCTTCCGCCGTTCATGGCCTGTTTCGATTGTTTTCGATGATATAATCTTGTGCTGTATATCGATTTGTATTGTTATGAACCTCCGATGCTTAGTGGATACATGCCTAATTTATCACTCTTAACTTTTGCAATGTTATAGTATGAAATGGAGTTGTGGATTCAATGATTTTGCTCCAGAGTGCTATAGAATGTGAGGGTATGTTTCTGTAGAAATGCATTTTGTACCGTCAGGTGTTCTGAAGTAGATAACTGAATCATGTAAGTTTAAATTGAACTTGTTTGTTCCACTTGGTCATATAATTATGACAAATTGTTAGTTTGTAGTGCTTTGTTTTACCTCTCTGTGTTATGGTCTGCTTCTGGAAGAAAGGAAATGATGGCTTAGTAAAAGGTCTGAGTAAGAAACCATTTTCTTGAGTAAACATTGGGTTGAATGAAGAGGGCCCTAGCCCTTGCAATAGTATAGTATTGTGGCTGTCGCAACCTCTTCTACAACAATGAATTCATGTCTTCATGAAGTGGAATGAATTAAAAAAAAGGCGTGGGCTTCATTCCGAGTATGAATGATTGCTTAGACTTCTTCCAACACTTGTTTCCCGATGTATACTCAAGAAAATCCTGTTTTCTGCATGATTACCACCTTCTGTCTGATCCTTACAGCAAAATTTCGTCTAGATTGCAAAATTATGTCATGATTACTACCTTCTGTCAGGTTTTCTGAGTGTGTTTCATCTTTAATTTTATGTGGTATGTGATGCACTTGAAGCAAGTATGCCCTCCTAAAGAGCATGTAGTGACATTCGTGCTGCTATGCTCAGTGCATTTCAGTATCCCCGTTGCTTGGTTATACTCTGCAACTGACTGTGGCATCTAAGCTACTGTGTAGCATAGTAGCTGCCTGTATTTGTGTCAAATTTTCTCTAAATGTCATGAAAGTATTGTTCATTATATAATCCATAGGGAGAAGGTTCTTTGGTAATTCAGATGTTTTGAACTTTTTTTTATTATAGGTTTGTTGTCTTGTTCATTGTATGCTCTCTAGTGCTTTAACTGAACAAATTTCAATTATCGGTTGCAGCCAAGCTGGCGCAGGCCAAAGGGTATTGATTCCCGTGTCAGGAGGAAGTTCAAGGGATGCGTCTTGATGCCCAACATTGGTTATGGTTCTGACAAGAAGACCAGGCATTACCTTCCCAACAAATTCAAGAAGTTTGTTGTCCACAACGTCTCTGAGCTGGAGCTGTTGATGATGCACAACAGGTATCATGTGTTATCAGATTATATGATGTCATGCTCTCCTGTCTTCCCTATACAGTCATGCTAATGGTCATATGCCACATTTCCTCCAATCAGGACCTACTGTGCCGAGATCGCCCACAACGTCTCCACGAAGAAGCGCAAGGATATCGTTGAGCGTGCTGCACAGCTTGACATCGTGGTCACCAACAAGCTCGCCAGGCTCCGCAGCCAGGAGGATGAGTAGGCTCGTCTTCAGTACTATGTTTTGGTCTGGTTCGTATGTAGGAAACTATTCCGCTTTGCTACTGCCATGGCTTCCTGTTTTGCCTATCAGCGGTGACTAATGTGTCTAAGATGTACTGTTACCATGAGAATCTGTGTCTCGTTGCCAGTTGCTGGAAAGAGTGCATTAAGTGTTTTGTGTCTGCATTTTTATTCTGGTGACTCGGTTTGAAAGATTTGTTTTAAATCTTTTGAGTGCTATTATGTGATGCTGTCGATGCTTGAGACTAAGATGGACTTTTTTTTTGAGATGACTATAAGATGGACTTGCTGTACTAGAAAATTATGGTTTTCTGCTTGGCTGAGCCATACTCTCTTTTTGCCAGGGCCTTCCATTACAAACATACGAGTCTCAAGTCCTATGCATCTCATGGTGTTGCAACTCTTTGCTCATGGTTTTGCAACTCTTTGCTCTGTTTTGATGTTAGAGTTTAACCATAAGTAATCTCTTAACCATCCCATCAAATAAGTGGAAGATTCATTAAATTGTGAAACGTTGCCCTGCCATAATGTGATATGTTTCCAATGCCAATAAAAAGTAACCCATCCAATGGTATTTAACATCCAGAAAACTGCCAAATAAAACTCGTCCCAAGCAGAAATATCACAAGTACTGCCGCGCCCTGGGCCATCACAAGGAAAACTATACCCAAAATCCTTTTTATCCAGCATTAATTTGGAACCGCGTGCATCTAAAGCGCCCTTTACTAAAATCAATGTAGTTGTATGCAAATAAAATGGATTTTAGGTATCTAGGGAAGATTCACTTGGAAGTAACTATTTCCTAGCAAACACCCTAAACTCCAAAAGCACGTATCTTGGCCACCCGAATTGGCCACCCCAAAGCAGATTTGGGGATTCAAAAACGAATGCACATACTAGATATGCTAAACATAACATTAACTCAGGATATTAAAATGCATTGCATTCAATAGTTCATACATAACTGTGCCTACGATTATTCAAAAGATACTCGAATTGGGCTGTGCCTGCGAAGATCTTTCCCTTCGCGACCAGCCGCCACTCTTCCGTCTTTTCCACTTTGCGGTGACTTGTTTGCGAGACGAGCCCGATGACACCATCGAGGTGGCGCTCATCGACAAAGTTGCCGGGTGCTAGGCTATCCTCACCAAGCTTTGGGAGGAGCCGCTCGAACTCTGCGTCATCGAGGTAGTCGCCGGGCGCAAACGCGGGCACCGACGCGTCGTCGGGCTCCATCTTCACCACCAATGCCTTTGAGTCGGGAGCTCGAGGACGACGAAGTGGTGGAGCTACGGTGGCGGCACGCAACAGACTCACCCTTGGAGAACGCGAGCAGCGGGGCGACGCCATACCTATTGAAGCGGTATGACCCCTGGAACCGTGCCGTGTCGGGGCGGACCTTCTCCGCCTACGTCTTCTCGCCGGCGCGCTGGCTTGAGCTCCCGCCGCGCTCGAGATCGCTGCTACCACGGTCAATTTGGCTACCCCCGCGTCTGTTCGAGCCGCGCCCGGACACCATGGCTCGCCGGCCGGAGGCAGGAAGCAGGGAGGCGGAGCAACAGCTGGATCTACGCGCGCGCGTGGTTGATTGCTCGCTGATAGGAAGAGGATTTCTCATCGGCGAACGGCAGGAAGGCGGAGGAGCGGATGGGGTTTGGCCCTCATCGGCCTCTCCGACCGCATCTGTGCCTTGTATTAGGCGTTGGTATTCTGCGGATAACTGTGTGCCTTGTATTAGGCGTTGGTATTCTGCGGAGTTATCAGTGGCCAGAAAACGGATAACTGGAGTGTCTGGGTGTATTAGTTATTTTTTGCTGTGCATTTGGGCCGTGAAGCGTTTTCTACCTCCTCGCTCATGTCTCTCCAACCCTGCTTGACAGGAGAGCTTGACTCTTACGGTCGTGCTGCCATTTTTTTTTTTTGAAATATCACCATCTATTAAAAAGAGTCAGCAAGCCGCCTCATTAAAAACCTTCCAGTCCCCTTCGGTACCCTGGTAAGGAAAAGAGTGCGTCTGAAACTTGCTGCTCTGAGTTCAAATAACAGTTACATCATTTATCATCCTCGGAAGTAAAAAGCTAGGGGGCTCATCGTCCCAAATACAATCTAAACGATTCTCAAAACAAAACCTAGCTATCTCATGTGCTGCCTCATTAGCCTCCCTTCTGCAATGTTCAAAGACCTGCGGCAAGGATTCTACAATCATCAAAAATGGCTGCCGAGGACGTGGCAGAGAAACCTCCATCATTCATAGTATCTATCACCTGAGAATTGTCCGACTGGATGATATATTGATTTCCTCCCAAGAATTGTGCTGCACTTAGACCAAGCTGCCATTTGGTTTCTCCTCTCCTGCACCACTCTGTCTCTCATATCTGAATAGTACCATGTTAGAGCATCAATACGGGCACACTCAAAATAGGCGACGGTAGATGTGCCGGCCAACATTTCTCCATTTGGGGAACGGGTTTCCACACCGGCATCCTCTAAACCGGTGTTTCTAAAATCTTTTGTTTTTTTACAATATTTTGAAATAATATTTTAATCACATAAAATTATTCGTATAATATTTTTACATAGTTAACACAAATATAAATGAAATTATTCGTATATAATTTAAATTAAATAATAATACCGAACTTCAGTGAGGAACAGTATGAAGTTACTATTAAGATGTGGAACTGATGCAATATCATGGTCACAGCAAAACAGTTTGCTACTTTAGCTTGCAGGGGATGAGAAACAAAATGTACATTACACATTCAGAGTTACAAGTTACTATACAACTCAAACAGGAAAAGTGCCAAGTCAAATACCACGACCATCGTTTTCTGGCCACTGGGACCAAAGGTTGGTTAAACCATACCGTTGACCAACCAGCAACAATCTTGATTCACATGACATAATTGGCTTGCTTTTGATAACTAGAGAACTATTTAACCCGGAATGCCAATTGCAGATGTCAAAAAACATTCTTGTATCATTACCTTTGATATCAAATCGCAATGTGATCTTTCTTCCTGAACCACAACAATGATCACAGAATATTAAACACTGGAGGTAGGCCAAACTTTCACCAGTTTGACCCATCATATCTAAACAGTCACTCGCCCTAGGCCCAGAACACCAGGGAGGGTGAAGGTCTGTGTTGGAGCTAAAGAAGCTCGAGAGGAGAGTCGGTCTGAAGAACAACATGGTTAGTATATCATCTCGTGCCAGATGTAACAAAAGATTAGTCCTTTTTCCTTCTCGCGAACCTTCTAAAACTTGTAATCAGTAACCTGCTTTGAAGTTATTCATTTGATGCTTGTATGTATGCTCCTGACTGCACTTCTGTATGCTTGCCTGTATGTCATGGTAATTACATGGTAATGCACTATATATGTCCAACAAGCTAGCAGTAGCTAGGTGGTAGCGAAACTTGCAGACATCATCGGTCCAGTCTAATAAAATCCACAGTTCTTCAATTGAGGTGAAAGAGCTGAGGCTGTTAGTTAGGATTAGCCTTATGGTTGTCAGTTCCTTATGTTTTGTTTCATGTTTCGATATCTCTATCTCTCAAGTTACTAATATATGTCAAGTTTATGTGAAAGCTTCCTCTGGATTGTCCAGTTGTTTAGTTCCAACTAGAGTGATTATCCAGTTGTTTATTTCTGCATTTCCAAAAAAGTAATCTTACCCTGTCCTCGGATATAATGGACGTGGGGATTTCAGGGGGCTGTGCACATGAGAGCCAAAAGTCTGGGTCATTTATTCGTTTTCCTAACATCGTGCTAGACTTCAGTCAAAATGTAATCATATATCCCAACATGCTTCCTTTCGAGATGGTGAAAACTGTAGAAAGGATTGAGAGAAGATTGGTGGAATCGTTGTTGTATTGCTTGGGCCTCATGGGCAATATATATGAGTACAATGATCTACTTGGAGTACAAGGCAAGGTAGAATAGAATCCTACACTATCTATTGTTTCCTAAATAATCACGATACTCAACATCCCCCCGCAGTCACAACGTAGCGACGTAGACGATGAGACTGGAGAAGAATCCGAAGGCGGAGCCAATGGACATCCCCACCACAGTCGTAACGGTCGACACATCGCGGATGTTGTGGCTGGAGTGGAAGCCGGCGAGGTTGCTCAAGCAAGGCGGTAGCCCTTTGTGCCGAGGTCGAGGTAGCCGAGAGCGTAGAGTGGTGTAGCCGTGGTCGAGGTAGCCGTGCGAGAGATGCCGAGGTCGATGTCGAGTCGGGGTGGCCGGTGTCGAGTTGGTCGCCGTGGAGCCGCGGGCGCAAGGAGGCGCCAAGTTAGACGTAGGCGCAGTGGTGTTGAGGTAGTGGTGCGCCGGGAAGAAGACGGTGTTGACGGGGCGTCGCGCCGGGTTTGCCGGACCCGGGGACACGTCGTGGACGAAGGCACGCATCGGTGTTGCCAGCACTGGGCATGCGTAGACGGAGGAAGTCGATGTTGACGAGGCGTCGCGCCGGGTTTGCCGGGCCCGGGGACACGTCGTGGACGAAGGCACGCGTCGGTGTTGCCAGCACCGGGCATGCGTAGAGAAGGACTCGACGACGATTGCGGCGCCATCCGACATGGGGTAGAAGGTGCCGAGGCCAACATACGCGGTGGTCGGAGTAGATGAAGAGGTGGACGACGATGGAGCGGCGGCGCACGAGGAGGAGGGCGCGGCGGCTGGGGTGTGGGCGCGGCTGCGGGGTAGGGCAGCTGCGCAGGTAGCGGCGGCGTGGGCGGCGGCTGCGGCGGCGGCTTGGAGGCGGCCGCGCAGGACGACGACCCGTGGCGGCGCTAGGGTTAGGGCGCGGCGACGAGGTGTGGTGCGGGCGCGGGGTAGGGCAGCGGCGCAGTAGCGGCGGCATGGGCGGCGGCTGCGGCGGCGTTTGAGGCGGCTGCGGCAGGGACGACGACCCGTGGCGGCGGCTAGGGTTAGGGCGCGGCGACGATGCTCGAAGTAGGCGAAGAACCCGACGCTTGACGAAGACCATGCGCGGACGGTGGGTTCCTGCGCCTAGGGAGGCGGCGCAGCGCATACCACGAAGACGTCAACGCGCGGGGGCGGCATAGTGGACCGCGTGCCGCGGCGCTACGGCTCGGCGAGCGACGCAGCGGCGACGCGCATGTCGGGGCGACGGTGGGGAAGACCTCGGGCGGCGGCGTGGACAGCGCGCTGCGGCGCTACGGCCCGTAGGGCGACGCAGCGGCAACACGCATGTCGGGGCAGCCGCGGAACGGCCTCGGCGGCGGCGCGTGGACAGCGCCGCGGCGCGACGGCCCGTAGGGCGACGCAGCGGCAGCTGCGCGGGTCGATGCAGCCGCGGTGAGAACCACGGGGCGGCGGCGCCGCGTTCGACGGGCGACGCATCGGCAGCCCGATGCTCGATCGGTAGAGGGGCGCGCTGAACTATGACCCTCTTCATGGGACCTGCGAAGGCGCGCGCGGTCGACGGCCAGGTCGATCGTGCGGCGTAGATGAGGCGGATCGCGGCGGCGAGCGGGTGATCAAGCCGATCGCGCGCGAGGTCGAGGACGCCGCTGGTGGATGCGGGGTGGCGACGGAGTCCGAGATGAGGCCGACGAGGACGGACGGCAGAGCGGTCGTACATGCGCGGCGTAGATCGACGGGTGGGCCGACGTGCGCAGGGCGGCTATGATTGGCCGCCGCATGGCGCGAGGCCGCCGGGATGGGGCGTTGCAGGTGTCCCGTTCGGAGCAGGGCGGTGACGGCAGGCGTAGGGCGACGGGCGAGGCGATGTGCGGACGGCGATTGGCCCTAACGGGCCGCCATGGTGCGCGTGGCCACCGTGTCGGAGTAGAGGCCGGCCGGGCGCGCCGAGGTCGAAGTAGAGGCGCGCGAGGGTCGATGGCGGCGATGGGCGACGCAACCCGATCTGTAGATCGGAAAACCAAAAAGTAAACGCCGATCAAAGCGACCAGCGGGAGAGAGAAAAACCCAGATCAAGTGATCGGGAAAAAGACTGTCTAGGGCAGCCGATCAACTGGACCGGCGGACGAACCCTAGGTACGAGCGGCGCGGCCCCCGGTGGCGATCATGGAGATCGGCCGTCCCGGGGGCGGCGCGGTGCGGAAGCGGTCGGCGGCTAGGGTTTTGATCGAGTTTAGGCTGATACCATGTAGAAAGGATTGAGAGAAGATTGGTGGAATCGTTGTTGTATTTCTTGGGCCTCATGGGCAATATATATGAGTACAATGATCTACTTGGAGTACAAGGCAAGGTAGAATAGAATCCTACACTATCTATTGTTTCCTAAATAATCACGATACTCAACAAAAACGACTTAGCTCTGGACCCCTGCTCCCGTCGCCTCCCCCTAGGGCAACCGGGGCGCCCCCGTCCTCCCCACCCTCTCCGCCCCCTCCTCCCTCCTTCCCCCGCCGCCGCCGCTGGCGGGAGCCGCCGAGCAAAGCTCGGGCGGTGCTGGCGGCAGCGGTTTCCTTCTCTCCCGTGCGCTTGGGAGGCCCGACGGGGCGGGCTCGACCAGGCGGTGTTGGAGGGCGCCGGCTCCGGCCCAGGCCGGCGCGGATCCCGCCGTGGCTGGCGGCGAGGCGGGCGGTCACGGCGGTGGTGTGCAACGCCTCGTCAGCCGACGCTCCCGTGTCACCTGGTGGTGGCGGCCGATCTGGGCCAGCGGGCCTAGATCTGGGCCTAGCGGGCCCTTCCATTTGGGTTGTTCTCTATTGGTGTGCTGCACGCAGAGACCTCCTCGGCTACCATCCGCCGCGGCTGGTGTCGTGCTTGGACTGGACCGGCGGCGCTAGTTTTTGGCGATCTACCCTCTCGGGCTTGTCGGAGCTCGGTTGAGCTTCCGGTGGTGGGGCATCGTTGGGGTGTCATCCCGCCGTTCTGGAGTCACTGGGGCGACGTCCTTGCTAGCTATCTGGGACGAGGTCCTTGGGCCGGCTCAGTACTGCAGCTACTCCGGCGGTTGCGGTCTGTTCTCCCTCCGACCAATTTGGTCGCGCTCGCGCGCTGGGGATGGTGGACATCGTGGTACCGCCAATCTAGGGTCTTGGACGTCTAGATCTGGGTTTGGCTGAAACTTCGGCTAGCCAGCACGTGTTTTCTGCGGATGAGTTGAGTTGGGGCTAGCTCATAGTGCGACTTAGGTTGGAGGCGCGGCGGTGATCTCCGCCTTGTTCTCTCTACGTCCTCGCGATGACGTCCGGAATTTCTATATAGGTTTGGACCTCGGCGAAAGCAGCGCATGGCTTTGGCATGTGCCGGCGACGGCGTCACCTGCGGGTGTTGTTCCCTTGTTGAAGGCGTCCAGATGATGGCCTTCCTATTTGAGATGATGGACTCCATCCCTCCGCCTCAATCTGCTCCTCTTGGAGGCATCGCTTCGTGGAAGCTTCTCTGGTAGTGTCTTGTGGAGCACCGTGTGACCTCTCGCTGGTGTCGCAGCCCTCCCGCAACGTCGGCCTGGCTGCTTTTACACGGTTTGCTGCGGTAGCTGATCTCCTTCCTAGCGTCTTGGGGGGCTTTGCTAGGTCGGCGTCTGGTCGTAGCTCTTGCCGGTGTGCCTATCCCAATGCCAGGGGATGATGTTGTGTGTTTGGTCTGGACCTAGCCCGAGCTCCATGGGTGGTGGTTCTCGGGTTTGGGTGAAAACTTTGCAGGTCCTTTTCTACCGACGACGATGACACATTCTTGCGCCATTCACCTTCTTGGAGGCGTCGCCGCAAGACCCTCCCTCCTTTGGTTCCTCAAACTCTGCTAGGTGGCCGGCCCGTTGAGTTACCCCTTGAGTTGCAGTCTTGGTGCAGTGGAGGTTTGTTGGCGTGGACTTGATTGTGTTCGCTCCGGTGGAACAGAAGATAAGGCTCCCTCTTCATGGATTAAATGGCGCTTCGGCTTGCTTTTCTGTGTTGTCTTTTGTTGTGGTTTGGGTTGTGCGCTTGGCGCGTGTGTTATAACTTTAGGTGTAACTCCTAGCCGGTTGATGGCTTCGTTAATTCAAAGCCGGGCTCACTTCGAGCCTTCCGTCTAAAAAAAAATGCTTCCTTTCTTTTCTTTTCCTGAAGAATGGCCTGATTATATACTGTACATTCCTTTATTCAGCCCGTCTGTAGTAATGTAACGGTATGATCTTTACATTGTATGAATTAAACTTGTTGCGTGCACAAAACAGTCGTGGTGCGGCGCCGCTGCATAGCAAATCCCTTCATTCTAAGCTGCAGTAGCATATGGCATGAACTGAACCTGTTGCCTGCAGGTTACTAGCTAAGATCAAGGAAAGCTGTCAAAGTTATCACCTCATGCGATTCTATTTGCAGGTAATGGTTGATACCATGTAGTGTGTTCTGTTTTGAGTAAGTAGTGTGTTATGTTTTGCCATTTCATCTATCTTTTCTCTCTCTGTTCCTTGTTCTGTGTACTGCAAATCAAGGAACCAATTGCAGTGTACCAAGCCCATGGCTGTGTACGAAGCGTCCGGCCCCTTGGCCGCTGTTTGCAGTGTACCAAGCCCATGGCCGCTGTTTGCAGTGTACGAAGTGCATGGAAGCTGTTTCCTGTGTATGGCGCTGTTTCCTGTTTCCTGTGTATGGCTGCTTTTTCCTGACTTCCTGTGTATCCTGTACGATCACTACAACAAGAACCCCTCTATTGCAATACATACTTAGCAACGGCCTAAATATTCGTTGCAAAATTTTATAGTAGATACAGATGTATGCGTTGGAGACTATTCCGTTATCTGGTCTGCATATTGTAGTCGGTAGAAATAGAAAACCTTTCATGAGGCCGGCCCAGTTACCAAGTCTTGTGCTTAACGTATCCAGTCCACCACCCATCCACGGGATCCTCCATCCACAAAATCACGATCGCACCGACAGTTCTGCTCCTCACCTCCTGTAAACCTAGCCGCCTCCCTCCTCTCCCCCAAGGAGCCATGGCCGAGCAGTGCCTCCCTCGACTGTGACGCGGCTCAGGTTTGGACCTCCCACTCCTCGCTTCCCGTAGATAGGATTCAATCAAGGACATCTCGATGGGATGTATTGACCACAGGTTCACGTACCATGAATTCGGATCAAGAACGCTTCCAGTGCGGCCAAGATGGATTTGGGATAATCCGCGATGTTGTAGTTTCCAGAAGAGACGTGTCAATTAAATGAAGCACATGAGCGCGGCGGAGAAAGAGTTCGACAAAGATTCAGGTTTAAGGATTAATTCTCTATTTCACCTATCAGACCCCTCTCTCATTATCCCTTTGGCTTGACCCGTGTTCTTCAGTTTTCCAGGATTTTTGTGTATCCGTGCCCATTCATGTCGATGGCAGCTCATCATGTGCAGGAATATTTTCCTTTTAGATTGGTTAGAGAAGGAGCGTCAGAGTCTAGCCTTGTTTCCATATCGTAGTTTTCCAAGTTAACTGTATTGAACGTGTTAGAGCTGACATTATCGATACAGGTTAATGGGCACTGAGTAATGGAATTTGCCTCATATCTTCCTTTTGCTTGACAGGGTGCGGAACTGCGGAAGAGTTAGCAACAACCGCGCCTCAGCAGGTGCTCCTCCAGTTGTCCGGAATCAGGGTTGATCCAGCGCTCGAGTTTGCATGATCGACACGGACATCTTATCTGGCGCCTATTGTTTCGAATCATGTCCTCCTTCGCGTCTATCTTGTATCTAGAGATTCCAGCGGAACTCATCGAGAGGACCATGCTTGCCTGCAAATGGTATACATAGAACAGGAAATTAGAACCGCACCAAATGCACACACATGCATGGGCCGTACCTCTCCTCAAGGTATTACATGGAGCGGAAAAATTCGGCATGACCTCTCCTCAAAGTAGGACATATGGGTAGTGCAAAACTTGCCGAAACGGAAATGAATCAACATTTCGGCAAACATCCATGCACCACACCGGCACGCACACAAGCGCTTCACCTGCAACAAGCATCCATACACACGACGGCCACACAAGATCTACAAGCATATGCATGTCTCCTCCATAGGGGTTTGGGGTAGTAAATACCTAGTATCCGACCTTGGGAGGAATTCATCCAATAGGGAAAGCAAGCAGTGCCAGCCTTCCTTGCCATAGCGCCTCCCGAGAAGCACGGCGGGAGTCTAGATAGAAGGGTTTTCCATAATGGTGGTTCGTTGCCTCACCGTAATAAGTGGTCG
The DNA here is from genome assembly GCF_019359855.2 of Lolium perenne. Taxonomy (NCBI): domain Eukaryota; kingdom Viridiplantae; phylum Streptophyta; class Magnoliopsida; order Poales; family Poaceae; genus Lolium; species Lolium perenne. The sequence continues at coordinate 92,252,490 of NC_067250.2, read as the reverse complement.
ACTGGATTGTTATCCATAAGGAGTCGGTCACTCGTGTCCCCTCGCCTCTTTTTGTGCCGGGAAGAAGATAAGAAAAGGCGAAGCCTTCTCTTGGTTTCCCAACCTCTTGCTTCTAAAGGCTGCCCAGAGCCCTGAATGCGTCAGTGAGGTTCCCTCTATGAGAGAAAGAGAGGTTTCTAATCTTGGATCAGACGGGCGTGTTGGTATTATTGATAAGGCTTGGTTCTCTTGAAATGCCATCTCATCCTTCGGCCTAGCTTTTTCATTACTATATCCTCCGAAGTGAAGTGAGTGGGGCAGCGGGCCGCTTAAGGTTTAGACATAGTAGCCAGAAGTGCCCATTATTCTAGAGTTAACCACTGAAGTCTTGCAGCAACCATGTTTTCAAAATACCCCATTCCTATCATAGAAGACCGGCACTTTTGCAAGTAGAGTCGGCAAAGAAGCTAGGTATGCCTTTGTAGAGTGAAAGCAATCCTTATGTGTCAAATCGAGATTGTGTGGGTGTTCAGTCTACCGCTCATGTTCGACGCTATCGAAAATCATGCATTGGATGGATGCCCGGGCATTGAGAAGGAAGGCACGGCAATGAACCTTTTCCGAGGTTTCGATCCAGCAAACGCACCATTTGAAATCCGATACATAACTCTCTTCGGTTTAGAATACGGTATTTCAACCAATGAACCAGGAGTCTCTCGCCAACTGAACTGCGAAACCAAGGGACGCTTGGAAAGAAGGGAACGCACGGCTCTTATCTGGTTCGAATCCAGTTCGTCCCCGCCCGACTTTCGTCTCTGTTCGACCAGTCGGTCTCACAGTCAGGCAGGCTTATACCATTACGCTCACGAGCAGAATCAACGCTTGAGCCTACCTTCGCACGGAAAATAGGCCTTTTTTATAGACCCTGAGAATAGCGGCGCTCCCTGGTATTGAATGGGTAGGTCTTTCCTCATGCCACTCCACTTTTGGTTGCACCGGGTACATGGCTTTCATTTCGGAGAGCTACGAGGGACGGCTCTACTAGAAAAGGAGGAAGTAGAATCAGCTCCCTCGGTCCAACAAGATACGATCCTGGTGGTGATAGCGGTTCATTCAATCCTTAAGCATATGTATGTCTCCTCCAACTACTCACCTTCTAGATTCGATACCGAGACGAGACCGCGATCGATGAGTTCGAGAGGAGGAGAGAGTATGGAGAGCCTTCTCCTCAACTCCAATTAAGTATCAACCAAAGTAAGTGCAATAAATACCCAAGCAAGTGAAAAGTAGAGTTAAAATAGTATGAGAGAGAAGGGGGACGAGCTAGATGGAGGAAGAAGAATGGCTTGTGTAGTGTGTGGTAGGTGGGAGGTTGGCTCACTTTTGTATATCTGGTTCACTAATTCTGTGGCGCACCTAAAACAATGCGCCACAGAATAACTTATTTCTGTGGCGCACGAGCCAACCTGCGCCACAGAATAGCTTATTTTTGTGGCGCACTGTCGCCGTGCGCCACAGAATAGCTTATTTTTGTGGCGCACTGTGGTACGTGCGCCATAGAAATAGTAAAACCAATGAGTGGGGGTGTCAGCTGGTGGGGCCCACCAAGTTTTTGTGGCGCACGGTTCTCTGGTGCGCCACAAAATTAAGCTATTTTTGTGGCGCACCTTGCCTGGTGCGCCACAAAACAAATTTCTGTGGCGCATTTGTCGAGGTGCGCCACAGAATAAGCTCCGCCTATAAGGATTTTCCTACTAGTGCGTGCGGGAGTGCTACCATCCACAAATTTTTGGTCGTATTAGGGAATGTACCAAGGATATAAGGTAGAGCTCTCACGGTGATTTCCAAGCACCATCTTCCCTTTGTCACTTTCAGTATTCTTAGTGCACCAACTAGACTACCAAATGATAAGTACTCCTTTTCGCTGAATCATACTGTACCTATGTTTCACTTGATGAATACTGCTATCAATCAGTGCCCCGCAATTTATGTTCTATTTGTATTCTTTACCTCGAGCCACTCCAGTTATGGCAAGCAAGACATGAGTGATACAGTATTCTACTGTTTAGTTAATTAAGAAATTTTATCCTCTATTAGATGGACAATCTACGTATACCTGTCAGATTAACTGTTTTGCTTTATGATATAGTATTGACCATTTAGTTAATTAAGAATTTTTATCCGCTTTTAGATGGACAATCTAGTTAATTAAAATATTTTGATCTTTTGTTTATTGATTTGTTCAGATCCTTCCTTAATTATCTAGTTCTTTTTGTATTTCAACCGATCGGGTAACCAGTCTGACTTGTTGGTCTGATGAGCTATATCAGATGAATAGGAAAAAAACTTTGTGGGCTAACTTAGCTTTGTATTTGCAGGTCACGTCAGGAAGACTTGCTATATGGATATCAGCTCAGGATATGGTAGACGAAATATTAGAAATACCATATGTAGACTAGGTTGGATATCATATCTTGATGTAAGATAATAAATTGTCTAACCCAGACGATTTATATGTATTGAATGGTGTCCTTGAAAATACGTATATATAATGTATCATATTATGATGCAATATTGTAAAATGACTACTCTTCAGATGATTTTTGTGTATCGAATGGTGTATGCTAATAAATATTGAATTATATGTGATGAAAAGCATACATATTCTATAATTTGTGCATGATGTGGATGGCTCACATTATTAAATTTGTTCTCGCCGACAAAATCTTTCTATCTTCTACAACGATCAACCATCTACTTCTGAGAATAGTATTTTCTAAAACTAAATTTTCAATACATACACGATGCATCTACCAACGGATATAGCTGTTGCTTTGATTTTGTTGCTATTTTGCAACGCCTATCCACTTGGTTACCAACACACGTATATGCGTTGCATTGTGCCTTTGCAACACCCAAAAACGCAACGCATTTTTATCCGTTGGTACAATCCCTAGCAACGCCAATATATACATTTAGATACACATCTATACGTTGCTTTTTTTTTTTGACCTGGGCTACGGCGGGCTTACGCCAGCCTGAACAATTATATATCAAAGCTGCGGAACGGGTTTCATTACATAGCTTGAGAGGGGCAGAGGGGCAGAGAGAGAGCTAGCCTAGAGAGTTCGGGGGGATCATACCCATTACACCAAGAATTAAGAAAGGAGGTAGAGGAGGGGGTGGTGCATCTATAGGCCCAGAGCCTAATATCCTCAATACAACGGCGAGATACAAGTGAAAGATTTTCAACTACGCCATTGAAGGTCCTTGCGTTTCTCCGCTTCCAGATGTTCCAGGCGATGGCAGTGTTGATGGTGGATTCCTCGTAGGTGCAGTTCCGTCTGAGGCAGAAGTCAGAGAACCCCGTGTACATGCTTGGGTTGAAATTTTGGAGGAAGTAGTCCCAGATTTTGACTGCCTGGGGGCAGAAGAGCAGGAGGTGGTCCACATCTTCATCCAGGTTGCAGGAGAGACAGGCAGCAGAGGTAGAAAGGTGGTGTCGAAACCGTCGCTCGTTAGTGGGCAGACGCCTTTTCCGAGCAAGCCAGCAGAAGATCTTGCACTTTAATGGGGCAGCACTCCGCCAAACCGTTGGCGCCACGTCATCAATCTGCAAATGCCTGAAAGAGTTGACATAGAAACATTTGTTTGAGAGTTTTTTGTCAGAGAGGCGAGCGTCACGTGTGTCCGGAGCGTCAGGGCGGAGCTCCACAGAGTTCAGCTCGATAGACAAAGCTCGAAGGTCATCAGCCGCGGCAGCCGTGAGGCGCGGTCCAAGGGAGCTGCGGAGGCCCAGGGAAAGAGTGGTCGCGACGTTAATGTTGGGGCGGGTAGAGTGAGAGAAGAGGTTAGGAAAACGCTCTTGGAGGGTTTGGTCCCCAAGCCAACAATCAACCCAGAAAGCCGTGGAAGCCCCGTTGCCCAGAGAGACTTTGGAGATAGAGCGAAAGGAGGGGAGCCCCGCCACAATATCCTTCCAGATGGGGGTGTCGAGGTAGTGGTGATCACCCAGATCACGAGAATTGTGCCATCCGTACATGCGGCGGAACCAGGAGGCCCAAGGAGCCGATGTGTCAGAGTGAAGTTTGGTGAGGAATTTTGCCATAAGGGCGGAGTTCTGGGCTGGGAGGGATATGACTCCGAGACCCCCAAGATGTTTGGGGACGCAGACATCGTCCCAGGCTACCTTGCACTGGCCACCATGACAAGATTCTTCGCCAGTCCAGAGGAAGGCGCGCCGTCGCTTATCAATGGCCTCAATAACACCAGCTGGGAGGAGCCCAGCACACATGGCGTGAGAGAGCATAGAGGTGAGGACGGAGTTGACGAGGATCAGGCGGCCGCCTATGGGAAGGCAACGACCTCGCCACCCAGAGAGGCGCATGTCGCTTTTGGTCATGATGGGTGCGAAGTCGCCAAAGCGCAGTTTATAGGGGGAGAGCGGAAGTCCCAGGTATGTTTGGGGGAAGGTGGATATCGGGCAACCGAAGGTGGCAGCCATAGATGTGGTGATAGAGGCATCGATTTTAATGGGCACAAAGGTGCTCTTATGGAAGTTTATGGTCAGACCAGTGGCAGCGGAGAAGTCGTCTAGGATATGTTTGAGGTTGGCGACATGGTCCGGGATGGCTCGAATAATGATGAGGGTGTCGTCGGCGTACTGGAGGACGGGGCAAGGAAGGTCATCGACAAGGGGGTGGAGGAGAAGGCCAGCAAGGGAGGCCAGGCGGAGCATCTGCTGGAGGACATCAGCAACAATGTTGAAAAGGAAAGGGGAGAGAGGGTCTCCTTGTCTAAGACCACGAAGACATTGGACATTGGATCCAGCGCCCAGGAATGCCGTTGAGGAGGACGGCAGTATGGCTAGTTTGGTTAAGCATATTAATCCAAGAGCACCAAAGATCCGGAAGGCCTTTAGCCCGCATAATGCGGTCCAGGGCCTCCCAGCTAATGGAGTCGAAGGCCTTGCGGAAGTCAAGTTTAAAGACAGCGGCAGGAGCGGAGCGCCTATGGCAAGCCTGAACAATATCGGCAGCATAGACGAAGTTTTCCGCAATGGAGCGCCCAGAGATGAAACCAGTCTGGTCAGGGTGAACCAGGTGTGGGATAAGCTCCCGGAGGCGCAGGGTGAGGCATTTGGAGTGAACCTTGAGGCAACAGTTCTGGAGGGAGATGGGTCGGAAGTTCTCTGGTTTGTTTGCACCGGCCTTTTTTGGAAGCAGGACAATATAGGACTTATTTATGGGGCGGAGGTCTGTAGAAAGGGAGTGAAATCTAGATAGCGCAGTAAGAAGGTCGTGCTTGACAAGGTCCCAATTACGCTTAAAGAAGGCGGGGCCGAAGCCGTCCGGACCAGGGCTGGAGTTGTCGTTCATGGAGAAGAGGGCATCCCGAATCTCTTCGAGGGTGAAGGGGCGGATGAGGGAAGTGGCCTGGGAGGGGGTGATGGAGGTTGAGTGGACTAAGGAGGGGAGGTTGAGGTTGTCGCTGGCCGGCAGAGGGGTGCCAAGAAGGGATTTAAGAAGGTGTGAAGAATAGTAGCTTTAGCAGTGTGCGAGGAGGTGAGGTTCCCATTGTCAGCCTCAAGATTTTTAATTTGATTTTTCTGGAGGCGCCCAGATGCGCAAAGGTGGAAGTAGCGGGAGTTCTCATCCCCGAGGGTACAGTTTTTAATTTTCGCCCGCTGCCTCCAGTAGGTGGCACGTTCGAAGTTTTTTTGGCTGAGATGGGTTTTTGCCAAGGAGCGAAGGTCCTGCTCGAGGGGGGAGAGGGTGCGGTGCTCCTCCAGCCTGTCAAGAAAGGAGATGACGGAACGACAGTTGAGCAAGTAGATGGATGGCAGCCGTCTTTCCCTGGCCCAGGCGCGGGCAGCAGCCCGGACCCGTTTGAGGCGAAGGCAAAGTTGACTGACAGGAGAGAGGTGAGAGTGGTTTGGACCGACGCTATTCCAGTTGCTAGTGACAAGGTAGGGAAAAGCAGAATGGGACAGCCAGGAGTTTTCCATACGGAAGACGGTACTTCGCGGGGCCTTGGAGGAGGCTTCAAGGTGGATAGGAACATGGTCCGAGGTGGGGCGGGGAGAAGAGGTTAGAGTAGAGTCTGGAAGAGCAAAGCTCCACTCTGGATTGATGAGAACCCTATCGAGGCGGGCGAGGATTGGAGGGCTTTGTTGGTTGGACCAAGTGAACTGCCGGTCCAGCAAAGGAATCTCAAGAAGACCGAGGTTATTAATGAAATCGTTGAAGGAGGCGGCCTCAGTGGTGTTGATGTTCCCATTGGACTTGTCACAAGGGGATCGAACGAGGTTGAAGTCACCCAGAAAGGCGACAGGTCCAGAGAAGGAGGGAAAGATCTGCTCGAGGGAGGAGAGGAAGATAGGCTTGTCAGGGTGGGTGCAAGGACCGTAGACATTGACAATGGTAAACAAGAGGTCATCGGAGCGATGCGAGAAAGTGGTGGAGACGGAAAACTCATCAATGGAGTGGTGAGTGAGTTCAAGAAGACGGTCATCCCAGGCTGTAATTATACCTCCTGAGGAGCCAACCGAGGGTTTGAAGACGAAGGACCTGAGAGACGGAGGGAGGAAGGATGAAGCGGTGAAAGCGGAGATATCCGTGAGCTTGGTCTCTTGTAAACAAAGGATAGAAGGGAGGTTGCAGCCAACAGCAGCTTTGACGTCGTCACGTTTCTGCCGACCACCAAGGCCTCGAACGTTCCAGCATTCAAGGATGATTTTAACTAACATAGGGATTGGAAGTCATCTGAGAGTCAAAGTAGTCAAAGCGAACAGGAATAATCACCATAGTGGAGTCTAAAGCCCAGGTTACAAAGCACATAATAAAAGGAGTACACGGGCAAAGACACAGGCCCAAAATGAAGCAAAAAAGCCTAGAGCGAGGGTTAGCCGGGGCAGCCCAATCCCACCAAGAGAAAGGTAGGAGCCCACAAGAGATACAGCAAGAGCCCAAACGCCGAAAGTGGGACGAGCGAGGGGGGACGCCGGAGCAGCGACGGAGCAGCTGCGGGGCGTCGCGGCAGCAAAGAGCAGCAATCATGGAGAACCGGCCGGCGACGGGAGGGCCACGCGGAGACCCAAGCTGCTGGGAGGCAGGTCACAAGCCCGGGCCAGGGCAAGGACGTCTTCAGAAGCCAGCTGGGTGCCCTCTTCCACAGCAATGGCAAGCAGGTCATCAGCGAAGAGCTCACCGCGGCGAGGCTTGGGCGCCGGAGTGGAGGAGCCTTCGATGAGCGCCTTTTTGCGCTGAACCGCCTTGTCGACGATGGAAACGTAAGCCTTTTCCCCGGCGAGCCTGGAGCAGCGGCGAGGGGGGCGAGTCGCAGCAGGCGACACAGCCCAACGCGTGGGGCGCACAGGCGAGCGCTCCAAGGCGAGCGAGGAGACGGTCGGTGAAGCCGCGGCAGAGACAGCAGCAAGAGCTGGGCTTGAAGCAGGGGCAGGGCATGAGGCAGGGGTGAGATCCTCCACCACGGACTGAGCTGGGCTTCCAAGAAGGCTTGAAGCAGGGGCAGGATCCTCCACCACCGGCTGAGCAGAGCTTCCGAGAACAAGAGCCTCAGCTTGACTGAGAGGCACTTGCACGGCCAAGCCAGCAACGTCGCCGCGTGCCAGCACCTTAACGGAGAGGGATGGCCGGCGAAGAGGCCCGACAAGGGCAATAGAGTCGATCAGGCCGGCCGAAGCTGTGGCGAAGTTGGTGACAAGGAGCCCCTTGCAGCCTGGGTCAGTGGAGGCACAGCGAAGGGGCAGCCGGAAGGATAGCTGCCCGCCATCGCTGCCCACCACAAGGACGTCGAAGAAACCAAGCCGCAGCTTGATTTCAACACGAGCAGGCTTGGAGAGGATTGGCTTGCCGGAGATGATGGGCAGCGGAGGAGCATTCGCAAGGGCATGGGCGACGATAGGAGCAGCAGGAGCAGCGCTGCTAGGCTCGCCATGGGGCACCTGAGGAGGAGGGATGCCAAGAATCTCCATGGACTCGGCATATCCAGCGCCTCCCTCAAGCTGGATGAAGTCCTCCTCTTCATCCGAGGAGAGAGCCTCAGGGATGGGGTGCAGGTCTGGTCCCGAAGAACCCTCCGAGCCAGGGGCGAGGTCCTCAAAGCCGACAATGGACACATCGGCAAAAGTGCCAGTGCTGCAATGATTTTTCACGCTGAGAGTGAAAGGAATGTGGGAGATTGTCTCGGCCTTGACGGTGACAAGAACGGCCTCAAAGTCCACTCCCACGAGGCAAATGGGGTCAATAGCATGAGGGTTGGCATAGGGGCCAGAGGAGTGGGAAATGTGGTGACGACGCCAGTGCTCCACGGGGTAGCGAGCGATGGAGAGGGCGGCCATGGCCTCATGATCAAAGAGGAAGCGATTATCAGTTTCGTCATGGCGCCGGAAGAAAACGGAGGCTTCAATCCCAATGAATGGGCCATTGAGGACGGCATTCTCACGATCAAGAGGAGAAGAGAAGACCGCAAGGCGGGCTCCTTCAGACGAGGGAAACAAGGAGACCCGGTCTGGGCCGCAGCCAAGATCGGCGGCCTGGGTGATGAAGCTCTGAGGATCCTCCAAGGGAGGGTTGACGAAGGCATAAGCGAGGTTGTCGAAGTGGCGAAGGTTGGAGAAGGGCATGTAGACAGAGACATTGTCCGGTCGCTCGGGAGCCGCGAGGCCCGCGTCTTCCAGGTCGTCTGAGTCAGAGCCGGGCACAGGGAGGTAGTCAGCAGCATCCACAATGGGGATGAAGCCGTCCTCCCCCATGCTGCCAGCGTCCTCGGAGGCGGCGTGGCTGGCCGCAGGGTTGGCGTCCAGGGGCGGAGGGGCGTCACCGTCGCTGAGATTCTCCTCGAAAATGAGCTCCTCGGGGTCCTCCTCCTCCTCCTCGTCGTCCACGGGCGGAGGAGCAGCGTTGGCCCCGACCACCTCCATGGCAACGGCCTCCTCCTCGTCAGGAACATCCTGCGCAAGGGCGGCAGGGACGACGAGGCGGCAAGCGGCCCTGGAGTGATCGTTGGCGAAGCAAAGGGGGCAGAACAGGGGCCTAGGGGCTTGGTGGTCATCAGCCTCGCCAGCAGCGTCCATCTCGGACCTGAGATTGATGGGAAGAGGGAGATGAGAAGGGGAAAAAGGGATGGAGGAGGGAGGGGCAGAGTAGGAGTAAGGTTGGAGCTTACAAGCTTTCTCCTTGTGGCCGGAGTGGCGGCACCGCCGGCAGCACACCGGGTCTCGGCAGTCGGCGACGAGGTGACTTGGGGAAAGGCACTTGTGGCACCGGCGGCTGAGAGAGCGCAGCGGAGGAGGTGTGGCGCGGGCAGGGGCGGGGGTGGGCTTTGAGGGGGAGGCCGCCACCTGAGAGTAGGAGGGCACGGGCCGGCCATCCGCGGCGGCGCGAGCAACGAGGGTGCCGAAAGGGGAAAACTGGCCGGCGGTCTGTGGAGGGCACGGAAGAGGAAAGGGCTCAGGGGAGGAGCCGGAGGTTGGGGAGGGTGCAGGGGACGGAGGAGAGACAAGAGGGGATGGCTCACGGGGCGGATGGGTTGGCCATGGCAGCGGGCCATCGGGGCGAGGGAGAATCCCAGGCAGCAGGAGGAAGAGACAAGGGGGAGGGCGGTGGCGTCTCTTGGATTTGGCCGGTCGCGAGCTCGTGACGGGATCTAGGTCAACTCTGGAGAGGGCAGCAAATCCGTCCGCGTGGGCTGGCAGGTAGGCAGGCCCAGGAAGGGTCAGCAATACAGGCAGCCCAGGAGGGGCAGCGGAGGGTGCAGCGCCCGGAAGCGACACAGAGTAGCAGCTGGGCCCAGGAAACGGCCCAGAGATGAGCAGAGCATCCAACGGGGGGGCACGCGGAAGCGAGAACAGCGCAAGCAGTTGTCCATGGCGGAGACCGTCGAGCGAAGCCAGGAAGGAGGCGAGCTTTGGGGAGGCGACGACGAGCCGGAACACGTTCAGATCGACCTCAAGAACAGCAAGCCTCTCAAACGGGTTTCCAAGCCAAAACTGCAGCATATTGCGGACCAAGGACGGGGAGACGGGTTTGTGGTTGTCTTGCCTCACCGCAATGTGCACCGGAGTCGGGGCAAAGAGCGGCGAGCCAGGGGCAACCGGAGAACATACCAGGGTGCAGAAATCTTCAAGGGCGAGCTGGAGGAAGGCATCTCCCGGCGTGACGAACGGCGGAGGGAGGGCAAGCGGGTCCAGCGCGAGCCTGCGCGGCGTCCGGGTCGACAAGAAACCTTGAGCGGGCGGAGGGGCCGAGGAGGAGCTTCCGGCCAGGGAGGTCTCCGCCGGAGACGGGTGGTTGCCGACGTCGCCGAGGAGGGGGAGGAGAGGCTCCGGGAGGTTTTGGTGGCTAGTCCTAGGGCTGGAAAGCTGGCTGCAGGTCGCCGGAGCACCCGCCGGCGTGGGGGCGCCAAGGTCGCCCGCGGGAGCGCTCATGGTCGCCAAACGGCAGGATGGCACTGACTGTTGCCTTTCAAAACAGTGCAACTCCATCTATACGTTGCTGTAGAGGGAGTCTTCCTGTAGTGGATGATGTTAGCGGGTTTAAGTGGCCCGATTGGACTCCGCTTCAAATCAAGAAAATAAGCGTGCAACAAGCGGCATCCCGCTTTGGTAGGAAGACAGAGGTGGCTAAGTAGTGTGCTCCCATGGACAGGCCCACTTACAGGCATCTAGAGCCAAAGGCACATGAACTTGTCGCTTTGTAACTACTACACTGATTTCGAATCTGATTTGTTCGGTCACGACTATGATCTTCTACTGGCGCACATTTCATGCTCGAGGCTTGATGCATTCTACCTAGCTATATAAATATACCTGTATAATGAGGCTACAGTCCACTTGATCGATATACAAATGTTTAGAAAGGCTACTTCAAAGAGAATATGATGCTGCTGATCCCTCTGATAATTCTCCTATCAACATGCAATGCATTATCCGCGGGGTCATATCCCATACACAAATATGCACCTAGTAAGACATTTTACTATGGTCTTTGGTCTTTACTTGCTCTAGATGTACTGTAGTGCGAGTGTTCATTCAATTTATGCTTTCACGCTCATGTGTCACATATGGCCGTATGTACAGATGAGATGCACCATAGCAACACCAGCGGGTCGATCCGGCTAACACTGCTGCACCACCAATATCAGTGCCTGGATGACCTTGGTTGCTCGAGGAATGGCTCCACGTCGGCGCAAGGCCAGGCACCGCAGCTCGCGTCAAGTCTCTTCTTCCGCCGTCGACGCCCGCCGCCAAGGAATGTCTGGGCGCCCGTCACCAGCGCCGGTCCTTTCTACGGCTTCGTCGCCCAGATCAGCCTCGGTACGCCGCTGACGAAGCACAGCGTCCTCTTCGACACCGGCTCCTCCTTCTCGTGGGTGCAGTGCAGGCCCTGCGGAATTACATCCGGCTGCTACAGCCAGAACGGCCCCCTGTTCGACAGCGCTGCGTCCTCCACATACCGAAGATTGCCGTGCTCATCGCCATCCTGCCTGTAGAAGGCTAGGGTTTTAGGTGCAAGCGGAATGCATTGATCGGTGCACCTTGGCACATATATATATATAGTACATGATGCGGGCCTCTACATCAACTATACAAGAAAACTAGGAGGTGGGCCGGATACACAACGCACACATATACAATATATTCAACACCCCCCCGCAGTCGAAGCGTCGCCAGAGACACAGAGACTGGAACGAAACTCCTCAAAGGTAGAAGTCGGCAATCCCTTGGTCATCACATCGGCGAACTGTTGCGCAGTCGGAACATGAAGAACCCTAGTCTGTCCGAGAGCAACCTGGTCGCGGACGAAGTGAATGTCAAGCTCAATGTGCTTTGTCCGGCGATGATGAACGGGGTTGGCGGAGAGATATACGGCCGAGACGTTGTCACAATAGACAACCGTAGCGCGGGACACACCGTGATGCAACTCCTGAAGCAGCTGTCGAAGCCATGTGCACTCGGCAACGGCGTTGGCCACAGCTCGGTACTCAGCCTCCGCGCTAGAGCGCGAAACAGTAGGCTGTCGTTTCGAGGACCAGGAAACTAGTGAGGGACCGAGGTAGACGCAGTAGCCGGATGTAGAGCGCCGAGTGTCGGGGCAGCCGGCCCAGTCGGCATCCGAATAGGCGACCATCTCCATAGAGGGGGACGCTGTGAGGGTGAGTCCCAGATGCGTCGTGCCACGGATATAGCGGAGAATCCGTTTGACGAGCGTCCAATGGGAATCACGAGGAGCGTGCATATGGAGACACACCTGCTGAACAGCATACTGCAAGTCTGGGCGTGTGAGCGCTGTGCACTGGAGAGCTCCAACAATAGAGCGATAGAACGGAGCATCAGACGCTGGAGAACCGTCGAGAGCAGAAACCTTGGCCTTCGTGTCTACAGGGGTGGCGACGGGATGACAATTGAGCATACCAGCGCGCTCAAGTAACTCATGGGCATACTTCTCGATGAAGGAAAAAGCCATCAGGGCGCCGAGTGACCTCAATGCCAAGGAAGTAATGAAGAGCGCCCAGGTCCTTGATGGCAAACTCATCACGTAGCCGGAGAGTGAGCTGCTGAAGGAGAGCGGCGGAGGAGGCCGTGAGTATGATGTCATCGACGTACAGGAGCAAGTAGGCAGTCATGTCACCGTGGTGATAGACAAACAGCGAGGCATCCGAGCGAGTAACACAGAATCCCATAGTCTGCAGAAAGCTGGCGATCCGCTGGTACCAGGCGCGAGGGGCTTGCTTGAGGCCGTAGAGCGACCTAGAGAGCAAGCACACATGTCCAGGATGAGAAGCATCAACGAAGCCAGTAGGTTGCTCACAATAGACCTGCTCAGTAAGGTGTCCATGAAGAAACGCATTAGAGACATCCATCTGGTGAACTGGCCATCCGCGAGAGACCGCAAGCTGCAGAACAGTGCGAATCGTGCCCGGTTTAACAACCGGTGCAAAGGTCTCGGTGAAGTCGACGCCGGCACGCTGACGGAAACCGCGAACCACCCAACGAGCCTTGTAGCACTCAAGGGTACCATCGGAGTGAGTCTTGTGCCGAAAGACCCACTTGCCAATGATGACATTGGCGCGAGGTGGCCGAGGAACCAGTGTCCAGGTGCGGTTCCGCTGTAAGGCGGCGTACTCCTCCTGCATCGCAGCGAACCAGTGAGGATCCCGAAGAGCGGCCCGTACGGATACGGGGATCGGAGACGGCGCGGATGTAGAGGCCTCAAGGAGATACTCGTCGCTAGAGTATCTCAGGCTCGGGCGGTGGGTACCGGTCCGAGACCGCGTCGTAGGGGCGACGGTGGGAACCGTCGCGGCAGGGGCTCCGGCCACACCAGGGGCCGAAGGGGCGGGCGACGCCGAAGGCGGGGCAGCGGCCGCGCCAGGGGCCGAGGTGGCGGGCGACGCCGTGGGCGGTGCAGCAGGCGATGGGGCGGACTCCGAGTCGGAGTCGGAGGGCGAGCAGCTAGGCGGCGAGGGGGCGCGACCAGGGAGGGTCGCAGCACGTCCCGAGGCGCATGCAGCGCCAAAGCCAGGGGCGGCCCAAGGCTGGACCGTCCAGGACCGTCCGTGGTGGACGGCGAAGCGAGTACCGGCGGCGAGGAAGAGGCGGCGGGTACCTGCTGAAAAGGAAACTGCATCTCGTCAAAGTAAACGTGTCGCGACGTGAAGACGCGATGGGAGACGGGATCATAGCAGCGATATCCTTTTGTGTTGGGCGGGTAGCCAATGAAGACACAGGCTAACGAGCGGGGTGCAAGCTTATGAGGCGCAGTAGCGGCGATGCTAGGATAGCAGAGACAGCCGAAGATGCGAAGCTCGTCATAAGAAGGCGGTGCACCGAAGAGGAGATGATGAGGAGCGAAGTTACCGCGGGTGCGACATGGGCGGATATTAAGAAGGAGAGTGGCTGTGGAGAGTGCGTCGGGCCAGAAACGCGGAGGCATGTAGGCGTGAAAGAGGAGGGTGCGAACGCAGTCATTGAGAGTGCGGAGGACACGTTCGGCGCGACCATTCTGTTGCGAAGTGTATGGGCATGTGAGGCGAAAGGTGGTGCCATGAGTGGTGAGGAGAGTGCGAACAGCGAGGTTGTCAAACTCCTTCCCGTTGTCTGTTTGCAACGCAAGAATGGGACGACCAAACTGCGTGGTGACATAGGAGTAAAACGCGGCAAGAGTGGCGAGAGTATCGGACTTGCGGAGCAACGGAAAGGTCCACACATAATGAGAGAAATCATCAAGGATGACAAGATAATAAGTATAGCCCGTATTACTTGCAACAGGAGAGGTCCAAACATCACTATGAATTAACTCAAAAGGGTAGGAGGCGACATGAGAAGAAGCCTGAAACGAAAGCCTAGTATGTTTGCCGAGACGACACACATGACAAGAATGATCAGCGATCTTATTACACGTGAAAGAAAAACTCCTAAGAATGTGGCGAAGGGTGGCGGGGTTGGGATGACCCAAGCGAGCATGCCAAAGGTCCACACCGGTGGCGAGGGCGACAGGGGCGGCGGATGTGGAAGGCGAGGAGTGCACGGGGTAGAGGTCGCCGGGACTGTCACATCGGAGGAGCACCATCCGGGTTCGGGAATCCTTGACAGAGAAACCAAACAAGTCAAACTCAACAGTCACAGGATTATCACGTGTAAATTGTTTAACAGAGACAAGATTTTTGATGAGGTTAGGAGACACTAAGACATTAGACAGTGAGAGGGGAGTAGATGAAGACGGAAGAGATGCATGGCCTATATGGGTGATAGGAAGAGAGGAACCATTGCCGACGGTAATGCGAGTAGAAGTGGTGACGGGGCGGGAGGTATGAAGAGTACCGGGGTGGGCAGCCATATGAGCAGAGGCGCCCGTGTCCATGTGCCAGTCGCCACCGCCAGCGTAGGCGGTCGGAGTCGGAGCGGCGTGCAGCGGCGAGGAGGGCCGGATCCCAAGGCGCAGCGGCATCGGGGCAGCGGTGGCAGCCCGCCCGGCTGCGACGGCTGTCCTACCCATCCGTAGGGCGGCATGTACGGCTGCGGCGCGGCGAAGTACGCCTGGTGGGAGGGTGGCCGCGGGCCAAGGACGCCGGGGCAGGCGCGCGGGGACCGGCATGGTGTAGGCATGCACGACGCCGGTCCAGGGGTTCTGCCCGGCGTACCAAGGAGCCGGCTGGAAGACCTGCTGCGGACGGGCAGCGCCGCCCGTGGGCGGTTGCTGCGCCTGAGGCTGCTGCTGCTGCTGGCGGCCGCCGCGACGACCCCCACGGCGGCGATTGTTGTTGTTGGCGGGTGGGGCCGGCTGCGGTGGAGGCGGCACCGGCTGGTAGGCCGGCGGGTGAGGAAAGCCGGGCGGCGGAGGGCGAGCAGCGGGGGGCGCAGGGCCGGCGCGGGTGCCGGTGACGAGGGCGGTGTGCGTCGCACGGGACCGCACCATCCGCAGCCGACGCTCCTCAAGCTTGAGGTACGCCACGACCTTGGGAAAGGTGGGGTCCGGGAGCAGGGTGAGGTTGGAGGCGGCGTTGCCGTAGTCCTCGTGCAGGCCGGCGGTGAAGGTGGTGATGAGGAGCTCGTCGCCGATGGGCTCGCCGAGATCGCGAAGCTCGTCCGCAATCTTCTTGAGGCGCATGCAGTAGTCGTCGATGGAGGAGTCGAGCTGGTGGC
Organism: Lolium perenne; assembly: GCF_019359855.2. Lineage (NCBI taxonomy): Eukaryota > Viridiplantae > Streptophyta > Magnoliopsida > Poales > Poaceae > Lolium > Lolium perenne. The sequence continues at coordinate 92,236,844 of NC_067250.2, read as the reverse complement.
ACCCGTAGAACTCGCCATGGAGGAGGACCTTGCGCTGGAGCTTGTTGTCGGTGAAGAGACCGTTGAGCTTGAGCCAGACGGCGCGGGCGTCGTCCTCGTCGGCCACCACCGTGTGGAAGAGGTCGGTGGAGATGGTGAGGTAGAACCAGCGAATGATGGTGGCGTCGATGATCATCCACTCCTCGTCGTTGACCATGAGCTTGGAGTCCACGGAGCCGTCGACATGGCTGTGAAGGAGGAACTCGCGAAAAACGAGAGAGAAGTACCGCTTCCAAGGAGAGTAGGACGCGGAGGTCTGGCTGAGGGTTACCGGGACGCGATCGGCGATGTTGAGGTCGCGGATGAGAGCCATGTCCGGGCCGGCAAAGGGGTTGCTGCCGGAGGAGAGGGAGGAGCCCGGGGACTGCATGGCGGCGTCAGGGGAGAGGGGCGCGCGGTGGGGCGGGTAGGCAGCGGCGGCGGCGGCTCGGAGAAGAGAGCGGCGGCGGCGGCGGCTGGAGGAGGAAGCGGCGGCGGCGGCGGCGCAGGGGGAGCGCGGCGGCGGCGGCGGCTAGGTTAGGATGCGTGGATGGAATCTGATACCATGTAGAAGGCTAGGGTTTTAGGTGCAAGCGGAATGCATTGATCGGTGCACCTTGGCATATATATATAGTACATGATGCGGGCCTCTACCTCAACTATACAAGAAAACTAGGAGGTGGGCCGGATACACAACGCACACATATACAATATACTCAACACTGCCAGTCCGCGAGTGTAGCCACGCGGAACACCCTGAACTGCAGTGTCCAGGATAACACTTGCAGCTACAGGATGGAGTACTCCGACTTGTCGGCCTCCATGGGGCGCTTGGTTACGGACAGGCTCACCGTCGGCCAAGAGAGCATCCCTGGGTTCGTGTTTGGATGAAGCCAGGATCATGAAGGCGTGTTCGGAAGTTACTCAGGAATCATTGGCTTCGGCGTCCATGAGCTTTCCTTCCTGTCTCAAGTTGCAGAGGCTGCTCACATATACAGGGCCTTCTCCTACTACCTGCCTTCACCCAGCTCGGAAGGGTACATACAAATGGGCAACTATGACGAGGAGGCCTTTGCTTTCACCCCAATGTTCACCGCCGGCCAGGTAAACTACCTTACCTCACCGGCATTCTGGTGGACGGTCATCGCCTCAACTTAACCGACAAGCAGGGGGCGCCGACGTGGTGCTACCTTGACACGGGGACACCAGTGTCTGTCCTGCCACGCTACGTATTTGACCAGCTCAGCGACGCCGTGGCTGACCGGATCAAAGGGTATCAGCGTGTCCAGGGCGCAACGTGGTGTTTCGATCCCTGGTATTGGTGGACTGAGAGAGCGATACCCACCGTGGTGATGGAGTTCAGGGACAGCGTTCGGCTCATGTTAAACAAAGAGAGGCTCATGTCCCAACAGTCTGATGGGAGGCTTTGCCTAGAGTTCGACAGAAGTAGCATGCTCTCCGTTGCTAGTAGAGGCATGCAAGATCATAAATAACACATATATGATAGATCAATAATCAATTTGACATAGTATTCCATATTCATCGGATCCCAACAAACACAACATGTAGCATTACAAATAGATGATCTTGATCATGATAGGCAGCTCACAAGATCCAAACATGATAGCATAAGAGGAGAAGACAACCATCTAGCTACTGCTATGGATCCATAGTCCAAGGATGAACTACTCACGCATCAGTCCGGAGGCGGGCATGGTGATGTAGAGCCCTCCGGTGATGATTCTCCTCTCCGGCAGGGTGCCGGAGGCGATCTTCTGAACCCCCCGAGGTAGGGTTGACGACGGCGGCGTCTCTGAAACTATTCTCGTATCGTGGCTCTCGGTAATAGGGTTTTCGCGACGGAAGGAATAAATAGGCGAAGGGGCAGAGTCGGGGGGCGCCCGAGGGGCCCACCCCATATGGCGGCACGGCCAGGGGTGGGGCCGCACCCCCTATGGTGTGGCCGCCTCGTGGCCCCTCTTCATCTCCTCTTCGGTGTTCTGGAAGACTCCGTGGAAAATAAGACCGTGGGCTTTTGTTTCGTCCAATTCCGAGAATATCCGTAAACTAACTTTTCTGAAATAAAAAACAGCAGAAAGCAGGAACTGGCACTGCGGCATCTTGTTAATAGGTTAGTTCCAGAAAATGCATAAAAACATTATAAAGTGTGAGTAAAACATGTAGGTATTGTCATAAAACAAGCATGAAACATAAGAAATTATAGATACGCTGGAGACGTATCAAGCATCCCCAAGCTTAGTTCCTACTCGCCCTCGAGTAGGTAAACGATAAAAAGAATAATTTCTGAAGTGACATGCTACCAACATAATCTTGATCAACACTATTTGTAAAGCATATGAGATGAATGAAGTGACTCAAAGCAATGGTATATAGTTTGCTAACAAAAAGATAATGACTAAACAACTGAATCATATAGCAAAAACTTTTCATGAATAGTACTTTCAAGACAAGCATCAAAAGTCTTGCATAAGAGTTAACTCATAAAGCAATAGATTCTTAATAAGAGGTTTTGAAGCAACACAAAGGAAAATTTAAGTTTCAACAGTTGCTTTCAACTTTCAACATGCATATCTCATGGATAATTGTCAACACAAAGTAATATGATGAGTGCAATAAGTAAATATGTAAGAATCAGTGCACACAGTTGACACAAGTTTTTGCTTCTAAGATAGAAAGAAGTAGGTAAACTGATTCAACATAAAGTAAAAGAAAGACCCTTCGCAGAGGGAAGCAGGGATTACTCATGTGCTAGAGCTTTTTATTTTGAAAACATGGAAACAATTGTGTCAACGATAGTAATAATTCATATGTGTTATGCATAAAACTTCCTATAAGTTGCAAGCCTCATGCATCGAATACTAATAGTGCCCGCACCTTGTCCTAATTAGCTCGGACTTTCATGGATTATCATTGCATTACATATTTTTCAACCAAGTGTCACAAAGGGGTACCTCTATGCCACCTATACAAAGGTCCAAGGAGATAAATCGCATTTGATTTCTCGATTTTGATAGATCTCAATTTAAGGACATCCATACCGGGATAACATAGAAAACAGATAATGGACTCCTCTTTTATGCTTTAAGCATTCAACAACAATAATATTCTCATAAGAGATTCTGAGGATTAATGTCCAAGCTGAAACTTCCACCATGATACATGGCTTTGGTTAGCGGCCCAATGTTCTTCTCTAACAATATGCATACTCAAACCATTTCAACTCATGGCAAATCTCCCTTACTTCAGACAAGACGAACATGCATAGCAACTCACATGATATTCAACAAAAGTGTAACAGGTTGATGGCGTCCCCAGATAACATGGTTACCGCTCAACAAGCAACTTATAAGAACTAAGATACATAAGCGACATATTCATTACCACAATAGTTTTTTAGGCTACTTTCCCATAAGCTATGTATTGCAAAGACAAGGAATGAATTTTTTAAAGGTAGCACGCAAGCAATTTACTTTGGAATGGCAGAAAAATACCACATAGTAGGTAGTTATGGTGGACACAAATGGCATAAGTTTTGGCTCAAGGTTTTGGATGCACGAGAAGCATTCCCTCTCACTACAAGGCTTTGGCTAGCAAGGTTGTTTGAAGCAAACACAAGTATAAACCGGTACAGCAAAACTTACATAAGAACATATTGCAAGCAGTTGTCTTCCTTGTTGTTCAAACACTTTTACCAGAAAATATCTAGACCTTAGAGAGACCAATCATGCAAACCAAATTTCAACAAGCTCTACGGTAGTTCTCCACTAATAGATTTAAACTACATGATGCAAGAGCTTAAACATGATTTACTTGAGAGATCAAAATAATTGCCAAGTATCAAATTATTCAAGACAATATGAAGCATTTTCTGTTTCCAACCAAATAATAATAAGTATAGCGGCTTTCAGCTTTCGCCATGAATATGAAAAATAAAACGAAGAACACGAGTGTTCAAATGAAAAAGCGGAGCGTGTCTCTCACCAACACAAGGATGTTTAGGATCCAATTTTATTCAGAGAATGAAAATAACAAAACGAAAAATAAAAGCACACAGACGCTCCAAGTAAAGTACATAAGATGTGACGGAATTAAAATATAGTTTCACTAGAGGTGACCTGATAAGTTGGTGATGAAGAAGGGGATGCCTTGGGCATCCCCAAGCTTAGACGCTTGAGTCTTCTTGAAATATGCAGGGATGAACCATGGGGGCATCCCCAAGCTTAGACTTTTCACTCTTCTTGATCATATCATATCATCCTCCTCTCTTGATCCTTTAAAACTTCCTTCACACCAAACTCAAAGAATTCTTATTAGAGGGTTAGTGCATAATAAAAAATTCACATGTTCAGCAAGGACACAATCATTCCCAACACTTCTGGATATTACCCAAGGCTACTGAAATTTAATGGAGCAAAGAAATCCACTCAACACAGTAAAAGAGGCAATGCGAAATAAAAGGCAGAATCTGTCAAAACAGAACAGTCCGTAAAGACGAATTTTTTCGAGGCACTTAACAAGCTCAGATGGAAAAGCTCCAGTTGAACGAAAGTTGCGTACATATCTGAGGATCACGCATGAATTTTTTCAGCATTTTACGAGTTTCCTACAGAGAGATCAACTCAAATTCGTGACAGCTAAAAATCTGTTTCTGCGCAGAAATCCAAATCTAGTATCAACTTTACTATCAAAGACTTTACTTGGCACAACAATGCAATAAAATAAATATACAAAGGTGTTGCTACAGTAGTAACAAGCACCTTGACTCAAATATAAAACAAAAATTGCAGAAATAAAATAATGGGTTGTCTCCCATAAGCGCTTTTCTTTAACGCCTTTCAGCTAGGCGCAGAAAGTGTAAATCAAGTAACATCAAGAGAAGAAGCATCAACATCATAATTTTTTCTAATAATAGAATCAAAAGGCATATTCATTCTCTTTCTAGGGAAGTGTTCCATACCTTTCTTAAGAGGGAATTGATACTTAATATTTCCTTCTTTCATATCAATAATAGCACCAACGGTTCGAAGAAAGAGTCTTTCCAAAACAATAGGACAAGATGCATTGCATTCAATATCCAAAACAACAAAATCAATGGGGACAAGGTTATTGTTAACCATAATGTGAACATTGTCAATTCTCCCCAAATGTTTCTTTATAGAATTATCAGCAAGATTAACATCCAAATAACAACATTCTAAAGGTGGCAAGTCAAGCATATCATAAAGTTTCTTAGGCATAACAGAAATACTTGCACCAAGATCACATAAAGAATTACAATCAAAATTATTGACCTTTATTTTAATGATGGGTTCCCAACCATCTTCCAACTTCCTAGGGATAGAAGCTTCAAGTTTTAATTCCTCTTCCCTAGCTTTAATGAGAGCATTTGTAACATGTTTTGTAAAGGCCAAGTTTATAGCACTAGCATTAGGACTTCTAGCAAGTTTTTGCAAGAACTTAATAACTTCAGAAATATGACAATTATCAAAATCAAAACCATTATGATCTACAGCAATGGGACCATTGTCCCCAACACTTTGAAAAATTTCAGCACTTTTATCACAAACAGTTTCAGCAGTTTCAGGCAATTTTGCATGCTTTGTAGTAGAAGTAGAAACATTGCCAACACCAATTATTTTACCATTGATAGTAGGAGGTTTAGCAACATGTGAAGCATCAACATTACTAGTGGTGGTAATAGTCCAAACTTTAGCTATATTATTCTCTTTAGCAAGTTTTTCTTCTCTTTTCCACCTAGCATGCAATTCAGCCAACATTCTAATATTGTCATCAATTCGAACTTGGATAGCATTTGCTGTAGCAAATTTTTTATTACCATTATCCTTAGGTTTAGCAGCCATTTTATTAATTAAAGAAGCTTGTGACTTAGACATGTATGAAATTCAGTTTTCAGCATTTGAAAGCTTAGTTTGCAAACCAGAAATTACCATATTCAAATTCTCAAGTTGATTCCCTATATTTTTCAATAAGGCAGATTGTTCATTCATAGTTTTAGTAAACAATTGATTTTGCTCATATTGTGATTGCATAATGCTCTTAGTAGCTCTTTCAATTTCCAGCATCTTTGCCTCACTAGGCAAAACAGATCTACCATAAGAATTACCATAACCACTACCACTATTAGAAGGATATGGCCTATAGTTGTTGTTACCAAAATTATTCCTATAAGCATTGTTGTTGAAATTATTATTTTTAATAAAGTTCACATCAACATGCTCTTCTTGAGCAACCAATGAAGCTAAAGGAACATTATTAGGATCAACATGAGATCTACCATTAACAAGCATAAACATAATAACATCAATCTTATCACTCAAGGAAGAGGTTTCTTCAACAGAATTTACCTTCTTACCTTGAGGAGTCCTTTCAGTGTGCCGTTCAGAGTAGTTGATCATCATATCATCAAGAAGCTTTGTTGCAGCACCCAAAGTGATGGACATAAAAGTACCTCCAGCAGCTGAATCCAATAGGTTCCTTGAAGAAAAATTTAATCCTGCATAAAAGGTTTGGATGATCATCCAAGTAGTTAGTCCATGGGTAGGGCAATTCTTTACCAAAGATTTCATTCTCTCCCATGCTTGGGCAACATGTTCATTATCCAATTGCTTAAAATTCATAATGCTACTTCTCAAAGATATAATTTTAGCAGGATGATAATATTTTACAATAAAAGCATCTTTACATTTAGTCCATGAATCAATACTATTTTTAGGCAAAGATAGCAACCAATCTTTAGCTCTTCCTCTTAAGGAGAAAGGAAACAATTTCAATTTTATAATATCCCCATCTATATCTTTATACTTTTGCATTTCACAAAGTTCAACAAAATTATTAAGATGGGCAGCATCATCATCAGTACTAATACCAGAAAATTGCTCTCTCATAACAAGATTTAGTAAAGCAGGTTTAATTTCATAAAATTCTGCTGTAGTAGCAGGTGGAGCAATAGGAGTGCATATGAAATCATTATTATTTGTGCTAGTGAAGTCACAAAACTTAGTGTTCTCAGGAGTATTCATTTTAACAGTAATAAAGCAAACCGAATTAAATAAAGTAAAACAAGTAACTAATTTTTTTGTGTTTTTGATATAAAGAAAGCAAACAAGACAGAAAATAAAATAAAGCAAGACAATAAACAAAGTGAAGATATTGGATGTGAGGGACTCCCCTTGCAGTGTGTCTTGATCTCCCCGGCAACGGTGCCAGAAAAGCAGCTGCTGGCGTGTAGGGAGTTAGAAATCCCTGGGGTGTAACAGCGCCAGAAAAGTAGCTGCTTGTGACGGTAAAGCACACGTCCGTCCAGTAGGAGATGAAGGCCACGTGAAGGTTGTTGGTGAAGGAGTGTAGTGCTGCGCAACACCAGTGATTCCTGCGCCAACGAGGAACCTGCACAACACAATCAAACTACTTTGCCCCAACTTAACAGTGAGGTTGTCAATCTCACCGGCTTGCTGAAAACAAAGGATTAAACGTATGGTGTGGAGAATTATGTTTGCTTGCAGAAAACAAAAGAGAACAATGATTGCAGTAGGTTGTATTTCAGATGTAAAAGAATGGACCGGGGTCCATAGTTCACTAGTGGTGTCTCTCCAATAAGATAAATAGCATGTTGGGTGAACAAATTACAGTTGGGCAATTGACAAATAGAGAGGGCATAACAATGCACATACATATTGACGTGGGCATAACCCTTCGTATATCAATGTTGCTCTACCCTACACGGCCCAACTGGAGGCCCATGAAGGTACCCGATGGCAAGATGGGCCACTAGGACGGTGCAGCGGAAGGCTTCTTGAAGAACAAGGCACGAAAGGAGCCGAACAAGGAAAGTTTAGAAACAGATCTATCAGAACCTAGTCGTACTCGATTAGGCCTTTCGAGACCTGGCCACCTATATAAAGGCCAGGAGAGGGGCTATCGAGGGGACACAATCAACTTTAGCAATACTAGCCAGCAGAAGCTTAGAACTAGGTTACCCTAGCAACTAGCATCTCGCCGATATCACAGCCGAACTATTCGGCACCCCATTGTAACCTGTTTTCATCATAATCAAAGAACAGACAGGCAGGACGTAAGGGTTTTACCCCATCGAGGGCCCCGAACCTGGGTAAATCGCTCTCCCCGCTTGTCTGTGTACCGATGTCTCGTGTCAGCTTGCAGGATTCCATCAACCCTAAGCCCCTATCGGAGGCCATTGCCGAGGAGCACCCTCGACAATTGGCGCCGTCTGTGGGAACCCTGTTGGCACAAGGCAAGGCATCGGCAGACCCGATCATGGCATCGGCAGCTTCACCGGCAAATTCGCCGGCAACGTCGCCAGCAACTTCACCAGCAACTTCATCGGCACCATCGTCACCCATCCTGGGAAGCCCGATTCGATTCGGCTCCTACGAGTTTACTCCACACAGCGATTCCTCCCGCTCGAACTTTTCAGATCTACAAGGGAACATGGAGATGACCTTCGGCAGCGTCCACTACAACGTCAATGCAGAAGGAATCCTACGATTGCTGGAATCCCCCGCCTCTGGATCGACGAGTTCTAGCGCACCATCATCACCCGATCTGTCGGCTGGACTGACATGATCGACGTGCTCACCCACGCCTTCGACTCCCCGCTCGGTGTCCTCCATGTCGGTAGGGTCTGACGATCCCACATCTTCGGAATTAACCTCATACTACTGCCTGAACTGCGACACCAGGCACGGGCTGGGATCGAGCGACACGCCGTTCATCTGCAACGCCCAGTATTCATCGGGAGAGGACAGTATCGACAACACCATCCAGGGAATCACCCGAAGACCGGCACACCATCAGGTTTATGTCGCCAATAACACGGGAAACTCAAGGCGTAGAGGTGACGAGGATCATACCCCTCGTTCCAGTAGAAGGGCGAGTTTTGAGAACAGCGCCAGCAACCGTGACAGCGATTACACCATCGCAGATGAGGAGTGGGCAGCAGCAAGGGCAGCAGTACTCAACAACACGCCGCTCCCTGCGGGGACTTCGGTTGGAACCCTCAATGCTTACCGCTCCATACTAGAGAAGAACCGGGAGCACCTGTCAAAAGAGCAAGACTCCCTCGAGAGACGCTTATCAGCAGCGGATCGATCCAGCGAACGACGAAGGGGCTCACAAGGGAGTGCCTCCCGAAACACTCAGGGAGCAGGCAAGCACCGGTCAAGGATATCCAGGCTTTCGGAAGATGACGCCAGAGAGATAACATCGAATCTAACTAAATCCTTTATGACTACGGATACTGCGGGCATGCCACGACCGAAAACCGTTGCAGGAGCAACGGCCAACCTCGCCGCTTACCTCATCAACCAGCGCCCCGAAGGATCTATGACTCAGGCTCACCGAGGTGCCCTCGAAAGTCTCGCGATATTGGGGAACAACCTAGTCCCGCAAAAGGAAAGGACTATGGTCCAAGGTAGTGGGTCAAAACATCATGCGAGAGACGCTCGGGACGAGATCACCCAGAGCAGGATCGACAAAGCAAGACGACGACGCGCCACTAGGAAAGACGACGACAGCGATTCTTCGGATGAAGACCAGGAGTACGACGACGAACTCAGGGGAGCCGATTGTCTAAGTTACAAGATACGCGAGGCAATGCCACCCAAAAAATTTAAGCCTACCCCTACCGACGCTGCCAAGTACGATGGACAGCAAGAGCCAAGATCCTGGATAGATGACTACCTGCAGACAGTGATCCTGCACAAAGGAAACCAGATAGCGGCAATGCAATGCTTACAGCTTTACTTGAAGGATTCAGCACGGGCCTGGCTACGGGGGCTGCCGAAAGGTTCTGTCAAATCATGGGACGACCTAGTAGACGCCTTCGTTGCCAACTTCCAAGCAACATATAAGAGGCCCGTCGGGATCGAAGAGCTACGAAATTGTCGGCAGAAGCAGAAGGAATCGATGCGTTCATACATCGGGAGATTCACGAAGCTCCTAAACGCTGCCGAAGACGTATCTGTCGACAGAGCAATCGACGCTTTCAGCGATGGCGTTCAGCGGGAGAGTTACATAGAAGAACTCGGGCGCAAAAAGCCAAAAACCATAACCAAGCTAATGGAAATCGCCAACAGCTGGGCTGATGGTGAGGATAACGTACGAAGGCCACGGCAGCGTAGTGATGACGAAGATGATGACCAGCCGAAGCACGATTCGGGTGGCCGAAGGGATCGTCACAAGAGAAGAAAAAACCGCAACTATGATGACAACAATCTGGTAGCCGCAGGGTATTCCGATCGGCAGGACGAGCGAGACGACAGGCACGATGGTAACCGGAATAACTCTGGAAACCGTGGTAATTATAAACCACGACAGCAGAGGACTCCCGAACTACCCTACGCTGAACAGGTCAACGCCCCCTGTTACCTACATTCGTATATCGATTCCAAGGACGGCAAAACAAAGTCAAGTCACCTGCTCAGGGACTGCCGGCAGTTCCTTGACATGCACAAACTCATCCAGCAGTCAGGCCAGCAACAGCTACCACCACCACCCCCACCTCCACCGCAGCATCAAGTCCAGCAAGCTCAACCCCATCAACCCAACGAGGCGTTCCCACCACCACGTGGGCAGATGAGCATGATCCACAGGACAGGTGTTTCGAAAAGGGAGATGAAGAAGCTCACCCGAGAGATCAACTTGGCAGAAAGCATCATGGCAAATATCCCTGAATACGTCGACTGGTCTTCTCAGAACATTACGTTTAGTCGAGCAGATCACCCGATGACCATACCAAAACCAGGACACGCCGCCTTGGTAGTCGAAGCACAGATTGGGGGGTTCAAGATGAGCAAAGTCTTCATGGATGGCGGAAGCGGGCTAAACCTGATATTTGTCGACACAATCAGGAGTATGGGGATCACTATGAGCATGCTGGAAGAAACAGACACTTGCTTCCACGGGATCCTTCCAACTGCACCGGGCCACTCTCTTGGCAAAGCCTACCTGAATGTTATCTTCGGTAGAGCCGATAATTTCAGGAAGGAAAAAAATCGAGTTTGAAGTGGTGAACTGGGAATCACAGTATCACGCTATACTCGGGAGACCAGCGTATGCCAAGTTCATGGCTGTGCCACATTACGCATACCTCAAGCTGAAAATGCCTGGGAACAATGGGACAAACATCACAGTCTATGGAAGTTTTTCACGCTCGGATAATTGTGATCGCGACTTTCAAAGGATTGCTGCAAAGTTCGGGCCACAGCGAGAAATCGTCGGCCCTCCGTCCAAGCTGTCCTTACAAGAGATCAAGGAAGAAAAAGATGGCAGGGAAACCAAGAAGAAGCCAGCAGCTCTCGCACTTAAAGCTTCGGCAGCAGATGCTTCGGCAGCAGAAGCCTCGGCAGCAAAAGGTTCGGCAGTTGATGGCACAGAAGGCTTAGGAGAAAGCAAGACAATGGCGACCACCGCTCAAACACTTGATGAAACCAGCAACGCTGCAGCAATCACTAACGCGGAGAAGAAGCCAGAAGAAGAGAAGAACCCCTTCCTTGACTAAGCAGTTTACCAGCCTTTATTTTCTTTTTTCCTTCGTTATAAACAGGGCCTTCCAATCTTCGCCCTCTAGCATCGTGCTTACCTTTATTAATAAAAACTCAAGCTTTGATTCTTTGCTAAGTATTGCAGCAATTACAAAACTTCCAAAGCCTCATCAGTATGTAAAAATAGTACGTGGTAGAAGATCGTGCTCCAAAAAGCCTCTACGAGTGCTAAAACGACGTTGACCTTCCCCTCTGCTATAGATGCCTCTACGAGTGCCGAAAATAGCAAGAGTGTGGAAATACACATAAACAACAACCCACGTTTGATATTTTACTTATGGAAATATCAAAGAACAACGGGCTCATCGGCAGAATCACTACACCCGAAATATTCGGGAGTGCATGAAATTTAAAACGGTTGAAAGCAAAGTTGCGCATACAACAGGTTTAGCAAGACCTGCAACACGAGCTGATCACTCACATGATTTGCCAGCCAACCAATATACATACATCTAAAACGAGCAACTAAGATTCGCTCAAAACTTGCCAACGGCAATAACATGGTAAAAGTACATATGCATGTATCTACCAAATGAGAAGGCATCATCACATAATCCAGACACCTGGATAAAATAGCCAAATTCTCTATTTACAAAACGGACATTAAATCCCTGAAATCACCCTTGTGGAGTCCCTCTTTCTTCAGTTACCCTTGAGTCTTCCTCGAGTGCAATAGAGACAACTATGTTGGCAGGCAACAATACCTTCGGGTACAGCGCCTCCAGGTCCCCAGTAGCGTTGGCAATCGACAGCAAACCTGCCGAAGGATAACGGGCAAGTACAAGGGCAAGCGTAAACCTGGCTCCTGCAAAAACTTGCGCGCGTACCAACTCTCGGACCTTCTTGGCGTTACCAAATTCAGACATCAAAGCAAGGAGAGTTGGAGGAACTGCGTTCAAGGGAAACATTGTCTTCCAAACCACCCTCATAGCCTTATAGCACTTGTCAAAAAAGGTATGAACCTACTGAACCCGATCCTGAAAACGTGCGACAGCCGAAGCCTTCGAGTGCTCCCGCCAGAAAATTTCTTCGGATGAGGATAGCTGGGTCAATGCATTCACACGTTCGTGAATCTGTTTGTTCTCCTCTGCACGGTTCAGAGCTATGACTGGCACAGAAGTAAGCAAAGGATTAGTTAAGATTCTATCAATCAAAGGGCGCAGAGATCAAAGGACTCACAGTTCAAGCTCTCGGTAGCCTTATGCAGCTCAGTAAGAGCATACCGCTCTACGTCGGCTGCAATCTCGCCCTTCTTGTTGACAATTGCCGCCAAGGCGTAAGTGCTGCGCTGGTCCTTCTCCATCTGCGTGATCCGATCCTTCATTCGTTGGACCCGATCACCTTCGGGAAGAACGCCCGAAGAGTCATCAACAAACGAGGACACCGGGAAAACCTGCAGGCAACAGTGTCAAAAGGATGACGGTCATGGACAAATTAAGCATCCAACATAAGTCCCATCGGGAGAGGTACAAGAAATTTCTATCAGAAGAAGTACAAATGAAGATATTATGACAAAAGTATGTTGGCAACATTGCCAGCACAAGTGTTCATTACAAAACTTGAGTTCTCGCAACAGAATAATGTTTCATACTAGCCCAAGGATAAAATTGTTACAATAATCAAGGAGCCTGAGTCTGAGTCGACAGGCTGGGGCCAGCCGATGCCTTTCCCGACGAAACTAAATCAAGGAGCTGGCGAGCACAAGTACGGGCGGACGCTGTAAAAGCACTTAAGTTAACAAGACGCCCATCTTTCTCTTTCGGCAGCTCCTTAGTCATTTCTTCGATGTCAACCTTAAAGCCGTAACCCATCATAAGTTGGAAGGCAAGAAGGGCACCATAGGTACGTGAGGTGCGCTTGAATACCTCGATGACCTCCTTGGTGTCGACTGCGAAGGCATCAATCAGCTGTCCCAGAGTCTTCTCCTGCTTGGCCTTGGGGAATATCATTGAATGCATCCGCGCCAGAGCACCCTTTCCTTTGTCAAGCAGCTCCCGGGAAAGCTGGTGGGTGGCAAGAACCATTGACACACCATTTGCCGGGGAGTTGCCTGGAACTTTGTCCAAGGCAGTAGCAGGGATGCTGGCGGCCTCTGCAAAGAGATTAAAGGAAATCGTTGACAAAGAAACAAGATCCATAGAAAATGGTAATCTAGAAGAGATGTAGGAACTTACCAAGCAGGGCTAAGGCAGACTGACGAAGGAGTTCATCCTTTTCTGCCGCTCGAGCTTCCTCCTCCTTCAGCCTTTCCTTCAGCTTGTTCAGCTCTTCTTTCAGGGAGTCGACCTCCTGGCGGGCTATGGCGGCCTTTTTGATGGCGCCATCCAGCTTTGAAGAGGAAGACTTAGCCTCCTCTTGCAGCCGAATTTTGTCTGCCTCCAGGGAGGTGAATTGAGAGGCGAAAGCCTCTAAAGAGGATATTACACCTCGTAGATCCTTGAAGAAAGGGAATGTTTTATGAAAATCATTAAGGAAAGACACATTCCAAAAAGGTTCTTGCTAGACTCAACGAAGACTTACAGAAGGAGGACCTGCGGCAGCAGCAGGAGCATCTTTTCCTTTGGAAAGGGAGGAGGCAGTCGATGCTTGCGCCGTAGGAGCCATCTTGGGAGCCGAAGCTTCGGAAGCTGCGGCGGTTGGCGAGACAGCATCAGGTCTGACCCTCTTGGGTGGAGGCTCAATAAAATCATCATCACTGCAAAGAAAAGTTTGATCGACTAAGTTATGAGAAAAATGCGAAAAGTCCAAGGAGCTGAAAATAGTAAAAAGAAGAAAAACACTTACATGTCAAGGAGATCATCTTCATCGGCAAAACCGCCGATTGACCTCTTCGTAGGTGGAGCCCTGGTCTCTTCCGCAGCTGCATTAATAAAGGTATCATGATCAGCGCCATCATCACACACTGATCCCTCTGTGTCACAAGTGTCATCGGCTGACGGGGGGAGATTGGTGTGAGCAGTTTCAGAATTTATCGGATCATCATGATCGCTTGATGGGTTTGTATGCTCAACAGTACGAAGGTCAACGGGTTCTGAAGAGCCTCTTCCTTCGGAAGTGTCATTTGGTAAATCGTGTAAGTCCTCGAAGGCTACAAGGGTCTGTCGAAGAAAAGACAAATGAGGATAATAGTGATAAATGTCGACAGCAGTATAACAGGAATTCAAGGAGGGAAATTACCTTTGGTGGTGGATGATCGGCATCGAAAGGAGCATACGGGGATATCAGTGGGATCGAGTCTTCTTGACTAAAGAAAGTGAGGCGACGGACTTCATCGAGCAGCTCTTTTTCTGACAGATCGGCAGCATTGATTCTGGTCTCATCCTTTAGACATGAGTACAACCACATTGGGCGAACCCTAGCCATGACTGGTTGGACCCGACGTTTCAGAAACACTACCGCTACCTCGGTGCCAACCATGGTTTGCCCGTCAGCCTCCTTGATCCGAAGGAATCTGGCGAATAATTCGTCGGCTGCTACTTTTTCGTCGGGAGGGAGAACATTCTTCCAAAGATTCTTAGGCTTGGCCTCAAGGACATCGACAAAGCGGGGAAGCTGAGATTCGGGTGACGAGGAATCCTTGATATAGAACCACTTCAATCTCCACCCTTGCACGGACTCTCTCATTGGGAAATTGAAGTAATTGACATCCGAACGAGCTACAAATCCCACTCCTCCGGTGACAAAAGATCCATTGCTACTGCTGTATCTCTTCACATAGAAGATCTTTTTCCATAACCCAAAATGAGGCTCAACGCCCAGATATGCTTCGCAGAGGGTGATGAACACAGCAACGTGAAGGATTGAGTTGGGAGTGAGTTGCCATAGTTGGATTTCATAGGTTCGCAGGAGATGGAGGAGGAATTCGTGAACAGGAAGTGAAAGGCCTCGGTACAAGAATGACAAGAACATCACGGTAAAACCGGCAGGAGGGTTAGGTCTAGAAATCGCACCTGGAAAGATCACATTCCCCTCATCGGGGGAGATCAATACCAGACTTCGGGATCTCTTTTCATCACGCTTGGTGACGGTCGAGGCTATCCAATCACCGGGCCTCGCTGCTGAGCTCGGTGGCGCCGGCGGCGCCGGAGCTGGGGGAGGAGCGCTCGGGGCGCCTTCCTTCGAAAGGATCGAAGAAGGTTTGGCGGCGACGCCTCCGCTCGTCGAGCTGGCGGCGGCGCTGGGGATCTTCTTCACCATCGCGAAATCTGGGAGAAATCAGAAGACAGTGGTGGCGGCACGAGCGGTTGTGAACAAGAGGAGAGCAAGAACGGCAAAGAGATGAATGAAGGAGAATGATAGGGATTTTTATCTCTTGGGGAACTTAAGGAAGGCTTCGTATTCTTAATGGGCCTGTTCTCCAGTTAATGTTTGCGGAAATCGAGGAGGTGCCTGATTAACCGTGTAAAGAGGAGCAGGAATCGCTCGAAAACAGGGCTGGCAGATCGTGTATTATCAGTCAGAATCAAGGGGACAGAAAAACGTCATCAATGACGTCATGAGCACGAAGAGATAAGAAAGTATCGGGTGATCAACTTGAGCCTACGCACGGGTTGCGAGCATCCGCGCCTAGGCTCGGGGGCTACTCCCATCGGGAGCGCTGACGCGCACCCGATAGAATGAAGGTTCGAAGGAAAAACATGACTCGAGTCTGTACCCGGACGTAAGCACCCATGCCCAGACTCAGGGGCTACTCCCATCGGGAGCGCTGAACGCGCACCCGATAAAACTTTTTTCGCACTCCAGGATCATGCCCGGGGACTTGATTCTGTGTAGGGTAACGTTGTTTTGCCATCGGCAGTTAACCAACAGAAGTTGGGCACGTTATTCGTTATCCCTTGCTTGAAGAAAATGTATCGGATGGACTACAAAAACTTGCATGAAAAAGCTTCGGCAGAAGAAAATGTTCGAGTGGTACAACTTGAGTCTACGCACGGATTACAAGCATCCGTACCTAGACTCGGGGGCTACTCCCATCGGGAGCGCTGACGCGCACCCGATAAAAAATAGAAGACAGAAGAAATACAAGAATGATCAAGGAGAAGGACCTCGGAAGGAGACATGCTTTAGTCTCTACCCGAACTATGTTCGGCTAGACACTCGGGGGCTACTGACGTGGGCATAACCCTTCGTATAACCAATGTTGCTCTACCCTACACGGCCCAACTGGAGGCCCATGAAGGTACCCGATGGCAAGATGGGCCACTAGGACGGTGCAGCGGAAGGCTTCTTGAAGAACAAGGCACGAAAGGAGCCGAACAAGGAAAGTTTAGAAACAGATCTACTGTAAACCTAGTCGTACTCGATTAGGCCTTTCGAGACCTAGCCACCTATATAAAGGCCAGGAGAGGGGCTATCGAGGGGACACAATCAACTTTAGCAATACTAGCCAGCAGAAGCTTAGAACTAGGTTACCCTAGCAACTAGCATCTCGCCGAGATCACAGCCGAACTATTCGGCACCCCATTGTAACATGTTTTCATCATAATCAAAGAACAGACAGGCAGGACGTAAGGGTTTTACCCCATCGAGGGCCCCGAACCTGGGTAAATCGCTCTCCCCGCTTGTCTGTGTACCGATGTCTCGTGTCAGCTTGCAGGATTCCATCAACCCTAAGCCCCTATCAGAGGGCATTGCCGAGGAGCACCCTCGACACATATCATGATGACTACTATGAGATTTACTTAGGGCATTACGACAAAGAACATAGACCGCCATCCAGCATGCATCTATGCCTAAAAAGTCCACCTTCGGGTTAGCATCCGCACCCCTTCCAGTATTAAGTTGCAAACAACAGACAATTGCATTAAGTACTGTGCGTAATGTAAACAATACAAATATCCTTAGACAAAGCATTGATGTTTTATCCCTAGTGGCAATAGCACATCCACAACCTTGGGGGTTGCTGTCACTCCCCCAGATTCAATGGAGACATGAACCCACTATCGAGCATAAATACTCCCTCTTGGAGTTACAAGTATCAACTTGGCCAAAGCCTCTACTAGCAACGGAGACCATGCAAGATCATAAACAACACATATATGATAGATCAATAATCAACTTGGCATAGTATTCCATATTCATCGGATCCCAACAAACACAACATGTAGCATTACAAATAGATGATCTTGATCATGATAGGCAGCTCACAAGATCTAAACATGATAGCACAAGAGGAGAAGACAACCATCTAGCTACTGCTATGGACCCATAGTCCAAGGATGAACTACTCACACATCAGTCCGGAGGCGGGCATGGTGATGTAGAGCCCTCCGGTGATGATTCCCCTCTCCGGCAGGGTGCCGGAGGCGATCTTCTGAACCCCCCGAGGTAGGGTTGATGGCGGCGGCGTCTCTGGAACTATTCTCGTATCGTGGCTCTCGGTAATAGGGTTTTCGCGACGGAAGGAATAAATAGGCGAAGGGGCAGAGTCGGGGGACGCCCGAGGGGCCCACCCCATATGGCGACGCAGCCAGGGGTGGGGCCGCGCCCCCCTATGGTGTGGCCGCCTCGTGGCCCCTCTTCGTCTCCTCTTCGGTGTTCTGGAAAACTCCGTGGAAAATAAGACCGTGGGCTTTTGTTTCGTCCAATTCCGAGAATATCCGTAAACTAACTTTTCTGAAATAAAAAACAACAGAAAACAGGAACTGGCACTACGGCATCTTGTTAATAAGTTAGTTCCGGAAAATGCATGAAAACATTATAAAGTGTGAGTAAAATATGTAGGTATATTGTCATAAAACAAGCATGGAACATAAGAAATTATAGATACGTTGGAGACGTATCACTGGCCCCACACCGAAAGCTCGTGTAGGTACCTGACACGTGGACCCGAGTGCTGCAGGTCTGATATGTATGCAGAAACTGGGTGTCTTCCCCTATATATATGGGTCCCTATGCTATATTGAAAGGATCGTATGTGCACCTAGAGGGGGGTGAATAGGTGCTAGTCAAGTTTTATTTCTTTTCTAATTTAGAATTGACACAAAAGGCAAATTCTCTAGATACGCAACTATGTGATACGGTGCAAGCAAACTACACAAGATACAAGATACAACTAGTAAAGTGCGGTAAAAGATATAGATAACCGAGGTGGATTTAACTATGCGACAAGGTGCAAGCAAACTACACAAGATACAAGATACAAGTAGTGAAGTGCGGTAAAGGATATAGATAACCGAGGTGAAGCACATAGAGACACAAGGGTATGATTCCTGTAGAGTACAAGAACTTGGAGTATCAATGACAAAATGGGGCTGATGTTTGAGAAATCCGTCAGTGAATGTCTTTTTCCGTGACGGTATCATGTTTTCGCATCACATATCGCGTTTTGGGCCGCTCGGCCCAGAAAAATCGTGATGGGCGGGCACTAAACGTCAATGTTGTAATAAAAAAAGCGTCGCATGAGGTAGGTAGCCCGAACTACGGCCTCGGGGGGAGGGGTCATAAGATCTGGGCTCCAGGCCAATGGGCACACATGATCCACCCTCTACACGCTTCTGTTCACGTACTTTTCTATTTGCCGCCTGCTTTTCCGACCTGGCCCGCACAAGAGTCCAAGGCCTTGATACGTCCAAAACGTATCTACTTTCCCGAACACTTTTGCTATTGTTTTGCCTCTAATTTGTGTATTTTGGATGCAACTAACACGGACTAACGCTGTTTTCAGCAGAACTGTTCTGGTGTCTCGTTTTTGTGCAGAAATCCAACTTTCAGGAAAATCCTCGGAATTTATACAGAAGGCCCTATTTTCCCAGAATACTTACGGAGCCAGAAGGGCAAGTCAGGTGGAGGCCCGAGGGCCCCACACCCTAGGGCGGCGCGGCCCAGGAGGGGGGCGCGCGGCCAAAGCGTGTGGCCCCCTCGGCCGGCCTCCGACGCCCTCCTTCGGACTACTTATCGCTTTCGACCTAAAAACGCACGGGGAGAGGTCGAAGTCGCCAGAAACCCTCCAGAACGCCGCCACATCGCGAAACTCCGTCTCGGGAGCCAGAAGTCTCCGTTCTGGCACTCCGCCGGGACGGGGAATTGGAGGAGATCATCGTCACCATCACCACCGACGCCTCTCCATCGACCAGCCATGTTTCCCCCATCCATGTGTGAGTAATTCCCCCGCTGTAGGCTGAAGGGGATGGTAGGGATTGGATGAGATTGGTCATGTAATAGTCATAAGATTGTTAGGTCATGGTGCCTAGTATCCGTAGATGTTACTTTTATGATATTGTTGCAACTTGTTATGCTTAGTGCTTGTCACTAGGGCCCGAGTGCCATGATCTCAGATCTGAACATGTTATTGATTCATGAAGATATTCGTTGTTTATGATCTTACCTGCAAGTTGTATACACATGTCGCTGTCCGGAACCAATGGCCCCGAAGTGACAGAAATCGGGACAACCGGAGGGAATGGTAGTGATGTGAGGATCACATGTGTTCACGGAGTGTTAATGCTTTGCTCTGGTACTCTATTAAAAGGATTACCTTAATATCCAGTAGTTTCCCTAGAGGCCCGGCTGCCACCGGCTGGTAGGACAAAAGATGTTGTGCAAGTTTCTCATTGCGAGCACGTACGACTATATATGGAACACATGCCTATTGATTGATTAGTACTTGGATACCGTTTTATTATTATCTGCAAATGCCCCTGCTTTGATTGTTACATGAGTTTCTCTCATCCATGCAACGCCCGTTCATCCGTCCCTGTGCCTACAGTATTTTAATCCTGCTGTTTACTATAATCACTACTGCTATCTTTGTTACTCTGTTGCTGATATTTCACTACTGCTACTGCTATAAAACTGTTACTACTGATAAACTCTTGCGAGCAAGTCTGTTTCTAGGTGCAGCTGAATTGACAACTCCGTTGTTAAGGCTTTCAAGTATTCTTTGTCTCCCCTCGTGTCGAATCAATAAATTGGGTTTTACTACCCGCGAAGACTGTTGCGATCCCCTATACTTGTGGGTCATCAAGACTATTTTCTGGCGCCGTTGCCGGGGAGCATAGCTTTATTTAGAAGTTCACTTGGATTGATATTGTTCGCTGCAAATTCTCCATCATGGGTAAACCTCGCGATACTAAGGTCGCCATATTACCATCCACTACAAGAAAAGGTACAACTCTTAGTACCTCTGCTGCTCTTGATTCGCCATCTGTGATAAGTAAACTTGTTTCACCACCACAAGCTTCAAATGCTGGTACTTCTGCTGAATCTGAAAACTCCTCTTATATTTTTTATGATGCTTCTGTTGTGCTTGATAATGATGATTCGCTAGCATCTTTTCTAGATGCTACAATTGCTAGGTCTAGACAAATTGAAAATACTGAAACTCCTAATGAAAATGCTGCTACACCTGTTAATTCACCTGAGTCTGTTAAATACTCTAGTGATGATCTTGATGAAGATTATGTGGAACTTGATGATGATTTTATTGAAAAATGCAATGCTACTACTGATGCAAGAAAAATTAAAAAGTTGCTTGCAGAACATGCTGTTAGATATAAACTGTCTCCTGATCCTAAATTTGCCACATCTCCTATAAACATTAAGGATAAAGATTATGATTTTTCTCTTGATCTATCTCATATAGCTATTGTTGAGAAAACACCCTTTTGTGGTACTGAAAAAGAAAGTGCTGTTGAACACATGATTGAGCTATCTACTCTGAGTAGCTTGTTTTCTGATGATGTTAAGAAGCGTACTTACTTTGTTGCTAAAATCTTTCCATTCTCATTAAAGGATGACGCTAAAACTTGGTATAATAGTTTGCCACCTGATTCTATTAATAGTCCAAAAGAATTGCTTGATGTTTTCTTCCGGAAATACTTTCCTGCTAGTGCTCAACATATTGCTTTGCAGAGAATTTATAATTTTGACCAGGAAGATGGAGAGAAATTGCCTGAGGCTTGGGCGAGATTTTGCTCTCTTATTAGAGCTCGGCCTGAACATGATTTGGAAAAGCATGATTTACTTGATATATTTTATAGTGGACTAACCATTGAGTCTAGGTCATACCTGGATAGTTGTGCTGGTTGTGTTTTCAGGAAAAGAACTCCAGACGACGCTGAAAAATTATTGGCTAGAATAGGCCGGAATCATGATGATTGGTCTGCACCTGAACCAACCCCGACACCAATATTGAAGAAGAGGGGTATGATTAAATTAAATGATGAAGATATGAGGGAAGCCAAGAAATCTCTTAAAGAGAAGGGTATTAAATCCGAAGATGTGAAGAATTTACCTCCTATAGAAGATTTATGTAAGATAACTCCCCCTTCATCCATGATTGAGGTACACTCTCTTCAACGCTTTACTAGGCAAGATATTCCGTATTCGAAACCTCCTGCACAATGTTTAGATGAGTTTGATAATTATATTGTTAAGCAAGAAAATTTTAATATGAGAGTGGAGAATCATTTAATGGAAAATTCTCGAGCTATTAGTGAATTGCATGATATTGTGGAGAGAACCTCCAATGATGTTAAGATACTTGTTAAACATTTTCATATGGTTCAAACTCAAATTGATCAACTCACTAAAGTGCAAAATGACTTGTTGGGAAATAATTCTAAAGAAAAACATGCTTATGAAGTAACAACTAGAGGTGGTGTTTCTACCCAGGATCCTCTATATCCTGAGGGGCATCCCAAAAGAGTTGAACAAGATTCTCAACAAACTAAAACTAGTGCTCCATCCAAGAAAAAGAAAAAGAAACATAAAAATGTTGTAGAATCCTCTGAACCTGTTAATGACCCTAATAGTATTTCTATTTCTGATGCTGAAACTGAAAGTGGTAATGAACATGATAAAGATAATGATAAGAATGATGCTTCTGATAAAGAAGAGGTTGAAGAAGAACCTGAAAAGCATGTTAAAAATAAAAAGTACACTAAAGAAGATTTTATTGCTGAGAAACATGGTAATGAAAGAGAACCTTGGGTTCAAAAGCAAATGCCTTTTCCTGCTAAGAAATTAAAATCAAAGGAAGAAGAACACTATAATAAATTTTGTGATTGGATGAAACCTTTATTCTTGCAAATCCCTTTGACTGATGCTATTAAATTGCCTCCTTATTCAAAGTATATGAAAGATATTGTCACTAACAAAAGGAAAATTCCTAATGAGGAGATTTCCACTATGCTTGCTAATTACTCTTTTAATGGTAAGGTTCCAAAGAAGCTTGGCGACCCAGGTATACCAACTATTCCTTGTTCAATTAAAAATAATTATGTTAGAACTGCTCTATGTGATTTGGGAGCGGGTGTTAGTGTTATGCCTTTTTCTTTTATAAGAGACTTTACTTAGATAAGTTGATACCTACTGATATATCTCTGCAAATGGCTGATAAATCTACTGCTATTCCTGTTGGTATATGTGAGGATGTTCCTGTTCAAGTTACTAATAACTGCTTGATATTAACTGATTTTGTTGTGTTGGAAATGCCTAAAGATGATAATATGTCTATTATTCTTGGGAGACCTTTTCTTAACACCGCAGGGGCTGTTATTGATTGCAATAAAGGAAAGGTTACTTTCAATGTTGATGATAGGGAGCACACTGTCTATTTCCCCAAGAGGGTTGATAAAGTATGTGGAGTTAATACTATTTCAAATGTGAGAACTATCAAAGTGGGAACCATTGATTGTCCTATATATGAGCCTAAAGAAGAATATCAAACTCTTGTGATTGGATCCATATCAATACAATTCAAGGTAACATGATTGATTTGAGGTTTATTTCTTCTTATGCTATGTAAAATTTATTTGGTGGCAAGACTTGATCAACCTTGTTAACAAATACTTTTTATATGCATAGAGGAGGTAAACAACATCTCTTTCTTCCTCCACTTGTTCTACTTGCTGTAGCACTCTTGTTTTGTAAAGTTCCTTAGTTAGTTAGAGATTTCAAAAAATTTCCTGGCCAGTAATAATAAACTTAATACCCAGAAATGTGCATTTTTCAAAGTTTTCAAAAATTCACAAAAAATATACTGTTGGTCCTATTTTTCGATGAGGCACCTGGGAACACCTGGGGATGACCAGTGGGGCACCCCAGGGTGGCACCCCACAGGCCGGCGCGGCCTGCAAGGGGGGCGCGCCACCCTGGTGTGTGGGTCCCCCTTTGCCCCACTTCATCATCTCTTCCTCCTACTTTCTTCTCTCTCCCGAAAAAACTCGCACCAGGTTCTTCTCACTCGTGTTTTTGCTCAAGAGCTCCAGATTTCTCGATCTCTTTGCTCAGCCCAGATTTTTGTCTGAAATTTGGCACATTTGCTCTCCGGTATGTGACTCCTCCGATTATCCAAGTAGAATTCTATTTGGTGGAGTATATATTGAATATTTTGCTGCTGTAGGTAACATGTTTAGTGAGCTTGCATGCTTGTTCTAAATGGTAGAAACTAGTTTTGATGCATGTTTAGTACTCTAGCAAGTTCCTATGGTAGTTTCCCTCAATTATATGACACCAAATCAAATTTTATATTGTCTGTTGAAAAATTTCAGAAAATGGAAGGGAGTAGGCACCAACTCAACCAACAAGAATTGGAGGTGCAACAGGTTATGAGAGTTCACCGTGAAGAAGGAGTATACCCCACTTATTACCCGTGCGTGGATTTTATGAGGAGTGCAGGAATCTTGCAAGATGTTCAAAGTCTAATCTCTCGTGCAGGGTTGGATGACTTTGTTGTTGGTGAACCATGCCAATATGCAAAATTGACGATGTCTGTAGTGCAGGATTTTGCATTCAATTGGTCTCAATCCAACCCCATGGTTCGGTACAAAATTTATAATAAAGCTATCAATTTGCCTTTCAATGATTTCTGTGCAGCCATTAGAGTGCCGCGATGGGGATCGTGCGAGAAGATGAGGGGATCGCCGCAAGAGCTCTTGAATCTCTACAAGATGATTTGTCATGGAAGAAGCTTCTCAGAGGACGGTGGCAAAATTAGTAGCATTCAATTCCCAGCTATTCGTTACTTTGCTTATTTCATCACCAAGTGCGTTCTAGCTAGAAAGAATGGAAGTAAATTATCTATCCAGGATTTAGCCTTTCTAGCTGCTGCATTGCAAGGTAATAAGACTTATAACTTGGGTGCTTTGATATCCAACAGACTTGCTACTAACCGTGAGAAGGGAGGAATTTGTGGAGGTCTCATCGCCTCTCGTTTATTAGCTATGCATGGTGTAGAACCTCACCATCTTGATATCCAGCTTTCCGTAGAAAAACTTGATATAGTCTCCATGATTAAACATGAATTTGTTTCTGACTCGTCTAACCTGAGTAACCTGTTTTACAAGATAATATTTTATAAGAAAACTTGGAGAACAACTAAGAAAACTGAAAAGTTAGTATGATTTCCTGCACCTGTTCTGTTTAACTTTGATTCCAGGAAGAATTGGTCAGTCACAGAAGGTGAACTGAATGCATACTTGGAGGGAGATGGCCACCAGGCAAGAGGCGGAACGGAGGAGGCCGAGGAACACCTCGACTTGTCATCCGATGCAGCGAGCTCCTCGCATCAACATTACGGTTATACGGAGCGTCCACGTTATTCTTCTGCACAAGAACCTTATTATAATCACGCCATGTACGATTCGCCGGCGTGGAACCCTGACCCTCGCTGGGGTTGATCTTCACTTAGGAAAAAGCCTAAGCTTGGGGGGAGGTATACCGGCATCACTCATTTTTTGCATATTATGGTTGCTGGATACTTGTATATACTTGTTTAGCTTCTTTGAGTGGTTTTCTAATGAGAGGAAGATGATATTTGGGGAGGTGCTGCCTGAAAACAGATTCTGGACTGTTACTAGAAAAATTCGTGCGCACAGCCATAACGTTGTTTTGAGCTGCCAATTTTTGTGCATGTTCCCCAGGTTGTTATCTAACTTTCATTAGTTGAACACTTTTCGATCTGAGCTACGGAAGATTTTTGTAAAAATCGATTTCTGTACTGCTGTCAGGTTTTGGCAGATTTCTGTCATCCTGCTTTTATGTGTTTCTTCTAGTCTTCATTCTCTCGTTTTTGTTTTGTTTCTTTCCTAAAACACAAAAAGACCAAAAATATTTTTGTTGTTTCTCTTTACCATTTTTTATTTTGGTTTCTTGCTTTCATTTTGCTTTATTTGCTATCGTTAGTTTGCTATAAGAAAACCCAAAAAGATTTTGCATTGTTTGCTTGTTTCCTTTTGTTCTTGTTTCAAATTCGAAAACACAAAAAATATTTGCTGTTCTTCTTTGGTTTTGTAAAGTTCTTTATGAATTCAATGGTCTTCGGTGGCTGGAGCGTGGTTTTCATTCCATATCATTCAAGCTACACAAGTGAAAAGGCAATAATGACGATCTACGACAATCTGATTGTGGTGAGAGGCTGGTATGAACTCTATTTGTTTTCATTTTTGTACATATACTCATCCATGTGAGCATGCTTGGTTGGTTCATGTGAGGTATATGTCACTTAAGAAAGTCTAGTAGTTCATGATCTCTCATGTTAAGCTCCAATTTATTAATATGAGTAGCATGTCATGGATGTTTGCTTGCATTGTTTTATTCATAAATAGATATGATATTGTGGTATCCTCCTCTGAATAATTCGTTTGAATTAACTTGGCACATGCTCACGCATGCATATGACTGAACAAAAGTCAATTAAGCCTCAATGATTTACATTGCTTCAGAGTCCTTGTATCACTTTTATTCCTCTGTTAATTTATTTTGCCGCAAGCATGATTATGATAGTTACTGCTCTCTTGATTTGTCGCTCCCTAGTCTTTTGCTAGCCTTCACTTGTACTGAGCGGGAACGCTGCTCGTGCCTCCAAACACATGAAAACCAAGTTATTCCAGAGTGTCCACCATAAATACCTATGCATGGCATTTCAAACCATTCCAAGTAAATTCTCATGTGCTACCTTTAAAACCCTTCAAAATGC
The DNA here is from genome assembly GCF_019359855.2 of Lolium perenne. Lineage (NCBI taxonomy): Eukaryota > Viridiplantae > Streptophyta > Magnoliopsida > Poales > Poaceae > Lolium > Lolium perenne. The sequence goes on along the minus strand of NC_067250.2, from coordinate 92,210,303 downwards.
TTCTCAATTTGTGTTAATGTTTTATAGCTCATGAGGAAGTATGTGGTGTTTATCTTTCGATCTTGTCATTTACTCCGGATGGACTTTCACCAATGGACTAGTGGCACATCCACTTATCCAATAAATTTGCAAAAAGAGCTGGCAACGGGGTTCCCAGCCCAAATTAATTAACCTTCATAAATTTATAAATAGACACTCCTCCTGTAAGATAACGTTGCATAGAAAACAAAAAATTTCCTACCGCGAACACGCAATCCAAGCCAAGATGCAATCTAGAAGACGGTAGCAACGAGGGGGTATCGAGTCTCACCCTTGAAGAGATTCCAAAGCCTACAAGATGAGGCTCTTGTTGCTGCGGTAGACGATCACTTGCCGCTTGCAAAAGCGCGTAGAAGATCTTGATCACGATCGGTTCCGGCGCCACGAACGGGCAGCACCTCCGTACTCGGTCACACGTTCGGTTGTTGATGAAGACGACGTCCACCTCCCCGTTCCAGCGGGCAGCGGAAGTAGTAGCTCCTCTTGAATCCGACAGCACGACGGCGTGGTGTCGGTGGCGGTGTAGAAGTCCGGCGGAGCTTCGCTAAGCTACGCGGGAAATATGAAGTGGAGGAGCAAAGCTAGGGTTTGGGAGGGGGTGGCCGGCCACTCAAGGGGGGCGGCCAAGCTATGGTCTTGGGGTGGCCGGCCCCCTCCCTTGGCCCCTCATTATATAGGTGGATCCCAAGTGTTGGTGTCCAAGTCTTCGAATAAGACCCGAAACCAAAACCTTCCATAGGAGGGGGCAAACCTAGCCCAACTAGGACTCCCACCCAAAGGTGGGATTCCCACCTCCCATGTGGGGGGTGGCCGGCCCCCTATGGTGGAGTCCACTTGGGACTCCACCCCCACTAGGGCTGGCCGGCCATGGAGGTGGAGTCCCTTGTGGACTCCACCTTCCTTGGTGGTTTCTTCCGGATTTTTCTAGAACCTTCTAGAACCTTCCATAGAACCTTCCGTGACATTTTATTCACATAAAATGACATCCTATATATGAATCTTATTCTCCGGACCATTCCGGAACTCCTCGTGATGTCCGGGATCTCATCCGGGACTCCGAACAAATATTCGAACTCCATTCCATAATTCAAGTGCTACCATTTCAACATCCAACTTTAAGTGTGTCACCCTACGGTTCGAGAACTATGCGGACATGGTTGAGTACTCACTCCGACCAATAACCAATAGCGGGATCTGGAGATCCATAATGGCTCCCACATATTCAACGATGACTTTAGTGATCGAATGAACCATTTACATAAATTACCAATTCCCTTTGTCTCACGATATTTTACTTGTCCGAGGTTTGATCTTCGGTATCACTCTATACCTTGTTCAACCTCGTCTCCTGACAAGTACTCTTTACTCGTACCGTGGTATGTGGTCTCTTATGAACTCTTTCATATGCTTGCAAGACATTAGACGACATTCCACCGAGAGGGCCCAGAGTATATCTATCCGTCATCGGGATGGACAAATCCCACTGTTGATCCATATGCCTCAACTCATACTTTCCGGATACTTAATCCCACCTTTATAGCCACCCATTTACGCAGTGGTGTTTGGTGTAATCAAAGTACCTTTCCGGTATAATTGATTTACATGATCTCATGGTCATAAGGACTAGGTAACTATGTATCGAAAGCTTATAGCAAATAACTTAATGACGAGATCTTATGCTACACTTAATTGGGTGTGTCCATTACATCATTCACACAATGACATAACCTTGTTATTAATAACATCCAATGTTCATGATTATGAAACTAATCATCCATTAATCAACAAGCTAGTTTAAGAGGCATACTAGGGACTTCTTGTTTGTCTACATATCACACATGTACTAATGTTTCGGTTAATACAATTCTAGCATGATATATAAACATTTATCGTAAACATAAAGATATAAATAATAACCACTTTATTATTGCCTCTAGGGCATATCTCCTTCAGTCTCCCACTTGCACTAGAGTCAATAATCTAGTTTACATTTGTAAAGATATAACACCTTGGCCTTCCGGTGTTTTATCATGTATTGCTCACGGGAGAGGTTTTTAGTCAACGGATCTGACACGCTCAGAAACGTATGTATTTTGTAATTCATTTGCGTCTCAACGCATCACTCATTTCCAAATGAGTCGGCATTAAATATGTTTGGTCTTCTGGTGGAACCTTAATTCCGCGGTCTGAAATATGTCACTAATATTGTCATACACAATATAGCTTCAAAGTTCTGATTCCGTCGGAACTACACCATGTTCTCAAAGAACCTCTTGACTTAACATCCTTTGTCATTGTCAAAACAATGACATACTCTGCCTTCTTTTGTAGAATCCGTCACAATATTTAGAACTCTTCTAAATCTAGCATAGACAACTTCTAGCTCATTATGCTACCTTTTAAACAACACTTAGTCTAATTTGAGATTGAAATTATATTTTGTATGTGACAAAACCAATATCGGTGTAACACCTTACAGCGATTTGTTTGTCATTTCGTCATACAAATATATATATATATATCCTTAGTTCTTCTAAAGTACTCAAGGATATTCTTACTGTCGTCCTATGATCATCTTATGAATCATTCCGGTATATGCTCATAACATTTTAGAGCACAAGATGTCTGATTTTGTACATTTTATTTGTGATCTAAAATCACTCATGTATTTTTACTCATCGAGTGTCAGATACACTCAAGTCTTGTTAAACCTTCACATGACAAGAACATTTTCTTAATATTTCTATATTGAACTATTTCAATATCCATTCTATGTACTTTGACTTAAACTTATTATGTGTTTCAATCTATCTTCATAGATCTTGACACTAAATATGTTTTAGTCCATATCCTTTCATTGAAGTTAATTTTCAATGAAACCTTTTAATCAAGTATGTAATTACATTATTTATAACCAACTATATGTCTTCTACATAAGTATTATAAATATGTCTCAAATAGCTTCCCACTTAATTTCTTGCAAATGCAAGCCTCTTCATCGTCTCTGATGAAATCAAAAACTCTTTGACTATTTCATCCAGTGAAGATTCAAACTCCGCGATACTTACTTCATCCAATTGAAGTTCGTATACCTATCTAGTATTTCACGGACCAGCAAAACTCTTGGTTTGTATCTAATATACACCTTTAATATACACTTCTGTTAAGTAGTGTATTTTGCCATCCTACTAACATATCTCATAAAAGAAATATGTAGTGATTACTAGAATAATCCACATAGACTATAAGCATTGCTACGGAAGATCTAATCTTATCGTAGTCAACTCTTTGAACTTTGTCGTAAACAACTTTTCAATAAGTTGAGCTTCTTCAAGGATATTTCATCCAAGTCCATCAATTTCATAGATCCATTTACTTTCAAAAAGTATTCATCTATCTTGGATTTTATGGCGTATAGCCATTTTAACGAAGTCAGGGCCCATCATAACTTCTTTGTTTGTAGTTGGTTTATCATTGTTCAAAATCAATCCTTTGTCCACAAATCATTTATTTGATCACAAAGTAAACCATACCTACAAGGTTCAATATGTACTTCGATCTCCATGGCTAAAACACTTTGTAGTCATGAGAGCCATGATCGTCGTGGCCGCTTCCGAAACCAATTCCGATGCTGCGCTACTCTGATCATTATGCTTAGGTTCATAAACCTTATCAAATTATATTGTCCTCCCACTCAAATACTTCACTCGAAACAATTTCTCGGAAATAAGAAACATTGACAAACACTTTTGTCTTTGTCTCGTGGAAAGAATTCCCAATTAAATCTCTGGGATAACCAACAAAGACATTCATCCGATTTTGGTTGACTATTAGGGTTTATACCCATGCCATAACTTGTATGGTGTCATTTCAACGGTTCATGATGATGCTCTATTCAGTGTAAAAGCGGTAGTCACTAAAGCATAATCCACAAAAATATAATGGCATCAATATTTTATCTCATCATTGATCCAACAAAATTTGGATATATCTCTTGGATACTTCATCATTACTATGATACTCCAAGAAACGTAAGTTGTAGAACAATTTCATAACTCTCTTAGATGTTCGCTAAAACTCATAATTCAAATATTTCCACTATGATCCAATCATAGATATTTGATTTCTATTACGATGATTTCCACTTCATACTGAAATTTATTTGAATCCATTCAAATGTTTCAAACTTCTTCCTTATTGAATATATCCACATATATATACTCAATTCATTGTTGAAAGTTTTCATGAAGTAGAAGAATCTCCCGCACACAACTATGCCCAGTGAACCACATACATCATCATGTATTTTTCCACTAAGTTAGTTGTCCGTTCTACTTTTGGCCTATGAACGGTATTTTAATCATTCTCTTTAGAAAAGATTTGCAAGCGCCAAATGATTCAAAAATCAAATGACTCCAAAAATCCATTTGCATGGAGTTCCTTCATGCGTTCCTTTCTAACATGACCTAAATGGCGGTTCCACAAATAAGTGGAATTCAAATCATTTGCCTTATGGCATTTTAGCGTCAGTGTTATGTATGTGTGTTTCACCATTAAGATTTATAATAATTTATCCATCGTATATGGAGTAATGTCATAATTTGAACAACTCATTGTTTTCATTTGACCAGAGCAAAATAACAATTATTAAGTTCTTTATTATAAATTCTAAGGGCTAGATAGAATGCTAACGACGAACATAATAACACTTTATTTTGTTCCAGGCGAACATTCTTATCATATTCCTTGTCAGTCACTTAGGCCATTGTATTCTTGTATTGCGTTGTTTTGTATGACACTTCATACCAACCAATATAGTACTAATACCCAAGAATTTCATAGTGTGACTTAACTAGAAATACAACCATAACATGTATATCATTTATATACACCTGAGCTAGACTTTCTAGTCTTTTCTTTTTCTTTTTGCCAAAATATCTTTTGCAGTTTCTCTTTTAGCTTTCCTCATTATTCAGAGAAACATATCAACTTCAATAACTTCTCGGTTTGTTGGTCAAATACCAATAACCTTGAGGTTCTTACTTTGAAGTTGATCATCATATGACAAGTGTTCCAGATTTCACTATTAGTAACTTTGTAATATGATGAACAATTTCACTCATAATTTTATCCATCATATCATGACGACTTTCCGAGACCATGTCTGTACATGCTAGGCTCGTAAAGTTTTAACCTTGGTATTTGCATGTGCAAATCTAGCTTGCACCCGTTGTATGCACTCGTAGAATCTATCACACCCGATCATCACGTGATGCTTCGAAACGACGAGTCTTAATAACGGTGCATATTAAGGATGGTCACTTCATGGATATACGAATAATGTTAGTGCCCCAATAGTTGGAGGATTGTGACGCCTGACGTCTTCAACCTTCATACATTCCCATAAAACTTATGAGTTTATGTAGTCTCACCAAATTATATTCTATTATCTTGTAATAAGGTCTTAGATATCACATATATCTCATACCTTGATTATTTCTGAAAACTAAATTTTCAGCTCCTTACTTTTCAAACAAATTTGAACTTCAAGTTTGACGGAGACAAGATAACTTTAGGTACTAATTGAAAACATAGCTCTTTGAATCAACAATGTGAGGTTTACTAAAAGTTTGCAATAGGACTTAATCAATTCTTGATTCTTTAACAATACGGTACCAATCCGTAAAGTTTCTTGTCAGATTTTAACAGTATTTCTATCTCAATAACAAGACTAGCGCATGGTAGAAAACGGATGCCAATACTACAAAATTAATTCAAAATACTACTCAGACTATGTTTATGATAATTAGTTCATGTTTTAATCTAATTACTAATGAACTCCCACTTAATACAACATCCCTCATAGTTGTTAAGTGGTACACGATCCAAATCCACTACACCAAAACCGATCATCACGTGAGATGATGTAGCTTCAATGGTGAACATCAACATGTTGATCATATCATCCATATGACTCGTGTTCAACCTTTCGGTTTCCGTTGTCCCGAGGCCATGTCTGTACATGCTAGGCTCGTCAAGCAAACCCAAGTATTCCGCGTGTGCAACATGGCTTACACCCGTTGTATGTGAACGTTGAGTATCACATCCGATCATCACGAGATGCTTCGAAACGACGAACTGTACAACGGTGCATACGAGGGGAGAACACTTTATTATCTTGATATTAATGTGAGGGATCATCTTATAATGCTACCGTCGCGATCTAAGCAAAATAAGATGCATAAAGGATTAACATCACATGCAGTTCATATGTGATATGATATGGCTCTTTTGTCTTTGCGCCTTTGATCTTCATCTCCAAAGCACGGACATGATCTCCATCATCAACGGGCATGATCTCCATCATTGTCGGCGTAGCGTCAAGGTTCATGGCGCCGTCTTCATGGTTGTTCACCTCATGTAGCAACTATTACAACTACTTTGAAATACTACTCAACATGAAAATTAAAGACAACCATAAGGCTCCTGCCGGTTGCCACAATACAATAATGATCATCTCATACATATTCATCATCATATCATGGCCATATCACATCACCAAACCCTGCAAAAACAAGTTAGACGTCTCTAATTTGGTTTGCATATTTTACGTGGTTTAGGGTTTTCGTGTAAGATCTAATCTACCTACGAACATGAACCACAACGGTGATACTAGTGTTGTCAATAGAAGAGTAAGTTGAATCTTCACTATAGTAGGAGAGACAGACACCCGCAAAGCCTCTTATGCAATACAAGTTGCATGTCGAACGAGGAACAAGTCTCATGAACGCGGTCATGTAAAGTTAGTCTGAGCCGCTTCATCCCACTATGCCACAAAGATGCAAAGTACTCAAACTAAAGATAACAAGAGCATCAACGCCCACAAACCATTGTGTTCTACTCGTGCAACCATCTATGCATAGACACGGCTCTGATACCACTGTACGATAACGTTGCATAGAAAACAAAAATTTTCCTACCGCGAACACGCAATCCAAGCCAAGATGCAATCTAGAAGACGGTAGCAACGAGGGGGTATCGAGTCTCACCCTTGAAGAGATTCCAAAGCCTACAAGATGAGGCTCTTGTTGCTGCGGTAGACGATCACTTGCCGCTTGCAAAAGCGCGTAGAAGATCTTGATCACGATCGGTTCCGGCGCCACGAACGGGCAGCACCTCCGTACTCGGTCACACGTTCGGTTGTTGATGAAGACGACGTCCACCTCCCCGTTCCAGCGGGCAGCGGAAGTAGTAGCTCCTCTTGAATCCGACAGCACGACGGCGTGGTGTCGGTGGCGGTGTAGAAGTCCGGCGGAGCTTCGCTAAGCTACGCGGGAAATATGAAGTGGAGGAGCAAAGCTAGGGTTTGGGAGGGGGTGGCCGGCCACTCAAGGGGGGCGGCCAAGCTATGGTCTTGGGGTGGCCGGCCCCCTCCCTTGGCCCCTCATTATATAGGTGGATCCCAAGTGTTGGTGTCCAAGTCTTCGAATAAGACCCGAAACCAAAACCTTCCATAGGAGGGGGCAAACCTAGCCCAACTAGGACTCCCACCCAAAGGTGGGATTCCCACCTCCCATGTGGGGGGTGGCCGGCCCCCTATGGTGGAGTCCACTTGGGACTCCACCCCCACTAGGGCTGGCCGGCCATGGAGGTGGAGTCCCTTGTGGACTCCACCTTCCTTGGTGGTTTCTTCCGGATTTTTCTAGAACCTTCTAGAACCTTCCATAGAACCTTCCGCGACATTTTATTCACATAAAATGACATCCTATATATGAATCTTATTCTCCGGAACTCCTCGTGATGTCCGGGATCTCATCCGGGACTCCGAACAAATATTCGAACTCCATTCCATAATTCAAGTGCTACCATTTCAACATCCAACTTTAAGTGTGTCACCCTACGGTTCGAGAACTATGCGGACATGGTTGAGTACTCACTCCGACCAATAACCAATAGCGGGATCTGGAGATCCATAATGGCTCCCACATATTCAACGATGACTTTAGTGATCGAATGAACCATTTACATAAATTACCAATTCCCTTTGTCTCACGATATTTTACTTGTCCGAGGTTTGATCTTCGGTATCACTCTATACCTTGTTCAACCTCGTCTCCTGACAAGTACTCTTTACTCGTACCGTGGTATGTGGTCTCTTATGAACTCTTTCATATGCTTGCAAGACATTAGACGACATTCCACCGAGAGGGCCCAGAGTATATCTATCCGTCATCGGGATGGACAAATCCCACTGTTGATCCATATGCCTCAACTCATACTTTCCGGATACTTAATCCCACCTTTATAGCCACCCATTTACGCAGTGGTGTTTGGTGTAATCAAAGTACCTTTCCGGTATAATTGATTTACATGATCTCATGGTCATAAGGACTAGGTAACTATGTATCGAAAGCTTATAGCAAATAACTTAATGACGAGATCTTATGCTACGCTTAATTGGGTGTGTCCATTACATCATTCACACAATGACATAACCTTGTTATTAATAACATCCAATGTTCATGATTATGAAACTAATCATCCATTAATCAACAAGCTAGTTTAAGAGGCATACTAGGGACTTCTTGTTTGTCTACATATCACACATGTACTAATGTTTCGGTTAATACAATTCTAGCATGATATATAAACATTTATCGTAAACATAAAGATATAAATAATAACCACTTTATTATTGCCTCTAGGGCATATCTCCTTCACCTCCATGGTATGTGATTGTTGGTTGGCACCCGAGGATTCGGTTAGCCATGGCTTGAGAAAGCAAGGGTGGGGAGGAGTGTCATCTAAATAAAACTAAAATAAAAAGGCACTCCTTCATGGTATGAGATTGTTGGCAAGCACCCGAGGATTCGGTTAGCCATGGTTTGTGAAAGCAAGGTTGGAAGGAGTGCCACCCAAAAATAAAACTTCATGGGAGCCGCTCTTGAAAGTCCGGTTGACGAGGTAGTTAGTGTACCCATTACCATTCGTTGACAACAACAAACACCTCTCAAAACAATTTTACTCCTGTTTAAAAAATGAAAAGCTCTAGCGCATGTTAATCCCTGCTTCCCTCTGCGAAGGGTCAATCTTTTACTTTTACATTGAGTCTCCATCCTTTCTTTGAGTACTTTCTTGAGAGCACAACTGTCATTCTTAGTGTAATATGCTTGTCTCAAAATATGATTGATTGTGGTATAACTTTGATGCTTTTATCTTTGACAATCACTATTTCTAGTCTTTCTATGAACTTCAGAGGTGCCTGAGCATTTATGTTTTGCTGATCAAATATGGGCAAGCGAGATACCACTCTATCATACTCTTTTATGAACATTGCAATCCTGCTTATATACATGATTCATGATGCTTATTATTAATTGTTGGTACCTTTCCATGATTGACATAGCTATTAGATGATCTTATTTGCATGTATCTTATTATGAACTGCCTAAGTATTAGCCATAGCATGAGAATATTTACATCATATGAACAAATGTGTTCGTGAAAGTTCTTTTATCGCTCGCTTGTTAATCGAATTGCTTGAGGACAAGCAATAAGCTAAGCTTGGGGGGAGTTGATACGTCCAAAACGTATCTACTTTCCCGAACACTTTTGCTATTGTTTTGCCTCTAATTTGTGTATTTTGGATGCAACTAACACGGACTAACGCTGTTTTCAGCAGAACTATTCTGGTGTCTCGTTTTTGTGCAGAAATCCAACTTTCAGGAAAATCCTCGGAATTTATACAGAAGGCCCTATTTTCCCAGAATACTTACGGAGCCAGAAGGGCAAGTCAGGTGGAGGCCCGAGGTCCCCACACCCTAGGGCGGCGCGGCCCAGGAGGGGGGCGCGCGGCCCTAGCGTGTGGCCCCCTCGGCCGGCCTCCGACGCCCTCCTTCGGACTACTTATCGCTTTCGACCTAAAAACGCACGGGGAGAGGTCGAAGTCGCTAGAAACCCTCCAGACCGCCGCCACATCGCGAAACTCCGTCTCGGGAGCCAGAAGTCTCCGTTGTGGCACTCCGCCGGGACGGGGAATTGGAGGAGATCATCGTCACCATCACCACCGACGCCTCTCCATCGACCAGCCATGTTTCCCCCATCCATGTGTGAGTAATTCCCCCGCTGTAGGCTGAAGGGGATGGTAGGGATTGGATGAGATTGGTCATGTAATAGTCATAAGATTGTTAGGGCATGGTGCCTAGTATCCGTAGATGTTACTTTTATGATATTGTTGCAACTTGTTATGCTTAATGCTTGTCACTAGGGCCCGAGTGCCATGATCTCAGATCTGAACATGTTATTGATTCATGAAGATATTCGTTGTTTATGATCTTACCTGCAAGTTGAATACACATGTCGCTGTCCGGAACCAATGGCCCCGAAGTGACAGAAATCGGGACAACCGGAGGGAATGGTAGTGATGTGAGGATCACATGTGTTCACGGAGTGTTAATGCTTTGCTCCGGTACTCTATTAAAAGGAGTACCTTAATATCCAATAATTTCCCTAGAGGCCCGGCTGCCACCGGCTGGTAGGACAAAAGATGTTGTGCAAGTTTCTCATTGCGAGCACGTACGACTATATATGGAACACATGCCTATTGATTGATTAGTACTTGGATACCGTTTTATTATTATCTGCAAATGCCCCTGCTTTGATTGTTACATGAGTTTCTCTCATCCATGCAACGCCCGTTCATCCGTCCCTGTGCCTACCGTATTTTAATCCTGCTGTTTACTATAATCACTACTGCTGTCTTTGTTACTCTGCTGCTGATATTTCACTACTACTACTGCTATAAAACTGTTACTACTGATAAACTCTTGCGAGCAAGTCTGTTTCCAGGTGCAGCTGAATTGACAACTCCGTTGTTAAGGCTTTCAAGTATTCTTTGTCTCCCCTCGTGTCGAATCAATAAATTGGGTTTTACTACCCGCGAAGACTGTTGCGATCCCCTATACTTGTGGGTCATCAGGCCTACAGCAGCGAGACCCATATTTACAGGGGGAGACAGCCACTGCCTCCACATATGTACCCAGCCAGAAACACTTAGGCCCGCATGTCAGGTACTGACACGACCTTCCTGTGTGGGGCCGCCCGTTCCAACAGCCTGCCAGCCACCGAAGTGGAACAATCTTGTCAGTAGGACCAACCTTTGGTCCACTTGTCAGTTTCCATGCCAAATTTTTGTGTGCATATGTGATCACAAGTGTCTGCCACCCGTCAAATTTGGATGCGTGTCCCCGCATGTCACAGCTTGGTGGGCCTACATAATATGTCGGGCCTACGTGGTTCCCATGTGGCATTCCCGTCGGGCCCACATGGAGATGTGTCAATTCTGTACGCATGGTCCCGTATGTCAGATCTTGGTGGGCCTACATAATCTGTCGGCCCTACGTGGGTCCCATGTGGCATTCTCGTCGGGCACACATGGAGACGTGGGACCTACTCGATTCACTAGATGTTCCACATGTCAGATACGCGTCGAGGTGTCTTTGGGCCAGATTGACTGACTAAAGGCCCAAGACTAATTTATTCGGGTTGAAACAAGACACACGAAGGAAATTACTCGGCCTATGGTGGCCCGTCTAGCATGCGACTGTCATTTATTCGTGAAATTTTTCTGGGTTTATGATGTCCAGTCTAGCATGCACACAACGATGGTCCTCTAGTTGGCCCTCCTCAGCAGGCTGGGAGCAAGAGGCACTACGCGGTAAGTATCGTGAGCCCAAAGAGAAAATTACCTTGCTGGTTTACTGCTTGGCCCATGTGGACGTGTGACCTACAATGTAGATCCATAATGGCTCCCACACATTCAACGATAACTTAGTGATCGATTGAACCATTTACATACGATACCGATTCCTTTTGTCACGCGATACTTTACTTGTCCGAGGTTTGATCATCGGTATCTCCATACCTTGTTCAACCTCGTTACCGACAAGTACTCTTTACTCGTACCGTGGCATGTCATCTCTTGTGACCTAGTCACATGCTTGCAAGGTAATCAGACGACATTCCACCGAGAGGGCCCAGAGTATATCTATTCGTCATCGGGATGGACAAATCCCACTCTTGATACATATGCCTCAACTCACACTTTTTGAATACTTAGTCCCATCTTTATAACCACCCATTTACGCAGTGGCGTTTGATGTAATCAAAGTACCCTTCCGGTATAAGTGATTTACATGATCTCATGGTCGAAGGACTAACTAACTATGTATCAGAAGCTTATAGCAAGTTGAACTTTAATGACTTGATCTTATGCTACGCTTATATGGGTGTGTGTCCATTATATCATTCATCCAATGACATAACCTTGTTATTAATAACATCCAATGTTCATGATCATGAAACCATGATCATCTATTAATCAACAAGCTAGTTATATAAGGCTTACTAGGGACTCCTTGTTGTTTACATAACACATGTATCAATGTTTCGGTTAATACAATTATAGCATGGTATGCAAACATTTATCATAAACACAAAGATATATTATAATAACCACTTTATTATTGCCTCTTGGGCATATCTCCAACATTTCTGTGTGCCCGGCACAACAGTCCAAGGCATACAACATTGGGACTCATATTTGTAAGGGGAGACAAGCACTGTCCGCACACATGTACCTGACATGTAGCACTCGGGCCCGCATGTCAGGTACCGACACGACCCTCCTGCATGGGCCTGCCCGTCTCGACAGCCTCCAGGCATGCAAAGTGGACCAGACCTGTCAGTACGACCAACATGGACTCCACATGCCAGTTCCCATGCCAATTGTTTTTGCGCACATGCGATCACAAGTATCTGCCTGCCGTCAATTCTAGACGCGTGGCCCCGTAGGTTAGAGCTTGGTGGGCCTACATAATATGTCGGGCCTATGTGGGTCCCTGGTGGGCTCGTATGTCAGAGATTGGTGGGACCGCATGTCAGAGCTTGCTGGGTCTACATACTTTGTCGGTCCTACATGGGTCCCAGGTGCCATTCCCATCGTGCCCACATGGAGATGTGTCAATTCTCGACGCGCGGCCCAACATGCCAGAGCTTGATAGGCCTACATAATATGTCGGGCCTACGTGGGTCTCTGGTGCATTCCCGCTAGGACCACAGGTACAAAATAAGCATGTTTGATGACAACGAAGGCTTATTTCGTAAAACTATTTTGGGCTGGGTTGCTGACAGCCTATTTGTATTGGGTGGGGGGCTACCTCTCGATCTTTTGGGACATATTTAGGTGTGGATAAATATGTCCAATTTCCCGAATACTTTGTTGACTCTGGGGAACGTCACTCAGTCTAGAACACGGTTCTACTAGACGCAGTTAGCAGGCTTTGTCTTTTTTCTCAGTAGCAGGTCTTGGCCGAACGAGTTGTTACCCGTGCGCCCTAGCTCATGAAAGCGGCGGGAGATAGCTTGAAAAAATAGCTTCGGCGGGAGATCAAACCGGAGACCTTTTAAACATAGTGTTCGCGCCTTACAAACATTATTCGGCGGGAGGGGAGTTCGCCAAATTGTTTAGTTCACGGTTCACCACATTGTTTAGTTCACGCCGGGAGGGACCATGCGGCGAATATCCAGGGACAGGCCGACGTATCACTTTGACGCTCTCTGGCACGAGAGAGCGGATCTATCGCCGTCGCCCACCATGGCATGCACCTCTTCACTGTCGCCAGACTGCCCCCGACAAATCTCTGTTTTCGCTCTCCGGCAGCCACAGTAAGTCTCTAGCATATAGTCCCTCGATCCATTCTTTATGAAGTAGTATATTAATGTACTTACTCTATGCCAAAATATCTATTAGATTTTTGAAGTCAAACTAGGTAAACTTTGACCAAATTTATGTCAAAAACTATCAACATTTAGAGTCTCAAATTAACACCATCGTATCCATCATAAAATATATTTTAATATGGTGTAGATTATGTATGTAAATAAATATATACTAATTTTATCAATAAATTTCTGACATGTGAAGCGTTCTACTTGTATGAACATTAATTATTGACCAAATGGATAGAAGATGGGTGATGAATGGTATACTATTTACACCCGAACACGTGAATGATGTGAATAGTTTTATGGATTTCATCAGTGCTAGATAGTCCTACTAAACTTATATACTGCCCCTGTAACTTGTGATGTAATCAGTATCACATACCTTAGCGTCTTGTGTCAAATTTCCCCTCGAGGAGCCCCGTGAAGGTGAAATCACCCTGCAACTTTTGTGTACAATGGTTTTCAAAATATTAGTTTTATTTTTTCAAGTCATAGCTTTTGAACTTTTCTATTTCTCTCTCTGCTGTGTTACCTGTAAAGGCATGTGCTCATCACTATATCAAGTGCACATTCCAGCTTTGCTATTCTGGAAGGCACCATTATGAACCTGCAAAATAATAGAATTCCTTTTCAATACAGTACAACATATTGTGAGTCAAATAGGCATCATTATTCATAATAGCTAGTAAAACAACCATGTCTATTTCTGTCTGTAGGGACGTATTCTTCTTCTGATCTCTCTTTCGTTATTCTGTAAAAAAATATTTTCATGTTGCAAATTGAACATTGTAAAAAAGGGGCTGGGTGAATCTTGCAATGGGCGAGTACGTCATCTTCCTCGAAGCAGAGTACTACATGGCTGCGGTTCAAGTCAGGCTGGAGAAGCTTTGTTCAGGAGTTTGGTCTGAATGTTGGGGTCATTGTGCTTATCCTCTTCCACATGGAATGGAGTGGCTACATGAAGGTAGCCTCCCATTGCTGTTTGCTGGTTATTTTGGGAAAGTCCCACGTTACTTCCATCTATGTATGGTCGTGTTCTAGGTGGTCTAAGAAATAGGATGCGACTAGAGAGCCTCCGGAGGCTGGTTTGTCCAATCTAGCCCTCACCCTAAAAATAGAAAGTGTAGCAAACGGGGGACATCACATGCACATTTAAATCCCCTCAAAATAAAAACATGCACGTTTAATTACATGCAACTTCTTTTTAGAAAAGTCATAACTATTAAATCCCCAAACTGGAAGACTTGGGCACCCCCAAAGTGCCGTTTCTTCACCTGGCTCGCCGTCCAAAATCGCCTCTGGACCGTGGATCGCCTTGCAAAACGCGGATGGCCGCATCAACCTACCCGCCAGCTGTGCAGATGCACTCTCGAGACGACGCGTCATATCCTCTTCGAATGTCGTTTCTCCAAGAGGATCTGGACGGCCGCGGCCTCCTGGCTCTCCTGTCCGGATCTTATCAACAGCCTGGGGGTTGGTAGGAATAAGGTGCTTGACTATTGGCAAGCCATCACCAAGGCCACCACCTCTTCCCCCAGAGGTTTGCGAACTGCCATCACGCTTATCACCTGGGAGATTTGGAAGGAAAGGAATGAGCGGGTTTTCAACAACAGATCCTCTTTACCTTCAGTCGTCATGCATAAGATTAGGGAGGAAGGGAAGGACTGGATCCTCGCCGGCGCTAAGAACTTGGCGGAGCTTGTAGGATGATTTCCTTTTCCCTTTCCGGGTGGGGTTTCTTTCCCACCTCTTTTTTTTTTTTGTTTTTTGGCGCTGGCCATCATGTTGTTTGCTTCTCCTATATCAATATAAGGCAAAAGCTTTTTTACCCGTTTCAAAAAAAAAAAAAATTAAACCGTATGTCGGAATGATGATCCGTTTTCACCGTTGTGTCTCTCGCGGTAATATCTTCGAAACTAGATCCCATTTGTATATGTTTCAATAACTTTTTTTTTGAGAAGCAACTTAGTGTTGTGAAAAAACATGAGTTGCTTACATTATTTTCATATAGTTTGTAGCCAACTTAGCTTTCTAGATAGGCACTTAGAAATAACAACCATCAACTTCATAGTACTAGAACCATAACTTTGGACTACTAGTCGCCTACCATAATTTCTAATTTCTAGTATCATTGGTACCTTGGCTTCCTAGGTAGACAACTTAGTAGCAACTAAGATACAACTTTATAATAAATAGTGCGCAACTTTGCACATGTGTGTGAAGAAACAATTTAATGTCGGCAAATGCAACATATCATCGCTAACATGCAACTTTGCTTGATCCAGCTTCAACCTTGTTTGTAAATGGATGCAACTTAATAAAAAAAACTTGATGCATGTGGTTTCTTAAATTTCAGCCATATCCTAACTAAGTTGCATTAGGTTCGGGCTATAATTGTTGTCACTTCTTGAAAAAAGTTGTTACACTCTCGTGCAAATATATGCAGCTTTACATATATAAGGTACACAACTTAGCACTAGGAGTATACAACTTAGCACTAAGGGTATGCAACTTGGTAATAATAGGCATGCAACTTAGGACGCGGTCTTTAGCAACAATTAAGTGTATACAAACATTACTTAGCCAATGTGTGAGAGGATAATCTATTGTGTGAAAAATACAACTTAGCTCATATGTGGAACAAATAATACCGTCGGTAAAAATACAACTAATTAGCACATGTGTGAAGAAACAATTTGGTTATCTTTCGTGGAGTTCGTTGTCTGAGATGTACAACTCCATCTCGACTAATATGGATGTGGTCAGTGCCGCGAGCCAGTACACGAAGTGCAATGTGAGCTGTAAGAAGCCAAAAGGATGTCGCTTTGATATCCACGGTGCCCAACCCTCCGCAGAACCAGGCCGAACGGTGGCAGGTTGACGGTGGTAGGTTGACGCTGTAGAACAGTATTGAGGGCGAACAATGGCAGGGCGAAACAGAGTTAGATTTAGTGTAGGCTATAGTTCCCGACGGTTAAAATAAGTTGTTGTCACTTTCATGTAGAGGTACACAACTTCACGGATGAAGTATGAAACTTAGCACTATGGGTATACAACTTAGCGATAATGTTTATGCAACTTAGCACACGTGAAGTAACAATTTACTATCTACAAGCATGACTTACCAAAATACAACTTAGCTCATCTGTGGAACCAATAATACCTCCGGCAAAAATATAACTTAGCACATGTGTGAAGAAATAATTTGTTATCTTTGTGGCAGTCAGCCGCCGCGAGGTACAACTCCATCTCGATGAACACGGATGTCGTCGATGCCGCGAGCCACTACACAAGGCGCAACATCAGCTGTAAGAAGCCAAAAGGGATGTCGCTTTGATATCCACGGTGCCCAACTCTCCGCGGAGCCTGGCCGAACCGTGGCAGGTCAGGGCTCTAAAACTATGGAGGGCGAAGGATGGCGGGGTGAAACTAAGTTGAATTTGGTGTAGGCTATACCTATATTTTATGGAGGTTCTTAAATAAGTTGTTGTTTCTCTCATGTAGAAGTACTCAACTTCAGTGTATGCAACTTCGAAATAGTGTGTATGCAACTTAGCACTAGTGTGTATGCCTCCTCTACATGCTGGAGTAGGAAGGAAGTACGAATTGCTTTTTTAACGGAACAAATCACGTGTACTTGAAGGGTTGGAGCATATGGGATTCCTAGGGAATCACCTCTGTAGAAGATGTAGTCAAATCATGTCGCAGATCCTCAATCTCCGAGCACCCCGCCGTCACACCGCTAGATCTTGGCCGCTAAAACACCCACACCGGCGCGCGCCTCTTGGTCTCCGCCGTAGAGCTTTCTGCGATACCCCCGATCGACTAGCTCCCAACAACTTAGTTAGAACATTTTTTTGTAAAACAACTTCGTTGGATGATGAGAACAATTTAGTTACATGGTGAAAATAACTTAAGCATATTGATAGAAGCAACTTAATTATAATCATCATGAAACTTAGGACATTGCTTGTACAAAAACTTGGTTAGGTGATAAAAACAACTTATTTAGATGGTAGAAACAACTTAGGCATGTTGATATAAGCAACTTAATTAAATCATAATGAAAATTCGGGACATTGTGTGGCTTTTAAAACAACTTGGTTAGGTGGTAAAAGACAACTTAGTTAGATTGATAATACAACTTAGTTATTATGAAAGATCAACTTTAATCAAAATCATAAATCAACTGATCAACATAAGAGGTTGAAAAATAGCTGAAAGTCTAAGGTAAAGCATGATTACACAAAAAAAACAACTTGCCTAGATTGAAAAGACAACTTAGTTATGATCACAGAGCAACTTAATAAAAATCAGAAACCAACTAATAAGCGAAAGAGGTTGACAAAAAATAGCAGAAAAAACCAACTTGGTTATATTGAGAAAACAACTTAGTTATAATGACATGGTAAATTAATCAAAACCAGAAACCAACTAATAAGCAAAGAGGTGTTATCACCAGATTTTGGCCAAATCAGGATATGGGCCGTGATTGAGATGGGCTTGAAGGATGTACACGTGGAGCGTCTTTGAAGCGGCCTTGCACGAAGAGTTTGGGCTGGATTGCCCGTGTATCTGTAAATTATTAGATCGTGTCGGTTAGAATTGAAAGATAGAGTTTAGCTCGTACACGGTTAGGTGTACTTCAGACTTAGAAAGTCCCTTGGACTATAAATATGTACCTAGGGTTATTGAGAAAGGAGGACAATCACGTTCACAACAAACACAAACCAGGCGCATCGCCACCCCTTATTTCGAGGGTTTCTTCCGGGTAAGCATCATGCTGCCTAGATCGCATCTTGCGATCTAGGCAAGATAATGCTTATTCGTTACCTGGTGTTACTCGTGCTGAAGCGTTGTTGATGGCGAGTAGCACTATTTATCGTAGATGTTTTGGGACTTGCATTGATGCTTTTCTTATGCATATCTGCTTAGCAATGCCGTCCCTCGATATCTAGCTGCCCTTATACCTATTTAGGTGTAAGGGCAGCATCTTGCTTGTTCGTTACTTAGTAGATCCGATCTGTTATAGTTGCTCCTTGTTTCAAGGATTAGTTTAATATCTGCATGATTAGGCCTTATGCTGGGGTTGGATGATCCGGTAGTGCGTGAGGTGTTGTTTTACCGTTCCTACAAGGGATGTTCCGGGAATTGACTTAATGTTGGTTTTTAGGCCTCTTTTAGGAATAGTTTCCATCATCTTTCGTATCTGTTAGGCCCAACTACGCGTAGGATGTTCCGATTATGTGGTGAAAACCCTAAACTATCGTAGATTGGTTTAGCTTTGTTTTGATCAAGCAGGATCCCCATGTCATCGTAAATCCAACGTGATCCATGGGGCGATCTTGGCTTTGAGCCGATCCACAGGGCAACCCAAGAGCCGATCGGGCTCGTATTTAATGTTTACGTGTCTACCATGCAGGAGACTAATCGAAGCAATCCAACACCTTCCTGATCAGGTATAGGTCAGGTGGCACGCCCTTGCAACCGCCAGGACGTGTGCTGGGACTTTGCGGGACGACGCGAGACACCAGGGCCCACTTAGCAGTCTTGGGAGTCTCCCGGCTCTTCGTGTTGCTTAACCACTGCTCGCCGGTGGGTTTTGGCAGGCAACACATTCTGGCACGCCCGGTGGGACACTTTCTACAACAACCACATCCACATCGGCAGCCAAGATGTCGGACGAACTGATCAAGTACGAGGATCTACCTGCAGATCATAAGAAGAAATACGATGAGCTGAAGGCCATCTTTGAAGCCGATCTCATCGGCTCTTTTGAGAAGACCCGTTCGCACGGCATCAGGTTCAAAGGATTCACACCCGAAGGCGTGTTCGAGGGATTAGATCTGTCTCTCCCTTCGGAGGAACGTACCAGAGCCCTGCGCTAGGAAATTAACTATGCTGTGGCTCATTCTCTACATCGGCATTCTGAGAGCCTGGTGAATACTCTTGAGCGGGTTGCGCTTCGTGTGGTGCAAGAAATCATGAAACATCAGTATTCTCTGTCAGGACCTGCTCTAGGGACTCACCAGGGAGAGATACCATTCCACACTAGGCCACCACTGCCATTCGCAATGGCAGCTCCACAGCAACAAGGTTCACCGGCATACGTTGTCTACAACGCTGGAGGTGATCCTGGCGACTACCAATTCTTGTATGAGCCGCCCAAGGAGATTCCACATGGATACGTGTGCACATACGTGCCAGACTGCAACAACTGGACGCACGCGATCCAGACTTCAGCAGGAGGAATTGCCGGAACAGGAGCGATTGTTACGGCAGGAGGGATTGCTGGAGCCGCGGGGAGTTCTGGAGCAGATGCTGAGAAACAAGCGTGGCTAACTAAATATGCCACTGCCACGAGTCATGAAAGCTCAACCCCTATAGCTCCTACTGTGGATCAGATCAGCGCAATCCTGAGAGATCAGTTCGGCATCCTGCCGAAGAAGAGAACAATCGGCTATTCCAAGCCGTACCCCAACGAGTATGACTTGATCCCACTGCCGCCTAAATATCGGCTCCCTGACTTCACAAAATTCAATGGACCAGAAGGGTCTAGCTCCATCGAGCACGTGAGCCGATACTTGGCACGGCTGGGCATGGTTTCAGCATCAGAACCGCTACGTCTGAGGTTCTTTGCCCAATCTCTCACGGGTCCAGCCTTTGGATGGTACACCTCGTTACCCCCAGATTCAGTTCGGACATGGAAGCAGCTGGAAGAGCAGTTTCACATACAATATCATTCAGAAGCTACCGAAGCTGGCATTGCCGATCTGACGCAGGTTCGGCAAAGGCGAGGAGAGACGGTGTCTGAGTACATTCAACGTTTCAGAACTGTCAAGAACCGATGGTATTCGGTTCATTTATCTAAGAAAGAAGCAGTTGAGCTGGCCGTGGCAGGCCTCGCAGCACCACTCAAGGATCTGACGTTCCAAGTGGAGTACAATTCGTTGGCGCACATGGTCCAGAAACTGACATTGTATGAGCAGCGCCACCCAGAATTGTACCAAGACAAGTTCAAACGCACGATAGGCCTGGTCGATGCTGAAGAGGATGAAGACCCTGCGGAAGATCAGGAAGTCGCTGTGGCTGAGTGGACTCGGACGACAGTTCCCGTGTCCTGCAAATGGGTGAAACAACCAGGGCCTCCAAAAGGGTTTGACTTTGATTTAAGCAAAACTGAGCAGATTTTTGATTTGCTGCTGAAGGAGAAACAGCTGAAGTTACCCGAAGGCCACAAAATTCCTACGTCACAAGAGATGAACGGTAGGCCATACTGCAAATGGCATCACATGTTCACCCACGCCACCAACGATTGCAAAGTGTTGCGCGCATAGATTCAAATGGCGATAGAGTCAGACCGATTAATCTTCGGACAATTTGCCATGAAAGTAGACACACATCCGTTTCCTGGCGTCAACATGGTGGATCTCAGTCACCCCCTAAGATGCGAGCCAGGTTTCTCTTTTGATGTCAACATGGCAGGGCTTGGTAACCGCCATGGCAAGGATAAAGCAGAGAGCAGTCACTCCCGTGGCAAGGAGAAAGAGGAGGCCGATCCACGCGACCGGCCCCAACATGATAACAGACGGTACCTGACAGAAGAAGAAGTGAGAGGCGTGCGGTATCAACGACCACTCTCCGCGCATCTCCTTAACAAATATGAGCAGTAGTATGACCAACGTCGGCGCTACGACGTGGATGACGAAAGATATCGTCGGTCTGACGCAGATGACAGGAGGTATCGTCGATATGATAGAGACGATGAAGAGTACGAGCGTCACGCCAGCGGGAAGTCAAGAGAGCAAGAAGACATGGATAGGCATTGGAACTGTCCTTTCTTTAAACACTGCTGGGACTCAGGAATGAGCCGATTGCCTACAATCGAGAACTGCCCAGAATGTAGACAGCAGAGGAAGGGAACGAATGAAGTTTCAGTGTTCAAGCGTCTCGGGCCTCTCCCACCTCAGGACAAACGAGCTGAGTCGTCTCAAGATGAAGACTTCGAGGAGTCAGATGAAGAAGAGGATAGGTACCACCGGCCAAGGTGGTGCCCTGATGGACTCAGCCATTCTCAGAAGCGTAGGGTGCAGCGGCTACGAAACCTAGAGGAAGCCGAAGCACAGTACCTGTACACGTTGAGGAAGGCACGGCCCGATCTGGCCGTGAAAATTCAGCAAACATTGGAGACAGAGATGCACCCGCCAAAGAAAGTGTGGCGCCCTAAACAGACAAAAGCCAATGCAGAGGCATCGGCTGATACAAACATGGTGTTTATACTCCCGTCAGAGTTTTGTGCTCCAAAAGACGAGGAAGTATCGGTGGCACAATTTGATGCGGTCCACGGCCAGTGATCTTTGAGAAGCCACGAGAGAGGAGCTACAGGCATTTGAAAGCCCTATACCTGAGAGGTTATATCAATGGGCAGCCTGTCAGCAAGATGTTGGTTGACACGGGAGCGGCAGTCAACATAATGCCGTATTCCATGCTACGACGTTTGGGACACTCCAATGACGATCTGGTCAAGACCAACGTCACATTAAGCGATTTCAACGGCCAAGCATCAGAAGCAAAAGGTGTTCTGAATGTAGATCTGACCGTAGGCCGAAAAACCATACTTACCTCATTCTTCATCGTCGACAGCAAAAGCAATTACGCTGTCCTGCTAGGAAGGGATTGGATTCACGCTAACTGTTGCATCCCATCCACAATGCACCAATGCATCATACAGTGGGATGGAGATGAAGTGGAGGTCGTTCAGGCAGATGACTCAATCGAGATTTCGCTAGCTGCTATGAATATTTGGGATGCAGACGACCAAGAGCCGCTCTCTGGAATCAGTTTGGACGGCTGTGAGCGCATCGAAGCTTCAAAAAACGGGGTGAGGCTGGTCTTATCCACCGGCCTGACAGAGTAGCAAGATCTAAATCAGTAGACGTACGTGGCAAGGTCGATCCCTGCGATCGGCCCCAAAAGCACGAATCTCATCTCGAGCATGTCACGTAGCCATAGTAGAAAACCAAGAAGTTGTAAACCCTCATTGAGCCTTGCAATGAAAAAGGAGGCCAATTCTAGCAATCGGCCAAAATTATCCTCGACGTGCATTGTGCCTGTGTTCAGCATTGATCCAAGAGAGGATGACTGAAGAGCCGATATCTTCAATCCCTTTGAAAAAATCGGCTCGGGGGGCACTTAAACGGATAAGATACGAGGCTACGAAGTACGAAGTGGCTGTCAATGGCCAGCAGCTCAAGTTATATTCCTCGAGGATGATGGACATTGGAATACGGGGGCCGATGCATAAATAAATCGGCTGTAAAAAATATAAATTTTTAAGCACAGCCGATGTACAGACATCGACTCTAGAATAAAAAGCCGATGCAGAGTAAAAGACTCTAGAGGTACAAGTCCAGCAAAACAATTATCAGTTTACACAGAGAGGCTCTACTGAAGAAACGCGTTGAGGGCGTGAAGGGCGTCAGCACGGATACGATCCACCTCGGCGATCTCAGCCTCGTCGTCCTCGTCTTTGCCCGTCACCAGCTGACTGCTCAGGGCACGAATTTCAGCCAGATCGGTCTTCAGATCGGCTGTGAGGCCTTTTGCTTCCTCTTGAGAGTGGGCAATGAGGGTTTCCTTTTCTTGGATAAGCTGCTTGGTCACCCTGACCCTCTCTTCAAGGTCCTCCAATTCCTTACGCAGGGTCTCGAGTTTGGCACTATTGGCAGAAGTATCAGTTTTGGCGTCTAAAGCCGCCTTTTTCTCGTTGAGCCGTTGACACTTGTCTGCAATGTCGGCTCTCAGCGGAAGCTGGGCGTGACGAAGGGTAATTCTCTGACGAGCCGACTGCACCCTTGACCTGAAGACCGACAGAGTCACAGCTGGCCAAAGCTTCACCTGCAATGTCACCGGGAGATGGGGCTGGATGTCTTCAAGGATGCCCTTGACTGCCTCGGGGTTTTCAACCAGGGTCTCAACTGAGGAGGAGAGCAAAGCCTTGAGACGCTGGAGTGGACCATGGACTGTGCCAGGCCTTGGCTCTTCACCTGCCTTGGAAGTAGCTGGTTCGATGGATTCAGGATCGAACGTCAGCAAGCTTGAAAGATCACAACCCTAACGGACGAACAAGAGCAGTATTAGTATACAACAAAGGAAAGGGTAGAGCCAATGTAGTGGAGTGTACATCTCCCAAAGTAGGAGGAGCAACCGATGTTGTGGTAATCGGCTTTTCCGTGGACTTGGCTAGGATAGCCACTTGGTCAGCCACGCTCGTCGAGGTAGCTAGGTCTAGCATGGCGGATGGCATCAGTACCTCTTCAACGTCCCTGCTAGAGGTCTCATTAGTCTGCAAAAAAAATGGTGAGCCGATCCAAGTAGCAATGGGACGGCATGAAATATGAACTAGTGAAGTAATTACATTTGAAACCTCCTGGCTTGGCGAGGAAACTCGTGGGTCTTGGCGAGCCCTTTTGACGCATCGACGCTTCACACGTGACCCTGTTTTGATCGGAGCTTGAGGAGTTCTCTTCGGTGGAAGTCTGTAAAAAGAAGTACAAGCATGTTGCAAAAAGCTGGGAGCAACAGGCTCGGAAGTCGACCTTTCCCTAGAAGCCGACGCTGGCGAGTCCGTCTGACTCTGTGTGGTGGATCTCCCGGAGTTGCCCGGGTTCGAGTCCCTTTGGCTGGACTGTGCCTCCCCGTCGGAGTTCTCTTCGGTGGAAGTCTGAAAAAGAAGTACAAGCATGTTGCAAAAAGCTGGGAGGACAGATAAATGTAGTCAAGGCACGAGTCAGCTTACATGCAAGCTTTCTTGGACAGGAGCTTTGCGCTTCAGGGTCTTCCTGGCAGCTACTTTCCTCACTGCCTTCCTCGCCTGGGTTGAGGCTCGGGGGGCAACTGGCCCCGAGGATGCTTTATTCTTGGGAGCCGATTGCGGTAAAATCGGCTGGCTCTGCATTATGACCTTCTTCAGGGGTGGGGAGCTCTGGCAGAAGAGAACCACCGGGGCTGGTGGAAGGAATTTGAAGGGGGGGCCATCGGCTTCCATGGGCTCTGGGCCATCTTGTTGCTGCCAAAAGATAGAGCCAGGTTTCAGACAATCATCATGAGCCATTGCAAGAAATTTATATGTAATGATACCTGGTGTGCAGGAACGTCATATTCGGCATCAAGTTGCTTCAGCAACGGTCCTAGAGCTCTTCTGAAGGCGTGGGTCTTCCACATGGACCACCAAGTCTCGAAACCATCGGTAGTGGTGGTGAAACAGAGGTTGTGAGGAATTGGAATGGCCAGAGCATCAAAGAAGGTATAGCACCTTTGGCCAGTAAGGATGTCAGGCAGTTCAGCTCTGCTTGCTGTCAGGTGGTGGAGAAAGAAGTGTGGGGGCGCTTGCCCGAGACCAAGCTGCCGGGCTACTACCACCGGTTGGTAAGACTCATAACCAGGCTTGATGACCCTGTTAGAGGTACTCATGCCAACTGGGAGAAAGCAAGGACGGATCATGATAGAGTACAAGTGCCGGGTGCTAGCGTCATCGGCAAAACTATCTAACCGGAAGGAGACTGGATTCTCAAAGTTCTCTGATTCAGTATAAGGGAAGAACAGGGGGGTGCCCAAGCCTTGGAAGAAAATCTTGAACCACTCTGCTGCTTCCTTAGGGGTCAGCCTGCTGCCTGGGAGGCTATACAGAGCTTGGCCATAGCTAGTGCATCGGATCTCCTTCCTATTAACATCTGGGAAGGTACAGGTGGCCAAAGGTGGGAAGTTTGGGATCTGGTTCTGAAAGTACAGCTGAGCCCATAACTGAATAAACCACCAGGGGCCTCCTGTTTTAACTGTCTTTTGGGAGAGCAGCTTGACAGACATTAGTTGAAGAGATCGATAGACCTCTCCAAGGAACAGTTTGCCAAGGCCAAGTTGAGTGCCTTTGGCGAGTTCATAGGCCAGGGAAAGGTAATTCTTGGTTGGGGCGAGTGAAAGACCACAGAATATGAAGTGCTCCAGCCAGAAGTTCAAGAAGGCCGTGTGCTCTTTTTCTGTCACAGGGCCTTTGGTTTTCATATAACGCCTGAGGTAGGCGCCCCAGCTTGTACACTCTATTTTAGAGGAAAGGGTGAAAGGGACCTTTGGCAACTTAAAAGCAGAGGGGCTTGAGGATGCAATGTCCAGGCCTGTGATCATGGCCACGTCCAGCAGAGTTGGTGTCATAGGGCCATGGCCGAACATAAAGCAATTCAGTGCATCCGACCAAAAGTAGCCGATGGTTTTCAGAATGTTCTCATTCTTTTCAAGAGGGGACAATGATAATGACAAAGCATCGGCTATCCCTATCGTTTCCCAGGTGGCATAATGGGTTTTAGACACTCTACTGTACCATGCCACGCAACCTTCAGGAGGATTAGGCCAGGCTCGCAGGCAGTCGGCCCAGGAAGTCAGATCTAAATTCTGGTTCACAAAGGGGATTCTATTGGCCTCGCATGAGATTAAGTGAGCGGGACTCTCGGAAGAACGGGGGCCAAGACACATAGAATTTGGGAGAGAAGGATACGGCAGCAGGATGTCTGAAACCTAAAATTAATAACGGAATAGGACATTAATTCAGGTGTTTGCTGTTTAATCCTAACATTTATTCGAATGGCGAAGAGGCGGTTAAGGATTACCTTCAGACCGGAGACCATGGCGTTGGCGTTGGATGATCCCGCCATTTGATGCGCTGCGGAGTTGGGACGGCGCGGTTGAGATCTGAGATTCGTGGAGCTGCTTGGGCGGCGATTTTGGGGATCTGAATTTGCTTTCTCAGACGGAGGTCGCAGGTTACCGTTTGGAGGGGCAATTAGGTTGGCCTTACTCGTGTTTTATGGTAGAGGCTGATGCGATGCCATCGGCTCTTTTGAGGATTGTTTGACTTTGACTATCGGCAAAATTAACTGGAAGTACTTCTTCATTAATAAGAGAGGTTTTTTACAATGAGGAGCCGATTGCTCAAGGGAGGAAGACCAAAAGAAGATCCGATTGCTCAAGAACTACTAATCCTCGCTGGCCTCGTCGTCACCACTGTAGCCGCCGCCGGTGCTGCTGCTGGCGGGCTCCTCGTCGCTACTGTCGTAGTCTTCAATGGGGGTTTCGTCCTCCTCATCATCGTCGTCTTCGTCGTCTTCCGACCAGGCCTAGTCGCGGAAGCGCTTCGCTGGCGGCTCGTCGGAGGAGGTGTCGCCATCCTCTTCCTCCTCGTTGGAGGAGGCGTCGTCCTCCTCATCCTCTTCTTCTTCGTCTTCATCGAAGGGGGCGAAGCTACCCCAGGAGAGGAGGTCATCCTCGCTCTCCGCCACCAGTTCCCCGTCGATGAGGAACCGGAGGTCGTCCTCCCCATCGGTCAGGGGCAGGTCGCCATCTGACCCAACGAGGGCCTCGGGTGGGCCATCCGGCACATAGTCGAAGTCCCACTCCGGCTCATCCCATTGGTCGGGCCCTGGCATCGGCTCGTCTGAGGAGGAAGATTGGAAGGAGAGAGCCGATGCAGTGGAGGAGGAGGATGAGTCCATGGTGGAGGAGGGCTTTTTGATGGCTAGTATGGGGCAAGAGGATGAAGAAACGAACTGCTCGATGTGGTTAAGTAAAGGGGGATATAGTGGAAATTTAATGTTGTGGTGATTTCCGAGGAAGCGGTGCCAAAACTATCAATCGTGCAGAAGTTGAGAAGACAGGGTATCATGACGAAGGATACTGCAACGGTTCTGCTCTACCACGACATGACCCTTCGAAGGAAAAATAGAGTGGTTTTGAAATTATCATTGCCAAAACCAGGGGGGCATGTGTTATCACCAGATTTTGGCCAAATCAGGATATGGGCCGTGATTGAGATGGGCTTGAAGGATGTACACGTGGAGCGTCTTTGAAGCGGCCTTGCACGAAGAGTTTGGGCTGGATTGCCCGTGTATCTGTAAATTATTAGATCGTGTCGGTTAGAATTGAAAGATAGAGTTTAGCTCGTACACGGTTAGGTGTACTTCAGACTTAGAAAGTACCTTGGACTATAAATATGTACCTAGGGTTATTGAGAAAGGAGGACAATCACGTTCACAACAAACACAAACCAGGCGCATCGCCACCCCTTATTTCGAGGGTTTCTTCCGGGTAAGCATCATGCTGCCTAGATCGCATCTTGCGATCTAGGCAGTATACGTTTATTCGTTACCTGGTGTTACTCGTGCTGAAGCGTTGTTGATGGCGAGTAGCACTATTTATCGTAGATGTTTTGGGGCTTGCATTGATGCTTTTCTTATGCATATCTGCTTAGCAATGCCGTCCCTCGATATCTAGCTGCCCTTATACCTATTTAGGTGTAAGGGCAGCATCTTGCTTGTTCGTTACTTAGTAGATCCGATCTGTTATAGTTGCTCCTTGTTTCAAGGATTAGTTTAATATCTGCATGATTAGGCCTTATGCTGGGGTTGGACGATCCGGTAGTGCGTGAGGTGTTGTTTTACCGTTCCTACAAGGGATGTTCCGGGAATTGACTTAATGTTGGTTTTTAGGCCTCTTTTAGGAATAGTTTCCATCATCTTTCGTATCTGCTAGGCCCAACTACGCGTAGGATGTTCCGATTATGCGGTGAAAACCCTAAACTATCGTAGATTGGTTTAGCTTTGTTTTGATCAAGCAGGATCCCCATGTCATCGTAAATCCAACGTGATCCATGGGGCGATCGGCTCTTTGAGCCGATCCACAGGGCAACCTGAGAGCCGATCGGGCTCGTATTTAATGTTTACGTGTCTACCATGCAGGAGACTAATCGAAGCAATCCAACACCTTCCTGATCAGGTATAGGTCAGGTGGCACGCCCTTGCAACCGCCAGGACGTGTGCTGGGACTTTGCGGGACGACGCGAGACACCAGGGCCCACTTAGCAGTCTTGGGAGTCTCCCGGCTCTTCGTGTTGCTTAACCACTGCTCGCCGGTGGGTTTTGGCAGGCAACAAGAGGTTGATAAAATGCAAAAAATCTAAGGTAAGCATGTTGAGATAAAACGACTTGGTTAGATTGAGAAGACAACATAGATATGATGTCAGAGAAACATAATTAAAATCAATAGCCATCTTAAATCATGTTGCTAAAAGACTGAGTTTCCATTAAGTTAGATGATACATGTAGATAAAAAAAGAACTAATCAATGCGTAACAATGTTATCGATAAACGAACATAAGTAATTAAAGGCATGAAGCAAAATGTAACTTACTGATTACATATCCTTACCTATTAGAACAAGGACTACTAGCAGTGGTGATGAACATTTTAGGCACATGACAGATCAACCAAACTGGTGCTTAACCATGATATAAACAACTTGATACTTTCTTCCTAAAAATCTGGATCATATAAAGCAATATGAAACCCCATAATTGACTTCACAAAAGCATATATGAGAAAACATCATGATGAAAACGAATCAGTGCAAGTGCCTTCAAAACCTAGAATCATACAAACACGGGGATCTACGAAAACAAGAAAATTTCTCACAATTCCAATATTTAGTAGTATGCACATGATATATGAGGAATAAACTGAAGGCCACAATTGCCACAATTAATCTTGCTCTTCAGAAATATCTCTGTAGTAGTAAGTATTGCAAGGCATTCATACAGAAAAGTGTATGCATTGTCCCTGACAAAAAAAACACTAGCATATGCGCAAATAGGTGATTCTCTAATGCACAAAGCAACATACTATGAAACCAGGTTAGTAACCTCAAATGCTTCAGGTGCAAAGCTCATCGATCTCTGCAACAGGAATCCCAATGGTGCATCCTTTTAGTGTTCTCATAGCCCCATAAATATGTACTCAATGACAATCAGTACTTCGCCTCCAACATACAGGTTTTCTTAGGCATATGAAAAGAAAACCATGGCCATTTCTCGTCTAACATGTTGCCTAGAACAGAACAACACTAAATGTACGCAGTACCGAATCATCTAAACCAAGTATGCAGTGTCATATATAAAGAACACTAGCACAAAAACTGAATGAGGCCGGCAGGCCGCTGGTTGTCTCGCCCTCCGTCACATCAAACGAGCCGCTATGCATCTAGACTATCAGTTCCGTAAAGGCGATTCATTGAACACCTGATGCACGCCAAGACACAGGCAGCTTACTCTTTGGAGCCAAGTCAGAAGGTCTTCAGACCGATGCAAGCAAGTTTGTGTTGAATATATAAGCAAATATCCATATGAAATAATCCGAACAAGTAATTGATAATTCATGACTATGTAAACAAATAAACTAAACGTGCAGTCTAGTAAGATAGATGAACAGATCTATACCTAATAATAAAAGCAAAAGGGTTTCTTGTTGATCCGTTTTTTATTGCCCCTAAAGTTAGTCAAAATTACACCACTGCCATGGGTAAGTCAGATACCGGTTCGTTTATCCGTCTAACGAGCAGCGGTCCAAAGGAGGCCCGCGCCTCTCCTTCGTGAGCGAAGGCAGACTCTATCCAAGGAAACCGAGTGAACCCCATATGCCCCTGCCGCCGTTAACCCAGGCCGTAGTGCGCAGCCTTCCTCCGGCCAGCGCGTTACCGGGAGCCGGAACATCCCTCCTCCTCCTTGGCCAGCCCTTCCCCATCGCCGCCCGGCAGGCTCCACGCCAACGAGAGAAGCGGGGCGTCCCTCTCAACTTAGCCATCGAGAGGAGCGACTGTACAGGGCGCGCGCAAGCGGCACAGCTAGCTGGTGAGAGAAGCGCAGATGATTGGAGATACGGATTGCGAGCCAAGCCATCGTGCGTAACGCCTAGGATCCGAGCATCCGACGTCCTCGATCCATGCCATATTGGGCTGCAACCTCGCTGGATCCCAACAACCTCCAAGGCAACGTAGAGGCAAGACCTTGGTGCCTGGACACATAGAGAAAAGCATGGCGGACAGAGAGGCGGGATTTCTTGATGCTCTAAAAAAACACGGGGGGGATTTCTCTTGCTTTTTCATCACTGGAGTGGAAGATATCCGTGAAGTTTTTCTTTAATCTCATTCATGTTTCAGATCTATTTTTGTAGATGCAAACTCTATTTTTTCCATGTGATTCTTGTGTGCAATCTGTTCATCAACGAGCTTTGCAAGGCTGATGTCTTTTCTTCACGACGTGTAGGTTCATTTTAAGAGCCAGTGCTGATCGCAAGTGCTATGTCCGTGTCGTAGAATTAGCTAAGATCCATCGCACAAGGTGCATTGCACGAGACGGCGGCGAACGCCTACAACCTGAGCACCTAAATTTCTTATAACGTTCATGTTCATTAGCAAAATCAGTGGAACAACACAAAGATGCAGGTACATGTCCACAAGCTACTCCGTTCCACTCATCTTGGGGATTTTTCTTTTTAACAAGAAGCATGTTCAAGTTGAGTAGTAATAATAATCAGTACCTTGTCAGTTCTCCACAGTACTGCTGCTCCGTACTATAAAAAAAATCAAAACATTGGTTGATTCCACAACGCCCAAAATAGAGGCGCATTATCCATCAGTTATGGGTTGATGTAATGCTTGATCTAAATGGTGAAATTGTTTCAGATCAAAATGCAAAGAAGTATTCATGCTTTTCTGTTGGAAATCAAAGAAACGAAATATATGTAAATAAGTTAGCTGAATGGAACTTTGTTACTGCTCCTTTGAGTGAGAAGAATAATATGCTCTCTATGAAACGCGACACCAAACTCAACGTGTTACACTGTGCTGGAGGTGTCTATCCATGAGAGGATTACCGACGGCCATGATCCCTCGTGTGACGGTGGTGGGTGCTGAGAGTGGGAGTTCGTTCTACCTACACCCGCCGCTTTGACGATGGGATGGGAAGGAACCCTGGCATCTTGATCATGGCGTGAAAATATTAGGTTATCATTTTGAGGAGGCGTTTGTTGGACGGTGTAGACAGCCAGACCACAAACTTCCTAGGCTTTACTCGCATCTCTTGTCATGTCCGTGGAGATGAGAAGCTTAGAGAATTCTTTTGTAATCGGTCTTTTAGTTTCTTTTAGATCGGCCGAGATTATGTGCTTGGATGCTGAGGCGAAGGGGACGCGTCACTTTGGTTTTATGTTCTCTAGCCTCAGTTTTGCCCCACACACACACACTCGTATCCTCTACTAGGCGCAAAGCCTTCTTTGTTTAGCGCTAATTGTATTTGAATAAGTGAGGACATGTTTAATAAAAATAAACCCGTAGCAACGCACGGGCAATTTTACTAGTCACATCTAAAGTAGAAAAACCGATCGCATCTACCGCCTATACTAGAAGAAGAAACTCTAACAGAAACTGAAAGAGAAACGACAAGATCACATACTTCACAGCAGCGTCGTTGTCGCCCATGTTGAGGTTGTCGAAGAAGTCGCTGAGGTTCGGGAAGAAGATGTTGGTGTGGAGGAACTCGTCGTCCGATGACGACGTCGTGATGCCAGTAGTCGCGCTGAGCGCTCCCCAAAAACATGATTGCCCCTCACCCGTACAGGTTCACGAGAGGCAGGGTTCCGGAGGCCTACTGTCCCGGCAGTCGGTGCACGCCGACGGACGGGATGAGGAAGACGAAGGCGGCAGCGCAATGAACTGGAAACAGGTAGTCGCATATGTGTCGCGTACAGGCTAGGGTTCTCGTCCGCGCTTATATAGTGTGGTTCGGGAAGGTCGTGGGGCGCAGCCCACGTCCGAGTCGACACAGCCACGATCCAGAAAATCCGGAAGGCAAAAACAGCTGAGTAACGCGTCCGTTAATGACTCAAAATTGATTACACAATTAATTTCCCAAACAGCAAAAAGATAAGCTCGGCTCGGCGAGATTCCCGCAACCCGCGGCGCGGCGCGGCGCGTCGTGACGTGTCGTGACGAGGCGTGGCGTGGCGAGGCGGGCGGCGGAGGAGGAGGAGTGCGCGAGGGCTCTCTCTCTTCTCACTCACTTACTAGGACTAGAACAACCCACCTTATATACCACTCCAACTCTCTCCCAACTAGCAATGTGGGACTAAACTTTAGCCCCCACTAGTGCTGCCACTGATTATTGGAATGGGCCATGTGAGTTTCAGAATTTGATAATGGGCCATGGGCCAAAGGCCAAATGCTCACAAATTCCAGCAATCCCCCACAAACTCTCATTGGCACATCTCATCAATAAGTTTCCAGAACATTGTTTCATATACCGGTATGTCGTGGAGACTGTTAAGTTGAACTTCCACTTAAAGCTTCATATTACACTAGATTGCAACTTGGATAGTGGACTATGCCTTGAACTACAAGTTTTCTGCGCACTAGCTTCATACAAAGCCTAGACCGATACTAGGCTGCCGCGAGGCTTCCTCGCGGTTTGGAGCTTATACGTCATACTCCAGGGCCTTTCATGAGTTTACTAGAGAGCACCCAACTCTCATAGATTGCGACGTTTAACAATCAGACTCATATAGGTGTGTTCTTCAAAAGATGTTCTGCAGGACAACATCTCTGCTAAAATAAGCCACTTAGAACACATTAAGATAATTATCAACCTGCCATGCAGATTAGGAGAGTATTGCATCTTACGGAGTGGTAAAATTGCTATAGGAATATATACTCTCCTCCCAGCTGACCAACAGCTTGTCTCCCAGTTCTAATTCACGGGATCTCCGATCACATAGAGTGGGTTACCACCGTGGGCAGCTCATAGTGCGGGTCTCATACCCATCTCCCTCGATGCATTTTCTATCACATTTCGTGATAGTCCCTTTGTGAAGGGGTCTGCCAGGTTTCTAGACGTATGGATATAATCCAACGCTATAACTCGGAGTTTCTCATTTTCCTGACAGTTTTCAATCTCCTCTTCACATGCCTTGATGACTTCATATTATCCTTAGAACTGTTTACTTTGACGATCACAGTTTGATTATCACAGTTCATAGGAATAGCGGGTATTGGTTTCTCAACCACAGGTAAGTCCATCAAGAGCTCACGAAGCCACTCTGCTTCAACAGTGGCTGTGTCTAATGCGGTGAGTTCTGCTTCCATAGTTGACCTCGTAATGATGGTCTGCTTGCAAGACTTCCAGGAAACAGCGCCACCTCCAAGTGTAAACAAATAACCACTTGTGGCCTTAGTCTCATCAGCATCAGATATCCAATTTGCATCACTATAACCCTCAAGTACCCTTGGATACCCAGTATAGTGAATGCCAAAACTCGCAGTGCCTTTCAGATAGCGCAAAACTCTCTCAAGAGCATGCCAATGAACATCTCCAGGTCTAGACACAAAACGGCTGAGTTTACTTACAGCAAAGGAGATGTCAGGCCTCGTTGCGCTGGCTAAATACATAAGCGAGCCAATGATCTGCGAATATCGCAATTGATCTCTAGCAATTCTTTTATTCTTACGAATTATCACACTAGGATCATAAGGCGTTGGAGAAGATTTGCAGTCGCTATACCCGAAGCGACTCAGGATCTTTTCCACATAGTGGGACTGAAGCAATGTAATCCCACCATCGTCATCCTTCAGCAGCTTGATGTTTAAAATCACATCAGCTACTCCCAAGTCCTTCATCTCAAAACAGCGAGATAGGAACTCCTTGACCTCCTTAATTACAGTAAGGCTGGTCCCAAATATCAATATGTCATCGACATAGAGACAGAGAATAACTCCCTCGCCCCCACCATGGCGATAGTATACACACTTGTCAGCTTCGTTTACAACAAAGCCTTCAGCGGTTAAAGTTCTTTCAAACTTCTCATGCCACTGCTTAGGCGCTTGCTTAAGCCCATACAAAGACTTCAGTAATTTACACACCTTTCCTTCTTGACCATCTACTACAAATCCATCAGGCTGCTCCATATAAATTTCCTCTTCAAGCTCTCCATTTAGGAAAGCAGTCTTAACATCCATTTGATGAACGAGAAGACCATGTGAGGCAGCCAAGGATAGTAGCACTCGAATGGTGGTCAATATGGCAACAGGTGAGTATGTATCAAAGAAATCTTCACCTTCTTTCTGGGTATAACCCTTGGCCACAAGACGTGCCTTGTACTTTTCAATAGTACCATCAGGCCTAAGCTTTTTCTTGAACACCCACTTGCATCCTACAGGTTTGCACCCATAAGGACGATCAGTAACCTCCCAAGTTCCATTAGCTAAGATGGAATCCATCTCGCTACGGACAGCTTCCTTCCAGTAGTCAGCATCCTGAGATGCATAGGCTTCTGAAATAGAAGTGGGAGTATCATCCACGAGGTACACAATGAAATCATGACCAAAGGACTTTGCAGTCCTCTGTCTCTTGCTCCTTTTGGGAGCTTCATTGTCATCCTCCACAGGATTATCAAAGTGTTCTATAGCCA
Organism: Lolium perenne; assembly: GCF_019359855.2. NCBI lineage: Eukaryota > Viridiplantae > Streptophyta > Magnoliopsida > Poales > Poaceae > Lolium > Lolium perenne. The sequence goes on along the minus strand of NC_067250.2, from coordinate 92,175,144 downwards.
TGGTAGGTTCAGGAAATAGTTCCTGAGTAGATGAACTGGGCATCTCCTGAATTGATGAGCTAGACGTTTCTTTCATAGGAAAGATATCCTCAAAGAAAGTCGCATCATTCGACTCCATAATTGTACCAACATGCATATCGGATACCTCAGATTTTACTATCAAAAATCTGTAGCCAATGCTATGAAATGCATATCCCAGAAGAACACAATCCACGGTTTTTGGTCCAAGCTTGCGCTTCTTGGGTATCGGCACATTTACTTTCGCCATACAACCCCAAGTTCGTAGGTAAGAGAGTTTCAACCTTTTCCTTTCCCATTCCTCAAACGGGGTAATGGTTTTGTTCTTTGTGGGGACACGGTTTAGGACATGACATGCAGTCAATATCGCCTCCCCCCACCATGCCTTGGATAGACCCGATGTATCTAACATGGCGTTAACCAAATCAGTTAGAGTACGGTTCTTTCTTTCGGCCACCCCATTTGACTGAGGTGAGTAGGGAGGCGTCCTCTCATGGATAATACCATGTTCCGCACAAAAAGAATCAAACTCGTTGGAAAAATACTCTCCACCACGATCAGACCTTAGCCGCTTGATCTTTCGATCAAGTTGGTTTTCTGCTTCAGCTTTAAAGATTTTGAAGTAATTAAGAGCTTCATCTTTAGATTTCAGGAGGTACACATAACAATATCGAGTAGAGTCATCAATTAAAGTCATGAAGTATCTTTTCCCTCCTTTTGTCAATTCGCCATTCATTTCACAAAGATCCGAATGTATAAGCTCCAGCGGTGCCAAGTCTCTTGCCTCCGCAGTCTTGTGAGACTTACGTGGTTGCTTTGCTTGCACACATACTTGGCACTTGGATTTCTTGATAATAGCAAATTTCGGAATTATATTCATATTTGCTAGCCGCGTCATGCACCCAAAATTAATATGACAAAGTCGTGAATGCCAAATATCGGACTCACTATCATTGCAAATATGATTAATAATTTGAGTACATATGTCTGACAGAGATAAGCGGAACAATCCTCCGCACACATAACCCTTTCCAACAAATTGTCCACACTTGGAAATTACAACTTTATTGGACTCAAAGACCAACTTAAAGCCATCTCGACATAAAAGCGATCCGCTAACGAGATTCTTATTAATGGAAGGAACGTGCTGCACATTCTTCGGCTGGATGGTCTTTCCCGAAGTAAACTTCAGATCCACCGTACCAACACCACGAACAGAAGCACGTGAGCCGTTTCCCATCAACACGGAAGAAGTCCTTGCGACCTGATAAGAAGAAAACATAGAGACATCAGAACATACATGTGTATTGGCTCCGGTGTCTATCCACCAATCAGGAGAATTACATACTGAAAGGACAGTAGGAGAAGTACCATACCCAACGTCCTTCATCTCAGTATCAACACCAATAACAACATTTGCGGACTTGCCGCTGTTCTCACGCCGATCATGGTGTTCTGGGCAATCAGGAGCCCAATGTCCAGGAGCGCCACAAACATGACAGTTCCCTTTCTTCTTATAAGGAGTCTTCCTCTTGAAGTTGGTTGAGTTGGAGGCTTTGTTCTTCACGTCAAACTTGCCTTTTCCATTGTTCTTATTCTTAGACTTGTGAGATTGGAAGTTCTTCTTCTGTACCACATTGGCACTAGAACCTCCCTCAAAACTACGAGCGCGTGTGTCCTTTGCTCTCGCCTTCTCTTCCACATGAAGCGAGCCAATGAGATCCGAAACGGAAAACTCTTGTCTCTTATGTTTCAGAGAAGTAGCAAAGTTCCTCCACGAGGGAGGAAGCTTGGCAATAATGCCGCCGGCCACAAATTTGTCCGGTAAGGTACACTTAAACTGCTCGAGTTCTTTGGCAAGGGACTGAATCTCATGAGCCTGCTCAACCACGGAGCGCTCATCAGTCATCCTGTAGTCATAGAATTGCTCCATGACATACAGTTCAGTGCCAGCGTCCGAGACCCCAAATTTAGCCTCGAGCGCATCCCACGCATCTTTACCATGGTCGAAAGCCATGTACGGGTCAACAATGTTGTCCCCAAGAATGCTGAACAAGGCCGCCTTAAACATGGCGTCGACCTTCTCAAACTTTTCCAGCTCCTCTGCAGAGAGAGGCCCCTCAGGTCTAGCATCTGTGGCGCTAAAACAGTCTAGGTTTGTAAACCATAGAACTGCCTTTGTGCGCCACCTCTTGTAATGCATACCATCAAAGAGGGGAGGTTGAGTAGCGGCAGCAACGCTGCTTGAATTGATTTGCCTATAATCAGGTTTTTGGATTGTTGAATATATAAGCAAATATCCATATGAAATAATCCGAACAAGTAATTGATAATTCATGACTATGTAAACAAATAAACTAAACGTGCAGTCTAGTAAGATAGATGAACATATCACATCTAAAGTAGAAAAACCGATCGCATCTACCGCATATACTAGAAGAAGAAACTCTAACAGAAACTAAAAGAGAAACGACAAGATCACATACTTCACAGCAGCGTCGTTGTCGCCCATGTTGAGGTTGTCGAAGAAGTCGCTGAGGTCCGGGAAGAAGATGTCGGTATGGAGGAACTCGTCGTCCGATGACGACGTCGTGATGCCAGTAGTCGCGCCTGAGCGCTCCCCAAAAACCTGATTGCCCCTCACCCGTACAGGTTCACGAGAGGCAGGGTTCCGGAGGCCTACTGTCCCGGCAGTCGGTGCACGCCAACGGACGGGATGAGGAAGACGAAGGCGGCGGCGCAATGAACTGGAAACAGGTAGTCGCATATGTGTCGCGTACAGGCTAGGGTTCTCGTCCGCGCTTATATAGTGTGGTTCGGGAAGGTCGTGGGGCGCAGCCCAGAAAATCCGGAAGGCAAAAACGGCTGAGTAACGCGTCCGTTAATGACTCAAAATTGATTACACAATTAATTTCGCAAACAGTAAAAAGATAAGCTCGGCTCGGCGAGATTCCCGCAACCCGTGTCGTGTCGTGTCGTGTCGTGACGTGTCGTGTCGTGACGAGGCGTGGCGTGGCGTGGCGAGGCGGGCGGCGGAGGAGGAGGAGTGCGCGAGGGCTCTCTCTCTTCTCACTCACTTACTAGGACTAGAACAGTCCACCTTATATACCACTCCAACTCTCTCCCAACTAGCAATGTGGGACTAAACTTTAGCCCCCACTAGTGCTGCCACTGATTATTGGAATGGGCCATGTGAGTTTCAGAATTTGATAATGGGCGATGGGCCAAAGGCCAAATGCTCACAAATTCCAGCAGTTTGATGTGCCATCCTGAATGGAGGTTGTTGGTGACAGGATAAATGCCAAGGAAAGTATACTGAGGCGGCGGGCTCCGGTCCGACGGCGAGAATCTCGCGGAGGAGGATAGGGGCGACGAAGGGAAGAAGAAGGGCGAAAGTGGTCGCTGCGTGTCAGGTTGGGTCTCCAGGAACGAGATCCTCTGACGTCCGTGCAAAAACTGCAGAGGGACGTAGTTGATTCTTGATCGTTCGTTTCCGATTCGATGGCATCTTGAGATAACACCACTAAACATTAGCAGCAGCCCACAGCCCAGCCCAATTAACGGGAGATGAACAAACGGATGACGGAAAACGGCCCTATGTCGTGCTGAACTGTTTGAACTTAATCACTGCCGCGACGCAAATCGGATGCTAAAACGGACGCGAAACATTCCTTTGCGTCAGGTGGAATCCGTGTCCCTTTGCGTTGGATCGAATGCTCGAAATCGACCTGTGTGTCCGTTTGCGTCTAGGGGTGTCCCCAGCGGGCCAACTCGTTTTAATGGGAATTTTTTTTGAGTTGGCCCGCTGGAGACATCCCTAGACGCAAACGGACACACGGATCGATTTCGAGCATTCGATCCAACGCAAACGGACACAGATTCCGCCTGCCGCAAATGAATGTTTCGCGTCCGTTTTAGCATCCGATTTGCGTCGCGGCAGTGATTAAGTTCAAACAGTTCATGCATAACATAGGGCCGTTTTCCGTCATCCGTTTGTTCATCTCCCGTTAATTGGGCTGGGCTGTGGGCTGCTGCTAATGTTTAGTGGTGTTGTCTCAGATGCCATCGAATCGGAAACGAACGATCAAGAATCAACTACATCCCTCTGCAGTTTTTGCACGTACGTCAAAGGATCTCGTTGGTCGGTTGTTGTCGGAACGTGGAACAGACGTGCGTGCCATCAACACGATCGGACGATCACGAAACGGAGGCTGAGATAAGCTAATTAGCCTCCAAGCACTTTTTAGCATTCGGGAAGAAATATGTGCCAAGGCTATGTGTTGAACAACTGCTATCTACCATTTCCTTGGCATTTATGCTGTCAACACAATGTTTATTCAAGATGTTAGAAGAAAAATATCAAAATGTGTTATGCATCAGTAACGTGGTAAAAGCTTTTATTTGTCAAGCTCATATATGTTTCTAATGCGGTTCTTCTGACACTTTTCTTTGTCAATGTTGGGAGGCGTGTGTAGTTGGGCTGCACACATGGCGAGGATCCCACCCGGGAATGAGGCTTAGGCGAATAAAAAGCCCATGTTAGAGCATCTCTAGCAGAACTTGTAAACTGGGTAAAACCGAAAAATAATCGCAAATTTAAGGGTTCGGTTCCCAAATCGGCACAGATCAGCGACCGTAAAGTGGTCAGAACTGAAAAAAGGTTTTCGGGCCGAGATCGAAACCCCTACTCAGCCTGTATTTGTAGGGGCCAAACGAGCGAACCGGACGCAGCCCAAACGAAACCCCTAGTTTGCGCGCGATGGAAGTTTCACCTCCTCCCAACTGCCGCCGCCGCCGCCGATCTACGCGCTCTCACCGTCCTTTGCACCGCCGCCGCCGATCTGCGTGCTCTCACCGTCCTTTGCACCGCCGTCGCCCGATCTCGCCGGCATGAGTCTCGAATCGACCCCTCCGACCGCCAGAGCTAGCTCGCAGGCCCCGCCACCCTCTTCCGCGTTCGCCGGAGCTCCAGCTACAACAACCACCCCCGCCACCCCCGCTGACATCGCGACCATGGTCTTGTCGACGAGTGTCCTCAAGCGGCCGCGCGCGGGAACACATGTGGTCCCTCAAACCGATGCCGCGGTGGCCAACGATGATGTCCCGGCTGTCTCCAAAGTGGCGGACGCAACGAAGCCGACGGTGTCGAAGGCATCCCACGCCAGACCGAAGAATTCGACACCGAAGAGAACAAAATCGAAGACGACGACAAGCCGTGGCGCCCCGCCTCCATTCCCATCCCCGTCAACGCCGCCTCCTGTAGCCAACGCGAACGACGCCCAGGACATGCTCGAGGATAGGTCAACAAGGTAAAAATTACAACTCCATCTCGTTTTTAATTGCGAGCAGAAATTGAGGCCGCGTACTACGCGGAATGGCAACGCCTCGTACATGGAGATGTTGGACGATGTTAACATTACCCCACTCGCTCTGTTCGATGTTGGGATGGGGCGAGATGGGGAGGATGACGCGGATGAAGGGGAAGAAGGGGACGATGGGGAAGAAGATGAAGGCGACGAAGGTGTGGTCGAGGTCGAGGCCGATGGAAAGAAGAAGAAAAGAAGGGCGAACAACTACACAGAAATAGAAGGCTGATACGTCTCCAACGTATCTATAATTTCTGATGTTCCATGCTTGCTTTATGACAATACCTACATGTTTTGTTCACACTTTATATCGTTTTGATGCGTTTTTCGGAACTAACCTATTGATGAGATGCCGAAGGGCCAGTTGCTGTTTTCTGTTGTTTTTGGTTCCAGAAAGGCTGTTCGGGCAATATTCTCGGAATTCGACGAAACGAAGACCCAACATATTATTTTTCCCGGAACCTTCCAGAAAGTCAGAGTGGGACCAGAGGGGAGCCCTGGGGGCCCCACACATGGGGCTGGCGCGGCCAGGCTAGGGCCCGTGCCCCCCTATTGTGTGGCGGCTCCGTACCCCCTCCGACTCCGCCTCTTCACCTATATAAAGGTCCCTGACCTAAATCTTCGATACGGAAAAGCCACGGTACGAGAAAGCTTCCAGAGCCGCCGCCATCGTGAAGCCAAGATCTGGGGGACAGGAGTCTCTGTTCCGACACGCCGCCGGGACGGGGAAGTGCCCCTGGAAGGCATCTCCATCGACACCACCGCCATCTTCATCACCGCTGCTGTCTCCCATGAGGAGGGAGTAGTTCTCCCTCGAGGCTAAGGGCTGTACCGGTAGCTATGTGGTTAATCTCTCTCCTATGTACTTCAATACAATGATCTCATGAGCTGCCTTACATGATTGAGATTCATATGAGTTTTGTATCACTATTAGTCTATGTGCTACTCTTGTGATGTTATTAAAGTAGTCTATTCCTTCTTCACGGTGTAATGCTGACAGTGTGTGCATCGTGTAGTACTTGGCGTAGGTTATGATCATAATCTCTTGTAGGTTATGGAGTTAATTATTACTATGATAGTATTGATGTGATTTATTCCCGCTTCATAGTGTAAAGGTGACAGTGTGTATGCTATGTTAGTACTCGGTTTAAATTGTAAAGATTTATTATGCTCTAAAGGTTACTTAAATATGCATGCCGAATGTTGTGGAGCTTGTTAACTCCGGCATTGAGGTGCTCTTGTAGCCCTACACAACGAATGGTGTTCATTATCAAACAAGAGTATATGTAGCACAAAGGAAGAGAACTTATTTATTTATGTGATCAATGTTGAGAGTGTCCACTAGTGAAAGTATGATCACTAGGCCTTGTTTCCAAATACTGCAATCATCGCTTGTTTACTGTTTTACTGCATCTTTACTTCCTGCAATATTACTACCATCAACTGCACACCAGCAAGCACTTTTCTGGCGCCGTTACTACTGCTCATATTCATTCATACCACTTGTATTTCACTATCTCTTCGCCGAACTAGTGCACATATACATCTGACAAGTGTATTAGGTGTGTTGGGGACACAAGAGACTTCTTGTATCGTGATTGCAGGGTTGCTTGAGAGGGTTATCTTTGACCTCTTCCTCCCTGAGTTCGATAAACCTTGGGTGATCCACTTAAGGGAAACTTGCTGCTGTTCTACAAACCTCTGCTCTTGGAGGCCCAACACTGTCTACAAGAATAGAAGCACCCGTAGACATCAAGCACTTTTCTGGCGCCGTTGCTGGGGAGGAAAGGTAAAAGGCACTCACACTCCGGTCCCAGGTAACTAAGTACTTTTCTGTTGCCGTTGTGTGTGTGCTCGAAGCTATTTCCTTTAGATCCTGCAATTGCATCTTTTTGTTTCTTGTTAAACACTAGTAAGACATAATGGAAAACATCTGTGAGCTTTTTAAACTATTTCCCGAGTCAAGACATGAATGGTTTAATGCGAAAATTAAAAAACCTATGGAACCTTATTTGCATGCTAGTAGTAATATTAGTATGAACGCTTTGAACACCATTGTTGATAATGATATAGAAAATTTTAAGCTTGGGGACGTCGGTTTTGATGAAAATGTTCTTTTTAGCCCTCCGGGTATTGAGGAGAAAGTTTATGTTGATTATGATATGCCTCCCATATATGATGATTATAATGATAGTGGTCTTTTGGTGCCGCCTACTATGGAGGATAAAGTTTATTATGATGATACTATACCTCCTATATTTGATGATGAGAATAATAATGATAGCTACTTTGTTGAATTTGCTCCCACTACAACTAATAAAATTGATTATGCTTATGTTGGGAGTAGTAATAATTTTAGGCATGAGACTCATGATAAGAATGTTTCATTTGATACTTATATTGTTGAATTTGTTCATGATGCCACTGAAAGTTATTATGAGAGAGGAAAATATGGTTGTAGAAATTTTCATGTTACTAAAACACCTCTCTTTTTGCTGAAAATCTTGAAGTTACACTTATTTTATCTTTCTATGCTTGTTGCATTCATGAATTTGTTTATTTACAAGATTCCTTTTCATAGGTAGTGGTTTAGACTTAAATGTGTTTTGAATTTTCTTCTTGATGCTCTCGTTTGCTTCAACTCTTATTTCTTGCGCGAGCATCATTAAAAGCCTATCTTAATGGCTATGAAGAAAGAACTTCTTGGGAGATAGCCCATGTCTTTATTTTGCTACTGTTTTGTTGTGTCATGGAAGTTGTTACTACTGTAGCAACCTCTCCTTATCTTGATTTTATTGCATTGTTGTGCCAAGTAAAGTCTTTGATAGCAAGGTTGATACTAGATTTGGATTACTGCGCAGAAACAGATTTCTGTCTGTCACGAATTTGGGCAGGGTTCTCTGTAGGTAACTCAGAAAAATCTGTCAATTTACGTGCGTGATCCTCAGATATGTACGCAACTTTCATTCAATTTGAGCTTTTTCATCTGATCAAGTCCAGTGCCTCTAAAAAATTCGTCTTTACGGACTGTTCTGTTTTGACAGATTCTGCCTTTTATTTCGCATTGCCTCTTTTGCTGTGTTGGATGGATTTCTTTGTTCCATTGACTTCCAGTAGCTTTGTGCAATGTCCAGAAGTGTTAAGAATGATTGTGTTACCTCTGAACATGTGAATTTTTGATTATGCACTAACCCTCTAATGAGTTTGTTTCGAGTTTGGTGTGGAGGAAGTTTTCAAGGGTCAAGAGAGGAGGATGATATACTATGATCAAGAAGAGTGAAAAGTCTAAGCTTGGGGATGCCCCCGTGGTTCATCCCTGCATATTTCAAGAAGACTCAAGCGTCTAAGCTTGGGGATGCCCAAGGCATCCCCTTCTTCATCGACAACTTATCAGGTCACCTCTAGTGAAACTATACTTTTATTCAGTCACATCTTATGTACTTTACTTGGAGCGTCTGTTTGCTTTTGTTTTTGTTTTCGTTTGAATAAATTGGATCATACCTTGTGTGGGAGAGAGACACGCTCCGCTGTTGCATATGAACACATGTGTTCTTAGTTCTATCTTTAATGTTCATGGCGAAGGTTGAAAACTGCTTCGTTAATTGTTATATGGTTGGAAACGGAAAATGCTGCATGTGGTAATTGGTATAATGTCTTGAATAATTTGATACTTGGCAATTGTTGTGCTCATATAGATCATGTTTAAGCTCTTGCATCATGTACTTTGCACCTATTAATGAAGAACTACATAGAGCTTGTTAAAATTTGGTTTGCATGATTGGTCTCTCTAAGTCTAGATATTTTCTGGTTAAGGTGTTTGAACAACAAGAAAGACGATGTAAAGTCTTATAATGCTTACAATATGTTCATATGTGAGTCTTGCTGCACCGTTTTATACTTGAGTTTGCTTCAAACAACCTTGCTAGCCTAGCCTTGTATTGAGAGGGAATTCTTCTCGTGCATCCAAAATCCTTGAGCCAAATCCATGCCATTTGTGTCCACCATACCTACCTACTACATGGTATTTTTCTGCCATTCTAAGCAAATACTTCATGTGCTACCTTTAAACAATTCAAAAGCTATTATCTCTTATTTGTGTCAATGTTTTATAGCTCATGAGGAAGTATGTGGTGTTTATCTTTCGATCTTGTAATTTACTTCGGACAAACTTTCACGAATGGACTAGTGGCATATCCGCTTATCCAATAATTTTGCAAAAAGAGCTGGCAATGGGGTTCCCAGCCCCGATTAATTAACTTGCATTAATAATTCTCTTCACATGCTTTGCCCTGATCTATCAGTAAGCAACTTAATTTTTCAAATAGACACTCCTCCATGGTATGTGAATGTTGGAAGGCACCCGAGGATTCGGTTAGCCATGGCTTGTGTAAGCAAAAGGTTGGGAGGAGTGTCATCCATTAATAATGAAACTAAATTACATGTGTAAACAAAAGAGAAGAGGGATGATCTACCTTGCTGGTAGAGATAACGTCCTTCATGGGAGCCGCTCTTAAAAGTCTGGTTGATAAGGTAGTTAGAGTACCCATTACCATTCGTTGACAACAACAAACACCTCTCAAAACTTTACTTTTATTCTCTCTATATGATTTCAAAACTTAAAAAGTTCTAGCACATGATTTAATCCCGGCTTCCCTCTGCGAAGGGCCTATCTTCTATTTTATTGTTGAGTCAGTTTACCTACTTCTTTCTATCTTAGAAGCAAACACTTGTGTCAACTGTGTGCATTGATTCTTACATGTTTACTTATTGCACTTGTTATATTACTTTATGTTGACAATTATCCATGAGATAAATATGTTGAAGTTGAAAGCAACCGCTGAAACTTATATCTTCCTTTGTGTTGCTTCAAAGCTTTCTACTAAGAATTTATTGCTTATGAGTTAACTCTTATGCAAGACTTATTGATGCTTGTCTTGAAAGTACTATTCATGAAAACTCTTTGCTATATGATTCAGTTGTTTAGTCATCATCTTTACCATTGCTTTGAATCACTTCATTCATCTCATATGTTTTACAATAGTATTGATCAAGATCATGTTGGTAGCATGTCACTTAAGAAATTATCATTGTTATCGTTTACCTACTCGAGGGCGAGTAGGAACTAAGCTTGGGGATGCTTGATACGTCTCCAACGTATCTATAATTTCTGATGTTCCATGCTTGCTTTATGACAATACCTACATGTTTTGTTCACACTTTATATCGTTTTGATGCGTTTTCCGGAACTAACCTATTGACGAGATGCCGAAGGGCCAGTTGCTGTTTTCTGTTGTTTTTGGTTCCAGAAAGGCTGTTCGGGCAATATTCTCGGAATTCGACGAAACGAAGACCCAACATCTTATTTTTCCCGGAACCTTTCAGAAAGTCAGAGTGGGACCAGAGGGGAGCCCTGGGGGCCCCACACATGGGGCTGGCGCAGCCAGGCTAGGGCCCGCGCCCCGCTATTGTGTGGCGGCTCCGTACCCCCTCCGACTCCGCCTCTTCGCATATATAAAGGTCCCTGACCTAAATCTTCGATACGGAAAAGCCACGGTACGAGAAAGCTTCCAGAGCCGCCGCCATCGCGAAGCCAAGATCTGGGGGACAGGAGTCTCTGTTCCGGCACGCCGCCGGGACGGGGAAGTGCCCCCGGAAGGCATCTCCATCGACACCACCGCCATCTTCATCATCGCTGCTGTCTCCCATGAGGAGGGAGTAGTTCTCCCTCGAGGCTAAGGGCTCAACCGGTAGCTATGTGGTTAATCTCTCTCCTATGTACTTCAATACAATGATCTCATGAGCTGCCTTACATGATTGAGATTCATATGAGTTTTGTATCACTATTAGTCTATGTGCTACTCTTGTGATGTTATTAAAGTAGTCTATTCCTCCTTCACGGTGTAATGGTGACAGTGTGTGCATCGTGTAGTACTTGGCGTAGGTTATGATCATAATCTCTTGTAGGTTATGGAGTTAATTATTACTATGATAGTATTGATGTAATTTATTCCCCCTTCATAGTGTAAAGGTGACAGTGTGTATGCTATGTTAGTACTCGGTTTAAATTGCAAAGATCTATTATGCTCTAAAGGTTACTTAAATATGCATGCCGAATATTGTGGAGCTTGTTAACTCCGGCATTGAGGTGCTCTTGTAGCCTTACACAACGAATGGTGTTCATTATCAAACAAGAGTATATGTAGCACAAAGGAAGAGAACTTATTTATTTATGTGATCAATGTTGAGAGTGTCCACTAGTGAAAGTATGATCCCTAGGCCTTGTTTCCAAATACTGCAATCATCGCTTGTTTACTGTTTTACTGCATCTTTACTTCCTGCAATATTACTACCATCAACTGCACGCCAGCAAGCACTTTTCTGGCGCCATTACTACTGCTCATATTCATTCATACCACTTGTATTTCACTATCTCTTCGCCGAACTAGTGCACCTATACATCTGACAAGTGTATTAGGTGTGTTGGGGACACAAGAGACTTCTTGTATCGTGATTGCAGGGTTGCTTGAGAGGGATATCTTTGACCTCTTCCTCCCTGAGTTCGATAAACCTTGGGTGATCCACTTAAGGGAAACTTGCTACTGTTCTACAAACCTCTGCTCTTGGAGGCCCAACACTGTCTACAAGAATAGAAGCACCCGTAGACATCAAAGACGCGACGTTGTGCCGAGCTTGGGCCGCCGTAGGGATGGATGCAGTCTCCGGCACCGATTAAACCGGGAAGCGCTACTGGCAATGCATCAAGGACAAATTTCATAAACTGGTGCCGCGCGTTCGCCATCCTGTCGATCGCACATACCGATCCCTCCAAGGACGTTGGAGTGGTGGAAGGAGGCCTCGACGGAGATCATGGAGAGACGAAGACTAGCTCGTGAAGATGAAAGTGGTGGTGGATCGGTGACGCATGGAGGTGGTGGCGATGATGGTCACGACGGTCCTACCTCCATTTGATGCCGGCGGTGAGAGGAGATGGTGAGGAGAATGAGCAACTTTCCGCCATGAACTATGAACTATTTGCTATGATTGTGTCATTTGATGTAAAACTATGAACTATGAGTTGTTTGCATTTGATAGTTTGATCATATGCCAATTCTGTGATAAACCGTGGCTTTACGGTTTCGGAAGCCGCTGGCGCAGAACAGAGCACGTGAACCAAAACTGTAAAACGGGACAGCGTTCCCCACGCCGATTGTTTACGAGCTATGTTCTGCGCCAGCGATTTTCCAATCCATAAACACGAGTTCGGTGAACTGAACTCCAAATTTTCAGTTCGTGTTTATACGAGCTCTATTAGAGATGCTCTTAGCCCACCCGGGAGGCTTAGGGCCAGAATGAGAAGCTCACGTTAGGCCGCGCCAGAAGAATGAAACGGAAACAGTAAACGAGTGTAAACAAATTGGAAAACAGCTGTTTTCTGAAGTCGCTTAGAATAAACAGAAATGGGACAAATGATGTGTCCACACATTATTGGTCGAAAAAACAAGTGTAAATGAATTGCAAAACAGTTGAGTGTAAATTAGACAGTCCCAATATTTATTGTCGTAGACTGATACAAGTAATTTATATCGTTGGGAGTATAATTTAGGACACGCATCCGGTGCTGGTTTGTCCATCCCAGCATCCAGGTGCTGGTTTGTCCATCCCAGCATTCGGGTGCTGGTTTGACTCATTCAGCATCCAGCCAAGAAAATGAGAGGTTACACAAAAGGTAAAAGACAACAGATAGCAGCCTGATGAGATGCGTTTGCTGGTTTCACCGGTTCAACATCCAATCAAGAAAAGGGGAAGTTACACGCAAGGTAAGAAAACAGCAGACATTAGCGCGTGACAAACTACTTCTGCTTTTCTTCCTTTCTGCAAGACGAGCTACTCCAGGTTTTCTTCCTTTGTGCAAGACGAACTACTCTAGGTCTTCTTCCTCTTCCAGAACTCCATGGAATCAAGATTTGGCTGAAAACTGCGAGTAGATCACAAAACAACACATGATCTCCTCCTGCATGAAAACAACTTAGCATCAATGTTAAGGCAACTTTAATATTACCTAGAAAGCAACTTAGCATCAATGTTTAGAAAAATTAAACATTACCAAAAATCAACTTAACGAGGGAGAAGTGAGTAAGTTAATTAAAATGGGTAATCAACTTACGCTGGCCACAAGCCACGGCAGGCTTGCACTCGCGCTAGGCATCGTGGGTGCCACCACCTGCTCGAGCTAGGCGACATGGCTTCCTCCACTATGGCGCTGGAGATGGCACTACCTAAGCCGCCTAGGGTCCACAACTACCCGGTACAACTTAGCAATATCACAAATAAGCACCTTAAGCATGTTGACAAGGCAACTTAATTAAACCAGTGGCCAACTTATGCATGTTGCTCGAAAACAAAAATCAAGATAGATTGTAGATACCCTCACAACTTAAGCATACGATAGCGTAACTTAATTAATTTTCGGTTTCAACTCAAGCATTTTCACAAGGAAACTAACTAAACGAGTGAAAAACTTATGCATGTTGCTCAAAAGAAACACCTACAGAGATTACACCAATACCCTGAAACTTAAGCATCTTGGAGGAATCAACATGATTAATTTCAGTGTACTCAACTTATGCACGTTGACAAAGCAACTAATAAAATCAGTAGACAACTTATGCATGTTGCTTAAAAGGAACACCTACATAGAGTATACCGATACCCAAAAACTAGAAAATTTTCTAGGAATCAACTTAATTTATTTCAGCATAGTCAAACATAAGCATAGTAATAAAATAACTTAATAAAATTGCTAGACAACTTATGCATGTTACTTCAAAGAAGCACCTAGATAAATTGTACTGATACTCAACAACTTCAACATGCTTGAGGAATCAACTTAATTTATTTCAATAGACAATTTTAGCATAGTGATAAAACAGTTTAATTAAATTGCTAGAAACTTATATAGCTCAAAAAGGAACCAGAAGAACTAAAACTAACCCCATATAAGTATATGTAAATTGTCCAGTTTGTCTATTACACTCAGAACTATTAGGTAGTGGAGAGCAATATCTAGAGCCGGTCTGCTCTATATTTCATACTCTTGATTCATGAATTCAATGGCTACAGTTTTCCATCTCGCAATAGTTAAGAGTTTCATGTAAGTGTCACTCGTCCTCAAACACGTACCTGCTGGCAAGTTTCCGAACGAGGCCCTGGATGATTCCCTGCTACTGCATCAACTTCTGGTAAACGCAAGCGAGAACGCTTGTCCACCTCTATGCAAACAACTTAATGAAATCTCTATGCAACTTTGGACATTGCTTTTAGATGGTGTAAACAACTTAAGCATGCTAATAAAAGCAACTTAATTAAATCTCTATGCAACTTTGGACATTGCTTTTACATCCACTTGGTTAGGTGATAAAATAGAACTTAGTTAGATGATGGAAATAACTAAAGCATGTTGATAAATCAACTTAATTAAATCACTCTACAACTTCAGACATCGCTTGTACAACAAATTGTTCAAGTGATAAAATACAACTTATTGAGATGATGGAAACAACTTAGGCATGTTGATAAAAGCAACTTGATTATGTGCAAAACCAACTAAACTGTAACCTGAAAATACTAAATCTAAAAATCAACAACAACTTAAATTTAGCCCCTACACCCCACAAAAAGTAAGTGTGTGAGACTAAACCCCTAATACAAGCTATGAAACCAACTAAGTGATGATAGTCTAAGCAATTTACTTATGAGACAAATAAACTTAAGGACTCAGTAAACTTAAGCTATGAAACCAACTAAGTGATGATAGTCCAAGCCAACTTAGTTACGATGGTGTAAGCAATTTACTTATGGAGAAAAACCAACTTACTTGTATGTAAAAATGAACACAAAAAAAATAGTTATGTAGACAAGAACACCTAGTATTTGACCTTAATTAAGCCCGAACCACAAAAAATCAGTCTGTAACACTAAAACCCTTAAAACTATGTAAATCAACTTAGTTACAGTGGTATAAGTAATTTACGTATGGACAATTTAGTTCTTCAAAAAGACATTGCAAAAACCACTTTATTATGTAGACAAAATCAACTTGCCTAATGCTGCAAAACAACTTGTTGATGCTGAAAAACAATTTAACTACGATGATATATAATATATTAATTAATCCCCCTCCCGCTTACCAATCAGTGCTAAAACATAGCCTAACAACTATGTAATCAGCTTTCTAAAACTGGTTGAAGTAATTTAGGTGGCAAGAATACTTAGTTATATATAAAAAAATGAACTTAAATACAATCTACAAAGCAACTTGATTACCTTCAACAAAAACAAAAGTCTATGCTGAACCATGGTTTTTAAGACATCGCCTAGGCGACGCTTAGGCATCCAGGCGTTGCCTAGGCGTCCAAAGCGCCCACCTAGGCATCAGAGCGTCCCCCTCTGCTCTATGACGCCTTAATTAACGCCTTTAAAACCATGGCTGAAACCAACTTAACTATCATGACAAATTGGAGTCAATTGATCAAGTATATATACATGTTGGGTGGATACCCAATGTATGATCCTTTTCTTGCTCCATGCAAGTGGGAACAAATCTTGCATATGATTAATTAAATTCACCTCTTATGTTTCGCACATATGTGATTATGTGAGTATTGATACATGCACAAGTGCTCTCGTGTATGTGTTACTCGAATTCGTGGTGTCCGACAACACTAGCTGGCTTGATTATTCCCAGTAGATGATGGTGTATGCAAGTCGCAGCTAAGTTCAAAGTGGATATAGAATGGCCAATGAATGATCTATTCGACTATGCCAGCATAACACCTGATGTTTCCAACATCTACCCCAATCTAATTACGCCATGGTCCGATAAAGCGTATTGTGTGCACACTTCACACACAAGGTTTCACCCACCGCAAACCAACAGGGGAGATACCCAGCCAGAAAACGAAGGGGAAAATTGGTCTAAAATACATGTGGATTCACGTTTCTATGACACATAATCGTCAAAAACACGGCCGTAGCTGGGGGATTTGAACACTGGAGCATACCTCAGGACCCGCGATCTTGAATTCACCATCGCCGATCTCCCGTCTCCGAGCTCCCCAGATGCTCTTCGTCGAGGTCGACGCCCTCTCTAGTGCTCCTCGTCGCCGAGCACCCCGCCCTCGCACGCGGGTGGCTCTCTGTTGACGAGATCAGCGCACTCCCGCGCGCCTCGCTCTCTGCCGGCGGTCTCGCGGGCATAGCGCGCAGGCATCTCTGCGACGACGAGTTCGAGGCCCTCCGCACGCCTCGCTGTCCCGCCTGCGTGCTCGTCGCACCGCTCGTAGCAGCGAGAAATCGGCGCCGAAACCCTAGCGACGAAGCTTGGGAAATAGAATGGGGAACGGGATGAAGGAGGAGAGATGGAGGACACGCGTGTCTCTTTGGTCTGGTGTGAGGTGGGACCCCAGGTCGAAACTGTCGGGACGGAACATGCGACGCGTCCCGTGATCGACTCGCACGGACTCGATCCGAGCTTTTAAGCACTTGGGATAATTTAAAACTAGTCTACGGAAGAAAACTAATTGAAAACTGCTATTTCTATGCATTCAAAAAGCAATTATAAAGTAGAACATGAATCCAAACAATATGGGTGATCACTAGAAAAAAGAATATGTTTAAGTACATGTATTGAAGTAAGGTTTTAGTGTGGCCTATACGGTTGGAGACTGAAGGGTTTGCAGCGCGTGGGCTGCCTGGCGTCCAGAGTCGTACGACACCGAATCCAATTACTCCAGCGTTCCAAGTCATCATCTTGGTAGAACAACATGACAACCTCCAGATCCATATCGCCTCGAAGCCGATCGCTGGCCATGTGGTGCCGCAGTGCGTCGGGCAAAACCTCCCATCCTGGCGACGCGACCGCCGTCAGAGCGGCATTGCCCTTGGGCTCGACGCAGAACGGGACGGCGTTCCCCACGCCGATGGTGACGCCCGAGTAGGCCACCTCAAAGCTTACGTCTCGGCCGCAGAACGCCTTGTTTTTGTACGTGCTTCTGGCGTGGATCGTGAGGTTGAACCGGGGCGGAATCATGGAAGAATCAACAAGGCCGGCGTGGGCGATTGGCCCGATGGAGAACTTCATGTCCCCAAAGACTGGATCCGGATTTACGATGAAGAAACCGAGTGCCAGGACGGTTAAGCACAGAGTAGCCACGGTGCAGAGCCCGATTATAATGCTTTCCCAGACATTGCGCTCCTTGAATTCGGGGGAGGCCTCCGGATGCTCAGTGGAACGGGAGACGGAAGCTAATCCCATGATGGAAGACTGCAAGTACGTACGAACGGAGGCAAGGCCCTAGCTATGTGTTACTATATAGTCAGGAACTTGTTGTTTCTTGGAGTATATGGAACGGACTAGCAGTTGGCCTTTTCGTCATGAATCATTGTCAGGATCGTGTAGGAAAATAGATTTGGTGTGATACCCAGTTACCCACAGGGTCGCCCGTGCCTTGTTTCCCCTTGTTTAAAGGAAACTGCTGGGCATCCCCCGGGGGATCAGATTCCCTAGCCCCCGGGTCCCCAGCCGTCGGATCAACCATTTTAACGGTTAGATTTGCATGTAGCAAAAAAACATCTCCCGGCAGCAAAAAATCACCCCCGGCAGCAAATGACTGAAGCAAAAAACGGTTCGTTCAGAAAAGAAAATAAAAAGGCTGGGCTCGCCGAAGATCTCGCCGGAGACCACGTAGCAAACATATTACGTAGATGTAGCAAAATCGCAAATAAATTGTAGCAAAATTTTTTATTCATATGTTACAAATCCTCTAAGACATCAACGGGGATCTCGCCTGCAGCCGGCAATAGCGCCGTTCGAGGTTGCAGCAACTCCGTCCGTCTAGAACAGCAACGCCAGAAGCCGCTAGTAGCAACACCCTATGCCTATGGTAGCAAAAATCCATCCTCCTCCGGTAGCGATGCCGGACACCTTAAAATAGCAAAATTGGCCTCCGCAGGTAGCAACACCGCACGCCTAAGGCAGCAAAACTCCTAACGAAGCAGAGGAGCGCGAGATGGAGGCGGCGATGGTAGCATCGGCGGCGACCGCCTGTAGCATCGGCGTCCTTGGCTGGTAGCACCAGTGACAGCCACTAGTAGCATTCCAAATTGGGTTACACAGCAGCGTCATCGACCGCCGGTAGCAATGGTGCCCACGGCAGGCAGCACCTCCGCCGACGGGAGGCAGCAACGGCGCCCTCAGTAGGCAGCACCTACGCCCACGGCGCGCAGCAACGACGGCCATCGGTAGTGGCTGCAGGGGAGGAGGTCGGCGAAGAGGACGGCCGCAGAGGAGGAGCACCTCTTCCCAGCAACGGCCCGACGAGAACAATGTCCTCGACGCCGGTGGCTAGCAGGTAGCTAGGATTTCCCGTGTCGGCGCATAGAGGCGTAGCTTGTCCGGCGTGACGAGCTACCGTGCGCTCGGGTGCGCGACGCAACGGCCGGCGAGGTTGGAGGTAGGGCGGCGGAGGAAGGCCCATGCCGGTGGTGCGAGGGAACAACCAGAGAGAGGAGCGGCGCGCAGCAGCGGCGTTCAACGCATAGTGGTGCAGCGGCGGCGCTCGGCACGGAGAAAGTAACGGCGGCGGCGCTCGGAACGGAGGGAGTACCGGCGGCGGCGCTAGGTGCTGAGAGAGGAGGGGCGGCGGCGCCGTACGCGAGACAGGAGCGGCGGCGCTAGAAAGCACAAGAGAGGAGCTGCTGCACAACGTGTGGAGGAGGTTGGAGATAAGATCGGGGAGGTTGCTAGTGGGCCGGGCCAGGAAAAAGACCACCGCACGATTCGATCCGATCGAACGAACGAGCATGCGGAGGATACGAGGACGTGATCCCCCGGGGGCAGGATCATTTTCCTTGTTTAAATATGCTCCGCAGATTACATTGAGGTTACATCTGATCTGATATGGTAGGTTTAGGATAGCATCTTGGCGTACAAGTCAAGCTCGTAAGACTTATCCAATTCGAAATCCGTAGGGGCCCGGTTTCAAAAGGGAATCCGTAGGGAGTACTGCTAACCATCGACGTCCATGATATGAACCCGGAAGCCGGATACCCGTATAGCGACTAATTATCGACTTGGTGCGTCATGGTAGCCGCCGCATGGGAGAGAGCCGTCGACCAGGACATCAAGGACGTTGACGATACAGCCCGAATACAGCAATCAGCAAGCTCCGGCGACCCTGAGCCTGGGTTCAGGTTCTCCCGCGGTGATGTCATATTGACGATTTCCGTGGTAGTAATGTTATGCCTATTTGGAGCCGCGGTCCAAACCGGGATCATCGTGTTGAATATAAATACACAGCCTAGTCTCTTTCCATCAGTTCGGACTTTTGGTTCAAGTGGCTAGTGCATGAAGCTTTTCATGGTATCAGAGCCACGAGGTCTCAAGTTCAAGACCCTGCTCACGCAGTTTTAAAAACAAACAAAAGAAAATCCTGCGGACCGCACCGAACCCACGCTAAGGACTAAAATAGCCTAGACGTGAGGGGGAGTGTTAAATATAAATACACAGCCTAGTCTCTTTCCATCAGTTCGGACTTTTGGTTCAAGTGGCTAGTGCATGAAGCTTTTCACATCGCTCCCACCAACGTCGTGGAGCTCTTCTTCAAGCTGCAGATTGACGACATCGACAGACCACCACCAGGCGGCGCCGACACCTTCAACCTCGTCCTCCGTGTGGACAACTACAACTCGATAGATCTGTGCAGGGAGAACACCACGGCTACGGTGTTGTACGGCGGCAACACGGTCGTGGCGTGGACCGACTCGCCGGTCACCTTCTGCGCTCGCCGTACGGCGTCCACGGAGGTTCAGCTGCCGCTGTATTACGCTGGTGCCACGGCGCTGCCCGACCGGCTTCGGAAGCGCATGGCGTCGGAGAAACGCTCCGGCAACCTGGAGTTCACCGTCACGATGAGGATGCTCTTCCCCAAGGGACGCGTGGGGCTGGATTGTACTGGTGTGTCTGTTTGTGCGTCCCGCCAGTACTTCGTGCAGTGCACCGTCAAGCAAGGGGAGCCGTACGCGCCAACGCCGTGCGGCCAGTTCGCTCTTGGAGCAGTCACACTCTTACAGACACTCGGACCAGCTCACTAATTTCTGTATGCATGTTCGATGGAGGTGCTAGTCTCCTAGCCTAGGCGTATATTACATGGTAATTTGGCAACTTGTTTGAGTTTTTCAGCACCGCACTACGGGAAAATCAAGCGCTGTCGTGCAGCCTATCATTGCCGTGCGCCGCTACACGGTAAAGATTTCTTTGCCGTGCGCAGCAAGCAGAACGCACGGCAACAACAATACGCACGGCAAAATCTGGGAGCAGCGCACGGCAATGAACCCAAGCACGGCAAAGATAGACTTGGCGCACGGCAAAGAAACATCTCACGGCAAAGTCCAAAGAAAGCGCACGGCAATGATAGGCTGACGGCAAAGTCCCTACAAGCCGCACGGCAAAGAAATAATGGACGGCAAAGGCCCTGGGCATTGCCGTGGCTCACCCCTTTGCCGTGCAGACAGACTAGTTGCACGGCGCTGCCTTCTTTGCCGTGCGCCAATATACATTTTATTTGTTTTTCTAACTATTTTATTTCATCTAATACTTATATTTATTTTGTTAATTAGTTTTTTCTTTTTGATGACTATTTATTAGACAATGTGCAATACAAAATTAGTCTCCATATTCATCCCCCCACATATAGCAGGGTTCCGGTGCTCCGGCGGCCGTCCCCCTCCTTCCCCCAAAAACAGCGGGACGGCGGGTCTACCCCCGTAGATTTCTTCGCGCGAGGGTGCACAATGTACTTTTTCATTCTTTTAGGTTTGTTAGGGTTAGGTTTTAGGTCCACTTGCAAGTTTTGGTGGCATTCCGGTGCTCCGGGGGTCATTCCCCCCCTAAAAACGGCTGTTTGTGGGCCCCGGATGGTCTACCCCCTAGATTTCTCCGCGCGAGGTTCCACCAATATACCTTTTCATAGGTTTAGGTTTGTTTAGTCCATGGACATATGGAAAACCATGTGTGGCACCCTTTGGCACAGTCTAGCCCCCGATATACCCGCGGCGGGACACTTCACCGTACATGTCCAGGAATCTGTTAAGTATTATCGCCCGAAGGTGAGGAATGTCAGACCGGGGATCCATGCCATGCACCATTTGGTGAATCACACCTTGCACCACACTTTGACACATATCATATGTCCACATGCAAGATTTGGTGGGGTTCCGGTGTTCCGGCGGTCGTTCTCCCCCTCCTCCCCCCAAAACAGCGGAACGTGTGCCCCGGCGGGTCTACCCCCCTAGATTTCTCTGTGCGAGGGTGCACCAATGTACCTTTTCATTCTTTTAGGTTTGTTTAGGACATATACACATGGAGAACCAATATTGGACCCTTTGGCACATACCTTTTCATTCTTTGGCGATTCTCTCACGCGTCTAGGGTATAAATCTCCCTCCCACCTTTACATGTACCTAGGTTTTTTTTGTGTGTCTAGATCACCAAGTCTGTTGCGATACCTAGGCGTCTCTTCCCGACCGTAAGGGTTACGCGGATAAATATCCATTAGTGGTCTCGCATATTATGGACTGTAACTCTTACGGCATTTATCGGGACAGCCGGCGGATGCGTAGTTGGGTACGTTCTCCCTGCTCTACCCCGATCCGAGATAGGATTTCGGTAGCGCCTCCCTGTTGTTCTCCGGATGCACACCCCTCTCGGCTTTTTGCCGAGACGTGTATCGGGAGAGCAGCGGGGAGGTGCTGCCGAAATTCTGTCTCGGATCGGGGTAGAGCTGGGAGAACGTACTCAATCTACGGATCCGGCGGCTGCTAGGAGCCCACCTAGTAGGGTTTCAGGTTGATGCACGCGTAAAAAAAATAAAGATATGATGCATTTATTTCCTATTTGATATATAAATGCTATGTTCGTCTGTTTTCTTGCTGATTAGAGGATGGATAATCGTGGCTAGATGTACGATGGCAGAATCAGTCAGTGGAACTATACTGATGAATGGGGAGAAAAGACCGAGCAGTTTGTGGATAGGGCGTTTGCCATCCCTAGCAGATCTATAAGAGTTTGGTTCCCTTGTAGTAAGTGCGTAACCAAAAGGCACAGGACAAGGAAACTATGAGTATGCACCTGATCAAGTTTGGGTTCACACCGTCCTACAAGATTTGGACTTACCATGGAGAAAAGGCAAAGAAACGTGCTAGGAAGGAGGTGCGGCAGATTCAACCTAGGGGGGAATATGACACTGGTTTTGATAGGTGCTTAGAAAACTTGGCTAATGGTAATGTGCCTAAAAGCCCTCATGTAGAGGTGGAGACACCTCAGGATGCGGAGACAAGTGAGGACCCGGAGGAAAACACAAAGGAGTATTATGAGGCTCTGTTTTCTTCGCAGAAACCCCTACATGAAAATACAGAGGTTACCCAACTAGATGCCATCTCTCGCCTTATGGCCTTGAAGTGCCATAGGAACTTGTGCAGAGATGGGTTCGATGAACTTCTGGTCATCGTAGGCAGCCTTCTGCCGAAAGGGCACCTCTTGCCGCAAAACTTCTACTATTCGACCAAATTGCTCAGTGACCTTAAGATGTCATCTCAGCAGATACACGCTTGTCCAAAGGGATGCATGCTATTCAGAGAGGAGCACGCTGACACAAATTATTGCATCAAATGCAATTCCTCTAGGTACTTTGAGGTAGACCGCAATGGTGATGGTCAGAAGAGGCAGACCACGATTGCCAAGAATATCCTCCGCTATCTTCCAGTTCTATCGAGGATCCAGCGGCTCTTCATGACCGAGGATACTGCCCAGCAGATGAGGTGGGCCGTGGAAGGAAAAAGATACACCGACAAGATGATACATCCGTCGGATGGTACTGCATGGAAGAACTTTGTCAAGAAATTTCCACTGAAAGGTGTGACCCGAGGAGCGTAGCGATTGCGATATCAACCGATGGGTTCAATCCATATGGTATGTCGGCTGCAGTATACGATTGTTGGCCAGTGTTTGTTATTCCCATGAACCTCCCCCCTGGCGTCTGCATGAGATCAGAGAACATGTTTGTGTCGATGATAATCCCAGGGCCTAAATACCCGGGTAAGAACATGAATGTGTACCTGGAACCACTGGTGGATGACTTGGTTCGTGGCTGGGAAGGTCGCGGGATCCGAACATATGACGCATCAAAGAAGGAGTACTTCGATATGTATGTGTGGTACCACACGTCCCTGCATGACCTGCCAGCACGTGCTTTGTTCTGCGGGTGGTGTACACATGGGAAGTGGCCTTGCCCACATGCGGTGCATGTGCCGTGCCTTTCTTCTGGCTAAACAAGGGAGGCAAGTATTCATGCTTTGATGAAGCTCGACAGTTCCTTGAGCGGAGGCATGCATACAGGAGTGATGTAAAGAGTTTCAAGAAAGGCCGTGTTGTCTGTGGCCCGAAGCCAATTCTGAAGACCGGAACGGAAATCAAGGCCGAGTTAGATGCTCTTCAGCCTAGCCATGATGGGAATGATTTCTTGGGATATGGGGAGACACACCAATGGACTCACAAGCCGTGCTTATGGAAGCTCCCTTACTTTGAGTTTCTCGAGCTCCCGCATAACATTGATGTAATGCACACCGAGAAGAATATCAGTGAAGCCATTTGGAGCACAATTGTGGACACTGAGAAGACGAAGGATAACATAAAGGCTCGAATTGATCAATAAATGTGGTGCGATAGGCCGGAGTTGAACATGCAGCCACCTCATGGTGCCAAAAAAAACTTGGACTAAGCCACACGCTCCGTTCTGCCTCACAAAGGCCCAAAAAAGGGAGGTCTTCCAATGGATGAAGGACTCCTTGTTTTTCCCTGATGGGTTCGCAGCCAACTGGATGAGGGGTCTGAACATTGAAACGTTGCGAGTACAAGGACTGAAGAGTCATGACTACCACATATGGCTTGACCGGATAATGCCGGTGATGATTCGAGGCTATGTCCCTGAGAAGACTTGGCGAGTGCTAGCGAGGTTGAGTTTTTTCTTCCACCAGATTTGTGCTAGGGAGTTAGACACTAAAGTGATTAAGAAGCTGGATAAAGAGGCACCCGTGTTGCTTTGCGATCTAGAGAAGATCTTTCCTCCAGGGTTCTTTAATCCGATGCAACACATGATCCTGCACCTCGCGGAGGAGTGCTTAAAGGGGGGCCAGAATTGGGGCCGTTGGCAGTTTGGTCCCGAGAGAGAAACACAAAAGCTTCGTCAAATGACTGGCAATAAATGCAAGATCGAAGCATCCATAGCCGAGGCAGTCCTGAACGTGGAGGTGGCAAACTTCACCACTAAGCACTATGATCCCAACATTCCCACAAAGCACAACCCGGTCCTCCGTTACAATGCCGCCAACAATGAAGAAGTACCCAAGCTTAGCATCTTCGTGGGACTTGGTGGCAAGTCAAGTGGCTCGAAGCCGTACAGAACGGACCTACATGAGCGGACCTTGATCCACTCGTATGTCTTAAACACCATGGTCGAAGTGAAGCCGTACATCGAGTAAGTGCGAACCATTTAATTATTCGCAAACATTCACGGCCTTGATCCACTCGTATGTTCGTGGCTAACTCTTCCTCTTTTCATCGGTATAGGCAATGCAAGGCTATACATTGGAAGAATACCCACAGGGAGCCTACCCCGGAGGAATCCAAGCAAATTTTCGATAAGGGCGGCGGTTTCGGTTTCAGTAGCTGGTTTTGTAATTTGGTACTATTCTATCCAAATTAGCTAGCACTTTCGACATTTATCGGTCATTTCTCGTTCTAAACTTCTCGTGCTAAACTTGTAGGAAAGAACTGACAAAGAGATGAAGTCAGAGCTAAGAAAAATTGCTAGGGGCTTTGACCATTCCGTAGAAGCGTTCAACTCCTATGACGCGAACGGGTATCGCTTCCAGACCCATCAATACACAACAAGCCGGCCCAACGCGAAGACAATAAATAGCGGGGTGGTATGTTAAGGTGATGATGGGCTCCATTACTATGGAAGATTCGAGGGTATATACGAGCTGAATTACGGGTTTCACAAAGGGCTAAATCCCGTCATCTTCAAATGCCATTGGTTTGATCCACGTCGGGTGAGACGGGATCCTGAAATTGGGTTGGTCGAAGTTGAAAGGAACTCCGTTTATAAGGGAGAGGATGTGTACATCTTGGCTACCCAGGCCTTTCAAGTATTCTATCTCCCGTACGCGTGCAAAAACCCGACAAAACGTCTACATGGATGGGATGTTGTGATGACGGTGCCTTCACACAATAGGCCACCCCCGCCAAACAAAGACGATTGCCGCCGCATAGACCCCTCAGCAAAGAGTGTCGAGTTTTATCAGGAAGAAGGGCTCCCCGGCCATTTCACAATCGGCTTGCCGACTATCGATGACATGGTCGTAGACGATGAACAAGAAGATGCGGGCATGGATGGAGACAATGCAGAAGATGAAGCTGAGGATGTTTGTGCCCCGGAAGACCTGAGTTTGCTCGAGGCGTTCAAAGCAGGGATTGACCTCGATGCAGATGGACCACCTCCAGGTTTCATTGATGATTATTGGTTCGCCGAGCGTGATGACGATGAGGAGACACGCGGTCCAATCACGGATGGCGACACAGGATACTGATCTATGTAGTAGTAATTGTGAGGCTAGCCTATTTGTAATAACTCTGTGTAACCGTGATTGTCTAGCTAGGTTATTTGTAAGAACTCCGTGCTATGTTTGAGAGAACTCTATGCTAGCTATTTGTTGCTTCCACTAATTAATGTTCATCTATTTGCATTATTGTTGCTTTCATTAATGTTCATCTACTTATATTTCTGTTTCTTTCACTAATATTTATCTCTTTACAATATTGCGTACTAATAAACCACTCTCTTCATTTGTGTTTGCAGGTGATTGAAGCATGCCGCCAAAAAAAGGGTGGCGGTCTTACAAAGAAGCTCAAGGACTTGGTAGGTGCAGGGACTTCGAGGCGGGGCCGAGCTACTACCCCCCTCCTATCCCCCCTCCCGTCGCTCCCCCAGTGCACGTGCGACCGCGTAGGAAGAATGCGACGCGGGTACTCACTCCTAGCCCTAGCCCCCCTCCCGCAGCCGATGATGATGATGAGGTGGAGGACCAGGAGCATGATGACCCACAAGTATAGGGGGTGTATCGTAGTATTTTCGATAAATAAGAGTGTCGATCCCAACGAGGAGCAGAAGGTGTTGACAAGCAGTTTCGATGAAGGATTCACTGTAAATGCTCACAGACAAGTATTCAGGGGGTTTTGATATAGCAGATGAATAAAGTACGAGTATGTAAAATGCGAGAGAAATAATTGCAGCGAGTGGCCCAATCCTTTTTAGCACAAAGGACAAGCCGGTTTGTTTACTTATAATGACCAAACGTTCTTGAGGACACACAGGAATTCAGTCTAGTGCTTTCGCTTCATATAGCTGATTAATCTTCATTGTTTTGATAAGTGTTATGTGGGTGAACCTATGCTAATGCACCGCCCTTCCTAGGACTAATACATACTTGTGATTATACCCCTTGCAAGCATCCGCAACTACAAGAAAGTAATTAAGATTAATCTAACCACATCCTTAAACTCTGAGATCCTGCTATCCCTCCTGCATCGATATACCAACGGGGATTTAGGTTTCTGTCACTCCGGCAACCCCGCAATTGGCAACCGAATACAAGATGTATTCCCCTAGGCCCATAAAGGTGAAGTATCATGTAGTCGGCGTTCACATGACACCACTAGAAGAATAACACCATAACTTAAATATCAAACCATTGAATATTACCCAACATAATTCACTACTAACATTTAGACTTCACACATGCCCTCAAGAACTAAACGAACTACTCACGAGACATCATATGGAACATGATCAGAGGTGATATGATGATGAATAACAATCTGAACATAAACCTTGGTTCAATGGTTTCACTCGATAGCATCAATAACAAGTAGAAATCAATACCGGGAGAGTTTCCCCTATCAAACAATCAAGATCCAACCCTAATTGTTACAGCGGTGACGAAGTGCATCGGTGGAGATGGCGGTGATGATGATGGAGATGATGGTGATGATGATCCCAATGATGTCAAGCTCGATGGCGGTGACGATGGCGTCGATTTCCCCCTCCGGGAGGGAATTTCCCCGGCAGATTTCAGCCTGCTGGAGAGCTCTTTTCTCTCTGGTGTTTTCCGCCCCGCACAGGCGGCTGTGACTCTTCGCGACTATTCTGTGGAGCTTAGGTTTTCGGGATGAAGGAGTACCCGAAGGAGAGGAGGCCAGAGGGGGCTGTGGGCCCCCACCCCACAAGGCGGCGCGGCCAGGCCTGGGCCCGCGCCGGCCTAGGGGGGGCATGTTGGCCCTCCTCGGCTCCTCCTTTTGGCTGCTGCCGTCTTCTGGAAAAATAGGATTTTTAGTATAATTTCCGTCAATTGCTGATCTTCCGAAATATTGCATTCTGATGGTGCTTTTTCCAGCAGAATCCTAACTCCGGTGCGCGATTCTCCAATAATCATGAAACATGCAAAATAGATGAAATAACATAAGTATCACTTCTAAATATGAAATATATCAATGAATAACAGTAAATTATGATATAAAATAGTGATGCAAAATGGACGTATCAACTCCCCCCAAGCTTAGACTCCGCTTGTCCCCAAGCGAAACTGGACTCGGTAAACAAGACCACATGTTTATGGAGTGAAGAGTCGATAAACCAAATACGGACAAGAAGCATCATATTAATTCACACAAGACATTCTAGTGAACAAATCCCTCATATAATTCAACTTGAAACAAGTAAAGGGTAATCACGAATAATGGTGCGTAAGAAATCATAATTGGTGATGGCAAACTTCGTTCTTGGTCAGAGAACAATTAACAGATTGTACTTATCTATCGAGCAGCGCTCTTATGTTAAAGTTTATATGGCACAACTTGCATACTCAATCATAATAATCTCCTCATAATCATTGATAACTTTCAAAGCTATATTAGATAAAACTTGTACTAAACAAGGAAGAGCAAAAGGCATGATTAAGCAGATCACAATATAAATGGTTTGATCATAACAACTCAATTGCTTGCTTAAGATGGAGGGAAATAGGTTTACTGACTCAACATAAACTAAAAGATAGGCCCTTCGCAGAGGGAAGCAGGGATTAAATCATGTGCTAGAGCTTTTTCAGTTTTGAAATCATATAGAGAGCATAAAAGTAAAATTTTGAGAGGTGTTTGTTGTTGTCAAAGAATGGTAGTGGGTACTCTAACCCCCTTGCCAGACAGACTTTCAAAGAGCAGCTCCCATGATATTTTATTTTTGGTGACACTCCTTCCAACCTTTCTTTCACGAGCCATGGCTAACCAAATCCTCGGGTGCCTTCCAATCATTCACATACCATGAAGGAGTGTCTATTTATTTTTGTTTTATTTAGATGACACTCCTCCCCACCTTTGCTTTCTCAAGCCACGGCTAACCGAATCCTCGGGCGCCATCCAACAATCACATACCATGGAGGAGTGTCTATTTGTTAATTAATTGGGGCTGGAAACCCCGTTGCCAGCTCTTTTTGCAAAATTATAGGATAAGTGGATGAAGCCACTAGTCCATTGGTGAAAGTTTCCCAACAAGATTGAAAGATAAAACTCCACATACTTCCTCATGAGCTATAAAATATTGACACAAATTAAGAAGCATTTTGCATTGTTTAAAGGTAGCACACGAAGTATTTACTTGGAATGGCAGGAAATACCACATAGTAGGTAGTTATGGTGGACACTGATGGCATAGGTTTTGGGTTAAGGTTTGGATGCATGAGAAGCATTCCCTCTCAGTACAGGTTTCTGGCTAGCAAGGTTGATTAGCAAGCATGCGAGTTGAGGGAAACAAACAAATATACATGTGATAGAAACAATCATGCATCTTCCTTGTAAGCACAAACAATTTTAACTTCAGAATAATAAGCTAAGAGCTAACAAGAAAGAAAGACAATGAAACAACATATCTACATGTATTTCTCCTCTACTTAAACCTCAAAGTGTTGTTGCTATTGACCAATGCTAAGTTTGCCAAAACCAAATAGATTTACTCAATGCTCCCAAAGTGATACCAATACTAACAACAAGATCAATCATATAATAGAGATTGCAAACTAAAATAAAATGTGCAATATGTAAATGATAAGACTTCTCATTAATATTCCATAACGATAACTCACACCAAGGGATACATAGACAACCAACTAAAGAGAGATACTTCCACACTGCAACCCATCTTATATGATAACTTCCCTACTCATGATATGACACTACTTGATAGTAAAAAGTAAAAAGATAGTGATGATGTCATACCGCGGCAGTCCCCCAAGCTTGGAACAAACTAAGGGGATGCCAATACCGATGATGAATTACTACTTCGGCGGTGGGGGTGATGAATTCTTGATAAGCTTTTTAACAAGCTCCTTTAGCTCATCAATCTCGTACGTGAGGTTGCGGATCATCTCTGAATTGTGCTCGACGCGGTTAAGAAGTATATCCGATGACGAGTCTCAACTCTTAGAGTTGTTTCCCCACTCTTCAGCTTCAGGCTTCATCCTTCCTGCAGTGTTAGAACGATCTATGTCCCAATTGCTAGGCAATACTGCCTTGGGAATCCTTTCAATTTGACTATTGTAAATTAGATTGCGGAAGGGGTTGTATGTGCCTGGAGGAGATGTCTTTGGAGCTAGGTAGTGATGTGGAACCTTTACTTCGGTATGAATTCTTGCGCTCTTCTGGGTACTGAAAGGGTTTTCCACCACCTCGATGCTTGCGACGGTGGCACGCGAGTTTTCCTTCACTTCTTATTCATCTTCTTCCTTGACACTCTCATCCACCTCTTTCCACTCGGGATCTTGAATATCTTCATCTGAAAGCCCCTTGCCCTTGTTGTTGGAGACCATGGTGCTTCTAGATCGAAAACAGATCCTGGCAGAAAACAGCTCGAAACAAAACAAGTCGAGAAAACGATATACGGACCTCCAGGGGTCCGGGGGATTATATAGAAGAAATTTTTACGACATAAGGAAAGTTCCAGGTCGAACCAGAGTCGGAGAGGGGCAACGAGGGGCCCTCCTCATAGGGCGGCGCGGCCAGGCTGGGGCCCGCGCCGGCCTATGGGGGCACGCCCTCGTGCGTCTCCTCCACTCCGTTTCGATCTCGTATTTTTTCATATTTTCCAAAAACAGCAAAAACATTGTTCGGAAAGTTAAACGCGGACTTTTTATTACCAGTACTGTTACCTATTCAAAGTCGAACTCTGTAGAACTATCAATTTGACCTTTGATGAAAGCTTCTGGAGTCACCACTCGAATAACATCAACATCTTCATTATAAGAATCTCCAGAGATATAATGCTTGAGTCTTTGTCCATTCACCACTTGTGTGGCATCGCCTTGCAGAGAGCTAATTTTAATTGCTCCTGAACGATACACCTCCACAATGACATATGGTCCTTCCCATTTTGAGAGTAATTTCCCTGCAAAAAATCTGAGATGAGACCAATACAATAGGACTTTATCCCCAACATTAAACTCTCTTTTGATAATTCTTCTATCGTGCCATTTCTTAACTTTCTCTTTAAAGAGTTTAGCATTTTCATAAGCATCACTCCTCCATTCATCTAGAGAACTCAATTGTAGCAACCTCTTCTTACCGGCAAGTTTAGGATCTTTATTTAGTTCTCTTACAGCCCAATAAGCTTTGTGCTCTAGTTCTAAAGGTAAATGACAAGCTTTCCCATAAACCATTTTATAAGGTGACATACCCATGTGATTTTTATAAGCAGTTCTATAAGCCCATAGTGCTTCCTTCAATTTACTAGCCCAATTCTTTCTAGATTTATTAACAGTCTTTTGCAAGATAGATTTAATCTCTCTATTTGATAATTCTACTTGACCACTAGTTTGAGGATGATAAGTAGAAGCGATTCTATGATTAATACCATATTTAGCAAGAGTTTTTCTAAAACCACCATGAATAAAATGAGAACCTCCATCAGTCATAAGATATCTAGGAACTCCAAATCTAGGAAAAATTATATCTAAAAGCATTCTTAAAGAGGTCTCACCATCAGCACTTTTTGTGGGTATGGCTTCAACCCATTTAGTAACATAATCAACAGCAACAAGTATATGAGTGTTACCTTCTGAAGAAGGGAAAGGTCCCATGAAGTCAAATCCCCAACAATCGAATGGTTCAATAACAAGAGTATAAATCATAGGCATTTCATTGCGTCTGGAGATATTACCAACCCTTTGACATTCATCACAAGATAAAATGGACTTCCTTGCATCTTTTAAGAGAGTTGGCCAATAGAAACCTGATTGTAGAACCTTTTGCGCGGTTCTATCTCCGGCGTGATGTCCCTCATAAGCACTACCATGAAATTTACTCAATATCTCTTGTTGTTCATATTCGGGAACACATCTTCGCAGAATACCATCCACTCCTTCTTTATATAAGTGTGGGTCATCCCAAAAATAATGCCTCAAGTCATAAAAGAATTTATTCCTTTGCTGATCTGAAAAGTTTGGAGGCAAGTACTTGGAAACAATAAAGTTAGCATAATCAGCATACCAAGGACTGTCTCGCGAGCTCACCTTTATTACAGCCAATTGTTCATTTGGAAAACTATCATTAGCAGGAACAGGATCATAAGCAATATTTTCCAATCTAGACAAATTACCAGCAACAGGATTATCAGCACCTTTCCTATCTATAATATGCAAATCAAATTCTTGTAACAAAAGCACCCATCTAATTAGCCTTGGCTTAGCATCTTTCTTTTGCATAAGGTATCTAATTGCAGCATGATCAGTATGGATTGTAACTTTTGAATCAACAATATAGGATCTAAACTTATCACAAGCAAAGATTACAGCTAACAATTCTTTTTCAGTTGTAGCATAATTTCTTTGAGCAGCATCAAGAGTTTTACTAGCATAATGAATAACATTTAGTTTTTTATCTACTCGCTGTCCAAGAACAAAGTAGCCACTACAAAGAAAAATCACTAGCATCACACATAATTTCAAAAGGTAAGTTCCAATCAGGAGGTTCAACTATAGGAGCAGTTGTTAAGGCTTTCTTAAGAGTTTCAAAAGCTTCCTTACAATCATCATCAAAAACAAAAGGTACATCTTTTTGAAGAAGATTAGTAAGAGGTTTTGAAATCTTGGAGAAGTCTTTAATAAACCTCCTATAAAACCCAGCATGACCAAGAACACTACGAATACCTTTAACATCCCTAGGATAGGGCATCTTTTCAATTGCTTCCACTTTAGCTCTATCAACTTCAATACCTCTCTCAGAAATTTTATGTCCCAATACAATTACTTCATTAACCATAAAGTGGCATTTTTCCCAATTAAGAACAAGGTTAGTTTCTTCACATCTCTGCAAAACTTTATCAAGGTTTCGCAAGCAATTATCAAAGGAATTCCCATAGACAGAAAAATCATCCATGAATACCTCTACAATATTCTCGCAAAAGCCATGAAAAATAGCAGACATGCATCTTTGAAAAGTAGCAGGGGCATTACATAAACCAAAAGGCATACGTCTATAAGCATAAGTTCCATAGGATCAAGTGAAAGTGGTTTTCTCTTGATCTTTAGTTTTAACAACAATTTGTGAAAACCCAGAATAACCATCAAGAAAGCAGAAGTGAGTATTTTTAGACTTCTAACATTTGATCAATAAAAGTTAAAGGGTAATGATCTTTCTTAGTAACTTTATTAACTTTTCGATAATCAATGCACATTCTATACCCTACAACTACCCTTTGAGGGATGAGCTCATCATTATCATTAGGCACAACAGTCATTCCTCCTTTCTTAGGAACACAATGCACAAGACTAACCCATCTACTATCAGTAATAGGATATATAATACCAGCTTCAAGAAGTTTTAATACCTCATTCCTTACCACATCCTTCATCTTA
The DNA here is from genome assembly GCF_019359855.2 of Lolium perenne. Taxonomy (NCBI): domain Eukaryota; kingdom Viridiplantae; phylum Streptophyta; class Magnoliopsida; order Poales; family Poaceae; genus Lolium; species Lolium perenne. The sequence continues at coordinate 92,141,689 of NC_067250.2, read as the reverse complement.
GGAATTAGACGACGCTGATGCTCAACAACAGGCTTTGCATCATCTTCCATATTGATAGCATGTTGGCAAATAGAGGGAGAAATCCCCTTCAAGTCATCAAGAGTGTAGCCAATAGCTCCTCGATGTTTCTTCAATATTTCCAATAACATTTCTTCCTCAAACTCTGAAAGCTTAGAACTAATAATAACAGGATATATTTTCTTATCATCAATATGAGCATATTTAAGATTATTAGGCAATGGTTTTAAATCAAAAACAGGATCTTCCTTTGGTGGTGGTGTTGTACCTAGATCTTCTATCGGTAAATCATGCTTAAGGATAGGTTGACGAAGGAAAAATTCATCAAGCTCATTTCTTTCTTCCCTAAAAACTTCTCTCATTATTCTCCAAATGTTGCTGCAAAGGATTATTAGGAGCAAGAGCAATAGATGCACATTGTTCAACTCTAAAATCATTATTAGGCAAATCAGCTTTATAAGGAGTTTTGGCAAATTTAGAAAAATTAAACTCATAAGATTCACCAGAAAATTTAGTCACAATTTTCTCTTTCTTGCAATCTATAACAGCTCCACAAGTATTTAGAAAAGGTCTACCAAAAATGATAGGACAATACTTACTAGCAGCAGAACCAAGTACCAAAAAGTCAGCAGGATATTTAATCTTACGACATAGAACTTCCACATCTCGAACAATACCAATTGGAGAAATAGTTTCTCTATTGGCCAGCCGAATAACCATGTCAATATCTTCAAGTTCACAAGAACCAATTTCATGCATGATCTCCGTGTCAAGCTCATAAGGAATGGCACTAATACTTGCACCAATATCACATAAACCATAATAGCAATGATCACCAATTCTAACAGAGAGCATAGGAACACTAGTTTTCCTAGACTTATTAGGATGTGAAACAATATTAGAAGCATCTTCACAGAAAATAATATGACCATCTTCTACATTTTCAGTCACAAGATCTTTAACTATTGCAATAGCAGGTTCAACCTTTATTTGCTCTTCAGGTTCTATAGGTTTCTTTTCACTTTTATTAACCGCACTATTTATAACAGAATACTCCTTCATTTTAGCAGGGAAAGGAGTTTTTTCAATATAAGCTTCAGGAAGAACATGATCAACAGTTTCAATTACAACACATTTATTTATAGATGAATCAATTTTATCTTTATACGGTTCATGATACTTATCAAAATTCTTCCTAGGCAATTCAAAATGAGAGGCAAAAGCTTTATAAAGATTTGCAACGAATTGAGAATCAAGACCATAAGTAGCACTCATATTACGAAATTTATCAGTATCCATAAAAGCTTCAATGCATTTATAATCATAGTTTATACTGACTCTCTACCTTTGTCGTTCTCCCATCCTTCAGTATTCTCCTAAATCCGATCAAGAAGGTCTCTTTTAAACTCTTCTTTCTTGCGTGTAAATGATCTTCATAGGTATTTTGTATGGAACCTCTTTCTCACCTGGCACCTCATCCACTACCTTTGCAGTAGTAGTAGATTTTCCAAACAGAAATTCAAGAGAAGATCTCTCCATAATGAATTATAGCAACAGGCAGAATTAAAATCAGCACGTAGAGTAAAAGTTTCCCTTACCAATTCTACTTACCAATAGCGCTTCACTCCCCGGCAACGGCGCCAGAAAATAGTCTTGATGACCCACAAGTATAGGGGGTGTATCGTAGTATTTTCGATAAATAAGAGTGTCGATCCCAACGAGGAGCAGAAGGTGTTGACAAGCAGTTTCGATGAAGGATTCACTGTAAATGCTCACAGACAAGTATTCAGGGGGTTTTGATATAGCAGATGAATAAAGTACGAGTATGTAAAATGCGAGAGAAATAATTGCAGCGAGTGGCCCAATCCTTTTTAGCACAAAGGACAAGCCGGTTTGTTTACTTATAATGACCAAACGTTCTTGAGGACACACGGGAATTTAGTCTAGTGCTTTCGCTTCATATAGCTGATTAATCTTCATTGTTTTGATAAGTGTTATGTGGGTGAACCTATGCTAATGCACCGCCCTTCCTAGGACTAATACATACTTGTGATTATACCCCTTGCAAGCATCCGCAACTATAAGAAAGTAATTAAGATAAATCTAACCGCAACCTTAAACTCTGAGATCCTGCTATCCCTCCTGCATCGATATACCAACGGGGATTTAGGTTTCTGTCACTCCGGCAACCCCGCAATTGGCAACCGAATACAAGATGTATTCCCATAGGCCCATAAAGGTGAAGTATCATGTAGTCGATGTTCACATGACACCACTAGAAGAATAACACCATAACTTAAATATCAAACCATTGAATATTACCCAACATAATTCACTACTAACATTTAGACTTCACCCATGTCCTCAAGAACTAAACGAACTACTCACGAGACATCATATGGAACATGATCAGAGGTGATATGATGATGAATAACAATCTGAACATAAACCTTGGTTCAATGGTTTCACTCAATAGCATCAATAACAAGTAGAAATCAATACCGGGAGAGTTTCCCCTATCAAACAATCAAGATCCAACCCTAATTTTTACAGCGGTGACGAAGTGCAGCGGTGGAGATGGCGGTGATGATGATGGAGATGATGGTGATGATGATCCCAATGATGTCCAGCTCGATGGCGGTGACGATGGTGTCGATTTCCCCCTCCGGGAGGGAATTTCCCCGACAGATTTCAGCCTGCCGGAGAGCTCTTTTCTCTCTGGTGTTTTCCGCCCCGCAGAGGCGGCTGTGACTCTTCGCGACTATTCTGTGGAGCTTAGGTTTTCGGGACGAAGGAGTACCCGGAGGAGAGGAGGCCAGAGGGGGCTGTGGGCCCCCTCCCCACAAGGCGGCGCGGCCAGGCCTGGGCCCGCGCCGGCCTAGGGGGGCCATGGCGGCCCTCCTCGGCTCCTCCTTTTGGCTGCTGCCGTCTTCTGGAAAAATAGGATTTTCAGTATAATTTCCGTCAATTGTTGATCTTCCGAAATATTGCATTGTGACGGTGCTTTTTCCAGCAGAATCCTGACTCCGGTGCGCGATTCTCCAATAATCATGAAACATGCAAAATAGATGAAATAACATAAGTATCGCTTCTAAATATGAAATATATCAATGAATAACAGTAAATTATGATATAAAATAGTGATGCAAAATGGACGTATCAGAGCACCACGGGGGTGGGGAGGACCAGGAGCGGTACGGGGGTGAGGAGGACCAGGAGGAGGAGGAGGGGGGTGGGGAGGACCAGGAGGAGGAGGGGGACGAGGAGGACCTCTCGGAGGATGAGGGGTTGGGGAACTTACCGTTCGATCCTGATCCAAACCTAGTTTGGCAAGTGCCGGAGGATTACCAGTACGTTCCAGCTGTGGAGAGGCTGAGGCCACGTGATAGGAGGCCATATCGGCGTGGGATAACACAGCTCCCCGTGCTGAAGCACTGGCGCTACATCCATGTTGTTCTAGAGCCCTATGGAAGGAGGTACATGTTAATTTTTGGCATTTCGTTATCGCAATTTTGTCATTATCAAAATTATTATCACATACATATTGATGTTGTCGTTTCATGGTGTAGCTCGTTCAGGTATGAAGACCCGTCGTAGAAGCCACCACATGGGTACTCGAACATCCTTGGGGGCCTACTTAGAAGGTATTTCCCTGGGATAGTCGATCTCCCTACTGGTGGCTGCGACGTAGCTTGGAGGTGGGCGCACTACAGCCTCGCGGAAGATCCTCTTGGCCGCGGCTCCATGGCGGACGTGGTTGTTGGCAAATTTTGGGTACGTGACTTTTGACTTCTTACCATTCATACACTCTCCTTGGTTGACAATAATTCCACTAATGCCCCTTGTTTTACCTATGTGCATGGTTGCAGAAATACTTCAAGAGGGCCGAGGGAAAGGAAAATGCGTGCGATGATGTCCTACACCAGATTGCAAGGAAGAGGGTGACTGGCATGCACTACGAGGCACGTGTTCAGTGCGTCCGCGACTGGCACGCCGACCGCTTCGTCCACATGACTAAGGAGGACGCTCGCGACACGCTCATGCAGCCGTGGCAGTACATGCAGGTATTTGCATTTGTGTGTTATTGATTTCTTTATGGCCATGTAGTTTATTATACCATAATGGGTTTATCTTGTGCATGTAGAACCCTCCTCAGTACGTCGGCGAAGACGAGAGGTGCTTTCTTGCGATGGTCATGTGGTGGACATGCCCCCAGTACCTCAAGAAGCACGAGGAGGGCAAGAAGAAGCGGGCAGAGATGCGAGGTGGATCGCATATCCAAGGCAGCATCCCCATCTCTCTTCACCTGCAGAACGAGGTGAGCAAATTAATGGTTCCTTCATTCTTTGAATTCATGTTATATATTTGCTAACTCTGCAAGGGTGTGCCACTCCACTTTATTACATGTTCTCTTTTGCAGGAAGTCATGACAGGAGCGAAGCCTAACGTCTTTGCCGTGCTAAAGAAGATGAAGCAAAGGAAGACGCCGCATCCTGAGACGGGGTCCGTGTGGGTTAACCCGCAATCCGAGACCCAGTGCACGTCGTATGTCTCCAAGTTCAAGCAGAAGTATGGCGAGGACGCCAACCCAGAGGCCGAGGACTTTGACCCTGAGGTTGCGGTGCTTGCGGGAGAAGGCTTGAAGCATGGCCGCCTATGGCTTGGTGACGGGTGCGTGATACGTCTCAAACGTATCTATAATTTCTTACGTTCCATGCTACTTTTATGATGATACTCACATGTTTTATACACACTTTATGTCATATTTATGCATTTTCCGGCACTAACCTATTGACAAGATGCCGAAGAGCCAGTTGATGTTTTCTGCTATTTTTGGTTTCAGAAATCCTACCAAGGAAATAATCTCGGAATTGGACGAAATCAACGCCCAGGGTCTTATTTTTCCACGAAGCTTCCAGAAGACCGAGGGAGATACGAAGTGGGGCCACGAGGTGGCGCCACACTAAGGCGGCGCGGCCTAGGGGGGGCCCGCGCCGCCCTAGCGTGTGGGCCCATCGTGACGCCCCCTGACCTGCCCTTCCGCCTATAAAAAGTCTTCGTCGAGAAAACCCCAGTACCGAGAGCCACGATACAAAAAACCTTCCACAGACACCGCCGCCGCCAATCCCATCTCGGGGGATTCAGGAGATCGCCTCCGACACCCTGCCGGAGAGGGGAATCATCTCCCGGAGGACTCTTCATCGCTATGATCGCCTCCAGATCAATGTGTGAGTAGTTCACCCCTGGACTATGGGTCCATAGCAGTAGCTAGATGGTCGTCTTCTCCTCATTGTGCTATCATGTCAGATCTTGTGAGCTGCCTATCATGATCAAGATCATCTATTTGTAATGCTACATGTTGTGTTTGTTGGGATCCGATGAATATGGAATACTATGTCAAGTTGATTATCGATCTATCATATATGTGTTGTTTATGATCTTGCATGCTCTCCGTTGCTAGTAGAGGCTCTGGCCAAGTTGATACTTGTAACTCCAAGAGGGAGTACTTATGCTCGATAGTGGGTTCATGCCTCCATTTAATCTGGGACAGTGACAGAAAGTTCTAAGGTTGTGGATGTGCTGTTGCCACTAGGGATAAAACATCAATGCTTTGTCTAAGGATATTTGTGTTGATTACATTACGCACCATACTTAATGCAATTGTCTGTTGTTTGCAACTTAATACTGGAAGGGGTGCGGATGCTAACCCGAAGGTGGACTTTTTTAGGCATAGATGCATGCTGGATAGCGGTCTATGTACTTTGTCGTAATGCCCAATTGAATCTCACTTTACTCATCATGATATGTATGTGCATTGTTATGCCCTCTCTATTTGTCAATTGCCCAACTGTAATTTGTTCACCCAACATGCTATTTCTTATCGGAGAGACACCTCTAGTGAACTGTGGACCCCAGTCCAATTCTTTACATCTGAATACAATCTACTGCAAACATTGTTCTTTACTGTTCTTTGCATACAAACATCATCTTCCACACTATACATCTAATCCTTTGTTTACAGCAAGCCGGTGAGATTGACAACCTCACTGTTACGTTGGGGCAAAGTACTTTGATTGTGATGTGCAGGTTCCACATTGGCGCCGGAATCCCTGGTGTTGCGCCGCACTACACTCCGCCACCAAAAACCTTCACGTGCTTCTTGACTCCTACTGGTTCGATAACCTCAGTTTCTTACTGAGGGAAAACTTGCTGCTGTACGCATCACACCTTCCTCTTGGGGTTCCCAACGGACGCGTGCTGTACGCGTATCAAGCTCTTTTTCTGGCGCCGTTGCCGGGGAGATGCAGACACGCTGCAAGGGGAGTCTCCCACTTCCAATCTCTTTACTTTGTTTTTTTCTTGCTTTACTTTATTTTATTTACTGCTTTGTTTGCTTTCTTATATCAAAATACAAAAAAAATAGTTACTTGGATTTACTTTATTTAGTTTGATTTATTTACTACTGTTAAAATGAATACTCCTGAGAATACCAAGTTGTGTGACTTCACTAGCACAAATAATAATGATTTCCTATGCACACCTATTGCTCCACCTGCTACTACAGCAGAATTTTTTGAAATTAAACCTGCTTTACTAAATCTTGTTATGAGAGAGCAATTTTCTGGTGTTAGTTCTGATGATGCTGCTGCCCATCTTAATAATTTTGTTGAACTTTGTGAAATGCAAAAGTATAAGCATGTAGATGGTGACATTATAAAATTAAAATTGTTTCCCTTCTCGTTAAGAGGAAGAGCTAAAGATTGGTTGCTATCTTTGCCTAAGAATAGTATTGATTCATGGACTAAATGTAAGGATGCTTTCATTGGTAGATATTATCCTCCTGCTAAAATTGTATCTTTGAGAAGTAGCATAATGAATTTTAAGCAATTGGATAATGAGCATGTTGCTCAAGCATGGGAAAGAATGAAATCTTTGGTCAAGAACTGCCCTACCCATGGACTGACTACTTGGATGATCATCCAAACCTTTTATGCAGGATTGAATTTTTCTAGGAACCTATTGGATTCAGCTGCTGGAGGTACTTTTATGTCCATCACTCTAGGCGCCGCAACAAAACTTCTTGATGATATGATGATTAATTACTCTGAATGGCACACGGAAAGAGCTCCACAAGGTAAGAAGGTAAATTCTGTTGAAGAAACCTCCTCCTTGAGTGATAAGATTGATGCTATTATGTCTATGCTTGTGAATGGTAGATCTAATGTTGATCCTAATAATGTTCCTTTGGCTTCATTGGTTGCTCAATAAGAGCATGTTGATGTTAATTTCATTAGAAGTAATAATTTCAACAACCATGCTTATAGGAATAATTCTGGTAACAACTATAGGCCATATCCTTCTAATAATAGTAATGGCTATGCTAATTCTTATGGTAATTCTTACAACATTAATAGGAGTGTACCCTCTGGTCTTGAAGCCATGCTTAAAGAATTTATCAGTACATAAACTGCTTTTAACAAATCTGTTGAAGAAAAGCTTGGAAAAATTTATATTCTTGCATCTAAAGTTGATAGTCTTGCTGCTGATGTTGATCTTTTGAAATTGAAAGTTATGCCTAATGAAGATAAAGATATTAAGTCATTTGCTACAGCAAACGCCATACAAGTTCGAATTAATGAAAATATTAGATTGATGGTTGAATTGCATGCTAGGTGGGAAAAAGAAGAAAATGCTAAAGAGAATAATGTAGCTAAAGTTTGGACTATTACCACCACTAGTAATGTTGATGCTTCACATGTTGCTACACCCCCTACTATTAATGGTAAAATAATTGGTGTTGGCAATGTTTCTACTCCTAATGCAAAGCGTACAAAACTGCCTGAAACTGCTGAAATTTTTCAAAATATTGGGGACAATGATCCCATTGCTTTAGATCATAATGGTTTAGATTTTGATGATTGTCACATCTCTGAAGTTATAAAGTTCTTACAAAAACTTGCTAGAAGTCCCAATGCTAGTGCTATAAATTTGGCCTTTACAAAACATATTACAAATGCTCTCATAAAAGCTAGAGAAGAGAAACTAAAACTTGAAACTTCTATTCCTAGGAAGTTAGAAGATGGTTGGGAGTCCATCATTAAGATGAAGGTCAATGATTTTGATTGTAATGCTTTATGTGATCTTGGTGCAAGTATTTCTGTTATGCCTGAGAAAATCTATAATATGCTTGACTTGCCACCACTGAAAAATTGTTATTTTGATGTTAATCTTGCTGATAATTCTACAAAGAAACCTTTGGGGAGGATTGATAATGTTCGCATTACGGTTAACAATAACCTTGTCCCCGTTGATTTTGTTGTCTTGGATATTTAATGCAATGCATCTTGTCCCATTATTTTGGGAAGACCTTTTCTTCGAACCGTTGGCGCTATTATTGATATGAAGGAAGGTAATATTAAATATCAATTTCCTCTCAAGAAAGGTATGGAACACTTCCCTAGAAAGAGAATGAAGTTACCTTTTGATTCTATTATTAGAACAAATTATGATGTTGATGCTTCATCTCTTGATAATACTTGATTCACACTTTCTGCGTCTAGCTGAAAGGCGTTAAAGAAAAGCGCTTATGGGAGACAACCCATGATTTTTCTACAGCACTTTTGTTTTATATTTGATTCTTGGAAGTTGTTACTACCGTAGCAACCTCTTTTTATCTTTATTTTATTGCATTGTTGTGCCAAGTAAAGTTTTTGATAGTAGAGTTGATACTAGATTTGGATTGCTACGCAGAAACAGATTTCTTGCTGTCACGAATTTGAGTCGCCCTGTCTGTAGGTAACTCAGAAAAATTTGCCAATTTACGTGCGTGATGCTCAGATATGTACGCAACTTTCATTCAATTTGAGAACTTTCATCTGAGCAAGTTTAGTGCCCCAGAAAAATTCGTCTTTACGTACTGTTCTGTTTTGACAGATTCTGCCTTTTATTTCGCATTGCCTGTTTTGCTATGTTTGATGGATTTCTTTGTTCCATTAACTTTCAGTAGCTTTGCGCAATGTCCAGAAGTGTTAAGAATTATTGTGTCACCTCTGTATATGTGAATTTTTGATTATGCACTAACCCTCTAATGAGTTTGTTTTGAGTTTGGTGTGGAGGAAGTTTTCAAGGATCAAGAGAGGAGGATGATATAATATGATCAAGGAGAGTGAAAACTCTAAGCTTGGGGATGCCCCCGTGGTTCATCCCTGCATATTTTCAAGAAGACTCAAGCATCTAAGCTTGGGGATGCCCAAGGCATCCCCTTCTTCATCGATAAATTATCAGGTCACCTCTAGTGAAACTATATTTTTATTCGGCCACATCTTATATGCTTTACTTGGAGCGTCTTTATGTTCTTATTTTTGTTTTGTTTGAATAAAATCGGATCCTAGCATTCATTATGTGGGAGAGAGACATGCTCCACTGTTGCGTATGAACACATATGTTCTTAGCTTTGTTCTTAATGTTCATGGCGAAGGTTGAAACTGCTTCGTTAATTGTTAAATGGTTGGAAACAGAAAATGCTACATGTGGTAATTGGTGTAATGTCTTGAATAATTTGATACTTGGCAATTGTTGTGCTCATATAGATCATGTTTAAGCTCTTGCATCATGTACTTTGCACCTATTAATGAAGAACTACCATAGAGCTTGTTGAAATTTGGTTTGCATGATTGGTCTCTCTAAAGTCTAGATATTTTCTGGTGAGGGTTTGAACAACAAGGAAGACAGTGTAGATTCTTATAATGCTTGCAATATGTTCTTATGTAAGTTTTGCTGTACCGGTTCATACTTGTGTTTGCTTCAAACAACCTTGCTAGCCTAAGCCTTGTATTGAGAGGGAATACTTCTCGTGCATCCAAATCCTTGAGCCAAAAACTATGCCATTTGTGTCCACCATACCTACCCACTACATGGTATTTTTCTGCCATTCCAAAGTAAATTGCTTGAATGCTACCTTTAAAATTCCATTCTTTGTCTTTGCAATATATAGCTCATGGGAAAAATAGCCTTAAAAACTATTGTGGTATTGAATATGTACTTATGTATCTTATTTCTTAATAAGTTGCTTGTTGAGCGATAACCATGTTCCTGGGGATGCCATCAACTATTCCTTTGTTGAATATCATGTGAGTTGCTATGCATGTTCGTCTTGTCTGAAGTAAGGGTGATTTATCATGATCAAATGGTTTGAGTATGCATAATGTTAGAGAGGAACATTGGGCCGCTAACTAAAGCCATGATCCATGGTGGAAGTTTCAGTTTGGACAACAATCCTCAATCTCATATGAGAATATTATTTGTTGTTGAATGCTTATGCATTAAAGAGGAGTCCATTATCTGTTGTCTATGTTGTCCCGGTATGGATGTCTAAGTTGAGAATAATCAAAAGCGAGAAATCCAATGCGAACTTTCTCCTTAGACCTTTGTACAGGCGACATAGAGGTACCCCTTTGTGACACTTGGTTAAAACATATGTTATGCTATGATAATCCATGTAAATCCAAGCCAATTAGGACAAGGTGCGGGCACTATTGGTATACTATGCATGAGGCTTGCAACTTATAAGATGTCTTATGCATAACACATATGAATTATTACTACCGTTGATAAAATTGTTCCTATGTTTTCAAAGTAAAAGCTCTAGCACAAATATAGCAATCCATGCTTCCCTCTGCGAAGGGACCATTCTTTTACTTTTATGTTGAGTCAGTTTACCTACTTCTTTCTATCTTATAAGCAAACACTTGTGTCAACTGTGTGCATTGATTCCTACATACTTGCTTATTTGCATTCATCATATTACTTTGTGTTGACAATTATCCATGAGATAAACATGTTGAAGTTGAAAGCAACTGCTGAAACTTATATCTTCCTTTGTGTTGTTTCAAAGCTTTCTACTAAGAATCTATTGCTTTATGAGTTAACTCTTATGCAAGTCTTATTGATACTTGTCTTGAAAGTACTATTCATGAAAAGTCTTTGCTATATGATTCAGTTGTTTATTCATTGTCTTTACCATTGCTTCGAATCACTTCATTCATATCATATGCTTACAATAGTATTGATCAAGATTATGATAGCATGTCACTTCACAAATTATCTTTGTTATCGTTTACCTACTCGAGGACGAGTAGGAACTAAGCTTGGGGATGCTTGATACGTCTCAAACGTATCTATGATTTCTTATGTTCCATGCTACTTTTATGATGATACTCACATGTTTTATACACACTTTATGTCATATTTATGCATTTTCCGGCACTAACCTATTGACAAGATGCCGAAGAGCCAGTTGCTGTTTTCTGTTGTTTTTGGTTTCAGAAATCCTACAAAGGAAATATTCTCGGAATTGGACGAAATCAACGCCTAGGGTCTTATTTTTCCACGAAGCTTCCAGAAGACCGATGGAGATACGAAGTGGGGCCACGAGGTGGCGCCACACTAAGGCGGCGCGGCCTAGGGGGGGCCGCGCCGCCCTAGCGTGTGGGCCCCTCGTGACGCCCCCTAACCTGCCCTTCCGCCTATAAAAAGTCTTCGTCGAGAAAACCCCAGTACCGAGAGCCACGATACGGAAAACCTTCCAGAGACGCCGCCGCCACCAATCCCATCTCGGGGGATTCAGGAGATCGCCTCCGGCACCCTGCCGGAGAGGGGAATCATCTCCCGGAGGACTCTTCATCGCCATGATTGACAAGGTATTAACTTGTCAATGCCTACAGATCGTAGACTAGGGTTTTTAGTTAGAAGTAGAGGGCAAGTAGATCTCGAAGGTTTCAGCCGAAAAGTACTCGACGATTATAAAACTAGGGTTTGTAAAACAATGATTCGATGCTCTCCTCGTCCCTCGACTCCTCCTTATATAGGAGGCGGAGCCGAGGGATTCGTATTTATACAAATTACAGAGTCCGGGATGGTTTCTAACTCATCCCGCAAGATTACAAATAACACTTCTTATTACAACTCTAGCTTTCCTTAATAATATCTTGGGCTTCTGAATCTTCTTATTCTTCGGGTAGTGGGCCTTCAATAAACCCCGGGTACTATCTTTGGCAGGCCCATTGGGGATGCCTATGTCAGTAGCCCCCGAGATTTTGCTTGAATCGCAGAGTCAGGGAAAATCTCCACTGTTTATTTTTATTCGACAACTTTAACCTTTCTCTATTTCTTCACATAAATTTCTATATTGTACAGGGATAATGGTAATTGGGGCTAGTTCATCTGACGGATCAGGTACTAGTTAACGGCTCTAGTGGCAATCCGCAAAAACCTACTTCAAAATCACGTCCCTGGACATGATCTCGGGATACTGGTGTAAACTTCGACAGGTGCCGCTTAAGGACTTACCATTCTGTCGAGTCCCAGTCAAATTTATCGGGTACCTAACGCGTCCGTTAGGATTTTTCTTCGTATCTGTTGATACGGATAAAAGTAGCAAACCGACGTCAGAGACGGCGCCACGCCACACAGAACGGATCTGGGGTCTTACCTTCGCAAATTTGCGGCATTCAGAAATTGATCGCAACTTTGGCGTTCTGAGAATATATTGTCGAGTGCTTATTCGGCTGCTGGAATGGCACATTTTATTGAGTCAAAGATGACTTATATTGCTCTCCCGATGGGAGTATATGCAGAGTTATTTATAACTCGAAATATACTCTTTTGCCCTGCTATCTTTCTTTTTCTCTTTCTTTCTTTCTTTTTTATGATTTCATCGGGTACGCGAACAGCGTTCCCGATGGGAGTAGCCCCCGAGGCTACAGCCAAGGACTTGTACTTGGTTGTAGGCTCCACGCCTTATGCCACTATATACTATTTTTATCTCCCGATACTTTCATAATTTCTCGGGTGCGCGAATAGCGCTCCCGATGGGAGTAGCCCCCGAGGCTACAGCCAAGAACTGGTGCTTGGTTGTAGGCTCAACACTTTAATGCATCGTGTCGCTATATTGTCATTCCTTCTCGAACTTCTTTTTTTATTTATCGGGGGCGCGAACAGCGTTCCCGATGGGAGTAGCCCCCGAGGCTATGAACAAATGCTTGCGTTTGATCATAGGCTCCCGCCGTTTCTATATTGTCACACTCGAACTTTTTCTTTTCTTCAAAGTATCCCCCGAGCATTTGGGCAAAAACTTATATTTGATCAAAGGCTCACCAGTATATTTTTATGTCGCCTTTTTATGAAGCTATGGAGGCGAATTTTTTTCTTCTGCCAAGGTGACGTTACTGCTGACGATAGCCACGATTTCGAGGGAGAAAATCACGAGAAGTTTTCTCCCACTGCCATGCGGGCCCAAAGTATCCATTATCTTGACACGTCGTGCAAGTGGGGGACACACGTCCTCCGCTTTTACTGGCGCACGTACCGTAACTTCTCAGTGTTAAAATACTTTTTTTACCCTTGTCTCCACGTGGTTATCATCTGTCGCACACGTTTTCCATCCAACGGTCCGCCGCTTCACCGCACCTCTATATAAGATCTCCGTCTTCTTCCTCGAGCACTTCCGCTCGCGTCGTTCCCCTGTTTTCATCTGCGAATCTTCCTCTTGCGCCTCACAACTCCCAGAGCTCATCCCTTGCTAGCTGCATTCTCACACCATTGTTGATGCCACCTCGTCGGTTGACCAGACACAGCACGCCGGAGTCGTCAATGGCGGCCGTAGATCTGGGAAGCGCAGAGTGGGAACGATCCAAGATTTCCACTCAGGATATCAATCTCCTGAAGAAGCTGGGGATCAACAGGTAGCCCAAAGCGCTGTGCTTCCCTAGTGAAGAAAGCTACCCAACCCCTCCAATGGGGTATCGGGTAAGTTTCGTCGACCATCTCATCCGCGGTCTTTCCGCCCCCATTCATCCTTTCCTCCGCGGATTGCTTTTTATTTATGGCCTTCAACTTCACCACCTCACACCCAACTCTATCCTCCATATCTCTATTTTCATCATCCTCTGTGAGGCCTTCCTTGGCGTCCAGCCTAACTGGGCGCTATGGAAGCGCATTTTCTTTTGCCGCCGTAATGGCTCTCCCAATGTCGCCTATAATATAGGCGGCGTTGTAATTTCCGTTCGCCCCACAGTCGACTACTTCGATGTCAAACTCCCTGACTCAGTTCAAGGGTGGCGCAAGAAGTGGTTGTACATTCAGGAGGAGAACCATGGATGTGCTGAAGACAACATCCCTCCTTTTGATGGTGCCGAGAAAATTCTTCGCCGCCGCTCCTGGGACGCAGAGGCTACCGAAGAAGAAAAAATAGCGATAGAAACCCTGATGACTCGTATCCATGAGTTGCAAAATACTCGCGGCAAAGAGTTATCAGGTATTCAGATCACGGCATATTTTCTCAGAACCAGAGTGCAACCGCTTCAAGCTCGCAAACATCCTCTCTGGGAATATGCTGGCGACAAGGACGCAGATCGGTTGTCAGCGGATTTAGAGGTCAAGGATTTAGAAAAACTTGTCCGAAAAATCTCGTCTCTCAGCAAAAAAGATTCTGTCCCTTCTGCTTGTCGTGTAAAACCATTCAGCGCCACCAATCCACTTCCCAAGTAAATTTTATCGCCTGATTTGCTATTGCTTTGCTATCTCTCTCTTTTTTTTTCTGCTTCTTTGACATCTTCCCCTGCTTTTTATACAGGACCATCCAAATCTTGTCTCGCTTCCTCCCCTTCCTGAAGGTGGAGACGTCGAGAAAAGGGCCATTGTCACTGACGACAATCAAGATGCCCCTTCTTTTGTGAATGAACCCGTGGATTCTCGAAAATCTGCGGGATCTTCTGAAAAGGAAGCTGCTTCCGAAGGCACTACATCGGCACAATCTCCTCCTCCTGCTGCTTCTCCAAGGAACAAAAGGAAAAAGGATGGTGCCGAAGATTCCGGCACCTCCAAAGCCGAAGAAGTTGGTTCTTCACGTCAGAAGGCAGCTTATGATCCATATCTTGAATCCTTCATCAGCTCGTAAGTCTCCTTTAGTTCCCCTTATTTTTGCACTCGAAGATTTTTACCTGTCTTGCTTTTTATGCTGTTGTCTTTTAATCCCAGTGATGATGATGAAGAAATACCAACTGTTGATGTGGCTGCTCGAACGAGTATGTCACATACTTTAGTTGTTTCGGAGACGCCAGTTGAAGGAGAGGAATCCTCGCCTCCTCAACTAAACGTAGGCGCTCCTACTCCTCCTTCAAGCCCCCTTGTCCCTTTACCAAAAAGGACGAGGGTAGAAACGGTCGTGGAGCCTACCCTCCAGTTGGGTAGCTCCTCCAATTCTCTCTTGGATGATGTAAGTTTTAAATTTGCTTTTTACTATATTTTCTTTCTCTATTTTGCTTCTTGATGCCTTCCTTTTTCCCATACCGACGTTTTTCTTTCTTTGTCCTTTTTTGACAGCCTATGATCCAAGAGCTTGTTCGCATCGGTGCCCAATTCGTTGGGTACCGTGAATATGCCAGCAAAACCGAAGGTAACATCCTTATAATGACTTGTTTTATAACTTTCTACTCCTGCTTTGTCGCAATTTTAATGATTCTTTACTATCTTGATAGAGAAACTTGCAGAGGCCAACAAGCTTGTCGACACACTTGCTCAGAAACTAGAGCAAAGTGAAACGGCTCGCAAGAAGGCTGAACTCGACGCTAGCCATGCTAAAGCGGAGGCTGAAGAGGCCAAGGCAAAAGCTGCTGGCGCCGAAGATCTGCAGAAAAGACTTGATGACGCCGAAACTGCTCTGAATGAGCATAAAGCCGCCCAGGCTACTCGCGAAAAGGCGATCATCAAGCGCTTGACTGCGCAGAATCGCCGCTTCCTTGGTAATTTAATCAATTCCTTCTATCTTGCTTATACTTGGTTTTCCTCACATGCTATCGACCAACATATTTTTCTTCGGCAGGTAAAACAAACCAAGATTTTGAGATTGAAGATCCCGACGATGATCCTCTCCTTGACGCACTCACGTTCCTGGAGTTTCATGGGACCGAAATTCGCGAAGGCATGGAGCATGCTGACGCAGGACTATCAAGGCTATTCCCTTACTTCTTCCCGAAGAAAGAGGAACCCAAGACTTTCCTTGGTCTTGCCAAGGACTTCAATCCACCCGAAGATCTTGGGCTGAAGATGCGCCATGAGAACATGAAGATTGCTATCGAGAGCACTGTTGCCTTGGTCGCGGACAGCCAACAAACTATTGACTGGTCGAAAGTTGGCGACACCGACCAAATAGAGCAGGCAAAATGGCGATCCTTGATCAAGGCAGCCAAGCCCAATACGAAGAAGATCCTGGACTATCTCGGGATTAAACCATCTTCAACTCCTAGCTCATCAAGGCCGGAGGTCTAGTTGAATGCCTCTTCTTTTCTTTATTTGTTGCTTATATTATTGTCGCCATGTTAGCTTTGGCGATAATTACTTTAGTAGTCCTTTTGGAGAGCTCCTTCTATAATATCTATGTAAATTTTCTGAAGATCAATGAAATTCTTCCTTGCACCATCATTGATCCTGAGAATTTCTTTTCCAGTTAATATTTGATAACTACTCCACCAATCCCTGCTCTGCCGAAACTTCGCCTGCTTCTTCATTCTCGAAGAAAGCACTGGTCAAGGATGACCTCCTCGAAGGTTCGTCGAGCAAACATTTGTCGCAAGATTTGCAAGAACTTCGACAACAACTTCAATCCATGAAAAAACAAACTTTGGCAATGATGGAACAATCTCGAAAAGCATCTGAAAAAGAAAAATTGCTCTCCAACAAGCCAAAGAGGCCATAGCTGCCAGGGACGCTGCCACTTCTGAGGCTGAAAAAGCAGCTTCTCGAGAAAATTCTATGCTTGAATTGATGAATGAATCTGCTGTCGATATATCTGGTAATTTACTTCAAACCAAAGTTTCTTCCATCTGTCTACTGTATCCTTTTTTTTAGATCCTCGTGCTGTCGTTAAATAGGTTCCTTTCTTGACGCTGCTGCCGAAGATGAAAGGGTAAATACGAGGACCAACTTACTCGTCAATCTCTCGATTGACCACGGCTGTTTGTTCTGGGCTACTCCAGAAAGGACCCGACAGATCGTCAGATTCCAAGACCGCGCCATTCAGGTTCGCGAATTCCTGGATTCCTGTACCCGGACCTTATCATTGGTTTATAAAACATTGTTTCCTCGGAACGAAACGCCCGATACTCTTCTTGGCTTGATGGAGAAGTTTAAAGATGCCCCGAGGATCCACGACTTTATTCGGGCACGCCTACGTGGCTGGTGCGAGGTTTGCTATGATCATGATCAAGATCTGCCACCCTAAGTTTGATATGAGTCAAATTATCCCCAAGTGCTTGGCGAAGATGGCGAGAAAGAAAAGGGATGTTAGCAAACTTGATGATCATGTAACCCCTGTAGCCGAAGCTATGATAGACGAACTTCTTCTGAGAGATTCTGAGTTCTTCGTGAGAGGCGGCTATGCTGAGCATATCACTCGTTCTTCAAGTCGGATGTCCATAGATAACATATTAGGCCACCACTAACTTCTCTTCTTGGTTGAATTTTTCTTCAAGAATTGTTTCCTATATATTGTCGTCATGTTCTATATTGTACAGTCGATAAACTATTTTTTCTTTGTTGAGACCCCAAGTGTCTTGGTGTCGACTTTATTTATTGTATGCGCGAGGTTTTCAAACCAAAGCGTCTTAAATTGTATTGAGCCTGCTATATTTGCGGGTATGAGCCCCCGTGCCTTATTTTTATTGGCCTTATTTTGCGAGGTGTTTGCGCACCATGGCGAAATATTGTCGGGAGTATGTCTTTGCAAGTCTGAGGCATAAGCCCCCGAGCCTGCCGAAGAAATGTATATCTCAACTATCTTTACTGTTTGCGCTATGTTTGTGGGTATGAGTCCCCGTGTCTTGCTTGATCGCTATCTTTTATCTTGATTTGTTTCACGAGGTATTTTGTACCAAGGCGAAATATTTTCAAGATTATTTGTAAAATGAAGGCATGAGCCCCCGAGCCTGTCGAAGAAATATATATCCCAACTATCTTTATTGATTGCAGCACCGCGAGCCCGCCTCATTAAAAACCTTTTCCGGCCCCACTCGGTGCCCCGAAAAAGGAAAAGAGCACGTCTGAAAACTCGCGGGCGTTTTAGTACATTGTATCTTTACAAGAAGTACTATATTTCGACACTAGGCGTAAAAACGCCTTAGCTGTGCCACGTTCCAGGGGTTTTTCTCTGGAGCCCCTGACTTCTTATCCTTGATTCTGTATGCTCCTCCTTCAATGACTTCCGTGACGACGTAAGGACCAAGCCATGGTGACTCGAGTTTTTCAGTGCTTTGTTGATTGAGTCGTAGAACTAGATCTCCCACTTGAAAGGATCTTGGTCGTAAATGTCGGCTGTGGTAATTCTTCAAGTCCTGCTGATACTTGGCTACCCGTGAAAGTACTTCGTCTCGAGCTTCATCGAGTGCATCGACGTCATCTTCTAGAGCTTTTCTTGACACCTCTTCATCATATTCCACGACTCGTGGAGAATCGTGTTCTATTTCGATTGGCAACACCGCTTCCGCTCCATGGACCAAGAAAAACGGCGTTTCTTGTGTCGCCGTATTTGGTGTTGTTCGTATACTCCATAACACACTAGGCAGCTCCTCCGGCCAGGTGTGTCGTGCTTTCTCCAGTGCTGCTAACAAGCGTTTCTTGATGCCGTTGCAGATGATGCCATTGGCTTTCTCGACTTGACCGTTAGTTTGCGGGTGTGCAACTGACGCAAAGTGCAGCTTGATACCCACTTCTTCACAGTAATCCTTGAATTCATGGGATGTGAAGTTACTACCATTGTCCGTGACGATGCTGTGAGGTACTCCAAACCTGAAGACGATGCTTTTTATGAATTTAACGGCAGATGCCCCGTCTGGTGAATTTATTGGCTTTGCTTCTATCCATTTTGTAAATTTGTCGACAGCAACAAGCATATACTCCTTTCCACCTGGCCAGGACTTGTGTAGTTTTCCCACCATATCTAGGCCCCATTGAGCAAAGGGCCACGACAATGGTATTGGCATCAACTCTGCTGCCGGGGAGTGCGGTTTTGCGGCAAATCTCTGACACGCATCGCAAGTTCTTACTATCTCCTTTGCATCCTCGATTGCTATTAGCCAGTAGAATCCAGCTCGAAAGACCTTGGCTGCAATAGCTCGACTACTTGCGTGGTGACCGCAAATTCCCTCGTGTACATCTTTCAAGATCATCCTGCCCTCCTCAGGTGTGACGCACCTTTGAAGTACTCCCGAAATACTTCGTTTGTACAACTCCCCTTTGACCACGGTGAAAGCTTTAGATCGTCTGATAACTCGCCTAGCTTCAACTGGATCGTCGGGTATTTCTTTCTTTAAGATGTATGATATGTACACCTGTATCCATGGTATCTGTACCATCAGAACCAGGTCCTGTTCCTCTTCTTCATCCTTCTATGTTTCTTGAGCCCCCGAGGGTTCCTTGTCCTTCTCCTTCGTTTTTGATTTTGTCGACTTCGTAGACCTCTCCGCTATCTCTTCCCAAAATACACCTGGTGGAATTGCAGGGCATTGTGACCCGATGTTTGCGAGAACGTCGGCTTCATCATTGCTCAACCTGCTTATATGATTTACTTCGCACCCATCAAACAGCTTCTCAAGCTCATTGTAGACTTCCTTGTATGCTATCATGCTATCATTGACTGCATCGCATTGGTTCATAACTTGCTGAGCTACCAACTGCGAGTCGCCAAAGATTTTTAGTCGAGTTGCGCCACAAGCTTTCGCCATCTTCATGCCGTGTATGAGGGCTTCATATTCTGCCTCATTGTTGGATGCGTGCGGGAAAGTCATCCTCAAAACGTACTTCAGTTTGTCGCCCTCAGGTGAGATTAATATCACGCCTGCTCCAGCTCCTTCTAATCTTTTGGACCCGTCGAAGTTCATAGTCCAAGTTCTCGATAAATCTGGTGGTCCCGTGGTTTGTAGCTCCATCCATTCTGCGATGAAGTCTGGTAGAATCTGTGACTTTATTGCCTTTCTTTTTTCATACGTGATGTCCCGAGGGGAAAGTTCTATTCCCCAAAGGGAGACACGACCTGTAGCCTCTGGATTGTTGAGTATATTGGACAAAGGTGCCTCATTAACCACTATTATCGGGTGTGCCAAAAAATAGTGTCGCAATTTTCTTGCTGTTGTGAGCACTCCATATGCTAGCTTTTGATATTGAGGATACCTCTGTTTTGAAGGCGATAAAACTTCGCTGATGAAGTATACTGGCCTCTGCACTCCATGGAGCTTTCCTTCTTCTTCTCTTTCCACGACAAGTACTGTACTTACCACCTGAGGTGTGGCCGCGATATACAGCAACAGAGGTTCTTTTTTCTTTTGGCGCCACCAGAATTGGTGGTGTCGAAATTTTGCGCTTGAGATCCTCAAAGGCTCTGTCTGCTTCTTCGCTCCACTGGAACTTATCTCCCTGCTTGATCAAGGCGTAGAACGGTAGCGCCTTTTCTCCCAACCTGGCGACGAACCTCGCTTAAAGCTGCGACTCGCCCGGTTAATCGTCGTATTTCTTTTAACTTTGTTGGCTTCCTCATTGTTACAATGGCCTGGATTTTTTCGGGATTCGCTTCGATCCCTCTTGCTAAAACTAAGAACCCAAGAAGTTCTCCTGCAGGGACGCCGAAAGAACACTTTGTCGGGTTAAGCTTGAGACAGAACTTATCGAGATTGTCGAAAGTTTCCTTCAAATCTTCGATTAGTGTGTCCCCCTTCTTTGTTGTTATGACGACGTCGTCGATGTATACTTGTACGTTCTTCCCAATCTGTGTTGCCAAGCACTTCTGCATCATCCGCTGATATGTTGCTCCCGCGTTTTTCAGACCGAAAGGCATTGTTCGATAGCAGAACACGCCGTACGGTGTGATGAACGCTGTTTTGACCTCGTCTTCTTCTTTTAACCTGATCTGGTTATAACCAGAGTATGCGTCCAAAAAGGAAAGACGTTCACATCCTTTCGTGGAGTCGATAATTTGATCGATCCTTGGGAGGGGAAAGTGATCCTTTGGACAATGTTTGTTGAGACATGTAAAGTCGACGCACATGCGAAGGACTTTTGTGTTTTTCTTCGGCACCAACACTGGGTTAGCTACCCACGTGGCCTCTGTATGTAATTCCTTGATAAAACCAGCTTCTCTGAGCCTATCGATTTCCGACAGCATAGCCTTGCGGTTTGGTTCCGAAAAACGCCGCAAAGGTTGTTTGATTGGTTTCGCGACTGGATCCAAGTTTAGGTGGTGCTCGGCAAGTTCCCTGGGTACTCCTGGCATGTCAGCTGGACACCATGCGAAGATTTTCCAGTTCTCACGGAGGAACTTGACGAGCGCGCTTTCCTATGCGAGGTCCATGTTTGTTGCAATGGACGTCGTTTTCTTCGGGCCTGTCGGATGGATCTGTACTTCCTTGAAATCCTTTGCAGTATTGAAAGCTGATTATTTGTTAGGCCTCCCTACGTCTGGCAATACATCGTAGTCGGTTGTAAGCCTCGCCTCCATGTATTCTGCTTGCATCCCGAAGGTTTCTGAGAGCCAATGAAAATCCTTGTCACACTTATCGGCTAGCGCGAAGCTGCCTTTAACTGTGATTGGCCCCTTAGGTCCAGGCATCCTCCACAACAAGTACGTGTAATGCGGCACCGCCATGAATCTGGCGTATGCTGGGCGCCCTAGCAAGGCGTGGTATTGCGATGGGAAATCCACGACTTCAAACTCCAATCTTTCTATCCTGTAGTTTTCTCGGGTACCAAACTGAACGTCAAGATTGATCTTCCCCAATGGGTAACTTGGCTTATCTGGCGTGATGCCATGAAAACGCGTATCCGTTGGTTTGAGGTTTGCCAAGGATATGTTCATCTTCCTTAGTGTATCTGCATACATAAGGTTTAGACTGCTTCCTCCGTCGATGAAAACTCGGGAAACATCGAATCCTGCAATTACTGCTGGCAAAATAAGTGCTGATTGCCCTGGTCGAGGAACTTGCTGTGGGTGATCCGCAATCGTGAAGCCAATATCTTGTCCCGACCAATTGAGGTACTCGACTGTTGGTGGAGGCATCTTCTCTGCCATGAACACCTGTCGCGAGATTACCTTCTGAGCTCTATTGGATGGCCTGCCTTTCTGAATCATCGACACCGCTCCATGAGAGTTAGGATCCACGTATGGAGGTGGTGCTGGTGCTGTCGCTATTCTGAGTTGATGTCGATTTTCATCTGTAATTGCGGGGGGAGGTGGCAGGTGAATCTCACTCCTGGGTCCCTGGGGATTGCGACTTGCTGCCTGGGCATTGGCTTGCCTAGCGAACCTCATCATTGCTTGAAAATTTCGGCAGTCCTTCTGCAAATGTCCCGACTGCCTCTTCCCATTATTGTCGACATAAAAATGCATCTGACACGGACCGTTCATCATATCCTCAGGGGACACGAAAGGCCTCTGGAACCTGGGCCCGTTATTTGGCCTGTTATTTCGGGAATCATCTCTGTTGTCGCTTCGCTGCTCGTTGCTTTGCTGATAATTATCTCTATTGCCTCCTCCAAAGTTTGTTCGAAACCCTGCCGAAATTTGGCCTGGTGGATCATAACTCGAGAATCGAGAAAATCGTCGTCTATTTTGCAAATTTCGACTACGGTCCTCCTCAGGTGACCTGTGTCGTTTATTCTACACAGCATCCTCACCATCTGCCCATCCGTTTGCTATCTCCATTAATGCTGATACTGTTCTTGGGTTGGTTCTTCCCAAGTCCTCCACGAAATCTCCTCGTCGAACTCCTGCCATGAACGCATCTTTCGCTCTTTCATCCGATATGTTCTCTGCCGAATTTTTGATGATGTTCCACCTTTGGATGTACTTCCTCATTGATTCATCATGTTTTTGTCGACATGACCTCAATTCCTCGAGTGTCGCAGGCTTTTTGCAGGTAGACCGGAAGTTCTTGACGAATATGTCCTCGAAGTCCGTCCAGCTGTCAATGGAACTAGAAGGAAGCTTCTTTATCCAGGATCTTGCAGCTCCGCTTAAGTGCACCTGAATACTTTGCATCGCCATTGCCCTTGTTCCGCCTATCAATTTTACTGTCTCGAGGTAATCTACCAGCCAATCCTCAGGATCTTGCAGTCCGTCGAATTTTTTGAAATTATCAGGCAACTTGAACCCTGAAGGCACCCGAGTTTTTCGGACCCTCCTCGTAAAAAATGGCAGCCCACACATGTCTTCTTCAGCTATCTCTGGAGAGTCTCGATGTTCCCTTCTATGTTGTCGTGCTCTGTCTACCCTTGCTTGGATTTCTGTATCCCTTGCTTCACCTGTTCTTTCTGGAACTGCTGTTACAACAGCAGGGCGTGGACTATTTTGCCTTGCTGATCCTTCGGGAGGTGAAATTATGAACGCTGCTCCCATGGCTCCAACTCCCGCCATAGCCATGTTGTATAGTGCCTCTCTAGGATCCCCGGCAGGTGGTTTGGACGCCAGGATAAAAGCTTGCGTCGCCATATACCCTGCTTCTGGTGTTTTCGGGATAATGTTTCCCCTTGTATCTATTGTCATAAAGGACCTGTCGAGATTTCGGACTAGGTTTTCCCTCTCTGCTTCAGGTATATGATTTAGTCGAGACATTGCCCTGTTGCGAGCTTCTCTGTGATTGCTTCCCGAAGTTCCTGATTGTCGGCTTAGATCTGCCCTTCGCCTGCTTGACGCGGAAGCTGCCTCCCTTCTTCTGTTTACAGCGGCTGTCTGCTTTTCTAATTCCCTTCCAGCTCGAGCGAGTCTATATTGGTATGCATGTAATTCTTCGACCGTGGCGGTTGTCGCCATTGGTTCTGAACCATCCATGGCTTTTGCGGCTCTGTCCCACGCTGCTTGTGGCAGTTGAACTCTCACACGTGGTATAGGCCCGACGTACTTGGTGCCTAAACCTCGCCTTAAGTCAGAGGGATCAACGTATGGATTTCCCAAATCATCGAAAGCCTCCGATGTTTCCTCCTGATCACGACTTGCTTCTCCAATGGCGTAGATTTGATGATATTTTGAATTCTGCGCCTTGCTGGATTCGGTGACACCATCATAGAGATTGGTGAAAACCTTTCCAATGGTGATGGATTTGTCGATGAAATCGAAGCTATCAACACTCTCAAAATCGCTGCTTATATAGGAGTCCGCAGACGACTCGAAAGACATGTCGCTGAAGATCTTGGCGAGTTTTTCGCTTGCTCTGGTGTTGATGAAGTGTGGCGAAGAGGTTTCTTCGTCGCCAGACTCGACCGATGATGCCGAGTTTGAAGATTCAGTATGCTCCACAGGAAACCTCGAGAAGGTCGGAATTTCGAGACGATACGTTCCTTCCTTCCCGACGCGATAGTGGAACCTTCTGAACGTCATCTCCATGGGCTCCCCCAGATACGTATATGCATCCACATGGGAGGGCGGGTGAGGTATAAAATCAACGAGACCAGTTTCGATCTGTTTACCTTTGTCCATGTTGCTTGCTGCCGACGAAGTCGACGATCCTGAACGTGCCATCGAGATCAGCTCCTTGTCGCCTCTAATTCCCACAGACGGCGCTAATTGACAAGGTATTAACTTGTCAATGCCTACAGATCGTAGACTAGGGTTTTTAGTTAGAAGTAGAGGGCAAGTAGATCTCGAAGGTTTCAGCCGAAAAGTACTCGACGATTATAAAACTAGGGTTTGTAAAACAATGATTCGATGCTCTCCTCGTCCCTCGACTCCTCCTTATATAGGAGGCGGAGCCGAGGGATTCGTATTTGTACAAATTACAGAGTCCGGGACGGTTTCTAACTCATCCCGCAAGATTACAAATAACACTTCTTATTACAACTCTAGCTTTCCTTAATAATATCTTGGGCTTCTGAATCTTCTTATTCTTCGGGTAGTGGGCCTTCAATAAACCTCGGGTACTATCTTTGGCAGGCCCATTGGGGATGCCTATGTCAGTAGCCCCCGAGATTTTGCTTGAATCGCAGAGTCAGGGAAAATCTCCACTGTTTATTTTTATTCGACAACTTTAACCTTTCTCTATTTCTTCACATAAATTTCTATATTGTACAGGGATAATGGTAATTGGGGCTAGTTCATCTGACGGATCAGGTACTATTTAACGGCTCTAGTGGCAATCCGCAAAAACCTACTTCAAAATCACGTCCCTGGACATGATCTCGGGATACTGGTGTAAACTTCGACAGGTGCCGCTTAAGGACTTACCATTCTGTCGAGTCCCAGTCAAATTTATCGGGTACCTAACGCGTCCGTTAGGATTTTTCTTCGTATCTGTTGATACGGATAAAAGTAGCAAACCGACGTCAGAGACGGCGCCACGCCACACAGAACGGATCTGGGGTCTTACCTTCGCAAATTTGCGGCATTCAGAAATTGATCGCAACTTTGGCGTTCTGAGAATATATTGTCGAGTGCTTATTCGGCTGCTGGAATGGCACATTTTATTGAGTCAAAGATGACTTATATTGCTCTCCCGATGGGAGTATATGCAGAGTTATTTATAACTCGAAATATACTCTTTTGCCCTGCTATCTTTTTTTTCTCTTTCTTTCTTTCTTTTTTATGATTTCATCGGGTACGCGAACAGCGTTCCCGATGGGAGTAGCCCCCGAGGCTACAGCCAAGGACTTGTACTTGGTTGTAGGCTCCACGCCTTATGCCACTATATACTATTTTTATCTCCCGATACTTTCATAATTTCTCGGGTGCGCGAACAGCGCTCCCGATGGGAGTAGCCCCCGAGGCTACAGCCAAGAACTGGTGCTTGGTTGTAGGCTCAACACTTTAATGCATCGTGTCGCTATATTGTCATTCCTTCTCGAACTTCTTTTTTTATCTATCGGGGGCGCGAACAGCGTTCCCGATGGGAGTAGCCCCCGAGGCTATGAACAAATGCTTGCGTTTGATCATAGGCTCCCGCCGTTTCTATATTGTCACACTCGAACTTTTTCTTTTCTTCAAAGTATCCCCCGAGCATTTGGGCAAAAACTTATATTTGATCAAAGGCTCACCAGTATATTTTTATGTCGCCTTTTTATGAAGCTATGGAGGCGAATTTTTTTCTTCTGCCAAGGTGACGTTACTGCTGACGATAGCCACGATTTCGAGGGAGAAAATCACGAGAAGTTTTCTCCCACTGCCATGCGGGCCCAAAGTATCCATTATCTTGACACGTCGTGCAAGTGGGGGACACACGTCCTCTGCTTTTACTGGCGCACGTACCGTAACTTCTCAGTGTTAAAATACTTTTTTTACCCTTGTCTCCACGTGGTTATCATCTGTCGCACACGTTTTCCATCCAACGGTCCGCCGCTTCACCGCACCTCTATATAAGATCTCCGTCTTCTTCCTCGAGCACTTCCGCTCGCGTCGTTCCCCTGTTTTCATCTGCGAATCTTCCTCTTGCGCCTCACAACTCCCAGAGCTCATCCCTTGCTAGCTGCATTCTCACACCATTGTTGATGCCACCTTGTCGGTTGACCAGACACAGCACGCCGGAGTCGTCAATGGCGGCCGTAGATCTGGGAAGCGCAGAGTGGGAACGATCCAAGATTTCCACTCAGGATATCAATCTCCTGAAGAAGCTGGGGATCAACAGGCAGCCCAAAGCGCTGTGCTTCCCTAGTGAAGAAAGCTACCCAACCCCTCCAATGGGGTATCGGGTAAGTTTCGTCGACCATCTCATTCGCGGTCTTTCCGCCCCCATTCATCCTTTCCTCCGCGGATTGCTTTTTATTTATGGCCTTCAACTTCACCACCTCACACCCAACTCTATCCTCCATATCTCTATTTTCATCACCCTCTGTGAGGCCTTCCTTGGCGTCCAGCCTAACTGGGCGCTATGGAAGCGCATTTTCTTTTGCCGCCGTAATGGCTCTCCCAATGTCGCCTATAATATAGGCGGCGTTGTAATTTCCGTTCGCCCCACAGTCGACTACTTCGATGTCAAACTCCCTGACTCAGTTCAAGGGTGGCGCAAGAAGTGGTTGTACATTCAGGAGGAGAATCATGGATGTGCTGAAGACAACATCCCTCCTTTTGATGGTGCCGAGAAAATTCTTCGCCGCCGCTCCTGGGACGCAGAGGCTAACGAAGAAGAAAAAGTAGCGACAGAAACCCTGATGACTCGTATCCATGAGTTGCAAAATACTCGCGGCAAAGAGTTATCAGGTATTCAGATCACGGCATATTTTCTCAGAACCAGAGTGCAACCGCTTCAAGCTCGCAAACATCCTCTCTGGGAATATGCTGGCGACAAGGACGCAGATCGGTTGTCAGCGGATTTAGAGGTCAAGGATTTAGAAAAACTTGTCCGAAAAATCTCGTCTCTCAGCAAAAAAGATTCTGTCCCTTCTGCTTGTCGTGTAAAACCATTCAGCGCCACCAATCCACTTCCCAAGTAAATTTTATCGCCTGATTTGCTATTGCTTTGCTATCTCTCTCTTTTTTTTCTGCTTCTTTGACATCTTCCCCTGCTTTTTATACAGGACCATCCAAATCTTGTCTCGCTTCCTCCCCTTCCTGAAGGTGGAGACGTCGAGAAAAGGGCCATTGTCACTGACGACAATCAAGATGCCCCTTCTTTTGTGAATGAACCCGTGGATTCTCGAAAATCTGCGGGATCTTCTGAAAAGGAAGCTGCTTCCGAAGGCACTACATCGGCACAATCTCCTCCTCCTGCTGCTTCTCCAAG
The DNA here is from genome assembly GCF_019359855.2 of Lolium perenne. Lineage (NCBI taxonomy): Eukaryota > Viridiplantae > Streptophyta > Magnoliopsida > Poales > Poaceae > Lolium > Lolium perenne. The sequence continues at coordinate 92,113,925 of NC_067250.2, read as the reverse complement.
GAACAAAAGGAAAAAGGATGGTGCCGAAGATTCCGGCACCTCCAAAGCCGAAGAAGTTGGTTCTTCACGTCAGAAGGCAGCTTATGATCCATATCTTGAATCCTTCATCAGCTCGTAAGTCTCCTTTAGTTCCCCTTATTTTTGCACTCGAAGATTTTTACCTGTCTTGCTTTTTATGCTGTTGTCTTTTAATCCCAGTGATGATGATGAAGAAATACCAACTGTTGATGTGGCTGCTCGAACGAGTACGTCACATACTTTAGTTGTTTCGGAGACGCCAGTTGAAGGAGAGGAATCCTCGCCTCCTCAACTAAACGTAGGCGCTCCTACTCCTCCTTCAAGCCCCCTTGTCCCTTTACCAAAAAGGACGAGGGTAGAAACGGTCGTGGAGCCTACCCTCCAGTTGGGTAGCTCCTCCAATTCTCTCTTGGATGATGTAAGTTTTTAATTTGCTTTTTACTATATTTTCTTTCTCTATTTTGCTTCTTGATGCCTTCCTTTTTCCCATACCGACGTTTTTCTTTCTTTGTCCTTTTTTGACAACCTATGATCCAAGAGCTTGTTCGCATCGGTGCCCAATTCGTTGGGTACCGCGAATATACCAGCAAAACCGAAGGTAACATCCTTATAATGACTTGTTTTATAACTTTCTACTCCTGCTTTGTCGCAATTTTAACGATTCTTTACTATCTTGACAGAGAAACTTGCAGAGGCCAACAAGCTTGTCGACACACTTGCTCAGAAACTAGAGCAAAGTGAAACGGCTCGCAAGAAGGCTGAACTCGACGCTAGCCATGCTAAAGCGAAGGCTGAAGAGGCCAAGGTAAAAGCTGCTGGCGCCGAAGATCTGCAGAAAAGACTTGATGACGCCGAAACTGCTCTGAATGAGCATAAAGCCGCCCAGGCTACTCGCGAAAAGGCGATCATCAAGCGCTTGACTGCGCAGAATCGCCGCTTCCTTGGTAATTTAATCAATTCCTTCTATCTTGCTTATACTTGGTTTTCCTCACATGCTATCGACCAACATATTTTTCTTCGGCAGGTAAAACAAACCAAGATTTTGAGATTGAAGATCCCGACGATGATCCTCTCCTTGACGCACTCACGTTCCTGGAGTTTCATGGGACCGAAATTCGCGAAGGCATGGAGCATGCTGACGCAGGACTATCAAGGCTATTCCCTTACTTCTTCCCGAAGAAAGAGGAACCCAAGACTTTCCTTGGTCTTGCCAAGGACTTCAATCCACCCGAAGATCTTGGGCTGAAGATGCGCCATGAGAACATGAAGATTGCTATTGAGAGCACTGTTGCCTTGGTCGCGGACAGCCAACAAACTATTGACTGGTCGAAAGTTGGCGACACCGACCAAATAGAGCAGGCAAAATGGCGATCCTTGATCAAGGCAGCCAAGCCCAATACGAAGAAGATCCTGGACTATCTCGGGATTAAACCATCTTCAACTCCTAGCTCATCAAGGCCGGAGGTCTAGTTGAATGCCTCTTCTTTTCTTTATTTGTTGCTTATATTATTGTCGCCATGTTAGCTTTGGCGATAATTACTTTAGTAGTCCTTTTGGAGAGCTCCTTCTGTAATATCTATGTAAATTTTCTGAAGATCAATGAAATTCTTCCTTGCACCATCATTGATCCTGAGAATTTCTTTTCCAGTTAATATTTGATAACTACTCCACCAATCCCTGCTCTGCCGAAACTTCGCCTGCTTCTTCATTCTCGAAGAAAGCACTGGTCAAGGATGACCTCCTCGAAGGTTCGTCGAGCAAACATTTGTCGCAAGATTTGCAAGAACTTCGACAACAACTTCAATCCATGAAAAAACAAACTTTGGCAATGATGGAACAATCTCGAAAAGCATCTGAAAAAGAAAAATTGCTCTCCAACAAGCCAAAGAGGCCATAGCTGCCAGGGACGCTGCCACTTCTGAGGCTGAAAAAGCAGCTTCTCGAGAAAATTCTATGCTTGAATTGATGAATGAATCTGCTGTCGATATATCTGGTAATTTACTTCAAACCAAAGTTTCTTCCATCTGTCTACTGTATCCTTTTTTTTAGATCCTCGTGCTGTCGTTAAATAGGTTCCTTTCTTGACGCTGCTGCCGAAGATGAAAGGGTAAATACGAGGACCAACTTACTCGTCAATCTCTCGATTGACCACGGCTGTTTGTTCTGGGCTACTCCAGAAAGGACCCGACAGATCGTCAGATTCCAAGACCGTGCCATTCAGGTTCGCGAATTCCTAGATTCCTGTACCCGGACCTTATCATTGGTTTATAAAACATTGTTTCCTCGGAACGAAACGCCCGATACTCTTCTTGGCTTGATGGAGAAGTTTAAAGATGCCTCGAGGATCCACGACTTTATTCGGGCACAGCTCTGTGCTGGTGCGAGGTTTGCTATGATCATGATCAAGATCTGCCACCCTAAGTTTGATATGAGTCAAATTATCCCCAAGTGCTTGGCGAAGATGGCGAGAAAGAAAAGGGATGTTAGCAAACTTGACGATCATGTAACCCCTGTAGCCGAAGCTATGATAGACGAACTTCTTCTGAGAGATTCTGAGTTCTTCGTGAGAGGCGGCTATGCTGAGCATATCACTCGTTCTTCAAGTCGGATGTCCATAGATAACATATTAGGCCACCACTAACTTCTCTTCTTGGTTGAATTTTTCTTCAAGAATTGTTTCCTATATATTGTCGTCATGTTCTATATTGTACAGTCGATAAACTATTTTTTCTTTGTTGAGACCCCAAGTGTCTTGGTGTCGACTTTATTTATTGTATGCGCGAGGTTTTCAAACCAAAGCGTCTTAAATTGTATTGAGCCTGCTATATTTGCGGGTATGAGCCCCCGTGCCTTATTTTTATTGGCCTTATTTTGCGAGGTGTTTGCGCACCATGGCGAAATATTGTCGGGAGTATGTCTTTGCAAGTCTGAGGCATAAGCCCCCGAGCCTGCCGAAGAAATGTATATCTCAACTATCTTTACTGTTTGCGCTATGTTTGTGGGTATGAGTCCCCGTGTCTTGCTTGATCGCTATCTTTTATCTTGATTTGTTTCACGAGGTATTTTGTACCAAGGCGAAATATTTTCAAGATTATTTGTAAAATGAAGGCATGAGCCCCCGAGCCTGTCGAAGAAATATATATCCCAACTATCTTTATTGATTGCAGCACCGCGAGCCCGCCTCATTAAAAACCTTTTCCGGCCCCACTCGGTGCCCCGAAAAAGGAAAAGAGCACGTCTGAAAACTCGCGGGCGTTTTAGTACATTGTATCTTTACAAGAAGTACTATATTTCGACACTAGGCGTAAAAACGCCTTAGCTGTGCCACGTTCCAGGGGTTTTTCTCTGGAGCCCCTGACTTCTTATCCTTGATTCTGTATGCTCCTCCTTCAATGACTTCCGTGACGACGTAAGGACCAAGCCATGGTGACTCGAGTTTTTCAGTGCTTTGTTGATTGAGTCATAGAACTAGATCTCCCACTTGAAAGGATCTTGGTCATAAACGTCGGCTGTGGTAATTCTTCAAGTCCTGCTGATACTTGGCTACCCGTGAAAGTACTTCGTCTCGAGCTTCATCGAGTGCATCGACGTCATCTTCTAGAGCTTTTCTTGACACCTCTTCATCATATTCCACGACTCGTGGAGAATCGTGTTCTATTTCGATTGGCAACACCGCTTCCGCTCCATGGACCAAGAAAAACGGCGTTTCTTGTGTCGCTGTATTTGGTGTTGTTCGTATACTCCATAACACACTAGGCAGCTCCTCCGGCCAGGTGTGTCGTGCTTTCTCCAGTGGTGCTAACAAGCGTTTCTTGATGCCTTTGCAGATGATGCCATTGGCTTTCTCGACTTGACCGTTAGTTTGCGGGTGTGCAACTGACGCAAAGTGCAGCTTGATACCCACTTCTTCACAGTAATCCTTGAATTCATGGGATGTGAAGTTACTACCATTGTCCGTGACGATGCTGTGAGGTACTCCAAACCTGAAGACGATGCTTTTTATGAATTTAACGGCAGATGCCCCATCTGGTGAATTTATTGGCTTTGCTTCTATCCAGTTTGTAAATTTGTCGACAGCAACAAGCATATACTCCTTTCCACCTGGCCAGGACTTGTGTAGTTTTCCCACCATATCTAGACCCCATTGAGCAAAGGGCCACGACAATGGTATTGGCATCAACTCTGCTGCCGGGGAGTGCGGTTTTGCGGCAAATCTCTGACACGCATCGCAAGTTCTTACTATCTCCTTTGCATCCTCGATTGGTGTTAGCCAGTAGAATCCAGCTCGAAAGACCTTGGCTGCAATAGCTCGACTACTTGCGTGGTGACCGCAAATTCCCTCATGTACATCTTTCAAGATCATCCTGCCCTCCTCAGGTGTGACGCACCTTTGAAGTACTCCCGAAATACTTCGTTTGTACAACTCCCCTTTGACCACGGTGAAAGCTTTAGATCGTCTGATAACTCGCCTAGCTTCAACTGGATCGTCGGTATTTCTTTCTTTAAGATGTATGATATGTACACCTGTATCCATGGTATCTGTACCATCAGAACTAGGTCCTGTTCCTCTTCTTCATCCTTCTGTGTTTCTTGAGCCCCCGAGGGTTCCTTGTCCTTCTCCTTCGTTTTTGATTTTGTCGACTTCGTAGACCTCTCCGCTATCTCTTCCCAAAATACACCTGGTGGAATTGCAGGGCATTGTGACCCGATGTTTGCGAGAACGTCGGCTTCATCATTGCTCAACCTGCTTATATGATTTACTTCGCACCCATCAAACAGCTTCTCAAGCTCATTGTAGACTTCCTTGTATGCTATCATGCTATCATTGACTGCATCGCATTGGTTCATAACTTGCTGAGCTACCAACTGCGAGTCGCCAAAGATTTTTAGTCGAGTTGCGCCACAAGCTTTCGCCATCTTCATGCCGTGTATGAGGGCTTCATATTCTGCCTCATTGTTGGATGCGTGCAGGAAAGTCATCCTCAAAACGTACTTCAGTTTGTCGCCCTCAGGTGAGATTAATATCACGCCTGCTCCAGCTCCTTCTAATCTTTTGGACCCGTCGAAGTTCATAGTCCAAGTTCTCGATAAATCTGGTGGTCCCGTGGTTTGTAGCTCCATCCATTCTGCGATGAAGTCTGGTAGAATCTGTGACTTTATTGCCTTTCTTTTTTCATACGTGATGTCCCGAGGGGAAAGTTCTATTCCCCAAAGGGAGACACGACCTGTAGCCTCTGGATTGTTGAGTATATTGGACAAAGGTGCCTCATTAACCACTATTATCGGGTGTGCCGAAAAATAGTGTCGCAATTTTCTTGCTGTTGTGAGCACTCCATATGCTAGCTTTTGATATTGAGGATACCTCTGTTTTGAAGGCGATAAAACTTCGCTGATGAAGTATACTGGCCTCTGCACTCCATGGAGCTTTCCTTCTTCTTCTCTTTCCACGACAAGTACTGTACTTACCACCTGAGGTGTGGCCGCGATATACAGCAACAGAGGTTCTTTTTTCTTTTGGCGCCACCAGAATTGGTGGTGTCGAAATTTTGCGCTTGAGATCCTCAAAGGCTCTGTCTGCTTCTTCGCTCCACTGGAACTTATCTCCCTGCTTGATCAAGGCGTAGAACGGTAGCGCCTTTTCTCCCAACCTGGCGACGAACCTGCTTAAAGCTGCGACTCGCCCGGTTAACTGCTGTATTTCTTTTAACTTTGTTGGCTTCCTCATTGTTACAATGGCCTGGATTTTTTCGGGATTCGCTTCGATCCCTCTTGCTAAAACTAAGAACCCAAGAAGTTCTCCTGCAGGGACGCCGAAAGAACACTTTGTCGGGTTAAGCTTGAGACAGAACTTATCGAGATTGTCGAAAGTTTCCTTCAAATCTTCGATTAGTGTGTCCCCCTTCTTTGTTGTTATGACGACGTCGTCGATGTATACTTGTACGTTCTTCCCAATCTGTGTTGCCAAGCACTTCTGCATCATCCGCTGATATGTTGCTCCCGCGTTTTTCAGACCGAAAGGCATTGTTCGATAGCAGAACACGCCGTACGGTGTGATGAACGCTGTTTTGACCTCGTCTTCTTCTTTTAACCTGATCTGGTTATAACCAGAGTATGCGTCCAAAAAGGAAAGACGTTCACATCCTTTCGTGGAGTCGATAATTTGATCGATCCTTGGGAGGGGAAAGTGATCCTTTGGACAATGTTTGTTGAGACATGTAAAGTCGACGCACATGCGAAGGACTTTTGTGTTTTTCTTCGGCACCAACACTGGGTTAGCTACCCACGTGGCCTCTGTATGTAATTCCTTGATAAAACCAGCTTCTCTGAGCCTATCGATTTCCGACAGCATAGCCTTGCGGTTTGGTTCCAAAAAACGCCGCAAAGGTTGTTTGATTGGTTTCGCGACTGGATCCAAGTTTAGGTGGTGCTCGGCAAGTTCCCTGGGTACTCCTGGCATGTCAGCTGGACACCATGTGAAGATTTTCCAGTTCTCACGGAGGAACTTGATGAGTGCGCTTTCCTATGCGAGGTCCATGTTTGTTGCAATGGACGTCGTTTTCTTCGGGCCTGTCGGATGGATCTGTACTTCCTTGAAATCCTTTGCAGTATTGAAAGCTGATTCTTTGTTAGGCCTCCCTACGTCTGGCAATACATCGTAGTCGGTTGTAAGCCTCGCCTCCATGTATTCTGCTTGCATCCCGAAGGTTTCTGAGAGCCGATGAAAATCCTTGTCACACTTATCGGCTAGCGCGAAGCTGCCTTTAACTGTGATTGGCCCCTTAGGTCCAGGCATCCTCCACAACAAGTACGTGTAATGCGGCACCGCCATGAATCTGGCGTATGCTGGGCGCCCTAGCAAGGCGTGGTATTGCGATGGGAAATCCACGACTTCAAACTCCAATCTTTCTATCCTGTAGTTTTCTCGGGTACCAAACTGAACGTCAAGATTGATCTTCCCCAATGGGTAACTTGGCTTATCTGGCGTGATGCCATGAAAACGCGTATCCGTTGGTTTGAGGTTTGCCAAGGATATGTTCATCTTCCTTAGTGTATCTGCATACATAAGGTTTAGACTGCTTCCTCCGTCGATGAAAACTCGGGAAACATCGAATCCTACAATTACTGCTGGCAAAATAAGTGCCGATTGCCCTGGTCGAGGAACTTGCTATGGGTGATCCGCAATCGTGAAGCCAATATCTTGTCCCGACCAATTGAGGTACTCGACTGTTGGTGGAGGCATCTTCTCTGCCATGAACACCTGTCGCGAGATTACCTTCTGAGCTCTATTGGATGGCCTGCCTTTCTGAATCATCGACACCGCTCCATGAGAGTTAGGATCCACGTATGGAGGTGGTGCTGGTGCTGTCGCTATTCTGAGTTGATGTCGATTTTCATCTGTAATTGCGGGGGGAGGTGGCAGGTGAATCTCACTCCTGGGTCCCTGGGGATTGCGACTTGCTGCCTGGGCATTGGCTTGCCTAGCGAACCTCATCATTGCTTGAAAATTTTGGCAGTCCTTCTGCAAATGTCCCGACTGCCTCTTCCCATTATTGTCGACATAAAAATGCATCTGACACGGACCGTTCATCATATCCTCAGGGGACACGAAAGGCCTCTGGAACCTGGGCCCGTTATTTGGCATGTTATTTCGGGAATCATCTCTGTTGTCGCTTCGCTGCTCGTTGCTTTGCTGATAATTATCTCTATTGCCTCCTCCGAAGTTTGTTCGAAACCCTGCCGAAATTTGGCCTGGTGGATCATAACTCGAGAATCGAGAAAATCGTCGTCTATTTTGCAAATTTCGACTACGGTCCTCCTCAGGTGACCTGTGTCGTTTATTCTGCACAGCATCCTCGCCATCTGCCCATCTGTTTGCTATCTCCATTAATGCTGATACTGTTCTTGGGTTGGTTCTTCCCAAGTCCTCCACGAAATCTCCTCGTCGAACTCCTGCCATGAACGCATCTTTCGCTCTTTCATCCGATATGTTCTCTGCCGAATTTTTGATGATGTTCCACCTTTGGATGTACTTCCTCATTGATTCATCATGTTTTTGTCGACATGACCTCAATTCCTCGAGTGTCGCAGGCTTTTTGCAGGTAGACCGGAAGTTCTTGACGAATATGTCCTCGAAGTCCGTCCAGCTGTCAATGGAACCAGAAGGAAGCTTCTTTATCCAGGATCTTGCGGCTCCGCTTAAGTGCACCTGAATACTTTGCATCGCCGTTGCCCTTGTTCCGCCTATCAATTTTACTGTCTCGAGGTAATCTACCAGCCAATCCTCAGGATCTTGCAGTCCGTCGAATTTTTTGAAATTATCAGGCAACTTGAACCCTGAAGGCACCCGAGTTTTTCGGACCCTCCTCGTAAAAAATGGCAGCCCACACATGTCTTCTTCAGCTATCTCTGGAGAGTCTCGATGTTCCCTTCTATGTTTTCGTGCTCTGTCTACCCTTGCTTGGATTTCTGTATCCCTTGCTTCACCTGTTCTTTCTGGAACTGCTGTTACAACAGCAGGGCGTGGACTATTTTGCCTTGCTGATCCTTCGGGAGGTGAAATTATGAACGCTGCTCCCATGGCTCCAACTCCCGCCATAGCCATGTTGTATAGTGCCTCTCTAGGATCCCCGGCAGGTGGTTTGGACGCCAGGATAAAAGCTTGCGTCGCCATATACCCTACTTCTGGTGTTTTCGGGATAATGTTTCCCCTTGTATCTATTGTCATAAAGGACCTGTCAAGATTTCGGACTAGGTTTTCCCTCTCTGCTTCAGGTATATGATTTAGTCGAGACATTGCCCTGTTGCGAGCTTCTCTGTGATTGCTTCCCGAAGTTCCTGATTGTCGGCTTAGATCTGCCCTTCGCCTGCTTGACGCGGAAGCTGCCTCCCTTCTTCTGTTTACAGCGGCTGTCTGCTTTTCTAATTCCCTTCCAGCTCGAGCGAGTCTATATTGGTATGCCTGTAATTCTTCGACCGTGGCGGTTGTCGCCATTGGTTCTGAACCATCCATGGCTTTTGCGGCTCTGTCCCACGCTGCTTGTGGCAGTTGAACTCTCACACGTGGTATAGGCCTGACGTACTTGGTGCCTAAACCTCGCCTTAAGTCAGAGGGATCAACGTATGGATTTCCCAAATCATCGAAAGCCTCCGATGTTTCCTCCTGATCGCGACTTGCTTCTCCAATGGCGTAGATTTGATGATATTTTGAATTCTGCGCCTTGCTGGATTCGGTGACACCATCATAGAGATTGGTGAAAACCTTTCCAATGGTGATGGATTTGTCGATGAAATCGAAGCTATCAACACTCTCAAAATCGCTGCTTATATAGGAGTCCGCAGACGACTCGAAAGACATGTCGCTGAAGATCTTGGTGAGTTTTTCGCTTGCTCTGGTGTTGATGAAGTGTGGCGAAGAGGTTTCTTCGTCGCCAGACTCGACCGATGATGCCGAGTTTGAAGATTCAGTATGCTCCACAGGAAACCTCGAGAAGGTCGGAATTTCGAGACGATACGTTCCTTCCTTCCCGACGCGATAGTGGAACCTTCCGAACGTCATCTCCATGGGCTCCTCCAGATACGTATATGCATCCACATGGGAGGGCGGGTGAGGTATAAAATCAACGAGACCAGTTTCGATCTGTTTACCTTTGTCCATGTTGCTTGCTGCCGACGAAGTCGACGATCCTGAACGTGCCATCGAGATCAGCTCCTTGTCGCCTCTAATTCCCACAGACGGCGCTAATTGACAAGGTATTAACTTGTCAATGCCTACAGATCGTAGACTAGGGTTTTTAGTTAGAAGTAGAGGGCAAGTAGATCTCGAAGGTTTCAGCCGAAAAGTACTCGACGATTATAAAACTAGGGTTTGTAAAACAATGATTCGATGCTCTCCTCGTCCCTCGACTCCTCCTTATATAGGAGGCGGAGCTGAGGGATTCGTATTTGTACAAATTACAGAGTCCGGGACGGTTTCTAACTCATCCCGCAAGATTACAAATAACACTTCTTATTACAACTCTAGCTTTCCTTAATAATATCTTGGGCTTCTGAATCTTCTTATTCTTCGGGTAGTGGGCCTTCAATAAACCCCGGGTACTATCTTTGGCAGGCCCATTGGGGATGCCTATGTCAATGATCGCCTCCGCATCGATGTGTGTGTAGTTCACCCCTGGACTATGGGTCCATATCACTAGCTAGATGGTTGTCTTCTCCTCATTGTGCTATCATGTCAGATCTTGTGAGCTGCCTATCATGATCAAGATCATCTATTTGTAATGCTACATGTTGTGTTTGTTGGGATCCGATGAATATGGAATACTATGTCAAGTTGATTATCAATGTATCATATATGTGTTGTTTATGATCTTGCATGCTCTCCATTGCTAGTAGAGGATCTGGCCAAGTTGATACTTGTAACTCCAAGAGGGAGTACTTATGCTCGATAGTGGGTTCATGCCTCCATTTAATCTGTGACAGTGACAGAAAGTTCTAAGGTTGTGGATGTGCTGTTGCCACTAGGGATAAAACATCAATGCTTTGTCTAAGGATATTTGTGTTGATTACATTACGCACCATACTTAATGCAATTGTCTGTTGTTTGCAACTTAATACTGGAAGGGGTGCGGATGCTAACCCGAAGGTGGACTTTTTAGGCATAGATGCATGCTGGATAGCGGTCTATGTTCTTTGTCGTAATGCCCTAAGTAAATCTCATAGTAGTCATCATGATATGTATGTGCATTGTTATGCCATCTCTATTTGTCAATTGCCCAACTGTAATTTGTTCACCCAACATGCTATTGCTTATCGGAGAGACACCTCTAGTGAACTGTGGACCCCAGTCCAATTCTTTACATCTGAATACAATCTACTGCAAACATTGTTCTTTACTGTTCTTTGCATACAAACATCATCTTCCACACTATACATCTAATCCTTTGTTTACAGCAAGCCGGTGAGATTGACAACCTCACTGTTATGTTGGGGCAAAGTACTTTGATTGTGTTGTGCAGGTTCCACGTTGGCGCCGGAATCCGTAATGTTGCGCCGCACTACACTCCGCCACCAACAACCTTCACGTGCTTCTTGACTCCTACTGGTTCGATAACCTCGGTTTCTTACTGAGAGAAAACTTGTTGCTGCACGCATCACACCTTCCTCTTGGGGTTCCCAACGGATGCGTGTTGTACGCGTATCAGTGCGTCGACCCAGCGAAGGTTCCCTCTCTCCGCCAGATCCGTCGTGGTCGTAAGAGCGGCCAGCCTGAGGTAGAGACCCGGCCACGAGCTTCGGATCTAGCTGTCGAGCGGTTACGGGTATGTTCTTCCTCCGGCCTCTACCTTTCCTTTACATGCTTTCCATTGAAATGTTAATGACATCGCGGCAACACATCGTAGGCGGAGATGACAGCAAAGGAGCAGGCAGCCCAGGAGCAAAGGGCGCAGATGGAGCAGCAGATTCTGGAGTACCAGCAGCACCAGACACAGATGATGCAGCAGATGCAACAGCAGTAGCAGATGATGCAGCAGCAGCAGGCACAGATGAGCTGGCTGATGAGCCAGACGGTTCTGTCTTCTCCACCGGGGAGTCTTCCTCCTCCTCCACCTTACTCCGTGCCGTGGATGCCGCCACCGCCCACTCAGAGCCCGGGGACACCTGTCACCGTGAACAACATGAACATCATCCGGAGCATGAACCGCGGTGAGTCCTCCTACACTTGTGCCCAACCCGCTACTTGTGCTTGTTCCAGTGATCAATATGCAAATGAAAAATGCTAATTTCATCAACCTTGTAGATTATGTGTCACAAGGCAATGACGATGAGGCGGGTGCAAGCAATGGAGGAGAACAAGGTTGATGGCATGGTCTTCGTGCACTCGTCGTCATTGTAATGGATTGTTCCAACTTGTTATGGATTGTTCCAACTTGTTATGGATTGTAATAATGGACATTGCACTTGTTATGCATGAACTATGTGTGCTCGATGTATTTGTGGTGTTGTTGATGTGTTTGGTGATGCTATGGTGAATATATATGTTGTATATGTTATATATATGTGAAATGCAATTTTGAAATGCAGGGATTAATGAAAAGCAGCAAAAAAATGAAAAATCCAGGGGCCTTTGCCGTGTGTATGCACACGGCAAAGGACTTTTGGTCACTTTGCCGTGTGCCTACACACGGCAAAGGCGCCACGTGGCGCAAGCCTGTGCTCCTGGCCTGCTGCTGGGAGCTCCTGGAGTTGTCTTTGCCGTGCGTGCTGGTGCTTGGCCGCACGGCAAAGGTGAGGAGCACGGCACAGGGTGGCGCACGGCAATGATGAGGACGCACGGCAATGTGCGTGGTGCACGGCAAATACTGCGCGCACGGCAGCCTCTATGCCGCACGGCAAAGAAATACTGCACGGCAGAGAAGCGCACGCACGGCAGCGGAAAGGGTGCACGGCAAAGGGCTTTGCCGTGCAGTTTGTCCATGTGCACGGCAAATAAGTCTTTGCCGTCGTGTTGTTTGTCGGGCAATCATTGTCGTGAGTGCACGCACGGCAAAGCCGTTGCCGTGCATTTGGGCCCCTTTGCCGTGCGAAGTGCCGCACGGCAAAGAATACTTTTACCGTAGTGCCCGAGGTTCCAGCATTATTTGACTTCTTATGCATCTCCAGAGCATTAATTAGTTATTAGAAAATATTCTTTAGACGAGAAGAAGAAAAAGAGCCAAGAAGAAAAAAAAAATCCGTAGCATATACAAACATCTTCGGTGGGTTTTTTACGTTTTGTTGTTCTTCCCTGGTCATAGTCATGTGGTCACCATCAAGCACCCACTCCTTTTCGCTGGAGAAAGCCTTGCAGGGTAGATTTTAGTACCCACATATTCTTAGGTCCCTGAGGTCCAGCATTTTAGACTTTTTTCTTTGAAATTAAGGGAGTCATCTAAAAGATGCATACGCTTTTTTATTAAGACATTGTTAACACTTTTTTTTGGAACGAAGGCAAAAGTTTTGCCTTATCCATTAATTAAGATGAATGTGTCTAGTTAATTTGCGGAAAACCAGACGAAAACCATACAACAAGATACCCCAGGGCCATGCCCACACTCGCCACAAGGACAAGCCCACTAGTAGAAAAAGGGTCTTTCATTCGGAGCTGTAAGGAGCATTAGTCCCGGTCGCTCTTTGATTCGGGACTATTGCTAGCAAACCTCCCAAACCCTAAACGCTCCCCGCTGGTAGCGCCGCCGGGTAAAGGCCGCCGGGTGTGGCGGCGGCGGCGGTCTCTCCTCGTTGCCGCGCTGGGACAGCGACCGGGATCCCTCGACGCTCGCTGCGGCCGGTCGGACGTGGTGATGGGCGGCGGCTGCCAGACCTCTGCGCTATGGCCAGACGCGGCAGCCCCTTGCCTTCCGTCGGATCTTCACCGCAGCACGCCGGAGGGCTGGTGGCGGGCAGCGGTTGATACGTCTCCAACGTATCGATAATTTCTTATGTTCCATGCTACTTTTATGATGATACTCACATGTTTTATACATACTTTATGTCATATTTATGCATTTTCCGGCACTAACCTATTAACGAGATGCCAAAGAGCCAGTTGCTGTTTTCTGCTGTTTTTGGTTTCAGAAATCCTAGTAAGGATATATTCTCGGAATTAGACGAAATAGGGGCCTATTTTTCCACGAAGCTTCCAGAAGACCGAGGGAGAAACGAAGTGGGGCCACGGGGCGCCGCCACACTAGGGCGGCGCGGCCTTGAGGGGGCCCGCGCGGCCCTAGCGTGTGGGGCCCCCGTGACTCCTCCGACTCCGCCCTTCAGCCTACTTAAAGCCTTCGTCGCGAAACCCCCAGTACCGAGAGCCACGATACGGAAAACCTTCCAGAGACGCCGCCGTCGCCAATCCCATCTCGGGGGATTCAGGAGATCGCCTCCGGCACCCTGCCGGAGAGGGGAATCATCTCCCGGAGGACTCTTCATCGCCATGATCGCCTCCGGAGTGATGTGTGAGTAGTTCACCCCTGGACTATGGGTCCATAGCAGTAGCTAGATGGTTGTCTTCTCCTCTTGTTCTATCATTGTTAGATCTTGTGAGCTGCCTTACATGATCAAGATCATCTATTTGTAATGCTACATGTTGCGTTTGTTGGCATCCGATGAATATGGAATACTATGCTATGTTGATTATCAATCTATCTATGTGTTGTTTATGATCTTGCAAGCTCTCCGTTATTAGTAGAGGCTCTGGCCAAGTCATTACTTGTAACTCCAAGAGGGAGTATTTATGCTCGATAGTGGGTTCATGCCTCGATTAAATCTGGGACAGTGACAGAAAGTTCTAAGGTTGTGGATGTGCTGTTGCCACTAGGGATAAAACATCAATGCTATGTCTAAGGATGTATTTGTTGATTACATTACGCACAATACTTAATGCAATTGTCTGTTGTTTGCAACTTAATACTGGAGGGGATTCGGATGATAACCTGAAGGTGGACTTTTTAGGCATAGATGCATGATGGATAGCGGTCTATGTACTTTGTCGTAATGCCCAATTGAATCTCACACTACTCATCATAACATGTATGTGCATGGTCATGCCCTCTTTATTTGTCAATTGCCCAACTGTAATTTGTTCACCCAACATGCTATTTATCTTATGGGAGAGACACCACTAGTGAACTGTGGACCCCGGTCCATTCTTTTACATCAAATACAATCTACTGCAATACTCGTTCTATTGTTTTCTGCAAACATCATCATCCACACTATACATCTAATCCTTTGTTACAGCAAGCCGGTGAGATTGACAACCTCACTGTCACGTTGGGGCAAAGTAATTTGGTTGTGTTGTGCAGGTTCCACGTTGGCGCCGGAATCCCTGGTGTTGCGCCGCACTACACTTCGCCGCCATCAACCTTCAACGTGCTTCTTGACTCCGACTGGTTCGATAAACCTTGGTTTCTTACTGAGGGAAACTTGTTGTTGTACGCATCACACCTTCCACTTGAGGTTCCCAACGGGCGTGTGCTTTACGCGTCATCAAGCTAAATTTCTGGCGCCGTTGCCGGGGAGATCAAGACACGCTGCAAGGGGAGTCTTCCACCCCCAATCTCTTTACTTTGTTTTTGTCTTGCTTTCCTTTTATTTACTACTTTGTTTGCTGCACTAAAACAAAACACAAAAAATTAGTTGCTAGTTTTATGTTATTTACTATCTTGTTTGCCATATTAAAAACACAAAAAAATTAGTTACTTGCATTTACTTTATCTAGTTTGCTTTATTTACTACTGCTAAAATGGGTACTCCTGAAAATACTAAGTTGTGTGACTTCACAAACACAAATAATAATGATTTCTTATGCACACCTATTGCTCCATCTGCTACTACAACAGAATTCTTTGAAATTAAACCTGCTTTACTAAATCTTGTTATGAGAGAGCAATTTTCTGGTGTTAGTTCTGATGATGCTGCTGCCCATCTTAATAATTTTGTTGAACTATGTGAAATGCAAAAGTATAAGGATGTAGATGGTGACATTATAAAGTTAAAATTGTTTCCTTTCTCATTAAGAGGAAGAGCTAAAGATTGGTTGCTATCTCTGCCTAAGAATAGTATTGATTCATGGACTAAATGTAAGTATGCTTTCATTGGTAGATATTATCCTCCTGCAAAAATTATATCTTTGAGAAGTAGCATAATGAATTTTAAGCAATTGGATACTGAGCATGTTGCACAAGCATGGGAAAGAATGAAATCTTTGGTTAAAAATTGCCCAACCCATGGACTGACTACTTGGATGATCATCCAAACCTTTTATGTAGGACTGATTTTTTCTTCACGGAACCTATTGGATTCAGCTGCTGGAGGTACCTTTATGTCCATCACTCTAGGCGCTACAACAAAGCTTCTTGATAATGTGATGATTAATTACTCTGAATGGCACACGGAAAGAGCTCCACAAGGTAAGAAGGTAAATTCTGTCGAAGAAACCTCTTCCTTGAGTGATAAGATTGATGCTATTATATCTATGCTTGTGAATGGTAGGACTAATGTTGATCCTAATAATGTTCCTTAGCTTCATTGGTTGCTCAAGATGAACATGTTGATGTGAACTTCATTAAAAATAATAATTTCAACAACAATGCTTATTGGAACAATTCTGGTAACAACTATAGGCCATATCCTTCTCATAATAGTAATGGTTATGGTAATTCTTATGGGAATTCTTACAACAATAATAGGAATGTACCCTCTGGTCTTGAAGCCATGCTTAAAGAATTTATTAGTACACAAACTGCCTTTAACAAATCTGTTGAAGAAAAACTTGGGAAAATTGATATACTTGCTTCTAAAGTCGATAGTCTTGCTGCTGATGTTGATCTTTTGAAATCGAAAGTTATGCCTAATGAAAATAAAGATATTAAGTCATTTGCTACAGCAAACGCCATCCAAGTTAGAATTAATGAGAATATAAGATTGATGGCCGAATTGCGAGCTAGGTGGGAAAAAGAAGAAAATGCTAAAGAAGATAATATAGCTAAAGTTTGGACTATTACCACCACTAGTAATGATAATGCTTCACATGTTGCTACACCTCCTACTATCAATGGTAAAATAATTGGTGTTGTCAATGTTTCTACTTCTAATGCAAAGCCTGCAAAACTGCCGGAAACTGCTAAAACTGCTGAAACTGCCTGTGATAAAACTGCTGAAATTTTTTCCAACATTGGGGACAATGATCCCATTGCTTTAGATTATAATGGTTTAGATTTTGATGATTGCCACATCTCTGAAGTTATAAAGTTCTTACAAAAACTTGCTAAGAGTCCTAATGCTAGTGCTATAAATTTGGCCTTTACAAAACATATTACAGATGCTCTCATAAAACCTAGAGAAGAGAAATTAGAACGCGAAGCTTCTATTCCTAGGAAGTTAGAGGATGGTTGGGAGCCCATCATTAATATGAAGGTCAATGACTTTGATTGTAATGCTTTATGTGATCTTGGTGCAAGTATTTCCGTTATGCCTAGCAAAATCTATAATATGCTTAACTTGCCACCATTGAAAAATTGTTATTTGGATGTTAATCTTGCTGATAACTCTACAAAGAAACCTTTGGGGAGAGTTGATAATATTCGCATTACGGTTAACAATAACCTTGTCCCCGTTGATTTTGTTTTCTTGGATATTGAATGCAATGCATCTTGTCCCATTATATTGGGAAGACCTTTTCTTCGAACTGTTGGTGCTATTATTGATATGAAGGAAGGTAATATTAAATATCAATTTCCTCTCAAGAAAGGTATGGAACACTTCCCTAGAAATAGAATGAAGTTACCTTTTGATTCTATCATTAGAACAAATTATGATGTTGATGCTTCGTCTCTTGATAACACTTGATACACAGTTTCTGCGCCTAGCTGAAAGGCGTTAAAGAAAAGCGCTTATGGGAGACAACCCATGATTTTACTACAGTACTTTTGTTTTATATTTGAGTCTTGGAAGTTGTTACTACTGTAGCAACCTCTCCTTATCTTAATTTTGTTGCATTGTTGTGCCAAGTAAAGTCTTTGATAGTAGAGTTGATACTAGATTTGGATTGCTGCGCAGTAACAGATTTCTTACCGTCACGAATTTGAGTCGCCCCGTCTGTAGGTAACTCATAAAAATATGCCAATTTACGTGCGTGATCCTCAGATATGTACGCAACTTTCATTTAATTTGAGCATTTTCATCTGAGCAAGTTTAGTGCCCCAGAAAAATACGTCTTTACGTACTGTTCTGTTTTGACAGATTCTGCCTTTTATTTCGCATTGCCTGTTTTGCTATGTTTGATGGATTTTTCTATTCCATTAACTTTCAGTAGCTTTGTGAAATGTCCAGAAGTGTTAAGAATGATTATGTCACCTCTGAACATGTGAATTTTGATTATGCACTAACCCTCTAATGAGTTGTTTTGAGTTTGGTGTGGAGGAAGTTTTCAAGGATCAAGAGAGGAGGATGATACAATATGATCAAGGAGAGTGAAAGCTCTAAGCTTGGGGATGCCCCGGTGGTTCATCCCTGCATATTTCAAGAAGACTCAAGCGTCTAAGCTTGGGGATGCCCAAGGCATCCCCTTCTTCATCGACAACATTATCAGGTTCCTCTAGTGAAACTATATTTTTATTCCATCACATCTTATGTGCTTTACTTGGAGCGTCTGTATGTTTTTGTTTTTGTTTTGGTTGAATAAAGTTGGATCCTAGCATTCATTGTGTGGGAGAGAGACACGCTCCTCTGTGGAATATGGACAAATATGTCCTTAGGCTTTACTCATAATATTCATGGCGAAGGTTGAACTGCTTCGTTAAATTGTTATATGGTTGGAAACGGGAAATGCTACATGTGGTAATTGGTAGAATGTCTTGAATAATGTGATACTTGGTAATTGTTGTGCTCATATTTAAGCTCTTGCATCATATACCTTGCACCTATTAATGAAGAAATACATAGAGCTTGCTAAAATTTGGTTTGCATAATTGGTCTCTCTAAGTCTAGATATCTTCTGGTAAGGGTTTGAACAACAAGGAAGACAGTGTAGAGTCTTATAATGCTTACAATATGTCTTTTATGTGAGTTTTGCTGTACCGGTTCATACTTGTGTTTGTTTCAAATAACCTTGCTAGCCTAAACCTTGTATCGAGAGGGAATACTTCTCATGCATCCAAAATCTTTGAGCCAAACACTATGCCACTTGTGTCCACCATACCTACCTACTACATGCTATTTCTCCGCCATTCCAAAGTAAATTGCTTGAGTGCTACCTTTAAAATTTCTATTCTTTATCTTTGCAATATATAGCTCATGGGACAAATAGCCTAAAAACAATTGTGGTATTGAATATGTACTTATGCATCTTATCTCTTATAAGTTGCTTGTTGAGCGATAACCATGTTCCTGGGGACGCCATCAACACTTTATTGAATATCATGTGAGTTGCTATGCATGTTCGTCTTGTCTGAAGTAAGGGCGATTTACCATGAGTTGAATGGTTTGAGTATGCATATTGTTAGAGAAGAACATTGGGCCGCTAACTAAAGCCATGATTCATGGTGGAAGTTTCAGTTTTGGACAAATATCCTCAACCTCATATGAGAATATTATTTGTTGCTAAATGCTTATGCATTAAAGAGAAGTCCATTATCTGTTGTCTATGTTGTCCCGGTATGGATGTCTAAGTTGAGAATAATCAAAAGCGAGAAATCCAATGCGAGCTTTCTCCTTAGACCTTTGTACAGGCGGCATAGAGGTACCCCTTTGTGACACTTGGTAAAAACATATGCTATGCAATGATAATCCATGTAAATCCAAGCTAATTAGGACAAGGTGCGGGCACTATTGGTATACTATGCATGAGGCTTGCAACTTGTAGGATATAATTTACATGATACATATGCCTTATTACTACCGTTGACAAAATTGTTTCTTGTTTTCAAAATAAAAGCTCTAGCACAAACATAGCAATCAATTCTTCCCTCTGCGAAGGGCCTTTCTTCTACTTTTATGTTGAGTCAGTTCACCCATTCCCTTCTATCTCAAGAAGCAAACACTTGTGTTAACTGTGCATTGATTCCTACATACTTGCATATTGCACTTATTATATTACTTTATGCTGACAATATCCATGAGGTATACATGTTACAAGTTGAAAGAAACCGCTGAAACTTAATCTTCCTTTGTGTTGCTTCAATGCCTTTACTATGAATTTATTGCTTTATGAGTTAACTCTTATGCAAGACTTATTGATGCTTGTCTTGAAAGTACTATTCATGAAAAGTCTTTGCTATATGATTCAATTGTTTACTCATTGCATTTACATTGCTTCGAATCGCTGCATTCATTACATGTGCTTACAATAGTATTGATCAAGATTATGATGGCATGTCACTTCAGAAATTATCTTTGTTATCGTTTACCTACTCGGGACGAGTAGGAACTAAGCTTGGGGATGCTGATACGTCTCCAACGTATCGATAATTTCTTATGTTCCATGCTACTTTTATGATGATACTCACATGTTTTATACATACTTTATGTCATATTTATGCATTTTCCGGCACTAACCTATTAACGAGATGCCGAAGAGCCAGTTGCTGTTTTCTGCTGTTTTTGGTTTCAGAAATCCTAGTAAGGAAATATTCTCGGAATTGGACGAAATCAACGCCCAGGGGCCTATTTTTCCACGAAGCTTCCAGAAGACCGAGGGAGAAACGAAGTGTGGCCACGGGGCGCCGCCACACTAGGGCGGCGCGGCCTAGAGGGGGCCTGCACGGCCCTAGCGTGTGGGGCCCCCGTGACTCCTCCGACTCCGCCCTTCCGCCTACTTAAAGCCTTCGTCGCGAAACCCCCAGTACCGAGAGCCAAGATATGGAAAACCTTCCAGAGACGCCGCCGCCGCCAATCCCATCTCGGGGGATTCAGGAGATCGCCTCCGGAACCCTGCCGGAGAGGGGAATCATCTCCCGGAGGACTCTTCATCGCCATGATTGCCTCCGGAGTGATGTGTGAGTAGTTCACCCCTGGACTATGGGTCCATAGCAGTAGCTAGATGGTTGTCTTCTCCTCTTGTGCTATCATTGTTAGATCTTGTGAGCTGCCTAACATGATCAAGATCATCTATTTGTAATGCTACATGTTGCGTTTGTTGGGATCCGATGAATATGGAATACTATGCTATGTTGATTATCAATCTATCTATGTGTTGTTTATGATCTTGCATGCTCTCCGTTATTAGTAGAGGCTCTGGCCAAGACATTACTTGTAACTCCAAGAGGGAGTATTTATGCTCGATAGTGGGTTCATGCCTCCATTAAATCTGGGACAGTGACAGAAAGTTCTAAGGTTGTGGATGTGCTGTTGCCACTAGGGATAAAACATCAATGCTATGTCTAAGGATGTATTTGTTGATTACATTACGCACCATACTTAATGCAATTGTCTGTTGTTTGCAACTTAATACTGGAGGGGGTTCAGATGATGACCTGAAGGTGGACATTTTAGGCATAGATGCATGCTGGATAGCGGTCTATGTACTTTGTCGTAATGCCCAATTGAATCTCACACTACTCATCATAACATGTATGTGCATGGTCATGCCCTCTTTATTTGTCAATTGCCCAACTGTAATTTGTTCACCCAACATGCTATTTATCTTATGGAAGAGACACCACTAGTGAACTGTGGACCCCGGTCCATTCTTTTACATCAAATACAATCTACTGCAATACTCGTTCTACTATTTTCTGCAAACATCGTCATCCACACTATACATCTAATCCTTTGTTACAGCAAGCCGGTGAGATTGACAACCTCACTGTCACGTTGGGGCAAAGTAATTTGGTTGTGTTGTGCAAGTTCCACGTTGGCGCCGGAATCCCTGGTGTTGCGCCGCATTACACTTCGCCGCCATCAACCTTCAACGTGCTTCTTGACTCCTACTGGTTCGATAAACCTTGGTTTCTTACTGAGGGAAACTTGCTGCTGTACGCATCACACCTTCCACTTGGGGTTCCCAACGGGCGTGTGCTTTACGCGTCATCAGCGGTCAGGCCATGATCTGCGCCACTTCCCCTCCCCCCGCCTCTCGTCCGTGTGTGGAGGCGATCTTGGGCTTCTCCCGCGACACGAGGTCGCTTGGGCAGCAGCCTTGGGTACGACGGTGGAGGTGGCCCTCTTCTTCGCCGGAGAGGGTCGGCCTGCGGTTGGTGGTGGTGGATCTATCGATCTATCACCGCATTCCGGCGGCATGATGGAGGAGCTTGGAAGCCGACGTCAGTGTCGCCGGTGGAGGGTTGGAGTGGCCATCCCGGGATGGTCACCGACGTGGGGGTCCGACCTGTATAAAGGCGGCGGTCCTAGGGCCTCTCTTGCGTGAAGAGGAAGACCTACCGGACACCTGGACTCGTGATCTAGCCGGTGTGTTGAGTTCCGGAAGGCTCCGCCGGCGAATGTAACAGTGCTTTTTGCCTGGAGTTTGCTGGATCGGTGGTATTCGGTCGTGCGCACCCATGCTTTTATTTCGACCATTTGGTTCTTTAGGGAGCGGCGCGAAGCTCTTTTTCTGTGTTGACATCAAGTGACTATGGATGCATGATGAAAGTCGGAAGAATAGAATTTCATGAAGGTCGGAGGGGAGGACTAGCTAAGGGAGGTTCAAGTCTCCGCACTGTTGAGAGACTTGTTTGGTGTTCTGGGCTTGACAGGAGCGGTATGAAACTGGGGGCGACCACACAGGTGAAGTTCAGAGTCCTACCTTTCAGGGTGAAAACCCAAGGTCTGGCCTTAACTGGTTGTGCCTGCCAATGACCTTGTTGGAGGCATTGTTTTGAGAGGGGGGACTATCTTCAGGGTGAAAACCTAAGATCTCTGATCGGGCGATGACGGTGTTCGAGCACTGTTTCCTTGTTGGAGGCATCGTTTTTGAAGAGTCTGTATTTCATGTGTTGTCTTGGCGGTGGATGTATTGATGTTGTTAGGCCCGAGGTGCTGTAGTGAGACTTTTGTTTCTTAGTTTTCCTTTTCTTTTTTTTGGCTATGTGCATCCGTAGTGCCATTAGGGTGGTGCGTTGTTGCAGAGGCTGGGTGTAATTGGTATCATTTTGATTTAATATATTCCCTCTATCGAAAAAGGCAATAGTCCTGGTTCCAACGGCTAGAACGTGC
The DNA here is from genome assembly GCF_019359855.2 of Lolium perenne. Classification (NCBI taxonomy): domain Eukaryota; kingdom Viridiplantae; phylum Streptophyta; class Magnoliopsida; order Poales; family Poaceae; genus Lolium; species Lolium perenne. The sequence goes on along the minus strand of NC_067250.2, from coordinate 92,091,221 downwards.
GACAAGCTGTAGTCCCTGTTCGATCGGAACCTTTAGTCCCGGTTGGTGATACCAACCGGGACTGAAGGAGTTGCGGCGGGTGCGATCACCTTTAGGCCTGGTTGGTATCACCAACTGGGACTACATGTCCATCTCTATATATACCCCCTGCCTCGCCCAAGGTTGTGAGCCACGCATAGTTTTTCCCATCCAAGCACAAGAGGGGTTGTGAGCCACACATAGCTTTTTTCCTTTCAAGCACAATGGGTGTATGTTGGTTGGCTTTCTCTTCTTATGCATAAGAGGTGTTTGATGAAATGTCTCAAAGCATGTTTCACTTGAGGGTTTTTTTTAGATAAAGGAGCAATAGCCCCAGCCTCTGCATTAATTGATGCACACTGCCCTTTATTAAATATCACAAAGTATCAAGTACGAGTATGATAGAAAAAGGTACAATCATGGATCTGACATGGATGCAACAAATATGATATAAAGTGCTCTAGCCACACTTAAGCTTTCTCCTCCTTATCCCCCTCTCGATCGAGGTTAATAACTTTATCCTTTCATCCATCATTGATAAAATGCACGTGTCGATGTACATCGCTTCACTTGTCATGATTTTCTATAACGGTTTATGATGTACTTAATTGTATAATGCAGATCAGCCGACAATGGATGTACATCGACCGACGCAGTGACAAGTACACTGAGGGCCTGAAAAGTTTTCTCCAAGTCACCGTGGAAAACAAACATGGAGTTTATGTGTTGTCTATGTGTTGTCTATCAGAATAAGAAGGATTACTTTTCCACTGAAACCCTTCACGTCCACCCTCTTCAGTTCAGTTCCATGCCCAACCCAACTATAATTGTTGGACCTAGCAAAGAGAAAGAGGGGTTATGATGGAAGACAATGAAGAAGAAGAAGAGGATGATGAAACCTATCCTATGTACCCTGAATACGGTGATACTGTAACGGGGAAGCAGAAGATCAGGAGGCATCATATGAGCCTGCTGATGATCTTGGTCGGGCCATTGCTGATGCAAAGAGAAATTGTGAAACTAAAAATGAGAGGCTGAAGTTCGGGCAGATGTTAGAGGCTCACAAGAAATTGTTATACCCAACTTGCGAAGATGGCCAAAAAAAACTTGGTAGCACATTGGAATTGTTGCAGTGGAAGGCAGAGAACGGTGTGACAGACAAGGGATTTGAAAAGTTGCTGAAAATAATGAAGAAGCAGCTTCCAAGGGGTAGCGAATTGCCCGCCAATACGTACGAAGCGAAGAAGGTTGTCTGCCCTCTAGGATTAGACGTGTAGAAGATACATGCATGCATTAATGACTACATCCTCTACCACGGTGAGGAGTACGAGAATTTAGGTGCATGCCCGGTGTGCACTGCATTGCGGTATAAGATCAGACGAGATGACCCTGGTGATGTTGAGGGCGAGCGCTCAAGGAAGAGGGTGATACATCTCCAACGTATCTATAATTTCTTATGTTCCATGCTAGTTTTATGACAATACCTACATGTTTTATTCATACTTTATATCATTTTGATGCATTTTCCGGTACTAACCTATTAACAAGATGCCGAAGCGCCAGTTCCTGTTTTCTGCTGTTTTTGATTTCAGAAATCCTACACAGGAAATATTCTCGGAATTGGACGAAACAAAAGCCCATGGCCCTATTTTCCACGGAGTGTTCCAGAACATCGAAGAAGAGTCGGAGAAGGCCAGCAGGGGGCACCCCATAGGGCGGCGCGGCTGGGCCCACTGCTGCACCCAGGTGTGGGGAGCCCACCCCCTGGCTCCCCCGACTCTGCCTCTTCTCCTATATATTCCTTCGTATCGGAAAACCCTAGTACCGAGAGCCAAAATACGAGAAAAGGTACTACGACGCCGCCGCCGTCAATCCCATCTCGGGGGATTCTGAAGATCTTCTCCGGCACCCTGCCGAAGAGGGGAATCATCACCGGAGGGCTCTACATCACCATGCCCGCCTCCGGACTGATGCGTGAGTAGTTCATCCTTGGACTATGGGTCCATTGCAGTAGCTAGATGGTTGTCTTCTCCTATTGTGTCATCATGTTTAGATCTTGTGATCGAGCTGCCTATCATGATCAAGATCATCTATTTGTAATGCTACATGTTGTGTTTGTTGGGATCCGATGAATATGGAATACTACGTCAAGTTGATTATTGATCTATCATATATGTGTTGTTTATGATCTTGCATGCTCTGCGTTGCTAGTAGAGGCTCTGGCCAAGTTGATACTTGTAACTCAAGAGGGAGTATTTATGCTAGATAGTGGGTTCATGCCTCCATTGAATCTGGGATAATGACAGAAAGTCCTAAGGCTGTGGATGTGTTGTTGCCACTAGGGATAAACATCAATGCTTTGTCTAAGAATATTTGTATTGTTTACATTACACACAGTACTTAATGCAATTGTCTGTTGTTTGCAACATAATACTGGAAGGGTGCGGATGCTAACCCGAAGGTGGACTTTTTAGGCATAGATGCATGCTGGATAGCGGTCTATGTTCTTTGTCGTAATGCCCTAAGTAAATCTCATAGTAGTCATCATGATATGTATGTGCATTGTTATGCCCTCTCTATTTGTCAATTGCCCAACTGTAATTTGTTCACCCAACATGTTATTTATCTTATTGGAGAGACACCACTAGTGAACTGTGGACCCCGGTCCATTCTTTTACATCTGAAATACAACCTACTGCAATCATTGTTCTCTGTTGTTCTTTGCAAGCAAACATCATTCTCCACACCATACGTTTAATCCTTTGTTTACAGCAAGCCGGTGAGATTGACAACCTCACTGTTAAGTTGGGGCAAAGTATCTTGATTGTGTTGTGCAGGTTCCACGTTGGCGCCGGAATCCCTGGTGTTGCGTGATGCGTGTGGTTGACACGTCCGTTGGGAACCCCAAGAGGAAGGTGTGATGCGCACAGCGGCAAGTTTCCCTCAGTAAGAAACCAAGGTTTAATCGAACCAGTAGGAGTCAACAAGCACGTTGAAGGTTGATGGCGGCGGGATGTAGTGCGGCGCAACACCAGAGATTCCGGCGCCAACGTGGAACCTCGCACAACACAACCAAAGTACTTTGCCCCAACGAAACAGCGAGGTTGTCAATCTCACCGGCTTGCTGTAACAAAGGATTAACCGTATTGTGTGGAAGATGATTGTTTGCGTAAAAACAGTAGAACAAGTATTGCAGTAGATTGTATTTCAAGATAGAGAATTGGACCGGGGTCCACAGTTCACTAGAGGTGTCTCTCCCATAAGATAAATAGCATGTTGGGTGAACAAATTACAGTTGGGCAATTGACAAATAAAGAGGGCATGACCATGCACATACATATTATGATGAGTATAGTGAGATTTAATTGGGCATTACGACAAAGTACATAGACCGCTATCCAGCATGCATCTATGCCTAAAAAGTCCACCTTCAGGTTATCATCCGAACCCCTCCAAACATTAAGTTGCTAACAATGACAATTGCATTAAGTATTGCGCGTAATGTAATCAGTGACTACATCCTTGAACATAGCACCAATGTTTTATCCCTAGTGGCAACAAGACATCCATAATCTTAGAGGTTTCTGTCACTCCCTGCATTCACTGAGACATGAACCCACTATCGAGCATAAATACTCCCTCTTGGAGTTACAAGCATCTACTTGGCCAGAGCATCTACTAGTAACGGAGAGCATGCAAGATCATAAACAACACATAGACATAACTTTGATAATCAACATAACAAGTATTCTCTATTCATCGGATCCCAACAAACGCAACATATAGAATTACAGATAGATGATCTTGATCATGTTAGGCAGCTCACAAGATCCGACAATTAAGCACAATGGGGAGAAGACAACCATCTAGCTACTGCTATGGACCCATAGTCCAGGGGTAGACTACTCACACATCACTCCGGAGGCGACCATGGCGGCGTAGAGTCCTCCGGGAGCTGACTCCCCTCTCCGCCAGGGGGCCGGAGGCGATCTCCGGAAACCCCCGAGATGGGATTGGCGGCGGCGGCGTCTCAGTAAGGTTTTCCGTATCGTGGCTCTCGGTACTGGGGGTTTCGCGACGGAGGCTTTAAGTAGGCGGAAGGGCAGGTCAGGAGGCGGCACGAGGGGCCCACACCACAGGGCCGCGCGGCCAAGGGGGGGGGGCCGCGCGGCCAAGGGGGGGGCCACGCCGCCCTAGGGTGTGGCCACCTCGTGGCCCCACTTCGTCTCCTCTTCGGTCTTCTGGAAGCTTCGTGGCAAAATAGGACCCTGGGCGTTGATTTCGTCCAATTCCGAGAATATTTCGTTACTAGGATTTCTGAAACCAAAAATAGCAGAAAACAGCAACTAGCACTTCGGCATCTTGTTAATAGGTTAGTTCCAGAAAATGCACGAATATGACATAAAGTGTGCATAAAACATGTAGATAACATCAATAATGTGGCATGGAACATAAGAAATTATCGATACGTCGGAGACGTATCAGCATCCCCAAGCTTAGTTCTGCTCGTCCCGAGCAGGTAAAACGATAACACAGATAATTTCTGGAGTGACATGCCATCATAACCTTGATCATACTATTTGTAAAGCATATGTAGTGAATGCAGCGATCAAAACAATGTATATGACATGAGTAAACAAGTGAATCATATAGCAAAGACTTTTCATGAATAGTACTTCAAGACAAGCATCAATAAGTCTTGCATAAGAGTTAACTCATAAAGCAATAAATCAAAGTAAAGGTATTGAAGCAACACAAAGGAAGATTAAGTTTCAGCGGTTGCTTTCAACTTGTAACATGTATATCTTATGGATATTGTCAATATAGAGTAATATAATAAGTGCAATATGCAAGTATGTAGGAATCAATGCACAGTTCACACAAGTGTTTGCTTCTTGAGGTGGAGAGAAATAGGTGAACTGACTCAACAATGAAAGTAAAAGAATGGTCCTTCAAAGAGGAAAGCATCGATTGCTATATTTGTGCTAGAGCTTTGATTTTGAAAACATGAAACAATTTTGTCAACGGTAGTAATAAAGCATATTATCATGTAAATTATATCTTACAAGTTGCAAGCCTCATGCATAGTATACTAATAGTGCCCGCACCTTGTCCTAATTAGCTTGGACTACCGGATCATCGCAATGCACATGTTTTAACCAAGTGTCACAAAGGGGTGCCTCTATGCCGCCTGTACAAAGGTCTAAGGAGAAAGCTCCCATTGGATTTCTCGCTATTGATTATTCTCAACTTAGACATCCATACCGGGACAACATAGACAACAGATAATGGACTCCTCTTTTATGCATAAGCATGTAACAACAATTAATAATTTTCTCATATGAGATTGAGGATATTGTCCAAAACTGAAACTTCCACCATGGATCATGGCTTTAGTTAGCGGCCCAATGTTCTTCTCTAACAATATGCATGCTTAACCATAAGGTGGTAGATCTCTCCTACTTTAGACAAGACGAACATGCATAGCAACTCACATGAAATTCAACAAAGAATAGTTGATGGCGTCCCCAGTGAACATGGTTATCGCACAACAAGCAACTTAATAAGAGATAAAGTGCAAAAGTACATATTCAATACCACAATAGTTTTTAAGCTATTTGTCCCATGAGCAATATATTGTAAAGGTGAATGATGGAATTTTAAAGGTAGCACTCAAGCAATTTACTTTGGAATGGCGGAAAATACCATGTAGTAGGTAGGTATAGTGGACACAAATGGCATAGTGGTTGGCTCAAGTATTTTGGATGCATGAGAAGTAATCCCTCTCGATACAAGGTTTAGGCTAGCAAGGCTTATTTGAAACAAACACAAGGATGAACTGGTGCAGCAAAACTCACATAAAAGACATATTGTAAACATTATAAGACTCTACACCGTCTTCCTTGTTGTTCAAACTCAATACTAGAAATTATCTAGACCTTAGAGAGACCAAATATGCAAACCAAATTTTAGCATGCTCTATGTATTTCTTCATTAATGGGTGCAAAGCATATGATGCAAGAGCTTAAACATGAGCACAACAATTGCCAAGTATCACATTACCCAAGACATTTATAGCAATTACTACATGTATCATTTTCCAATTCCAACCATATAACAATTTAACGAAGAAGAAACTTCGCCATGAATACTATGAGTAGAGCCTGAGGACATACTTGTCCATATGCTACAGCGGAGCGTGTCTCTCTCCCATAAAGTGAATGCTAGGATCCATTTTATTCAAACAAAACAAAAAACAAAAACAAACCGACGCTCCAAGAAAAGCACATAAGATGTGACGGAATAAAAATATAGTTTCAGGGGAGGAACCTGATAATGTTGTCGATGAAGAAGGGGATGCCTTGGGCATCCCCAAGCTTAGACGCTTGAGCCTTCTTAGAATATGCAGGGGTGAACCACCGGGGCATCCCCAAGCTTAGAGCTTTCACTCTCCTTGATCATGTTGCATCATACTCCTCTCTTGATCCTTGAAAACTTCCTCCACACCAAACTTAGAACAACTCATTAGAGGGTTAGCGACAATAAAAATTAATATGTTCAGAGGTGACATAATCATTCTTAACACTTCTGGACATTGCATAAAGCTACTGGACATTCATGGATCAAAGAAATTCATCCAACATAGCAAAAGAGGCAATGCGAAATAAAAGGCAGAATCTGTCAAAACAGAACAGTTCGTATTGACGAATTTTATCGAGGCACCAGACTTGCTCAAATGAAAATGCTCAAATTGAATGAAAGTTGCGTACATATCTGAGGATCACTCACGTAAATTGGCATAATTTTCTGAGTTACCTACAGAGAAAACAGCCCAGATTCGTGACAGCAAACAAATCTGTTTCTGCGCAGTAATCCAAATCTAGTATGAACTTTTCTATCAACGACTTTACTTGGCACAACAAAACACTAAACTAAGATAAGGAGAGGTTGCTACAGTAGTAAACAACTTCCAAGACACAAAATAAAAACAAAGTACTGTAGGTAAAAGCATGGGTTGTCTCCCATAAGCGCTTTTCTTTAACGCCTTTCAGCTAGGCGCAGAAAGTGTGTATCAAGTATTATCAAGAGATGAAGTGTCAACATCATAATAGATACCTATATAAAAGCTAGCTGATTTCTCGCGCTAGGAGCTGCTCAAGGTCATACTGCACTGTTCATGCGTTATTTTTTGCCAATCAAAACACGACACGTCAGCAGATTGCTACAGGAACAATTGCTGCAACAGCGGCCCACGATAAACAGTGCCACTAAACAGTGCCAGTTGATGAACAGTGTTCGGTGCACAGTGCCGGTCACCATGAACAGTAGGGTGAACAGGGTATGTGGATGCACAGTACCGATTTTTTCCCTCTCTCGCGGTAATTTTTGGTGCAACTTCCAACAAAAAAAAGTTTGACAATTTAAGATATTTTCGGGGCATTCGCCCCATTTAGAACAAACAGGTCAAATGCGGATATTTAGTGTATTTTCAAAAACGCAAAAATATGCCGCCACGAGTGTGAGGCGGTTTTTTCCCTCTCTAGCGGTATTTTTTCGACGCAACTTCTCAAACGAAAAAACTTCGGTAACTTAATATGTTTATTGAATATTTGCGCCATTTAGAGCAAACGGCTAAATGCAGATGTTCAGCGCATTTTCAAAAAATGGAAAAATATGCCGCCACGGGCGCGGCGTGCCGCCGCGCCAAAGCCTACTAGTTTGTTCTAATAATAGAATCAAAAGGTGACTTCATTCTCTTTCTAGGGAAGTGTTCCATACCTTTCTTGAGAGGAAATTGATATTTTATATTACCTTCCTTCATATCAATAGTAGCACCAACAGTTCGAAGAAAAGGTCTTCCCAATATGATGGGACAAGATGCATTGCATTCAATATCCAAGACAACAAAATCAACGGGGACAAGGTTATTGTTAACGGTAATGCGAATATTATCAACTTTCCCCAAAGGTTTCTTTGTAGAATGATCAGCAAGATTAACATCCAAATAACAATTTTTCAGCGGTGGCAAGTCAAGCATATTATAGATTTTCTTAGGCATAACAGAAATACTTGCACCAAGATCACATAAAGCATTACAATCAAAATCTTTAACCTTCATCTTAATGATGGGCTCCCAACCATCCTCTAGCTTCCTAGGAATAGAGGCTTCGCGCTCTAGTTTCTCTTCTCTAGCTTTTATGAGAGCATTTGTAATATGTTGCGTGAAAGCCAAATTTATAGTACTAGCATTAGGACTTTTAGCAAGTTTTTGCAAGAACTTTATAACTTCAGAGATGTGGCAATCATCAAAATTCAAACCATTATAATCTAAAGCAATGGGATCATCATCCCCAATGTTGGAAAAAATTTCAGCAGTTTTATCACAGGCAGTTTCAGCGGTTTTAGCAATTTCAGGCAGTTTCTCGCGCTTTGCATTAGAAGTGGAAACATTGCTAACACCAATTCTTTTATTATTAATAGTAGGAGGTGCAGCAACATGTGTAGCATTAGCATTACTAGTCGTGGTAATAGTCCAAACTTTAGCTACATTTTTCTCTTTAGCTAGTTTTTCATTTTCTTCCCTATCCCACCTACCACGCAGTTCAGCCATCAATCTTATATTCTCATTAATTCTAACTTGGATGGCATTTGCTGTAGTAGTAATTTTATTTTCTATATCCTCAGGTTTAGCAGCCATTTTATTAATTAAAGAAGATTGTGATGCAGACATGTATGAGATTCGGTTTTCAGCATTAGCAAGTTTAGTTTGCAACCCCGAGATCTCCCTATTCAGATTTTCAAGTTGATTCCTATATTCTTCAACAAGGTAGATTGCTCATTCATAGTTTTAGTAAACAATTTATTTTGCTCATATTGTGATTGCATAAAGCTCTTGGTGGATCTTTCAATTTCTAGCATCTTTTCTTCATTAGGTGAAACATATCTACCATAAGAGTTACCATTAGCAGGATATGGCCTAGAATCATTGTAATTGTTATTTTTAATGAAATTCACATCAACATATTCTTTTTGAGCAACCAATGACGCTAACGGAACATTATTAGAATTAACATTAGGCCTACCATTCATAAGCATAGACATAATAGCATCAATCTTATCACTCAAGGAAGAGGTTTCTTCGACAGAATTTACCTTCTTACCTTGTGGAGCTCTTTCCGTGTGCCATTCAGAGTAATTGATCATCATATTATCAAGAAGCTTTGTTGCTTCACCAAGAGTGATGGACATAAAGGTACCTCCAGTAGCTGAATCCAATAAATTCCGCGACGAAAAATTTAGTCCTGCATAGAAGGTTTGGATGATCATCCAAGTAGTCAGTTCATGGGTTGGGCAATTTTTAACCAGAGATTTCATTCTTTCCCATGCTTGTGCAACATGCTCAGTATCTAATTGTTTAAAATTCATTATGCTACTCCTCAAAGATATAATTTTAGCAGGGGGATAATATCTACCAATAAAAGCATCCTTGCATTTAGTCCAGGAATCAATACTATTCTTAGGCAGAGATAGCAACCAATCTTTAGCTCTTCCTCTTAATGAGAAAGGGAACAATTTTAATTTTATAATGTCACCATCTACATCTTTATATTTTTGCATTTCACACAATTCAACAAAATTATTAAGATGGGCAGCAGCATCATCAGAACTAACACCAGAAAATTGCTCTCGCATAACAAGATTCAAGAAAGCAGGTTTAACTTCAAAGAATTCTGCTGTAGTAGCAGGTGGAGCAATAGGTGTGCATAAGAAATCATTATTATTTGTGGTTGTGAAGTCACACAACTTAGTATTTTCAGGGGTAGCCATTTTAGCAACAGTAAATAAAGCAAACTAGATAAAGTAAATGCAAGTAACTAATTTTTTTGTGTTTTTGATATAGCAAACAAGATAGCAAATAAAGTAAAACTAGCAACTAATTTTTTTGTATTTTGATTTAGTGCAGCAAACAAAGTAGTAAATAAAACTAAGCAAGACAAAAACAAAGTAAAGAGATTGGGAAGTGGAGACACCCCTTGCAGCGTGTCTTGATTTCCCGGCAACGGCGCCAGAAATTTGCTTGATGCGTGTGGTTGACACGTCCGTTGGGAACCCCAAGAGGAAGGTGTGATGCGCACAGCGGCAAGTTTCCTCGAAGAAACCAAGGTTTAATCGAACCAGTAGGAGTCAAGAAGCACGTTGAAGGTTGATGGCGGCGGGATGTAGTGCGGCGCAACACCGAGAGATTCCGCCAACGTGGAACCTGCACAACACAACCAAAGTACTTTGCCCCAACGAAACAAATGAGGTTGTCAATCTCACCGGCTTGCTGTAACAAAGGATTAACCGTATTGTGTGGAAGATGATTGTTTGCGAGAAAACAGTAGAACAAGTATTGCGATGGGATTGTATTTCAGTATAGAGAATTGGACCGGGGTCCACAGTTCACTAGAGGTGTCTCTCCCATAAGATAAATAGCATGTTGGGTGAACAAATTACTGTTGGGCAATTGACAAATAAAGAGGGCATGACCATGCACATACATATTATGATGAGTAAGTGAGATTTAATTGGGCATTACGACAAAGTACATAGACCGCTATCCAGCATGCATCTATGCCTAAAAAGTCCACCTTCAGGTTATCATCCGAACCCCCTCCAGTATTAAGTTGCTAACAACAGACAATTGCATTAAGTATTGCGCGTAATGTAATCAGTGACTACATCCTTGAACATAGAACCAATGTTTTATCCCTAGTGGCAACAGCACATCCATAATCTTAGAGGTTTCTGTCACTCCCCCAGATTCACGGAGACATGAACCCACTATCGAGCATAAATACTCCCTCTTGGAGTTACAAGCATCTACTTGGCCAGAGCATCTACTAGTAACGGAGAGCATGCAAGATCATAAACAACACATAGACATAACTTTGATAATCAACATAACAAGTATTCTCTATTCATCGGATCCACTACAAGAGATCTGGTATACTGTGACGAGCTCAAAACGTCATGCAATAGCATTAAACGTCACGAAAGACCCCTCTGTGACGTAGTTTGATCGTCACAAGCATCGTCATGGAATCCCCGTCACAGATTACTCTCTCGTGACGCGGCACGCCAGAAAACGTCACTAAGTATGGATGATGTCATGTGTGATGTCAGCACATAGGAGACCATCCTATGGCTAGGAAACATCATGGATTGAAACATCATGGATTATCGTCACAGATGTGAATGATGTCATATGTGATGTCATTTCATTAATTTACAAATATTATTGTTTTCCCGAATTTTTTATTTTTTTATTTTCATTTTAAAAATATTTTTTTATTTTTCCAATGTTTTGTAGGTATTATTTTCTAGAATCATTTTTTTATGCAATATCAATTTTTTTAATTATTGCCTACAATAATTTCTAAATTTAATATAAATCAAATTTAATTTTGAATGCCTATAACAACATATACTCAAATGCCATAGAAATCACAATATATATTTAGCTCACAAGTAAATATAATCTCACTGCCAAATATCGTCTTACATAAGTTAAGCACTATAAAATTGACATAACTAAGGACGAGCAAACTAAGTTGATGGTACAATAGCACCACCATCTAGTAATGGCTTCCGTGTCATGTATGGTGTCTAGTTCTGGGTAGCATGCTTCCGTAAGAGGATGCTAATAAGGCTGTCTTGTTCCTCTTGCTTTTTGCCATATATTTTTTTCTTGGCTCTTCTTCATAGCCGACAATTCTTCTTGTTGCTTTATTTGCATCTCTTCAAGTGCAGCCTCTTGTGGTACATCACATTTGCATCTATTACCTCTCTCTTCTGTTGTTCAACGTTTTCTTTTAACTCTTGAACGCGTTCTTTAGAAGCTGATGTCCTAGACCTCCCAGATCTTGATTGGTACCCCATGGTTGAAAAGAAGGTGCTTGAGGAGTTGTGCTCTTTGAGAACTTCCGCCACAATATGTGTACCAGACAGTGGTTTGTCATCTTCTCTTTCTGCTTCACTCCTTTTCGTTTCCATATCAGTCTGGAAAAGAAAAGCATGATTGCTTAGGTCAGATAAAAGTGATACGTTCGATTAAACTTACAAAAGCATAGTAAGAGCCATAAGCATCTGCGAAAAATAATTTTTTTTTTCATGAAGCAAACAGCCAACAGCAACAAGTCATCAAGTAACCAGTAGCACATAAACAACCAAGAGTACAATAACCAGCAGCACAACAAGCAGCTAACGGTATAGCAAACAGCCAGCAGCACATGAACAATCATCAGCACAACAAATAGCCAGCGAATAGCAAGCAGCCAGCAACAACTGTTATTCATGTAACAAAAAAATAGAGAGAAATCTCACATAAGCTTCAAGGGCAGCGACGCTCGTGCATCCTATTGGTATGAGTTTCTCTGAAAAACTCAATGGGACTAGGGTCCTCATTGTTGTTCTTGTCGTTTTTCTACAAGACGTAGGAATTCATATAATTAGTATTCAAACTATGAAAGTTGCCAAAATGTGTAGTAGCAAACTGTAGAAAAACAGCGGAGAAATTGGGCAGTATACTTACAAGTTTGTGGAAATGAAATGGATAAGACATAGAGCCTCTAGTTTGGTGATGCTTCACAGCTTCTCGATTCTTCTTGTTCTTGGCACAAATTACGAGATGAGGTCGTGGGCGAGGAGAGCTCTCCGACGACGAGCGCTTCGAGATCACCAGCTCGATAGAGTGAAGCTTGGAAACAAGCAGCGGCGTCCTTGCCGGTCGACCGATTCAAGGCTGGTGTAGCGGGCTGTGTCAGCGTCTTCTTCCGTCTCATCGTGCCTCCGATGAAAAAGTGAGACTGGTTCGGTCTCTCGTGTTAACTCTGACGGAAGAACGGCTGTTTAATTTATTGTTTGGAGAGCAACCTGTTTGCCCTTGGGTTCATAGGTCTGGAGAGCAACCTGTGAGCTGCTGGGCTAGCTGCTCGTAATTTGCGATGGCAATGACGTCTCCTCCCATACCTTTGTGTCCTTCGTCTTCACCTACACACCGTTGTAGAAGCTTCCACAGAGTGCGTGCTCTGTCGATAGGGTACGGCAGTCCCCCGGCCCGACTGGACCTGGAAATGGAAAAACGAGTAAAACACGCACCGGCCGGCAGCTATATGTACTCTCTATGTGAAATTGAAGAGCGGAGACAGACACGAGGACTAAAACAACTAGGCAAGCATAGGTAGACTTCTTGGTCAGTTATTTCTTCCTCCTAAACTGAAGGTAATTTCACTTCTGGTGACTAAACGGAGGGAAGACGAGACGGAAGAAGACACACGTAGTCTGTAGTCAACGCGACATGCCAACCTCAACCTGCCGGCCGAGTATTTTTCGCAGCTTCAACAGTTTGCATTCTGCCAAACGATCAACATGTGAGGTCCTAGCTTAGCTCCACGTGTTTTCTTTCCTTTTTATCTAATATACTACATACAAATACTGAACCCCTTGGCTGGAACTGCTGTTTGCAATAAAAAATACTGAATCCCATCGTGATGCTAGGTCTTATGGTGTGGTGCCCGTTTTATCATTTCATAGAAATTCAGAAGTGGGTACGATTTGTTGGTATGCTGGTTCACTCCAATGAAAAGAGCATTTATCCAGTCGGGTATAATCGTTTTTGGAGGCTTATTTATTTTCGTTCCACAAAAATTTGCTACCTAAACAGATCAAATGGAAGATCATGAGTTTGATATAACTATATTACCTATGCTTCGAAATAATAAATTATACAATTCTAGCTCCGCAATTGCACGAGTACATATAATCTGTGAATCCGTCTTGTACCATAATCCCTAATATGTACCCAATTTGATTTGATTTATGGGCCGAATATATCGTTCCATAATTCAATGGATATTTGAGTTGTAAGTCCTATACAGTTGCTCCTTAAAATCTAAAGGATACAAACTGCAGCAGGGTGTAAAACTTATCCTCAACATATGATTTTACGACGTCTCGAAGCGACATAGAGGTGACTGATCAGTAGGATCAAATTTTACTATATTGATAACGTAAATCAATCAGTCGTAATGCATAGCACTTACCCGCAGCAACGCGCCGGCACGCTTCCTATTCATCATAATAAAAAAGAACCGAGAAAATAAATCACACTTGCACCAAAATCAACCACATCAAAATTCAGAGAGTCTTATCAATTTCACATGGATACAGTTCAGTTAGTTAGCCAACTCAAAATAATTGTAGTCAGTGGTGCACGCGAAACATAACATCAACAACTCATCTCTTTCGGATTATCATCAAAACATAGGTAGCGGCAGTACAATAGCCAACTTAAAATTACTCCAGGCAAGCTCTAGTTTATAAGCTGCTATTTAATTCAGCGAACTATAACGCTAGAAATACCAACCTTGATCTAGAAGTAGTTCAGATACGCTGAACGGATCAACAAATACACGAATTACCTGAAGGCTCCACTACTACGAAGGTTTGGAGAAGAGGTTGTTACCTTCAGGAGGGCGGCGGCAATCTCGCGGGTGCGGGCGGCGGCGTTCTCGCGGTTGCCGAGGAGGCAGTCCTGGGTGCGGCCAGCGGCATTAACGCGTGTGCGGAGCAAGACGCCGTGGGTGAGGGCGGCGGATGCGATCCCGCCGGTTGGGAGGGCGGCGGCGTTCGAGCGGTCTGGGCGCGGAGGAGGGTGGCGGCGCTCGACCGAGCTGGATGGGACGGAGGAGCGCGAGTAAGGCCGGCGTCCCGATCCTGCCGATGATGAGGGCAGCGCCGTTCGACCTTGCTGGGGCGGTTTGATCGGAAGGCACCTCCGATCTTGTGCGTGGAGAGAATGGGGGAGATGTGCAGGAGAAATAGGGAGTGGGTTTGCAATTTTCAAGTGATAGGTATAGTCCGTGAAAAAAAGAGAATGTAGCGAAAACAGTATTCTGGGTGGAGGAAAAAAAATACTTTCTATGGAAATATTGGAGGGTGCAGGGAAAAATATTTTGGATGGAAAAATGGGAGGGAGTGGCTTACCCCGCCACCATAACCTCCCTGGTAGCCATTCGTGTTTTCACTGCCAAAGTTACAGTTCTGGCCATATCGCCCACCTTTATTGTGGGAAAATTCATTTCAAAAAATATTGTGGGAAAATTGGTATGCTCCGTTTTGGATGTGCCCCGGCCATGGTTGAAAATAACAGGACATATGAGCTACCGGGCTATGCCCGGGTCGGATGGATTAATGTACAATTTTGTTTTAGTATTTAATTTGAAGCACCTGAGAAGAAGATTGAAAAAATAGATTTTTTTTTCTTCTTCGAAAAGGGGGAAAAATCGCCCCAGCTTCTGCATCCAAAGGATGCACATGGCTTTTTATTAGATTATTCGCAAACCTTACAAGAAGCAATACAAAAAATCAACCTCGAAGCCGCCTCACTAGACCTACAGTGGGATGAAGGGGGTGACAATACACCAACTGACATCATCCAAAAACCAAATGCCTTCCCAAACCGCCCAATAGCAGGTGAGAAGCACATCCAGTCAAGCAGACTCTCCGCGCATGCCAACGCACACGCCACAGAAGTTGCTACCGCCGTCTTCCTCGACTCCATCTTCAAGAGAGATCATCGTATTAACCTTGCAAGACCTGCCGTCGATGCCACCATGACGCCAGACGGCTCCGCCATCCTGCACGCATACATCAACCCGCATCTGTCGTCGATACCCTGCAGCACCATGCTACCGAGCCTCAGCGCCAACAATGTGGTAGATGAATACCACTCCACCGACATCCGTCAACATCCAGCAGCTGCTCCAAAAACGATGCCCCAAGAGGTAGAACGACGCAGGGCGCGCCGCCATCGTCCGATCTGGGAGACCCGGATAAAACATAGATAAAGTATAGCTTGAAGAAATCTCTCTAAAACATGCGTACATGTTTCCGGACACATGTGCTCTTGTTCAGGAAACAAGCAAACTTGATGCATGCCACTTCATCACGGCAGAAAGATACAAATAGCCATTACAAAAATCGTGAAACAAGAAATCTCGGAAAATTTCGGCCGATAAAAAAAACCCTGCTCTCAATCCTTATGGTTATGGTTCGATGGTTTGGTTTTTCGGTCTCTCAGATTATACGAGTTATTGTAATTGCTAGCTCTCTTTCATCTCCCATAATTTTTCTATGACCCATCCACACTCGTCATGAAATCTACCGTAGTCGTCACAGAATGTGTTAATGTGTGACGGTGATTGTGCGGCCGTCACGGATTTTGGGATTCCATGACGCCAGGGGAAAAACGTCACCCATTATGATATTCCGTGACGTTACGGACCACCGTCATGAGGATTTTCGTCACAGTATATCAGATCTCTTGTAGTGATCCCAACAAACGCAACATATAGAATTACAGATAGATGATCTTGATCATGTTAGGCAGCTCACAAGATCCGACAATTAAGCACAATGGGGAGAAGACAACCATCTAGCTACTGCTATGGACCCATAGTCCAGGGGTAGACTACTCACACATCACTCCGGAGGCGACCATGGCGGCGTAGAGTCCTCCGGGAGATGAATCCCCTCTCCGGCAGGGTGCCGGAGGCGATCTCCTGAATCCCCCGAGATGGGATTGGCGGCGGCGGCGTCTCAGTAAGGTTTTCCATATCGTGGCTCTCGGTACTGGGGGTTTCGCGACGGAGGCTTTAAGTAGGCGGAAGGGCAGGTCAGGAGGCGGCACGAGGGGCCCACACCACAGGGCCGCGCGGCCAAGGGGGGGCCGCGCCGCCCTAGGGTGTGGCCACCTCGTGGCCCCACTTCGTCTCCTCTTCGGTCTTCTGGAAGCTTCGTGGCAAAATAGGACCCTGGGCGTTGATTTCGTCCAATTCCGAGAATATTTCGTTACTAGGATTTCTGAAACCAAAAACAGAAAACAAAGAATCGGCACTTCGGCATCTTGTTAATAGGTTAGTTCTAGAAAATGCACGAATATGACATAAAGTGTGCATAAAACATGTAGATAACATCAATAATGTGGTATGGAACATAAGAAATTATCGATACGTCGGAGACGTATCATTGCGCCGCACTACACTCCTTCACCAACAACCTCCACGTGGCCTTCATCTCCTACTGGTTCGATAAACCTTGGTTTCTTACTGAGGTAAAACTCGCTGCTGTACGCATCACACCTTCCTCTTGGGGTTCCCAACGGACGTGTTCTTTACCGTCACAAGCAGCTTTGCTGGCGCTGTCGCCGGGGAGGGATCAACACTCCATCACTATCGCGCGCTATCAAACTATTTTCTGGCGCCGTTGCCGGGGAACTAAAGAAAAGTTACACCCCAGAGATTGCCAACTCCCACGGCAACATCTATTTTCTGGCGCCGTTGCTGGGGAGATCAAGACACGCTGCAAGGGGAGTCTCTCACACCCAATCTCTTTACTTTGTTTATTGTCTTGCTTTATTTTTTTTCTGTCTTGTTTGCTTTCTTTATATCAAAAACACAAAAAATTAGTTACTTGTTTTACTTTATTTAATTCGGTTTTGCTTTAGTTATTTTCATTATTGCTAAAATGAGTAATCCTGAAGTTTAAGCAACAAGGGGGAGAAAGTTTTAAAGATGCTTGGTATAGAATTAGTGATGCTCATCATAGGTGCACTAAGAAACACTCCACTATTATCCTCCTTCGGAACTTTTATGTTGGTATCTCTAGCTGGAATATGTATGTTCTTGATACTCTTGCAGGGGGTAATTTCCTAGGTACTCCTGCTTTAGAAGCTAGTTGCATTATTGAGAGTCTAGTTGGAATACCACCTGTCAATGAAGCTAAAATTGAAATCTCTCTTGAGGATGTCATGAAAAAATTGGAGGCCATAGAGAAAAATCTTCCAAGTGTTGAGACTAAATTGGGAATATTACTTGATAATACTGATAAACTTGATAAATCTCTAGGAGAAATTAATGAAAGAATTGCTATCTTAGAAACTTGTGCTATCCATGATAATCAAACCCATAGGATTGGTGAACTTGAAGAAGCTATGGGAACCTTGGGTTCAACTTTTTCTTCTCTTAAGTTTAAGGAGAAAGCTTATGTGGGCAAGGAGCAAAAGTTCATGTATGTCTCTAAGATGCCTAAGAATCATTATGAGCTTAAAATTGATAAAACCCTTAGTACCACTATGGGAAATTTAGATAATGGAGCATCTAAGATACCTGTTGCGACAAGTTGTGTTTTTAAGGAAAATCATGATGTTAATACTTCTTCTCTTGATATTACTTGATTTTCACTTTCTGCGCCTAGCTGAAAGGCGTTAAGAAAAGCGCTTATGGGAGACAACCCATTATTTTATTTCTGCAATTTTTGTTTTATATTTTAGTCAAGGTGCTTGTTACTACTGTAGCAATACCTTTGTATCTTTACTTTATTGCATTGTTGTGCCAAGTAAAGTCTTTGATAGAAAGTTGATACTAGATTTGGATATCTGCGCAGAAACAGATTTTTAGCTGTCACGAATTTGAGCTGTTCTCTCTGTAGGAAAATCTTAAAATCTTGAAAAAATTCGTGAGTGATCCTCAGATATGTACGCAACTTTCATTCAATTTTAGCTTTTTCATCTGAGCATGTTAAGTGCCTCGAAAAAATTCGTCTTTACGGACTGTTCTGTTTTGACAGATTCTGCCTTTTATTTCTCATTGCCTCTTTTACTGTGTTTGAGTGGTTTCTTTGCTCCATTAAATTTCAGTAACCTTGGGTAATGTCCAGACGTGTTGGGAATGATTGTGTCCTTGCTGAACATGTGAATTTTTGATTATGCACTAACCCTCTAATGAGATTGTTTTGAGTTTGGTGTGAATGAAGTTTTCAAGGATCAAGAGAGGAGGATGATATAATATGATCAAGAAGAGTGAAGAGTCTAAGCTTGGGGATGCCCCCGTGGTTCATCCCTGCATATTTCAAGAAGACTCAAACATCTAAGCTTGGGGATGCCCAAGGCATCCCATTCTTCATCAATAACTTATCAGGTCACCTCTAGTGAAACTATATTTTTATTCCGTCACATCTTATGTGCTTTACTTGGAGCGTCGGTGTGCTTTTATTTTCATTTTGTTATTTTCATTCTATGAATAAATTCGGATCCTAGCAATCCTTGTGTGGGAGAAAGACACGCTCCGCTTTTTCATATGAACAGTGGTGTTCTTCGTTTTACTTTTAATGTTCATGGCAAAAGCTAAAAGCCGCTGCATTTATTGCTATTTGGTTGGAAACAGAAAATGCTTTATGTGGTAATTGGTATATTATCCTGAATAATTTGATACTTGGCAATTGTTTTGAGCTCTCAAGTAGATCATGTTTAAGCTCTTGCATCATGTAGTTTAAACCTATTAGTGGGGAACTACCGTAGAGCTTGTTGAAATTTGGTTTGCATGATTGGTCTCTCTAAGGTCTAGATATTTTCTGGTAAAAGTATTTGAGCAACAAGGAAGATAGTGTAGAGTCTTATAATACTTGCAATATGTTCTTATGTAAGTTTTGCTGTACCGGTTCATACTTGTGTTTGCTTCAAACAACCTTGCTAGCCAAAGCCTTGTACTGAGAGGGAATGCTTCTCGTGCATCCAAAACCTTGAGCCAAAACCTATGCCATGTGTGTCCACCATAACTACCTACTATGTGGTATTTTTCTGCCATTCCAAGTAAATACTTCATGTGCTACCTTTAAACAATTCAAATGTTATTATCTCTTATTTGTGTCAATGTTTTATAGCTCATGAGGAAGTATGTGGTGTTATATCTTTCAATCTTGTTGGGCAGACTTTCACCAATGGACTAGTGGCACATCCGCTTATCCAATAATTTTGCAAAAAGAGCTGGCAACGGGGTTCCCAGCCCCAATTAATTAACTTTCATTAATAATTCTCTTCACATGTTTTGCCCTGTATCATCAGCAAGAAACTTAATTTTGCAAACAGACACTCCTCCATGGTATGTGAAATGTTGGAAGGCACCCGAGGATTCGGTTAGCCATGGCTTGTGAAAGAAAAAGGTTGGGAGGAGTGTCATCCATAAATAAAACTAAAGTACATGTGTAAACAAAAGAGAAGAGGGATGATCTACCTTGCTGGTAGAGATAACGTCCTTCATGGGACCGCTCTTTGAAAGTCTGTTTGATGAGGGGGTTAGAGTGCCCACTACCATTCGTTGACAACAACAAACACCTCTCAAAACTTTACTTTTATGCTCTCTATATGATTTCAAAACTTGAAAAGCTCTAGCACATGATTTAGTCCCTGCTTCCCTATGCGAAGGGCCTTTCTTTTACTTTATGTTGAGTCAGTTTACCTACTTCCTTCCATCTTAGAAGCAAACACTTGTGTCAACTGTGTGCATTGATTCTTACATGCTTGCTTATTTCACTCATCATATTACTTTGTGTTGACAATTATCCATGAGTTATACATGTTGAAAGTTGAAAGCAACTGCTGAAACTTAAATCTTCCTTTGTGTTGCATCAAAATCTTCTATTAAGAATCTATTGCTTTATGAGTTAACTCTTATGCAAGACTTTTTGATGCTTGTCTAGAAAGTACTATTCATGAAAAGTCTTTGCTATATGATTCAGTTGTTTAGTCATTACCTTTTTGTTAGCAAACTATAAACCATTGCTTTGAAACACTTCATTCATCTCATATGCTTTACAATAGTATTGATCAAGATTATGTTGGTAGCATGTCACTTCAGAAATTATTCTTTTTATCGTTTACCTACTCGAGGGCGAGTGGGAACTAAGCTTGGGGATGCTTGATACGTCTCCAACGTATCTATAATGTCTTATGTTCCATGCTAGTTTTATGATAATACCTACATGTTTTATTCATACTTTATATCATTTTGATGCATTTTCCGGTACTAACCTAATAACAAGATGCTGAAGCGCCAGTTCCTGTTTTCTGCTGTTTTTGGTTTCAGAAATCCTACACAGGAAATATTCTCGGAATTGAACGAAACAAAAGCCCACGGCCCTATTTTCCACGGAGTGTTCTAGAACATCGTAGAAGAGTCGGAGAAGGCCAGCAGGGGGCACCCCATAGGGCGGCGCGGCTGGGCCCACTGCCGTGCCCAGGTGTGGGGAGCCCACCCCTGGCTCCCCCGACTCTGCCTCTTCGCCTATATATTCCTTCGTATCGGAAAATCCTAGTACCGAGAGCCAAAATACGAGAAAAGTTACTGAGACGCCGCCGCCGTCAATCCCATCTCGGGGGATTCTGAAGATCTCCTCCGGCACCCTGCCGGAGAGGGGAATCATCACCGGAGGGCTCTACATCACCATGCCCGCCTCCGGACTGATGCGTGAGTAGTTCATCCTTGGACTATGGGTCCATAGTAGTAGCTAGATGGTTGTCTTCTCCTATTGTGCCTATCATGATCAAGATCATCTATTTGTAATGCTACATGTTGTGTTTGTTGGGATCCGATTAATATGGAATACTACGTCAAGTTAATTATTGATCTATCATATATGTGTTTTTTATGATCTTGCATGCTCTCCGTTGCTAGTAGAGGCTCTGGCCAAGTTGATACTTGTAACTCCAAGAGGGAGTATTTATGCTAGATAGTGGGTTCACGCCTCCATTGAATCTGGGATAGTGACAGAAAGTCCTAAGGTTGTGGATGTGTTGTTGCCACTACGGATAAAACATCAATGTTTTGTCTAAGGATATTTGTATTGTTTACATTATGCACAGTACTTAATGCAATTGTCTGTTGTTTGCAACTTAATAATGGAAGGGGTGCGGATGCTAACCTGAAGGTGGACTTTTTAGGCATAGATGCATGCTGGATAGCGGTCTATGTTCTTTATCGTAATGCCCTAAGTAAATCTCATAGTAGTCATCATGATATGTATGTGCATTGTTATGCCCTCTCTATTTGTCAATTGTCCAACTGTAATTTGTTCACCCAACATGTTATTTATCTTATTGGAGAGACACCACTAGTGAACTGTGGACTCCGATCCATTCTTTTACATCTGAAATACAACCTACTGCAATCATTGTTCTCTGTTGTTCTTTGCAAGCAAACATCATTCTCCACACCATACGTTTAATCTTTTATTTACAGCAAGCCGGTGAGATTGAAAACCTCACTGTTAAGTTGGGGCAAAGTATCTTGATTGTGTTGTGCAGGTTCCACGTTGGCGCCGGAATCCCTGGTGTTGCGCCGCACTACACTCCTTCACCAACAACCTTCACGTGGCCTTCATCTCTTACTGGTTCGATAAACCTTGGTTTCTTACTGAGGGAAAATTCGCTGGTGTACGCATCACACCTTCCTCTTGGGGTTCCCAACGGACGCGTGCTTTACCGTCACAAGCAGCTTTGTTGGCGCTGTCGTCGGGGAGGGATCAACACTCCATCACCGTCGCGCGCTATCAGAGGGTTCCTGCCAAGGTGATGTGGTATGCTCCTATAATACCACGGTTGAAACGTTTTTTCAGAAACAAAGAGCATGCGAAGTTGCTGCGATGGCACAAACAAGACCGTAAGAAAGACGAGATGTTGAGACGTCGCGCTGATGGGTCACATTGGAGAAAAATTGAGAGAGTGTTCCCGGAATTTGCAGATGACGCAAGGAACTTAAGGTTTGGTTTCAGTACAAATGGCACGAATCCTTTCGGGAAGCAAAGCTGCAGCCATAGCACCTGGCCTGTAACTCTATGTATCTATAACCTTCCTCCTTGGTTGTGCATGAAGCGAAAGTTCATTATGATGTCAGTGCTCATCCAAGGCCCGAAGCAACCCAGCAACGACATTGATGTGTACCTAAGGCCATTAGTTGAAGAACTTTAACACTTGTGGAACAAAAACGGTGTACGTGTGTGGGATGAGCACAAACATGAGTCATTTGACATATGACCGTTGCTTTTCGTAACCATCAATGATTAGCCTGCTCTTAACAATATTTCAGGACATACAAACAAGGGATACAATACGTGCACACATCATTTAGATGAGACTGACAATGTATATTTGGATAAATCTAGGAGGGTTGTGTACCTTGGGCATCGTCGATTTCTTCCGAAGAATCATGTCGTAAGAAGAAAGGCAAGCATTTCAAAGGTGAGGCAGATCACCAGAACAAGCCTATCTACCGTACTGGTGATGATGTATTTGGTATGGTAAAGGATGAAGAAATAATCTTTGGAAAGGGTCCTGGCGGACAATCTGTTCCGAATGACGATGCCGGACACGCGCCCATATGGAAGAAGAAATCTATATTTTAGGAGCTATCCTATTGAGAAGTACTAGAAGTCAGCCCTTCAATCAACGTGATGCACGTGATGAAAAATCTTTGCTTGAACCTGCTAGGCTTCCGCGGAGTGTATGGGAAAACAAAGGATACACCAGAAGCATGCCAGGACCAACAACGTATGAAAGTACGAGACACCAAAGATCCAGAAAATGATACGGATTAAGGATTGAATTACTCCAGCTACGCTCTTACCAAAGCAGAGAAGAAAATATTTTTTGAATGTCTGAGCACTATCAAAGTCCCGTCTGGCTTCTCGTCGAATATAAAGGGAACTAGCGGGGTAACCCGCACATTTGCGCGGCTAGGTTCCTTATTTATTGCTATTGTATGATTTTCTATGTATAACTTAAGCTGTGTGCGTTATTATGTTCACATTGAAAAAAATCCAATTACCAAATAGCATTGTGCAATTTTTTGTATGTACCATTTCTATCCAACTTATTTGTGGGTGCAACTAACATTATTCACTTCAAGTTCACCGGTGCAATACATTGAGAAATACGTTTTACAAAGTACAAGATAAATCTTTTGGTGATTTGTATTAGTTCCTTACTTCTTAGTAATTGATAATTATCTTGTTTTTTGACCGTGAAACACATGGTGTTGGTAATTGATGCCCACCATGCAATACCAAATACTACGTACTTTCTTATATATAATATTTATGTATGGTATGCTTATGTGTATTTATGTGTGTAAATATATCAATTTATTATTTTAAATAACTCATTTCACTAAGAACTTAAGAATAAAGGCATGTACTAAAATAGTGTGCATGTTCACTTTTTCAGCCCCCATTAGCATATATATTAAATTGCATTTTTTAAATATTACGTCTATCTATAGGTAATTATTTTTGAACTACGCCTATTTCACTGATTTTTCAAGTATTTAACATCACAGGTAAGAATCTGAAATAGTTGTATACTGTGAAAATATTTTTTTTTGAGATAATTTGAAGGGTGTGATTTTCAGTTATGCGATGCATATACTCATTGGCGGACGCAGCGGGTGGGCCGGGGGCGTGGCCCACCCAGAATTTGGCCCAACGACCGAGCACCTAATCCCGAGCGGCCGAAGCCTCTACTCCTCGAGGCCGAACAACTGAACAAGAGCGAAACCTAGCTCAGCCGGCCTCCGCCCTCCGGCTGTCCGATGGAGGTTGCGCCCTCCGCCGCTAACTCGCCGGCTGGCCCTGCTCGTCCCTCCCCTAGCTCATCTTCCTCTCCCCCGAACGCTGGCTCCAGATCTCGCCGGATACGCGCTCCCCTAGCTCATCTTCCTCTACCCCGAACGCTGGCTCCAGATCTCGCTGGATACGCGTGCGTATCTAGCGAGATCTGGAGCCAGCGTTCGGGGGAGAGGAAGATGAGCTAGGGGAGGGACGAGCAGGGCCAGCCGGCGAGTTAGCGACGCTCCTCCATCCTCAAGCACAAGATGGTGGATCAGGTGAGGAGGGTTTTGGTCTCCTACTGCGACTGAGATCAATTCCCTCTAATTCACAGTTGTTGTCTGGATAGGGTTTCTTGATCGACAACTGGGAGCTCTCTGCCTAAGCGGTTCCTCACTCCCGAGTGTTCTTGGTCTCTTGGAGTGGCTCGTGGACGCGTCATCTATTTGACTTCTTAATCCCCGTATCACTACATACCACGAATTGGTTGCTGTTTGGAGGAGTTCTGTTTTGTTGCAAGAAAACTGTGTATGGAGATATGCTTAATCTGAATATAGCTGATCTACTTTAAGCACAACCTTTCTATTCTATGGCCGAGGAGTTACTTGTCCAGGGTTTGAGACATTTCATTTAACTAGCTTTCCAGGGTTTATTCTAGGCACAACTGTGAATTGGATTAAAACCTTTGAAGCATTTTTAGTCTGCCCATCCATTTTTGTGTCCACAAGTGCATGAAACACCCCCCCTCATTTTGGTTGTAATGGTCCTAGGCAGCTCCATTTCACTACTATCTCCTATAAATGGCGGTAAGCTTATGATGGTGAGGAAAGCAGTATTAGCTTTACTGCCCTTTTTGGCGCGGAAGTTGTACCACCTTTGCGATGTACAACTGCACAAGTTAATTGAGTGAGCACTTTTCAGAGTGATGGATTTGATCTTACATGATTATTTTATGGAGATCAAGAGAGATATATCCATAATGAAGCTTGTGAGGCATCCCAATGTGGTCAGGTTACACGAGGTAATGTGTCTACGTTCTTATAGAGATGTTGGTATTGTTAATATTTATTTTCACGTGTCTTCTTTAAGTAACAGTAGGATCATTACCGCCAATTCTATTATGTGCAGGTTTTGGCCAGCCGGAAGAAGATATTTATAATCTTGGAGTTCATCATTGGTGGTGAACTATTTGATAAAATTGTAAGACCCCACTCTTCAAATACATAATATTCCGGGCTACACAAAAATGACAAGCATGTATATCTAGGTATGCATATTTCAAATCTCCAAATTTCAACAGATTTTATCTTTTTTGTGTAGCCTATAATATAAATATTTTTATATTAAAATTTTACACCCTTGTAGTTAACGTCATTTACTATATCCAGATTTAATTTTAGATTTTTTTTGAAACAAATATGTATGATTTTCCATTTTTTTTAAATAGCAGGAGCACTGATGCCGAAGAGCCAAAGACACTTTTCGCTTCTTTTTGTCATAGTTAAAAGCCTCCTGCCCAAGCTGCCATTATTCAACAATGGTCGCAGACTTATCGTCAATGTCAATAATCTCATCCAAATCATCCCAATCAATACCCTACGAACAACGAGTACTAAAAATAGGTCAAAAAATCATCATCACAGTGCTCACTATTCTATTACAATTGTCAACACAACCATGATTAATTCTCCCCACGAAATAATTATCAAATTAACCTCACCTGTACAATTTGGAGTTCAATCCCAACATTTGAAGGCCTAGACCACAATTTTGAAGGGACCTCTAAAACTGTTATGTAGGCTGAGGGGTTTAGGGCATTTTCTAGAGTCCTTTTGCTTCGTCCATAAATTCGGCTGATTTTTCCAGGCCGGCATGTTTTAAGCATCTGCAAGACCTGCTCTTAGCAGGAGCGCCTATACACCGACCAGGTCAATGCGGACGTGGTGCTGCACACCCCCGACCCAACAGCTATATAATGGGTTAAGTAAGTTATTTTTTTCTTATTCAGCCTTTTCTTCTTTTCTGTTTATATTTTCGTTTGTTAAAAGCTGAACTGTTTTCTAAATTCGAAAGTTTTACTTTTTTGATTATTTTAAATTTGTTTTTTCAAAATAATTTTTAAATCAACATATTTAAAATTTTGATATTTTTTAGATTGAATATTTTTTCAAATTATTGATTTTTTTCCAAAATTTGAACATTTTTCGAAAATGAACATATTTTAAATTTGAATTTTTTTCAAATATAAACATTTTCAAATTTGCACTATTTTCAAATTTGAATTTTTTTTGATTTTGAACAAAAATAAAAATAAAAGAAAAGAGAAAAACAAACAAAAGAGGAAACAAAAAAGGAAAAAATGAAAAATAAAACGAAAATGGTCCAGGCCCAATGCCCAACCAGGATGTGCGGTGGCTAGTAAGCATCGACCTAGTCAGTGTATAGGATTGGCTGCTCTTAGCTCGCATTTGTGTGAATTAGATGACCGGTTGCGCTATCGCGCAAATGGCAAAATCAATACATGAGAAAAATGCCTAAATCAGTAGAAACTAAAGCGTATTAATAATATGCTAATGGACGACTAATACATAGGATGACCCGTTGTGCCCCAGCCCAAAGACCGAACCGGAGCCTGAATTGAAGCCATACCTTACCAGTAAGTGAAATCATGGAAACAATCAGCAAGAAATAAAACGCAAATGAATCAACAATAAGACAACTAATACTTTGGTTGCAGGGACCAAGAACGAAGACCTTGCAATTATATATTTAATCATAAACTATGTTGAACCAATACAAATCAGAATTGGTCGCTAGCAATAACCGTAAAAAGGTTGATCAAAGAGAACAAAGAACGAGCAAGGATATATTGTAATGAAAAGCTCTGACATAATAAGAATGACTTGTCAGCAATTTTTGACTGCACAAGGGAGAGGAAACTTCCTAGAACTCATGACTATGTAGGATGTTTGCATACTGCATCAACTATGTTAATAGGTAACCCAGACAAAATGCTGTCTTTGGAAGCACAAGCAACATTCAAGGGAGACATAGTCCCAAAGATCAAGATATTATTCCAGTACAGGCAAGGGAGACAAAGTCCCAAGGATCAAGATATTATTCTAGTGCAGGCGTTGCCGCCAGGGATTTCACAGGGAACAATTCCCAGAATCTGGTCAAATTCGTAACTACAAACAATCTCAGCCACTACAAAAGTTGGCATCAGGAAAATGGAGAAGAACAGAAACTGACGTAGTCCTAGAAGTGAAGGGTAAAGTTCAAAATTGAGTGGTGCATTAGGTATGGTACAGGGTACAGGGTGCATTGCTTCAGATATAATTTTCCAGAAGTTTAACAATCTGAGATGTATCCTTTTTATACGAAACCCACGGATAAAGTACAACCCACCTTATTACTTTTGTGAAGTTTTGATTCCTAGGATGGTAGACAATAGCAATAGATTCCAGCTGATTGAAAGAAAATAGATAAGGGTTTCAGATGACCTTCAGGAGACCAACATGGCGTTAAGTGGCTCTGTTCCTCTACGTCTTTAATACCTGTCAAGTAAAGGAGAAGCATCGAACATAAGCGTTGGGTTCAGAAATGGATACATATGCATTTGGTTAACTATATGAAACGTTCATCCATTTTTCCAGCCCATCAAAAGCAGCTCGACATCGAGCATATATCATTAGTTTCAGTACAATTCTCAGTTTCTCACCACTTCACAACAAGATAATTATTTTCAAGCATTAGTCCCAAACAAAGACAAAGATGCATGCACTTTTGCCAGCAGCTCCTAGTAATCAAAGAAGAGAGATTGTGTTCCAAACAATACGTTACAGTGGTAAATGAATAATTCCTTTCCAGTTATGTATATATGGATATCCCAACAAAAAAGTTAGCTATGCTCATATAACCAATAAATGTAGACGGAATGAAGTAAAACTAACCATGTTATGAAACCTTCGTCAACAAGATGCTCCAGAAGTTGCATCTACATGTCCTCAATCCTTGCTCCTTCATATGTCATGATTCATATACACCACAAAAATTCATATTAATGCCATAAATATCCTTTTCTGCCCTTTGTCGAGAAGGTAACACCTGCTGCAAAATAAATACTGATAAGTTTGATGAAATACCATTAAAAACACTCTTATGAATTCATGTTAAGGCCATAAATAGTAAAAAAAATCTAATAGAGGCAAGTCGACGACCACTTCAGTCCGCCTAGTCTCCACATTGCCGCGACATCTTCCTCCACAATGAGGCTGAAACTAAACAATAACTAATAACATAAAACATTTCTGCCCACTTTCTTGGTCACAATAATCAGCATGAATCATGTTCCATTATTCAAGCAATAGCTGGCAACTACATATAGGATGACTAAAAAGGGAAGCATGTATTCTTTCGAAGAACTTTTTGGGTAAATTTAAGTTTTAAACCAAAGGGGTGCCTAGAGATCTATACGTACATATAGCAAACACTATCATCTTCCTTAGCTGCAGGAACAAATTAATTGAGGAATGGGTGAGGTTTTACCACCTTCTCTATTATTATGCCTTGGCAGGACATACCAAAGTAATTCCTGGTCTCGATCAAAGTATATAACTTTTTGTAGCCGAGGCACCAGTGAAAAACCTTAATTCATAAGAGAACCACAGTTTTACAACACCTTATGAACTCGAAGATTACTAATCAATACAGATCCACATCTCTATGCACTTGTAATAGAATAACCATAGCCAAATATTGCACAACTCAACCCTCAACTCCCATTCTATGCAAACAGGAATTACAACATCCACTTGTCAAGTCACATTGCTCTATATGGTAATGATGCGCTATAACATATTATTAAGTTTACTTATTAGAGAGAAGGCTATAACATATTATTAAGTTTATTTATTAGAGAGAAGGCTGATATGATTTTTTGCCAAACGATCCTTAGTCTAATAGTAATATCACGGCCCCAGAAAAGTAGCATTACCCACATCAAGATGTAGGCAGGGCAAAAAAGAAGCATGTTTTGATCTCCTAGAAAGAACATACAACATGGTTAGGCCCAGCTTCATACTGGTGCATTTCATCCTACTGCCACAGAGGCAGTCGTTTCATAAAGCCATGGTAGTATGAGCCATTACCTCGACAACAAAATTGCATTACACTAATACACCCTACCTTGCAAACTATATTTGGTCTAGTTTTGCAGAGCTATGATCAGCTAAGCAAACACAACAAGTTGGGCCAAGGAAAAGAACCAGGTTCCCCTGTAAACAATAAAAACACTTAATGTATTAATTTGGAAATATATTGGCCAAGAAGCTGTCGATAAATAAATTACATCGGAATGAAAAAACTGACAAACTAAAGCCATCCTCCATTTCACGCCATTTTTCTACTTCACCTATTCACAAGAATGAGCCAGATTCAGTAATTAGTCCATCGAAACTAAAAACCATAGCATATGGCAACAGAGAGAGAGAGAGAGACCGCGCTTACGCTAGAGGATCGAGAGAAGGTCACCCCACTGTGGCATGAATAATAGATTCGAGCCAGAATATCCATTACATATGCACCTAGCCTGCAAAAATAGAAGTTTTCCTAAATGCTCCAAACCAACAATGAAAAACTAAGCATCCAGACTTTGAAAATAGCAGCGGGAAGTCGGGAAGCATAAAGAAAGATCAATGAACATTCAGTAATCTGAAAAATTATCTTGCGAAGATCACATCATGTATACAGCCAAATAGGTTTCTTTAGCTACCCCTAGTCAAGGAGGGTACTACAAAACATTGTATACAGAATGAAATGGAAGAGATAAACTTCTAACCCAATCTATTTTTGGTATAATGGGCAACCGCATACCATGTGATCATTGGTAAAATAAGATCTCCCTTTTTGAGCTAGCATATTTACCAAAGATGCAGAAAACAGAAATCAAAATAAACTTCCATTATATATTGAAGGATAAATATTAGCTTTACAATATATAGCTTATATAACATGTCCGTGGTGAAACAACAAGCACCTCTAGACATATAATCCATAGATGTAGATTGTTTACCAAGTGCAAAGCCATGCCATCGACTTGTATGAAAGAAAAACATGGTGTTTCATCAAGATTTGTACTTTTCCACTTGCACGAACAAAATCAAAACAGAATATCAAAAAATCATGGTGTGTTTCCCCTATAGTACCGGCGTGTGTTCAGTCCATAGATTTATTTTGAATTGTACATCAGAAGAGCTTCGTTTTAATTCCATGACTTCCATTATAAACAATACATACTTATTAATTACATATTGATCACATAAGCTAATACAAACATTCAGGAAAAAGTGACTTGCGATGAGCTGTAATATATACTTATGGTAGGCATATAAGCTACGGCATTACATTTGCACATCTAAAATTATTATGTGAGTCAAAAGAACTGATCACTCTGCAACAAGTAAAAAAGTTGATACGTCAATAGGTCATGACCTTTTTAGTGATGTACCGTGAGATGATCCACTCAGAGACCTGCAAGGCATTAACAGTTATAAGCAAGCTAACAACGAGTTAGCTATGGATATAACACATGTCGCTGCGAACAATCTAAAGGAAACACCAATAAATAGAGCATATAACTTATTGTATTGAAACGTATTGGTTAGCCAGACAACATTCAATCAACTTAACCATTGAAGTGCCTTTGAAGGTACACTCAGTTACGGAAGGCCTAATAAGTACTGGTTAACCAGCTTAACATTGATAATTTGATATCTCAACGTACAATGTAGTATGACAAAACGTAAAAAACAAGCTTAGGAAAATTAAAATATGGATCAGCACATAAGCAGCAGCATAAATGCTTACAGTGTAGAGCATATACAACTACAGTCTATAGCTTTGTATGATGAGCATAGACAATTCTAAAGAAAGAGCATTTAGCAAACTCTGATACAGGGTACTCAGGAATTAAACTTAGTGCACTAACACGAGAATTTGGATTAACCAAGATTCAGTAATATTAGCTCAGCTATGAAAATCATATGGGAAAAAAGAGGCATACGCTGCAAATTGTTGTTTTGTAGGAGGAAACCCATACAAGGTCTAAGTGCTATACCGTGATTGTCTTTCCTCTCTTTTGATCAGCTGATTTATTGTTGATTGCCTCACGGACCATACCTTTGAAGAATACAACGTCCCCTGTTGGTACTTTGCTTTTTGAGTGCTCAAACTGTGAAGATCTGAAACACCAGTAGTATATTATGACCTGTAAGCATGAAAATGAAGCTTAATTGGAAGAAAGAAATCTGCAAGATTATGATAAGAAGAGCAAATGATATTACTGATAGCTCCCTCGAACAACACAAAAGAAGAATTATAAAATAGGACATCATGAGAATCACATTCTTCTTATTCTCTAATTTTGAAAAACCAATAACATCCACCCTATTATCTAATTTTGATGAACCTTTGGGAGATAGACCAGAAGACGGCGATGAAGCACACAGGGGAGCAAGCAAATCCGTCTAGTAACTGAAGTAGCTAGCTAATTATTTCTATGGAAAGCTTTGGAAAGTCCAAGATTTTGTGAAGCACGTGGTGTGACCTCTGTGGTAACCATTTGTGGGGAAAATGAAACCAGATTATATCATTCTTAGATGGCACAATAGAGAAAGCACAAAAATTATACCATTCAAATCAATCATAACAAAACATAAGTTGGCAGAGATGGAGATCATACCACACACCAGCGAAAGCCGCCTTCCCTGTGCACATCCTCTTTAAACCACCAAAACGCGATCGAATGATAACAATCTTTCCTGCTAGTAACCTCCAACATAATCTGGAGATCAAGTGCAGGCTAGCTTCCGTAGCCATGACCACTTCAATAATGGGTTTACACTGATGCTTTACTCCCTGAAATAAAATTAGCCTTTAATAGTTATCACTGAAATTCAAAAGGAGCTGAAAATCACAAATTCACACAAACTTGCTCATCTACAGCACATAGCTTCACAAAAATAAAACCCAATTTTATGTTTTCTGTTGGTATTTATAAATCTAATCTCAAGTAGATCATCAAGCACTCATTGAGCATAAACCAAAAATGCATGTATCATTTAATCCCTCCAGAAATTAACCAAGCACTATTGAAAGAACCAACTAATCCCTCCAGCATTTAACCAAATACTGGACTCGTGATCTTCTATAAAAGTTTTATGAATACTGAGGATAAAAGCACAAGAAAGTGAATACCAACCTCACCGACGAATCCTTTTTCACAGTTACCCACAAAGATGGCTGATACGTCTCCGACGTATCGATAATTTCTTATGTTCCATGCCACATTATTGATGATATCTACATGTTTTATGCACACTTTATGTCACATTCGTTCATTTTCTGGAACTAACCTATTAACAAGATGCCGAAGTGCCAGTTCCTGTTTTCTGCTATTTTTGGTTTCAGAAATCCTAGTAACGAAATATTCTCGGAATCGGACGAAATCAACGCCCAAGTTCTTATTTTCACCGGAAGCATCCAGAACACCGGGAAGGACCAGAGGGGGCACGGGCCCCCAGGACCATAGGCGGCGCGGCCCAGGCCCGGCCGCGCCGCCCTATGGTGTCGTCGCCCTTCGACCCTCTGCGCCGCCTCTTCGCCTATTTAAAGCCCCTGGATCGAAAACCACGAGGCGTTCGACGAAACCACGAAACCTTCCGAGCCGCCGCCATCGCGAGGCCAAGATGCAGGGTCGAGTCTCTGTTCCGGCACGCTGCCGGAGCGGGGAAGTGCCCCCGGAAGGCTTCTCCATCGACACCGCTGCCATCTCCATCGCCATCTTCATCACCGTTGCTGCTCCCATGAGGAGGGAGTAGTTCTCCATCGAGGCTCGGGGCTGTACCGGTAGCTATGTGGTTCATCTCTCCCATGTACCTCAATACAATAATCTCATGAGCTGCTTTACATGATTGAGATTCATATGAGTTTGTATCACAATTTATCTATGTGCTACTCTAGCAATGTTATTAAAGTAGTTTTATTCCTCCTGCACGTGTGTAAAGGTGACAGTGTGTGCACCGTGTTAGTACTTGGTTTATGCTATGATCATGATCTCTTGTAGATTGCGAAGTTAACTATTGCTATGATAATATTGATGTGATCTATTCCTCCTACATATGCATGAAGGTGACAGTGTGCATGCTATGTTAGTACTTGGTTTAGTCTTTTGATCTATCTTACACTATAAGGTTACTTAAATATGAACAAATTGTGGATCTTGTTAACTCCGGCATTGAGGGTTCGTGTAATCCTACGCAATGCGTTCATCATCCAACAAAAGTGTAGAGTATGCATTTATCTATTCTGTTATGTGATTAATGTTGAGAGTGTCCACTAGTGAAAGTCTAATCCCTAGGCCTTGTTCCTAAATACTGCTATCGCTGCTTGTTTACTGTTTTACTGCGTTACTACTGCTGCAATACTACCACCATCAACTACACGCCAGCAAAGTATTTTCTGGCACCGTTACTACTGCTCATATATATTCATACCACCTGTGTTTCACTATCTCTTCGCCGAACTAGTGCACCTATTAGGTGTGTTGGGGACACAAGAGACTTCTTGCTTTGTGGTTGCAGGGTTGCATGAGAGGGATATCTTTGACCTCTTCCTCCCTGAGTTCGATAAACCTTGGGTGATCCACTTAAGGGAAAACTTGCTGCTGTTCTACAAACCTCTGCTCTTGGAGGCCCAACACTGTCTACAGGAAAGGAGGGGGAACGTAGACATCAAGCACTTTTCTGGCGCCGTTGCCGGGGACCAGAAAGCTACACAATAGGGATTTCCTCCCTCATCAACCACGCGCCAGTCCTGGACAGCATCAAGCACTTTTCTGGCGCCGTTGCCGGGGAGGAAAGGTAAAAGGTACTCACACTCCGTATCTCGGCTACTAAGCTATTTTCCGGCGTCGTAAGTACTCAAAGCTATTTCCTTTAGATCCTGCAATTGCATTTTTTTGTTTCTTGTTTACACTAGTAAGGCATAATGGAAAACATCTGTGAGCTTTTTATTCTATTTCCTGAGTCAAGACATGAATGGTTTAATGCGAAAATTAAAAAACCCATGGAATCTTATTTGCATGCTAGTAGCAATGATATTAGTATGAACGCTTTGAATACCATTGTTGCTAATGATATGGAAAATTCTAAGCTTGGGGAAGCTGGTTTTGATGAGCATGATCTTTTTAGTCCCCCAAGCATTGAGGAGAAAATTTTCTTTGATGATACTTTGCCTCCTATTTATGATGATTATAATGATATTGGTATTTTGGTGCCACCTACTATGGAGAGTGAATTTGATTATGATTACAATATGCCTCCTATATTTGATGATGAGAATAATAATGATAGCTACTTTGTTGAATTTGCTCCTACTACAATTAATAAGAATAACTATGCTTATGTTGGGAGTAGTAATAATTTTATGCATGAGACTCATGATAAGAATGCTTTATGTGATAGTTATATTGTTGAGTTTGCTCATGTTACTACTGAAAGTTATTATGAGAGAGGAAAATGTGGTTGTAGAAATTTTCATGTTACTAAAACACCTCTCTATGTGCTGAAATTTTTGAAGCTACACTTGTTTTATCTTTCTATGCTTGTTGCATTATGCTTCTTGAATTTATTTACTTACAAGATTCCTTTTCATAGGAAGCATGTTAGACTTAAATGTGTTTTGAATTTGCCTCTTGATGCTCTCTTTTGCTTCAAATACTATTTCTTGCGAGTGCATCATTAAAACTGCTGAGCCCATCTTGATGGCTATAAAGAAAGAACTTCTTGGGAGATAACCCATGTGTTATTTTGCTACAGTACTTTGTTTTATATTTGTGTCTTGGAAGTTTTTTACTACTGTAGCAACCTCTCCTTATCTTAGTTTTGTGTTTTGTTGTGCCAAGTAAAGTCTTTGATAGTAAAGTCAATACTAGATTTGGATTACTGCGCAGAAACTGTTTTCTTGCTGTCACGAATCTGGGCCTAATTCTCTGTAGGTAACTCAGAAAATTATGCCAATTTACTTGAGTGATCCTCAGATATGTACGCAACTTTCATTCAATTTGAGCATTTTCATCTGAGCAAGTCTGGTGCCATTTTAAAATTCGTCTTTACGGACTGTTCTGTTTTGACAGATTCTGCCTTTTATTTCACATTGTTTCTTTCGCTGTGTTGGGTGGATTTCTTTGTTCCATTACCTTCCAGTAGCTTTGAGCAATGTCTAGAAGTTTTAAGAATGATTGTGTCACCTCTGAACATGTGAGTTTTTGATTATGCACTAACTCTCTAATGAGTTTGTTTCGAGTTTGGTGTGAAGGAAGTTTTCAAGGGTCAAGAGAGGAGGATGATATACTATGATCAAGAAGAGTGAAAAGTCTAAGCTTGGGGATGCCCCGGTGGTTCATCCCTGCATATTTCAAGAAGACTCAAGCATCTAAGCTTGGGGATGCCCAAGGCATCCCCTTCTTCATCGACAACATTATCAGGTTCCTCCCCTGAAACTATATTTTTATTCCATCACATCTTATGTGCTTTGCTTGGAGCGTCGGTTTGTTTTTGTTTTTGTTTGTGTTTGAATAAATTGGATTACATCATGCTTGTGTGTGAGAGAGACACGCTCCGCTGGTTCGTATGAACACATGTGTTCTTAGCTCATAGTATTCATGGCGAATTTTCTTCTTCGTTAAATTGTTATATGGTTGGAATTGGAAAATGATACATGTAGTAATTGCTATAAATGTCTTGGGTAATGTGATACTTGGCAATTGTTGTGCTCATGTTTAAGCTCTTGCATCATATACTTTGCACCTACTAATGAAGAAATACATAGAGCATGCTAAAATTTGGTTTGCATATTTGGTCTCTCTAAGGTCTAGATAATTTCTAGTATTGAGTTTGAACAACAAGGAAGACGGTGTAGAGTCTTATAATGTTTATAATATGTCTTTTATGTGAGTTTTGCTGCACCGGTTCATCCTTGTGTTTGTTTCAAATAAGCCTTGCTAGCCTAAACCTTGTATCGAGAGGGAATACTTCTCATGCATCCAAAATACTTGAGCCAACCACTATGCCATTTGTGTCCACCATACCTACCTACTACATGGTATTTCTCCGCCATTCCAAAGTAAATTGCTTGAGTGCTACCTTTAAATTCCATCATTCACCTTACAATATATAGCTCATGGGACAAATAGCTTAAAAACTATTGTGGTATTGAATATGTACTTATGCACTTTATCTCTTATTAAGTTGCTTGTTGTGCGATAACCATGTTCACTGGGGACGCCATCAACTACTCTTTGTTGAATATCATGTGAGTTGCTATGCATGTTCGTCTTGTCTGAAGTAAGAGAGATCTACCACCTTATGGTTAAGCATGCATATTGTTAGAGAAGAACATTGGGCCGCTAACTAAAGCCATGATCCATGGTGGAAGTTTCAGTTTTGGACATATATCCTCAATCTCATATAAGAAAATTATTAATTGTTGTTACATGCTTATGCATAAAAGAGGAGTCCATTATCTGTTGTCTATGTTGTCCCGGTATGGATGTCTAAGTTGAGAATAATCAATAGCGAGAAATCCAATGCGAGCTTTCTCCTTAGACCTTTGTACAGGCGGCATAGAGGTACCCCTTTGTGACACTTGGTTAAAACATGTGCATTTTGATGATCCGGTAGTCCAAGCTAATTAGGACAAGGTGCGGACACTATTAGTATACTATGCATGAGGCTTGCAACTTGTAAGATATAATTTACATGATACATATGCTTTATTACTACCGTTGACAAAATTGTTTCATGTTTTCAAAATCAAAGCTCTAGCACAAATATAGCAATCGATGCTTTTCCTCTATGGAGGACCATTCTTTTACTTTCATTGTTGAGTCAGTTCACCTATTTCTCTCCACCTCAAGAAGCAAACACTTGTGTGAACTGTGCATTGATTCCTACATACTTGCATATTGCACTTATTATATTACTCTATGTTGACAATTATCCATGAGATATACATGTTACAAGTTGAAAGCAACCGCTGAAACTTAATCTTCTTTTATGTTGCTTCAATACCTTTACTTTGAATTATTGCTTTATGAGTTAACTTTTATGCAAGACTTATTAATGCTTGTCTTGAAGTGCTATTCATGAAAAGTCTTTGCTATATGATTCACTTGTTTACTCATGTCATATACATTGTTTTGATCGCTGAATTCACTACATATGCTTTACAAATAGTATGATCAAGGTTATGATGGCATGTCACTCCAGAAATTATCTTTGTTATCGTTTTACCTGCTCGGGACGAGCAGAACTAAGCTTGGGGATGCTGATACTTCTCCGACGTATCGATAATTTCTTATGTTTCATGCCACATTATTGATGATATCTACATGTTTTATGCACACTTTATGTCACATTCGTTCATTTTCTGGAACTAACCTATTAACAAGATGTCGAAGTGCCAGTTCCTGTTTTCTGCTGTTTTTGGTTTCAGAAATCCTAGTAACGAAATATTCTCGGAATCGGACGAAATCAACGCCCAAGTTCCTATTTTCACCGGAAGCATCCAGAACACCCGGGAAGGACCAGAGGGGAGCCTTGGGCCCCCGGACCATAGGCCGGCGTGGCCCAGGCCACGGCCGTGCCGCCCTATGGTGTCGTCGCCCCTTCGACCCTCTGCGCCGCCTCTTCGCCTATTTAAAGCCCCTGGATCGAAAACCACGAGGCGTTCGACGAAACCACGAAACCTTCCAGAGCCGCCGCCATCGCGAGGCCAAGATCTGGGGGACAGGAGTCTCTGTTCCGGCATGCTGCCGGAGCGGGGAAGTGCCCCCGGAAGGCTTCTCCATCGACACCGCTGCCATCTCCATCGCCATCTTCATCACCGCTGCTGCTCCCATGAGGAGGGAGTAGTTCTCCATCGAGGCTCGGGGCTGTACCGGTAGCTATGTGGTTCATCTCTCCCATGTACCTCAATACAATAATCTCATGAGCTGCTTTACATGATTGAGATTCATATGAGTTTGTATCACAATTTATCTATGTGCTACTCTAGCAATGTTATTAAAGTAGTTTTATTCCTCCTGCACGTGTGTAAAGGTGACAGTGTGTGCACCGTGTTAGTACTTGGTTTATGCTATGATCATGATCTCTTGTAGATTGCGAAGTTAACTATTGCTATGATAATATTGATGTGATCTATTCCTCCTACATATGCATGAAGGTGACAGTGTGCATGCTATGTTAGTACTTGGTTTAGTCTTTTGATCTATCTTACACTATAAGGTTACTTAAATATGAACAAATTGTGGAGCTTGTTAACTCCGGCATTGAGGGTTCGTGTAATCCTACGCAATGCGTTCATCATCCAACAAAAGTGTAGAGTATGCATTTATCTATTCTGTTATGTGATTAATGTTGAGAGTGTCCACTAGTGAAAGTATAATCCCTAGGCCTTGTTCCTAAATACTGCTATCGCTGCTTGTTTACTGTTTTACTGCGTTACTACTGCTGCAATACTACCACCATCAACTACACGCCAGCAAAGTATTTTCTGGCACCGTTGCTACTGCTCATATATATTCATACCACCTGTGTTTCACTATCTCTTCGCCGAACTAGTGCACCTATTAGGTGTGTTGGGGACACAAGAGACTTCTTGCTTTGTGGTTGCAGGGTTGCATGAGAGGGATATCTTTGACCTTTTCCTCCCTGAGTTCGATAAACCTTGGGTGATCCACTTAAGGGAAAACTTGCTGCTGTTCTACAAACCTCTGCTCTTGGAGGCCCAACACTGTCTACAGGAAAGGAGGGGGAACGTAGACATCAAGCACTTCCAAAGCAACCTGTGGTCCAGCGGCTTGGCAGGAAGAATCACCGGCGCCGTCGCGCAAGCACGCTCTCTTGCTTGTACACACATTATCTCAGCTTGCAAAGCAATGGCTAACCTGGTGTGAAGAAACTGTTTTCTATTGGTATCTACAATCTACCTGCAAGCGATTCATGAGCATCAAAGAAATAACATATAGTTCAATCCTATCAGAAATTAACCAAATACTCAAGAAACATTAAGAAAAAGGGTGGAGAAACTAAGGGAAGCAGCATCATCAACAACAATAACTAAAGGGATTAATCGAGAAATACAACCTGCACATATCTCTACAAATGAGCTGGGCAAGGATTAATCGAGATGAACAAAAATGCATACAATTAGCAAATAGGAGTGGCGAAGCTGATCATACCTTCATGTTCACCAAATCGATTCTCCCAAGTTGGCCCTTCTATCTGAACAAAAGCCAAGAACAAGAGGCAAATCTTAAAGAAATATAGAGAGAGACAGGTTTGTGGGTGGGGATAAAGAAAGAGAAATACCAGCTGCAGCAGGCTGCACGGTGATGGCAACGCTGGAAAGGAAGGAGAAGATATGGGAGCCTGCGGATCTGGCGCTCCGACTTTTCCAGCAGCAACCCTAGGTTGTCCATCCACCACTTTTTCGCTCAAGATTCGCCGGCTGGCTTTGCCTCCTCTTCCGCTGCGTCGAGCTCCATCAAATCTGCTGAGATAGATAGAGAGGAAGAGATAGAGAAAGGAGGGGGAAGCAAACCTCGTGCTGCCTCCTGATCTGCATGTCGCCATTGTCGATCGATGCACCGTCGCCTCATCCGGTCTCCCTCGCGCCAGTTCGAGCACATGTCCCGCACCAAGGATCGCCGCCGCATCCTCCTCTCCCGAGGAAGCCGCCGCCGTTGTACCCGCATACGCGACAGGGAGGGCGAGATGGCGCGAGCTTGACCTCTGAGCCATATGCCCTCATCACCTCTCACATCTGAGACTCAAACCAAGTGAGAGCACGGTACCTGACAACGGAGAAACACTGCTGAAGCACCCTAAAAGCACGCTCAACATCCTTGCAAGCTGCTTCCTGGCATGTCGTAAAATAAGCGTCCATCTTCTAAACTAGAGTCGGGATTGTCTTCACAAATGTAGCATACATTGGATTCAAGTTGTATCATCTTCCCTTGATGCTCTCAAATAATCCGCACCAAACACCGCTATGACGGCTCGACAAAACTTGTAGACAGTTTGTGAACATGTCGACTCCGTCATGCGCAGGTAGTCATTGGCTCTATCTGGAGGAGCTTTGTATGCACGACATCACATTGCAGCAGTGCATTTCTGGATTGAGGAGAAGCCCAACAAATCTGTGCAATCTTGCTTGCTCATGAAGTAGTCGTCGTACTTCCTGACGCCGAAGACAATCTTCATGAACAAATCCTTGTTCATCCTAAACCGAGGCCGAAATTCCTTCGGCGAATGAGTACCATCACCGGCTAAGTTGTCGCACTCAAGCAGCATGGCGCTGACTTGACGATGCCGTTCGACATTCCTCCTCTTGCATGGCCTTCAACCGCCATGTCGAGGCACGGCTAGGAAGGGCTGGCGAACGCGGAGGAGGCTCATCAGAATCAGCTGCTGTTGCTGCCACCGGACAGCGGTAGTGTTCTCCTCCTCCATGAGCAGCTGCACAGACATCTCATCGTTGATGTCCATCACAGCAATCCTACGAACAGCATGCGTGCGGGACGGTTGGGCGGCGGTGGCAGCGACCTCTATTCCGGACGAAAGAGCGGTGGTTGGTCGAGGGAGGGGCGACGGTGTCGATGGCCGGCGGTTTCTGGACATGCGGGGTGGAAGGCAAGCACGGAGGACGCAACGGCGACGACGGCGATGGGTGGGAGTCGTCTCGGGCAGGGGTGGGAGGAGGGGGAAACCGGCGCACCTGGCTGGCAGAAGGACCCCGCGGGTGCTTTCTGCGTGGACGAGAGTACCGGCGCCCCCGATTCGCACTGTTAGCGAAGGGGCCGCCACGGGGTTTCCGGCGCTTTTATTGGACTCGACAACGCGCTGATGTGAGACCAAAAACAGCGCCTTCCCCCAAATAGCTACCGGGGCCGCTATCGGGACCACTATCGAAACTGCCAGTGAAGATGCTCTTAGTGTACATTAGCGTTCAGCTGCCCGAGAGCACAAGAGGTATGGGAGGTCTGGAGCTTTGGGTGTGTAAAGGCAACACTAGCAATGGAGCGATCAGGGTGTATAATCCTTGAGGAAGTACTGTGCTCAAAGAACCTGTGTCATATGCTATATTGTGAATAGAGTAGCTACTATCATGGCGGCAAGTTGGTATATTTGGTGGTTTAGAAGACAGATTAAGAATAAAGAACCTGTGTCAAATATAATGAGGATGGTGCTGAACATCAAAGGCATTGATGCAAATTGTTCTAAGCTTAGGTACTGGGA
Source organism: Lolium perenne (assembly GCF_019359855.2). Classification (NCBI taxonomy): domain Eukaryota; kingdom Viridiplantae; phylum Streptophyta; class Magnoliopsida; order Poales; family Poaceae; genus Lolium; species Lolium perenne. The sequence goes on along the minus strand of NC_067250.2, from coordinate 92,049,366 downwards.
ATACAGTCTGCAGAGGAGGCTGGGCAAAACCTGCAGCTGGAGTTCACAAACTAAATATCGACGCTGCTTATGATCCGGAGACAGGAAAGGAGCAACCGGTGCAATTATAGACTCTGGGACACACTGATCATGCAATTGATGTAGCTGCAATGGAGACGTCTGCTCTTCTCGACAACCTAAAATTGGCAGAACAGTTTGGAGCTCAATCTCTTGCTGTGGATTCTGACTCGACGGAGGTAGTGGAACTGTGGAAGCTATACAAAATCCATCGGAGTGTACAGGTTCAGGAGCGGTGATAATCCCAGCGCGGCTCATTTACCTCCCAACGTAAACATCCAAACGGAGTTTTTTTTTTTTTTGAGGATGACAGGGGGGAAAGATCCCCACCGGTTCCAAACGGAGTGTTAGTGTGGACAGTCCAAATTCTCATGCAACCTGCACTGAAGATACATACCTCCTGGTGTCTTTCAGTCGATCCCTAATTTCGACTTGGCTATACGCTGCGTTCTTAGTTTCTCATTAGCATGTGACTAAGTAGCTTCTCGTTTTCAGATGATTTCTTCCTTTGGTGTTCATCAACGCACAGAAGATGATAATGAGAGCAATCCTCGGCACTTGTTTTCAGCTACATTCAGTAGCTGTACTCCAGGTGTCGGATCAAAGAAACATGGTTTCTCATGCTTTTGAAATACTGACTATCAACGGCCCAAGCTAACTGATCCAAATTATAGTCGGGTGCCGTCTTAGTTACGGAGTATTATTTTCTTCTTCAGCACATTGTACTTGTCCATGGCGGCGGGTGGGTCTCGGCTACACCTGGGCAAAACTCGGGCCGGGCCGGGTTTCGGGCCAAGCCCGAAAAAGCCCGAAGTTAAAATGTCAAGCCCGAACCCGGCCCGGCCCGACCGTCGGGCCTATAAATCGAGCCCGAACCCAGCCCGAACTGGCAAAAACCTGGCCCGGTCCGAGAAGCCTGGCCCGAACCTTACCTAAATTGCAAAATCTGTAAGCCCGAGCCCGGCTCGGCCCAACGTTCGGGCTCAAAATTCAGGCCCGAACCCCGCCCGAAGTGCAAGCCCGACCCGGCCCGGGATTTTCGGGCCGGGTCTGGCTGGGTCGTCCGGGCCGGGCTGCCCATGCCCAGCTGTAGGACTCTCGGCCACCTGGGAAGAGGGAGGGAGAAAGAGGATTGGAGTGTGGCTCTTCTAGTGTTTAAATTGTGTCGAAACGACGATGTATGTATATATTAGGGAGGGAGGGAGAAAGAGGATGTCATTATTTGGTCGCTCTGGCTATGTAGAAATAACAAGATTTTCAATAATATTTCTTCCTCTCTTATGCAGGTTATATACCGGTGCACAACTACGCTTCGCTCATGGGTGCCTCTCCAGCGGATGGAGCATCAAGACCTTTTTTTGGAGGTGTCTTCACGGTTAGAGGATACGGCGAGGGATATTTTTTTCCAACATGGGTGGCAGCGTGATCTTCGCCTGGATCTACCTAGCTAGTTTTTTATCGAGAACTTTGGTCTTTATTGTTGGATGGTTTGTACAAGATATTTGTACGGCTGTGTGCATCCTATCTATGCAGAGACCGGGTCTATTGCTTAAAGTAGTAAAGTGCCCATTTTCGAAAAAAAAATACTGCTTCTGAAACATAGAGGGGTACACACAACACCGTATTCAAAGTTTCGAACACTCGCACAAAGTCTTCAAATGGCTGAATTAGGACCATTTCACATTCTTGATGCCTTCATCTCGCATAGTCGCATTGTCCACACCGGTTAACCGAATAAAAAGCGCTAAATCTAATTCTTGCCTGCGCACCCTGTGGCGTTACCGAGTGCTCACCCGCGGCTACCGTCCGATCTGATTTGTGTGGAGATGCGCGCACACAAGTCGACGCGGGACCAACCTAGCTACGTGTGCGGGACACATTCACGTGAGATTCCTTCCACCTGCCCAGATGCCATCACATGGTGAAAACCGACAACGCAGCGGCACATGCCTCGTGACCTCCTCTCCCCATCTCTATCTACTTTCCTTTTCCTCCCAATCCCTGGTAAGTACAAACTACAGTACATGGAAGAAATCAGCCAAAGCAGAGTGACGCGAGTACTACTAGGAGCAGGTCGCACGGCGGAGGCGTTCGCCATCGGCGAGCTACCTCCTGTTGCGGCGGCGGAGAAGAGATCTTGCGGGGGGTGGGCCAGACCTCGACGCCGGCGCCGGTGAGATGCAGCTCGCGCCTCCATGTTGATCCCGGCCGCGCGGGTCAGACCTCGACGCCGGCGCCGGCGAGATGCAGCTCGCGTCACGGCCGCGTGGGGCGGACCTCGACGCCGGCGCCTGCGAGATGCAGCTCGTGTCACGGCCGCGTGGGGCGGACCTCGACGCCGGCGCCTGCGAGATGCAGCTCGCGCGTCCATGTCGATCCCGACCGTGCGGGGCAGACCTCGACGTCGGCGCCAGCGAGATGCAGCTCGCTTCCGGGCCGAGCGGGGCGGACCTCGACGCCGGCGCTCACGAGATGTAGCTCGCGCCCCAGACGTGCGGGAAAGTTCTGGCGTCTACATCGTTCCACTCCGAGAACCTCATGTCCTCCACGACGGTGAGATTTTTGCTTCGCCCGAGTAGCTGTGTGAACTCCCAATTGCTGTGCCGCATAGATAGCCAATCTTCCCACATCCAGAACTATGGATGATGTAACAAGTGTAATTTTATACATATAGAATTTGTGGAAGGATGCACCAAGATCAATTTTCTACATCCAAAATTTTGGGAGCATGTAACAATAGTAATAGCCTTCAAATTCTATATGTAACTTTTTGCAACTATATGTATTTTTACCTATTTTTTTACATCCCGAATGATAGAAGATCTTGATTTGTTCACCCAATTTTAGATGTAATTTATTGCAACGGGATGTATTTTTTATCATTTTTGTACATCCAGTATATTGGAAGGGTCACTGTACTAGTATGATTGCTTCTTTCATACGAGGATGTAAGTTTATGGTATGCATTGTCTCCCTGAGAGTTTTGAAATACAAACACCATTTTCTTGTGTTTTATTCTACACACGCCACTAATTTTATAGAACAGGGTTGGACGCTGTATCTGTTTATGAGCTCACCTAGGAAAATAAGTGCGAACTGGAACGGAGAAAATAAGTGCGGAGTTTTGCTAAAGCGTGGGTGGCCTGCATATGCTGAACGTGGTTGTAGTTACTATTTCCGGATACCGGTCGTTGTCACCGCATGGGACCACTTATTATTTTCGGAAAGTTTTCCATTTTAAGGGGGCGCACTGTGTAAGACAAATTGGTAACCGGGCACTCCGTAGCCAAACCCAATAAAAAGACCTTTTCTTCTCGTTCTTTCACTCTTTGCACAACCGAAGAAGCATCGTCCCCTCCAAAGACAAAAGAGAAGAAAGGAAAAAACGAAAATCATGCGTGGATCTTCATTCATGTTAGGTATAGTAGAAGGCTTTTATGGCGATGCATCCACGGCTGCCACAGCGTACACCTGTGAGGCTACAGTATCGCCAGTACAAAGCGATCATCCACAATGCGCCCTCCTCCTTTTCCCCTTCCCTTGCTACACGAACATATATGCTTTCCAAGCTTTTCCATCTCAAAGGCCCCCAAATAGGGCAGAGTCCCCTAAGAATACAAAGTTCATGTAGACTGCGAGCACCTCAACTACTACTGCAATGGTACAACGGCAACGCACCAAGAGGGTTTTTGTGGCGAGTAGGTCACCTTTTCTTCTTTGGAAAAAAGGAAATGTTGTTGCATATTGCATCCTGCCTAATACTGAAGCATCACTCTCGACGAGTGATGATAGCAAACGAGCTGTTTTCGGCAGTGTTGCTCGGCACCGGAGAGCCGGAGACCGCCCAGTCGGGAAACGCCACTCGATGCGTTTTCCACGACCATACATCTCTTTTAGTTCATCATGTCTCACTAAGATTTGTTCGCAAATAGCCGATGTCCAGTATGCAGCTATGAAAATGGTACTACTACTTAATACTTCCTACGTCCTAAAATGTAAAGCGTCTAAGGACTGATTTAAAGTCAAACTTTACTAACTTTGACCAAATATTCAAAAAAAAATTACATCTACAATATCGAATGGACATATTAAGAAAATATATTTTATGGTGAATCTATTTATGTTGATTCTGTAAATGTTTATATTTTTGTGTATAAAGTTGATCAAACTTTAAAAAAACGTTGAGTTTTGACTAATCCTTAGATATCTTACATTTTGGAACGAAGGGACTACTCTAGAACGTTGCATTATGGAACCTTATTTTTCTAAGCAACCTTGATAGGCAGCAAACCATAGTCTATCTCTGAACATATGCAGTAACATACTCCCTCTGTTCTCTTTTAGTCTACATTGAATTTATTAGTACTACTTAAATTGGTAAACAACCAATCCGAGCTACATTGAAAATAGTGACATCCAATAGATATAGGAGGATCGCTTCTTTTTTCGTATTCTTGTTGACTAAAAGTTAGAATGTAGAGTATTTCAGAACAAATTTTAGACCTAAAATGTAGAGTACTTAGGAACGGAGGGAGTAGAGGGCAACGCTGAGCGTCCCCCGGGGGTGGATGAAAACCCTGATCCCTTGGATCGCCACCCATTGGATGGAGCGAAATTCCACCGTCTGGTTAACTAGTATGCCCCTCTCTCCCGCTTTTGCTTCCATAAACAGCGTAGCAAAACCGACCATGTTTGCAGAAAGAAAACTTTGATCCATGAAACAAAAGATAAACATAGACGTTGATAGAGACCTCACCAGAGATATTGTAGCAAAAAATTGATGCTATTGTAGCAAAACCAACATCGCCGGAGACCTCGTTCGAGAAAAAGAAGTGCTATATTGTAGCAAAACCTACTTTTCCGGAGACATAATAGCAACGATTTTCTATTGCTTGTAGCAAAATGCAGAACAATTGTATCAAACCCTATTTCTCCCTTCCTTCCCTACACTTTAACTACCAGAGCGCAACATCACACGCTACCCAGAAGTAACTTCATTGTGTCATGTAGGCTAAAACATCAATAGCCCGTACAAAGCGATCATCCAGAATCCACCCTCCTCCTTTTCCCCCTTCCTTCACTACACTAGTATACTAATAGGCCGGTACTGCTACTCCGAACTTGAGATTAATGTCCACAACAGAGTCAGCTTTTTTCGAAATGGGGGTATTCCCCGGCTTCTGCATCATGACGATGCACACGACCATTTATTAGAAAAAGGTTCAAAGTAGTATTATTGTTTACAACTCACGCATCATCAAGATTGATACAAGAATCAACCATCGAAAGAATAACATACTATGACTATATATCAACATAGCCTTCTAGTATGTCGCCAACCAGTCTGGCACAAGATATCCTGAGCGACCATCAGGAGCCGTGTGCATCCAGAAACCATGGAATCTCGCTGCCCCTCCGGAGAGAGCAGGGCCCAAAGCTGGACCCAATGGGAAACCATATGGATAACCTGCAAGAAATGAAAAGAGGGTTTTTTTCGTGATAAAATATATCATCCCTGCTCCTCCAAATAGACCAACATAAAGCAGAAACCCCAATCCGAATATAAGCCTTAGATTGTCTATCTACTCCATTTAACAAATTACCAAATATATTAGTAATATTGGTGGAAGGTGGAAGATCATAAGTAAAATTAACCGTACGCCATAAGAGCTTAGCTAAAGGGCATTCAATAAAAAAGTGTTGGATTGCCTCATGTTCCCCACAGAAGCCACATTTTGTACACCCATTCCAATGCCGTTTAGCTAGATTGTCCTTGGTTAACAACACCTTATTACTCAAGAACCACATAAAAATCTTAATTTTTAGCGGAATTTTAACCTTCCATAGATATTTTCTTAGAAAGGGGGTATGGTCACACATAAGATCTTCGTACATCGACTTCAACTGTAAACAAACCATTTGGTGTTAAATTCCAGACAAAACGATCTTCCTCATCATTCAAATGTACGACCATGAGTCTCCGACATAATTCCAACCATGAAATCTATTTATTACCATTTAACACTCTACGAAATGTAATATTCAGCGGTGATTGGCCTAGCACTTGTGCGACTGTGACATTCTTATGATGGACAATGTTATATAGAGACGGATATTGCTGAGCCAAAGAAGTCTTGCCTAACCAGGTATCTTCCCAGAAGCGGATACTCAAACCATTACCCACTTTGAAAAAATCCCTAGAAAAAAACTCCTGTTTGACCTCCATTAAACCTTTCCACAATGGAGAGTCAGTAGGTCTCGCTTGAGCCTCCGATAATGTATTCTGTCTTAGGTATTTGTTATGTAGCAATTCCTGCCACACCCCGTCCTCATTAAGAAGTTTAAAAAGCCATTTACTCAATAAACATCTGTTTTTGATTTCAAGAACTTCAATACCTAAGCCCCCTTGATCCTTCGGTCTACAAACAATATTCCATTTTGTAAGCCGGTATTTTTTGTTTGTTTTTGTCGGACTGCCAAAAAAATCTAGATCAATAGAAGTCCAAACGTTTCCGTACCCCAATAGGTATTTGCAGGAAAGACAATATAAACATCGCTAAGCTAGTTAATACCGAGTTAATAAGAACCAACCTATCACCATAGGATAGTAGCTTCCCTTTCCAGCATCCTAATTTACTTTCAAACCGTGTTTCTACCGGATACCAATCTGCATTCCTGAGTTTTCTGTAATGGACTGGAATACCTAAGTATCTAAAGGGAATTTGTCCAGCATCACATCCAAAGATCTGCTTATACTGGTCTTCCTCCTCCTTTGCCTTTCCAAAACAAAAAATCTCACTCTTATGAAAGTTAATCTTAAGTCCCGATAATTCTTCAAAGAGACATAAAATTAGTTTCATATTAACAGCTTTGTTGAGATCATGTTCCAAAAAAAGGATAGTATCATCGACATATTGTAGTATAGAGAGACCTCCCTCAACTAAATGTGGAATTAATCCTCCTACTTGACCATCCTCTTTGGCTCGTTCAATTAAGATGGCAAGCATATCCACTACAATATTAAAAAGCATTGGAGATAGAGGGTCCCCTTGCCTTAGACCTTTTTTTGTCTGAAAATAATGACCAATGTCATCATTCACCTTCACCCCAACACTACCTCCTTGCACGAATTCTTGCACTAATCTACCCCATTCTGGAGCAAATCCTTTCATTCTTAATGTTTGTTGTAAAAAACGCCATTTCACCTTGTCGTATGCTTTCTCGAAATCGATCTTAAATAACACCCCATCCATCTTCTTAGTATGTAGCTCATGAAGTATGACTACCCCTTCCAAAATATTCCTACCTGGCATGAATGCTGATTGAGTTGGCTTTATAACTCTCGGGGCAACCCCCGATATGCGATTAGTACCAACTTTAGTGAATATCTTAAAACATACATTAAGTAAACAAATAGGTATATATTGTTGAATCTGAACAACATTTTGTTTGTTGGGTAGTAATGTGATAACTCCAAAATTCAGTTTATAAAGAGGCAAGTCCCCATTAGTAAACTGTGAAAACAAAGCCATCAGATCACCTTTTATTACTTCCCAATTTTTTTGATAAAACTCGGCTGGAAAGCCATCCAGCCCAGGAGCTTTATTCAGCTCCATTTGTGAAATTGCTTGAAAAACCTCCTCTTCAGTAAAAGGGGCCGTCAAGATCTCATTCTCAATTGTTGAAATGCATGACATCATGAATCTCCTCTTGAACTAAGGAAATACTAGTTGGTGCCGGTGCTCCAAATAATTTCTTATAGAATTCAGTAATATAGACCTTTAAATTATCTTCCCCAACAATAGTCCCCTCCTGTTGCTCAAGTTGGAAGATTTTCTTCTTTCGGTGTTTACCATTTTCTATTAAGTGAAAATATCTCGTATTATTACCCCCTTCCTGAATATGTTTTACCTTCGCTCTCTGGGCCCATTTGGACTCCTCTTCTCTTCTTAGTTTATTCAGACTATCATTTGTCTTTTTTTAATTCCTCACTTTCTCATTTGTATTCAAAATGTTTGTTTCTGCTTTCAAATCCAGATGATCAATGATCTTTAATAATCTCTCTTTCTCTTTCTTGTATTTTCCACTTTGATTTTTTGCTCATCCTTTAAGGAATTTTCTCATGTGTCTTAGTCTATTCAACCAAATTTCCATCGGACTAGCTCCACCTATAACTGAGTTCCACTCCTTTACTACCATATCAAAAAAACCTTCTTGACGCAACCAATGTAGCTCAAAAGAAATTTTTGCTTGGTTACCCAGGTGTGCTTTCACTCCTGAATCAATTAGTATTGGAGTATGATCAGAATCAGCTCTAGTTAAAGCTCTAACAGTCACTAAAGGAATTTTTTGTTCCCACGAGATTGATGCTAGAACTCTATCTAGCTTCTCATATGTAGGTTCATTTCTCCTACTTGCCCATGTAAATTGTCTCCCAGTGAGAGCAATTTCACGCAAGTTCACGTGCTCAATAATTTCATTAAAAACAAAAGGCCAACGCGCTTTGAAATTATTATTATTTTTCTCCTCCCTTTACGAATAATATTGAAATCACCTCCTACCAACATAGGTAGCGTTTCAGATTCACAAGTTCCCACTAATTCAGCCAAAAATTCTTCTTTATGCTCACCTTGGGCAGCCCCATAGACCGGCACCAGAATCCATTCAAATCCATCTCTCTTACATTTGATATGAAGCTTAACACAAAAATCTCCCGTACTTACTTTTAACACTTGTAGTGTATCGAGTTTATTCCCACTATAATACCTCCTGAGCGACCATGTGGTGGTAAGCAAAACCAAGAGAAGTTATATCCTGCCGCTAATTGCTTTAAAAAAGGGATCGAGAAATTAGATCTCCCAGCTTCCAACAAAGCAATGAAGTCTAATTTATGTTCCCGAATCGCCTCTTTGACAAACAAATGCTTCGCAGTATCACCAAAACTCCTGGATTCCAGTTAATACCTTTTAGATTCTGCATTATGAAAATTGTTTTTTAAATCTTTTCCTAGTACTTTTACGGATATTGCTAGTATCATATACTTTCCTTTGTATAATTTTTTTAACCTTCACCACTGGTTTAAGATGTTCCAGGTGATCATCTAAATCCAGTGGGATATCATCATCATCTATCAAATCCTCACAAAAGGTGGATACTTTTGACAATACAAGAGTCTCCAAACCTTCCTCCATATTCTCAATCTCATTCTTTTTTTCTCCAAAATCGTTAAAATACGTTCCTCTTCCACCATTTTAAGCCCTTTAATAGATTTACCTATCTCTCCAGTTGAATTTCCTAAGAATATATTAAGCGATCCGCTCTCTTAACTATTTCAGAATCTGTAATATTAATAATAGAGTGCATGGGGATTGTTAACTGACCTGAAGAGAAAGACTCATCACGCAACTGCGCCTTCTTCATCGCCATTTCCATCTGAGGCATGTCTGCATTAGGCTGGCCACCCAACCGGGTACTCGACCTCACACCAATAGTGGGCTTCAGAATTCCCCAAAATGCGATTACCTCCTCTATAGAAGGGCAATGAGATACAGAATCATTCTCAACTAAAGATATAGATGTAGTGTGCATAGTTTTGTTAGATGAATTCTCAAAAGGGATAGGAGACTCACCAGCAGTCTTCGTAGATGAGGCATTCCTCATTGTACCCTGAAGATCGACTGTAGTCTTCTCCCCTTTCTTTTGAACCAAAGAGCTTCTCATAGCATGTGCCATTTGTTTGACGAAATTTTGATAAAAAGGATCACATGTACCAATAAATTGTCAAAAAGGACCACCTCTCAAAATAATTGCCAAAAAAGACCACCACTCCATGGCGGCAGGACCTGCTAGCCAACACGTGGCACCTGCCGCCGGCAGCTGTGGCGGCAAGCCCTCCACCGTTGGGCGTGGCGGCACGTTTAGTTGGGTTAACCGGCTGTTTGTATTGATGGACAGAGCTGGGTCCTGCCGCCACAAACACAGGCGGCATGCTGCCTGTGCATAGCTTGTTCGTGCATGCCAAGCATGCACGCGCGTGGTTCTTGGCAAGGCCGGCCTATTGGTTGGTTCGCTCATTTTTTGTTTAAGATTTTCTTCTTTTCCTATTTTAATTTCATTTGTAGAAGTAAAATATAATAGTATATCACAAGAAAATAGAAATTATTAAGAGAAATTCCAACAGTGATGTTATATAGCGTCCGTGCTAAAAGAACCGATGATATACCGTGCACGCAACCGATTTGTGCCCTATAACAGATGTGCTAAAGTTGCGTGTGCTCTAAAAAAAAATTCCGCCCGCGGCATTTTACGCTCTCCAACACCCCAAAAATAACGCTTTCAGTCGAGCATGCGCTATCGCTGCGGCTTGCACGCGAACAGCCAACCGCCGCGGTGAACCTTCACCCGCGCCCGCGCTTCTCCTTCCCCATTTCAACCGCGCCCGCCGCCGCACCGATTCGTCGCCGGCGACGCTTCTCTTCACGCTCCCGCAGTAGATCCGCCGGAGTCGCGCCTCAACAAAGCTTCCCTGAGGGCCGCAACCGAGCCGCCGCCGCATCGCCTCTTTTTCCCGACACGTCTAAGAGCATCTCTAGCCGTCTCCCCGACAAGGCCCCCGGTGACAAGGTATTAACTTGTCAATGCCTATGGATTGTAGACTAGGGTTTATTTGGATGTAGAGGGCAAGTAGATCTCGAAGGTTTCAGCCGAAAAGTACTCGACGAATATGAAAACTAGGGTTTGAGAAACAATGATTCGATCCTTTCTGCGTCCCTCGACTCCCCCTTATATAGGAGGCGGAGCCGAGGGTTTCGTATTGTACAAGTTACAGAGTCCGGGTAGGTTTCTAACTCCTCCCGCAAGATTACAAATAATGCTTCCTATTACAACTCTAGCTTTCCTTAACAATATCTTGGGCTTCCGAACCTTCTTATTCTTCGGGTAGTGGGCCTTCAGTAAACCCCGGGTACCATCATCGGCAGGCCCATTGGGGATGCCTATGTCAGTAGCCCCCGAGATTTTGCTTGAATCGCAGAATCAGGGAAAATCTCCACTATTTATTTTTACTCAACAATTCAAAACCTTTCTATATTTCTTCACATAAATTTCTATATTGTGCAGGGATAATGGTAATTGGGGCTAGTTCATCTGACGGATCAGGTACTAGTTAACTGCTCTAGTGGCAATCCGCAAAAACCTACTTCAAAATCACGTCCCTGGACATGATCTCGGGATACTGGTGTAAACTTCAACAGGTGCCGCTTAAGGTCTTACCATTCTGTCGAGTCCTAGTTATATTTATCGGGTACCTAACGCGTCCGTTAGGATTTTTCTTCGTATCTGTTGATACAGATAAAAGTAGCAAACCGACGTCAGAGACGGTGCCACGCCTCACAGAACGGATCTGGGGTCTTACCTTCGCAAAGTTCTGCGGCATTCAGAAATTTATCGCAACTTTGGCGTTCTGAGAATATATTGTCGAGTGCTTATTCGGCTGTTGGAATGGCACATTTTATTGAGTCAAAGATGACTTATATTGCTCTCCCGATGGGAGTATATGCAGAGTTATTTATAACTCGAAATATACTCTTTGGCCCTTCTATCTTTCTTCTTTGCATTCTTTCTTTCTCTTTCTCTCCCTTTTTTTAATTTTTATAATTCCATCGGGCACGCGAGCAACGTTCCCGATGGGAGTAGCCCCCGAGGCTACAGCCAAGGACTTGTGCTTGGTTGTAGGCTCCACGCCTTATGCCGCTATATTTTCTTTCTCTCCCGAAGTTTTATAATTTCTCGGCTGCGCGAACAGCGCTCCCGATGGGAGTAGCCCCCGAGGCTATGAACAAATATTTGTATTTGATCATAGGCTCATGCCATTTCTATTTTGCTTTTCTTGATCTTTTCATTTTTCCAAAGTAGCCCCCGAGCATTTGATCAAAAACTTGTATTTGATCAAAGGCTCTCCGATATTTTTTCATGTCGCCTTTTTATGCCGCTGTTGAGTCGAATTTTTCTCTCTGACAAGGTGACGTTATTGCTGACGATAGCCACGATTGCGAATCCGAAAATGGCGAGAAGTTTTCTCCCACTGCCTTGCGGTCCCAAATTATCCATTATCTTGACACGTCGTGTAGGTGGGGGACACACGTCCTCTGCTTTTCCTGGCGCACGTACCGTAACTTCTCCAGTGTTAAAATATTTTTTTACCTTTGTGTCCACGTGGTTATCATCTGTCACACATTTTTTCCATCCAACGGTCCGCCGCTTCGTCGCACCTCTATATAAGATCTCCTTCTTCTTCCTCGAGCACTTCCGCTCGCGCCGCTCTCCTGCCCTTCTTCGCAAAACCTTCTCCTGCGCCCCACAACTTCCTAAGCTCATCCTCTCCAAGCTGCATTCCTGCGCCATTGTTGATGCCACCGCGTCGGTTGATCAAGCGCAGCACGCCTGAATGGTCAATGGCTGCCGTAGATCTGGGAAGCGCGGAGTGGGAAAGGTCTAAAATTTCCTCTCAGGACATCAATCTCTTGAAGAAGCTAGGGATTAGCAAGAAGCCCAAAGCGATGTGCTTCCCTAGTGAAGAAAGCTACCCAACCCCTCCAATGGGATACCGGGTAAGTTTTGTCGACCATCTCATCCGCGGTCTTTCCGCCCCCATTCATCCTTTCCTCCGTGGATTGCTTTTTGTTTATGGTCTTCAACTTCACCACCTCACGCCCAACTCAATCCTCCATATCTCCATTTTCATCACCCTCTGTGAGGCCTTCATTGGCGTCCAGCCTAACTAGGCGCTATGGAAGCGCATTTTCTTTTGTCGCCGCAATTGCTCTCCCAATATCGCCTATAATATAGGCGGCGTTGTTATTTCTGTGCGCCCCACTGTCGATTACTTCGACGTCAAACTCCCTGACTCAGTTCAAGGGTGGCGCAAGAAGTGGTTGTACATTCAAGAGGAGAACCATGGATGCGCTGAAGACAACATCCCTCCTTTCGATGGTGCCGAAAAAATCCTTCGCCGCCGCTCCTGGGATGCAGAGGCTACCGAGGAAGAAAAAACATCGACAGAGGCCTTGATGACTCGCATCCATGAGTTGCAAAATACTCGCGGCGAAGAATTGTCAGGTATCCAAATCACAGCGTATTTTCTTAGGACCAGAGTGCAGCCTCTTCAGGCTCGCAAAAATCCTTTCTGGAAGTATGCTGGCGACGAGGACGCAGATTGGTTGTCGGTAGATTTGGAGGTCAAGGATTTAGAAAAGCTTGTCCGAAAAATCTCCTCTCTTAGCAAAAAGGATTATGTCCCTTCTTCTTGTCGTGTAAAAACGTACAGCGCCACCAATGCGCTTCCTAAGGTAAACTTTGTCGATTGATTTGTTATTGCCTTGCTATCTTTTTGTAACTCCTTTTTTGACATCTTCTTCTGTTTTTATATAGAACCATCCAAATCTTGTCTCACTTCCTCCCCTTCCTGAGGGTGGAGAAGTCGAGGAAAGGGCCGTTGTCACTGATGACAACCAAGATGCCCCCTCTTTTGTGAATGAACCCGCAGATTCTCGAAAATCTGCGGGATCTGTTGAAAAGGAGGCTGCCTCTGAAGGCACTCCATCAGCACAATCTCCTCCTCCTGCTGTTTTTCCAAAGAACAAAAGGAAAAGGAATGATGTCGAAGATTCCGGCACCTCCAAAGCCGAAGAAGCTGTTCCTTCACATCAGAAGGCAGCTTATAATCCATACCTTGAGGCCCTCATCAGTTCGTAAGTCATCTCTCTTTTTTTTATTCTTATTATTTTTGTACTCGAAGATTTTTGTCTATCTTGCTTTTTATGCTGCCAACATTTACTCTCAGTGATGATGAGGAAGAAGTACCAGCTTTTGATGTGGCTGCTCGAACGAGTACGTCACATACTCTAGTTGTTTCAGAGACGCCAGTTGAAGGAGAGGAATCCTCACCTCCTCAGCAAAACGTCGACGCTTCTACTCCTCCTTCAAGCCCCCTTGTCCCTTCACCGAAAAGGGCAAGGGTTGAAACAATCCCGGAGCCTACTCTCCAATTGAGTAACTCCTCTAACCCTCTCTTGGATGATGTAAGTTCTTAATTTTCTTGTCACTGTCTATATTTCCTCTGTTTGCTTCTTTATGCCATAATATTTTTCCCATACCGACAGTTTCTTTCTTTGTCCTTTTTTGACAGCCTATGATCAAGGAGCTTATTCGTATCGGTGCCCAATTCATTGGGTACCGTGAGTATCCGAGTAAGACTGAAGGTAATGCCTTGCTGCTTCTTTTTGCCCTTGCCTTCTTACTCCTTTGTTGTCGATGTTTTTAACTAAATTTAACTTTCTTGGCAGAAAAACTGGCGGAGGTCAACAAACGTGCCAATACACTTGCTCAAAAATTAGAGCAAAGTGAAGAGGCTCGTAAGAAGGCCGAATCAGATGCTATCCAAGCTAGAGCAGAGGCTGACAATGCCAAGGCCGATGCTGCGGGTGTTGAAGATCTTAGGAAGAGACTTCACGATGCCGAGACTTCGTTGAGCGAGCATATAGCTGCACAATCTGCTCGCGAGGAAACGATCCTTAAGCGTGTAAGGTAGCAAAACCGTCGCTTTGTCAGTAAGTATCTGAACCACTTCACATCCTTTGGACTTTCTTTCCCTCGCTTGTTTGTTGATCAATAAGTTTTGATCGTGACAGGTAAAACATCTCAAGAATTTGAACTTGAAGATCCTGACAATGATCCTCTTCTTGGCGCCATTTCGTTCCTTGAGTTTCATGGAACAGAAGCACGCGAGGGCATTGATCAAGCTAAAGCAGGGCTGTCGCGACTCTTCCCCTATTTCTTCCCGAAAAAGGAGGAACCCGCAACTTTCCTTGCTCTTGCCAAGTGCTTTAATCCGTCTGAAAGATCTTGGGCTCAAGATGCGCCAGGAAAATATGAAGGTCGCTGTTGAAAGCACTGTTGCCTTGGTTGCTGATAGCCAACAAACTATCGACTGGGCGAAAGTAGGCGACACAGAACAGATAGAGCAGACAAAATGGCGATCGTTGATCAAGGCGGCGAAACCCAACACGAAGAAAATCCTGTCCTATCTTGGGATCAAGCCATCTTCAACTCCTAGCTCATCAAAGCCGGAGGTCTAGTTGAATGCCCCTTCTTTTTATTTTTTTCTTGTTTCTTTAGCTATTGTCGCCATATTATCTTTGGCGACAATTACCTTAGTACTTTTGAAGAACTCCTTCTGTAATATCCATGTAAATTTCTTGAAGATCAATGGAATTCTGTCTTGTGCAATCCTTTGATATTGGAATTTTCTTTTCCAGTTGATATTTGATAACTACTCTGCCGATCCTCATTCTGCCGATACTTCTCCTGCTTCCTCCTTCTTGAAGAAAACACTAGTCAATGATAGCCTTGTCGACGGTTCTTCAGGACAACATCTGTCGCAAGATTTGCAAGAATTGCGCCAACAACTCCAATCCATGAAAAAACAAACTCTTGTGATGATGGAACAATCTCGACAAGCATCCGAGAGAGAAAAGATTGCTCTTCAACAGGCACAAGAAGCCATTGCTGCAAAGGATGCTGCTGTTGCTGAGGCTACCGAAGCTTCCTCTCGAGAAAATTATATGCTTCAGCTAATGACTGACGCCAGCCTGGACATGACAGGTATGTTTCCTGTTCCTAACCATGCTGGATTTTATTTTTGCTATTTTTCCTTCCTTGTCAATTTATTCGCTGTATCAGGCTCATTTTTGGATACTGCTGCCGAAGATCAACGTGTTGAAGCTCGAGCTAATGTTCTGCTCAGACTGGCTGCGCAACATGGTTCTAACTTTTGGGTTACTCCCGAGCGTACCCGTCAAATTGTCAGATTCCAGGATCGCGCGGGTCAGGTCCGTGATTTCCTTGAATTCTGTACGAAGACTTTATTTTTAGTTTATGGAACCATGTTCCCTCGCAACAAAATGCCAGAAACTCTTCCTGCATTAATGGAAAAATTTCGAGATGCTCCTCGAATCCATGGCTTTGTGCGGGCTCAACTCTCTGCTGGCGCAAGATTTGCTATGATGATGATAAAGATTTGCTATCCGAAATTGCCCATGGATCAAATTGTTCCCACGTGCCTGGCCAAAATGTCGAGGAAGAAGAGAAACATGAGCAAGATTGATGATCTGGTGACTCCTGTAGCCGAAGATATGATGGATGAACTTCTTCGGATGGACGCTGAGTTCTTTGTGAAGGGTAGCTATGCCGAGCATAGTACCCGTCCGTCCAATGAACGAATAACCATAGACCATGTGCTGGGTATCCATTGAGGGTTTTTTCCTTTTTCCTTGTTGTAGTTTCATCATTGATACGTCTTTGTAAACATGATCTATATTGTAAAG
Source organism: Lolium perenne (assembly GCF_019359855.2). Taxonomy (NCBI): domain Eukaryota; kingdom Viridiplantae; phylum Streptophyta; class Magnoliopsida; order Poales; family Poaceae; genus Lolium; species Lolium perenne. The sequence continues at coordinate 92,032,927 of NC_067250.2, read as the reverse complement.
GTGTCACCTCTGTAAGTATATATTGTTTCTATTTTTGATCGTTCAGCCCCCGAGCCTTTGGCTGGAGCTTATACTATTTTGTTTTCCCGAAGATTTTCTCTTATTGCGAGAAGGTATATATATTTTGCTATCAATGGGCACGAGCCCCCGAGTGTCTTGGTGGTGACGTTCTATATTTTTTGTTGCGAGGTTTTCAAACCAAAGCAATAACATTTTGGCGAGTACACTATATTTGTAGTTGTTAGCTTCCGATGTTCTATTTGGCGAGGTATTCTTATACCAAGGCGAAATATTTCGGTAAGTCTAGTTTGTCTATATTGTATATATTTTGTAACTTGAAGATATTGAGCTCCCTAGCATGTCGAATAATAAGAAGTATATCCCCACTATCTTTATTATATTGCAGCACCGTGAGCCCGCCTCATTAAAAACCTTTCCGGCCCCACTCGGTGCCCCGAAAAGGAAAAGAGTGCGTCTGAAAACTCGCGGGCGTTTCAGTACATTGTATTTTTACAGAGGAGGACTATATTTCGACTCTAAGCGTAGAACCACCTGAGCTGTGCCACGTTCCAGGGGTTTTTCTCGGGAACCCCTGTCTTCTTGTCTTTTATCTTGTATGCTCCTCCTTCGATTACGTCCGTAATGACGTAGGGGCCAAGCCATGGTGACTCGAGTTTTTCAGTACGCTCTTGGTTGAGTCGCAAAACTAAATCTCCAACTTGAAAAGATCTTGGTCGCAAACGTCGACTGTGGTAGTTTTTCAGGTCCTGCTGATATTTGGTTACTCTTGATAATACTTCGTCTCGAGCTTCGTCGAGTGCGTCGACGTCGTCTTCCAATGCTTTCCTGGAAACTTCTTCATTATACTCTGTGACTCTGGGGGAGTCGTGCTCTATTTCTATCGGCAGTACTGCCTCTGCTCCATGGACAAGGAAAAACGGGGTCTCCTGTGTTGCTGTATTTGGTGTTGTTCGGATGCTCCATAACACACTTGGTAATTCTTCTGGCCAGGTATGTCGAGCTTTTTCCAGTGGTCCTAACAAGCGTTTCTTGATGCCATTGCAGATGATGCCATTGTCTTTCTCGACTTGACCATTGGTTTGAGGATGTGCAACTGACGCGAAGTGCAATTTGATGCCTACTTCTGCACAGTACGCCTTGAACTCCTTTGACGTAAAGTTGCTGCCATTGTCTGTGACGATGCTGTGAGGTACTCCAAATCGAAAGACGATGCCCTTCACGAACTTTATTGCTGATGCTGCATCTGGTGAATTTATCGGCTTTGCTTCTATCCACTTGGTGAATTTGTCAACAGCAACCAACATGTACTCGTATCCTCCTGGCGAAGCTTTGTGTAATTTTTCCACCATATCGAGACCCCATTGAGCAAAAGGCCAAGATAAGGGTATTGGCATTAATTCTGCTGCCGGAGAGTGAGGTTTTGTGGCAAATCTCTGACATGCGTCACAAGTTCGCACTATCTCCTTCGCGTCCTTGATGGCGTGTAACTCACACGTTCGTTGGGAACCCCAAGAGGAAGGTATGATGCGCACAGCAGCAAGTTTTCCCTCAGAAAGAAACCAAGGTTTATCGAACCAGGAGGAGCCAAGAAGCACGTTGAAGGTTGATGGCGGCGGGATGTAGTGCGGCGCAACACCAGAGATTCCGGCGCCAACGTGGAACCTACACAACACAAACCAAGTACTTTGCCCCAACGAAACAGTGAGGTTGTCAATCTCACCGGCTTGCTGTAACAAAGGATTAACCGTATTGTGTGGAAGATGATTGCTTGCAGAAAACAGTAAAACAAGTATTGCAGTAGATTGTATTTCAGTAAAGAGAATTGGACCGGGGTCCACAGTTCACTAGAGGTGTCTCTCCCATAAGATAAAAGCATGTTGGGTGAACAAATTACAGTCGGGCAATTGACAAATAGAGAGAGCATAACAATGCACATACATGTCATGATAAATATAGTGAGATTTAATTGGGCATTACGACAAAGTACATGGACCGCTATCCAGCATGCATCTATGCCTAAAAAGTCCACCTTCAGGTTATCATCCGAACCCCCTCCAGTATTAAGTTGAAAACAACAGACAATTGCATTAAGTATTGCGCGTAATGTAATCAATAACTACATCCTTAGACATAGCATCAATGTTTTATCCCTAGTGGCAACAGCACATCCATAATCTTAGAGATTTCTGTCACTTCCCCAGATTCACGGAGACATGAACCCACTATCGAGCATAAATACTCCCTCTTGGAGTTACTAGCATCAACTTGGTTCAGAGCCTCTACTAATAACGGAGAGCATGCAAGATCATAAACAACACATAGGTAATAACTTGATAATTAACATAACATAGTATTCTCTATCCATCGGATCCCGACAAACACAACATATAGTATTACAGATAGATGATCTTGATCATGTTAGGCAGCTCACAAGATCCAACAATGAAGCACAATGAGGAGAAGACAACCATCTAGCTACTGCTATGGACCCATAGTCCAGGGGTGAACTACTCACTCATCACTCCGGAGGCGACCATGGCGGCGTAGAGTCCTCCGGGAGATGAATCCCCTCTCCGGCAGGGTGCCGGAGGAGATCTCCAGAATCCCCCGAGATGGGATTGGCGGCAGCGGCGTCTCAGTAAGGTTTTCCGTATCGTGGCTCTCGGTACTGGGGGTTTCGCGACGGAGGCTTTAAGTAGGCGGAAGGGCAGGTCAGGGGGCCACACGAGGGCCCTACACTACAGGTCGGCGCGGCCAAGGGCCAGGCCGCGCCGCCCTATGGTGTGGCCGCCTCGTGGCCCCACTTCGTCTCCTCTTCGGTCTTCTGGAAGCTTCGTGGCAAAATAGGACCCTGGGCGTTGATTTCGTCCAATTCCGAGAATATTTCGTTACTAGGATTTCTGAAACCAAAAACAGCAGAAAACAGCAACTGGCACTTCGGCATCTTGTTAATAGGTTAGTTCCAGAAAATGCACGAATATGACATAAAGTGTGCATAAAACATGTAGATATCATCAATAATGTGGCATGGAACACAAGAAATTATCGATACGTCGGAGACGTATCAGCATCCCCAAGCTTAGTTCTGCTCGTCCCGGCGAGTAAAACGATAACAAAGATAATTTCTGGAGTGACATGCCATCATAACCTTGATCATACTATTTGTAAACATATGTAATGAATGCAGCGATCAAAACAATGGTAATGACATGAGTAAACAAGTGAATCATATAGCAAAGACTTTTCATGAATAGTACTTCAAGACAAGCATCAATAAGTCTTGCATAAGAGTTAACTCATAAAGCAATAAATCGAAGTAAAGGTATTGAAGCAACACATAAGAAGATTAAGTTTCAGCGGTTGCTTTCAACTTGTAACATGTATATCTCATGGATAATTGTCAACATAGAGTAATATAATAAGTGCAATATGCAAGTATGTAGGAATCAATGCACAGTTCACACAAGTGTTTGCTTCTTGAGGTGGAGAGAGATAGGTGAACTGACTCAACATAAAAGTAAAAAGAATGGTCCTTCAAAGAGGAAAGCATCGATTGCTATATTTGTGCTAGAGCTTTTATTTTGAAAACATGAAACAATTTTGTCAACGGTAGTAATAAAGCATATGAGTTATGTAAATTATATCTTACAAGTTGCAAGCCTCATGCATAGTATACTAATAATGCCCGCACCTTGTCCTAATTAGCTTGGACTACCGGATCATCACAATACACATGTTTTAACCAAGTGTCACAATGGGGTACCTCCATGCCGCCTGTACAAAGGTCTAAGGAGAAAGCTCGCATTTTGGATTTCTCGCTTTTGATTATTCTCAACTTAGACATCCATACCGGGACAACATGGACAACAGATAATGGACTCCTCTTTAATGCATAAGCATGTGGCAACAATTATTATTCTCATATGAGATTGAGGATATATGTCCAAAACTGAAACTTCCACCATGGATCATGGCTTTAGTTAGCGGCCCAATGTTCTTCTCTAACAATATGCATGCTTAACCATAAGGTGGTAGATCTCTCTTACTTCAGACAAGACGGACATGCATAGCAACTCACATGATATTCAACAAAGAATAGTTGATGGCGTCCCCAGAAACATGGTTATCGCACAACAAGCAACTTAATAAGAGATAAAGTGCATAAGTACATATTCAATACCACAATAGTTTTTAAGCTATTTGTCCCATGAGCTATATATAGCAAAGGTGAATGATGGAATTTTAAAGGTAGCACTCAAGCAATTTACTTTGGAATGGCGGAGAAATACCATGTAGTAGGTAGGTATGGTGGACACAAATGGCATAGTGGTTGGCTCAAGGATTTTGGATGCATGAGAAGTATTCCCTCTCGATACAAGGTTTAGGCTAGCAAGGTTATTTGAAACAAACACAAGGATGAACCGGTGTAGCAAAACTCACATAAAAGACATATTGTAAACATTATAAGAATCTACACCGTCTTCCTTGTTGTTCAAAACTCAATACTAGATATTATCTAGACCTTAGAGAGACCAAATATGCAAACCAAATTTTAGCATGCTCTATGTATTTCTTCATTAATGGGTGCAAAGCATATGATGCAAGAGCTTAAACATGAGCACAACAATTGCCAAGTATCACATTATCCAAGACATTATAGCAATTTACTACATGTATCATTTTCCAATTCCAACCATATAACAATTTAACGAAGAAGAAACTTCGCCATGAATATTATGAGTAGAGCCTAAGGACATACTTGTCCATATGCAACAGCGGAGCGTGTCTCTCTCCCATACAGTGAATGCTAGGATCCATTTATTCAAACAAAACAAAAACAAAAACAAACCGACGCTCCAAGCAAAGCACATAAGATGTGACGAAATAAAAATATAGTTTCAGGGGAGGAACCTGATAATGTTGTCGATGAAGAAGGGGATGCCTTGGGCATCCCCAAGCTTAGACGCTTGAGTCTTCTTGATATATGCAGGGGTGTACCACCGGGGCATCCCCAAGCTTAGAGCTTTCACTCTCCTTGATCATATTGCATCATACTCCTCTCTTGATCCTTGAAAACTTCCTCCACACCAAACTCGAAACAACTCATTACAGGGTTAGTGCACAATAAAAATTAACATGTTCAGAGGTGACACAACCATTCTTAACACTTCTGGACATTGCATAAAGCTACTGGACATTAATGGATCAAAGAAATTCATCCAACATAGCAAAAGAGGCAATGCGAAATAAAAGGCAGAATCTGTCAAAACAGAACAGTTCGTATTGACGAATTTTAAAATGGCACCAGACTTACTCAAATGAAAATGCCCAAATTGAATGAAAGTTCCGTACATATTTGGGGATCACGCACGTAAATTGTCTTAATTTTCTGAGCTACCTACAGGGAGGCAGGTCGAAATTCGTGACAGCAAAGAAATCTGAAACTGCGCAGTAATCCAAATCTAGTATTGACTTTACTATCAACGACTTTTCTTGGCACAACAAAACACTAAACTAAGATAAGGAGAGGTTGCTACAGTAATAAACAACTTCCAAGACACAAAATAAAAACAAAGTACTGTAGTAAAAACCATGGGTTGTCTCCCATAAGCGCTTTTCTTTAACGCTTTTCAGCTAGGCGCAGAAAGTGTAAATCAAGTAACATCAAGAGACGAAGCATCAACATCATAATTTGTTCTAATAATAGAATCATAAGGCAACTTCATTCTCTTTCTAGGGAAGTGTTCCATACCTTTCTTGAGAGGAAATTGATATTTAATATTACCTTCCTTCATATCAATAGTAGCACCAACGGTTCGAAGAAAAAGGTCTTCCCAATATAATGGGGCAAGATGCATTGCATTCAATATCCAAGACAACAAAATCAACGGGGACAAGGTTATTGTTAACCATAATATGAACATTATCAACTCTCCCCAAAGGTTTCTTTGTAGAATGATCAGCAAGATTAACATCCAAATAACAATTTTTCAGCGGTGGCAAGTCAAGCATATCATAGACTTTCTTAGGCATAACGGAAATACTTGCACCAAGATCACATAAAGCATTACAATCAAAATCTTTAACCTTCATCTTAATGATGGGCTCCCAACCATCCTCTAGCTTTCTAGGAATAGAAGTTTCAAGTTTTAGTTTCTCTTCTCTAGCTTTTATGAGAGCATTTGTAATATGTTTTGTGAAAGCCAAATTTATAGCACTAGCATTAGGACTTTTAGCAAGTTTTTGTAAGAACTTTATAACTTCAGAGATGTGGCAATCATCAAAATCTAAATCATTATGAGCTACAGCAATGGGATCATCATCCCCAAGGTTGGAAAAAATTTCAGCAGTTTTATCACAAGCAATTTTAGCAGTTTTAGCAGTTTCAGGCAGTTTCTCGCGCTTTGCATTAGAAGTGGAAACATTGTTAACACCAATTCTTTTATTAGTAATAGTAGGAGGTGCAGCAACTTGTGTAGCATTAACATTACTAGTGGTGGTAATAGTCCAAACTTTAGCTACATTCTTCTCTTTGGCTAGTTTTTCATTTTCTTCTCTATCCCACCTAGCACGCAATTCAGCCATTAATCTTATATTCTCATTAATTCTAACTTGGATGGCATTTTCTGTAGTAACAATTTTATTTTCAATATCCCTATTAGGCATAACTTTCGATTTCAAAAGATCAACATCAGAGGCAAGTCTATCAACTCTAGAAGCGAGAATATCAATTTTATTGAGTTTTTCCTCAACAGATTTGTTAAAGGCAGTTTGTGTACTAATAATTCTTTAAGCATAGCTTCATGTCCAGGGGGTGTGTTCCTATTATTATTGTAAGAATTCCCATAAGAATTAGCATAACCGTTACCATTATTATAAGGATATGGCCTATAGTTATTACTAGAATTGTTCCGATAAGCATTGTTGTTGAAATTATTATTTTTAATGAAGTTTACATCAACATGTTCTTCTTGGGCAACCAATGAAGCTAACGGAACATTATTAGGATCAACATTAGTCCTATCATTCACAAGCATAGACATAATAGCATCAATCTTATCACTCAAGGAGGAGGTTTCTTCGACAGAATTTACCTTCTTACCTTGTGGAGCTCTTTCTGTGTGCCATTCAGAGTAATTAATCATCATATTATCAAGGAGCTTTGTTGCTTCACCAAGAGTGATGGACATAAAGGTACCTCCAGCAGCTGAATCCAATAAATTCCGCGAAGAAAAATTCAGTCCTGCATAAAAGGTTTGGATGATCATCCAAGTAGTCAGTCCATGGGTTGGGCAATTTTTAACCAGAGATTTCATTCTTTCCCATGCTTGTGCAACATGTTCAGTATCTAATTGTTTAAAATTCACTATGCTACTCCTCAAAGATATAATTTTAGCAGGGGGATAATATCTACCAATAAAAGCATCCTTGCATTTAGTCCATGAATCAATACTATTCTTAGGCAGAGATAGCAACCAATCTTTAGCTCTTCCTCTTAATGAGAAAGGAAACAATTTTAATTTTATAATGTCACCATCTACATCTTTATATTTTTGCATTTCACACAATTCAACAAAATTATTAAGATGGGCAGCATCATCATCAGAACTAACACCATGAAATTGCTCTCGCATAACAAGATTCAGTAAAGCAGGTTTAATTTCAAAGAATTCTGCTGTAGTAGCAGGTGGAGCAATAGGTGTGCATAGGAAATCATTATTATTTGTGGTTGTGAAGTCACACAACTTAGTATTTTCAGGAGTACCCATTTTAGCAACAGTAAATAAAGCGAACTAGATAAAGTAAATGCAAGTAACTAATTTTTTTGTGTTTTTGATATAGAGAGCAAGACAGTAAATAAAGTAAAGCTAGATACTAATTTTTTTGTATTTTGATATAATGCAGCAAACAAAGTAGTAAATAAAATAAAGCAAGACAAAAACAAAGTAAAGAGATTGAGAAGTGGAGACTCCCCTTGCAGCGTGTCTTGATCTCCCCGGCAACGGCGCCAGAAAAAGAGCTTGATGGCGTGTAACTCACACGTTCGTTGGGAACCCCAAGAGGAAGGTATGATGCGCACAGCAGCAAGTTTTCCCTCAGAAAGAAACCAAAGTTTATCGAACCAGGAGGAGCCAAGAAGCACGTTGAAGGTTGATGGCGGCGGGATGTAGTGCGGCGCAACACCAGAGATTCCGGCGCCAACGTGGAACCTGCACAACACAAACCAAGTACTTTGCCCCAACGAAACAGTGAGGTTGTCAATCTCACCGGCTTGCTGTAACAAAGGATTAACCGTATTGTGTGGAAGATGATTGTTTGCGAAAACGATAAAACAAGTATTGCGATGGGTGTATTTCGATAAAGAGAATTGGACCGGGGTCCACGGTTCACTAGAGGTGTCTCTCCCATAAGATAAAAGCATGTTGGGTGAACAAATTACAGTCGGGCAATTGACAAATAGAGAGAGCATAACAATGCACATACATGTCATGATAAATATAGTGAGATTTAATTGGGCATTACGACAAAGTACATAGACCGCTATCCAGCATGCATCTATGCCTAAAAAGTCCACCTTCGGGTTATCATCCGAACCCCTCCGGTATTAAGTTGAAAACAACAGACAATTTCATTAAGTATTGCGCGTAATGTAATCAATAACTACTTCATTAGACATAGCATCAATTTTTTATCCCTAGTGGCAACAGCACATCCATAATCTTAGAGATTTCTGTCACTTCCCCAGATTCACGGAGACATGAACCCACTATCGAGCATAAATACTCCCTCTTGGAGTTACTAGCATCAACTTGGCCAGAGCCTCTACTAATAACGGAGAGCATGCAAGATCATAAACAACACATAGGTAATAACTTGATAATTAACATAACATAGTATTCTCTATCCATCGGATCCCGACAAACACAACATATAGTATTACAGATAGATGATCTTGATCATGTTAGGCAGCTCACAAGATCCAACAATGAAGCACAATGAGGAGAAGACAACCATCTAGCTACTGCTATGGACCCATAGTCCAGGGGTGAACTACTCACTCATCACTCCGGAGCCGACCAAGGCGGCGTAGAGTCCTCCGGAGATGAATCCCCTCTCCGTGAGGGTGCCGGAGGAGATCTCGAGAATCCCCGAGATGGGATTAGCGGCGGCGGCGTCTCGGTGGGTTTTACGTATCGTGGCTCTCGGCTTTGGGGTTTCGCGACGGAGGCTTTAAGTAGGCGGAAGGGCAGGTCGGGGGCCACACGAGGGCCCCACACTACAGGTCGGCGCGGCCAAGGGCCAGGCCGCGCCGCCCTATGGTGTGGCCGCCTCGTGGCCCCGCCAATCTCCTCTTCGGTCTTACGGAAGCTTCGTGGCAAAATAGGACCACAGGCGTTGATTTCGTCCAATTCCGAGAATATTTCGTTACTAGGATTTACGAAACCAAAAACAGTGACAACAGACAAGCGGCACTTCGGCATCTTGTTAATAGGTTAGTTCCAGAAAATGCACGAATATGACATAAAGTGTGCATAAAACATGTAGATATCATCAATACTGTGGCATGGAACATTATTGATGATATCTACATGTTTTATGCACACTTTATGTCATATTCGTGCATTTTCTGGAACTAACCTATTAACAAGATGCCGAAGCGCCAGTTGCTGTTTTCTGCTGTTTTTGGTTTCAGAAATCCTAGTAAGGAAATATTCTCGGAATTGGACGAAATCAACGCCCAGGGCCTATTTTTCCACGAAGCTTCGAAGTCCGAAGACGAACGAAGTGGGGCCACAGAGTGCCCAAACCCTAGGGCGGCGCGGCCCCCCTGGCCGCGCCGGCCTATGGTGTGGGGCCCTGTGCCCCTCGACTTGCCCTTCCACCTACTGACAGCCTCCGTGACGAAACCCCCAGTACCGAGAGCCACGATACGGAAAACCTTACTGAGACGCCACCACCGCCGATCCCATCTCGGGGGATCCAGGAGATCGCCTCCGGCACCCTGCCGGAGAGGGGAATCATCTCCCGGAGGACTCTACGCCGCCATGGTCGCCTCCGGAGTGATGTGTGAGTAGTCTACCCCTGGACTATGGGTCCATAGCTGTAGCTAGATGGTTGTCTTCTCCCCATTGTGCTATCATTGTCGGATCTTGTGAGCTGCCTAACATGACCAAGATCATCTATCTGTAATTCTATATGTTGCGTTTGTTGGGATCCGATGAATAGAGAATACTTGTTATGTTGATTATCAAAGTTATATCTATGTGTTGTTTATGATCTTGCATGCTCTCCGTTACTAGTAGATGCTCTGGCCAAGTAGATGCTTGTAACTCCAAGAGGGAGTATTTATGCTCGATAGTGAGTTCATGCCTGCATTGACACCGGGACGGATGTGAAAGTTCTAAGGTTGTGTTGTGCTGTTGCCACTAGGGATAAAACATTGATGCTATGTCTAAGGATGTAGTTGTTGATTACATTACGCACCATACTTAATGCAATTGTCTGTTGCTTTGCAACTTAATACTGGAAGGGGTTCGGATGATAACCTGAAGGTGGACTTTTTAGGCATAGATGCAGTTGGATGGCGGTCTATGTACTTTGTCGTAATGCCCAATTAAATCTCACTATACTCATCATGATATGTATGTGCATGGTCATGCTCTCTTTATTTGTCAATTGCCCAACTGTAATTTGTTCACCCAACATGCTGTTTGTCTTATGGGAGAGACACCTCTAGTGAACTGTGGACCCCGGTCCAATTCTCTTTGAAATACAATCTGCAATACTGTTTTCTTGTTTTCTGCAAACAATCATCTTCCACACAATACGGTTAATCCTTTTGTTACAGCAAGCGGTGAGATTGACAACCTCACTGCTTCGTTGGGGCAAAGTACTTTGGTTGTGTTGTGCAGAGTTCCACGTTGGCGCCGGAATCCCTGGTGTTGCGCCGCACTACATCCCGCCGCCATCAACCTTCAACGTGCTTCTTGGCTCCTCCTGGTTCGATAAACCTTGGTTTCTTTCTGAGGGAAAACTTGCTGCTGTGCGCATCATACCTTCCTCTTGGGGTTCCCAACGAACGTGTGAGTTACACGCCATCAAGCTAGATTTCTGGCGCCGTTGCCGGGGAGATCAAGACACGCTGCAAGGGGAGTCTCCACTTCTCAATCTCTTTACTTTGTTTTTTGTCTTGCTTAGTTTTATTTACTACTTTGTTTGCTGCACTAAATCAAAATACAAAAAAATTAGTTGCTAGTTTTACTTTATTTGCTATCTTGTTTGCTATATCAAAAACACACAAAAATTAGTTACTTGCATTTACTTTATCTAGTTTGCTTAATTTACTGTTGCTAAAATGGCCAACCCTGAAAATACTAAGTTGTGTGACTTCACAACCACAAATAATAATGATTTCTTATGCACACCTATTGCTCCACCTGCTACTACAGCAGAATTCTTTGAAATTAAACCTGCTTTATCAATCTTGTTATGCGAGAGCAATTTTCTGGTGTTAGTTACGATGATGCTGCTGCCCATCTTAATAATTTTGTTAAACTATGTGAAATGCAAAAATATAAAGATGTAGATGGTGACATTATTAAACTAAAATTGTTCCCTTTCTCATTAAGAGGAAGAGCTAAAGATTGGTTGTTATCTCTGCCTAAGAATAGTATTGATTCATGGACTAAATGCAAGGATGCTTTTATTGGTAGATATTATCCCCCTGCTAAAATTATATCTTTGAGGAGTAGCATAATGAATTTTAAACAATTAGATATTGAACATGTTGCACAAGCATGGGAAAGAATGAAATCTTTGGTTAAAAATTGCCCAACACATGGACTGACTACTTGGATGATCATCCAAACCTTCTATGCAGGACTAAATTTTTCTTCGCGGAATTTATTGGATTCAGCTGCTGGAGGTACCTTTATGTCCATCACTCTTGGTGAAGCAACAAAGCTTCTTGATAATATGATGATCAACTACTCTGAATGGCACACGGAAAGAGCTCCACAAGGTAAGAATGTAAATTCTGTCGAAGAAACCTCTTCCTTGAGTGATAAGATTGATGCTATTATGTCTATGCTTGTGAATGATAGGACTAATGTTGATCCTAATAATGTTCCGTTAGCTTCATTGGTTGCACAAGAAGAACATGTTGATGTAAACTTCATTAAAAATAATAATTTCAACAACAATGCTTACCGGAACAATTCTAGTAACAACTATAGGCCATATCCTTATAATAATGGCAACGGCTATGGTAATTCTTATGGGAATTCTTACAACAATAATAGGAGTTCACCCCCTGGATTTGAAGCCATGCTTAAAGAATTTATTAGTACACAAACTGCTTTTAACAAATCTGCTGAAGAAAAGCTTGGGAAAATTGATATACTTGCTTCTAAAGTCGATAGTCTTGCTGTTGATGTTGATCTTTTGAAATCGAAAGTTATGCCTAATGAGAATCATCATAATAAAATTGTTACTACAGCAAATGCCATTCAAGTTAGAATTAATGAGAATATAAGATTAATGGCTGAACTGCGTGCTAGGTGGGATAGAGAAGAAAATGAAAAACTAGCTAAAGAGAAGAATGTAGCTAAAGTTTGGACTATTACCACCACTAGTAATGCTAATGCTACACATGTTGCTGCACCTACTACTAATAGTAATAAAAGAATTGGTGTTAGCAATGTTTCCACTTCTAATGCAAAGCGCGAGAAACTGCCTGAAACTGCTAAAATCATTAACTGCCTGTGATAAAGCTGCTGAAATTTTTTCCAACATTGGGGATGATGATCCCATTGCTTTAGATTATAATGGTTTGAATTTTGATGATTGCCACATCTCTGAAGTTATAAAGTTCTTACAAAAACTTGCTAGAAGTCCTAATGCTAGTGCTATAAATTTGGCTTTTACACATCATATTACAAATGCTCTCATAAAAGCTAGAGAAGAGAAACTAGAGCGCGAAGCCTCTATTCCTAAAAAGCTAGAGGATGGTTGGGAGCCCATCATTAAGATGAAGGTTAAAGATTTTGATTGTAATGCTTTATGTGATCTTGGTGCAAGTATTTCTGTTATGCCTAAGAAAATTTATGATATGCTTGACTTGCCACCGCTGAAAAATTGTTATTTGGATGTTAATCTTGCTGATCATTCTACAAAGAAACCTTTGGGGAAAGTTGATAATGTTCGCATTACCGTTAACAATAACCTTGTTCCCGTTGATTTTGTTGTCTTGGATATTGAATGCAATGCATCTTGTCCCATTATATTGGGAAGACCTTTTCTTCGAACTGTTGGTGCTATCATTGATATGAAGGAAGGTAATATAAAATATCAATTTCCTCTCAAGAAAGGTATGGAACACTTCCCTAGAAAGAGAATGAAGGTACCTTTTGATTCTATTATGAGAACCAATTATGATGTTGACACTTCGTCTCTTGATAATACTTGATACACACTTTCTGCGCCTAGCTGAAAGGCGTTAAAGAAAAGCGCTTATGGAAGACAACCCATGTTTTTACCTACAGTACTTTGTTTTTATTTTGTGTCTTGGAAGTTGTTTACTACTGTAGCAACCTCTCCTTATCTTAGTTTAGTGTTTTATTGTGCCAAGTTAAGCCGTTGATAGAAAAGTAAGTACTAGATTTGGATTACTGCGCAGAAACAGATTTCTTTGCTGTCACGAATCTGGGTCTACCTCCCTGTAGATAGCTCAGAAAATTAAGCCAATTTACGTGCATGATCCTCAGATATGTACGCAACTTTCATTCAATTTGAGAATTTTCATTTGAGCAAGTATGGTGCCATTTTAAAATTCGTCAATACGAGCTGTTCTGTTTTGACAGATTCTGCCTTTTATTTCGCATTGCCTCTTTTGCTATGTTGGATGAATTTCTTTGATCCACTAATGTCCAGTAGCATTATGCAATGTCCAGAAGTGTTAAGAATGATTGTGTCACCTCTGAATATGTTAATTTTTATTGTGCACTAACCCTCTAATAAGTTGTTTCGAGTTTGGTGTGGAGGAAGTTTTCAAGGATCAAGAGAGGAGTATGATGCAACATGATCAAGGAGAGTGAAAGCTCTAAGCTTGGGGATGCCCCGGTGGTTCACCCCTGCATATTCTAAGAAGACTCAAGCGTCTAAGCTTGGGGATGCCCAAGGCATCCCCTTCTTCATCGACAACATTATCAGGTTCCTCCCCTGAAACTATATTTTTATTCCATCACATCTTATGTGCTTTGCTTGGAGCGTCGGTTTGTTTTTGTTTTTTGTTTTGTTTAAATAAAATGGATCCTAGCATTCACTTTATGGGAGAGAGACACGCTCCGCTGTAGCATATGGACAAGTATGTCCTTAGGCTCTACTCATAATATTCATGGCGAAGTTTCTCCTTCGTTAAATTGTTATATGGTTGGAATTGGAAAATGATACATGTAGTAATTGCTATAAATGTCTTGGGTAATGTGATACTTGGCAATTGTTGTGCTCATGATTAAGCTCTTGCATCATATGCTTTGCACCCATTAATGAAGAAATACATAGAGCATGCTTAAATTTGGTTTGCATATTTGGTTTCTCTAAGGTCTAGATAATTTCTAGTATTGAGTTTGAACAACAAGGAAGACGGTGTAGAGTCTTATAATGTTTTCAGTATGTCTTTTATGTGAGTTTTGCTGCACCGGTTCATCCTTGTGTTTGTTTCAAATAAGCCTTGCTAGCCTAAACCTTGTATCGAGAGGGAATACTTCTCATGCATCCAAAATACTTGAGCCAACCACTATGCCATTTGTGTCCACCATACCTACCTACTACATGGTATATTCCTCCGTTCCAAAGTAAATTGCTCGAGTGCTACCTTTAAAATTCCATCATTCACCTTTGCAATATATAGCTCATGGGACAAATAGCTTAAAAACTATTGTGGTATTGAATATGTAATTATGCACTTTATCTCTTATTAAGTTGCTTGTTGTGCGATAACCATGTTCACTGGGGACGCCATCAACTACTCTTTGTTGAATTTCATGTGAGTTGCTATGCATGTCCGTCTTGTCTGAAGTAAGAGAGATCTACCACCTTATGGTTAAGCATGCATATTGTTAGAGAAGAACATTGGGCCGCTAACTAAAGCCATGATCCATGGTGGAAGTTTCAGTTTTGGACAAATATCCTCAATCTCAAATGAGAAAATTATTAATTGTTGTTACATGCTTATGCATAAAAGAGGAGTCCATTATCTGTTGTCTATGTTGTCCCGGTATGGATGTCTAAGTTGAAGAATAATCAATAGCGAGAAATCCAATGCGAGCTTTCTCCTTAGACCTTTGTACAGGCGGCATAGAGGTACCCCTTTGTGACACTTGGTCCAAACATGTGCATTGTGATGATCCGGTAGTCCAAGCTAATTAGGACAAGGTGCGGGCACTATTAGTACACTATGCATGAGGCTTGCAACTTGTAAGATATAATTTACATGATACATATGCTTTATTACTACCGTTGACAAAATTGTTTCATGTTTTCAAAATCAAAGCTCTAGCACAAATATAGCAATCGATGCTTTTCCTCTATGGAGGACCATTCTTTTACTTTCAATGTTGAGTCAGTTCACCTATTTCTCTCCACCTCAAGAAGCAAACACTTGTGTGAACTGTGCATTAATTCCTACATACTTGCTTATTGCACTTATTATATTACTCTATGTTGACAATATCCATGAGATATACATGTTACAAGTTGAAAGCAACCGCTGAAACTTAATCTTCTTTTGTGTTGCTTCAATGCTTTTACTTTGAATTATTGCTTTATGAGTTAACTCTTATGCAAGACTTATTGATGCTTGTCTTGAAGTGCTATTCATGAAAAGTCTTTGCTATATGATTCACTTGTTTACTCATGTCATATACATTGTTTTGATCGCTGCATTCACTACATATGCTTTACAAATAGTATGATCAAGATTATGATGGCATGTCACTCCGAAATTATACGTGTTATCGTTTTACCTGCTCGGGACGAGCAGAACTAAGCTTGGGGATGCTGATACGTCTCCGACGTATCGATAATTTCTTATGTTCCATGCCACATTATTGATGTTATCTACATGTTTTATGCACACTTTATGTCATATTCGTGCATTTTCTGGAACTAACCTATTAACAAGATGCCGAAGTGCCGATTCTTTGTTTTCTGCTATTTTTGGTTTCAGAAATCCTAGTAAGGAAATATTCTCGGAATTGGACGAAATCAACGCCCAGGGGCCTATTTTTCCACGAAGCTTCCAGAAGTCCGAAGACGAAACGAAGTGGGTCCACAGGGTGCCCAAACCCTAGGGCGGCACGGGCCCCCCCCTGGCCGCGCCGGCCTATGGTGTGGGGCCCCTGTGCCCCCTCCTGACTTGCCCTTCCGCCTACTTAAAGCCTCCGTGACGAAACCCCCAGTACCGAGAGCCACGATACGGAAAACCTTACTGAGACACCGCCACCGCCGATCCCATCTCGGGGGATCCAGGAGATCGCCTCCGGCACCCTGCCGGAGAGGGGAATCATCTCCCGGAGGACTCTATGCCGCCATGGTCACCTCCGGAGTGATGTGTGAGTAGTCTACCCCTGGACTATGGGTCCATATCTGTAGCTAGATGGTTGTCTTCTCCCCATTGTGCTATCATTGTCGGATCTTGTGAGCTGCCTAACATGATCAAGATCATCTATCTGTAATTCTATATGTTGCGTTTGTTGGGATCCGATGAATAGAGAATACTTGTTATGTTGATTATCAAAGTTATATCTATGTGTTGTTTATGATCTTGCATGCTCTCCGTTACTAGTAGATGCTCTGGCCAAGTAGATGCTTGTAACTCCAAGAGGGAGTATTTATGCTCGATAGTGGGTTCATGCCTGCATTGACACAGGACGATGAGAAAGTTCTAAGGTTGTGTTGTGCTGTTGCCACTAGGGATAAAACATTGATGCTATGTCTAAGGATGTAGTTGTTGATTACATTACGCACCATACTTAATGCAATTGTCTGTTGCTTTGCAACTTAATACTGGAAGGGGTTCGGATGATAACCTGAAGGTGGACTTTTTAGGCATAGATGCAGTTGGATGGCGGTCTATGTACTTTGTCGTAATGCCCAATTAAATCTCACTATACTCATCATGATATGTATGTGCATGGTCATGCTCTCTTTATTTGTCAATTGCCCAACTGTAATTTGTTCACCCAACATGCTGTTTGTCTTATGGGAGAGACACCTCTAGTGAACTGTGGACCCCGGTCCAATTCTCTTTACTGAAATACAATCTCTTGCAATATCTTTGTTTCTTGTTTTCTGCAAACAATCATCTTCCACACAATACGGTTAATCCTTTGTTACAGCAAGCCGGTGAGATTGACAACCTCACTGTTTCGTTGGGGCAAAGTACTTTGGTTGTGTTGTGCAGGTTCCACGTTGGCGCCGGAATCCCTGGTGTTGCGCCGCACTACATCCCGCCGCCATCAACCTTCAACGTGCTTCTTGGCTCCTCCTGGTTCGATAAACCTTGGTTTCTTTCTGAGGGAAAACTTGCTGCTGTGCGCATCATACCTTCCTCTTGGGGTTCCCAACGAACGTGTGAGTTACACGCCATCAGGAACACAAGAAATTATCGATACGTCGGAGACGTATCAGTCCTCAATTGCTGTCAACCAGTAGAATCCTGCTCGAAAAACTTTGGCTGCAATAGCTCGACTGCTCGCGTGGTGGCCACATACTCCTTCGTGTACGTCCTTCAGAATTATCCTTCCTTCTTCGGGTGTGACGCACCGTTGTAACACACCCAAGATACTGCGTTTGTACAACTCCCCTTTGACCACCGTAAAAGCTTTGGATCGCCTAATAACTTGCCTTGCTTCAACTGGATCGTCGGGTATTGTTTTTCTTAGGATGTATGATATGTACGCCTGCATCCACGGGATTTGCACCATCAATACTAGATCTTGTTCCTCTTCTTCTTCTTCCAATGCTTCTTTCGTAGCCCCCGAGGGTTTCTTGCTCTTCTCCTTCTTTGTTAATTTCTTCGGCTTCGTGGATCTTTCTGTTATCTCTTCCCAGAACACGCCTGGGGGAATTGCGAGCCACTGCGACCCGATGTTTGCGAGAACATCGGCTTCATCATTGCTCAACCTGCTGATATGGTTTACCTCGCATCGATCAAACAGTTTCTCCAGCTCATTATACATCTCTTTGTACGCCACCATGCTATCATTGACCGCATCGCATTGGTTCATGACTTGCTGAGCTACCAATTGTGAGTCGCCAAATATTTTTAGTCGAGTTGCGCCGCAGGCTTTCGCCATCTTCATCCCATGTATAAGGGCTTCATATTCTGCCTCATTATTAGATGCGTTTGGGAACGTCATCCGCAGGACATACTTCAATTTGTCGCCATCAGGTGATATGAGTATTACCCCTGCTCCAGCTCCTTCTAACCTTTTGGACCCATCGAAGTTCATAGTCCAGGTTCTCGATAAATCCGGAGGTCCTGTGTTTTGCAACTCCATCCACTCTGCGATGAAGTCTGGTAGAATTTGTGACTTTATTGCCTTTCTTTTTTCATACGTGATGTCCCGAGGAGAAAGTTCTATTCCCCAAAGGGAGACACGACCTGTAGCTTCTGGATTATTGAGTATGTTGGATAAAGGCGCCTCATTGACCACTATTATCGGATGCGCCGAAAAATAGTGGCGTAACTTTCTTGCGGTTGTAAATACTCCATATGCTAGCTTTTGGTACTGCGGGTACCTCTGTTTTGAAGGCGATAATACTTTGCTGATGAAATATACTGGCCTCTGCACTCCATGGAGTTTTCCTTCTTCTTCTCTTTCGACAACTAGCGTTGTGCTGACCACCTGAGGTGTAGCCGCAATATATAACAGGAGCGGTTCTTTCTCTTTTGGCGCTACTAGAATTGGTGGTGTCGAAATTTTCCGCTTGAGGTCCTCGAAGGCTCTATCTGCATCTTCGTTCCACTGGAACTTCTCTCCTTGTTTGATTAAGGCGTAGAATGGTAGCGCCTTTTCTCCCAGCCTGGCGACGAATCTGCTTAAAGCTGCGACTCGGATTAGTCTTTGTATTTCCTTCAACTTTGTTGGCTTCCTCATTGTTACGATAGCTTGGATTTTTTTAGGATCTGCTTCAATCCCTCTTGCTGAAACTAGGAACCCGAGAAGTTCTCCTGCAGGGACGCCGAAAGAACATTTCGTCGGGTTCAACTTGAGACAAAATTTGTCGAGGTTGTCGAAAGTTTCCTTCAAGTCCTCAATTAATGTTGCCCCCTTTTTTGATGTGATGACGACGTCGTCGATGTACACTTGTACATTTTTCCCAATCTGTGTTGCTAGGCACTTCTGCATCATCCGTTGATATGTTGCTCCCGCGTTTTTCAACCCGAAGGGCATTGTTTTGTAACAAAATACACCATACGGTGTGATGAACGCTGTTTTGGCTTCGTCGTCTTCTTTTAATCTGATCTGGTTATAACCAGAATATGCGTCCAAGAAGGAAAGACGTTCACATCCTGCCGTGGAGTCGATAATCTGATCGATCCTTGGGAGGGGAAAGTGATCCTTTGGACAATGTTTATTGAGGCACGTAAAGTCGACACACATGCGAAGGACTTTCGTGTTTTTCTTCGGCACCATCACTGGGTTAGCTACCCAAGTGGCTTCAGTAGATATCTCCTTGATGAAACCAGCTTCTCTAAGTTGATCAATTTCTGACAGCATGGCTTTGCGGTTTGGTTCCAAAAACGCCGCAAAGGTTGCTTGATTGGTCTCGCAATAGGATCCAAGTTTAGGTGGTGCTCGGCAAGTTCCCTGGGTACTCCTGGCATGTCAGCTGGACACCATGCAAAGATTTTCCAGTGCTCACGGAGGAACTCGACGAGCGTGCTTTCCTATGCGAGGTCCATATTTGTTGCGATGGACGTTGTTTTCTTCGGATCTGCCGGGTGAATCTGTACTTCCTTAGAATCTTTTGCGGTATTGAAAGTTGATTCCTTGTTGGGCCTCCCTACATCTGGTAGCACATCATAATCAGTCATGAGCCTTGACGCTGCGTACTCTGCCTGCATCCCGAAAGTTTCTGATAGTCGATGAAAATCTTTGTCGCATTTATCGGCCAGCGCAAAACTTCCTTTGACTGTGATTGGTCCCTTAGGTCCAGGTAACCTCCAAAGCAAGTACGTGTAATGTGGTACTGCCATAAATCTGGCGTACGCTGGTCGCCCCAACGGAGCGTGATATTGCGACGGGAAATCCACAACTTCGAATTCCAACCTCTCTATCCTGTAGTTTTCTCGGGTCCCAAACTGAACGTCGAGATTGATCTTCCCCAGTGGGTAACTTGGCTTCTCTGGTGTGATGCCGTGGAAACGTGTGTCGGTTGGTTTCAAATTTGCGAGGGAGATATTCATCTTGCTTAGCGTATCTGCGTACATAAGGTTTAGACTGCTGCCGCCATCTATGAATACTCGAGATACATCGAATCCCGCAATTACTGCTGGTAAGATCAGTGCTGACTGCCCTGGTCGAGGAACTTGCTCTGGGTGATCAGCTATTGTGAAGCCAATATCTTGCCCTGACCAGTTAAGGTACTCGACTGTTGGTGGTGGCATCTTCTCTTCCATAAACACCTGTCGCGAGATTACTTTCTGAGCTCTATTGGATGCCCTGCCTTTCTGAATCATCGAGACCGCTCCGTTAGAGTTAGGATCGACGTAGGGCGGTGGAGCAGGTGCTGCCGCTATTCTAAGCTGATGTCGATTTTCATCCGTAACCGCGGGAGGAGGTGGCAAGTGGATCTCACTCCTAGGTCCTTGAGGATTTCTGTGTGCTGCCTGAGCATTTGCATGTCCTGCCCATCTTAACATTGCCTGGAAATTTCGGCAATCCTTTTGCAAGTGTCCTGACTGTCTTTTTCCATTGCTATCGAGAAAGAAATGCATCTGACACGGCCCGTTCATCATCTCTTCGGGAGACACAAAAGGTCTCTGGAACCTTGGCCCGCTATTTTGCTTGTTATCTCTATTGTCGCCTTGCTGTGCATTACTTCTCTGGTAGTCATCTCTATTTTTTCCTCCATTGTTTCCCCGAAAGCCAGCCGATATTTGGCCAGGTGCATCGTAACTTGAAAATTGACGGGGAAATCGGCGTCTATTTTGAAAATTTCGACTGCGATCTTCCTCTGGGGACCTATGTCGTTTGTTATGTACCGCATC
This sequence comes from Lolium perenne, assembly GCF_019359855.2. Classification (NCBI taxonomy): domain Eukaryota; kingdom Viridiplantae; phylum Streptophyta; class Magnoliopsida; order Poales; family Poaceae; genus Lolium; species Lolium perenne. The sequence goes on along the minus strand of NC_067250.2, from coordinate 92,011,626 downwards.
TTCGCCATCTGCCCATCTATTTGCTATCTCCATTAAAGCTGATACTGTTCTTGGGTTTGTCCTCCCCAAGTCTTCCACGAAATCTCCTCGTCGAACTCCTGCAACAAATGCATCTATCGCTCTTTCGTCAGATATATTTTCTGCCGAGTTTTTGATGATGTTCCACCTTTGGATGTACTTCCTCATTGATTCATCATGCTTTTGTCGACATGACCTCAACTCCTCTAGTGTCGCAGGTTTCTTGCAGGTTGACCGGAAATTCTTGATAAACACGTCCTCGAAACTTTCCCAGCTGTCGATGGAACCTGGGGGAAGCTTTTTTATCCATGATCTGGCGGCTCCGCTCGGATGTATCTGAATGCTCTGCATGGCTATCGCTCTGGTCCCGCCTATCAATTTTACTGTCTCGAGGTAATCCACAAGCCAATCCTCGGGGTCTTGCAGGCCATCGAATTTCTTGAAACTATCGGGTAGCTTGAATCCTGATGGAACTCGAGTTTTTCGGACCCGTCGTGTGAAACATGGGAGTCCACACATGTCCTCTTCAGCAAGTTCTGGTGAATGCCGACGTTCCCTTCTTTCTTGTCGTGCTCTATCAACTCTGGCCTGAGTTGTTGTGTCCCTGGCTCCACTTGCTCTTTGGTGGATCTTGCACTGCTGCGGTAGGTCTCGAACTATTTTGCCTTGCAGTTCCTTCGGGAGGTGTGGCTGTGAACGCTGCTCCCATGGCTCCACATCCTGCCATGGCCATGTTGTACAACGCTTCTCTTGGATCTCCTGGAGGTGGCCTGGATGCTAAGATGAAAGCTTGAGTCGCCATGTATCCTGCTTCCGGTGTTTTTGGGATAATATTCCCCCTCGTGTCGATTGACATAAAGGACATGTCGAGGTTTTGGATTAGAGTCTCTCTTTCAGCTTCTGGTATGTTTTGCAGCCGAGATCTTGCTCTCCTCCGAGCTTCTCTGTGACTATCTCCCGAAGTTTCTGAGTGTCGACTTAATTCTGCTCGTCGCCTGCTTGAAGCGGAAGCTGCCTCCCTTCTTCTGTTCAAAGCAGCTGTCTGTTTTTCCAATTCTCTTCCAGCTCGGGCGAGTCTATATTGATATGCTTGCAGTTCTTCGACTGTAGCAGTTGTCTCCATTGGTTCAGAGCCACCCAAAGCTTTCGCAGCTCTATCCCAGGCTGCTTGTGGAAGTTGAACTCTAGCACGCGGTGTGGGCCCGACATATTTAGTGCCCAAACCTCTCCTTAGATCTGAGAAATCGACATAGGGGTTTCCCAAATCGTCGAAAGCCTCTGATGTTTCCTCTTGATCGCGACTTGCTTCTCCAATGGCATAAACTTGGTGATATTTTGGAGTTTTCGCTTTGCTTGGTTCGGTGACACCATCATAGAGATTGGTGAAGACCTTCCCAATAGAGATGGATTTGTCGATGAAGCCGAAGCTATCGGTGTCGCTCGAATCATCGCTTATATAAGAGTCCGCCGATGACTCGAAGGACATGTCGCTGAAGATTTTGGCGAGTTTTTCACTTGCCCTGCTGCCGATGAAGCGTGGCGACGGAATCTCCTTGTCGCTTGACTCGATGGATGATACTGAGTTTGAGAAATCAAGACCATCCGCCGATAATCCCGACGAGATCGGAACTTCGAGATGATACGATCCTTCTTTCTCGACGTGGAAGTGGAATTTTCCAAACGTCATCTTCATGGGCTCCTCCAGATACGCATATGCATCCAAACGGGAGGGCGGGTGAGGAATAAAATCAACGAGACCAGTTTCGATCTGTTTACCTCTGTCCATGATGTTGCTTGCTACTGATGAAGTCGACGATCTTGAACGTGCCATCGAGATCAGCTCCTTGTCGCCTCTAGATCCCACAGACGGCGCCAATTGACAAGGTATTAACTTGTCAATGCCTACGGATTGTAGACTAGGGTTTAGTTGGATGTAGAGGGCAAGTAGATCTCGAAGGTTTCAGCCGAAAAGTACTCGACGAATATGAAAACTAGGGTTTGAGAAACAATGATTCGATCCTTTCTGCGTCCCTCGACTCCCCCTTATATAGGAGGCGGAGCCGAGGGTTTCGTATTGTACAAGTTACAGAGTCCGGGTAGGTTTCTAACTCCTCCCGCAAGATTACAAATAATGCTTCCTATTACAACTCTAGCTTTCCTTAACAATATCTTGGGCTTCCGAACCTTCTTATTCTTCGGGTAGTGGGCCTTCAGTAAACCCCGGGTACCATCATCGGCAGGCCCATTGGGGATGCCTATGTCACCCGGCAGCCCCTTTTTTCACCCGGACAGCGAAAAATGGCCCAATCGCCCCCCCCGGATCCTCGTTTTCGCTCGGATTCGGGCTTACATCCATCCGGCGAGCCCAGGTCATCCCCAACACCCCGGGGCGTGCTCGGGGATTCCGTAGGAAACAAAAACGCAGGAAATGTCGAGGAAAGTTCCCGCGCGCCTGGTGGCCCCGACTTGTCGGCGAGAAAGGCCGATCGTCGTCCTCATCGCATCATCTTCCGTGCCCTGTAAAAGCCTGCAGCCGGTCAGTCTTCGCTGGACGTGTTTCTTCCACGCGGCGAATTAATGCCGTCGCCTCGAATTCACGCGAGCAATGGCGGGCTGCGACGACGGCGCGGCGAACAACGGCTTCGGCCGGCGTTCCCTACACCAATGGGAGGTAAGACTACTCCACATGGCGGGCTACCCAGCGTCGCCGAACTTCCGCGCGCCCGGAGGATGGTGCCTGAGCGCGGGGGCGTCCCGATCCCGCCGCCACGAGTGGGAGGCGACGTCCTCGTCACCCTCACCGACGAGCAGTGCTCCGAGGAGCGCTTCTTCCCCGACTACTATGTCGCGTGGAACGAGTCCATCTGGCGCCGCTGGTGGAGAGCTCCGGGCCACACCCTTGAGAATGTGCTCGCGCACATCGACGGTGGCAACTACCCCGTCCTGCGGATGCCGCCGCCGACAGTGGTGCCTTTCATGTCGCGCCGACACAGAAGCTCCTGGATTCCACGGCGCATGGCGTCGTCGTCCTCGTCGGGGTCGGCGTCAAGGTCTGCGATGCGTAGCTGCGGATCGGCTCCTCCTGCAGCGACACCGAGGACGACGCTCAAGACGGAGCCGGCGTCGCCACCGCCGACCAGAGGGCGCAGCAGCGATGCCCTCGTCATCCGCGAGGGGGCGCGCGCCTCGTCGTCACCGACACGCGGGAGGAAGAGGAACCTGAAGAAGGAGGCCGTAGCGGCGGCTGCTGCGTCTGACCTCGCCGCTGAGGAGGCCGCGCGGGCCAAGGAGGCCACGCGGGCCGAGGAGGCCGCGTGGGCCGAGGACGCGGCGGTGGCCGAGGCGATCGCGAGGTACCTCCAAGACCTCGTGCCCGCCGACGACGCCCTGCCGATGGACGCGGCGCTTGCCTTGTCCAGGCAGGACTGGGAGAGGGACGAGGCGGAGCAGTGGCGGTGGCTGCTGGACCTTGGGTCCGATGCGGTTTCTGGACTGGCCTTTTTTTCCGCCTAAAACTGGAAAACAACGGTTATTTTCTGGATGGGGATCGGATGGGGGGTCTGCTAGAGCTGCTCTAACAGGCTGGCCCGAGTTGGGAGGATGAGGACACTCGCGACGTCCGTGTTGTGTCCGCGCCGACACATTAACCAAAATTTGAACCGAGAATGCGTCTAGGCGAACATGCCGATCACTTTGCGTTGGGCCGCTAGGATTTTGTTTTAGCCATTTTCTTTCCATAAGGATGAAACGGACACATTTAGAATTTAAGAATTTTTTCTTCAAATTTATTTGGCTGAATTTGAAATTATGAACAAATTCTACAAAGAAATAGAAGATAGAAAAAGGGAAAATGTTGAAGATGAAAAAGAAAGAGCGGACCAACCAATAGGCCGGCCTAGCCAAGAATCCCGTGCGTGCCTGCATGCGTGGCGGCAAGGCCCAGCGCTGTCCATTGACGGTAAGACTACCCACAATGGAAGTATCATAGGTAGTATCATGCATTTCATGCATGCAAAATGCTGATGTGGCAGTGCACTTAAAGATGAGAGAGAGTATACTAGTATCATAGGTAGATACTGTATCATAGCACATACTACTAGAAAAAATAATGTCAAGTAAATCTTGTACACATATTTGCATTGAGATTCTACAAAACAATTAATATATGGAGACTATGATACTAGTATATGATACCATACATTGTGGAGATAGTAACATGTAGTAGTATCATACGCATGATACTTCTATATGATACTATGCATTGTGACTAGTCTAACGCCGGTTCAACTCGACTAAACGTGTCGCCATCCCGAACGGCGGCAGGGCTTGCCGCCACAGCTGCCGGCGGCAGGCGCCACATGTCGGCTGGCAGGCCCTGCCGCCACAGAGAGGTGGTCCATTTTGGCAATATTTTTGAGAAGTGGTCTTTTTTGACAATTTATTGGGGTATGTGGTTATTTTTGTCAAAATTTCTCTCTTTGACCACAGGTTCCAATGAAACAGCTGCAGCATTAACATGACTTCCATGAGATATAGGACGCAAAAAACTAGTTGGCATACCTAGGCCCCAAATCAATAGATGTATCATTAAAATTCGGATTATGAGAAAACAACCGAGTCAGCTAGAAAAATACAAAGTTGATGCAGGCTGCGAGCACCTCAGCTAGTGCTGCAAGCGCACAACGGCAACGCACCAAGAGGGAGTAGGTCACTTTTTCTTCTTTGGTGAAGGAAAATGTTGTTGCAGACTGCATCCTGCCTAATGTTGCAGCGCCCCTGTCGACTCGAGTGGTGATAGCACACAAGCGTTTTCGGCGGTATTGCTCGCAGATTGCCCAGTCGGGGAATGTGTTCTCTACGTGTCAGGCGGCCATACAACACTTCAAATTCATCATGTCCCAGTAAGATCTCTCTTTGCAAATGACAGGAGAACCATTCCCAATACGCACCTACGAAAATAGTGAACATTTGTATCATGGGAACATTGCTTTAGGAGGAGCGGCGGAGGACAACTTTACTTAGCAGAATGCAGCGTCACACAGTTCTCAGCAGTAACTTCCTTGTGTCATCTAGGCTAAGCTTTACCGCTTTAGCACCGACTTTTCCTCCTATACATCGTCCTCCGAGAGCTTTTGCTAGGCTAGAGTAGGAAGTTGACCTGTGAGGTCTTGGCAATTCACCATCGCCTTTCTTTGCTTGCCGGTGGTTCGTAGCTAGCTTAGGGCGTGAGTGATGAGCGGCGTGCAGGACAGTGAAAACAAAAGTCAAAAGATCATATATCACGGGGCTACGTAGCACAGCGTCCGCTCTAATTGTGCTCCATCGTTTTATTGGCATTCATGCTGGCGCCAGGGACTCCACGGTACATCCGTCTTGGCCGATGCCTGAGCCGTTTGGCCGAGGCACCGTCAGGGACAGTCAGAAGTAGTCTCTGTAAAAACATGGTAAGCTGAGACAGGTAAGTCTAAATAGCAGCAACCAATCATTGAGATGAGGAACGGAACAGCATAGTTGCATACGCGAGGCAAGTAGTCCTTTCCTTGCTTCCAATTCTATATTGTCCAGATCCACCAAAGTTTATGCTCCCCTCAAGTTCAGATCCAACAACTACGATACAAACTAAGAAACAAACACCACAAGTTAAGAGGAAACACCGGCCGAAGCTCACAAGTCCGTCGGGATATTGCCCAGCTCCGATCGATCGTTCCACATTGCCAGCGTGGCATGCAGTACTCTTTTTTCTTTTTTGCATGAACTGACAGAAAGAGCCGATGGAAACGTCTCTTGACATGTCAGGGATGTTCACACACGCCTTTGGTTGCCCCCAAGGTACAGTGTTTTATGCCAATGTTTGTACTCCCTCCGTCTCACGAAAGTTGTCTGAGATTTAATCAAATCCTAGACGAGTTTGATAGGATAGAGGGAGTATATCCATTTTATGTTTTTTTAACAAGGCAAAACAAATCCGTTTTCATTACTAATAAAGAAAGGTGTTTTTGATTTTACAAGGGCGGAGACGGTATTACATTGCTCAAGAATTTTGCTCCGGCTAAACTCCATACTTTTGCCTCATCTTTAATTTTAAAGATGACTATGGCCGTGGCAGATGAATGGTGTTGAAATACCCTTGCATTGCCCTCCGTCCAAATTTCTCAAGAGATTAGCATGGCTATAACAAGGCCATTTATTTTCTTATAATGTATACTACTATATGGCAGTAAGTAGTTTCAGTCTGTTTCATAATATAAGCCGTTTTGGCAAGCTAAGAGCATGTCTAACAGACCCCTTAAAAGGGCCAAACCCGTATAATAACCGTCAAAATAAGGGGTTGGACGCTACCCGGCCGTCTAGCAGACCACGTAAAACAGCCCCCCGCGTCGATTTTTTATAGTTTTGGCTACGGGGCGGCTCTTCGCCCGTTACTTGTACGGGGCGGGAGGCTGAATACAGGGCCAACCTCTCATCCCATTTCACTAGGGCGCGCGGACATTTCAGAAATCTCAACCGTTTTCCCCGGGCCGCCGCCATAGCCACCCGCGCGCCGCCGCTGAAAACAGAATATTCCGTAGGATTACATTTCTGAGGGTGGGGATCTGAGATCTATTGCATTTCAGACGAGTTTTCGGCCAGCGAAAAGTAAATACAGAGCCCTCTACTCGTGTTTTAAGGGGTAGAAAAATAAAGGGTCTGTTAGACATGCTCTAAAATAGCTTGCCAAACAGGCTTATATTACAAAACGAAGGGAATAGTTCTCTGCATGCCTTTCGTGCTAAAAAGAAGTGTATGAGCAACAAGTTCAAGTTCGTGGACGCCCATGGATTATGCATTCGCGATTCCCCTTCCCTTCGATCTGTCCCCAAATGATTGAGCAGGACAAGGTTAAGAGAAATAAAAAACTTACTACTAGATACTAGATCATCAGGCCAACTTTTTTCCATGGTGTTCTTGATTAAACAAGTACAGAGGCGGCACGGCCCTGCGCCAGGACAGCCAATAATAAAGATGCTCCTCCTCCTAATCTTCCACTGTATTTATCGCCGTTTATTCCCGGGAGATCTGTTGGGCTCGTACCACGCTCCGGCCTCCGGTGAATGATTAAGGGTAAGGAAGATGGGAGTCCGGCCAGTCCCTCACCGATTCATAATCGGGGACCGTGTGTGTGGGTTCGGTTCACCTACTGGCTTGTTGGCAGATTTTCTTCGACGGTGGTTGCCCAGAAACAAAGGGCAAGATCAACGAGCAAATGGAGCAGTCTCTGGTTTTGGCAAATGGATGGTAGCTGGCGACGCAAAGGCTGCAAGCTAAGATGGTCGTAGAACTTTAGGACGTCGGGTCTGCAACGCATAGACTGTCAGTGGCTCGCCGATGACTCTGTCCTGAGTGCATGTTTGGAACACAAGAATTTTCTCCATTTTCTAGAAGCACCGAGGACGATGGACAATGGAACATCGCTATTGGCAATGCATCGGTAATTCAGCTCACTGCAATTACCATTAGCTGGTTGTTCTTGACAGTCATGTACTATACAACTCACTGCAAATTTGTAAATGTTGCTGCAGTTGAGTATTGCAACAGTCGGCATGCAGTGGTTGGACGCCGTGCTGCATGTGGCTCCTGCAGCGATCCCGATGCAGGTTAGAATAATATGCCGCGATTAGCTAGAATAATAGTACGGTCTTGATTTGGAAAATCGTCTGATTGGTTTACGAGCTAAGCTATTCTATCGTCAGGTTACTAGTTTAGTCGGCTCATCCTCTGCGTCCCGTTGACAAAAGAATGTATACTGGAGACGATGCCTTGAGAAGGGACAAATATTCAAACAAAGGCTGATTAAACTTGGTTTGAACGCGCTGTGCTCTGACATATTTGTTGTACACAACTGAAGATGCCTAGAGCCACTTGAACATTTTTTCTACTTGTGTTGCAAGTTTGAAATGACCTATGGACAAGAACATATCTGGTGTGAAATGAGCCCACAGAGAAGTGTCTCGGTGATAAACCCTTATGTAATGAAATAGTTTTTCAATTTTTATTGCTTCAACACCGTCCCAGCAAGACGATACGACCAACTGCAGTATCTCTCGACATCATTGGGACTCCGAGTAGGTGGAGAAACAAGGGTACGGTATACAGTTTGGGCTCTGGAGAGCATATGCTCCCAGGTAAACAATAACTTTGAAAAACGTAAAACTAAAAAATCTGAATTTTGGTGCACTGGTTTTATTACTATGATCATGTGATGGAAACATACCCTAAGGCAATAATAAAGTGTATTATTATATATATTTCTATTTCATAATTAAGCTTACAGTTCAATGCTATAATAATTGTATTAGTTTTGAACATAATTGATATTGGAGCAAAACCCTAATACATACGTGGAATTATAAGCGCCATAATAATGTCCCTAATTCTTATATCACTGATAGTTTTGGTGTCCTAACTATGGGCAAATACTAATATGTTATGAGGTTGCCAGTGATATAGATAAACGACTTTGTTAGTTGAACAAAGACGGTGGAATAACCCCAAGTTGATATACCGTGAAACACATCGTTGATCTAGTTATGGGCAGTTTCTCAAATGATATAACTATTACCTTTACTAAGATCGTTAGACCAGAAGACTTATATGAACATGAATACGATACAGTGCGTGTCAGGAATCTTCGAACGTTACCTCCTGACCGAGTAACTACAAAGTTGATCCTTGTTCGTACCAGATAGTATTTCGATGTTCGTATGAAGTAGTTATGGAAATTGTTACTCCAGCGATGGAGAAATATATGCACTGTGGACGCCCACCCAGTTATCATGATCGTCTAGCCAAATAAGTGACTAAATCATTACGTCAGAGGAACACCGATAATATGGACTCAGTAGAGTACATGCCGGGTAACGAAGAAACATAATAGTTCCACCTCGGGATATATGAAGCATCGATAAGCAATACGACGATTATCGAAAGTAATGCATGAGGTTCACATGATAAAAGAGTTGTATGATACATGCGGGGGATGTTTCGGCAATCAAGTGCCCGCTATCATCCATTGTATCAGAAGGTGTTTCGAACATGTCCGCATATATCCGAACCCATACGATCACACACTTAACAGCCAACGACAGCGTATGTGAATAGAGATAATAAGGAAAGTGGCTCCGAAAATTGTTCGGGCTCGAAATATTCAGGAGGTGTCCATAATATTGTAGAGAGTATTCGAAGTGGTTTCAACTATTTTTGGATGGTACCGGAAGGTTCTAGAACATCTTGGAAGTTCCGTATATTCCGCGTAGTCATGAGTATATCGCTGTATAGTGCACCTGCTTGCTACTATGGAACCCGATCTTCAAAGAAAGTTTGAAAATTGTGGACCATATGAAACTTTGCTTGAGCTAAAAGGCATGTTTCAACAACAAACTAGAGCTGAAAGGTATGAGATCTCACAAGCACTACTTGACTTCAAGATGGTTGAAGGAAGCTCGGTTAGTGTCCATGTAATCAAGTTGCACGAGTACATTCAAAGGTTGGAGGCGATGTGCGTCCCTTTTCGCCAAGAACTTGGAACTGATCTTATCTTTAAATTCACTTCCACCTAGCTACGTTGGCTTTGCCATGAACTTCAACATGCATGGGATAAATAAATCACTCTCAGAATTGTTTGTGATGTTGAGGGTGGTTGAAAAGGACATACAAAAGATACCAATAATGTAATGAAAAGGACATACAAAAGAATTGTTCATGGTGTCAAAGGGGGCTAAAGGACATACAACATTTGCAATAGCTCACCGCCCCTTAGGGTTTTGATTTAGGGGCATTCTCAACTTTATATAGTGAAGTAAGAAGAATGTTAAGCCTCCCATGCATCCACAAATAAGATGGACACAAAAGGTTCTGAAGTTTCCTCCATTGGAGAAGAAGAAAAAACTAAGAGGAAAAGGAATGAGAGAAAAGTTGAAGGAGTAAGATTGACATCAAGCAACATGTTTGCCCTGAAGTTGTGAAGTTCGGATTCACTGCATTGTCTCCTTCAAGCTGTGATTTCACGTCTTTAGTGATATATTTTCAGGCTCTTGTGCACCAAATCTTGTTGTTGTATAAGAAATCTGAGTGGCTTTTGTGCATGATTTTTTTTTTTGCCAAGTTGGATGTTTTTCATGTTAAAATATGGTTTCTATCTGTTTATATTGCCATTGTACTTTTGAGCTGAGACCACATAGTACTTGTACTACCTGCTGCTGAAATCGGCTAGTATCTGTACTCATTTGTGTTGAGAGCAATCAAAACTTTTTCTAGGTTCAGGCTGAACCTGTTCATACTCCTTATATATTTGATGCATATGTTTGATGGCGATGATCTATGAGTTGGTAAACATTAAGTGGTGTCGAAGTACTCTTTATTCCGTTGTAGTTTTCAGATTACATTAATTGTGCATTAGTTCCCCAAGAAAGTTGCGTGAGTGAACAATGAGACCTTTTGAACCTTTCATTGTTTGTCCAATTTTACATTTTAATTGTGCGCAAAATAACGATATTTCGCATTGAAAATGTGTGCGCTTGTTGTTTAAATTGCTGGCTCCATCTAGGATTTTTTCGGATTTTTTTAAAACTTTAAAATTAAGTTACCAAAATTTTGAGCTACCTTTAGCCCGAGCTCTAAAGTGAACTTTGAACTTTATTGATGAGAATCGTTTTATCTTGCCATTGGTCTTTTACTTGGGATAAACTTTCTCTTTTGTATACATGTTTGTACCCGAGGTTGTGTACAATGGAGGGAAGATGAAACATCTTCATAGCAAAAGGAAGAAAAAAAACTTTCAATAATGAAACGGTTTTTTTGCTCCAAAACCGTCGCAAGAAGACATTGTGACCGATTGCAAGTCTCCCTGGATCTCTGCATTGTACATGCCCGCATAGGCTTGAGAACAGACACTAGCTAATTACTAGAGTGAGCATAAAAACAATATATAGACGAAAACATGATAAAAGTATTTAAACCACACAGCGCCTACTTCGAGACCGCCATCTTACTCCGGTCCAATACAACGGGAACCATTGGATGAGAGCTTTCTACAACAGGTAGGCAAAAGTCTTTTTTTCTGCATAAACAAGTGAGATAGTCCCCACTGATGATAAACTCCATTGATGAGAATCGTTCCCGTTGGAGAACTAAGCTCAACACCATGCATGCACGAAAAGGCAGATGGATGGCTTGAACCCACATTAAAAGGAGCTCAAAAGGCGACGAAATGTTTGGCAGATCGGATTGATGAATGACTTATCCACGAGGATAATCTCTCCACTGGGTCTTGTTCGACGAGAATTAAATCGATGGTCTTTTCTCGAATGCTATTTCCGGCCAAGCAATTGGGCGCAAGGCTCTCCAAAATCCACCCATGATCTAATGGAGCATAGTACATTTAAGGAGCTGCATGCTACCGTACGTACGTAGTGCCTGCTAGTGCGAGTGCCTATTAGCGTGTTGGTATAAATGCCAATGCCTAGTGCCTAACATGCGTGTTTAGATTTTGTAAATGATGGCTTGTGTCTAGGTTACGCCTACATTTGGCTCGAAGGTTGCAACAATCCATCCCACATGAAAGAAGGGAACCGCACTAGCTTTTGCTTGGATCTGAATGCGTGAGGTTTTATACTCCATCGGCCATCCGCTTCCAAAGTTCCAAGTAGATTGTGGGGAGTTTTCATAATGAGCCTAATAACACCAGCCTGCATTCGAAATAAAGGCCGAACTCTCCAGGGAGCATTAAAAAAACAATAATCTTTTAGAAAAAATATGAAAAGTCTAGATGCAGTTAATGGTGTATATTACAACCATGCAAAATTCAAGTACTCCCTCTGCCGGTCCTAAATAACTGCCAGAAGTCCAATGAATTTAGACACATTTTAGCCTACATTTTGCTTAAAGTTGGACAAGCATTTAGAGCTAGAGGAAGTACAAAATACTTTATATTTTAGGATAGAAAAAATATTGCAAGTGTGAATCTGAATATAACAGAAATGAAGCTATAGCTCTGAAACTCTGAAGCTCGCAACCTTTGTTCGTAACTATTATGCTCCAAGATACTAGTGCGATTTGATTTCTCTGGTCTTTCTGGCATTAATTATATCATTATCAATTACTGCCTCCATTTTCATGCTTAAGGGGTAAACATTTCTCACCATTTTCATCTAAACAAGAAGGCGCATGGTGAAGTTCGCTCGCTATCTCAAAAAATTAACCCTATCTCTCTCAGCTCTCTCATCTCCCTAACCACACGAATCGAAATTGGACCACGGATCTCTACGCGCAGCTCCAAGGTTGACTACCGCCAGCACCACGCTCCGGCGAGATAAGATCTCGACCACCGCCAACAGGGACATCCTCCTTCCATCCCGCATTCGCGCGCTCTAACAACCACCGAGGGAGCTCCATCCTCCATCTTGTACTGGCGTGCTCGAGTCACCACCGAGGGAGCTCCGACCTCCCTCCGATTATGGCCACGCTCCGTCGGACGGCCTCCCTCATGTTCTAGTTATTGTGTTGTGGTCCGAATATATATAAAAAGGGTGTCTAACTTCTAATGAGCAGAACAAGGCTTGTATCTGGAGGCTTGGCCGATAGGAGAGGATTTCTGGTATGCAAGAGGAGATGCAATCGGTTGAAAAAATAGCACATATGGGATGTTATGCACTTGCATAAAAAAAGAAGGCCGTCCATTGTAAGTGGATCTTCAAGAGATAGGAAAGTATGTCTCCTAATTAGCCCCCAAAGGGTTCAAGGCATGGTTAGTAGCAAAAGTTTTCAACTAGATTTCAAGTATTGATTATAATGATGTATTTTCTCTTCGTTTGTGAAGCATAATTCCGCCCATGCATTTTTGATATTGTGAATATGCATGATCTTGAGCTTCAGAAGCTCAATGTAAAGACTAATTTTCTGCATGGAGAACTAGAGGAGAAGATATGCATGGACTAATCTGAAGGTTTTGGTGTGCCTTGTAAGAAGGATCTTGTTTGCAAATTAAAGAGATCCTTTTATGGTCTAAAATAGTATCCAACACTGTGGTATAAGGTTTGATTCGATGTGTGCTTGCACATGGTATTAAGATATCTCGGTATGATATCTACGTTTACAGTAAGTTTGTTAATGGATCACCGATCACCTATATACTTGTTGCTATATGTTGGTGATATGTTGTTTGCTGCCAAGGGCAGGAAAGACATCACTATTAAGTAGTGAGTTTGAGATAAACGATTTTGGTGCTCCTAATAAAATACTAGGTATGGAATTACAAGAAACAAAAAATCTACTATGTTATTTCTTTGTCAGTAAAGTCATATTAAGAAAGTTCTTCATCTTTTTAACGGGCATGCTACATTTTTTGTTAATTAGTACTCCTATTGATCCTCACTTCAATCCTTATACTGATTAAGATTTAGAGTACACGTCACGAGTTCCATATTCTAGTGTTGTTGGTTCTTTGATGTATGCCATGGTTTGTTCTCTTCCTGATTTGTCGTATGCTATGAGTTGGTGAGTCATTACATGGCTAATCCTGGTAAAGAACATTGGAAGGTTTTTATTAGATTTTCAGGTAGCTTTGAGGCACATCCAATGCTTACTTGAAATTTGGCAAGATCGGTGAAGGACTCCCTGGCTATGTGGATTTAGATTTTAATGTCGATTTGGATAAGAGGAGGTCCCTCATAGGTTATGTGGTTGTGGATGCCATGTGAGTTGGAAGGCAATATTACAAATCATTGTTTCCTAATCTACAACCGATGCAAAATATATGGCTACTGTTGAAGATTGCAAAGAAATTGTTTGGTTAAAAGGTTTGTATGCTGAACTATGTGAAGATAATTCTTGCCTATTTTGTGACCATCAAAGTGCCCTTACCAAGGATCAAATGTTCCATGATAGAACAACTCGCATTGATGTGAAATACCATTATGTTCGTTACATTATTTTCCAAGGTAAACTGAAGGTATGCAAGATAAGTACTCATGGTTATCCTGCTGATATGATGACTTTGGAGCCGAAAGTGTCATCTTTGTTGTTCAGGGAGAACATTGTTGTTCATGCCACAAGATGGAATTTGTCTAAAGGTGAATTTTATTGTGTTCGTGATCCAAATTCATATAAAAGGTGGCAAACTTCTGACGAGCGAAGCGAGACCCGTCGCTGAAGCCTTGGATGTTAATCGCTTCATTGGAAAACCCATAGTGAAGTTTTGTTGGCTCGCTCTCGTGGTTTTATTTCTCTTTTTTGGAGAGTTTTTTTTTTTGCATGTTTAAATCCTTTTCTCCCATGTGGTTTGCTTTGTTCGTTCTTTATTTTGTTTGTCGCGTTTATAACACTAGCCATGCTCTGGCCCTCTCCCGCTCCCCTCGTCTGCCCGTCTCCTCTCCCCTCCTTGTGTTGACCCGCCCCATGGCGCCAAGCACCGGCTCATTGCCGTACCTACGTCCTACTCGCTGTCAATGTCGTCTCCTCCCTCACTTCCTCGCACATAATCCTCAGCCGCAACAACACCCTCGATTCTGCCTCTCCTCTAGTCTCCGGTGAGTTCCCTTGGTGGACGACGTGTTCAGCGTGGTGCCAGAGCAGGACAACTTCGCTATGGTTCATACTCAACAACAATTTTGGGAGGCGCTAAGCCATGGCCAATGTGGTGCTGGTTATTGGGAAGGTATTATGAGTGGAGAAGGTGCGCAATAATTATTCCAGTTGGATAGACATCGCAAGAGTACAACAATCCAGGATATATGTATCAAACAACTCTTTAATCATACCTCCACGAAATATACGGAGGGGGTAGTATATATAATCAAAGTGATAGATTTTCGTTTGTGTGAGAGAAACAATTTAGGTATAACAAGCACCTCACGTAATCCTAAATACTGATGCTAACTAAAATTGTACCATTGAAAACTTCTTTCAAATGTGGATGCCGTGATATAAAAATGTGCCTTATGTGCATCATAATTTTGATCAAATTTATGACCATAGTTAGGCTCAATTTTGGAGGGTTTCTCTACGTGACATGTGCAGTGGTCGGAAGTCGAACTTTGTGTCTTTGTATTATTTATATACATGCAAAAGAATGAATACAAGTTTTCGTTTCCAAAATAAAACTTATTCAGCAGGAAGTAGATTTTTGATGTAGTTGGAACCAACCTAAGGTTGAATGAATAAAATGATGGTTGTACGGAGCCCACCAAAATTTAAATTCCAGATTTTAGCATTGTACGTCTTATAAATACGATAAACTTAGTCTTTTAAAGATGCTCATAGGTCTAAGGTGTCAGATGTGTGGGCTTGCATTTATATGAGTTTTTTTATAAAAAAAATTAGACTCGTAGTTTCCTTGAAATTCAGCAAAATCAATGTGATACCCCAAAGGGACCCTTGGCCGGGCATGCCAAAGCCAGCCCTCCGTCGACCGAGACCGCCGCCGTGCCGGCTAGCTAGGAATTACTCACCACCGGTAATTACGGAGCCGTCGCCTGAGCGGGGAGAGGAGCTTAAAAAGGGCCCCGGCAGCGGAAAGGCATCCTCCGCCCCATCCCAAACCGAAACAGGATTCCATTAAAGCTCCCTTCCACTTCCAGCTGCCGCGGGGCATCACCACTAGCTTCATCACCGCCACTTTGACCCCAATTCCCCAAGGACGCCACCTTCATCCCCAAGCCTCCTCCTCCTCCTGCTCGCCCTCCTATAAGTGCCGCTCCCGATTCGCCACGTAAAGGAAGGAGGCGTCTTAGCTAGCTCGAGCGCGGGCAGGAGTTCTTGGACGGTGGGTTCGGTTTCTTGCGGCTGCAATGGAGGGCAGCAGGGCCGGCGGTGGCAACGGCGGCGACTACATTTCCAGCCTGCTGAACTCGTCCCCGATGCTCGACTTCGGCGTGCTGGGCGGCGCGCCGGCGCTGGACGGCGCCGGGGACTGCCTGGAGAGGTTCTGCGGCGACCCGGGCTTCGCCGAGCGCGCCGCGCGGCTGTCCAGCTTCAACGGGCAGCGCTTCGCCGCGGGGCTCATCGGGATGCCGCCGCCGGCGCCCGGTACGGAGTTCGGCAGTGGCTCGCGGGAGGCGTCCTCCGTGTCCGACCCGGCCTCCGCGATGAAGGACGCCAATGCCAAGAAGAGGAAGGCGCCGGCCGCCAAAGGCAAAGCCAAGGAGCCTTCCGTCAGCACCTCTGGCCAGGTGAGCTTCGTTTCCTTCATGAATTGGGCTCGCTCGCTCAGTCGCTCTGTTCTGCTGCGTGTTATTGGCACTGACCGAGCTACCTCGATTCTGACTTTCAGGCAGGGGAGCAGGGTGAATCGGATGCCAAGCGGTGCAAGACGGGCGAAGCCGAGAAGAAGGTGACGAACACGGTGAAGCCCAAGGCAGAGCAGACCGGCAGCGACAGCTCGGTGGAGGACGGCGAGCAGAAGAAGGGCAAGGGGAAGAATGGCAAGCCGGTGGAGCCCCCCAAGGACTACGTCCATGTCCGGGCGAGGAGAGGCCAGGCCACCGATAGCCACAGCCTCGCAGAGAGGGTACAATTCTGTTCATGGCCGCTTCACTGTTTCCTTGCTTCGGTTTGTCAGGACTCGTCCTTAACTTCCTTGTACGTTCATAACTGTTCATAGGTGAGAAGAGAGAGGATCAGCCAGAGGATGAAGTTTCTCCAGGACCTCGTTCCAGGATGCAACAAGGTACTGCTCCCAATTAGTGATTTCAAAATGCGAAACCGGAAAGAATGAGTAGCTCATAATCTTTGCGCACTTATCAATAACAGTCTTTATGTACAAGGTTACTAAGTATAATGACCAATTTTGTTTGTTTGTAACTTTAGGTGATTGGCAAGGCACTGATGCTTGATGAGATCATAAACTATGTGCAGTCGCTTCAACGGCAAGTCGAGGTAAGAGCTTGGGCCTGCTGAATTTCTCTGATGCCATGTATTGTAACACGCCACTCTGAATTCTGACCAATCCCTCTGTTTTGTATGACTTCAGTTCCTGTCCATGAAGCTAGCAACTGTGAATCCACTCGACTTCAGCAACCTGCCCACTCTCCTACACAAGGATGTAAGCTTAAACTGTCCACTGTTTATCATGCTGTGTGCAACTATTACTGAAAATGTCTCTGTTACTTACGCTACCCGTAATCGTCCAATTCAGATGTTCCAAGCCTGTGGCCCTTCAGCGAGCTCTGTTTTCTCGCTCGAAAGCTCCAGTTCCGCGTTCCCATTCAGCGACCAAGGAGACGTTTTCCAGTCGTTCGTGCCCAACAGCATGGAGAGCCAGTGCACCCTGAACCAGCTAGATTTGGCCCTGTCTCAGACTACAAACGCACAGTACGGTTTTCAGGATGGAATGGCCAGCACGAACTTGCAGCAGGTGATTCTTGGCCTTCAGAACTTAGTTGTTCACGACACCTGACGAAGAATCGTTAGGACTTAGGAAGTGGCTTATACTAACATAGTCGGTGTGCTTCTTACCTTCAGCAAGTTAGGAACTACTGGGAGGACGATCTCCAGAGCGTTTTCCATGTCGACAACGGGCAGAGCCATGACAACGGGGCTTCGGCAGAGAGCTTCCACGGTCAGTAAAAAAACATCGATAATGCTCGGCTAAAATCATCTAGTATGACTGTTATGCTGATGCGTTATGCGATCGATGCAGGTGATTTGCAAGCAGGCCAGATGAAAATGGAGTTCTAGCCGACGAAGATCGTCGGCGGACGAATACAGTATTGACAATCTGTACATAGGAAGAAGATGGAACCACGACAGCAGTACATGGCGCAAGTGGCGGAAGTGAAGCTATAGCTGCTCTGAAACTCTGAAGCTAACAGTCTTTGTTTGTAATTAGGCCCTCCAAGAGACGAATTTGTCCTGTCATATTCCGCCTATAGGGCGACGTGACCCCTCTTGTATCTCTGGCGTTGATTATGTCAGTATATTGATGATTAATATAACGTAACGATCAGTTACAGTTTATGTATAAGACACGGTGCGGATGATACAAGCACCTCTCCTAAAATCCTAAATACTGCTGCTAATTAAAGAAGAAATCTGCTCGATCGTTTTCGCCTATATTTTCTCTGTTTGAGAACACAACAGTTGCTTGCCCTGTTGGCTGTTGCTGCCTATACGTATTCTCGCTGTCACCTTCCTTTCGTCCCCAAGCCCGGCGGTTAGAGCGAAGCGCACGCCGCACTGCCCCAAAGTTTGGTAGGTTACACGTCGCTTTAGGTTTCCTCTACGATCCGTCCATCCCCTGTCGTCTCCTAGCTGCATCTCACCCTTCTTCCCCGTCCTTCAGCGCTTCCATGCTTAATCGGAACGTCATTTCTACCACGAACATAGCTCCAAAATCCTCCAAAAACGTAACTCGACAAACTCGGTTTCATACTTTCGGTGCCATATATGCGCAAAGCTTGGCAGCTTCTGTTCTACAGAGATATACCATAACCGCAGCAAGAGTGTATCACTCACAGGCTGACAAGGTTAGGCATGGCGTCGCTCTCGGCTCCGTTTCGTGCCCACGGGAAGAGGCCGTCTAACTAACTGTACGCTCGGCTCCGTCCCGTCCTGTCCACCCAAGGAAACATACGCTACGAAATACAGAATTGATAGCTCGATCGTAGCCTGACAGCAAAGGGGAAGAAATTAAGGAAGGACCCCGTCACCTCACTTTACACACAGCAATTGCCCAATACCACCAACTGTACGTCTGTACATACGTACTGACAGCCAGCAGTATACACTATACAGTGAGTGGGTCACTGCATTTCACACGCAACTCGAAAGGAGTACGTGGAGTTACCCTCGCCGATCGAGGCCGGAGAATGGCGCGGCGCGCATGGTCGCTGTCGCCGGCGCTCGACATCCCGAAGGTTAGACGTCGCTGTGGGAGGCGCCGAACTCTTCTTTTTCTTATCATCTTCGTCGTCGCCGATCATGAAGCGGAAGCAGACACGCGTGGGAGCGATGAATGCCGTGCCTGGCTATTTCTTCTCCACGGTCTAATGGCGTTGCTCGCCCGCTTGGGAGGCGGCAGCCGGTGTATGAGCGTAAATCTCGTGCCCCGGATGTGCCCGCCGGCAATGCAGAGTGTTGGGCTCTGTTTCTGGGCTACTGCTCTCTAGCCGCTGACAGGGACAGATCGGTCAGAGAACGAATGCAAACCTTTCAACTCGTCATTCGTCAAGTAGAGTTATCACCAGAGGCACTGTGATGAACTAGTTAGTCGTGACATTTTCCTTCTTAGAAAAATCGAGTACGCTAGATGCGCATGCAGTCACAAACACTTGGAAGTTCCAGAAATTTAAAGTCGATGAATTCATCAGAAATCTCTCTTCATCGATTGTTGTGTCATTTAACACTGAAAATTTAACCCACAATCATGAAACATAACAAAAAGTGACCTAGGCCGGATTGGTGGACTGGCTAAAGGAGGTTCGAATCAACGTGATGCTGAGGAATCTGCTTGGCGTTCCGGGCTTGCAGCAGTGGTATGCATGTGGGGGCGGCAGCATAGGGGAAGTTCAGAGTCCTATCTCTCAGGGTGAAAACCCAAGGTCTGGTCTTAACTGGTTGTGTCTGGCAATGTTCTTATTGGAGGCATTGTTTTGTTAGTGGGGACTATCTTCAGGGGGAAATCCTAAGACCTTTGGTCGGACGACGACGGCGCTGGTGCAGTGTTTCCTTCTTGAAGGCGTTGCTTTTGGAGAGTCTGTACTTCAGGTGTTGTCACGGTGGTGGTTGTATTGCTGTTGCTAGGTGTAGAAAGCTGTAGCGGGATTTTTATTTCTTAGTTTTCTTTACACTTTTTTGGCTGTGTGCATATGTACTACCATTAGGGTAGGGCGTTGTTGCAGAGGCTAGATATAATTGGTATCTTTTGATATTAATATATTCCCTTTATCGGAAAAAACAAAAAACGACCTCTAGTTTACCGAGTACAACAACCTAAGTCCCTTTTAGCTGAACCGTCAAAGAAAATAATCTAGTGCATTATGGCAACTTTGATTTGCAAGATTTCTGATATGTGTTATCACCAGATTTTAACCAAATCAGAGGTGGGCCGTGATTGAGATGGACTTAACAAATATACGTAGAAAATATTCATGAATCGGCCTTGTGTAAAGAGTTTGGGCTAAATTGCCCGTGTATCTGTAAATATAGTAGGATACGTGTCGGTTAGGATTAAAAGGTAGAGTTTAGCTCGTACACGGTTGGGATTATTCCCACGTTAGAAAGTCTACGGACTATAAATATGTATCTAGGGTTATTGAGAAAGAAGACGATCACGTTCACAACAAACCAATCTAGGCGCATCGCCACCCCTTGTTTCGAGGGTTTCTTCCGGGTAAGCGCTATGCTGCCTAGATCGCATCTCGCGATCTAGGCAGGATCTTGTTTATCTGTTGTTCATGTGTTGCTCGTACTGAAGCCTTTTTGATGGCGAGCAACATCGTTATCATGGATATGTTAGGGTTAGCATCGGTATTTCTCGATGTATTTGATTAGTCATGCTACTCCTGGATATCTAGCCACCCTTGTACCGATCTTAGGTGCAAGGGTGGCACCCTGCTTAGTCATTGTTTAGTAGATTCGATCCGTTACGATTGCTCCTTGTTCTTCGAGGATTAGTTTAATATCTACATAGTTAGGCCTTATAAACGGGTTGAAGGATCCAGTAGCACGTAGGGTATAGTTTGCTAGTCTTAGAAAAGATGTTCCGGGAATCAACTCCACGTTGATTTTTAGGCCTTGTCTAGAGCTGGTTTATTATCACCTTTCGTGTCTGCCAGGCTCAATCACGTGTAGAACGTTCCGGTTATGTGGTGAAAACCCTAGATCGTCGTAGATCGTTTTAACTTAATATTGATCAAGCAGGACCACCATGTTATCGTAGATCTCATACGAATCATGGGTGGATCGGCTCCTTGAGCCGATTCACAGGACAACCTGAGAGCCGATCGAGGCTCGTATTTAATGTTTACGTGTATGCCATGCAGGAAACTAGTCGAAGCAATCCATCACCTTCCTGACCAGGTATAGGTCAGGTGGCACGCCTGCACCCGGCATCGGACGTGCGTGCCGGAGCTTTGCGGGCCGTCGCCCGAGGGACCAGGGCCCTCCAGCAGTCCTGGGAGCCTCCCGGCTCTTCGTGTTGCCCGTCGCTACTCGTCGGTGGGTTTTGGTGGTCAACACATTCTGGCACGCCCGGTGGGACCTTCTTCTACAACAACTGCATCAACATCCGCGTCGGAGATGGCGGAAGATCCAGTCACGTACGAAGACCTGTCTGAAGAGTACAAGAAGAAGTACGACGAGATCAAAGCTCTCTTCGAAACCGACCTCATCGGCTCTTTTCAGAGGACCCGCTCACACGGCATCAGGTGGAAAGGGTTCTCAGCTAAAGGCGCTCTCGATGGAGTGGATCTATCTACTCCTTCAGAAGAACGCACCAGGTCTCTATGTCAGGAGGTTAATCACATGGTAGCGCACTCGCTACACCGCCATTCTGAGAGCCTGGTGAACGCTTTAGAGCGTGTTGCGCTGCGCGTGGTCCAGAAAATCATGAAGCATCAGTACTCTCCGTCAGGACCTGCCCTAGGGACTCACCAAGGAGAGAAACAATTCCAGACCCGACCACCGCTGCCGTTCGCGCTAGCAGCACCAGAAGTGCCGAGTTCACCAGCATACGTCGTCTACAAGATCGGTGGCGATCCTAGTGATTACCAGTTCTTGTATGAACCGCCTAAGGAGATCCCGCACGGATACATGTGCACATATGTGCCAGACTGCAATAACTGGACGCGCACGAACCAGGTTGCAACAGTAGGGATTTCTGGAACAACAGGAGGGGTTTCTGGATCGGATCCCGAGAAGCAGGCGTGGCTAGCTAAGTATGCCACTCCAACGAATCATCAAAGCTCAACTCCTGCAGCTAGCACCGTGGATCAGATCAGTGCAATCTTGAGGGACCAATTCGGCATGGTGCCGAAGAGGAGGGCAATCAGCTACTCCAAGCCATACCCCAACGAGTACGATTTGATCCCACTACCACCCAAATATCGGCTCCCTGAATTCTCCAAGTTTAGTGGATCGGAAGGCTCTAGTTCAGTTGAGCATGTGAGCCGATATTTGGCGCAGTTGGGCATGATCTCAGCATCAGACGCATTACGTGTGAGGTTTTTCGCGCAATCTCTCACAGGATCGGCTTTCGGATGGTACACCTCGCTGCCACCAGATTCAATCCGGACTTGGAAGCAGATGGAAGAACAGTTTCACATGCAATACCACTCAGAAGCTTCCGAGGCTGGCATTGCCGATCTAGCACAAATACGACAGAAGCGCGGAGAAACGGTATCCGAATACATTCAGCGCTTCAGGGCCGTCAGGAACCGATGCTATTCGGCTCGTATGAACGAAAAAGAGGCAGTCGATCTGGCAGTGGTGGGTCTTGCATCACCGATCAAGGATATGGCTTCCCAAGCAGAGTACACTTCACTGGCGCATATGGTTCAGAAACTATCATTATATGAACAGCGCCACCCAGAGTTGTACCAGGACAAGTTCAAGCGCGCGGTAGTCCTGGTTGAGACAGAAGGAGATGAAGACTCTGCGGGAGATTAGGAGGTAGCCGTGGCTGAATGGACTCGGGGGGCAAACCCCGTGTCCTACAAATGGGTTAAACCACAAGGTCCTGCAAAAGGGTTTGACTTCGACGTAAGCAAAGCTGAGCAGATTTTCGACCTCTTACTCAAGGAGAAGCAGCTGAAGTTACCCGAAGGCCATAAAATCCCTACGGTGCAAGAGATGAACGGAAGGCCATACTGCAAGTGGCATAACACGTTCACCCATACAACCAGCGACTGCAGGGTGTGGCATCAGCAGATCCAAATGGCGATAGAACAAGGCCATCTAATTTTTAGCCAGTACGCCATGAAAGTTGACACGCACCCCTTCCCTGCCGTTAACATGGTGGAGTGCACTTACCCTGGGAGGTGTCAGCCAGGTTTCTCGTTCGACATCAACATGGTAGGACCTGTGTACCACCCTGGTAAGGACAAAGGCGAGAGCAGCCGCTCTCGTGGCAAAGAAAAAGAGGAGGCCGTTCCACGTGACCGGCCCCAACGTAATGACAAGCGCTGCATCACAGAGGAGCAAGTGAGGAACGTGCGATACCAGCGACCTCTCTCCGAGCACCTCCTCAACAAATATGAGCGTCAGTACGACCAGCGCCGGCGATACGACAGCGACGATGAAAAGGATCGTCGGTCTAGCGTGGATTACAGGAAATATCGTCGGTACAATCGAGACGACGAAAGATATGAGCGCCGCGTCAAGGAAAAGTCAAGAGAGCAAGACGACATGGACAGACACTGGGATTGTCCTTTCTTCAAGCATTGCTGGGATTCAGGGATGAGCCGATTGCTTACAATCGGCAACTGCCCAGAGTGTAGACAGAAAAAGAGGGACGCAGGAGACGTATCAGTGTTCAAGCGTCTAGGGCCTCTCCCATCTCGGAACAAGCAAGCTGAGTCATCTCGGGTGGAAGATCTCGAGGAGTTAGAGGATGACGATGAAGAAGAAGATAGATACCACCGGCCGAGGTGGTGCCCTGATGGACTCAGCCATTCTCAAAAGCGTAGGGTTCAGCGACTACGTAGCGTAGAGGAAGCCGAGAGACGATACCTACACGCGTTAAGGAAAGCGCGGCCTGATCTGGCCGCGAAAATTCAGCAAACTCTGGACGAGGAGGGTCGTCCACAGAAGAAAGAGTGGCGCCCCAAACAAAAGAAAGCCGATGATACGACATCGGCTGGCACGAACATGGTGTTCATTCTTCCATCGGAGTTTTGTGCTCCAGGAATAGAAGAGGCACCTATAGCTCAGCTCGACTGCGGCCCACGGCCAGTGATCTTTGAGAAACCACGAGAAAGGAGCTACAGGCATCTGAAATCCCTATACTTAAGAGGTTATATCAACGGGCAGCCTGTCAATAAGATGCTGGTCGACACGGGAGCGGCAGTCAATATAATGCCATACTCCATGCTACGTCGCTTGGGACGCTCTAGCGCAGATCTGATCAAAACCAACGTCACTCTGAACGACTTCAATGGCCAAGCATCAGAGGCGCAAGACGTTTTGAACGTGGATTTAACTGTAGGCTGAAAGACCATCCCTACGTCATTCTTCATCGTCGACAGCAAAAGCACTTACGCTGTCCTGCTAGGGAGAGATTGGATCCACGCTAACTGTTGCATTCCATCCACGATGCACCAATGCTTGATACAGTGGGACGGAGATGAAGTGGAGGTCGTCCATGCAGATGACTCAGCCGAAATCTCAACGGCTGGCATGAACATTTGGGAAGCGGGAGGCCAAGAGCCACTCTCCGGGATCAATCTGGACGGCTGTGAGTTCATCGACGTGACAAAAAACGGAGTGAGGCTGGTCATATCCACCGGCCTGACAGTATAACAAGAGCAAAGGCAACAGACATACGTGGCAAGGCCGATCCCTGCGATCGGCCCCAAAAAATAAAAAGTGATGATCTATTCTCAAGCATGCCACGTAGTCGTAATAAAGCACGAACAAGGTGTAAACCTTCATTGAGCAATGCACTAAAAATGGGGGCCAATTCCAGCAATCGGCCCATACTATCCTCGCCATACGTTTTGCCTGTGTTTAACATCGATCTAGCAGGTGACGGAAAGCTAGGGTATGGGTTTACATCGGCTGATGAGCTAGAAGAGGTTGACATTGGTCCTGGGGATAAGCCACGACCAACTTTTATCAGCAAAAAGCTAGATCCACATCACAGGAGCCAGATGATAGCTCTGTTGAAAGAGTACCCGGATTGCTTTGCATGGGATTACACAGAGATGCCTGGGTTAGACAGGAGCATCATTGAGCCTCGGCTCCCTCTCAAGAAAGGATTTCGGCCGTTCCAGCAACGTGCACGTCAGATGAAGGCCGATATCCTAGAAGAAGTCAAGAAGGAGGTCGAGAAAATGTTGATCGCCGGGTTCATCAGGCCGTGCAGGTACGCTGAATGGATTTCCAATGTAGTGCATGTACAGAAAAAGGATGGCCGATGGCGCGTTGCCATAGATTTTCGAGATCTCAATAGAGCCACTCCAAAGGATGAATATCCCATGCCGGTGGCAGAGACATTGGTCAATGCAGCTGCCGGTCATAAGGTCTTAAGCTTCATGGATGGAAACGCCGGCTACAATCAGATCTTCATGGCTCCAGAAGATATATACAAGACTGCATTCAGAGTACCAGGTTCAGTGGGCTTGTTTGAGTATGTAGTCATGACTTTTGGACTGAAGAATGCCGGTGCAACGTACCAAAGAGCCATGAATTACATCTTTCATGATCTGATCGGCAAGTTGGTGGAAATTTACATCGATGACGTGGTGGTCAAGTCTGTTTCCGTAGAAGGACACTTAGAGGATTTGCGACGCATTCTGAATCGAACCCGAAAATTCGGGCTAAGGATGAATCCAAAGAAGTGTGCCTTTGGGGTGACGGCCGGTCAGTTCTTGGGTTTCTTGGTTCATGAACGTGGAATCGAGATCGGCCTGAAAAGCCAGGAGGCAGTGCGCACCATGCAACCACCTACCACGAAGAAGGAACTCCAATGCCTCATCGGCAAAATCAACTTCGTCCGAAGATTCATCTCCAATCTGTCGGGACGAATTGAGCCGTTTATGGGATTGGTGAAAATTAAGTCTGATGACGAGTTTCACTGGGGGGCAGAACAGCAGCAAGCGTTCGACGAGATTAAGGAGTATCTATCGACACCGCCTGTGTTGGTTCCGCCTCAGCAAGACAGACCATTCTACATTTACTTATCGGTAGCTGACACTTCCATCGCGTCAGTAGTGGTGCAACTTTATGATGGTCTGGAAAAGGTGGCTTTCTACCTCAGCAGAAGGATGTTGGATGCAGAGACGAGGTATCCTGAAATCGAGAAGTTGTGCCTCTGCTTGTTTTTCACCTGCACCAAGCTTCGTCACATCTATGACGGCAGAAATCATCATCATATGCAAATCAGACGTCGTCAAACATATGTTGTCGGCCCCTGTTTTAAAAGACCGACTTGGTAAATGGATGTTTGCATTATCGGAGTTTGATCTCCGGTATCAGCCTGCGAAAGTGGTCAAGGGACAACCGTTGGCCGATCTCATCGCTGAACGAATCAATACTGATATAGCAGCACTGTCAGTACGTGCATGGGCTATGTTCTTCGATGGATCGGCTTGTGACGACGGTTGCGGCATCGACATTCTGCTCGTGTCGCCTCGGGGGGCAACATATTCCTTCTCCATCAGGTTATCTACCCCTTGCACCAACAATGTCGCTGAGTACGAGGCAATACGCAAGGGAATGGAGTTGCTTTTGGAAGCCGGGGCAGAAGCGGTGGAACTATTTGGAGACTCTAAGTTGGTGATTTCCCAGCTCACGGACGAATACAAGTGCGAGAGTGAGTCACTTTTCCCATTATGGATGGAATGCCGTGAGCTGATGGCACAATTCCGATACATCAACTTCAATTGGGTCCCAAGATCTCAAAATACCGAGGCCAACGATCTCGCACAAATGGCGTCAGGGTACAAGGACATACCAGACGGGTCAGAAGTTCAGGTGCAGTTCCTGGAACAGGATGACTGGAGAGCCGATATCTTCAATTACTTGAAGGATCCGGCTCGGGGGGCACCTAAACGGATAAGGTACAAGGCCATGAAATATGTCCTTATAGGAGATGACATGTTCTACAGGACGTTAGAAGGGTTCTTGCTCAAATGCAGGACCAACCGAGTCTAATCGGCTCTTGCATGAGGTGCATGAAGGCGCCTGTGGAACTCACCAATCGGCTCATAAGATGAAGTGGCTGATTAGGCGATCAGGGTTTTACTGGCCCACCATGCTTGAGGACTGCTTTAGTTACTATAAAGGGTGTCAAGCGTGTCAGATGTTTGGGAAAATTCAGATGGTGCCTGCATCAGCAATGAACCCCATCATCAAGCCTTGGCCATTTCGAGGTTGGGGCATGGATATGATTGGTAAAATCCATCCTGCATCGAGCAAAGGCCACGAGTGGATTTTGGCCATTACAGATTACTTCACTAAATGGGTGGAGGCCGTTCCTATGAAGAAGGTAAAATCGGAAGACGTTATCCATTTTGTGAAAGAACATGTCATTCATAGATTCGGGATTCCCCAGACTATCACGACCGATGGAGGATCGGTTTTTGTTTCTAAGGAATTCAGGAAGTTCTGCGATGACATGGGGATTAAGCTGATCCGATCGTCTCCATACTATGCTCAAGCCAACGGTCAAGCTGAAGCGTCCAACCAGAGCCTTATTAAGCTGATTAAGAGGAAAGTTGACGAGAACCCTAGGCGTTGGCACGAAGTATTGTCAGAAGCTTTGTGGGCCTACCGCATGTCATGCCATGGAGCTATAAAAACTTCACCATACCAGCTGGTCTATGGGCAGGAAGCCGTATTGCCTTGGGAAATTACGGCTGGATCGAGACGTGTTACGTTTCAGAATGATCTAACAGCTGAAGAATATGTAGCCCTGATGAGTGATACTATTGAGGATTCAACAGAACTCAGACTTTGGTCGTTGGAGAAGATTAAGGAAAACAAAGCCAAGGTAGCCCGTGCATACAATAAGAAGGTGAGACCAAAGGAGTTTCAGGTTGGTGATCTAGTATGGGAAGCTGTGTTGCCGTTAGGGACTAAGGATAAAGAATATGGTAAATGGTCTCCTAATTGGCACGGTCCGTACAAGGTCGACCAAGTTTTGAAGGGTAATGCATACATGCTCGAGCAGCTCGACGGTGTTAAATTCCCAGTAGCCGTCAATGGTCAACACCTCAAGAAATTTTTCCCAAGCATGTGGGATGACGGACAGTGAAACATGGGGGCCGATGCATAAAATCGGCCAGTAAAAAAAAATTTATATGCAAATCACAGCCGATGCACAGACATCGACTTGAGAAAATATGCGAGACAACAGCTGATGCACAGACATCGACTTCAGAATAAAAAAGCCGATGCATAGCCATCGACTCTAGAGGAACAAGCTCAATTGAGCAGTCAACAGATTATTTTCAGGCCAAAGACCGTGGCATTGGGATGATTCTCCCATTGGATTCGCTGAGGAGTTGAATCTGTGCATTTGAAATCTAAGGTTGGCATGGAGACGGGTTAAACCTGTTTGGACGGCAATTTGGGGAATCTGATTTTATTCTCTCAAACGAAGGTTGCAAGTTACTGTGCAGATAGGCAACTGATCTGGCCTTAATCGCGATTCATGGAAAAGGCCGATGCGCTGCCATCGGCTCTTTGCGCGTTGACTTACTCTGGCAATCGGCAAAATTAAGGTGAAACAAAATAAACATAGGAACATTTTCTTCATTAATAGAAGGTATTTCTTACAAAGAAAGAGCCGATTGCTCGAGGGAGGAAGAACAAAAGAAAGGTCTATTGACCAATCTGCTACTACTACTAGACCTATACTACTAGGTGCTGCTCTACGGGCCGTTGCTGCCCTCGTCGTCACCATCGGAGCTGCCGTCGGCGCTGCTGCCGGCGGGCTCCTCGTCGCTGATCCCATAGCCCTCATTGGGAGCCTCCTCCTCCTCGTCGTCGTCGTCATCTGATCCGGCGCGGAAGCGCTTCACCGGCGCGTAGTCTTCGAGGGAGTCGTCGTCCTCCTCTTCTTCCTCCTCCTCGGAGGAAGTGTAGTCGTTCCAGGAGAACGAGTCATCCTCGCTCTTAGCCTCCAGTTCCCCATCGGCAAGGAACCGGAGGTCATCGTCTCCGCTGGTCAAGGACTTGTCGTCCTCAAACCAGACGGAGGAGTCGTGGTCCTCCTGGTCCCATTCCTCCGGGGCGCGCTCGTTGTGCGCCGCCATCAAATCCCACTCCGGCGTGGGTTCGCGGGAGGAGGAAGAGGAGGAGGATTGGGAAGAAAGACCCGACGAGGCGGAGGAGGAGGAAGAGGAAGAGGAAGACATTGCTACAGGAGATGGGGGTTTTTTGGTGCCGATGGCTAGAACAGAGCAAGGGGATGAAGAGGCGAACTGTTCGGCGCGGTTAAATAAAAGGGGATATAGTGGAGATTTAATGCCACAGCAGTTTCCGAGGAAGTGGTGCCAAAAGAAAGAAAAAAACTGTCAGATCACGCGGAGAAGTTGAGAAGGCAAGACATCATGATGAAGGATACTGCGACGGTTCTGCTCTGCCATGACATGACCCGACGAAGAAAAAACAGAGTGGTTTTGGAATTATCATTACCAAAACCAGGGGGGCATGTGTTATCACCAGATTTTAAACAAATCAGAGGTGGGCCGTGATTGAGATGGGCTTAACAAATATACGTAGAAAATATTCATGAATCGGCCTTGTGTAAAGAGTTTGGGCTAAATTGTCCGTGTATCTGTAAATATAGTAGGATATGTGTCGGTTAGGATTAAAAGGTAGAGTTTAGCTCGTACACGGTTGAGATTATTCCCACGTTAGAAAGTCTACGAACTATAAATATGTATCTAGGGTTATTGAGAAAGAAGACGATCACGTTCACAACAAACCAATCTAGGCGCATCGCCACCCCTTGTTTCGAGGGTTTCTTCCGGGTAAGCGCTATGCTGCCTAGATCCCATCTCGCGATCTAGGCAGGATCTTGTTTATCTGTTGTTCATGTGTTGCTCGTACTGAATTTTTTTTATGGCGAGCAACATCGTTATCATGGATATGTTAGGGTTAGCATCGGTATTTTCTCGATGTATTTGATTAGTCATGCTACTCCTGGATATCTAGCCACCCTTGTACCGATCTTAGGTGCAAGGGTGGCACCCTGCTTAGTCATTGTTTAGTAGATTCGATCCGTTATGATTGCTCCTTGTTCTTCGAGGATTAGTTTAATATCTACATAGTTAGGCCTTATAAACGGGTTGAAGGATCCAGTAGCACGTAGGGTATAGTTTGCTAGTCTTAGAAAAGATGTTCCGGGAATCAACTCCACGTTGGTTTTTAGGCCTTGTCTAGAGCTGGTTTATTATCACCTTTCGTGTCTGCCAGGCTCAATCACGTGTAGGACGTTCCGGTTATGTGGTGAAAACCCTAGATCGTCGTAGATCCTTTTAACTTAATATTGATCAAGCAGGACCACCATGTTATCGTAGATCTCATACGAATCATGGATGG
Source organism: Lolium perenne (assembly GCF_019359855.2). Classification (NCBI taxonomy): domain Eukaryota; kingdom Viridiplantae; phylum Streptophyta; class Magnoliopsida; order Poales; family Poaceae; genus Lolium; species Lolium perenne. Next base: position 91,981,368 of record NC_067250.2, on the reverse strand, counting down.
ATCGGCTCCTTGAGCCGATTCACAGGACAACCTGAGAGCCGATCGAGGCTCGTATTTAATGTTTACGTGTATGCCATGCAGGAAACTAGTCGAAGCAATCCATCACCTTCCTGACCAGGTATAGGTCAGGTGGCACGCCCTTGCACCAGCATCGGACGTGCGTGCCGGAGCTTTGCGGGCCGTCGCCCGAGGGACCAGGGCCCTCCGGCAGTCCTGGGAGCCTCCCGGCTCTTCGTGTTGCCCGTCGCTACTCGTCGGTGGGTTTTGGTGGTCAACAATATGGTAACGATATAAACAAAATCAGGGTTACAGTGTTATACCATCTTGAATACTACAAGACTCAAGACTGAAATGATCGATGTCTGATTGCGCACATGAAAAACATTAGATTCTTTCCGTAAGTTACACTGGGTGGAAATTTACCTAACTAACATAGTGTGAATAAATTCTAAGAAAATTTACACTATACTTTGTAATCGTAAGAATCAAACATCAAACACTATTGTAAGAGAGTTTCCCCTCCCCTGGCTGCCGTTGGCCTGATGGCTGCTGGCTATGTGTCGGCCTGCCCTGTCCAATCCGCCGGTCTTGCGGTGTTGTGGCTAGGCCATGGGCTCGAGTTCGTGGGATGCCGGGGCGACGGCCCTGGAAGGTGGACTGTGCAGTTGGCTCTACAGCGGAGAACGTTGCGGTGGTGATGGTCTCACTCTTCGGCCATGAGGATGGCGTGGAGCGGACGGCGGGAGATCCTGGTGTTGGCGGCACTTCGGCCGTGGCAGCTCCCAGATCGTGGTTAGGGAGCCTTCCTAGGGGGCAGCGGGCGGCTGAGTTCTCGGGCGTGGTGGGAGGCTACTTCCGGGCGAAAGCTCAGCGCTCAGGCGCCAACGACGGCGATGCCCGCGGGTATCGTAACCCTCTTGGGGGCGTCATTGTGGGTGCCCTCCCCGCGGTACGGCTCCGGGTGAAAACCCTAGACCTCGCGGTCTCGACGACGGCGGCGTAATGCGTCGTTACCCTCTTGGGGGCGTCGTTGTGGAGTCCTGACTCGACTCGGTCCGTTCCTATGTCGTTGCTAGTTTTGGTTTTCCTTGTTATTTTTTTGTTTATCCTTTGATCTGCTTTGTAAGAGGTTCTCCTCTCCACCTTGTATCGGTTCGGCCGTTGCGGCTTTATTTATAAAGCGGTACGAATGCTTATTTCGAGGAGGAACGATTAGAATCCTTCAAAAAAAATCGAGAGCCTCTTTGATTCGCAACATTCCCAGAATGCAAGAATTGCAAAAGGCGCAACATTAGAACGTGTCGTGCCATCTTCAATACTGCAAGATTGGAAGTTGATTGAGCACATGGTTCTTTCCAAAAGGTTGGAGTTGCTAGAAATTTCTTATAATACAGTACAAATTAATCCTAAGAAACAAATCACATGGCTATCAAATCCTACGAATCAAACAACCAATGTAAAAAATAAATATATAAGGATAAGAGCCCTGCACAATTATTTTGTAAATGGTTTGAATCAAACAATCTTTAAATATAATGATGAGTTGTAGATTACCTTTGTCACTTGTCTTTGCATTTTTGCACACACTTCCATAAAAGTTTGTGTTTACATTGCGATGACGACATCGCTCGATCTATTAGAGAAAATGGGGACCAAAATTATGACTAGAATGGGCTCACTGCCTAGCTAGACTAGAACAACACCACCAAATAACCCAAATCACGACCAAAAAAGTGTTTGGATCACACACAAAATCTTCATCGTTGATCGTACCTATGATCAGACAAGTTTGACTTCACGAAAAGTAATATTTATGAAATTACCACGTCTAAGCTACCGAAAAATCCCCAACTGTGTCAGTCGTGTGGCACCATCACCACATATATTGTTCAACTCAGACATCGCAACTCCATCTTCGCGACCGCAAGGTTTGCTGAAAGCCACTAGAAAATATTCAAAACCGGAATTTCGGTGGAGACCGATGAAAACCAAGGAAAAAAGCATGTCTACAAAAATCTATAGAAAATACGATACGCTAGACGTGTGGCAATAAAATGCACACACCCAAAAAAAGTAAGGAGCTAAAAAAAGTCTTGCTACAGTGGTCCACTCCTTGTAGCAGAAGCACAAATATCAGCAAGACAACACCTGAAATTTAAATTCTCCAAAAGCAACGCCTACAAGAAAGAAACAATGCCTAAGCGCCGCCATCGCCTGATCATAGATATTAGGTTTTCACTTTGAAGAAAGTTCCCGCTCTCAAAGCAATGCCTTCAATAAGGCCATTATCAGACACAACAAACTCATGCCAGATCTTGGATATTCATCATGAAAGGGAAGACTTTTTAAAATTCATATGTGTTGTCGTCCCCACTTGCAGCACTTGCAAAACGCTGCCACGAATTCCGAAACACCAAGCAAATTAATCATCGCCGCAAAGACTTAGATCACCATTACTAGTCCTCTGATCTCGTCTTTCATGACATTCTCCAACTCTAACATCATCATAGGATGAAAATAACATGTCCCATACTGGAAACAGATAGCAGGGCTTCATGTCGCTCCCTTCTGAACCAAACAGTTGGAAAAAATATGGGTGTGCATGACCGAATTCCATCCGATCCAGCAATCTCCAGGCATAAGGTACAGATGGGAGTTTGTCGGCAGCCTTCTGAAACTCGACACTCCGGCCAGATCAAGGAGGGCATACATCAAGTAAATCTTCGTCTTGACGTGCGAGAAACCCTAGAACCGCCGCCTTCATGTAGAATTTTCGGTCCAAACTCAATATTATTTAGGAGGTACGATAAAAACACCAAACTGAGCGCTACTATTCATCGTTAATTATTTTCTTTTTTACATACTTATGAGATGAATATGAGGATGAACTTCACATTTTTTTGTATTGTCAAAATGAGAGCTCAGTCTAGGGCATCTCTTTTGTTAAAAAAACTAATAATATTTTTAAACTCCTAGACAAGCTTTCGGCGAGATTTCACTGTAGTGTCGTTGTAGATACTTTTACGGTAGCCAAGAGGAGCACGGAAGACCAAGAGGTACTTTACCCATACTCGCTCCATTTTTAGAACAATTGAAGTTCTAGATTTTTCATAAGTCAAATGTGTGAGTTTAAATTGCGTTATTATATATGCAATGTTAAATATATATTTTTTCGATAAAAGGCGTTTTATTACTCGAAGTTTCAAGCATTACACCCACCCAACCTCTGCATAGTTAAGATGCACACAGTCGTTTAAGTATCTAGAATCCAACTAAAAAGAGTACACAAAGATGAAAAGGAGAAAAAGCCAACTAGTCCACAACTCCATTGGCCTCTATCCTCCATAAATAGGTCTTGATCATCTAAGCATTGAAGTGGCGACCATGAACGGAGCATAACGGTACACTTGTAAATAACCTGCATAATAGAACAATTCTTGTTATTAAAAACCTTGTCATTTCTATCAGGCAAAGCGATCATACAACTGCAATCGCTCCCACTCGGATAATCGTTGTATACCTAAAATTCTCCCCATTTAGCCAATTACCAAAAATATTAGCAATACTACGGGGTGGATATAGGGTAGATCCTATCTGAATGATTGACCATATAGATCTAGCAACCCGACAATTTTAAAAAAAGGTGTTTTATTGTCTCGTCTTCGTGATAGAACATACATTTCTTACAACCATGCCAGTTGCGTTTTGCAAGGTTATCTTTAGTGAGAATCACACCTCGACGAAGATACCATGCAAACACCTTAGTATTCAGTGGTATCTTCATCTTCCAGATAGATTTGTTATTTACAATCGGTTGAGTAGAAATGCAAAGAGCTTTGTACATAGAGGCTACCGAGAATATACCATTCTTGGTGAGACTCCACCGGAATTCATCAGCCCCCGGAACAAACTGTATTGAATCTAGCCGCTGAAGCAGCTCGTTCCAAGAGTTTAGTCGGGCGCCAATAAGATCTCATATGAACGTTACCGAGGGGGGATAAGATTCCATCACCTTTTGAAGTGTGTCTCCCTTGTAACGAACAATGTTGTACAAAGCGGGATACTGTTCATGAAGAGTGGCTTTTCGCAACCAACGATCCTCCCAAAACCGTATCTCCGCCCCATTCCTAATGGAGAAGGAACCAAATGGAAAATGTGCTTTTTGTTGCCATAATGCCAGCCCAGACGTGTGAATCCCCCGGTTTCCAAATAACCTGGGAAATCGCCTTTGAGCCTACATACTTTTTCCGCAGAAGATGTTGCCATACGCCATCCTCCGTTAATAATCTGGCCAGCCATTTTGCTAGAAAGGCCATGTTTTTAACTTCTAGATCATTGACACCAAGTCCACCTTGATCTTTTGGACGGCATACGACACTCCATTTTATCAACCGGTATTTTTTCTTCTCACTATCCCTTGCCAATAGAATCTTGATCAGAAGTAATCCAATCTGTGTAAGACTCCTTTCGGTAATTGGAAGAAAGAAATCATATACAGTACCGTATTAGTGAGTAATGAATTTATGAGAACTAATCTTCCTCCAAGGGATAGTAACTTTCCTTTCCAACTACTAAGATGCTTCTTAAGTCGTTCTTCGACGATTTTCCATTCAGCCAACGTTAGTCTCCGATGATGTATCGGAATACCCAGATAGCTAATTGGAAAACAACCAATCCCACATCCGAATAACTCAGCATAAAGGTTGGCGTCATCGTTGGCATCGCTGAAACAAAACAGTTCACTTTTATGGAAGTTAAGGTTAAGACCTAACAATTGCTCGAACGTTGAAAGAATTAGCTTCAGGTTCCATGCCATTGCCAAATCATGATCCATAAATAAAATTGTATCATCAGTGTACTGAAGGATAGATAAACCCCCATCAACCAAGTGGGGAACCACACCTTCAATTTGGCCATCGAACTTAGCGCGCTCAATTATAATTGCAAGCATATCCGCCACAATGTTAAAAAGCATTGGGAAAGTGGACCACCTTGCCTTAATCCCTTTTTCGTTTGGAAGTATTTACCAACGTCATCATTGACTTTTATGGCAACACTCCCACCGAAGACGGAGCTATTAATTAGAGCGCGCCACTCATCAGAAAATCCTTTCATCCGAAGCGTTTGTTGAAGAAAAGATCATTTAACTTTATCATAGGCTTTTTCAAAGTCGATTTTGAGTATGACCCCATTCAACTTTTTATGATGCATCTCATGAATTGTTTCATGCAAAGTGACAACCCCATCTAGGATGTATCTACCTTGAATAAAAGCTGTTTGAGAAGGGCGCACCACATGATCTGCCACAGAATTAAGTCTAATAGTAGCAACTTTTGTGAATATCTTAAAACAAACGTTAAGTAAACATATGGGTCTATACTGCTGAATCCATTCCGCATCGATGAGTTTTGGTAAAAGAATGATTTCACCGAAGTTGATGCGGAACAAATCTAGCTGTCCCGCATGGAGCTCCGCAAACAACTCCAATAAGTCAGCCTTCACTACATCCTAGAAAGACTGATAAAATTCAGCCGGAAAACCATCCGGTCATGGCGCCTTATTGTGCTCCATCAGAAATACCGCTTTCTTAATTTCCTCCTCCGAACAAGGGGCGACTAAAATAGCATTTTCTTCTGGAGTCACTTGGGGAATACCATCTGTCCTGGATTCATCCATGGACACTTCCGATTCCACAGGATCGCCAAACAGACCTTTATAATAAGAAGTAATATAGGATTTGAGCTGCCCCTGACCTTCAATTAGACCCTCTTTCTGAACTAGAGAATGAATGAGTTTTTTTCTGTGTCGACCATTGGCGACGCTATGAAAGTATCTCGTATTCGAATCTCCTTCCAATAAGAATTGGGCCTTAGATCTCTGGTACCACTTGAGTTCCTCCTCCCGAAGTAAACCGGCTAACTTTGCATTGTATTGACTCTTAAGTTCAATCTCGTGCGTAGTCTGTTGTGAAGTGTATATGTGGATTGCCTAGCCCTTTCCATCAGGACTTTTGGTTCAAATGGCTAGTGCATGAAGCTTAACATGGTATCAGAGCCCTAGGTCTCGAGTTCAAATCCTGGCTTTCACAATTTATTCTAAAAATTATCTCTTCTCCCCCCTCTTCTCGCAGCCGCAGCCGCTTCCCGCCCGGCACCTGCCGTCAGCGCCCGGCCGCCGCCGCTGCCTCTTTGCCTATCTACACGTGTTGACTTGTCTTCTCCCGTCACACGCGAGTAGGGGTGTTGTGAAGTGTATATGTGGATTGCCTAGCCCTTTCCATCAGTTCGGACTTTTGGTTCAAGTGGCTAGTGCATGAAGCTTAACATGGTATCAGAGCCCCAGGTCTCAAGTTCAAATCCTGTCTTTCACATGGTTTTCGCAATTAAGCCTAAAAATTACTGTTGCCCCCTCTTTAGCCACCGCTGTTTCGGTGTGCTCTTCTTCTTTCACGTGTTGACTTTCTCTTCTCCCGTCACACGCGAGTGGGGGTGTTGTGAAGTGTATATGTGGATTGCCTAGCCCTTTCCATCAGTTCGGACTTTTGGTTCAAGTGGCTAGTGCATGAAGCTTAACATAGTCAACGGTCGTACCTCAGCGACTGCCTCTAAATCATCAATGTATGATGATAGGCTGAGTTTCTCTTACTTAAGCTACCCAGTCATGTGCCTAGCCCACCCCCAAGGTATCTACGCACCGAACGTAGTTTGTTATTCCACATTTGGATTGGGGTGTTCCCAGCAACCGGCTTATCCCAAATGAATTTAATCATATCTGAAAAGTCATTCCGATGTAACCATCCAAGTTCAAATTTAACCGGACGTCTACGTTGCGGAATTTGGCACCCCAGTAGTTAATAGAATTGGAGCATGGTTTGACAAAGCCTCTATCCAAGGAAAAGCTGGTACGTTGACTAAAGGGAACTTAAGCTCTCAGGTTTAGTCCATGAGTACTCGATCCAACTTCTCGTATATTATGAAAATTTATTGTACGATGAATCTAGCGAACAAAAGTAACTTGGTGTGCGGCCTGATCAAAGTTAAGATAGTTTGACTAGGACGAACGTAGAACTTCTAGTATTACTCTCTCAATCTCATAAAACTTAGCTTAACTTTGTCCGAATTTAAAAGACGGAGGGAGTATTTTGGAAAATGGGAGAGTACAGTCAAAAGTCGGTGTGTTAATTCCCCTTGTGACGGTGGCCGGCGTGCATCTGCGGTGCACGCACCGCCACTGGAATCCGCACAAGCATCACATGCTCTCCTTTCGATCCTTCCTGCGCTCCATCAGGTCAAGCACAAGGTACATCTCGTCGAGCTGGATCGGACCTTGCATCTGTGCGTCCTACTACAGTCTTCGCATGGTCCACCAGGCGGCATAGCCCGTCCTCGTGCGGTGCGCGCGTGCACCACGCCACGCAGTAAACCTTTTCTCCTCACGGATTAATGGGCAACCAATCTTAATTGCATGAAACCTCCGTCCGCTAATCACTCGACAACTCGCTTCTCTGCTGCCTGGAGAAGGGTTTCCGGCGCGTCGTCGTCGGCGTCGTTCTCGCGGACGACGTACGCCCGATCGGTTCCGACTGAAAACGGCGACGGCGACGGCGATCGGATAGACGGCAGCGCGCGGCAGATGATTTCAAAACGATCATTCAGTTGATCCGTGCATGCACCGGCAAGCGGATGCTGTAGCCAGCGAGCCGAAGCTCGATCCGAGGGCATGGCCCTCGTTCCTCCACCTGGTTCTGATCGATCCATGCACAGATCATCGATGGTTGATGATCAATCAGGAATTGAATCGAACCCACGCGCGCGCCTCCATCATGGCATCCTCGCATGATTGATGATCGGGTTGATTGCTTGGTTGCCGGATCGGAACAATCAAATCCGAAAGAAAGGAAAACCAAATGCAGCGCCAATTTCCGCTCAGTTCAAATGGAGAAGACGAAGAACCCGATCCACCGATCGGAGACGGAAGAGAAGCGGATAGATAGATCGACCGATCGGGGGTAACAATGATTACGCGCCGCAATGATTGAGTCCGAATTTAGACGGTAGGTCGGCGGTCGCCGTCGGACCCGATTCCGGCCCCTCCCTGGCAGCGCGCGCAGTGTACGTACCCGCTTTGCCCGATGCGAGGTAAGACAATCCGGTGGGATCCCGCGGTGCCACAGCTAACTCCCAATTGGGATGATGGCAGGATCGCTCGAAAGTGCAAGAAGATATTAACGCTTTGTAGATCTGGTCCACAGCAACTAAGGGCATTTGATGCCCATGCCCGTGCATGAGGCTGGCTTGCTGTCTTAACTAGTTTATCATCTTCCCACAAATAATAATAATAATAATAATAATAATAATAATAAGTTTATCATCTACCGGAAGGGTTGCAAACAAGTCAGTCGAGTTCGAGCGAGCTAGACTAGGCTCAGATCAAACTAAAATCATGCTCACTCAGACTATGTCGAGTTGACACTTGAGCTATAAAATCTGTTTTACACTCAGCTCCTGTCGTTCTCGAGCTAGTTTTTAAGTTATGCAATACAATAATCTTTTTAAAATTTATTGCGTATAGAAGGAAGAAAGTTCCAATACACAACATGTAGAACAAATAAATTAACCTTCCAGATTTTTGTTTATTAAATCTCATCTACTGTATGAGAAATAAATTTCATCCACAACAAATAGGAGTAAATTATATGCAATAGTTACGATAAATATACTACTCCCTCCATTTCATATTAATTGACTCTAATATGGATGTATCTAGACACATTTTAATTCTAGATACATCCATGTTGAAGTCAATTAATATGAATCGGAAGGAGTACATGATTATATGTTTCCGAGCTATCGAGCTTAATCGAGCGAGCTAGTGTTTCCTTAAGATTAGCTTATTTTTCAATCAAGCTATATATATAGCACTGACCGGCTTAATTATTTTCGAATAGGTGACGAGTCAAACTAGAAAACGAGTTGATCTCGAGCTTTTCCTACATCCGGTTAACTTGTATTTCTCTGGGGTTGGTATGTGCCAACTACTATATGCATGCCCAGTTGCGATATATGCATGCATAGGTCACTCTCTGTGATTAAAATCGAACGGAGGTAGTAGTTGCAAAGCCAAGACAGAGTGTGGTTGTGGTTTTCCCTGGCTGCGATGGCCAACCATGCATGCATGTCCATGCCGGATTGCATGCCGGTCATCTTATCCATGGAAGATCGGATAGGATCATAGAAAGACAGTCCTCGTCCCGGTTCTTGGGGAGAAAACGGGAGCCAGAAATGGTGGATGAGACCGTATGGCATTGGTGGAGCTGCTGATTTCGCGGCCTTAGCGGCGTTAGCTAGCTCGATCATCAGGTGCCGGCGCCGCTGTCTGAAACGACTCACATTTGCAGCAGCCGGCAAGGCAGTAATAAGGAGTTCAAACTATGAACTTCAAATGTTATCCAGTCCGATGTGCTCATGATGGTGCCTCGTGTCCGATAGCTACCGTGTCTTCCCTCACTGCCGCATCTGAAGATCTTTTCCCCTTCTGTTATTGGTGCGAAGCCATGATTACTTGGATTAATTGCGATTTGTGATCGATCTGTGGATGTAAACAGGTTGTACCCGCTCGATCGCCAGCCTGGCCAATCGAATCTGGTCGATCGCAAGACGTGATTCTGGATAAAGAGTAGATCGAATCCGGTTGCTAAAAGGGAAGCTCCGGAGAAAGTTCAAACCGTCCTTTAGAACTCGGTTGCTGTCAGTCGTTCTCGTCATTGATTTCAAGCTCAACCAAGGACTATCATCAACAGCTAATTAACCTGAATTACTGTGCAGAGAGACCGAACCAAACGATCCTGGGAGAACTAAATGAGACACGTACTGGGCCTGCCTAACGAGCTGGAGTCGGTGGTCGGGATACCGTTAGACTTGTATGCCGGCCGGCCGGAGAGGCCCAGCACGGCGGTGGGCGCGGCGGCGACAGTGAGCACGCCACCTAGCAGTAGCAGGCGTACGTACGCTGTGGTCCACGCACTGGTCTGGTCTGTCTACCGGAGGTGGTTGCTCCGATTTGCAGTACGAGCGTACTCATTGCATTGCCTTTGGAGTTAGGAGCATAGCCGAAGCTGAAAGGGGTGCGAAGGCTGCTGGGCTCTTGGTAGGGTGTCTCCTTCGGCTGGCTCACCAAGCACACAGTGGTATAGGAGGGCTTGTCTGATGACTCACCGCCCTAGCTAGCTAGCTAGGTCCATGGACCATGACCAACAGTAGTGGCTTCCTTGTGAGTTGGGACCTTGATCAGTTGAGCAACTTCTAGGTCGTCAGATAAAAACCTGCTGCGTGGAGTTTTTCGTGTGTGTCCTAATTAGGGCTTGTTACGTTTCAATAAAATCCTCCAGTTTGTGGTGTTTCTGAGGGGGTACTAGATCCCATCTAAATCAAAATCTCTCTCAATACTCTCTGTCTCTGATATACTTCAATTTACTTAAAGGTGGAGATTAACCGAACAAGGTCTTGTGAGTGTTTGCTGTGCTATGAAACCAGGATATCCCCTGTGGATTCCAGCAAAATGCGGTTCTAGAATCGTAGCAGTATTACTGTTGGGTGTTGGGCCATGGACGTAGCCCGTTGTGGATTGCAGTGGGGACAAAGCCTACGTAGGTAGAGTTTCCGAGATGGTCCCGGCCGGCCCAAGCTGAGGCCTTATGCGTGATCGTATCAGCCGGAAATACCTATTTCCCGCCCAGCTGCGGGGCGGATTAACGCCCGCCCACGCGGGAGAGCGAGCGGGCCATGGCCCATTGGTTCGTTTTTCGCTTTTTCGTTTTTTCTTCGGTTCTTTTTTTGGTTTGGACAGTTTTCTGTCAGTTTTTTTTTTCTGTTTTATAATTCTTCGGCTTTTCCTTTTCAGTTTTAAAAATATTTTTCTAATTCGAGCAAATTTCAAATTTGGGAAAATTTTGAATTGGAGCAAATTTTGAATTGGTGCAAATTTAAATTCGAGCAAATTTTGAATTGGCGTAATTTTCAAATTTGGCAAATTTTAAATTTTGAACATATTAAACATCTGAAAATATTTCAAATTTGAACAATTTATTCAAATTTGAACCTTTTCAACTTACATTTTTATAATCTGAAAGGTTTCAAATCTAATTTTTTTAAAGAAATGAATAGAAAAACCGCAGAAGATGTGCGGCTAGGCCGCCCAACACGAACGCGGGGAGGGAACCCTGCGTGCGTTGCTCCCGCACACACGCAGGCGGGGTATAGGCGAACCCATATCAGCCTATCAGGCCCCGTGACCCGAATAACTCTAGTTTTTGGTGCCTTGTGCTCATTGGGCCACCTGCCAAATCGTAACGCGCATTTGCACGTTTCTTTGTTCTGGTTAGTGATGACCCACAATTATAGGGGATCGCAACAGTCTTCGCGGGAAGTAAAATCCAATTTATTGATTCGACACAAGGGGAGACAAAGAATACTTGAAAGCCTTAACAGCGGAGTTGTCAATTCAGCTGCACCTGGAAACAGACTTGCTCGCAAGAGTTTATCAAATAACGGTTTATAGCGATGCGATGGTGAAATAACAAAGCGACGGTGAAACAAAGACAGCAGTAGTGATTATAGTAAACAGCAGGATTAAAATACTGTAGGCACAGGGATGGATGACGGGCGTTGCATGGATGAGAGAAACTCATGTAACAATCAAAGCAGGGCATTTGCAGATAATAATAAAACGGTGTCCAAGTACAAAGCAATCCATAGGCATGTGTTCCGTATATAGTCGTACGTGCTCGCAATGAAAAACTTGCACAACATCTTTTGTCCTACCAGCCGGTGGCAGCCGGGCCTCTAGGGAATCTACTGGATATTAAGGTACTCCTTTTAATAGAGTACCGGAGCAAAGCATTAACACTCCATGAACACATGTGATCCTCACATCACTGCCATCCCCTCCGGTTGTCCCGATTTCTGTCACTTCGGGGTCTCGGGTTCCGGACAGCGACATGTGTATACAACTTGCAGGTAAGATCATAAAACAACGCATATCATAATGAAATAATAACATGTTCAGATCTGAAATCATGGCACTCGGGTCCTAGTGACAAGCAGTAAGCATAACAAGTTGCAACAATATCATCAAAGTACCAATTACGGACACTAGGCACTATGCCCTAACAATCTTATGCTATTACATGACCAATCTCATCCAATCCCTACCATCCCCTTCAGCCTACAGCGGGGGAATTACTCACACATGGATGGGGGAAACATTGCTGGTCGATGGAGAGGCGTCGGTGGTGATGATGGCGATGATCTCCTCCAATTCCCCGTCCCGGCGGAGTGCCAGAACGGAGTTTCTGGTCCCGAGACGGAGTTTCGCGATGTGGCGGCGTTCTGGAGGGTTTCTGGCGACTTCGACTTCCTGCCTCGCGTTTTTAGATCGAAACCCTTAAGTAGTCCAGAGGAGGGCGTCGGAGGCTAGCCGAGGCGGCCACACAGTAGGGCGGCGCGCCCCCCTCCTGGGCCGCGCCGGCCTAGTGTGTGGGGGCCTCGGGTCTCCACCTGGCTTGCCCTTCTGGCTCCGTAATTCTTCCGGAAAGTTAAGACCTTTGACATAAATTCCGGGGATTTTCCTGAAAGTTGGATTTCTGCACAAAAACGAGACACCAGAGTAATTCTGCTGAAAACAGCGTTAGTCTGTGTTAGTTGTATCCAAAATACACAAATTAGAGGCAAAACAATAGCAAAAGTGTTCGGGAAAGTAGATACGTTTTGGACGTATCAACTCCCCCCAAGCTTAGCTTATTGCTTGTCCTCAAGCAATTCAGTTAACAACTGATGCGATAAAAGAACTTTCACGAACACATTTGTTCATATGATGTAAATATTCTCATGATATGGACAAGTACTTAGGCAATTCATAATAAGATACATGCAAATAAGATCATCTAATAGCTATGTCAATCATGGAAAGGTACCAACAATTAATAATAAGCATCATGAATCATGTCTATAAGCAGGATTCCAATGTTCATAAAAGGGTATGATAAAGTGGTATCTCGCTTGCCCGTATTTGATCAGCAAAACATAAATGCTCAGGCACCTCTGAGGTTCATAGAAAGACTAGAAATAGAGATCGTCAAAGATAAAAGCATCAAAGTTATACCACGGTCAATCATATTTTGGGACAAGCATATTATACTAAGAATGACAGTTGTACTCTCAAGAAAGTGCTCAAAGAAAGGATGGAGACACAACATAAAAGTAAAAGATTGACCCTTCGCAGAGGGAAGCAGGGATTAACATGCGCTAGAGCTTTTCATTTTTTAAACAGGAGTAAAATTATTTTGAGAGGTGTTTGTTGTTGTCAACGAATGGTAATGGGTACACCAACTACCTCGCCAACCAGACTTTCAAGAGCGCCTCCCATGAAGGACGTTATTTCTACCAACAAGGTAGATCATCCCTCTTCTCTTTTGTTTACACACGTATTTTAGTTTTATTATGGGTGACACTCCCCCCAACCTTTGCTTACACAAGCCATGGCTAACCGAATCCTCGGGTGCCTTCCATCAATCTCATACCAAGGAGGAGTGTCTATTTGCAAAATTAAGTTGCTTACTGATGAATCAGAGCAAAACATGTGAAGAGAATTATTAATGAAGTTTGATTAATCGGGGCTGGGAACCCCGTTGCCAGCTCTTTTTGCAAAATTATTGGATAAGCGGATGTGCCACTAGTCCATTATTGAAAGTGCATGGAGCCCCCATGTGTGGTTTTGGTAATTAATGACAATCCCTATGGACTAATGTTTGCATTGAGTTATATTTGTAGGAGTTGTCCATAGGCAATTCTTGAACCATATGTTGGCTTCAAGGTTGCAATAAGAAGAAATTGATGAAGGATATCAAGTGTCAAGTATGTCTTGAAGATGAAGATGAAGTGAGCCCTCAAGTTACTTCAAGACATCAACATGATGAAGAATGAAGAAATGATGTGCAAGTTCAAGATGAGCCATCTCGAAGAGATCCTTTGCTTGAGTCTTGCCATCCATATGGTGATCATGGATATGTGAAGATGCGCCGAAGAAGAAGCTCTCCCATGGTGGATTATGGGGGAGCAATCCACATGGTGGTCATGTTTATGTGAAGATGCGCCGAAGAAGAAGCTCTCCCATGGTGGTTTATGGGGGAGCAATCTACAAGACTTCGTCAAGCAAGCACAAGCAAGAAAGGCGTTCCATCTTGTTGAGGTCAAGATCGTCGTCATCAAGCTCAAGTGGAATGCGCAAGTATAAGGTTTGCTCTTGATAGGGTTTCTTTCTCACCGGTCTCATAGTGTAGTTGGAGACCGGTTTATAGTTTAGTTGCCGTACTATCAAGAGAGCTCTCGAGTGAGTAACTCGATCGTATCGTTCGGAGAGAGCTCAAACCTTTGCATCCTTGCATCATCTTTCTTGGTTGTTATTTTGACCTTATCCATGTGATGTTTTAGAGCTTGTGCTTATTCTCATGACAAGCTCTAGTTCATCGAAAACGGATTTCGCATAGATCACTTGTTGCGTTTTCGAGTTTGGTTCATCATCTTACTTGGTTTTATTTGGATATTATCCATGTGATGTTTTAGAGCTTGTACTTATTCTCATGACAAGCTCTAGTTCATTGAGAATGGTTTTTCCATGGGCAACTTGTTGCATTTTCAAGATTGGAGGTTTTACCGGTATGTCTTTTTGAGATAGGTCAAACCTTTCATCATTTGTTTCTATCCTCCTTTGCTGGACTATGATGTTTCTATGCATATTGTTGTAGAGCTCGTTGTTGTGATTTCAACGAGCCCAAGATCATCGAAATCGGAGTCCGGATGCAAAAGTTATGCCCGTTTTAGTTTTGGTGTTTCTGCAGTTTGCTTAGGCCGGATATTTCGGAAATATCCGGGCCGGATTATCCGGGCCGGATATTTCGGAAATATCCGGCCCCCTCGAAATCGTCTAAGGACCTTAGGAATTGCTGCTCAGTATAGGGGCCGGACATTTGCCCGGATTTTGACCAGGTTTTGTCCCAGAGGCCGGATTATCCGGGGGGGGGGGGGGGGCGGATTATCCGGCCCTTACTTAGGCCGGATTATCCGGCCCTGGTTTTGCCCAAACGGCTCGATTTTCTTGGGGGGTATAAATACCCCCCTTCTTCCTCCTTGGGCTGTTGCTTCTTCTACTCTCTCTCTCCTCCATTGTTGTTCTTGAGAAGCTTGTCCTTTCTCTCTATCCCTCCATGATTCTTGCCCCATTTTGAGGGAAAAGAGAGAGGAGATCTAGATCCACACTTTGACCAAACCAAATCATCTCTTTGTGAGTGAATCTTTGGGATCTAGATCTTGGAGAATTTTGTGTTCTCCTCTTTGTTCTTCCTCTCCTATTCCCCCAATAGCTTTTGTAGCTTTGTTGGAATTTGAGAGAGAATGACTTGAGCATCTTTGTGGTGTTCTTGCCATTGCATTTGGTGCATCAGTTTGAGTTCTCCACGGTGATTCGTGGTGGTGAAAGTAAGAAGGTTGTTACTCTTGGGTTCTTGGAACCCTAGACGGATTCTAGGCCTTTGTGGCGGTTTGTTGGGAGCCTCCAATTAAGTTGTGGATGTGTGCCCCAATCTTTGTGTAAGGCCCGGTTTCCGCCTCGAAGGAAATCCCTTAGTGGAACCGTGACCTAGGCCTTTGTGGCGAGGGTCACCGGAGATTTAGGTGAGGCGCCTTCGTGGCGTTCGGTGTGTGGTGTGAGTACCGCATCTTGGGGTGAGGCCTTTGTGGCGTTGGTGTGCATCGAGCAACCACACCTCAAGGTGAGCCTCTTGTGGCGTTCGGGAGCACTAAGCAACCGCACCTCTCCACCGGAGATTAGCACTCGCAAGAGTGTGAACTCCGGGATAAATCATCGTCTCCCGCGTGCCTCGGTTATCTCTATACCCGAGCTCTTTACTTATGCACTTTACCTTGTGATAGCCATCGTGCTTGAAGTTATATATATCTTGCTATCACATACTTGCTTGTATTGCTTAGCATAAGTTGTTGGTGCACATAGGTGAACCATTGCTTAGAATAAGTTGTTGGTGCACATAGGTGAACAATAGTATATAGGCTTTGGGCTTGACAAAGTAAACGCTAGTTTTATTCCGCATTTGTTAAGCCCATCTCGTAAAAGTTTTAAATCGCCTATTCACCCCCCCCCTCTAGGCGACATCCGTGTCCTTTCAATTGGTATCAGAGCAAGGTCTCTCATTCTTAGGCTTCACCGCCTTGAGAGTAAAGATGTCGGTTAGGGGATTAGCGCACAATAACTTGTTTATATTTGATGGCACAAATTATGATCTATGGAAAATTTTTGTGCTTAAAATCTTACGGGGTATGTCCCCGGACATGGAGCGATTTCTTGGCATGGGTTTTTCTTCTCCTAAGGATCCTCAAAATTTATCTCTTGAGGAGGAGAAAAACTCTTGCCTCGATGCTCTTGCTTCTCATGTGTTTTCCATTGTTGTGATCAATGTAGTTACTTCTTCAATCATGCCTTTTGGGAGCGCTCATGAATTATGGACGAAGCTTAAAGACAAATATGATGTGTCCAATATTATTGAGGATGATTGTATTGCTTCCACTTCCGGCCGTGATGAGTTCTCATCTTCATCCACTTCACCAAAGTGTGGTAAGACACAAGGTAATGATATGGTGAGTGGTGATGAAAATTGCAATGTTGATATTGAGCTTACTATTGAAGATTCTTGATGTCTACGTTCCCCCTCCTTTCCTGTAGACAGTGTTGGGCCTCCAAGAGCAGAGGTTTGTAGAACAGCAGCAAGTTTTCCCTTAAGTGGATCACCCAAGGTTTATCGAACTCAGGGAGGAAGAGGTCAAAGATATCCCTCTCATGCAACCCTGCAACCACAAAGCAAGAAGTCTCTTGTGTCCCCAACACACCTAATAGGTGCACTAGTTCGGCGAAGAGATAGTGAAATACAGGTGGTATGAATATATATGAGCAGTAGCAACGGTGCCAGAAAATAGCTTGCTGGCGTGTAGTTGATGGTGGTAATATTGCAGTAGTAGTAACACAGTGAAACAGTAAACAAGCAGTAGTGACGCAGCAGTATTTAGGAACAAGGCCTAGGGATTACACTTTCACTAGTGGACACTCTCAACATTGATCACATAACAGAATAGATAAATGCATACTCTACACTTTTGTTGGATGATGAACACATTGCGTAGGATTACACGAACCCTCAATGCCGGAGTTAACAAGCTCCACAATAATGCTCATGTTTAAGTAACCTTATAGTGTAAGATAGATCAATAGACTAAACCAAGTACTAACATAGCATGCACACTGTCACCTTCATGCATATGTAGGAGGAATAGATCACATCAATATTATCATAGCAATAGTTAACTTCGCAATCTACAAGAGATCATGATCATAGCATAAACCAAGTACTAACACGGTGCACACACTGTCACCTTTACACACGTGCAGGAGGAATAAAACTACTTTAATAACTTTGCTAGAGTAGCACATAGATAGTAGTGATACAAAACTCATATGAATCTCAATCATGTAAAGCAGCTCATGAGATTATTGTATTGAGGTACATGGGAGAGATGAACCACATAGCTACAGCGAAGCCCTCAGCCTCGGAGGTGGATTACTCCCTCCTCATCATGGAAGCAGCGATGGCGGTGAAGACGGCGGTGGAGATGGCAGCGGTGTCGATGGAGAAGCCTTCCGGGGGCACTTCCCCGTTCCGGCAGGGTGCCGGAAC
Source organism: Lolium perenne (assembly GCF_019359855.2). NCBI lineage: Eukaryota > Viridiplantae > Streptophyta > Magnoliopsida > Poales > Poaceae > Lolium > Lolium perenne. The sequence goes on along the minus strand of NC_067250.2, from coordinate 91,963,574 downwards.
AGAGACTCCTGTCCCCCAGATCTTGGCTTCGCGATGGCGGCGGCTCTGGAAGGTTTCTGTGGGTTTCGTCGAACGCATCAGGGTTTTCGATCCATGGGCTTTATATAGGCGAAGAGGCGGCGCAGGAGGGCTTCTGGGGGGCCCACACCATAGGGCGGCGCGGCCCCCCTCTGGCCGCGCCAGGGTGTGGTGTGGGGCCCCCAGGGCTCCCCTCTGGCGGCTCTCGGGTGTTCTGGATGGTTCCGGGAAAAATAGGAACCTGGGCGTTGATTTCGTCCGATTCCGAGAATATTTCGTTACTAGGATTTCTGAAACCAAAAACAGCAGAAAACAGGAACTGGCACTTCGGCATCTTGTTAATAGGTTAGTTCCAGAAAATGCACGAATATGACATAAAGTGTGCATAAAACATGTAGATAACATCAATAATGTGGCATGGAACATAAGAAATTATCGATACGTCGGAGACGTATCAGCATCCCCAAGCTTAGTTCTGCTCGTCCCGAGCAGGTAAAACGATAACACAGATAATTTCTGGAGTGACATGCCATCATAAACTTGATCATACTATTTGTAAAGCATATGTAGTGAATGCAGCGATCAAAACAATGGTAATGACATGAGTAAACAACTGAATCATAAAGCAAAGACTTTTCATGAATAGCACTTTCGAGACAAGCATCAATAAGTCTTGCATAAGAGTTACTCATAAAGCAATAAATTCATAGCAGAGACATTGAAGCAACACAATGGAAGATTAAGTTTCAGCGGTTGCTTTCAACTTGTAACATGTATATCTCATGGATAGTTGTCAATGCAAAGCAATATAACAAATGCAATAAGCAAGTATATAAGAATCAATGCACAGTTCACACAAATGTTTGCTTCTTGAGGTGGAGAAAGATAGGTGAACTGACTCAACAATAAAAGTAAAAGAATGGTCCTTCAAAGAGGAAAGCATCGATTGCTATATTTGTGCTAGAGCTTTTATTTTGAAAACATGAAACAATTTTGTCAACGGTAGTAATAAAGCATATGTATCATGTAAATTATATCTTACAAGTCGCAAGCCTCGTGCATAGTATACTAATAGTGCCCGCACCTTGTCCTAATTAGCTTGGACTACCGGATCATCACAATGCACATGTTTTAACCAAGTGTCACAAAGGGGTACCTCTATGCCGCCTGTACAAAGGTCTAAGGAGAAAGCTCGCATTGGATTTCTCGCTATTGATTATTCTCAACTTAGACATCCATACCGGGACAACATAGACAACAGATAATGGACTCCTCTTTTATGCATAAGCATGTAACAACAATTAATAATTTTCTCATTTGAGATTGAGGATATATGTCCAAAACTGAAACTTCCACCATGGATCATGGCTTTAGTTAGCGGCCCAATGTTCTTCTCTAACAATATGCATGCTTAACCATAGGGTGGTAGATCTCTCTTACTTCAGACAAGACGGACATGCATAGCAACTCACATGAAATTCAACAATGAATAGTTGATGGCGTCCCCAGTGAACATGGTTATCGCACAACAAGCAACTTAATAAGAGATAAAGTGCATAATTACATATTCAATACCACAATAGTTTTTAAGCTATTTGTCCCATGAGCTATATATTGCAAAGGTGAATGATGGAATTTTAAAGGTAGCACTCAAGCAATTTACTTTGGAATGGCGGAGAAATACCATGTAGTAGGTAGGTATGGTGGACACAAATGGCATAGTGGTTGGCTCAAGGATTTTGGATGCATGAGAAGTATTCCCTCTCGATACAAGGTTTAGGCTAGCAAGGTTATTTGAAACAAACACAAGGATGAACGGTGCAGCAAAACTCACATAAAAGACATATTGTAAACATTATAAGACTCTACACCGTCTTCCTTGTTGTTCAAACTCAATACTAGAAATTATCTAGACCTTAGAGAAACCAAATATGCAAACCAAATTTTAGCATGCTCTATGTATTTCTTCATTAATGGGTGCAAAGCATATGATGCAAGAGCTTAATCATGAGCACAACAATTGCCAAGTATCACATTACCCAAAACATGTATAGCAATTACTACATGTATCATTTTCCAATTCCAACCATATAACAATTTAACGAAGGAGAAACTTCGCCATGAATACTATGAGTAGAAACCAAGGACATACTTGTCCATATGCTACAGCGGAGCGTGTCTCTCTCCCACACAAACATTTATTCAAACAAAAACAAAAACAAAAGCAAACAAACAGACGCTCCAAGTAAAGTACATAAGATGTGATTGAATAAAAATATAGTTTCAGGGGAGGAACCTGATAATGTTGTCGATGAAGAAGGGGATGCCTTGGGCATCCCCAAGCTTAGATGCTTGAGTCTTCTTGAAATATGCAGGGATGAACCACCGGGGCATCCCCAAGCTTAGAGCTTTCACTCTTCTTGATCATAGTATATCATCCTCCTCTCTTGACCCTTGAAAACTTCCTCCACACCAAACTCGAAACAACTCGTTAGAGGGTTAGTACATAATCAAAAACTCACATGTTCAGAGGTGACACAATCATTCTTAACACTTCTGGACATTGACCAAAGCTACTGGAGTTTAATGGAACAAAGAAATCCATCCCACATAGCAAAAGAAGCAATGCGACATAAAAGGCAGAATCTGTCAAAACAGAACAGTCCGTAAAGACGAATTTCTAATAAATACTTCCGTTGCTCAAATCAGAAAACTCAAAACTAATGAAAGTTGCGTACATATCTGAGGAACACGCACGTAAATTGGCATATTTTTCTGATTTTTCTACAGAGAGAAAATCCCAGATTCGTGACAGATAGAAATCTGTTTCTGCGCAGAAATCCAAATCTAGTACTTACTTTTCTATCAACGGCTTTACTTGGCACAACAAAACACAAAACTAAGATAAGGAGAGGTTGCTACAGTAGTAAACAACTTCCAAGACACAAATATAAAACAAAGTACTGTAGCAACATAACACATGGGTTATCTTCCAAGAAGTTCTTTCTTTATAGCCATTAAGATGGGCTCAGTAGTTTTAATAATCCATTCGCGGGAAATAGTATTTGAAGCAAAAGAGAGCTTCAAGAGGCAAATTCAAAACAAATTTAAGTCTAACATGCTTCCTATGAAGAGGAATCTTGTACACAAATGAATTCATGAAGAACAAAGTGACAAGCATAAGAGGATAAAACAAGTGTAGCTTCAAAAATTTCAGCACATAGAGAGGTGTTTTAGTAACATGAAAATTTCTACAACCATATTTTCCTCTCTCATAATAACTTTCAGTAGCAACATTAGCAAACTCAACAATATAACTATCACATAAAGCATTCTTATCATGAGTCTCATGCATAAAATTATTACTCTCCACATAGGCATAATCAATTTTATTAGTTGTAGTGGGAGCAAATTCAACAAAGTAGCTATCATTATTATTCTCATCAAGTGTAGGAGGCATAGTATAATCACAACAAAATTTACTCTCCATAGTAGGTGGCACCAAAAGACCACTATCATTATAATCATCATAAATAGGAGGCAAAGTATCATCAAAGAAAATTTTCTCCTCAATACTTGGTGGACTAAAAAGATCATGCTCATCAAAACCAGCTTCCCCAAGCTTAGAATTTTCCATATCATTAGCAACAATGGTGTTCAAAGTATTCATGCTAACATGTTTCATGGGTTTTTTAATTTTCGCATTAAACCATTCATGTCTTGACTCAGGAAATAGTACAAAGAGCTCACAGATGTTTTCCATTATGCCTAACTAGTGTAAACAAGAAACAAAAAGTTGCAATTGCAGGATCTAAAGGAAATAGCTTCGAGCACAAACACAATGGCGCCAGAAAAGTACTTTACCTGGAACCAGAGTATGAGTGCCTTTTACCTTTCCTCCCCGGCAACGGCGCCAGAAAAGTGCTTGATGTCTACGTTCCCCCTCCTTTCCTGTAGACAGTGTTGGGCCTCCAAGAGCAGAGGTTTGTAGAACAGCAGCAAGTTTTCCCTTAAGTGGATAACCCAAGGTTTATCGAACTCAGGGAGGAAGAGGTCAAAGATATCCCTCTCATGCAACCCTGCAACCACAAAGCAAGAAGTCTCTTGTGTCCCCAACACACCTAATAGGTGCACTAGTTCGGCGAAGAGATAGTGAAATACAGGTGGTATGAATATATATGAGCAGTAGCAACGGTGCCAGAAAATAGCTTGCTGGCGTGTAGTTGATGGTGGTAATATTGCAGCAGTAGTAACACAGTGAAACAGTAAACAAGCAGTAGTGACGCAGCAGTATTTAGGAACAAGGCCTAGGGATTACACTTTCACTAGTGGACACTCTCAACATTGATCACATAACAGAATAGATAAATGCATACTCTACACTTTTGTTGGATGATGAACACATTGCGTAGGATTACACGAACCGTCAATGCCGGAGTTAACAAGCTCCACAATAATGCTCATGTTTAAGTAACCTTATAGTGTAAGATAGATCAATAGACTAAACCAAGTACTAACATAGCATGCGCACTGTCACCTTCATGCATATGTAGGAGGAATAGATCACATCAATATTATCATAGCAATAGTTAACTTCGCAATCTACAAGAGATCATGATCATAGCATAAACCAAGTACTAACACGGTGCACACACTGTCACCTTTACACACGTGCAGGAGGAATAAAACTACTTTAATAACTTTGCTAGAGTAGCACATAGATAGTAGTGATACAAAACTCATATGAATCTCAATCATGTAAAGCAGCTCATGAGATTATTGTATTGAGGTACATGGGAGAGATGAACCACATAGCTACAGCGAAGCCCTCAGCCTCGGAGGTGGATTACTCCCTCCTCATCATGGAAGCAGCGATGGCGGTGAAGATGGCGGTGAAGACGGTGGTGGAGATGGCAGCGGTGTCGATGGAGAAGCCTTCCGGGGGCACTTCCCCGTTCCGGCAGGGTGCCGGAACAGAGACTCCTGTCCCCCAGATCTTGGCTTCACGATGGCGGCGGCTCTGGAAGGTTTCTGTGGGTTTCGTCGAACGCATCAGGGTTTTCGATCCAGGGGCTTTATATAGGCGAAGAGGCGGCGCAGGAGGGCTTCTGGGGGGCCCACACCATAGGGCGGCGCGGCCCCCCCTCTGGCCGCGCCAGGGTGTGGTGTGGGGCCCCCAGGGCTCCCCTCTGGCGGCTCTCGGGTGTTCTGGATGGTTCCGGGAAAAATAGGAACCTGGGCGTTGATTTCGTCCGATTCCGAGAATATTTCGTTACTAGGATTTCTGAAACCAAAAACAGCAGAAAACGAGAACGGCACTTCGGCATCTTGTTAATAGGTTAGTTCCAGAAAATGCACGAATATGACATAAAGTGTGCATAAAACATGTAGATAACATCAATAATGTGGCATGGAACATAAGAAATTATCGATACGTCGGAGACGTATCAATTCTTCATCTCTATCTCATTGGAATGCTTCATCTTTGGACTTAAACACATCTAGCACTAGAAATGATTTACATGCTTGTGTTGATAGTCCTTGCATATCATGTGTAAGTTGCTTGAATAAATCTCATAATGATATGCTTGATTTGTCTTGTGACCATGATAAAAATGATTCTATTTCCTCTAGTTGTTGTGTATCTAACAATGTAGAGGAAACTAAAGATTCTATTGGTCAAGACAAGATCTTGAAAGGAGCCTCAAGTAACTCCTCATCTTTATCTCACGGTCCTCATATATGCCTTATGGTCAAGGGTTCCACGGTACCTCCTACCATGGAACCTAATATGTCTCGTGGTGATAAGGATGAGGATGAATATGAAGAAGAGGATTGGGTTGTCTCTCTACGCGATAAGGGTGAGAGCGTATTCAAGGTTATTTGCAAAGATAAAATTGCTAGCACTCACTTCTTTGAAATCTTGACTACCGCTATTGAGAGCCAAAAACTTATTTGGATGCATGAGAACACCATTGATAAAAAGGGTGCTCTTGAACGAGAGTATGCCGATGATGTAGCATCACTAAAGAATGATCTTGAAGAAGAACAAGAGACCGTAGCCTTTCTTGAAGAGCAACTTGAAACCCTTGAAGTGTCTCAAAATGAAATAGTTTCTAAACTCATTAAGGAAAGAGACCATGCTAAAGCTCAAGTAAAAATGCTTAAAAAGGAAAATTCCAAAGTTGGTGTTGGTCATGATAAACTTGTTAAGGATCTAGATGATCTAGACAAGGCCCACAAGGTCTTGGAGAGCGAACACTCTATCCTCACCAAGTCCCATGATCAACTTCAAGCTTCCTATTTAAAAGAGCATGCTATGTTACCATCTCTTCTTAATATGTCTTGTGATGATGCTTGTGCTACTAACTCTACTTCTTGTGAAGCATCTATCTTGAAGGAGAATGTTGAGCTAAGGGCTCAACTTGAATTGCTAACTAGCAATTATGGGAAATTGGAAGAAAATCATGGAAAGCTTTCTAGCTCCCATGAGGATCTTCTAGCCTCTCATGATAGGCTAAAGTTAGCTCATGAGGCTATCATATCAAAGGAAACACCTTGTGAGCCTCATGTGGATACTAGCACTACTACTCAAAATGCTATATTGCAATGTGCTAGTCCTTGTAATTCATCCACTCATAGTATCGCTAAATCTTGTGATGAATTATCTTCCTTGCCTTGTTGCTCTAACAATAAAGGTTCTACTTCCTCTAGTACTTGTGTTGTTACTAACCATGTAGAGGAAATCAAAGAGCTCAAGGCCCAAGTCACTTCCTTGAAGAACGACTTGGTAAAGGGTCATGAAGGGAAATGCAAATTTGACAAGATGTTGAGTGTGCAACAATCCCCCAATGACAAAAGTGGACTTGGATTCAACTCCAACAACAAGAACAAGTCCAAGAACAACAATAAGAAGAAGGGCCAAGTACAAGTCAAAAACCCGGCCAAGATTGTTTGCTTCAAGTGCAAAATTGAAGGGCATCATGTTAGATCTTGCCCTTTGAAGAAGAAGCAAAAAGGGAAGCGACCTCAAGCTCAAACTCACATTCAACCTCAAGTTGAAGAAATGCCACTTCCCAAGAAGAAACAAGTCAATGCTCCCATTGTGGAGAAATCTAGTGAGAAGAAGGAGAAGAAAAGAACTTGCTACATATGCCGTGAGAAGGGCCACATCTCCTCCTTGTGCACTATTGGTACCTCATCCAACTCTATCACCATTAATGATGTTTATTCTCTTCGTAAGGATGAGGGTGGCAATGTGTTTGCCAAATATGTTGGTGCTCAAAGTGGTGTCAAGAAAAGAACCATTTGGGTTGCCAAGCCTATTGTGACTAACCTCTTAGGACCCAACTTAGTTGGGGACCAACAATCCAAAACTTGATCAATAGGTGCTTGTTGGAGGGCATTGGAGACTTGGCTACATCATGAAGAATTAAGGGATCTTCATCATTTATATTATCTCAAGCCAAGTCTTTTGGTTATCTTCTATCATACACCCAATGTTCCTCCTTGCGGTAACATGTGCTCAACTCATTTATACTGAAAGTTACTCGCCCCTTTGCATGTGTTAGTTTTGTTCCTAACATGTGTTTGTATATGTTGTGCATCCTACTTGTTTTTCTTGAGAAATCAAGTCTATGTATGTTAGGTTGCACACCATGTATTTGTGCTTGTGTTGGAGCCTCTTTGCATCTTGTTGTATCTTATATGGCTCTTATGAGAGATTAATGGACTATAACATTTTGGGGGAGTGATATGCCTTTAGGAATTTCACAATCCTAACAATGTGTGTACATGATGAATATCACTTAGAATTGATATTGCAAGATTACCTGGTCTCTATGTGGTATGTCATCTTCATGAGAAATTCAAATTCTAATGTCCATTAATATCTCTAGTTGGATCTTATTTGCCTCTTGTGAAAATAAATTCCTTATCACATTATGGGGGAGTAATAAGCTTTGTGCATATTACAAGCCTAGGAAATGTGAACATTTGAGGTTGTGTCACATAGAATTGATATTGTAAATTGTCTCTTATATGTGACATGTTTTCTCAAACAAGTTCCAATTTGCTTAAATGGCTTCATTGCTAATATCTTTGTGGATCTTATTTGGGAAAGTTTTTCTTGGCATGGTTTTTCACAATGTGTCCCTCAATACATTTTTGGAAAACCATGTGCTTCAAGTCATACTATTAATTGATTTGCATTTTGGTATGAATGCTATTAATTGCTTTGCATGTTGGTATGAATACTATTAATTGCTTTGCATGTTGGTATGAATAATATTAATTGCTTTGCATGTTGGTATGACTAATTGAAGCTATCAAGAAACTCTCTTTGCATGATGGTTAACTCTTATCTTTTACCATATGCTTTATTTGGTGTAAAAATGATCTTACATATACTTACAAACTACCACCGGAAAATATTTCCTAATACCTCTTGTCCTAGGACAATTGGCAATCTATTATTGGGTAGAAATTTATTGATCATATTTACATTGGCTCTTGTGTTTAAATTGTCTTATTTATTGCCATGAATGTGTTGTGCTTTGACTCCCATGTGTCTTCCTTGCATCTTATGGATCTAATTTGTCTATTCAAACTTTCTTAGCATTTTAGTAGATTTAGGTAGCGTGATGATCCTAGTTTTGTGCATTTAGTATTCATATGCAAAATCCTAGATAATGCACTAATCTCGGGGGAGCTCTCCTATATTTGTTAGAATGCTTAACATCTCTTGATCTTTATCAAAAATTTGGTTTTGGGAGTCATAAATTTTCTTTTTGGTACTTTGTGCCATCATAAAAAGTGTCGAGGGTTTGGTTTATTTGTTGGAACCTTGCTCTCTTGGGAGTTGGTTATCTCATTCCTTTGTGCTTAGGTTTAATTAGCTTCTTATAATGAGATAAGTCTTTGGAGTCAATCTTGTGTTGATTTGATTCTTTGATATAATTTGGACAACCATTGTCTCTTGGTTTATTTGGTGTTTTGTCCAAATTGTATCTTCCTTTGGTTCTTGAAAGTATTGTGCATGCATATTTAATATATGTATATCTTATGGCATGTGTCACTTTCTTTGATCCAATATATAGGGTAAACTCCATCAAATCCTAATTTGACTAAGATGTGCATGAAATTCAATTTCATATCTATATGCACATAGAATTGTGGAGTTTGTCCTATATGTTGTAGTGTGTCTAACTACTTCGGACCCAATTAGTTAGGGGACCATTTTGTACTTACCTTTGTGTTAGGTACAATGGATATGCATTGAATGCTTGTCTCACTCTTGGAAAGAAGTGGTGACTCAATGGTAACGTGAGGCAAGCTAGGATGATCAACGAACACATATCTACTACATCCACACCAATGCTATCTTGGTAACAAGTATCTTCTCATGCATACTTTTCTTGTATCCAACCTTATGGTTGCATCTTGGCATGAATCTCTTGATTTGCAAATGTTGTGCTTCTTGCAAAAGTCTTAATGAAACCTCTTTATTGTGAATGTGAGTAATTTGAGATGAGTGCATTTGTTGGGAAGTATTTTAAATCATGCTCATGATTCATCCATCCCAACTATGCCTATCTAGCAATTTTGTTGCATATCAATTCCTCAAGGCTCTCACATGTGCAATATAGATGAAAGTGCAAATTTAGTTACTTCTTTTGGTATCCCCGTTTGTGATACTTGTTGCCTTTCTCAAATGCATCCCAACTATCTTCTATCCCTTGTTGATATTTGTGATGTATTTTAGTTGTTTGTGGTTGAAGTTCATGAATGTACAATAAGATAAAATTGAGCCTTTGGCCATGCTATTAAGCAAAAATTCTTATTGGTATATTGCATGACTTCGTCTTGGATATCATACTATTTTTCTTGCGTATCTATTTTATGTGTGCATGTTTCTTTGTGGATAAATATCTTTGTGATATTGCCCACTTAGAGAAACTTATACACATAAGAGATGATACATCTCTTTTTGATATCTTATTTATTTATTGCGTGTTGATTGGTCATGCTAAGTGTAACATCCCAAATTTCAAAATAACGCAGAAATGAATTTTTCCTTTTTACAAAAATGAGAACCAACAAAAACTTTTCTAAATTGGATTGCTATGCTTAGGGCTCCACCCTATTGCTTGTGCTTCTACCCTGCTGAGTGTTTGTCTGCTTAGGGGTAAACCCTAAAACCCTAGAGTGATCAAGTAAAGATCACAAACCAAATAACAACAAAAAGAGAAGGAAATCAAATAAGAAGAACCCTAAGCCCTAACCTTTTCAAAACTCCTTTGATCTATTTTGAGAAACCCTGAATAAAGGAAAAACTATATGTGGGCCTATAGCCCTAATATGTGAATCTGAAACCTTACCCCTTTTCTTTTACTAAATGGTAGTGAACCATTGTAAAACGTGTTAAACCCTAAACCACATCTCTCTTGACATCAATCTTTGAAAAATAGAATAAAAAGGAAAAATCTTATTTTAGAAAGAAGCATATATGCCTATGGCTATTTTGTAAAACTTCCCCTAGGCCTTTCTACTTTATGTAGAGAATTGGAAAGTATTCTTAAACCTTATCTAGTACTTTTCCAACACAATCCAAAGTGGAACACAAGGTTTTCAAAAAGAGAGTAATAATGCCATAGAGGTATATGAGAGCAACATATCAATTTGTGAAATTGAGGATCTTGACCCTAGACTTGAAGTGGAATGGGTGGATCACTCCTATATACCTTTTCAACTCTCAACAACATCAAGTGGGTCAAGCCAAGTTCAATAAAAATCAAATGCCACATATGCATAGAGGCATATGTGACCCCTAGCCATTTTCACAAATTCTTGTCCTATGCACTTCTACCTTTACCAAAATGGTGTGAAACCATCTCTGAACCTAATCTAAACCTAATTTGACCCTCCACCTTGCCCAAGTAAAGCAAGGGGAGCACCTTACAAGAATAAGAAGAATTGACTTGTCATCTCCTATGTGTTTTGGCCAATTTTACAAAACTTTGAGCTAGACCTCTTGGAATGGCTTCAATGGTTTGAAATTGTTTCGAAACTAATAAGAATGACATTAGAGTCAAGTCAAGTCCAATCAAATAGAGAGAAACCCAATAGTGGGATATTTCCATTTTCCTCACATACACATAAGGCCAATTTATCAAATCTTGATCTAGGCACCAACCTTGCCTCAAAATGGTTGGAACCTTTCATCCAACTTCTTCTAACCGCAAATAAACCTCACCCTTGTCAAAGCAAGGCCAAGAAAAATAAAAGTTTAAATAGTTAGAAATTCACAAAACCTCACATAGGGCTTATGCCATTTTTCTAAATTTTGACCCTAGCCCATTTTGGCCTTCACCATTAGTTGTATAATGATGCTAAACATCTATTACAACTTTTGGAATCCAAGAAACCCAATTCAAATCCAATTCAAACTCAATTGGGGATCACATGTGATAATGGTCAAATCTGCCATTATTATTCTGGTCACTACTTAGAGCCTCTCCATTTCAAGTTTTTCAAACTAAACTTTTCCAACCCTTTGCATGTCCTCCAAGAGGACATCAAGATGAGCACTTTTTGTAAAGACCACCTTGCCAAAATTCTTCTTGATCAATTGCTTTGCTCATCCAAAGTTGGCACTTTGAATTAAGTGGAACAATCTCCCCCTTAGTGAAAATTGACATATTTTGAATTTCTAAATTTCACCACCACCTCTCCTTGCCTCTGGTCATTTAGAACCAAACCAAACCCACTCTTATCAATTTGGTCAACCTTTTGAACTCAACCAAATTTGAGCAAATATTGCAAATTACAAATATGGCATAAATGCAACACTATTTGAAATAGTGTTCTACTACCCATAATCTCCCCCAACCTACACCATATTGTCCCCTTGCCCCCTCTTTGCCTCACACCACCACAGGAACCCTAGGGAAGGGCAAGACATGGCCTAGCCATGGCCATGCCAATGGCATGCCGGCCATGCCGTGCTCCCCCTCTCCTCCTTCATCCTCAGCTCGGCCCCCCATGTCTACTGACCCCCACTTTGAAATTGAATAGTTTCAAATCTGCTGAACCAAAATTTATGAAGTTTATATATTTGGAAAGCCTAGAAAAATATCTACCCAATGCCACTTGTCCCACCTCAAGGTCTTGTGTAGAAATAATCTGACAAAAATAACAAGTCAGGGACTTTTCTGCCTTAGAATAATTCTTAAAAATCAACCAAAATAGCTATTGAGTAAATTCCAACTCCTTTAGCTCACTTTTGACTTGCACTAATTGTTTATGAAATAAAATGGTGTGGTCACTTTGCATGATCATGCCCTAGTTTAAGAAATGTGCAATATGGCTAGTTTAACTAGTTGATATTGTCCAAAATTATTAAGTAATTCATATGAAGTCTTATGCTTCATTTAAATCTTGTCTCAAATGAATTCATGTGATGTTTGGACCCCTGGCCCAAACTCACCTATATGAATTCCTTAGAGATTTAAGTCATTTGTAGTGTTAATAAATGGCATGAGGTACTCTACCTCATTTAAATCTATTTCTCAAATGATAATGATGAATGGTTGACTTGGGTCAACATGATTTCATGCATGATTGTTTGAGAAATTAAATCTTAAGAAGTTTTCAGTAAGAGAAAGGTATTTCTCAAACACTAGATGGAAACTATCACTTACATGTAGGAGAGGAGATTATTTTCCTCAAGCCACACAACCAATGCACTCTAAGTGTAGTATTGGTGTGAGTACAAGTATTGTTAGAATAACCAATGTATTGTTGAGGATGTGAAATCACCTCAATGGTAGTTGTTAACCTAGTTACAACTATGTGTTAAATCGTATGAGAGGCTTTCCCTCTCATTTAAATCTTGTTCTCAAGTATTTCAACATGAGGTATGGACCATGGTCTATATAATCTCATGTTGAGTATTTGGTGATATTAAATCTGTACCCCTGTTAGTATTAAATTGTATGAGGTATGAAACCTCATTTAAATCTTTTTCTCAAATGAGGAGTATGAAGAGGTTGACTTTGGTCAACCTAGGTCATATTGTGTTCATAAGAGAAATTAAATCTTAATAAGATAATTGGGAGGAAATATCTTTTTCTTAAATAAGAAGAACCCCTCCACCCACTTAATAGTAAAGTGTGATGCTAGTTAATTTGTGTAAAACTTGCGTGTGCTTAGTAGTATGTAAGTTTGGTATGATGATTGTGTACCCCGTATTCGTATTTTAGACGCTAGTACCGGAGACCATCAGGAAGGGGAGGACTTCTACAACAAGGAGAAAGGAGAAGAGAACTTGGACCCTCACTTCAACCAAGGCAAGCTGATAGTAGTACAAGTTATTACCAACGCAAGCTAGCACTGATAGAAATTACCTTTGCAAGGTGATATTGTTTGCAAGCTAAGATATTGTTTGCAAACTAATATTCTTGCAAGGTGCAACGCCCCTTGGGGCAAGGCACCATGTTTCTTACCTTTTATTCTATGAACCTATCCTAAGTTTTGATTTTACAAATTCTTACTTGTTTTCTAGATGGGTTACTTTTATAGTTAACTTTGGTCAAAGTACAAGTTGGTGACTAAAGTAGTAAAGTTAGCAAGCTACCACCAATGCAAGCTAGCTTGAGGCAAACCATTTTGGTTGCAAGATAATAATCTTGCACACTTGCTAGGCTCTCGATGAGCAAAGCCTTCCCCTATTTTACTTCAGGCTTATGATCTTATTTCCCCGTTTATACTTACAAACTTTATTTACCTTTGTTTTATCAAAGTACTTTTTTTGATTCATGATTCACTTGGCTAGTATTGGACTAGTACAAGAGTATCAAACTTAGCCTAGAAACACACCAAATACTTAGCATCCCTCTTGCATAGATGCTAGTGCTGATTTGAAAGTGGCTACTCCATGTGGGAGACTGGGAACTGAAATGATTTTGAAAACCTTGGAATGACGAGTCATTCTATTGAGAGATTTTTAAAGGAGTTTCGAAACCTTGGGATGAAGATGCATTCCATGGAATGATTTCTTTTGAAGGTGAAGATGACTGGTGAATGACTTGGTGAATGTTTCAAAAATACTGATGGTTGGGTTCGGATGCGATACCATTCCAATTTTACCGTACCCCCACAATACCTGAATCTGGGTAGGGCTTAACTGGAAGTTTGTGTGTCTTAGTATGGGTTCCCTCTAAACAAGCATCATCGGGGTTATGCCGAAAGCTGCCTCTACCACAACAACTGAGATGATACGATATGATGCGCGATGAGGTGAATGTCCGGCCCAAGCCCCGTGCGGTTCCCTGTTGATGCTTGGTCTTCACCGGGAGGCCAAGCTCATGGGGAGAGGTGCCTATACTAGGATGTGTAAATGAAAGGTTATGATTGGTAGTTCGCGTACTGCGTACGATAAATCAGGGCCAGTTACCCCTGACGAGCTATTGCAATTGTTGTGGCACAAGTGTACAACCTCTGCAGAGTTAAACCTATTCGAATAGCCGCGTCCTCGGTTATGGACAGTTGGAAAGGCCATACTGTTCCGTCATCAGAACTTTTCGAAAATTATGAATGGTGAAGTGTGACTTATGACTTTGAACTTGAATGGAGACTTTGACTTGGAATCACAACAGAGTTGTGGGAATGACACTAATGTTCCCACTTGAGTAGTGGGTACATAAAGAGTTGTTTACAAACATGTTTGTGAAACAAAATCTGCTTTATGCAAAATAAACTAGCGCTTAGCACCCCCTTACTAAGATTGTGAGCACTTACCTTAGTATTAGTTTGCGAGTACTTTAAAGTACTCACGGCTGTGTCCCTGGCTATTCAAATGGCCAGATTATGAAGAAGAACAACAGGGTGAAGAAGATGACCAGCAGGACGTCCACGACAACTAGGGAGCCTTCTGACGTCAAGCGTTGGCCTGTGGACTAGAGAGTCCCTTCTACGTTACGCTTCCGCTATGAACCTATGAACTGGGTGAATGTTGATCCCTAGATTGACTATGTGTGTATTATGGGATCATGTGATCTCTATTTGTAAAGACGACTATGGTATGTAATGAATGATGACATATGATATTCAACTGTTATGTCTCGCAACAACAATATTCCTGGGATTGCGATGTATGGCATGACAGGCATCTGGACTTAAAAATCCGGGTGTTGACAAGTTGGTATCAGAGCCATTGTTTGACCTTAGGAGACCCTAGTTAGAATGGACGTCTGAAAAACTTAGTTTCAAAAACCAATGAAGTGAATATTTGGGAAAACCTGTTCTTACTCTTATCCTTGAAATCCTTTTTCAATCTCTACTTCCTTTGCAAACTTACACCAAAAATTTGCACACTTGACTACTTCTCTAATTTACTCCTCTGTGCTCCCAGATGACGTACCAGTGGGAGTCCTATCAGCTTGGTTCCGAAGGCGACCTCAAGTTCGAAAAAGAGTTGAAGCAACTAGTGGATTATCTCGGACACCCGTACCCCAAGTTCTTCGGAATGCCACTCAAGGCTAAGGCAGGAGAACCACCTCAGTGGGACGTTTCTACTGATCTACGAAGGAAGCTTGATGCCCCGGTATGGGAAACCATTTGGATTGCTGTAACGGGAAACACTTGGAAGGAAGGACTAGCCGAAGCGATGCAAGAGGCAATTTTTCGTCTGTGTGGACAAAATAAGGACAAGATCAAGAACACTCGCTTCATCTACTACCCAAGACATGACCCCTGGGGAGAACCAATGACCATGCCCCCACCACAACCAAAGATGAATCCCTATGAAGCACCTCAGGACTTCAGGCAGTACAAAACCCGCAGGGATTTGGACAACGCCCTCGCCTCTCGTCAAGCACCTCACCCGTGAAGAAGCAGATTACACCCGGAAGAGTAGTATCACCTCAGCACTTAAGTAGGTGTGAGTTGTATCAGGATCCCCATGTATCGTAGAACGAATGAATGGTTCTTCAAACCAACGGTGTGTTAGATTTGTAATGTGTGATGTTTGGTATGAATGAAAAAGTGTTGCTGGTTTTTACCCCCTCAACACTCCTCTAGTTTTCAAGTTTTCAATTCTTGAATTTTAACTCAAACAAACCATAGAAGTTTCCCCCTTATCTTATCATCTACTTCAATGTTCAGATGGCCCCTCCTACCCGCAACAACTCCCGTGCCCAGGCCAATCAGATACACACGGAGCACGCCAAGATGGCTGACACCATCAACATCCTTGCAATGGAGCGCAAGGCACTTCGCCATCAGCACGCCAAGAAGGACTACCTCATTGCCCGCCTCCGCGTGAAGATAGCATCACTAGAACGGCTCATCCCAGTACCCCACCATGCCCCTAGAGCCAAGTCCAATGTGACCTGCTACGCATGCGGTGCTACTGGTCACTACTCTAACAAGTGCCCGAGGAAAACCACCAACAATGCCCCCAGGACGGGAAGCAATGCTGTACCCATCGCACAAACAAGCAGGTCAACGGTAACCTGCTATGAATGTGGAACTGTGGGTCATTACTCCAATGAATGTCGCAAGAAGCTTTCCAAGATCGCCGCCAACCCCGCTGCATCTGCACAGCAGCAGCGCCATATCGCAACCAGAAGGAAGTTTGCTCCAAACTACCCGAACAACCGCAACGGTCGCTACTACAACCTGAAGGCCACCGAAACACAAGAAACCTCTCAGAATATGCCAAGTATGTTCCCTGCTAAATCCTATCACCCAATCTCTCTTAGGAACCTAACTCTTCTTAAAATCTCGGGACGAGATTTGTTTAAGGGGGAAGGGTTTGTAACATCCCAAATTTCAAAATAACGCAGAAATGAATTTTTCCTTTTTACAAAAATGAGAACCAACAAAAACTTTTCTAAATTGGATTGCTATGCTTAGGGCTCCACCCTATTGCTTGTGCTTCTACCCTGCTGAGTGTTTGTCTGCTTAGGGGTAAACCCTAAAACCCTAGAGTGATCAAGTAAAGATCACAAACCAAATAACAACAAAAAGAGAAGGAAATCAAATAAGAAGAACCCTAAGCCCTAACCTTTTCAAAACTCCTTTGATCTATTTTGAGAAACCCTGAATAAAGGAAAAACTATATGTGGGCCTATAGCCCTAATATGTGAATCTGAAACCTTACCCCTTTTCTTTTACTAAATGGTAGTGAACCATTGTAAAACGTGTTAAACCCTAAACCACATCTCTCTTGACATCAATCTTTGAAAAATAGAATAAAAAGGAAAAATCTTATTTTAGAAAGAAGCATATATGCCTATGGCTATTTTGTAAAACTTCCCCTAGGCCTTTCTACTTTATGTAGAGAATTGGAAAGTATTCTTAAACCTTATCTAGTACTTTTCCAACACAATCCAAAGTGGAACACAAGGTTTTCAAAAAGAGAGTAATAATGCCATAGAGGTATATGAGAGCAACATATCAATTTGTGAAATTGAGGATCTTGACCCTAGACTTGAAGTGGAATGGGTGGATCACTCCTATATACCTTTTCAACTCTCAACAACATCAAGTGGGTCAAGCCAAGTTCAATAAAAATCAAATGCCACATATGCATAGAGGCATATGTGACCCCTAGCCATTTTCACAAATTCTTGTCCTATGCACTTCTACCTTTACCAAAATGGTGTGAAACCATCTCTGAACCTAATCTAAACCTAATTTGACCCTCCACCTTGCCCAAGTAAAGCAAGGGGAGCACCTTACAAGAATAAGAAGAATTGACTTGTCATCTCCTATGTGTTTTGGCCAATTTTACAAAACTTTGAGCTAGACCTCTTGGAATGGCTTCAATGGTTTGAAATTGTTTCGAAACTAATAAGAATGACATTAGAGTCAAGTCAAGTCCAATCAAATAGAGAGAAACCCAATAGTGGGATATTTCCATTTTCCTCACATACACATAAGGCCAATTTATCAAATCTTGATCTAGGCACCAACCTTGCCTCAAAATGGTTGGAACCTTTCATCCAACTTCTTCTAACCGCAAATAAACCTCACCCTTGTCAAAGCAAGGCCAAGAAAAATAAAAGTTTAAATAGTTAGAAATTCACAAAACCTCACATAGGGCTTATGCCATTTTTCTAAATTTTGACCCTAGCCCATTTTGGCCTTCACCATTAGTTGTATAATGATGCTAAACATCTATTACAACTTTTGGAATCCAAGAAACCCAATTCAAATCCAATTCAAACTCAATTGGGGATCACATGTGATAATGGTCAAATCTGCCATTATTATTCTGGTCACTACTTAGAGCCTCTCCATTTCAAGTTTTTCAAACTAAACTTTTCCAACCCTTTGCATGTCCTCCAAGAGGACATCAAGATGAGCACTTTTTGTAAAGACCACCTTGCCAAAATTCTTCTTGATCAATTGCTTTGCTCATCCAAAGTTGGCACTTTGAATTAAGTGGAACAATCTCCCCCTTAGTGAAAATTGACATATTTTGAATTTCTAAATTTCACCACCACCTCTCCTTGCCTCTGGTCATTTAGAACCAAACCAAACCCACTCTTATCAATTTGGTCAACCTTTTGAACTCAACCAAATTTGAGCAAATATTGCAAATTACAAATATGGCATAAATGCAACACTATTTGAGATAGTGTTCTACTACCCATAATCTCCCCCAACCTACACCATATTGTCCCCTTGCCCCCTCTTTGCCTCACACCACCACAGGAACCCTAGGGAAGGGCAAGACATGGCCTAGCCATGGCCATGCCAATGGCATGCCGGCCATGCCGTGCTCCCCCTCTCCTCCTTCATCCTCAGCTCGGCCCCCCATGTCTACTGACCCCCACTTTGAAATTGAATAGTTTCAAATCTGCTGAACCAAAATTTATGAAGTTTATATATTTGGAAAGCCTAGAAAAATATCTACCCAATGCCACTTGTCCCACCTCAAGGTCTTGTGTAGAAATAATCTGACAAAAATAACAAGTCAGGGACTTTTCTGCCTTAGAATAATTCTTAAAAATCAACCAAAATAGCTATTGAGTAAATTCCAACTCCTTTAGCTCACTTTTGACTTGCACTAATTGTTTATGAAATAAAATGGTGTGGTCACTTTGCATGATCATGCCCTAGTTTAAGAAATGTGCAATATGGCTAGTTTAACTAGTTGATATTGTCCAAAATTATTAAGTAATTCATATGAAGTCTTATGCTTCATTTAAATCTTGTCTCAAATGAATTCATGTGATGTTTGGACCCCTGGCCCAAACTCACCTATATGAATTCCTTAGAGATTTAAGTCATTTGTAGTGTTAATAAATGGCATGAGGTACTCTACCTCATTTAAATCTATTTCTCAAATGATAATGATGAATGGTTGACTTGGGTCAACATGATTTCATGCATGATTGTTTGAGAAATTAAATCTTAAGAAGTTTTCAGTAAGAGAAAGGTATTTCTCAAACACTAGATGGAAACTATCACTTACATGTAGGAGAGGAGATTATTTTCCTCAAGCCACACAACCAATGCACTCTAAGTGTAGTATTGGTGTGAGTACAAGTATTGTTAGAATAACCAATGTATTGTTGAGGATGTGAAATCACCTCAATGGTAGTTGTTAACCTAGTTACAACTATGTGTTAAATCGTATGAGAGGCTTTCCCTCTCATTTAAATCTTGTTCTCAAGTATTTCAACATGAGGTATGGACCATGGTCTATATAATCTCATGTTGAGTATTTGGTGATATTAAATCTGTACCCCTGTTAGTATTAAATTGTATGAGGTATGAAACCTCATTTAAATCTTTTTCTCAAATGAGGAGTATGAAGAGGTTGACTTTGGTCAACCTAGGTCATATTGTGTTCATAAGAGAAATTAAATCTTAATAAGATAATTGGGAGGAAATATCTTTTTCTTAAATAAGAAGAACCCCTCCACCCACTTAATAGTAAAGTGTGATGCTAGTTAATTTGTGTAAAACTTGCGTGTGCTTAGTAGTATGTAAGTTTGGTATGATGATTGTGTACCCCGTATTCGTATTTTAGACGCTAGTACCGGAGACCATCAGGAAGGGGAGGACTTCTACAACAAGGAGAAAGGAGAAGAGAACTTGGACCCTCACTTCAACCAAGGCAAGCTGATAGTAGTACAAGTTATTACCAACGCAAGCTAGCACTGATAGAAATTACCTTTGCAAGGTGATATTGTTTGCAAGCTAAGATATTGTTTGCAAACTAATATTCTTGCAAGGTGCAACGCCCCTTGGGGCAAGGCACCATGTTTCTTACCTTTTATTCTATGAACCTATCCTAAGTTTTGATTTTACAAATTCTTACTTGTTTTCTAGATGGGTTACTTTTATAGTTAACTTTGGTCAAAGTACAAGTTGGTGACTAAAGTAGTAAAGTTAGCAAGCTACCACCAATGCAAGCTAGCTTGAGGCAAACCATTTTGGTTGCAAGATAATAATCTTGCACACTTGCTAGGCTCTCGATGAGCAAAGCCTTCCCCTATTTTACTTCAGGCTTATGATCTTATTTCCCCGTTTATACTTACAAACTTTATTTACCTTTGTTTTATCAAAGTACTTTTTTTGATTCATGATTCACTTGGCTAGTATTGGACTAGTACAAGAGTATCAAACTTAGCCTAGAAACACACCAAATACTTAGCATCCCTCTTGCATAGATGCTAGTGCTGATTTGAAAGTGGCTACTCCATGTGGGAGACTGGGAACTGAAATGATTTTGAAAACCTTGGAATGACGAGTCATTCTATTGAGAGATTTTTAAAGGAGTTTCGAAACCTTGGGATGAAGATGCATTCCATGGAATGATTTCTTTTGAAGGTGAAGATGACTGGTGAATGACTTGGTGAATGTTTCAAAAATACTGATGGTTGGGTTCGGATGCGATACCATTCCAATTTTACCGTACCCCCACAATACCTGAATCTGGGTAGGGCTTAACTGGAAGTTTGTGTGTCTTAGTATGGGTTCCCTCTAAACAAGCATCATCGGGGTTATGCCGAAAGCTGCCTCTACCACAACAACTGAGATGATACGATATGATGCGCGATGAGGTGAATGTCCGGCCCAAGCCCTGTGCAGTTCCCAGGTTGACAGTTGGTCTTCACTGGGAGGCCAAGCTCATGGGGAGAGGTGCCTATACTAGGATGTGTAAATGAAAGGTTATGATTGGTAGTTCGCGTACTGCGTACGATAAATCAGGGCCAGTTACCCCTGACGAGCTATTGCAATTGTTGTGGCACAAGTGTACAACCTCTGCAGAGTTAAACCTATTCGAATAGCCGCGTCCTCGGTTATGGACAGTTGGAAAGGCCATACTGTTCCGTCATCAGAACTTTTCGAAAATTATGAATGGTGAAGTGTGACTTATGACTTTGAACTTGAATGGAGACTTTGACTTGGAATCACAACAGAGTTGTGGGAATGACACTAATGTTCCCACTTGAGTAGTGGGTACATAAAGAGTTGTTTACAAACATGTTTGTGAAACAAAATCTGCTTTATGCAAAATAAACTAGCGCTTAGCACCCCCTTACTAAGATTGTGAGCACTTACCTTAGTATTAGTTTGCGAGTACTTTAAAGTACTCACGGCTGTGTCCCTGGCTATTCAAATGGCCAGATTATGAAGAAGAACAACAGGGTGAAGAAGATGACCAGCAGGACGTCCACGACAACTAGGGAGCCTTCTGACGTCAAGCGTTGGCCTGTGGACTAGAGAGTCCCTTCTACGTTACGCTTCCGCTATGAACCTATGAACTGGGTGAATGTTGATCCCTAGATTGACTATGTGTGTATTATGGGATCATGTGATCTCTATTTGTAAAGACGACTATGGTATGTAATGAATGATGACATATGATATTCAACTGTTATGTCTCGCAACAACAATATTCCTGGGATTGCGATGTATGGCATGACAGGCATCTGGACTTAAAAATCCGGGTGTTGACACTAAGCAATATAATTCATTGAAGACTATGATGATGCTTTTTGCTCATCCTTGTAATAGTCTTATAATATGCTTTATCATGCCTTTCACATATCCTCTTGGTTGAGCCTTTTTATTATGGTGCCTCTTACTTGTTTCTCAACTATTTGTTTGTTGCAAGTGTTAAGCTTATTTCTCTATCTATGATCTATTCCAAATGTTTGTGTTTTAAATGGTAATGAGGGAGTGAGGATTCCATGTTATGCATATTGTATTCAAATACAACATTTTAATTTATGCATGTACCTTGGGGAGCTTCCTCATTTAATTTAGAGCACTATGTTTTGGTGATCATTAGAGTTTGATTCACTTGGTATATTTTGTTTTTGAATGATATTATGGGAGTGATGATTCCATGTTTGTGCACTTTATACTCCAATGCAAATTGTCTTGTTTTGTGCACAAACCTTGGGGAGCTTCCTCATATTATTTAGAGCAATCTTCTTGATCTTATCATAATATCTATCTTTCTTTTGGTATCTTCTTTGTGGTTCATTTGGTTGCTTGCTTCATTTGTTGAAGCTTCTTGACTTTGTTATCTTTTTGCAATCTTTGATCCTATCTATGGTGTGATTCCTTCCGAATATTCGTAATTGGATATGTCCATTTGATTCCACTCAAATTATGAGAAATGCACACGCTATGGAGGAACTCTCACTATATTGGCCTTCTAATTTTTTCACCCATTTCGGCAATTGGTGCCAATGGGGGAGAAGTTTGGAGGGTTTAAGGGAATTTGGTTATGTCTTTGCTTTGTGCTTAAGCATGTGCCTTTATTGCATTGCATCTTGTTGCTTTGCATAGTTGAATATTTAGAGGAAACTCCACTAGGCTTTGAATGCCAATATATGCAATGAAAGTCAAGATCATTCACACATGCATATATTGTGGGGGAGTTTGCTCTATAGATTCAACTTATTTGTTACTTAAATTCCTTATATAAACCCTCTCAAAGAGATTGTCATCAATTACCAAAATGGGGGAGATTGAAAGTGCATGGAGCCCCCATGTGTGGTTTTGGTAATTAATGACAATCCCTATGGACTAATGTTTGCATTGAGTTATATTTGTAGGAGTTGTCCATAGGCAATTCTTGAACCATATGTTGGCTTCAAGGTTGCAATAAGAAGAAATTGATGAAGGATATCAAGTGTCAAGTATGTCTTGAAGATGAAGATGAAGTGAGCCCTCAAGTTACTTCAAGACATCAACATGATGAAGAATGAAGAAATGATGTGCAAGTTCAAGATGAGCCATCTCGAAGAGATCCTTTGCTTGAGTCTTGCCATCCATATGGTGATCATGGATATGTGAAGATGCGCCGAAGAAGAAGCTCTCCCATGGTGGATTATGGGGGAGCAATCCACATGGTGGTCATGTTTATGTGAAGATGCGCCGAAGAAGAAGCTCTCCCATGGTGGTTTATGGGGGAGCAATCTACAAGACTTCGTCAAGCAAGCACAAGCAAGAAAGGCGTTCCATCTTGTTGAGGTCAAGATCGTCGTCATCAAGCTCAAGTGGAATGCGCAAGTATAAGGTTTGCTCTTGATAGGGTTTCTTTCTCACCGGTCTCATGGTGTAGTTGGAAACCGGTTTATAGTTTAGTTGCCGTACTATCAAGAGGGCTCTCGAGTGAGTAACTCGATCGTATCGTTCGGAGAGAGCTCAAACCTTTGCATCCTTGCATCATCTTTCTTGGTTGTTATTTTGACCTTATCCATGTGATGTTTTAGAGCTTGTGCTTATTCTCATGACAAGCTCTAGTTCATCGAAAACGGATTTCACATAGATCACTTGTTGCGTTTTCGAGTTTGGTTCATCATCTTACTTGGTTTTATTTGGATATTATCCATGTGATGTTTTAGAGCTTGTGCTTATTCTCATGACAAGGTCTAGTTCATTGAGAATGGTTTTTCCATGGGCAACTTGTTGCATTTTCAAGATTGGAGGTTTTACCGGTATGTCTTTTTGAGATAGGTCAAACCTTTCATCATTTGTTTCTATCCTCCTTTGCTGGACTATGATGTTTCTATGCATATTGTTGTAGAGCTCGTTGTTGTGATTTCAACGAGCCCAAGATGTCCGAAATCGGAGTCCGGATGCAAAAGTTATGCCCGTTTTAGTTTTGGTGTTTCTGCAGTTTGCTTAGGCCGGATATTTCGGAAATATCTGGCCCCCTCGAAATCGTCTAAGGACCTCAGGAATTGCTGCTCAGTATAGGGGCCGGACATTTGCCCGGATTTTGACCAGGTTTTGTCCCAGAGGCCGGATTATCCGGGGGGGCGGATTATCCGGCCCTTACTTAGGCCGGATTATTCGGCCCTGGTTTTGCCCAAACGGCTCGATTTTCTTGGGGGGTATAAATACCCCCCTTCTTCCTCCTTGGGCTGTTGCTTCTTCTACTCTCTCTCTCCTCCATTGTTGTTCTTGAGAAGCTTGTCCTTTCTCTCTATCCCTCCATGATTCTTGCCCCATTTTGAGGGAAAAGAGAGAGGAGATCTAGATCCACACTTTGACCAAACCAAATCATCTCTTTGTGAGTGAATCTTTGGGATCTAGATCTTGGAGAATTTTGTGTTCTCCTCTTTGTTCTTCCTCTCCTATTCCCCCAATAGCTTTTGTAGCTTTGTTGGAATTTGAGAGAGAATGACTTGAGCATCTTTGTGGTGTTCTTGCCATTGCATTTGGTGCATCAGTTTGAGTTCTCCACGGTGATTCGTGGTGGTGAAAGTAAGAAGGTTGTTACTCTTGGGTTCTTGGAACCCTAGACGGATTCTAGGCCTTTGTGGCGGTTTGTTGGGAGCCTCCAATTAAGTTGTGGATGTGTGCCCCAATCTTTGTGTAAGGCCCGGTTTCCGCCTCGAAGGAAATCCCTTAGTGGAACCGTGACCTAGGCCTTTGTGGCGAGGGTCACCGGAGATTTAGGTGAGGCGCCTTCGTGGCGTTCGGTGTGTGGTGTGAGTACCGCATCTTGGGGTGAGGCCTTTGTGGCGTTGGTGTGCATCGAGCAACCACACCTCAAGGTGAGCCTCTTGTGGCGTTCGGGAGCACTAAGCAACCGCACCTCTCCACCGGAGATTAGCACTCGCAAGAGTGTGAACTCCGGGATAAATCATCGTCTCCCGCGTGCCTCGGTTATCTCTATACCCGAGCTCTTTACTTATGCACTTTACCTTGTGATAGCCATCGTGCTTGAAGTTATATATATCTTGCTATCACATACTTGCTTGTATTGCTTAGCATAAGTTGTTGGTGCACATAGGTGAACCATTGCTTAGAATAAGTTGTTGGTGCACATAGGTGAACAATAGTATATAGGCTTTGGGCTTGACAAAGTAAACGCTTGTTTTATTCCGCATTTGTTAAGCCCATCTCGTAAAAGTTTTAAATCGCCTATTCACCCCCCCCCCCTCTAGGCGACATCCGTGTCCTTTCAATTATGAAAGTCCGTCAAGAGTAAATGACAAGGTTGAAAGATAAACACCACATACTTCCTCATGAGCTATAAAACATTAACACAAATTGAGAAGCATTTTGAAGGTTTAAAGGTAGCACATGAGAATTTACTCGGAATGGTTTGAAATGCCATGCATAGGTATTTATGGTGGTCACTTTGGAACAACTTGGTTTCCAGGGGTTTGGAAGCACGAGCAGCGTTCCCGCTCAGTACAAGTGAAGGCTAGCAATAGACTGGGGAGCGACAATCAAGAGAGCAGTCACTGTCATAATCATGCTTGCGGCAAAATAAATTAACGGAGGCATAAAAGTGATACAAGAACTCTGAAGCAAGTAAATCATCGAGGCTTAATTGACTTTTGTTCAGTCATATGCATGCGTGAGCATGTGCCAAGTCGATTCAAATGAATTATTCAGAGGAGGATACCACAATGTCATACCTATTTATGAATAAAACAATGCAAGCAAACATTCATGACATGCTACTCATATTAATAAATTGGAGCTAAACATGAGAGATCATGAACTACTAGACTTTCTTAAATGACATATACCTCACATGAACCAACGAAGCATGCTCACATGGATGAGTATATGTACAAAAATGAAAACAAATAGAGTTCATACCAGCCTCTCACCACAGTCGAATTGTCGTAGATCGTCATTATTACCTTTCACTTGTGTAGCTTGAATAATATGAAATGAAAACCACGCTCCAGCCACCGAAGACCATTGAACTCAAAATGAAATTTACAAAACCAAATAAGAACAACAAATATTTTTGGTGTTTTTGAATTGGAAACAAGAACAAAAGGAAACGAGCAAACAAAGCAAAATCTTTTTGGATTTTCTTATAGCAAACCAACGATAGCAAATAAAGCAAAATAAAAGCAAGAGACCAAAATAAACAAATGGTGAAGAGAAACAACAAAAATATTTTTGGTCTTTTTGTGTTTTAGGAAAGAAACAAAGCAAAAACAAGAAAATGAAAACTAGAAGAGTCACATAAACACAAAGCAGCAGGAATTCGTCAAACTTGATAGCAGTACAGTAATCGATTTTTAAGAAATTATTCCGCTGCTCAGTTAGAAAAGTGTTCAACTAATGAAAGTTAGATAACAACCTGGGGAACACGCACAAAAATTGGCTTCGCAAAATAACATTCTGGCTGTTTTTAAGAATTTTTTTGGTAACAGCCTAGAATCTGTTTTCAGGCAGCACTTCCCCAAATATCATCTCCCTCTCATTAGAAAACCACTTAAAGAAACTAAACAAGTATATACAAGTATCCAGCAACCATAATATGCAAAGAATGAGTGATGCCGGTATACCTCCCCCCAAGCTTAGGCTTTTGGCCTAAGTGGAGTTCATCCCCAGCGAGGGTCAGGATTCCACGCCGGCGGATCATACATGGCGTAGTCATAATAAGGTCCCGGTGCAGAAGAAAAGGGTGAAGGCTCCACATGCCCAAAATGTTGATGCAAAGAACTTGCTGCATCGGATGACGAGTCGAGGTGTTCCTCGGCCTCCTCCGTGTTGTCTCTTGCATGATGGCCTCCTCCTTCTATGTATGCATTCAGTGCACCTTCCGTGACTGACCAATCCTCCCTGGAATCAAGGTTAAATAGAACAGGTGCAGGCAATCCTACTAGTTTTTCAGTTTTCTTAGTTGTTCTCCAAGTCTTCTTGTAAAATGTTATCTTGTAAGACAGGTTGCCCAGACTAGATGAATCAGAAACAAATTCATGTTTAATCATGGAGACTATGTCAAGTTTCTCTATGGGAAGTTGAATATCAAGATGATGAGGTTCTACACCATGCAAAGCTAGTAAACGAGAGGCGATGAGACCTCCGCAAATTCCGCCCTTCTCACGGTTAGTAGCAAGTCTATAGGCTATCAAAGCACCTAAATTTTAGGTCTTATTACCTTGCAATGCAGCAGCTAGAAAAGCTAAATCCTGGATAGATAATTTACTTGCATTCTTTCTAGCAAGAACGCATTTAGTAATGAAATAAGCAAAGTAGCGAATAGCTGGGAGTTGAATGCTACTGATTTTACCACCATCCTCTGAGAAACTTCTTCCATGACAAATCATCTCGAAGAGGCTCAAGAGCTCTTGCGGCGATCCCCTTATCTTCTCGCATGATCCCCATTGCGGCACTCTAATTGCTGCACAAAAATCATCGAATGGCAAGTTGACAGTTGTGTTATAAATTTTGTACCGAACCATGGGGTTAGATTGCGACCAATTGAACTTAAAATCCTGCACAACAGACATAGTCAATTTTGCATATTGGCATGGTTCTCCGTCAACAAAATCGTCCAACCCTGCACGAGAAATTAGATTCTGAACATCTCCCAAGATTTCTGCACTTCTCATGAAGTTTGTGCACGGGTAGTAAGAGGGGTATACTCCCTCTTCGCGGTTAACTCTCATGACTTGTTGCACCTCCAATTCTTGTTGGTTTAGTTGATGCCTATTCCACTCCATTTTCTGAAATTTTCAACAAACAATATAAAATTTGATTTGGTGACATATAATTGAGGGAAACTACTATGGGAACTTGCTAGAGTACTAATCATGCATCAAAACTAGTTTCTACAACTTAGAACAAGAATGCAACCTCACTAAACATGTTACCTACAGCAGCAAAATATTCAAGATATACTCAACCAAACAAAATTCTACTTGGATAATCGGAGGAGTCACATACCGGACAGCAAATGTGCCAAATTTCAGACAGAAATCTGAGCTGATCAAAGAGATCGAAAAATCTGGAGCTCTTGAGCAGAAACACGAGTGAGAGAAAGCTGGTGCTGGTTTTTTCGGGAGAGAGAAGAGAGTGGGAGGAAGAGATGAAAAAGTGGGGCAAAGGGGGACCCACACGCCAGGGTGGCGCCCCCCCTTCCAGGCCGCGCCGGCCTGTGGGGTGCTACCCTGGGGTGCCCCACTGGTCATCCCCAGGTGCTCCCAGGTGCGTCTTCGAAAAATAAGACCAACGGTATAATTTTTGTGAATTTTTGAAAACTTTGAAAAATGCACATTTCTGGGTATTAATTTTATTATTGCTGGGCAGAAAAAGATTTTGAAATCTCTAATTAACTAAAGAACTTTGCAAAACAAAAGTGCTACAGCAAGTAGATCAAGTGGAGGAAGAAATAAATGTTGTTTACCTCCTCTATGCATATAAAAAGTATTTGTTAATAAGGTTGATCAAGTCTTGCCACCAAATAAATTTTACATAGCATAAGAAGAAATAAACCTTAAATCAATCATGTTACCTTGAATTGTATTGATATGGATCCAATCATAAGATTTTGATATCCTTCTTTAGGCTCATATATAGGACAATCAATAGTTCCAACTTTGATAGTTCTCACATTAGAAATGGTATTAACTCCACATACTTTATCAATCCTCTTGGGGAAATAAACGGTATGCTCCTTGTCATCAACATTGAAAGTAACTTTTCCTTTATTGCAATCAATAACAGCCCCTGCGGTGTTAAGAAAAGGTCTCCCAAGAATAATAGACATATTATCATCTTCAGGCAGTCCAACACAACAAAATCAGTTAATATCAAGCAGTTATTAGTAACTTGAACAGGAACATCCTCACATATACCAACAGGAATAGCAGTAGATTTATCAGCCATTTGCAAAGATATATCAGTCGGTATCAACTTATCTAAGTAAAGTCTCTTATAAAGAGAAAAAGGCATAACACTAACACCGGCTCCCAAATCACATTGAGCAGTTCTAACATAATTATTCTTAATAGAACAAGGAATAGTAGGTATACCTGGGTCGCCCAACTTCTTTGGAACTTTGCCATTGAAAGAGTAGTTAGCAAGCATAGTGGAAATCTCCTCATTAGGAATTTTCCTTTTGTTAGAGACAATATCTTTCATATACTTTGAATAAGGAGGCAATTTAATAGCATCAGTCAAAGGTCGGGAGTGATGTTTTGGCACATGGGTGCGTATGCTCCCTTTATTTTGAAATACATGTTAGACATATTTTAAAATGTCAAAAAAATTGAAACAAAAATTCCGCACGTACATCTTCATGTGCTACGCGCTCACAAAGTCGTTTCATGAAAAGTCGACATGTCATGTGGCGTGTGTAAAAAAGACAAAATTCGGTGCTGAAACAAAGACTTGTCACAAGATAAATTTTCTCTTTTTCTCTTAGACTATAAAAAATATCATTTTTTCGTGAAACTTGACGAATACACATATATTATGGAGATGTACATGTAAATTTTTTTGTCAAAATTTTTTAACACTTGCAAATATGTTTTTATGGTAGAGGGATCATATGCACCCGGGAGCCGAATTGAGTTTCTGCAGTCAAAGGGATTTGCAAGAATAAAGGTTTCATCCAATCGCAAAATTTATTATAGTGTTCTTCTTCCTTTGATTTTAGTTTCTTAGCAGGAAAAGGCATTTGCTTATGTACCCAAGGTTCCCTTTCATTACCATGTTTCTTAGCAGTAAAATCTTCTTTAGTATACTTTTTATTTTTAGCATGCTTTTTAGGTTCATCTTCAACTTCTTCTTTATCAGAAGCATCATTCTTATCATTATCATTATCATGTTCATTACCACTTTCAGTTTCAGCATCAGAAATAGAAATACCATTAGGATCATTAACAGGTTCAGAGGATTCTACAACATTTTTATGTTTCTTCTTCTTTTTCTTAGAAGGAGCATTAGGTTCAATTTGTTGGGAATCTTGTTCAACTCTTTTGGGATGCCCTTCAGGATATAGAGGATCCTGGGTAGAAACACCGCCTCTAGTTGTTACTTCATAAGCATGTTTCTCTTTAGAATTATTTTTTAATAAGTCATTTTGCACTTTAGTGAGTTGATCAATTTGAGTTTCAACCATATGAAAATGTTTAACAAGCATCTTAACATCATTGGAGGTTGTCTCCACAATATCATGCAAATTGCTAATAGCTTGAGAATTTTCCATTAGATGATTCTCTACTCTCATATTAAAATTTTCTTGCTTAACAATATAATTATCAAACTCATCTAAGCATTGAGCAGGAGGTTTTGAATACGGAATATCTTCCCTAGTAAAGCGTTGAAGGGAGTTTACCTCAATCATGGATGAAGGGGGAATTATCTCGCATAAATCTTCTATGGGAGGTAAGTTTTTCACATCTTCGGATTTAATACCTTTCTCCTTAAGAGACTTCTTGGCTTCCCTCATATCTTCATCATTTAATTTAATCAAACCCCTCTTCTTCAATATTGGTGTCGGAGTTGGTTCAGGTGTAGTCCAATCATCATGATTCCGGCCTATTTTAGCCAATAATTCTTCAGCTTCGTCTGGAGTTCTTTTCCTGAAAACACAACCAGCACAACTATCCAGATATGCTCTATACTCAACGGTTAGTCCACTATAGAATATATCAAGTAAATCATGCTTTTCCAAATCATGTCCAGGTCGAGCTCTGATAAGAGAACAAAATCTTGCCCAAGCTTCAGGCAATTTCTCTCCATCTTCCTGGTCAAAGCTATAAATTTTCTGTAAAGCAGCATGTTGAGCACTAGCAGGAAAGTATTTCCGAAAGAAAACATTAAGCAAATCACCTGGACTTTTAATAGAACCAGGAGGCAAATTATTATACCAAGTTTTAGCATCATACTTTAATGAGAAAGGAAAAATTTTAGCAACAAAATAAGTACGCATCTTGACATCATCAGAAAACAAGCTACTCATAGAAGAAAGTTCATTCATATGTTCTACAACACTTTGTTTCTCTACAATAGCTATATGAGATAGATCAAGAGAAAAATCATAATCTTTATCCTTAATGTTTATAGGAGATGTGGCAAATTTAGGATCAGGAGATAGCTTATATCTAACAGTATGTTGTGCGAGAAACTTTTTAATTTTTCTTGCATCAGTAATAGCATTGCATTTATCAATAAAATCATCATTAAGCTCCACATAATCCTCATCAGGATCATCACTAGAATAATCAACAGACTCAGGTGAATTAACAGGTGTAGCAGCATTAGGAGTTTCAGTATTTTCAATTTGTCTAGACCTAGCAATCGTAGCATCTAGAAAAGATCCCAATGAACCACTATCATCAAGCACAGCAGAAACATTATCAATATTATAAGAGTTTTCAGATTCACCAGAAGTACCAGCAAGTGAAGCTTGCGGCGGTGAAACAAGTTGACTCATCACAGATGGTGAATCAAGAGCAGCAGAGGTACTCAGAGTTGTACCTTTTCTTGTAGTGGATGGTAATATGGCGACTTTAGGATCGCGAGATTTACCCATGATGGAGAATATGCAGCGAACAATATCAATCCAAGTGAACTTCCAAATAAAGCTATGCTCCCCGGCAACGGCGCCAGAAAATAGTCTTGATGACCCACAAGTATAGGGGATCACAACAGTCTTCGCGGGAAGTAAAACCCAATTTATTGATTCGACACAAGGGGAGACAAAGAATACTTGAAAGCCTTAACAGCGGAGTTGTCAATTCAGCTGCACCTGGAAACAAACTTGCTCGCAAGAGTTTATCAGTAGTAACAGTTTATAGCAGTAGCAGTAGTGAAATAACAGCAGCAGTGGAACAAAGACAGCAGTAGTGATTATAGTAAACAGCAGGATTAAAATACTGTAGGCACAGGGATGGATGACGGGCATTGCATGGATGAGAGAAACTCATGTAACAATCAAAGCAGGGCATTTGCAGATAATAATAAAACGGTGTCCAAGTACAAAGCAATCCATAGGCATGTGTTCCGTATATAGTCGTACGTGCTCGCAATGAGAAACTTGCACAACATCTTTTGTCCTACCAGCCGGTGGCAGCCGGGCCTCTAGGGAATCTACTGGATATTAAGGTACTCCTTTTAATAGAGTACCGGAGCAAAGCATTAACACTCCGTGAACACATGTGATCCTCACATCACTGCCATCCCCTCCGGTTGTCCCGATTTCTGTCACTTCGGGGCTTCGGGTTCCGGATAGCGACATGTGTATACAACTTGCAGGTAAGATCATAAAACAATGCATATCATAATGAAATAATAACATGTTCAGATCTGAAATCATGGCACTCGGGCCCTAGTGACAAGCATTAAGCATAACAAGTTGCAACAATATCATCAAAGTACCAATTACGGACACTAGGCACTATGCCCTAACAGTCTTATGCTATTACATGACCAATCTCATCCAATCCCTACCATCCCCTTCAGCCTACAGCGGGGGAATTACTCACACATGGATGGGGGAAACATTGCTGGTCGATGGAGAGGCATCGGTGGTGATGATGGCGATGATCTCCTCCAATTCCCCGTCCCGGCGGAGTGCCAGAACGGAGTTTCTGGTCCCGAGACGGAGTTTCGCGATATGGCGACGTTCTGGAGGGTTTCTGGCGACTTCGACTTCCTGCCTCGCGTTTTTAGATCGAAACCCTTAAGTAGTCCAGAGGAGGGCGTCGGAGGCCAGCCGAGGCGGCCACACAGTAGGGCGGCGCGCCCCCCTCCTGGGCCGCGCCGGCCTAGTGTGTGGGGGCCTCGGGCCTCCACCTGGCTTGCCCTTCTGGCTCCGTAATTCTTCCGGAAAGTTAAGACCTTTGACATAAATTCCGGGGATTTTCCTGAAAGTTGGATTTCTGCACAAAAACGAGACACCAGAGCAATTCTGATGAAAACAACGTTAGTACGTGTTAGTTGTATCCAAAATACACAAATTAGAGGCAAAACAATAGCAAAAGTGTTCGGGAAAGTAGATACGTTTTGGATGTATCAGTTAGCAGCGAAGGACAGTGTTTCACTCTTTCAGGAAAATAGAAATCTACCAGGCATGCATCCGTGTAGCGCTTTTAGGGCATCTTCAGTGCGGCGATCAAAACAACGATCCAAACAGTCCGTATCTATCCGTTTGGATCGGTCTGCGTACAGATTATGGGTCGTGGTTCGTTTTGGTCGGGGGTGCATCCAGCGCCCCGACGAATGTGCCCTCCTCTACCTGCTGTCAAGGATGACGCTCTTTGCGCAATTCAGGAAAACAATCTTTGCGCAAATGCAACCAAACAAGATCACCAACATCAAACACTCCATGCTTTCTTCCTCTATCCCCAGCAATTTTATATTTAGCATTCATGCATTCTATGTTGCCTTTAATAGTCTCATGCAATTTTAGTATCAATTCAGCACAGTCTATGCATCCAAATTATTTTGCACCGAAGATGGTAAAGGCAACAAATCAATAGGTGCACGTGGTACAAAACCATACACAATCTCAAAAGGGCACATCTTAGTGGTAGAATGCAGCCAACGATTGTAAGCAAATTCAATATGAGGTAAATATTCTTCCCACAACTTTAAGTTCTTCTTCAAAACAGCCCGCAGCATAGTAGACAATGTTCTATTTACTACTTCCATTTTTCCATCAGTTTGGGGACGACATGTAGTACTAAACAACAATTTAGTCCCTAACTTAGCCCATAAACATCTCCAAAAGTGACTAAGAAACTTAGTATCATGATCAGAAATAATAGTATTTGGCACACCATGTAAACGAACAATTTCGCGAAAAAACAAATCAGCAACATGTGTAGCATCATCAGTCTTGTGACATGGAATAAAGTGTGCCATCTTAGAAAACCAATCCACAACAACAGAGATAATATCCCTCCCCTTCTGTGTACGAGCCAAACCCAAAACGAAATCCATAGAAATATTCTCTCAAGGTACACTAGGAACAGGAAGAGGCATATATAAACCATGTGGATTAAGTTGAGACTTAGTGATAAGGGATTAACTTGTCAATGCCTACAGATTGTAGACTAGGGTTTAGTTGGAAGTAGAGGGCAAGCAGATCTCGAGGGTTTCAGCCGAAAAGTACTCGACGACTAGAAAACTGGGGTTATGTTGACAATGAATCGATCCTTTCTTCGTCCCTCGACTCCCCCTTATATAGGAGGCGGAGCCGAGGGTTTCGTGATAAACAAGTTACAGAGTTCGGGAGACAATCTGAGTCCGTCCTGTAGTAATTACAATTCGATATTCCTAATACAATTCTATTTTTTCTTATCGATAACTAATTGGGCTTTCGGGCTTCATAAAACTTCGGGTCGTGGGCCTTCAGTAAAACCCCGGGTACCTTCTCTGGCAAGCCCATTGGGGATGCCTATGTCAGTAGCCCCCGAGATTTTGCTTGAATCGAAGAATCAGGGAAAATATCTAACTTTATAATTTCAATACAACTTCTCCGAATGTACATAACTTCTTCGAGTTGATCATATATTTGTAAACATTCAATCATATATTGTACAGGGATAACGGTAATTGGGGCTAGTTCATCTGACGGATCAGGTACTAGTTAACTGCTCTTGTGGCAATCCTCCAACACCTACTTCAAGATCACGTCCCTAGACATGATCTCGAGATACTGGTGTAATTCGACATGCGCCGCTTAAGGTCTTACCAAATGTCGAATTTCAGTCATAGTTTTATCGGGTACCTAACGCGTCCGTTAGGATTTTCTTCGCATCTGTTGATACGGAAAAAAGTAGCTAAGCGCCGTCAGAGGCGGTGCCATGCCGCACAGGACGGATCCCGGGGTCTTACCTTCGCAAAGTATTGCGGCATTCAGAGATTAATTTGCGACTTAGGCACTCTGAGAATATATTATCGAGTGCTTTTTCGGCTGTTGGAATAGCACATTTACTCCAGTCAACGGATGACTTGTATATATTTTTTATTTTGTCTTCCCGATGGGAGTATATGAAGAGTTATTTGTATAACTCAAAATATGCTCACTATGACTTTTATAATTTCATCGGGCACGCGAACAGCGTTCCCGATGGGAGTAGCCCCCGAGGCTACAACCAAGTGCTTGTGCTTGGTTGTAGGCTCACCGTTGTATCATCTTCTTCGTCGCTATATTGACAATCTTTCGAAATCTTTCATATTTATCGGGTGCGCGACCAGCGCTCCCGATGGGAGTAGCCCCCGAGTCTATGGACAAATGCTTGTATTTGATCATAGGCTCTCGTCTTTCTTTCTTGTCAAACTCGAAGTTTCCTTTTTTCCAAAGTAGCCCCCGAGCATTTGAGCAAAACTGGTATTTGATCAAAGGCTCTCGAAATTATCATAACCGTCGTCGAAGTTTTCCTTTGTCAAAGTCACATCAGTGCTGACGATAGCCACGACCCCTGTATCGAGAAAACACGAGTTCTATCCTGTCACTGATCGGTGGACCTAAAATCTGCGGCAGTTTGACACGTCGCGCAAGTGGGGGAAACACGTCCTCCGCTTTTCCTGGCACGCGCTCTGTAGCGCCTGTCCAGTTCCTTCACAGTAAAAATATGCTTTTACCCCTTAGTCACGTGTATAGCATCAAGTCCATTACTTCTCCATCCAACGGTGCGTCGATTCGCAAGGTTCCTATAAAAAGCCTTCTTCTTCCTCCGTTCTCCCCTTCGCATCGCCGCGCCTCTGCTCTCTCTCTTTCCAAAAAAATCCCCTCTGCAACCACCACAGCTTCAGCGCTCACGCACTGCCCTTCTGCCTCCAGCACCATCGTTGATGCCACTACGCGCAAGACTCTCAAGGCACAGCGCACCCGAATCAAAGATGGCAGCGCAAGATCTGGGAGCCTCGGAGTGGGAAAGATCCAAGATTTCCAACCAAGACATCAACATGATGAAGAAGCTTGGGCTGATGATGAAGAAAGATGCTCTGCGCTTCCCCAGCGAAGAGAGCTATGATACGTCTCCGACGTATCGATAATTTCTTATGTTCCATGCCACATTATTGATGATATCTACATGTTTTATGCATACTTTATGTCATATTTATGCATTTTCCGGCACTAACCTATTAACGAGATGCCGAAGAGCCAGTTGTTGTTTTCTGCTGTTTTTGGTTTCAGAAATCCTAGTAAGGAAATATTCTCGGAATTGGACGAAATCAACGCCCAGGGGCCTATTTTGCCACGAAGCTTCCAGAAGACCGAAGAGAAGACGAAGTGGGGCCATGAGGCGGCGCCACGCTAGGGCGGCGCGGCCCAGCCCCTGGCCGCGCCGACCTAGTGTGTGGGCCCCTCGTGTGGCCCCCTGACCTGCCCTTCCGCCTACTTAAAGCCTTCGTCGCGAAACCCCCAGTACCGAGAGCCACGATACGGAAAACCTTCCAGAGACGCCGCCGCCGCCAATCCCATCTCGGGGGATTCAGGAGATCGCCTCCGGCACCCTGCCGGAGAGGGGAATCATCTCCTCGAGGACTCTTCACCGCCATGGTCGCCTCCGGAGTGATGATTGAGTAGTTCACCCCTGGACTATGGGTCCATAGCAGTAGCTAGATGGTTGTCTTCTCCTTATGTGCTTCATTGTCGGATCTTGTGAGCTGCCTAACATGATCAAGATCATCTATCTGTAATGCTATATGTTGTGTTTGTTGTGATCCGATGGATAGAGAATACTATGTTATGTTGATTATCAATCTATTACCTATGTGTTGTTTATGATCTTGCATGCTCTCCGTTATTAGTAGAGGCTCTGGCCAAGTTTTTACTCTTAACTCCAAGAGGGAGTATTTATGCTCGATAGTGGGTTCATGCCTCCATTAAATCTGGGACGATGTGTAAAGTTCTAAGGTTGTGGATGTGCTGTTGCCACTAGGAATAAAACATTGATGCTATGTCCGAGGATGTAGTTATTGATTACATTACGCACCATACTTAATGCAATTGTCTGTTGTTTGCAACTTAATACTGGAAGGGGTTCGGATGATAACCTGAAGGTGGACTTTTTAGGCATAGATGCATGCCGGATAGCGGTCTATGTACTTTGTCATAATGCCCAATTAAATCTCACAATACTCATCATATCATGTATGTGCATTGTCATGCCCTCTATATTTGTCAATTGCCCAATTGTAATTTGTTCACCCAACATGCTATTTATCTTATGGGAGAGACACCTCTAGTGAACTGTGGACCCCGGTCCATTCTTTTAATCGAATACAATCTACTGCAATACTTGTTCTACTGTTCTCTGCAAACAATCATCATCCACACTATACATCTAATCCTTTGTTACAGCAAGCCGGTGAGATTGACAACCTCACTGTTTCGTTGGGGCAAAGTACTTTGGTTATGTTGTGCAGGTTCCACGTTGGCGCCGGAATCCCTGGTGCTGCGCCGCACTACACTCCGTCACCAACAACCTTCAATGTGCTTCTTGGCTCCTACTGGTTCGATAAACCTTGGTTTCTTACTGAGGGAAAACTTGCTGCTGTACACATCATACCTTCCTCTTGGGGTTCCCAACGGACGAGTGCTTTACCGTCACAAGGAAGCTACTACGCCCACGTCAACTGTACGCTAGCAGCTATTTTTCTGGCGCCGTTGCCGGGGAGATCAAGACACGCTGCAAGGGGAGTCTCTACGTCGCAATCTCTTTACTTTGATTTTGTCTTGCTTTATTTTATTTACTACTTTGTTTGCTGCACTAAATCAAAATACAAAAAAATTAGTTGCTAGTTTTACTTTACTTGCTATCTTGTTTGCTATATTAAAACCACAAAAAAATTAGTTACTTGCATTTACTTTATCTAGTTTGCTTTATTTACTGTTGCTAAAATGAATAATCATGAAAATACTAAGTTGTGTGATTTCACAACCACAAATAATAATGATTTCTTATGCACACCTATTGCTCCACCTGCTACTACAGCGGAATTTTTTGAAATTAAACCTGCTTTACTGAATATTGTTATGCGAGAGCAATTTTCTGGTGTTAGTTCTGATGATGCTGCTACCCATCTCAATAATTTTGTTGAACTTTGTGAAATGCAAAAGTATAAAGATGTAGATGGTGACATAATAAAATTAAAATTGTTTTCTTTCTCACTAAGAGGAAGAGCTAAAGATTGGTTGCTATCTCTACCTAAGAATAGTATTGATTCATGGACTAAATGCAAGGATGCTTTTATTGGTAGATATTATCGCCCTGCTAAAATTATATCTTTGAGGAGTAGCATAATGAATTTTAAACAATTGGATACTGAGCATGTTGCACAAGCATGGGAAAGAATGAAATCTTTGGTTAAAAATTGCCCAACCCATGGACTGACTACTTGGATGATCATCCAAACCTTTTATGCAGGACTGAATTTTTCTTCACGGAACCTATTGGATTCAGCTGCTGGAGGTACCTTTATGTCCATCACTCTTGGTGAAGCAACAAAGCTTCTTGATAATATGATGATTAATTACTCTGAATGGCACACGGAAAGAGCTCCACAAGGTAAGAAGGTAAATTCTGTCGAAGAAACCTCTTCCTTGACTGATAAGATTGATGCTATTATGTCTATGCTTGTGAATGATAGGACAAATATTGATCCTAATAATGTTCCGTTAGCTTCATTGGTTGCTCAAGAAGAACATGTTGATGTAAACTACATTAAAAATAATAATTTCAACAACAATGCTTATCGGAACAATTCTAGTAACAACTATAGGCCATATCCTTATAATAATGGCAACGGCTATGGTAATTCTTATGGGAATTCTTACAACAATAATAGGAACACACCCCCTGGACTTGAAGCTATGCTTAAAGAATTTATTAGTACACAAACTGCTTTTAACAAATCTGTTGAAGAGAAGCTTGGGAAAATTGATATACTCGCTTCTAAAGTTGATAGTCTTGCTGCTGATGTTGATCTTTTGAAATCGAAAGTTATGCCTAATAGGGATATTGATAATAAAATTGTTACTACAGCATATGCCATCCAAGTTAGAATTAATGAGAATATAAGATTGATGGCCGAATTGCGTGCTAGGTGGGAAAGAGAAGAAAATGAAAAAGAAGGAAATATAGCTAAAGTTTGGACTATTACCACCACTAGCAATGCTAATGCTACACATGTTGCTGCACCTCTTACTAATAACGGTAAAAGAATTGGTGTTGGCAATGTTTCCACTTCTGATGCAAAGCGCGAAAAACTGCCTGAAACTGCTAAAACTGTTGAAACTGCCTGTGATAAAACTGCTGAAATTTTTTCCAACATTGGGGATAATGATCCCATTGCTTTAGATTATAATGTTTTGGATTTTGATGATTGCACATCTCTGAATTTATAAAGTTCTTACAAAACTTGCTAAGAGTCCTAATGCTAGTGCTATAAACTTGGCTTTCACAAAACATATTACAAATGCTCTCATAAAAGCTAGAGAAGAGAAACTAGAACGCGAAGCTTCTATTCCTAGGAAGCTAGAAGATGGTTTGGAGCCTATCATTAAGATGAAGGTCAATGACTTTGATTGTAATGCTTTATGTGATCTTGGTGCAAGTATTTCCGTTATGCCTAAGAAAATCTATAATATGCTTGACTTGCCACCATTGAAAAATTGTTATTTGGATGTTAATCTTGCTGATAATTCTACGAAGAAACCTTTGGGGAGAGTTGATAATGTCCGCATTACCGTTAACAATAACCTTGTCCCCGTTGATTTTGTTGTCTTGGATATTGAATGCAATGCATCTTGTCCCATTATATTGGGAAGACCTTTTCTTCGAACTGTTGGTGCTATCATTGATATGAAGGAAGGTAATATTAAATATCAATTTCCTCTCAAGAAAGGTATGGAACACTTCCCTAGAAAGAGAATGAAGTTACCTTTTGATTCTATTATTAGAACAAATTATGATGTTGACACTTCGTCTCTTGATAATACTTGATATACACTTTCTGCGCCTAGCTGAAAGGCGTTAAAGAAAAACGCTTATGGGAGACAACCCATGTTTTTACTACAGTACTTTTGTTTTATATTTGAGTCTTGGAAGTTGTTACTACTGTAGAAACCTCTCCTTATCTTAGTTTTGTGCATTGTTGTGCCAAGTAAAGTCGTTGATAGTAAGGTTCATACTAGATTTGGATTACTGCGCAGAAACAGATTTCTTCGCTGTCACGAATCTGGGCCTAATTCTCTGTAGGTAACTCAGAAAATTATGCCAATTTACGTGAGTGATCCTCAGATATGTACGCAACTTTCATTCAATTTGAGCATTTTCATTTGAGCGAGTCTGGTGCCTCAATAAAATTCGTCTTTACGAACTGTTCTGTTTTGACAGATTCTGCCTTTTATTTCGCATTGCCTGTTTTGCCATGCTTGATGGATTTTTCGATTCCATTGACTTTCAGTAGCTTTGTGCAATGTACAGAAGTATAAAGAATGATTGTGTCACCTCTGAATATGTAAATTTTGATTGTGCACTAACCCTCTAATGAGTTGTTTTGAGTTTGGTGTGAAGGAAGTTTTCAAGGATCAAGAGAGGGAGATGATACAATATGATCAAGGAGAGTGAAAGCTCTAAGCTTGGGGATGCCCCGGTGGTTCACCCCTGCATATATCAAGAAGACTCAAGCGTCTAAGCTTGGGGATGCCCAAGGCATCCCCT
Organism: Lolium perenne; assembly: GCF_019359855.2. Classification (NCBI taxonomy): domain Eukaryota; kingdom Viridiplantae; phylum Streptophyta; class Magnoliopsida; order Poales; family Poaceae; genus Lolium; species Lolium perenne. The sequence goes on along the minus strand of NC_067250.2, from coordinate 91,922,622 downwards.
TCTTCATCGACAATATTATCAGGTTCCTCTAGTGAAACTATATTTTTATTCCATCACATCTTATGTACTTTGCTTGGAGCGTCTGTTTGTTTTTGTTTTTGTTTCGTTTGAATAAAATGGATCCTAGCATTTATTGTGTGGGAGAGAGACACGCTCCGCTGTTGCATATGAACAAATATGTCCTTAGGCTTTACTCATAGTATTCATGGTGAAAGTTTCTTCTTCGTTAATTTGTTATATGGTTGGAATTGGAAAATGATACATGTAGTAATTGCTAAAATGTCTTGGATAATGTGATACTTGGCAATTGTTGTGCTCATGTTTATGCTCTTTCATCATATACTTTGCACCTATTAATGAAGAAATACATAGAGCATGCTAAAATTTGGTTTGCATAATTGGTCTCTCTAAGGTCTAGATAATTTCTAGTATTGAGTTTGAACAACAAGGAAGACGGTGTAGAGTCTTATAATGTTTACAATATGTCTTTTATGTGAGTTTTGCTGCACCGCTTCATCCTTGTGTTTGTTTCAAATAAGCCTTGCTAGCCTAAACCTTGTATCGAGAGGGAATACTTCTCATGCATCCAAAATCCTTGAGCCAACCACTATGCCATTTGTGTCCACCATACCTACCTACTACATGGTATTTCTCCGCCATTCCAAAGTAAATTGCTTGAGTGCTACCTTTAAAATTTTCATTCTTCACCTTTACAATATATAGCTCATGGGACAAATAGCTTAAAAACTATTGTGGTATTGAATATGTACTTATGCACTTTATCTCTTATTAAGTTGCTTGTTGTGCAATAACCATGTTCCTGGGGACGCCATCTACTACTCTTTGTTGAATATCATGTGAGTTGCTATGCATGTTCGTCTTGTCTGAAGTAAGGGAGATTTACCGCTTGAATGGTTAGAGCATGCATAATGTTAGAGAAGAACATTGGGCCGCTAACTAAAGCCATGATCCATGGTGGAAGTTTCAGTTTTGGACAAATATCCTCAATCTCATATGAGAAAATTAACTGTTGCTACATGCTTATGCATAAAAGAGGAGTCCATTATCTATTGTCTATGTTGTCCCGGTATGGATGTCTAAGTTGAGAATAATCAATAGCGAGAAATCCGATGCGAGCTTTCTCCTTAGACCTTTGTACAGGCGGCATAGAGGTATCCCTTTGTGACACTTGGTTAAAACATGTGCATTGTGATGATAATCCAGGTAGTCCGAGCTAATTAGGACAAGGTGCGGGCACTATTAGTATACTATGCATGAGGCTTGCAACTTGTAAGATATAATTTACATAACACATATGCTTTATTACTACCGTTGACAAAATTGTTTCTTGTTTTCAAAATCAAAGCTCTAGCACAAATATAGCAATCGATGCTTTCCTCTTTGAAGGACCTTTCTTTTACTTTTATTGTTGAGTCAGTTCACCTATCTCTCTCCACCTCAAGAAGCAAAAAACTTGTGTGAACTGTGCATTGATTCCTACATACTTGCATATTGCACTTGTTATATTACTTTACATTGACAATATCCATGAGATATACATGTTACAAGTTGAAAGCAACCGCTGAAACTTAATCTTCCTTTATGTTGCTTCAATACCTTTACTTTGAATTATTGCTTTATGAGTTAACTCTTATGCAAGACTTATTGATGCTTGTCTTGAAGTACTATTCATGAAAAGTCTTTGCTTTATGATTCAATTGTTTACTCATGTCATTAACATTGTTTTGATCGCTGCATTCATTACATATGCTTACAATAGTATGATCAAGGTTATGATGGCATGTCACTCCAGAAATTATCTTTGTTATCTTTTACCTGCTCGGGACGAGCAGGAACTAAGCTTGGGGATGCTGATACGTCTCCGACGTATCGATAATTTCTTATGTTCCATGCCACATTATTGATGATATCTACATGTTTTATGCATACTTTATGTCATATTGTTATCACCAGAATTTGACCGAGTCAGAGGTGGGCCACGATCAAGATGGGCTTGAAGAATATACATGGAAGAATATACGTGAATCGGCCATATATGCAAAGTTTGGGCTAGTTTGCCCTTTGATACGTCTCCGACGTATCGATAATTTCTTATGTTCCATGCCACATTATTGATGTTATCTACATGTTTTATGCACACTTTATGTCGTATTCGTGCATTTTCTGGAACTAACCTATTAACAAGATGCCGAAGTGCCAGTTCCTGTTTTCTGCTGTTTTTGGTTTCAGAAATCCTAGTAACGAAATATTCTCGGAATCGGACGAAATCAACGCCCAGGTTCCTATTTTTCCCGGAACCATCCAGACACCCGAGAGCCGCCAGAGGGGAGCCCTGGGGGCCCCACACCACACCCTGGCGCGGCCAGAGGGGGGGCCGCGCCGCCCTATGGTGTGGGCCCCCGTAAGCCCTCTGCGCCGCCTCTTCGCCTATATAAAGCCCCTGGATCGAAAACCCTGATGCGTTCGACGAAAACCACAGAAACCTTCCAGAGCCGCCGCCATCGCGAGGTCAAGATCTGGGGGACAGGAGTCTCTATTCCGGCACGCTGCCGGAGCGGGGAAGTGCCCCCGGAAGGCTCCTCCATCGACACCGCTGCCATCTCCACCGCCATCTTCATCACCGCTGCTGCTCCCATGAGGAGGGAGTAGTTCTCCATCGAGGCTCGGGGCTGTACCGGTAGCTATGTGGTTAATCTCTCTCCATGTACTTCAATACAATGATCTCATGAGCTGCTTTACATGATTGAGATTCATATGAGTTTGTATCACAATTTATCTATGTGCTACTCTAGCAAAGTTATTAAAGTAGTTCTATTCCTCCTGCACGTGTGTAAAGGTGACAGTGTGTGCACCGTGTTAGTACTTGGTTTATGCTATGATCATGATCTCTTGTAGATTGCGAAGTTAACTATTGCTATGATAATATTGATGTGATCTATTCCTCCTACATATGCATGAAGGTGACAGTGTGCATGCTATGCTAGTACTTGGTTTAGTCTTTTGATCTATCTTACACTATAAGGTTACTTAAACATGAGCATTATTGTGGAGCTTGTTAACTCCGGCATTGAGGGTTCGTGTAATCCTACGCAATGTGTTCATCATCCAACAAGAGTGTAGAGTATGCATTTATCTATTCTGTTATGTGATCAATGTTGAGAGTGTCCACTAGTGAAAGTGTAATCCCTAGGCCTTGTTCCTAAATACTGCTGCGTTACTGCTGCTTGTTTACTGTTTTACTGCGTTACTACTGCTGCAATACTACCACCATCAACTACACGCCAGCAAGCTATTTTCTGGCACCGTTACTACTGCTCATACTTATTTATACCACCTGTATTTCACTATCTCTTTGCCGAACTAGTACACCTATTTGGTGTGTTGGGGACACAAGAGACTTCTTGCTTTGTGGTTGCAGGGTTGCATGAGAGGGATATCTTTGACCTCTTCCTCCCTGAGTTCGATAAACCTTGGGTATCCACTTAAGGGAAAACTTGCTGCTGTTCTACAAACCTCTGCTCTTGGAGGCCCAACACTGTCTACAGGAAAGGAGGGGGAACGTAGACATCAAGCACTTTTCTGGCGCCGTTGCCGGGGAGGAAAGGTAAAAGGCACTCATACTTCGGTTCCAGGTAAAGTACTTTTCTGGCGCCATTGTGTTTGTGCTCGAAGCTATTTCCTTTAGATCCTGCAATTGCATCTTTTTGTTTCTTGTTTACACTAGTTTGGCATAATGGACAACATCTGTGAGCTTTTTATTCTATTTCCTGAGTCAAGACATGAATGGTTTAATGCGAAAATTAAAAAACCCATGGAATCTTATTCGCATGCTAGTAGCAATGATATTAGTATGAACGCTTTGAACACCATTGTTGCTAATGATATGGAAAATTCTAAGCTTGGGGAAGCTGGCTTTGATGAGCATGATATTTTTAGTCCCCCAAGCATTGAGGAGAAAATTTACTTTGATGATACTTTGCCTCCTATTTATGATGATTATAATGATTGTAGTCTTTTGTTACCACCTACTATGGAGAGTAAATTTTGTTGTGATTACACTATGCCTCCAACACTTGATGAGAATAATAATGATAGCTACTTTGTTGAATTTGCTCCCACTATTACTAATAAAATTGATTATGCTTATGTGGAGAGTAATAATTTTATGCATGAGACTCATGATAAGAATGCTTTATGTGATAGTTATATTGTTGAGTTTGCTCATGTTGCTACTGAAAGTTATTATGAGAGAGGAAAATATGGTTGTAGAAATTTTCATGTTACTAAAACACCTCTCTATGTGCTGAAATTTTTGAAGCTATACTTGTTTTATCTTTCTATGCTTGTTGCATTATGCTTCTTGAACTTGTTTATTTACAAGATTCCTATGCATAGGAAGCATGTTAGGCTTAAATTTGTTTCATACTTGCCTTTTGATGCTCTCTTTTTGCTTCAAATACTATTTCCCGCGAGTGCATCATTAAAACTGCTGAGCCCATCTTAATGGCTATAAAGAAAGAACTTCTTGGGAGATAACCCATGTGTTATTTTGCTACAGTACTTTGTTTTATATTTGTGTCTTGGAAGTTGTTTACTACTGTAGCAACCTCTCCTTATCTTAGTTTTGTGTTTTGTTGTGCCAAGTAAAGCCGTTGATAGAAAAGTAAGTACTAGATTTGGATTACTGCACAGTTCCAGATTTCTTTGCTGTCACGAATCTGGGTCCACCTCCCTGTAGGTAGCTCAGAAAATTAAGCCAATTTACGTGCATGATCCTCAGATATGTACGCAACTTTCATTCAATTTGAGCATTTTCATTTGAGCAAGTCTGGTGCCATTTTAAAATTCGTCAATACGAACTGTTCTGTTTTAACAGATTCTACCTTTTATTTCGCATTGCCTCTTTTGCTATGTTGGATGAATTTCTTTGATCCACTAATGTCCAGTAGCATTATGCAATGTCCAGAAGTGTTAAGAATGATTGTGTCACCTCTGAATATGTTAATTTTTATTGTGCACTAACCCTCTAATGAGTTGTTTCGAGTTTGGTGTGGAGGAAGTTTTCAAGGGTCAAGAGAGGAGGATGATATACTATGATCAAGAAGAGTGAAGAGTTTAAGCTTGGGGATGCCCCGGTGGTTCATCCCTGCATATTTCAAGAAGACTCAAGCATCTAAGCTTGGGGATGCCCAAGGCATCCCTTCTTCATCGACAAATTATCAGGTTCCTCCCCTGAAACTATATTTTTATTCCGTCACATCTTATGTACTTTACTTGGAGCGTCTGTTTGTTTTTGTTTTTTGTTTTGTTTGAATAAAATGGATCCTAGCATTCACTTTATGGGAGAGAGACACGCTCCGCTGTAGCACATGGACAAGTATGTCCTTAGTTTCTACTCATAGTATTCATGGCGAAGTTTCTTCTTCGTTAAATTGTTATATGGTTGGAATTGGAAAATGATACATGTAGTAATTGCTATAAATGTCTTGGGTAATGTGATACTTGGCAATTGTTGTGCTCATGTTTAAGCTCTTGCATCATATGCTTTGCACCCATTAATGAAGAAATACATAGAGCATGCTAAAATTTGGTTTGCATATTTGGTTTCTCTAAGGTCTAGATAATTTCTAGTATTGAGTTTGAACAACAAGGAAGACGGTGTAGAGTCTTATAATGTTTTCAATATGTCTTTTATGTGAGTTTTGCTGCACCGGTTCATCCTTGTGTTTGTTTCAAATAAACCTTGCTAGCCTAAACCTTGTATTGAGAGGGAATACTTCTCATGCATCCAAAATACTTGAGCCAACCACTATGCCATTTGTGTCCACCATACCTACCTACTACATGGTATTTTCCGCCATTCCAAAGTATATTGCTTGAGTGCTACCTTTAAAATTCCATCATTCACCTTTGCAATATATAGCTCATGGGACAAATAGCTTAAAAACTATTGTGGTATTGAATATGTAATTATGCACTTTATCTCTTATTAAGTTGCTTGTTGTGCGATAACCATGTTTACTGGGGACGCCATCAACTACTCTTTGTTGAATATCATGTGAGTTGCTATGCATGTTCGTCTTGTCTGAAGTAAGAGCGATCTACCACCTTATGGTTAAGCATGCATATGTTAGAGAAGAACATTGGGCCGCTAACTAAAGCCATGATCCATGGTGGAAGTTTCAGTTTTGGACATATATCCTCAATCTCAAATGAGAAAATTATTAATTGTTGGTATATGCTTATGCATAAAAGAGGAGTCCATTATCTGTTGTCTATGTTGTCCCGGTATGGATGTCTAAGTTGAAGAATAATCAATAGCGAGAAATCCAATGCGAGCTTTCTCCTTAGACCTTTGTACAGGCGGCATAGAGGTACCCCTTTGTGACACTTGGTAAAAACAATGCATTGTGATGATCCGGTAGTCCAAGCTAATTAGGACAAGGTGCGGGCACTATTAGTACGCTATGCATGAGGCTTGCAACTTATAAGATATAATTTACATGATGCATATGCTTTATTACTACCGTTGACAAAATTGTTTCATGTTTTCAAAATCAAAGCTCTAGCACAAATATAGCAATCGATGCTTTTCCTCTATGGAGGACCATTCTTTTACTTTCAATGTTGAGTCAGTTCACCTATCTCTCTCCACCTCAAGAAGCAAACACTTGTGGGAACTGTGCATTGATTCCTACATATTTGCTTATTGCACTTATTATATTACTCTATGTTGACAATATCCATGAGATATACATGTTACAAGTTGAAAGCAACCGCTGAAACTTAATCTTCTTTTGTGTTGCTTCAATGCCTTTACTTTGAATTATTGCTTTATGAGTTAACTCTTATGCAAGACTTATTGATGCTTGTCTTGAAGTGCTATTCATGAAAAGTCTTTGCTTTATGATTCACTTGTTTACTCATGTCATATACATTGTTTTGATCGCTGCATTCACTACATATGCTTTACAAATAGTATGATCAAGATTATGATGGCATGTCACTCCAGAAATTATCTGTGTTATCGTTTTACCTGCTCGGGACGAGCAGAACTAAGCTTGGGGATGCTGATACGTCTCCGACGTATCGATAATTTCTTATGTTCCATGCCACATTATTGATGTTATCTACATGTTTTATGCACACTTTATGTCATATTCGTGCATTTTCTGGAACTAACCTATTAACAAGATGCCGAAGTGCCAGTTCCTGTTTTCTGCTGTTTTTGGTTTCAGAAATCCTAGTAACGAAATATTCTCGGAATCGGACGAAATCAACGCCCAGGTTCCTATTTTTCCCGGAACCATCCAGAACACCCGAGAGCCGCCAGAGGGGAGCCCTGGGGGCCCCACACCACACCCTGGCGCGGCCAGAGGGGGGGCCGCGCCGCCCTATGGTGTGGGCCCCCCAGAAGCCCTCCTGCGCCGCCTCTTCGCCTATATAAAGCCCCTGGATCGAAAACCCTGATGCGTTCGACGAAAACCACAGAAACCTTCCAGAGCCGCCGCCATCGCGAGGTCAAGATCTGGGGGACAGGAGTCTCTGTTCCGGCACGCTGCCGGAGCGGGGAAGTGCCCCCGGAAGGCTCCTCCATCGACACCGCTGCCATCTCCACCGCCATCTTCATCACCGCTGCTGCTCCCATGAGGAGGGAGTAGTTCTCCATCGAGGCTCGGGGCTGTACCGGTAGCTATGTGGTTAATCTCTCTCCATGTACTTCAATACAATGATCTCATGAGCTGCTTTACATGATTGAGATTCATATGAGTTTGTATCACAATTTATCTATGTGCTACTCTAGCAAAGTTATTAAAGTAGTTCTATTCCTCCTGCACGTGTGTAAAGGTGACAGTGTGTGCACCGTGTTAGTACTTGGTTTATGCTATGATCATGATCTCTTGTAGATTGCGAAGTTAACTATTGCTATGATAATATTGATGTGATCTATTCCTCCTACATATGCATGAAGGTGACAGTGCTAGTACTTGGTTTAGTCTTTTGATCTATCTTACACTATAAGGTTACTTAAACATGAGCATTATTGTGGAGCTTGTTAACTCCGGCATTGAGGGTTCGTGTAATCCTACGCAATGTGTTCATCATCCAACAAGAGTGTAGAGTATGCATTTATCTATTCTGTTATGTGATCAATGTTGAGAGTGTCCACTAGTGAAAGTGTAATCCCTAGGCCTTGTTCCTAAATACTGCTGCGTTACTGCTGCTTGTTTACTGTTTTACTGCGTTACTACTGCTGCAATACTACCACCATCAACTACACGCCAGCAAGCTATTTTCTGGCACCGTTACTACTGCTCATACTTATTTATACCACCTGTATTTCACTATCTCTTCGCCGAACTAGTACACCTATTTGGTGTGTTGGGGACACAAGAGACTTCTTGCTTTGTGGTTGCAGGGTTGCATGAGAGGGATATCTTTGACCTCTTCCTCCCTGAGTTCGATAAACCTTGGGTATCCACTTAAGGGAAAACTTGCTGCTGTTCTAAAAACCTCTGCTCTTGGAGGCCCAACACTGTCTACAGGAAAGGAGGGGGAACGTAGACATCACCCTTGTATCTGTAATATAGTAGGATACGTGTCGATTAGTTAGAGTTTGTCTCGTGCACGGTTGGGATTATTCCCACGTTAGAAAGTCTACGGACTATAAATATGTATCTAGGGTTTATGGAATAAACAACAATCACGTTCACCACAAACCAATCTAGGCGCATCGCCAACTCCCTTGTCTCGAGGGTTTCTTCCGGGTAAGCATCATGCTGCCTAGATCGCATCTTGCGATCTAGGCAGTAAAGGTTTATTCATCGTTCATGCGTTGCTCGTACTGAAGCCTTTTTGATGGCGAGCAACGTAGTTATCTTAGATGTGTTAGGGTTAGCATTGTGCTTCGTATCATATGCTATCGTAGTGCAACCCTTAGACATCTAGCCGCCCTTACACCTATCTTAGGTGTAGGGGCGGCACCCCGCTTGATCATTATTTAGTAGATCTGATCCGTTATGGTTGCTCCTTGCTCTTCAAGGATTAGTTTAATATTTGCATAGTTAGGCCTTACAAAGGGTTGGAGGATCCAGCGGCGCGTAGGGTGTAGTTTGCTAGCCCTAGACAGGATGTTCCGGGGATCAACCTCGTGTTGGTTTTTAGGCCCTGTCTAGGATCGGCTTACGATCACCGTGCGCGGCCGCGAGGCCCAATCACGAGTAGGACGTTCCGATTATGCGGTGAAAACCCTAAATCGTCGTAGATCGTTTTAGCTTTATCTTGATCAAGCAGGACCACCATATATTCGTACACCTCGTGCGAATCATGGGTGGATCGGCTCTTTGAGCTGATTCACAGGACAACCTGAGAGCCGATCGAGGCTCGTATTTAATGTTTACGTGTATGCCATGCAGGAAACTAAGCGAGGCATCTCCATCACCTTCCTGACCAGGTATAGGTCAGGTGGCACGCCCTTGCACCAGCATCGGACGTGCGTGCCGGAGTTCTTTGCGGGCCGTCGCTCGGAGGGACCAGGGCCAGCCGCAGCCCTAAGTTGCTCCCGGCTCTCCTGTGTTGCCCGTCGTTGCTCGCCGGTGGGTTTCTGACCGCAACACATTCTGGCACGCCCGGTGGGACAATCTTCTACATCAACCACATCGCCATCTACATCTGAGATGGCGGACGACACCCCAGTCACGTACGAGGATCTGACCGAGGAGCTCAAGAAGAAGTATGACGAGGTCAAAGCGATCCTCGAAGCCGACCTCATCGGCTCCTTTCACAGAACCCACTCACATGGCATCAGGTGGAAAGGGTTCTCGCCTGAAGGTGCGCTCGATGGAATAGACCTATCCGCCCCATCAGAAGAACGCACCAGGTCCCTGCGTCAGGAGATTAACTTCATGGTAGCTCATTCGCTACACCGCCACTCTGAGAACCTGGTGAACACTTTGGAGCGTGTTGCTCTTCGGGTGATCCAGGAAATCATGAGGCACCAGTACTCTCTGTCAGGACCAGCTCTCGGGACATACCAAGGAGAGATGCCACTCCAGTCCCGTCCACCGCTGCCATTCGCGTTGGCAGCACCAGAAGTGCCGAATTCACCGGCATTCGTCGTCTACAAGATCGGTGGTGACCCTAGTGACTACCAGTTCTTGTACGAGGCACCTAAGGAGATCCCTCACGGATACACGTGCACATACGTGCCAGACTGCGATAACTGGGCGCTCACAAACCAGGCCGCAACAGCAGGGACTTCTGGAAAAGCAGGAGGATCTTCAGCAGCAGATCTTGAGAAGCAGACGTGGCTAGCTAAGTATGCCACTCCAACAAACCTCCAGAGCTCAGCTCCTGCAGTAGGCTCAGAGCTGGAAAAGCAAGCATGGCTGGCTAAGTATGCCACTCCGGTGAATCTTCAGAATTCGACTCCTGCAGCCAGCACCGCGGATCAAATCAGTACCATACTGAGAGACCAGTTCGGCATGGTGCCGAAAAGGAGGACAATCGGCTATTCCAAGCCGTACCCCAACGAGTACGAGTTGATCCCGCTACCACCCAAATATCGGCTCCCTGATTTCTCCAAGTTCAATGGATCAGACGGTTCCAGCTCCATCGAACATGTGAGCCGATATTTGGCACAGCTGGGCACGATCTCAGCAGCAGATGAGCTACGTGTGAGGTTCTTCGCACAGTCCCTCACAGGATCGGCTTTCGGGTGGTACACTTCGTTGCCACCAGACTCGATCCGGACTTGGAAGCAGTTGGAAGAACAGTTCCACATGCAGTATCACTCAGAGGCTTCCGAGTCTGGCCTTGCCGATCTCGCACAAATACGTCAGAAGCGTGGAGAAACTGTGGCAGAATACGTCCAGCGCTTCAGAAATCTTAGGAACCGGTGTTATTCGGCTCGTGTGACTGAAAAAGAAGCAGTCGAGTTGGCAGTGGTGGGCCTTGCATCACAAATCAAGGATATGGCCTCCCAAGCAGACTACCCTTCACTGGCGCACATGGTTCAGAAACTGTCTTTATATGAACAGCGCCACCCGGACCTGTACCAGGACAAATTCAAGCGTGCGGTAGTCCTAGTTGAGGCAGATGAAGACGAAGGCTCTGTGGGAGATCAAGAAGTAGCCGTGGCTGAATGGACTCGGGGGCAACCCCCGTGTCCTGCAAATGGGTTAAGCCACCAGGTCTGCCCAGAGGGTTCGATTTTGACGTGACTAAAACTGAGCAAATCTTCGACTTCTTACTCAAGGAGAAGCAGTTGAAGTTACCCGAAGGCCTCAAAATCCCCACGGTACAGGAGCTTAACGGAAAGCCATACTGCAAATGGCATAACTCGTTCTCCCATGCCACCAACGACTGCAGGGTGTGGCGTCAGCAGATCCAAATGGCGATAGAACAAGGACGCCTGATTTTTAACCAGTACGCCATGAAAGTCGACACCCACCCCTTCCCCGCCGTTAACATGGTGGGGTGCACTTACCCTGAAGGTTGCCAGCCAGGATTCTCGTTCAACATCAACATGGTAGGACCTGGACACCACTCTGGCAAGGATGGAGACGAGGGCAGCTGCTCTCGTAGCAAGGACACAGAGGAGGCCGCTCCACGCGAACGGCTCCGTCACGATGGCAAGCCCTACATCACAGAGGGAGAAGTAAAGAATGTAAGATCTCAGCGACCTCTCTCCGATCACCTCCTCAACAAGTACGTGAGTCAATATAGCCGACGCCGACGATCCAGCGACGATGATGATAGGGACCGTCTGGCTAGGGACGCCAGGAGACATCGTCGGCATGATCGCGACGAGGAGGAGTACGAGCGCCGTGCCAAGGAAAAATCGAGGGAGCAAGACGACGAGGATAGACACTGGGACTGCCCCTTCTTCAGACACTGCTGGGATTCAGGAATGAGCCGATTGCCTACAATCGGCAACTGCCCAGAATGTAGACAGAAGAGGAAGGATGCAGCTAACGTGTCCGTGTTCAAACGTCTAGGGCCTCTCCCACCGCGGAACAAGCACGCTGAGTCCCCTCGGGTGGAAGATCTCGAGGATTTGGAAGACGATGAAGAAGAAGAAGAAGACAGGTACCACCGGCCAAGGTGGTGCCCTGATGGACTCAGCCGTTCCCAAAAGCGTAGGGTTCAGCGACTGCGTGGCTTGGAGGAAGCCGAAAGGTTATACCTGCACACGCTAAGGAAGGCGCGGCCTGACCTGGCCGCGAAAATTCAGCGAACCCTGGATGAAGAGGGTCGACCACAAAAAATGGAGTGGCGCCCCAAGCAAAGGAAAGCCGATGATGAAACATCGGCTGGCACAAACATGGTGTTCATCCTTCCTACGGAGTTCAGTGCTCCAGGATTAGACGAGGCACCTGTGGCACAACTTGACTGCGGCCCACGGCCGGTTATCTTTGAGAAGCCACGAGAAAGAAGCTACAGACATCTGAAGGCCCTGTACTTGTGAGGTTATATCGATGGGAGGCCTGTCAACAAGATGCTGGTGGACACCGGAGCGGCAGTCAACATTATGCCATACTCTACGCTACGTCGGTTGGGACGCTCTAGCTCGGATCTGATCAAGACCAACGTGACATTGAGCGATTTCAACGGCCAAGCGTCTGACGCACAAGGTGTTCTGAACGTGGATCTGACCGTAGGAAGGAAAACCATCCCTACGACGTTCTTCATCGTCGATAGCAAGAGCACCTATGCCGTTCTGCTAGGAAGAGATTGGATCCACGCCAACTGTTGCATTCCCTCCACGATGCACCAATGCGTAATACAGTGGGATGGAGATGAAGTAGAGGTCGGCCAGGCCGATGACTCAGCCGAGATTTCAACGGCTGGCATGAACGCTTGGGAAACAGCAGGCCAAGAGCCACTCTCAGGCATCAATTTGGACGACTGCGAGCGCATCGACGTGACAAAGGATGGGGTTAGGCTGGTCTTATCCACCGGCCTGACCGTGTAGCAAGAACGAACCGATGGACAAACTCGGCGAGGCCGATCCTTGGGATCGGCCCCAAAGATATATGGAGGGACATTGCCAAACCTTCATTGAGCGCTTCGATCAATATGGAGGCCGATTCCAGCAATCGGCCAAAATTATCCTCACCACATGTTCTGCTTGTGTTCAACATCGATCTACTGGGCAGCGGTTCTACGTCGGCTGATGAGTTAGGAAAAATCAACATTGGTCCTACCGGAGCCGACGTGCAAATACAGTGCCTTGGCTAACTACAGAGCCAATATCTGCAGTTACCTGACAGATTCGGCTCGGGGGGCACCTAATCAGATGAACATGTGCAGATGAATACATGTGCAGTAAAATACTGGGGGCCGATAGGAAAATCGGCCAGTAAAAAAAAATCAGCATCACGATATACAGCCGATGCAAGGACATCGACTTTAGAGCTAAGAAACAAAGCCGATGCACAGCCATCGACTCTAGTACGATTACACAAGATCTACCAGCTGCGTGTTCAAGACGCGGATTTCGACCAAATCGGTTTTCAGTTCAGCTGTGAGGCCTCCTGCTTCCTCGAGGGAATGAACAATGAGCCGATTTTGGTGCCTGGATCTTCTCTTCGAGGACTTCTAACCCTTTGCGCTAGTTCAGCAGTACTGTCAGAAGCATCAGTTTTGGCGTGCAAGGAAGCCTCTTTCTCATTAAGTTGTTGGTGTTTCGTCTACAATATCGGCTTTCAGCGGAAGGAAGGTGATCAATGGGGGCAAGTTTGGCTCGCTCTGCATGGTGGCTGTCTCAGATTACCTGAGCTCAAAGCCCTTTGTTTGATCTGTGCATCCTCACCGCTAGTCTCGCCTTGACTGAGGCTCGGGGGGCAGCTGGTCTGGTAGATGCTCTGTTTAAGAAGCCGATTGGGATGTCATCGGCTGATCCTTCGTCGCAACCTTCTTCAAAAATGGTGAATTCTTGCAGAAGAGGATCACTGGACCTGGTGAGAAGAGTTTAAGGGCTTTCTTGAAGACTCCACATTATCCACCAGATCTCGAAGTCATCAGTTGAAGAATTGAAGGATGGATTATGAAGGACCGATGCGTTACTATCAGCTCATTAAGCATTGGCTAAGTGGACAAATCGGCAAAATCAGTATGAGGGGAAATCGGCTAAATTGGCTCAAGAGAAATCGGCAAAATCAAATTGGGGAAATTCTTCATTAATAAGCAAGATTTCTTACATAAAGAGCTGATTGCTCTCAAAAGGAAGTACTAGGGGATGCATTGCCCCGTCTACTACTACTGGTCCTATGCTAATGGTCCTATCTATGGGCCGTCGCTGCCCTCGTCGTCGCCGCCGTCGTCGTCGCTGTCGGCGCTACTCCCGGCGGGCTCGTCGTCGCTGCTCCAGCGGCCACCGGCCGGGCCCTCATTGTCCTCATCCTCCTCGTCAGCGTCGTCGTCGTCGCTGTCGAAGTCACTGAGGTTCCCCGGCCAAGGGCAGAACCGTTTGGCCGGCGGCTCGTCGGAGGAGGTGTCGTCGTCCTCCTCCTCCTCCTTCTCCTCCTCCTCCTCCTCAGGAGAGGTGAAGTCATCGCAGGAGAAGCGATCGTCATCGCTCTCCTCCTCCGTTTCCCCGTCGGCGAGGAGGCGGAGGTCACTTTCCCCGTCGGTCAAGGACTTGTCGTCCTCAGACCAGACGGAGAAATCATGGCTGGATTCCTCCCCGGCCTCGATGGCACGGCGGGTGTTGGCCGCATGGACCTCCTCCGGGTTCTGCTCCGGCGTCGGCTCGCGGGAAGAGGAGGACTGGGTGGAAAGATCCGATGAAGCAGAGGAGGAAGAAGACATGGTGGCGCAGGAGGGCTTTTGGAGTGCTAATGCGAAGGGGATGCGGAAGCGAACTGTTTGGAGCGGTTAAATAAAAGGGGATATAGTGGAAATTCAATGCCACAGCAGTTTCCGAGGAAGTGATGCTTAACAAAAAAAAAACTGCCAGGTCACGCGGAGAAGTTGAGAAGGCAAGGCATCATGATGAAGGATACTGCGACGGTTCTGCCACGACGAAGAAAAGCAGAGTGATTTTGGAATTATCAATTCCAAATCCAGGGGGGCATGTGTTATCACCAGAATTTGACCGAGTCAGAGGTGGGCCGCGATCAAGATGGGCTTGAAGAATATACATGGAAGAATATACGTGAATCGGCCTTATATGCAAAGTTTGGGCTAGTTTGCCCGTGTATCTGTAATATAGTAGGATACGTGTCGATTAGTTAGAGTTTGTCTCGTGCACGGTTGGGATTATTCCCACGTTAGAAAGTCTACGGACTATAAATATGTATCTAGGGTTTATGGAATAAACAACAATCACGTTCACCACAAACCAATCTAGGCGCATCGCCAACTCCCTTGTCTCGAGGGTTTCTTCCGGGTAAGCATCATGCTGCCTAGATCGCATCTTGCGATCTAGGCAGTAAAGGTTTATTCGTCGTTCATGCGTTGCTCGTACCGAAGCCTTTTTGATGGCGAGCAACGTAGTTATCTTAGATGTGTTAGGGTTAGCATTGTGCTTCGTATCATATGTTGTCGTAGTGCAACCCTTAGACATCTAGCCGCCCTTACACCTATCTTAGGTGTAGGGGCGGCACCCCGCTTGATCATTATTTAGTAGATCCGATCCGTTATGGTTGCTCCTTGCTCTTCAAGGATTAGTTTAATATTTGCATAGTTAGGCCTTACAAAGGGTTGGAGGATCCAGCGGCGCGTAGGGTGTAGTTTGCTAGCCCTAGACAGGATGTTCCGGGGATCAACCTCGTGTTGGTTTTTAGGCCCTGTCTAGGATCGGCTTACAATCACCGTGCGCGGCCACGAGGCCCAATCACGAGTAGGACGTTCCGATTATGCGGTGAAAACCCTAAATCGTCGTAGATCGTTTTAGCTTTATCTTGATCAAGCAGGACCACCATATATTCATACACCTCGTGCGAATCATGGGTGGATCGGCTCTTTGAGCCGATTCACAGGACAACCTGAGAGCCGATCGAGGCTCGTATTTAATGTTTACGTGTATGCCATGCAGGAAACTAAGCGAGGCATCTCCATCACCTTCCTGACCAGGTATAGGTCAGGTGGCACGCCCTTGCACCAGCATCGGACGTGCGTGCCGGAGTTCTTTGCGGGCCGTCGCTCGGAGGGACCAGGGCCAGCCGCAGCCCTAAGTTGCTCCCGGCTCTCCTGTGTTGCCCGTCGTTGCTCGCCGGTGGGTTTCTGACCGCAACACATATTTATGCATTTTCCGGCACTAACCTATTAACGAGATGCCGAAGAGCCAGTTGCTGTTTTCTGCTGTTTTTGGTTTCAGAAATCCTAGTAAGGAAATATTCTAGGAATTGGACGAAATCAACGCCCAGGGGCCTATTTTGCCACGAAGCTTCCAGAAGACCGAAGAGAAGACGAAGTGGGGCCACGAGGCGGCGCCACGCTAGGGCGGCGCGGCCCAGCCCCTGGCCGCGCCGACCTAGTGTGTGGGCCCCTTGTGTGGCCCCCTGACCTGCCCTTCCGCCTACTTAAAGCCTTCGTCGTGAAACCCCCAGTACCGAGAGCCACGATACGGAAAACCTTCCAGAGACGCCGCCGCCGCCAATCCCATCTCGGGGGATTCAGGAGATCGCCTCCGGCACCCTGCCGGAGAGGGGAATCATCTCCCGGAGGACTCTTCACCGCCATGGTCGCCTCCGGAGTGATGAGTGAGTAGTTCACCCCTGGACTATGGGTCCATAGCAGTAGCTAGATGGTTGTCTTCTCCTTATGTGCTTCATTGTCGGATCTTGTGAGCTGCCTAACATGATCAAGATCATCTATCTGTAATGCTATATGTTGTGTTTGTTGGGATCCGATGGATAGAGAATACTATGTTATGTTGATTATCAATCTATTACCTATGTGTTGTTTATGATCTTGCATGCTCTCCGTTATTAGTAGAGGCTCTGGCCAAGTTTTTACTCTTAACTCCAAGAGGGAGTATTTATGCTCGATAGTGGGTTCATGCCTCCATTAAATCTGGGACAGTGACAGAAAGTTCTAAGGTTGTGGATGTGCTGTTGCCACTAGGGATAAAACATTGATGCTATGTCCGAGGATGTAGTTATTGATTACATTACGCACCATACTTAATGCAATTGTCTGTTGTTTGCAACTTAATACTGGAAGGGGTTCGGATGATAACCTGAAGGTGGACTTTTTAGGCATAGATGCATGCTGGATAGCGGTCTATGTACTTTGTCGTAATGCCCAATTAAATCTCACAATACTCATCATATCATGTATGTGCATTGTCATGCCCTCTCTATTTGTCAATTGCCCAACTGTAATTTGTTCACCCAACATGCTATTTATCTTATGGGAGAGACACCTCTAGTGAACTGTGGACCCCGGTCCATTCTTTTAATCGAATACAATCTACTGCAATACTTGTTCTACTGTTCTCTGCAAACAATCATCATCCACACTATACATCTAATCCTTTGTTACAGCAAGCCGGTGAGATTGACAACCTCACTGTTTCGTTGGGGCAAAGTACTTTGGTTGTGTTGTGCAGGTTCCACGTTGGCGCCGGAATCCCTGGTGTTGCGCCGCACTACACTCCATCACCAACAACCTTCAACGTGCTTCTTGGCTCCTACTGGTTCGATAAACCTTGGTTTCTTACTGAGGGAAAACTTGCTGCTATACACATCATACCTTCCTCTTGGGGTTCCCAACGGACGAGTGCTTTACCGTCACAAGGAAGCTACTACGCCCACATCAACTGTACGCTAGCAAGCTACCCGACGCCTCCCATTGAATATCGGGTTAGCTTTGTAGACCATCTTATCCGTGGCCTTTCTGCTCCCATCCACGATTTTCTCCGTTGTTTTCTTTTTGTTTATGGGCTGCAGCTTCATCAGTTGACTACCAATTCCATCCTCCATGTCTCTATTTTCATCACGCTTTGCGAGTGCTTCCTCTGGGTCCATCCTAATTGGGATATGTGGAATCGCATCTTCTGCCTCCGCCGCAATGGCTCCCACAACATCGCCTACAACATAGGCGGTGTTGTTATTTGTGTTCGCCCTGATGTCGAATATTTTGACGTCAAATTTCCCGACTCCATCCAAGGGTGGCGCAAAAAATGGCTGTACGTCCACGAGGAATGTCCTGACTCGTTGGAGTATAACATCGCCCCCTTCGATGGGGGTGCCGAAATTCTTCGCCGTCGATCCTGGGACGCCGAGGCCACCGAAGAAGAGAAAACGACGACATAGGCGCCGATGACCCGTATCCGCGAGCTCCAAAGTACCCGCGGTAAGGAACTGTCGGGTATCCAAATTACAGCGTATTTCCTTAGGATTAGGGTGCAGCCTCTACAGGCTCGCAAGAATCCTCTCTGGTTGTATGCTGGCGAAAAAGATGTCGACCGGCTCTCCAAAGATCTTTCAGTGAAGGATTTGGAAAAGCTTGTCGGAAGAATCTCATCGTTTAGCAAGAAAGATGCCGTTCCATCCTCCTGTCGCGTGGAGCCATTTAGTGGCGCCAACGCCCTCCCCAAGGTAAATTATCATTGTCTTTGCTGCTATTATGTCGACTGCTATCTTTAATATTTGTCGACTGCTCTTTTGCTGATTTCCTTGATGTAACTTACTGCCGATATATGTTTTTCCCTTGTAGAAACATCAAGTTCTATCTTCCCTTCCTCCTCTTCCTGAAGGCGGGGAAGTCGAAGAACGAACCATCGTCACCGATGAAAACCAGGGCACTTCTCGCCCTGAGAGCGAAGTTGCGGGTTCTCACAAATCCACGGCTTCCTCTGAAAGATAAATCGATTCCGAGGCCACCGAGTCTACGCATTCCCTCCCCTCTGCAGTTTCTCCGACGAACAAGCGGAAAAGGGATGAAGTCGCAGACTCCGGTACCTCCAAGGTTGATAAGTCCCTTCTTGAGGAAACTTCACCCGAGGAAGAGGAACAACCCTTCAACCCTTACGATGATGCCCTCGTCAGCTCGTAAGCTTTTGTCGCCTTTTTCTTTTTGCACCCGATTTTTTGCCTGTTTTGTTTCTTATATTTTTGCTTGCTGTATAGTGGCGACGAGGAGGAAAATCCTCCTATTTGACGTGACTGCTCGAACGAGCACGTCTCGTACTTTAGTTATTTCCGAGGCTCATCCTAACGCGGACGAAACCTCGCCTCCTCAGCAAGATGTAGGGCATCCGACTCCTGTCGTGAGCCCCCGTGCCCCTTCGCCGAAGAGAGCGAGGATTGAGCTAGGCAGAGAGTCTAGTCTCCTGACTGGTAGCTCTGCGACTCCTCCTATGGACGATGTAAGTGCTCTTTTCATCCATGTTTCTCGAACTTTTTTGCTATCGACCTTTCTTCCCTATGTGGATTTTATCATCCTTATAACTTTCCAGCCTTTGATGAAATAATTTGTTTGTCTTGGTACCCAATTTATCGGGTACCGTGACCACGCTGCTAAGTTAAAAGGTATTTTCTTTTTTGCCTCTTTTCATCGAGTAAATTTTCCTCTCCCCCTTTTTTTCATAACATTGTCGCCTCTTTGTTTTGTTTTGCTAGAGGATCTTTCGGAGGCTAATAAGCGCGCCGATGACCTTGCCCTCAAGCTGGAGCAAAGTGAAAAGGCTCGCGAAAAGGCTGAGTCAAACGCTGCCGCTGTCGAGGATCTTCGAAGAAGACTCCATGACGCGGAAATTTCCTTGAGCGAGAACATCACTCGACAAACTGCTCGCGAGGAAGACGTCATCGCCCGCTTGGAGTCGCAGAATCGGCGCTTCGTGAGTAAGTGTCCTAACCACTTTGCTTCTATCTTGAACCTTTTATTTTCCGTACGTTTGTTGATGACTCGACATTTTGTTTCAGCAGGGAGGATGCACCAAGATTTTGAACTCGAAAAGCCCGCAGATGATCGCCTTCTTGACGCTCTTTTGCTTCTTGAAATTCATGGAGACGAAGTTCGCCAGAGTATCTGCGATGCCAAGTCAGCATTTTCTCTGCTTTTTCCCTACTTCTTTGTGAAGAAGGAAAAACCCGAGACCTTCGCTGCCTTGGCCAGGCAATTCATCCCCGAAGAAGATCTTGGGCTGGGCCTCCGGCAAGAAGGATTGAAGATATGCTTTGAAGGCACCATTGCGTTGGTTGGCGAAAGCCAACAGAACATCGACTGGGCGAAAGTTGGTGACGTCAAGAAGATGGAGACAAAGAGGTGGCAGTCTTTGATTAAGGCTGCCAAGCCAAACTCGAAAAAGATCCTCTCCTTCCTCGGATGCAAACCAACTCCTTCTCCTAGCTCGTCAAAGCCGGAGGTCAAGTAGAGCATCTTGTCCCTATCTTTTGTTTGTTCTTTCTCTTTTGATGTTGTCGCTGTAGTAGCTTTTGAAGGAGATATGCCCAAGAGGCAATAATAAAAGTGGTTATTATATATCTTTATGTTTATGATAAATGTTTATAATCATGCTATAATTGTACTAACCGAAACATTAGTACATGTGTGATATGTAGACAACAAGAAGTCCCTAGTATGCCTCTTAAACTAGCTTGTTGATTAATGGATGATTAGTTTCATAATCATGAACATTGGATGTTATTAATAACAAGGTTATATCATTATATGAATGATGTAATGGACACACCCAATTAAGCGTAGCATAAGATCTCGTCATTAAGTTATTTGCTATAAGCTTTCGATACATAGTTACCTAGTCCTTATGACCATGAGATCATATAAATCACTTATACCGGAAAGGTACTTTGATTACATCAAACGCCACTGCGTAAATGGGTGGTTATAAAGGTGGGATTAAGTATCCGGAAAGTATGAGTTGAGGCATATGGATCAACAGTGGGATTTGTCCATCCCGATGACGGATAGATATACTCTGGGCCCTCTCGGTGGAATGTCGTCTAATGTCTTGCAAGCATATGAATGAGTTCATAAGAGACCACATACCACGGTACGAGTAAAGAGTACTTGTCAGGAGACGAGGTTGAACAAGGTATAGAGTGATACCGAAGATCAAACCTCGGACAA